>NC_141468.1:28607681-30092056 GCF_009769465.1 Tauraco erythrolophus | reverse complement strand
GCAGATGAACTCCATCTCATTTGCACTCCTCAGGTTCACCTATTTATTCCAGTGTTTAAAACTGTTAATGCCTCCCAGTGTCATGAGCATATTTCATTAACAGAGAGCTGAGGTCTTGAATTTTACTAAGATCAAGATTACGAGATTGTATGTTTATATTATCTCCTTTCCTCCTTTATGGAAGTACAGACACTGTAAAAAAAGTCAAGAAAAGGAAAACAGTCAGTTACCGAATGTTTAGAAACCACCAAAGTGCTGTGAGAATGAAGCTCCAAAGGTGATCATAACATGTCTCAATCCATATTTTTGATCACTGTTGTTTTGCAGAGATCCATCTAAATTTGGAAAAGCAGAAAAGGGTCAGTAGAAACATAAAACACAAGAAGGATTTCTGTTACAAGTGTACATTAAAAGAATTTAGCTGGCGTAATCTGACAAAATAAAATTGAACAAGGATATAAATGCATGTTGGGAGCAGCTTTGGGAAGGAAGAAAAGATCTAAATGTCAGCACAACTATACCTGGGCATAAAGATTTCAGGAATAAACTCAGGCTCAAAAGGAGAAAAAAAAGCTCAGACCTGAAGAAGAGTGAGATCCTAGAACAGCTTCCCAGTATCACATCCGGAAATAAAAACTCCTATCCTATTTCCTTGGTTTTGAGAAGTTAGTGAAACACGTCTATCCGACACGCTGGTTGTCAGATAGGAGACACAACTCAGTAACCTCAAGCGGCTTTTCTTCAGATCTTGTATCTGCTCACCTATGAGGCTTTGACAAGGTGTCCCTGTCCAACCGTCCTGAGCAAACTGCAAGACAGCTGGCTTCTTTCTCATTTCCTAAACTGGACTTGTAGATTTGTTTAGGTCTCAGTAAAAATGCATTTCCTTCCCCCGCATTGCTTCACTTATACCCATGGCTTTTTATCTTCGCATTAAGAATGCCAGCTTTTTTGCTGGGCTTTCTTACCACTCAGGATGATTACAGTTCGCTTTAGAAATTCAAAGAGGCATGATGCACTGCAAGCTTCCACTGCCCAGAGCCCCTGGAGAGCTTGAGGTTTACAGATAAATTGGTGCTACCCATTACTAAATACAACCTCGTTGCCTGCTTACCTGCCTGGCAGCTGTGGAGCACATCCTGCTGCTAGCAGGAGTCTTTGAGATCCAAAGAGTCCTTTGATAACTATGCCAACAAAAAGCCACTACCGCTTCGTTCTTGCTTAGTTATTCTGATCACCAAATATGTGGATGTAGGCAGGCAGCCCATGATCTGGCCATTTCCTGTCCACTTGGCAGAAAACAGTCAGGGCTTCATTTACTCCTCTACACCTGAGCCTTCAGTTCAAAGAGTCTATTCACTTTAAGATAAAATCTATTTCAAGCTGTAAGAACAAGCATCGTTCTTTTAATAAGTGTATAAGATGGTCACTAGTCACAGTGTTTGGTGAAGTTTGTGTGGATAGACCAGTTGATTAAGCATTTTAAAACCTGTCTGTTCCTATACAGCACTCTACAATGTTATACTTCACAGTATTTGTTTTCATAAGACTGCACAGAGGCCAAAGCTGCAATATACTTATGAAGAATATTCAATAAAAGAGAACTTGAGTATCCTTGAGAGCTGGGTTCTGCCTCACAGATGTGACCTGCATTGTGGGACTGTGTTGCATTACACTCCAAGGTTAAATTAAAGTTGGCCTTCCACCTCACTATTGCCAGTTAAGGTGATTCTATCATAGGGATTTTATTGTACGTCTCATGATATTTCATATTTTTCTTAATCCCTGGCTCCTGAAGTCACACAATTCACTGGGGCTTAGTGTTTTCATTAAAGGGAAAAAAGTTTCTAGCCCTTACAGAGTAGAAGGCAGCATGAAGACTGCAAGCCTGAGAATACCCTCATGGTCGGGTGAATGAAATGTAGCCTCATTTTGTATTTATTTGTTATTTACATCCCACAAATTTTAAACTAGCTCATGGATCTGGATCTCTAATTGATGAGTTTTGAATTTCTATCATCTTTTGCTGATTGTGATAGTCTATAATAATGCAGAGTATGGCAAATTGTGCTATAGTTTATCATGACTGTTGTAGTAATGATACACAAAAATCTATTTATATATACATGCAATTTTGGATATATAGATATATTAAATATAAGACCAGAGAACTTAAGTTTCTATGGGCTTATATGAACTGGACATACACACAAAGAGAAAGAGAAAAATATTGTCTCAGAAAAATAAGGACTGTTTTCCAGTAACACTGATGCTGATCAGAGCTTCCTGCCTCATGATCACAGAGCACCCACAGAGTATGTAAGTGCCTTCAGAAGTCTGCTGTTGAGTGAGGAAATTAATATGAAAAATCCCCAAGGACTGAAAACTAGTGTCTTCACTGATCTACCTTTGTAGTAGAATATCACGTGAAAAAAAAAAAAAAATTGGTTTAGAGATTGCTTTCAAAAAGTGTGGAGTGGATCACTCTAGCATGTCTCAGTGATATCTTTACATTTATTGTCCAAATAAGGCCAAAACACAGTGACAGCATAAAAAATTCTCTGTTTATGATGCCAGCAGGAACTGCATACTAAGGTGTTTATTATAGAAATCCCCATGATAGTCCCCATGGAAAATTTGGTCCACTTCACAGAAATGACAGAAAAATCAAGGACTATGGCTACATCACGTTGGCCACAGCCAGCTGCCAAGTCTATCAGCTTTGATCACTGACAGTACTTTCAGACAGTGGCATATCAGTTGGACACTCCAGTCATACATTATACTTATGACATCTCCTTCCCACCAGGTTTATTTAATCCAGTCTGGTCCTATTTCACTTGTCCCTGTTACTGCTCTCTTCCCCTTCTAGGTCATGTTACCTATGCATTGCAGCTTTGTGTTGCATCTAACTCTTCCTTCTTTAGTCAGGAACATGTTGCTCAGGCACTCCAGCTAATTTTTCCTCATATTTGCCTGCTGTAAGAAAGATATTTCACTCATAAAGTACACACTAGCTGTCACTTGTATCCAGCACTCGATTCCTCTGTGGAGGACATGTCACCCATGATAGCTAAGCCAGCTGTCATTCATGCACAGCATTTCCAACCTTGTATCTAGGGCATGTCACTCATACACTTCAGCTGTCCCTTACACCAGATGTCCTTTAAATCTAGCACACCATTCCTCTATCTACTACATGTTTGTGTTCATTACAGCTGTCCCTTTTCCCTATCACTTTCCTCTCCTGTTTAGTAAATGTCATTCAATCGTTCACTCCATCCGTCTTCTTCACTAAGTAATCCCTTTTCTCTATATATAGTTGCTCCCTTAAAAACTATTTCACTTTTACGTCACGGCTGGCTGTTGCATCTAACACTTTGGAGTAGATTTTCAAGAGTGATTTAGAGGCCTTAATGAGTCTCTAAGCATGTAGTTTAATATCCAGTCATCATTAGCACCTGAAATTTGCTCATTTCAGCAGATGTCTATGATAGACTCAGTTTTCTCCAGTGAAGCTCTTTAGGTACCAAAGTTTCAATAGGTGTGTAAGAGCAAAATGTCTCTTGCCTAGGTGGTGCAGAATTTCTTGAAGCTCCAATTCTTGCTTAGGTTCACAAAAGAGTCAGAAATCTTGTGCTCCTCCATCTTTTTTCACTTGACAGATCCATCACAATAACCATTTTCAGAGCATGCTCATCCGAAAAAAAGGCAGCGAGATTCTCCTTCCTCTTCGATGAGAGATTGGAAAGTATAGATTTAAATCAGACATATATTTAAATTTTTCTTCCTCCTTTACCTTCTTCAAGTTGTGATTTAGTATGAAACCTTTCCTGCAGTGGAAGAGTACCCTAACCAAGGTATGGTATTGACTTTTTAAATATTCTCTTTTATTTCATCTTCCACCTTGGTGTTTTTAATGGAACAGCAATTGCAAATGATAGGGTGAGATGTGAACTTCTGACTTGAAGATAGCCTTGTGGTTATCTTTCACGAAGAATGCAAGCTCAGACGAAATAAGGTTTTGAGAACAGGTTTCTTGGCTGCATGCCTCATAATCGAGTGATACTAGACTGGGTCCTCGTATTTTGTTTATGTTCTTTTATTTCTTTGTGAAAAAGAAATTATATCATTTAAGTACTTCACTGCAGGAGACAGTTCACAGCTAAGCAAGCTGTGAGCAAACAGACATCTTATAAAAAGGGAAAATGCCTTCAGCCCCACTAATCTTCTCACTGTTTCCTACCACCTAGTTTCTAGTTCAGTTTTCCTTCATTGGCATATAGCATGACGTGGCTTGGGGAATAAGAAAAGGTAACTGGCAGTTTGCTTGAAAAATAGGTGTTACAAGGTTAAGCCCTTCTTAAGAATTGAAGGGTTACTTCATCTGTGGTGTGAAATGCATAGCACCAGAGAGGCTGGAAATGAAGGATAATGGTTTGATACCTTATAATTTTAAGTAAGTTCAGCTTCCATGCTGATGGTCTATTGAATCCTAAGCTGTATGTTACTTTGTCCACAACTCATCATTGGAGCTGTGGCTGTGGTTCAGGTCTTCTGTTCACCAAACTGGAACTTCATGTAGATACTTACAGGATATCATCCTGCTCTTCAAGACCCTTGATCAAAACCTCATTCCTAAAGTCTTGTTTTCTTCAAGTTTTTAATATGTCTCCTCTCATCCCTTTTTTTTTCAAGTTTTTCTAACTTCTTTAAATGTTTTAAGTAAAAAATCCATCTTTCTTTATTGGAATACTGGGCAGAAGTTGTGAGGGTTTTTTTAGGGGCTGCAGAGTAGGGGGAGGCTACAAATTGCCTTGCGTTATCTACAGCTGGGTCCAGCTGTCCTGAAACAAGTGCAAGCACTCCATCATGTACCAAAACCTCAGCCAGTTACAGGAGCACATGACACTTCTGCTAAAATATGTTTAAGAAATAGCACCTGCTGTTGTGGCGAAGAAGAAATGGAGGTGATGCACAAAGGGAGACTTTGTTGGAGACACAACTCAAAATGCACTGTTGAAAGGAAGATCTCTGTGCCAGAGGGTGCCACCTCTGAGGGACTGAGGCTCACAGGTAACTCATGGAAAGGCAGGGAAACTCCCGAGGGATTTCAGCTATGGGTAGCCTATGCTGGGGCAGGAAAAGCCCTGAGCGACTTCAGCCCTGGGCAACCCGTGATGGAGCAGAGCAACAACAGTAAGAAGCAAGGAGCTGCTGAAAGCAACCATCACACAGTGCCCTCAACGTCTTCTGCCCCTCAACACCTCACCAAAGGAACTGAGATATAAGCTAAATTAAACACATGGAGAAAATAAGGGCAGCTGAGGCTAGGAAGGGAGATCGAGGGGTCTTTGACTGAAGTTGATCCTGCTGAAAGGGAAGGGAAGGTGTTTGCTTAAGTGTTTCTTTATTTGTTTAAGCATGTCTTTATTCTCAATATCCAGTTCAGTAATGCAAAGTTTGTTTTTCTTGTCAATAAATGAAATTAATTTAAATTCCCAGTGTTAAGACTGTTTTGCCTGTGACAAACAGTAACGACATATTTCTGTGACAAAGACAAGTCCACTGTAAAAAAGAGAATGAATGTCAATTTTCCCCCTTTTAAGGGAAAGTATCCTTCCATGTGGAAAATGTAGTCAATTTGTAAGAAATTACAAAAACATTTAGTACTGGCAAGATATGGGTGTGTCTGGGCCATATACAACTGCAGAACATTATATGCTTAAAAAAAATTGTTAAAAAAACCCACACGCGCTGTTAGATACTAATAGACCTGTATCAGTGGGAAGGGATCTTGTCAAATGTTCTGATAAATGTAGATGCCTATGTTCTGCCTGAAATCAAACTTTCCCTTGATGAACTTGAACCTTTCTCGATGTCATCTGCTAATTTCTGTAGAAGTGTAATCCATATGAAGGCTTTCATGCTGCCAAAACTACCTTTCAGGATTTGAGTCTAGATTGCTAGTTCTCAGCTCCGGTCCCTTCCAACCCTAAACATTCTATGATTCTATGATTCTATGAAATGAAGTTTCCTGTCATACAGAAGCTAGTGCCTGTCCTAGTAAGGCTTTATTTTGACATCTGAAGCAGTGAAAAATCTTCACACTTGCTTACTACTTGTTGCTGGACATGTCTCTTCATGAATAAACTTTCACTTCTAACACAGCACAAAAAATTTATTCTACAAAAATTGTTCCAAAATTTTCCAGTGAAAACACTTGCTGTGTAATCAGGTTCCAAAAATTCCTCAGTGAACACCTAAGAACTGGGTGGTGTCATACCTCTTAACATCCTCATAAATGGATATCATCAGAACTATTTTGCTGAATGTGTTTATAGAGAATAAGGTCGTCTGCACCTGGGGCGGGCTCTCGGAGGTGCTGACAACACTACTGAAGTAGATTGCCTCAAAAGCAAATACACATGGTTTTGGTTTATGTCTGCCTGTAACTTACTAAATATATTTACAGGCTCAGTCTTGCAACCTGCTGTGTGAATACAATTGTATCCATGTGTGGACTATGGCGAAGCAGAGAAGACAGATGATCTTCCTTATATGGACTGTTCCCAAATACGCAGTAAGTAATTAGAGATGAAAAACCATCGCACTCGTGTTTGTCTTTTCCTCACACAGAAGGTCATTGCGCTGTCTGCTGTTGATCTGCAGGGGTTATGATCTTTGGCCGACCATCCCCTGCGGGGAGGAACGTATGTGTCTCACAGTGATTTTGGCAGTATTCCTTCACAGATTCCATTTGTCACCACCAGGGATGACTACCTTCCTGGAGCACGCTCCTTGTTGGCCGAAACCAGAAGTGAGCTCCACTTGTGTCAGGAGGTGCTGAGATAGTCCTTGTGTACAGGTCAAAAGGCTTGGTCACTGTCCCAAACTTTAAGCCTTGCTTCGGTAAAGGCTTCTTTTCTAAGAAGATAGCCTTTTCTTGGCTGCAAAGCTTCCCTACCTGGTATCTCTGCCAAATTAATTAGTGGATGCCAACTTTTGGGATGCGCTTGAGCCTGTTGAGAGATTATTTCTTCATCTAAATTGTACCAAGCACAACAAGGCCCCTATCCTGACGGAGGCTAAATAATTTGAAAGCACAAAATCAGTCAAAAGCTTTGTTAATACTAGTAAAAACATGCCGAGTCTAATTGTAGGGCCAGTACTCGACCCTGCAAGTTGCGGTTCACTGACTTATCCACCTTTGACAATGGTCTCTCTTAACATGTCCTGTAATAATTTCTCTGCTTCTCTACTTGCTTTAGACAGAATTAAGTATGATGCATCCAGACGTTTAGAAGTGGTGCACCTGAATATTTTAAGGAATGATGTGATGGACTTTTTGAACTTTTGCAGGTAATGTTCATCAAGCTAGGGATTCAGAGACTAAAAATAACCCTATATGGCAGGAAGGAAGATCTGGGAAAATTCTGGCCAATTAATTTTACACAGATTCTAGGCATAATATTCAGGCATACAGAGGAGTCAACATGTGAATAAAAGTAAGATTATTAAAAATAGTCAATTCTTTAAAAAAATCTAATCACTTTCTATACTGTAATTACTGACCCAGATCTCAATATTTATCCATGCGGACAGAGTCTTAGGTCCATATGGAATGGTGTTGGAGTCCAAAGAGCTCTGTATGAAGAAAAGGTTTGATCAAAATGGAGCAGATTGTAAGAATGAAGCCTGCACGGATAGCACGGAGTACCGTGGATAATGGATTGAAATAAGACATTACACAAAGTGCTACCTAATATAGATTTACCAATTTGGAGATAAATATGCATTAAAAGTGATTGATTTCTAATAGATTGACAAAAGGGAGAAGAAAGTAATTACTAAAGTAAGGCTTCTCAGGGGTGAGCATTATCTAGGAATGTCAGGCAACATCTCTGTGGTCACTACTGAAATCCATCCTATTTCTAACGACAACTTTGTTATCTCAGACATAGAAAGTGCAGAAGATTCACTAACTGTACTTAGGCATCGAAGTTAAATTTTTAAGGACATTAAAGAGAGTGGTCTTGTCCATTATCATAGAATCCTAGAATGGTTTGGGTTGGAAGGGATCTTAAAGACCATTTAGTTCCAACCTCCTGGCCATAGGCAGGGACACCTTCCACTAGACCAGGTTGCTCAACACCTCATCCAACCTGGCCTTGGACACCTCCAGGGATGGGACATCTACAAGTTCTCTTGGCAACCTGTTCCAGTGCCTCATCACCCTCAGAGTGAAGAATTTATTCATTTTTTACTTAAATCTGCCCTCTTTCAGTTTAAAGTCATTGCCTCTTTTCCTATCACTACCATTATGCAGATGTAACAGATATTTTTCAAGTTAAAGGTGGCATGCCAACAAATCCTTCTCTCTTGCAACCACTGTTGCAGTACCAAAGTACTTACAAACACATTTCTGTCAAGAGGATTTTCAAAGCGTTGATTCTGTGTTCAGACAAGATATTGATGCTAGCTAAAAATTTGCTTGAACCTCTACTTCACTTTGAAATCCAGGAAACTCATGAGTGGGATTTTTTAAAATATAGGAAAGAGTGTCCTTTTTGACCTAATACTGGACATATATGCTGATGCCACTTGCAAGCTGGTATCTGTCAAATTCCCAAGAAGACAACTAGGTACTGGAACACCAATATGCTGAGGCAGTACAGCAACCATTCAAAAACAAGTTATTGGCTCTTGGCAATGAAAGACAGTATGACAGAAGTATCTGGTTTCTGAAGCACATAGATCAAAAAAAACAAATTAAGCACCTGAAGCGCAATTTATGAAGAATTTAGACATTTATGCCCAAAGTGAGAACTATTAAAAATCATTACTTCTGAAAATGATTAGCCTGCTAGATGTCAGTCAGAAAATTCATGTTTATGCCTTAAGTATGATAATTACTCATGTGCAGAACTGTGGCCAACTTGGGTGGGCTAAATGTGTTGGTCTATAATGCTGATCTAA
The DNA here is from genome assembly GCF_009769465.1 of Tauraco erythrolophus. Lineage (NCBI taxonomy): Eukaryota > Metazoa > Chordata > Aves > Musophagiformes > Musophagidae > Tauraco > Tauraco erythrolophus. Next base: position 30,083,077 of record NC_141468.1, on the reverse strand, counting down.
AATTCAAAATTAATGAATAAATAATAAATCAGAGCCCACCAAACTCCATGTTGGCCCAATTTAGAGAATTCCTTTAAAATGTTCGAGCGTAACACAACACTCAGTGACCGTAGACATTTCCTATGAAAAATATGGACAGTGGAGGTGAGGTGAGATCAGAGGAGCACTAAACGATTAGACAAGATTGCATAATAGTTCTCTTTCAGGCTGTGACTGCCAATCTCACATAAGCTCTGGAGTCAGTGTCTAAGCTGAGAGGGTGGCGGCACTCCAGGTACAACCATATTTCCTATTAGCTGTCTTAGTTTTGGTCCCTTGCTATTTCTTGGTCCTCTTCTTCATAGAATCATAGAATCGTAGATTGGTTAGAGTTGGAACGGACCTCAAAGATCATCTAGTTCCAACACCCCTGCCATGGGCAGGGAAACCTTCCACTACACCAGGTTGCCCAAAGCCTCATCCAACCTGGCCTTGAACACTTCCAGGGATGGAGCACCCACAGCTTCTCTGGGTAACCTGTTCCAGTGCCTCACCACCCTCAGAGTGAAGAATTTCTTCCTTATCTCTAATCTAAATCTCCCCTCTTTCAGTTTAAAGCCATTTCCCCTTGTCCTATTACTGCAATGCCCTTGTAAAAAGTCCCTCTCCATCTTTCCTGTAGGCCCCCTTAAAGTACTGGAAGGCTGCAATAAGATCACTCCGGAGCCTTCTCTTCTCCAGGCTGAACAGCCCCAACTCTCTCAGCCTGTCGTCATAGGAGAAGTGCTCCAGCCCTTGAATCATCTTCGTGGTCCTCCTCTGGACTTGCTCCAGCATCTCCATGTCCTGCTCATGTTGGGGACTCCAGAGCTGAATGCAGTATTCCAGGAGGGAACTCATGAGAGCAGAGTAGAGGGGCAGAATCACCTCCCTCGACCTGCTGGCCACGCTTCTTTTGATGCAGCCCAGGATACAGTTGGCGTTTTGGGCTGCCAGCACACATTGCCGGCTCATGTTGAGCTTCTCATCCACCAGCACTCCCAAGTCCTTTTCCTCAGGGCTGCTCTCAATCCTTTCTCCACCCAGCCTGTACTTATGCTTGACATTGCCCCGACCCACGTGCAGGACCTTGCACTTGGCCTTGTTGAACTTCATGAGGTTCTCACAGGCCCACCTCTCCAGCCTGTCAAGGTCCCTCTGGATGGCATCCCTTCCCTCCAGCATGTCCACAATACCACACAACTTGGTGTCGTCTGCAAACTTGCTGAAGGTTCACTCGATCCCACTGTACATGTCACCAACAAAGATATTAAATAACACTGGCCCCAGTACTGACCCCTGAGGAACACCACTCGTCACTGGTCTCCACTTGGACATTGAACCGTTGACCACAACTCTTTGAGTGCGACCATCTAGCCACTTCCTTATCCACCGAGTGGTCCATCCATCAAAACCATGTATTTCCAGTTGAGACAAGGATGCCATGTGGGACAGTATCAAATGCTTTGGATAAGTCCAGGTAGATGATGTCAGTTACTCTTCCCCTATCCATCAATGCTGTAACCTCATCACAGAAGGCCACCTGTGGTTGTGAATATTATTTATAGTGTCTGTCTCTGAATTCAGGCACCATATGTGGACTTAGGAAATAACTTTATAAAGGATAGGTATGGGATAGGTGGCAATGCCATGCCAAGGGAAGGAGCACGTGATAGAACGTGAGTGAGTCATTGCAGCTGAAAAAACAACACAATCGACACTGATACTTCTCACTAAAATTTAAAACACTTGAAATTACTTTGTGATTTGAGCTAGTTAAACTCATAGATGAATAGTTTCTATGGCTTGCTTAAGTACTGATAACTTGTTATGCTTCAAGAATGGATGCGTTTGATGTCTTGTCCATTTCTCAGTCCTTTTGTGCAGCTGGAGTAGGTACTACTTTACCGAAAACCTTCAAAGTGTCAGCTGTGAAGACATAAAGTGTAGTTATATAGAGGATATGGGCCACAGGGATACCTGGATTTTGTAAGGCTGCATAACTCTAAGTGGTATCCAGCTGTATGAAGAGCTTGATTAACAAAGCTCCACATATCCCATTGGTGCATGTGCAGGAAGACACTTCAAAATGTAGGCAAATGTATAGGATGCTGAAAGAACAGGTAGAGAGGTCCTGTGGGGGTCGTTCAGTAATGTTTTCATGTCTGGAAAGTACCCAAATGCCATTGCAGATGTCATTCTTGGGCATCTTTCTGTTTAACACTCAGAGTTAAATCCTCACAGGAGACTGACGTTCCACATTGCAGCTCTTAGTCTTGTAACTATTCTGTTAAGGATCCAGAGCTTTAATGCAGATGGGTGACAAAATTACTGTAGACTGGGTACAAAGCTCTTCTACAAAGCTCAACAACTATGGAGAGAGGAGTGAGAATATGTGAAACAGCCCTGCAGGCACCAAGGTCAGTGAAGAAGGAGGGGGAGGAGGTGCTTCAGATGCCAGAGCAGAGATTTTCGTACAGCTTGTGGTGAAGATCACAGTGAGGCAGACCGTCTTCCTGGAGCATATGGAGGTTAATGATGGAGTAGAGATCCACCTGCAGCCCATGGAGGACTCCACACTGGAGCAGGTGGATGCACCTGAAGGAGGCTGTGACTCTGTGGGAAGCCTTCTCTGGAGCAGGTTCCTGGAAGGACCTGTAGATATGTGGAGAGAGGAGCTCACACTGGAGCAGGTTTGCTGGCAGGACTTGTGACCCTGTGGGAGACCCACGCTGGAGCAGTCTGTTGGTGAAGGACTGCACCCCATGGAAAGGACCCACGCTGGAGCAGGTTGTGAAGAACCGTAGCCTGTGGGAAGGACTCACATCAGAGAAGTTCATCAAGGAGTGCCTCCTGTGGGAGAGACCCCACACTGGAGCAGGAGAAGAGTGTGAGGAGTCCTCTCCCTGAGGAGGAAGGAGCGGTAGAAACAATGTATGATGAACTGATCACAATCCCCATTCTTCATCCTCCTGTGCCACTGGTGGAGAGGAGGCAGAGAATTCAGGAGCAAAGTTAAGCCCCAAAAGAAGAGAGGGGTGGGGCAAGGTGTTTTAAGATTTAGTTTATATTTCTCATTACCCTGCTCCGATCTGATTTGTAATAAATTGAATTAATTTTCTCTAGTAGAGTCTGTTTTGCCCGTTATGGTAATCGGTGAATATTCTTTCCCTGTCCTTATGTCGATCCATGAGCCTTTCATTCTATTTTCTCTCCCCTGTCCAGCTGAGGATGGGAGTGATAGAGCAGCTTGGTGGGCACCTGGGGTCTAGTCAGGGTCAACCCACCACAAAAGGAAGTTTCACAGAAATTTTTCATGTAAAAGTAAACAAACTCACATGTGAAATGCAAACAAATGTTGCAAAAAACAGCAGCAAGAGCATTATACTGGACAAAAAGATGTAAGTGAAGAGATGAGGAGTCTATGTTTATATAGTTGAGAATAGGGAAGATTAATGCAGGACATGATAACATTCTACAAATACCTTCAAAGAATTATTATAAAGAAGGGATGTAGGTATTTACAACTTAAAGATATAGGTAGGATAAAGAAAAATGACCGAAAAATAAGGCTGAAGGTGTTTAGCTGAATATTAGGAAAAGACTGTGATCTGTAAAAGGGGGTATCAGAAACTGAGTTAAAGTTGGCTGGTGTTTGAGGTTCTGTAAATAGAAATATTATCTAATGAACTAGAAAAACAAAAGAATTTCATATATGAAATGGCCTTGTGAAAAAAGAGCAAGGAGAGAGGCAATACTGAGAAAGCAATGAGAGTTTGTGGTTTCTAGAACTGAAGTTAAAAGTCCAGATCAGCTTGTGGAGTCTGTTCGGTAAGGTGAAGTATTGGACAGACATGATTTTTTCAGTGTGTTTGGAACAAAGAATGTATTCATTGCCATGACATAGCCAGGGCAAATTCCTTCCGGTTTCAGAAGGAGAACCTGCCTAGAAGAACATTATTCCTGTAATTAGTTAGCTGAAACACAGAAGTGGGAACTCTGGTTTCTGAAATCTGTTTCCTCAGCTATGATGGAAAAAAAAAAAAACCAAATAGACTCCAACTCAAAAAAAACAAAGGAGAAGTAGTTTTGTTAAGATGTAAGATACAGTCAGCAACAGTTGTGTCTGAAAAAGTGGATTTTGTTAGCAACCTGACCATGTCAGAAAATATTAGGAGAGTCAGATTAGGCTCAAAAGGCTTTCTTGGCAGATCCAAGCAGTCAAGCGGGGAAGACTCATGCACGTACTCCAAGCTGATGAGGCAAGAGTAAACTGTAGTTTACAAACCATTAATTTCATGCAACTTCAGATGTATAAATATAGGCGAACTCCTAGTGCACGTGTTCTGATTTATTTTCATTTGAATGGAATGCAGCTCATGTGCTCCAAAGCCACCCTGTGATGTCAACCCAAGTGTGCTGCGTGGGGATAACTGTGCGGTCATCTTCAAAAATGCACTCCTGTTTTGCGATAAGAGACTTGTGAAGCCACAGCCTTAGACGCCTGTCTTAGATACCTTAGATATCTAACTTTGAGGTATGTTAGTGTTGGAACATGTCACACTGAATAAGGTAGACCAAGGCTTAGGGAGGAAGCAGGAGCATTGCAGCTGTGCAGGAAAGAGTGGTTCTGGGCATGCACACTGGAGAAACACTGATATCTAGGAAAATTCAAAACCCTAAAGGAGATACTTGGTGATTTTAAATATCTGCAAATTACTGAGCAAAGTTTAGTTTGGTTTTGTTTTTTTAAACTGCAAATTTGAATGTGTGTATTTCGTTCAGGGCCTTTGTAGGCATTAGACAGAATTCTGCATCCGAAGTCTAGCTTCGCAATTAGTTTTATTTACATGCCTCAGACTGGTTTATACAAGCATTTGGTATATTTTATTATTATTATCCTTATTATTTCATAATCTAAGATCCACTGATACTTAGGTATTCTTATAAAGGCTTTACATTTTTCCTAAAATTAGATCGAAAACATTGTTTTAAATAAGGTTTCTTTTCCAGAGCTGGTTTGACCTGAGAACATTTCTGCCCCACCTCTGAAAAACGATACTACATGAAACTCACTCATGCAGATGCACATAAGCAACAGTCATTTTTGTATATATTCTTATTTGTTGATTAGCCTTTGGCAAGTGTCTCCTGTCAGCTAATTAGTAAGAACACTATAGCAATGTCACTCTCTCAAGCTTGTTGTTGACAGTAGAAACAATAAAAAAGATCTGATCATGGCAGTTGGTAGCCCATGATTTGGAAAGACTACAGTTTAATTGATTCAGCTACATGTCTTGGTGAATTCAGAGCTGAAGTATGGAGGGTTTCTATCTTTGGCTGATTATTTATCAGTTTATGGAGTTTTAAGCTCTTGAAGGTGTAGAAGAACTAAACTACTAAAAGATAAGAATCAATTTCTGAATTAGGCATGTCCTGCATGAGTGGCTATCGTTTCAAATGCTACAATAACGTGTCTAAGAGCAACCATTCTTACCTGTGATATCCCTATAGTACAATACACCTACCCTAGCAACTGCTAGTCTCCTCTTCAGGGCCCAATCATTATATTACTTTCTCCTCAATCTTCTGAATCTTTTGCATCTCCGCTCCGTCCTGAAATTTGTTTGGACAGGATAAAACAAAGAGATTTTATTGAGAATAGGCAAGAAGTCGTTTTATGGCAACCAGAGGCTTATGAAATTATAGATTAAAAAAGAAAATCTGTATTTTAACATAAAAAGTATCTCAGGCCTCTTTCTCTGAGAAGCCTGGGGAAATAAAAAATACCATCCCTTTTCTTGGGAAAAATTTGTAATATCTTTGAACATTTATTTCAGCGTAGCAGTCCCACAGAACAAGCAGTGGTCTTGTGGTTAGAGCAGAGAAAGATGCCATCTGGGTTTCATTTGCAACTCTGCTGCTGACTTGCTTTGATACCTTGAACAAGGCATTTAACATCACTATGGCTCAGCTGTAAATGATAATTAATTACAGTTGTACCCAAAACCTCCAGTCAGGATGAGGCCCAAACACGCCTGCTACCATACAAACCAGGTCTGACAGTGTCCCTGCTCTGAAGAATCTAATTTAAAACAAGATGCAGCAAGCAAATCTAACACAAAAAGAAAGAAGGGAATAGACAAGAGGACAGTAATGAAAATAAGATAATGAGGTTACTTAGGGAGCCGTTATAGAACTTGAATGTTCCAAAGCATTAATTAATTGATTAATTAATTAAAATTAGCTCTCCTGAACTGCACCACAACCTCTCCACCACAGATTTTGTGTCGATGCCATTGCAGAAGAAAATCCTGAACAAGTACCTAAAGGAAAGTAGAGGTCAGGGCCTTTGGGTTAGGTCTGACAGGTTAATCTATACATCAGAGTAATAAAAAAAAAAGTGCAGAGCAGATAAATAGAAATTCAAGCCTGACTTCCCTGGGGAGAAGAAGGAATATATAGGTAATTATGAGGAAAGGGGCAAAAGTTTTCATTAATTTTTTAAATTTATAAATAAAAAGGATGTTACTAAACTGCATTGGCTTTTTTATCTTGTTGCAAATGTCATCACTGAACAGTAATAATACAGATGTCAGATTGAACTTTTTTATTTCACTTGTTGAATTGTGTGATTTTCTTTTCCTCAAGTAGCTGATAGCAAGTGAAGATGTTGAAAAAATAAGCAGCAGGTCACCAACGACTTGTGCCTTTTCTTTCACATATCATTGCCATCTTTTTCTTTGCAGATGGAATGAAAATCAAGAACTATGCCATCAGCAAGAATTTATCTCTCTCTCCTCTATGTCTATGATCCACCTGCTATTTTAACAGACTTTTCTCCTTTTATGGGTCAGCTCCTACTCCACAGAAATAAATGTGTTTTCTTCTTGTTCCCATCACCTGTTCCAAATGCCATTTTCTTCCTTTGAATTGCTCTGACTTCACTAATTTGCCTTCCTTCTCCCATTTTCAGTAGTCTTTTCTTCCTGTATACTCCTTCTACCTCTGTCATATTTGGATTTGGGATCAGAAGATTATCTGCTTTGCCCATGCACATGAAACAGGCTATATAATTTCATCACAATTGTGCCTGTAAAAGGGATCAGTATAGCAGTCAGAGAAGAAGAGCAGAGAAGGAATCCAGCCATTCTACAGTGCTGATTTGTTATAGGTAACTGGAGTAACATGGAGTCCTGAACACTGATGGAGTAAGAAAATCAAGAAGAAAAGAAAAGAGCTTTCTCCTATCATCAGTTGCAAAACAGATACAGTAAATTTTTCACTTTCACAGCCATAGCTAGACAGCTAGTTCTTTACTTAAGGCAGAGCAAGGTAGATTTAGATGATAGCCTGTAGAAATGTAGACAGTAGAGCTGACTTGAAAACCAGAATTCCCTTGTTTCTAAGAATTTATTTTTATTTTAATTTATTAGAGATCTTGATGCAGGGGCAGGGGTGAGGCGGGGAGGAGAAGGAGTTTTCAAAAATGTTCACAGGCCAAAAAAACACCAGCCAACAGTTTGGAGATGGAGAGCTCTTCTGGAAAATCCAAAGCTAAGTGCTCACATGCTTGATATAAGCTAAAGCTTAGTCTCCACTTCTTCTCTTTGGGAACTTCAGCCTGTATGCAATCATTCAGTGACATTTTAAAAAGTGAATACATTCAATGGAACAATTAAGGAGAGTTTTCAAAGTTGGAAAAGATCATGTTTTGATCAGCTTTAATAGCTTGTATCTCCGCTCACCTAGAGTTGAAGTCAATGGCAAAATTCCACTGACTCCAATATAATCAGATTACAGCCAAAGAATCTAGCTCATTTTGCTACCAGATGGAAAAACATAGTTTTGAAAGATCACAAAGGATCTACTGGGCAAAACTCATTGACTGAGAATCAGCCCACAAACAGGCAGAAATATAATTTTCCTTAGCAAATCAGATTTTTTCACTCCCTGCCCGACTTAAACAGCAACTTTAGATCTGCTCTTTTCAAATTTCTATTCTGATTGTTATAATTTCTTTAAAAGTGTTTACAATTACATGGGGACAGGGGAATGAAAAATGAATGGATCTTGTGATTTTGGGAAATCACTTAGTTATGTAAGTAAAGGCAAGAAGTTATGTAAGGTCAACAAGAAAAACTTCTATAGATATGTCAGTGATAAAAAGACATCTAGGGAAAATGTAGGCCCTCTCCATAAGGAAACGAGAGACCTGGCTACCTGGGATATGAAGAAGGCTGAGGTTCTCAATGAATTCTTTGCCTCAGTCTTTGCTGGCAAGAGCTCCAGCTCCACAGCTCAAGTCACAGAAGGCAAAGGCAGGGACTGGGAGAATGAAGAACTGCCCACTGTAGGAGAAGATCAGGTTCAAGACCATCTAAAGAACCTGAAGGTGAACAAGTCCATGGGACCTGATGAGGTGCATCCGTGGGTCCTGAGGGAGCTGGCAGATGAAGTTGCTAAGCCACTATCCATCATATTTCAGAAGTCGTGGCACTCTGGCAAAATTCCCACTGACTAGAAAAGGGGAAACATAGCCCCCATTTTTAAAAAGGGAAAAAAAGAAGCCCCAGGGAACTACAGGCCAGTCAGTCTCACCTCTGTGCCCAGCAAGATCATGGAGCAGATCCTCCTGGTGACTATGCTAAGGCACACAGAAAATAAGGAGGTGATTGGTGACAGCCAACATGGCTTCACTAAGGGCAAATCCTTCCTGACTAATTTGGTGACCTTCTATGATGAGGTTACAGCATTGATGGATAGGGGAAGAGCAACTGACATCGTCGACCTGGACTTATCCAAAGCATTTGATACTGTCCCACACGACATCCTTGTCTCTAAACTGGAAAGACATGGATTTGCCAGATGGACCACATGGTGGATAAGGAATTGGGTGGATGGTCACACTCAAAGAGCTGTGGTCAACAGTTCAATGTCCAAGTGGAGACCAGTGATGAGTGGTTGAAGACAGGCTGAGAGAGTTGGGGCTGTTCAGCCTGGAGAAGAGAAGGCTCCGAAGCGATCTTATAGCAGCCTTCCAGTACTTTAAGGGGGCCTACAGGAAAGATGGAGAGGGACTTTTTACAAGGGCATGCAGTAATAGGACAAGAGGAAATGGCTTTAAACTGAAAGAGGGGAGATTTAGATTAGAGATAAGGAAGAAATTCTTCACTCTGAGGGTGGTGAGGCACTGGAACGGGTTACCCAGAGAAGTTGTGGATGCCCCATCCCTGGAAGTGTTCAAGGCCAGGTTGGATGAGGCTTTGAGCAACCTGGCGTAGTGGAGGGTTTCCCTGCCTATGGCAGGGGTGTTGGAACTAGATGATCTTTGAGGTCCCTTCCAACCCAAACCGTTCTATGATTCTATGATTCTAAAGTCACTAAGTTATGTAAGTAAAACATATAAAAACACCTTTGCTCTTTTTCCTGAAAAATGTAAGGCTATGATAAAACATTTTGTTGGACTTCAGTGCACAGCAGCTAATGGGAAATATCTGAGAAAATATCAGTCAAAGTGTTACAAAACATAAGAAATGGCTGCACTTGCAAAGAAACATTTCTTCATTATGCTTTACACACAGTTTTGCCATATTGCTTAGTTTAATTAGAGCAGAACTCTGGCTTCTGCTCATTGGTTTAGCGGGTACTATAAAATGAAGTTTATTTAATTTTCTAAAATAAGGAAAGCAGGGTAAAGTTAATTAAAAGTTAATTACAGTATAATGAATCATTCACACTCTCTGTGCCAGTGTTGCCCAGATGATTACTGATGTCATCCTTCCTGAGCACTCCTACCCTTTCCATTGTGAGTTTTTCCCTCCAACAGTGTGGAGTGTCTCCCACATGCCTTTTTTAGTTCCACCAATATTTTCAATGCCTAGTTTAGAATGAAGACTGAAGGGGGGGAAAAAATCCCTTCCTCATTTCTTCCCTTCTTTCTTTTTTTTTTTTTTTTATGCTTTCCTCAGGCATAATTTTCATTTAGACTTCTGATTGCCTTTTAAATTTGACAGAATATACCTATAAAATTTGTTAGTAATTGTTTCATTTCCCAGCCTGGCATGTGTAGTTAACCTTGAAAGACTGATTGGACATTGCCTGCGCTGAACCCAACCTTTTCTGGCACCACAAAGGTCGCAGAACAACTCTCACTGAACCTATGTCTTTAAATACAAGGTTCTGTACATATTGGAATTACAATCCTTTTACTGCTCATTAATTCATCATTAAAAAGATGTTAACTAATCACTCTCTATAAGACTCCAGTTTAAAAATCTCTCTGGCATGAAGTGCCCCATACCTGGCATCTAGAAACCTGAAACCTTTTTGGACTAGCAGAGTCTTTGTAATGTTCAGCATGTTTTATAACAAAAACTATTTATGGAGAAGAAAGGTGACTTTCTTTGCATTTCAGTTTGACAACACCATCAGTAGTATTAGTATTCTGTACCTATACTGTGAGAACATCCCAAAACTCCACCTACAACAACAATCTTTATTTTTCTGACTGTTGCACAAAGATAGAATTATTTATTCAAAAGCTCTTCAGTCTACAGTGATTGCATGATAAAGTACTTATGAATATTCTTAAAATATGTCACCCATCCTGAGACACAGCTCTATACACTTGTAGTATCACAATAAATGTTGGACTGAAAAATCCAAACTAAAAAAAAAAAAGAATGAGAGAGATTTAAAACATTATGAGAGCATGCCATCTGTTGTTGTTAATGCTCATATTATTTTGGAAAACTGAGCTCGTTGCCATGAACTTTAATGCATGAAAATAAATGCATGATATACTGCTTGTATTGGAGAAGTTCTGATGTTTCACAGTTTAGATGCACTGCTACGAGACTTACAGAAAAAAACTCAAATCAGTCTGAACAACTCAGCAATGAACAAATATTGAACAAATGTATGCAATAAATAGACATAGCTGAGAGATGTTCAAGGCAGTAGTAACTGGTCATTTCTGCAGGAAAAAAAAAAGTGTCTTGAGTGGAAGCCTCACATCCACACATACCTAATCATCAAAACAAGATTAAAATGTCATTAAAATCAAACATTTAAAATCAGTGAGATACCAGAACCAGAGCTACCAGGAAAGCCTTGTTCTACTTCTTTATGTGTACAAATTTTGATACGGTCTAACTGTGAGTGCATTTATTTCTTCTGCCTGAGTTGCCACTGGAGTAGGGAGATAAGATCTTCCAACTCATGGCATAGATTTCGGCTACCAGACTCAGAGAATTAGCAGACATGGGCTATTATCCATCAGGCAGAAGGATCTCCAGAGGAGGAAACAATGTACATTTGTTCTGTGGTTTGCAGCTGTTCAGAAGACAGTGATGAGGTGCTGAAATTTCTGCCCCACAAGGGGAATGTTGATCCAAGTCTGAAACGGTACTTAAAGACAGCTTAGTCAAACACATATAATTGGCAGATGTTTTTGAAATGCATTATGAAGTGGTTTACATTTCAGTCTATCATACAAGAAATGTAGGAGCTGCTCCAAGTTCCAAGACCTTGTGTGACATCTCAGCTATCTGGTTTGTCAAATCAGAACACTGGTCACTGCCTGCTTACACATGTAGAGGTATGAAACTCTCATTTACAGTAAAGTTATTGTTATAAAAATACAGTAGTAGTACTTGGTCGGCTAGACAAGAAGGAATTCTTTCTTTTCCTGCAACAGATCAATGCACAAAAAACCCTAGACACTTTGGCAGCTATCACATTTGCAAAAATTAACGGAATGTGCTGTATCCCCTTTCATTCACTAGTGATTAACAGTAAAATGGAAAATAATTATTCACATGTAGCATTCTGTGTCAGAGAAGTGCTGTGATAGTTATTAAATTAAAATTTTGAAAGTGCTATGATTATAACAGCACAGAGTTTGGGCTTGAGATCAGTATTACCACCACCATTTTTGCAACCTGAAAAGGAGCATTATCTACCAGAAACCAAGACTTCCAGAAACAGCAGTGTTGGCTATGGTGTAGATGTTCTCTGTAATGGTAACACCTTTCAGGATAGTGTTAGAAACGGGGTGTAGGACTCATCTATCCAGATGTTGCTGTCACCAGAACAAGTGAACCAAGTCCCTCAGAATGGCGTCAATGGAAAGTAAGGTTCTCTCACAGTACTGTTTTGCTGTCCTAGATTAGGTATATGTAATAGGAGAATGGATTATAGCATAAAAGTACCTCTGATCGTGAATGGATGCTTGAGTGGCTAGCTCAGCTGTAGAGGGATTCTGGAGCGGTGTTACAGTGCATCAGGAACATCTGCATGGAGCCAGCAGGTGTGGAACAAGTCTAATAGGAGTCCTATGGCTTTCTGGAGAGGTAGCAGGATGTTGGAAAAATTGGGGAAAATCTTAAATGGCCATACAAAGAGGTCATAGATGACCATACTTTGGGAGTTTAATCACTCAACTGAAGTTAGGAGAGTTTTATCCACGCTGTCTACCATCCATGCAAAGACTGGAGGCTATGTGATCATTAGAGTCATTGCATCATTTGCAGGAATAACTGATTTATCTGTAGGCCTAAGTTTTGTTTCCTTACCTTTTCTATAGTACATAATTGAATCCAGTGAGAATAGACTGAGGGCTCTGGTAACTGAAAAACATTTGGAGCTGTTAGATGGGTGGAAAGCCCGAACTGCCATCCCTCACTATGTACTGTCTCGTGAGGATGGTGAGATCCATTTGAGCTGATGTTGTAAAGAAAATGTTTCGTTCGAGTGACTTATGGCCTCAGACAACGAGCACTTGTTTCACAAAAATGAGCAGGGCGGCATGTTTCAAGAAAACAAAAATTATGCAACATCAGGCACAAATGTCTTCAACATTGCTCCCTAAATGAATCTCTGCGGGGAAATGTAAATACAGAAGCCATTAAAGACTAGTCAACGTACGTTTTAGGTCTCTAAACAATAACACTGAGCAGATCAGTAACAGAGCCCTTCATAATTTGCAGTCTCTGCAGAAACAAAGAACTTCTGTTGTGTTTATTATCAGATAACAGCATTCCTGTCTTGAAATCCAAATACAACAGAAACTCTATTGCCTTGTGCAGTTATTTTGGTCATGAATAGGGGCTCTGTTAAGATCAGCGGGGTAGGTACACCTAGGAGGACACTATGCTTCTGAAAGTTAACTAGGAAACTGTTGACTCAGACTCTGCTGATGAACATCTCATGGCTTCAGGCTCCAAGTCTCTCCATTTGATTTTTTTTTTTAGTGGAGTTCATTTAATTTGTAATATATCCAGAGGGTTACTGTGTCCTCAAGTATGACAGCACATATGTAATAAATAATACAGTATTATTGCTAACTTTTGCAAAAAATATTTTGCTAGGGAGCACGATTGCATGAGTCCATTTCCGTAGATTGAGTATTTTAGATAGATATTGGTGGTGGTTACAGGTATTCATTGCAGAACAATCCACTATAACAATAAAATTACAGCCTTTTTAAAGAAGTTTTAGAATTCTGTTTGAAATTAAATACATGAATAAGCTAATTGTAAATGAAACAATTTATAAAATACATTAACAAGTCAGGCTTTTAACTCTACATGCAAATATGTGCATAAATATATTTGTACATATATGAAAAATATCTGGTAAAATTATTCAATACAGTAAAGTATCACAGAGAGCAGATTTCCATGCCATTAAAATTAAATTATTTGAGGATTTATTTATTTTACTGCAGAAGAAAACTGCAGAACAATCCCCGTCTAGTCACTAAAGCTGAGTCTGAAGCACAGGGAGGCGAACAGAAAGATTCCCATGGAGTCCAGCTAGCTTTGTCTCTGAGGCACTGGAACTGCAGTGAGCTTTATGCACAGAGGAATAACCAGCCTCCTGGGGCATACAGACCCTACAACTCTCCTGCCAGGGAGAGGCCAGAAGATGGGGAAAATATGGGTCAGAGCTGCTCAGAGCTGGCTGGAGGTGAGCCAGCGCAGGGCTGGATGCAGGATGACTACAGTCACATAAATTCTTAGAGGCTACATCTGCCATGAAGCTGGAAACCAACGTAACATTGCACATCCTCCTGTGGACCTTCCACCCAAATCCCTCTTACCTCAGGCTTCCTTACGTGTGGCTCCACTGCATGATGAAGACATGCTTCCAGTAAAGCTGTACTGCACAGAACAGCACTTGGAAGCTTGATCAGCTCTTTTGATTTTTCAGCTTCTGGTCTGACTAATCAGCCACTCTAAATGAATACTGCTCTGCCAGTTTGCTCTGGCTAAGGATCTGTTTCATTATATCCATAGCTCATACTCCTATGGCTCCCCAAAAGCTTAATGTTATTAAGATCACCTACATTTGTGGGTGACAGCTTGTAAAATTAAGGCTTTAATTTACTACTGATGTTGTTCTTTGGTCAAATTATTGGAATTTGTTAAATAATTGCTTCATGTGGCTGTGACAGTACATTTTTTCTCATATCGTATTAAGTATCCAGATTAATTAAAGAGTTATTGTATTGTCAAACTATAAACACATGACCATTCTTTAAACTGTTGAAACAACTGATAAGTTTACCAAATTTGAATGAAATGTTTCCCTCATGCATCTTCTCCAATACATCTTGGCTAAAACTTTTGCACTGTTTCTAAGGGAAAGAAAAGGAAAAAGAAGGGAAAAATACGCAGTTTGTTCATGCTTAAAGAAACACTCTAGTGTGTTTTTGAACTTTTGAAAAGTCAAAGCCCTCAAGTCTTGCCATCAATGGCATAAATTAAAACCATAACTTCTGAACAACAAAAATTTGGGCCAAGATTATAAAGACCCATAATAAAAGTACCAGAAGGCTGCAACTGAGAATGTGGCCCATCCCCAGATTTTACTTTAAAGACTTATTGGGTATAATGCTTCTTACACTTCCATCAGCTCTTGTGAAAAAGTGAGATCTATTTCTTTCTTTGACAGAACAACCATAGGTGCCCATCCTTGCAGAGGGTTGCTGTGGATTCATTTGCACACAGACTTATTGGCTGTCTCAGTGGTCTCTGGTTACTTATGTGGGGAGTGTCTACATCACATTAGAAGAAATTTACCAAAACGATCCAACTTGCCAAAAATACAAATGCATTTAAAACATAAAAATGTACAATACATGCAGACTAATATCCTGATATACAAATATTATTCATTTAACACAAGTAACAGCCCTGGGTTTTTAAGTGAATGTGTCATGGTTCGCTGTAGTTTGAGCAATGTGAAGTCTATCACATGACATACATATGAAAGCCAGAATAAAAAGTATTCATTTCTTTGAGGAAAAATCTCTCTCCATAAGGTAACACTCACCGACACATTTTATGGGCTGTTTGCCACCTGAAGTTTTGAAAGGTGAGTAAAGATTGACAGATACTGTTTGCGGCTACTCGTAGAGAACTATGTAAATGCATATTTCATTTTCTTGATTGATACCGTTTTTTTCTGCAGATTATTTACTTTCTGTATTGCCACATTTTACTCTGACACTCTCAGTAGTAGCACTCAGTTAAGGCAGAGTGGGATTCTGAGGTCAATCCTATATGTGAAGTGTGGCAGATGGTGCCCCATCTAAGTGGTCAGGTTGCAAACATTCCTTAGTATGCCATCGTTCTCCTTAAAGCTATCTAGACTCCAAAGTCAAAATCTGGTACAATATTTGTCAATCTGTCTATGTCAGTTTTTATAGTATGCTCATTACTGCAATATCTGGGGACACAGAGATATATTCTGGAGTGGAGTGATGAAGGAGAAAGAAGAAAACAGTTTCCCATCAGTTTCTCCCCTGCATAATGGAGAAAGAGAATACAATTTAAAGTAACAAAGAAGGTGGATCAAAGCTTTTCTTTTTACTTACTCCATCCTTCCTTTATGATTTTATCTTTTCCTGCCTCTTTCTCTTCCCCCTCTCCCTTTCACAAATTGCATACACTCATACTCGCAAGCTGCTATTACTCAGTCTACATTTGCCTGCTCAGTCATTTTCTTTTCCTCATATATTCATTCTTTTCACCAAAAACCAGCTAGCCCTTCTAAGCCATCCCTTCCCAAGAGTTGCCAGTCCAAGCCATCTGAATCCCAAATTCTTTCTCGGTTTTACTGAATGTCCTCAGCCCATCCCATTTCTGTATACCTACCCTTGCCTGATCACTCGTTATCTGACACCTTTCCCACACAGTGCAAAAGCAATCCATTTTTCCCTGTAGAAGCTCCCTGCATACATGCTGAAAATCTTTCATTTACCAGGTTCTCCCTCACCCATTACCTTCATTCCAACCCAGTCTACTCAGAACTGCTCCCACTGGCTTCTTCCAAATCCTTGTATATAAACCTATCCTATCCTATCCTATCCTATCCTATCCTATCCTATCCTATCCTATCCTATCCTATCCTACCCTATCCTATCCTAAACTTTATGCTGGGGTCATCACCATAGCATTCACCACTTTATGGAGAACTAAAATGTGCGTTATGATAGTCACACGCTTGTTTTGCCAAAGGAAGTAAGCACATCCTGTAAAGGTTGTTCTGATAAACATTCTTCTTCTTTTAGGAATAAATTTCTAGTGGATCTGGAAGAGCAGAAGAAGCAAAACCGTGATATGTATAGCTGTAATTACACAAATTCACAGAAGTCTGTGATTTGTTCCCCAAAATCATGAGCTCGCTCTGTTGCAATTTCATTAATTCCCTGAGCCGCTGTTTATAGTCCACCTGCGCATCCACCTCATAGCAGCTGTTGCATGAGGGACTGTAACTCTACTAATAGACTTTAGCACCTTTTGTCGTGCTGTATCAGCTTTTAAAGCTCAGGATCCTAGCTGTCACTGTGCTTGTTGCTCAAGGACACTTCTGAGAGTGGTTCTTTTCCTTTTCCTGGGGTAACTGTCTGGTAGGATTTCTCCCAGGTCTTCCTCCTGCCCACTTTAGAAGTTTCTAATGAAGAGTGCAACACACATTTGGGAGACTGAAAATACTGTCCCTGAATAGAGTTTACCTGGAAAAGAAACAGGAAACTACCTGAGCTGAGCAAACAACCGGGAGAATCTGGATGAAGGTACATGTGTTTCCTGGTGATTTTTGATTCTAGTGTTGATTTGTATTGGAAATACCTCAATAGCAGAATAATCTGTGCTACCATCTTCTCCCTGGCGCAAATATACATAGCTGTAACGGTTTTCATTTTTTTTTAAAAAATTATTTCTTTGTTGCCTGTAAGATCAATCAGTACTAGTTTGGAGACTATATTTCCAACAAGTATTCTTAACCTCTCCATCGCTTACTTTATTCTGTAGGGTTAGACTATTTGAAGTTGACATGGGTGCCACAGAAACCTCTAAGTACAGGGACTGCATGGAAGTCTTCATAAATACAACAGCAGCATTGTCAGTAATTCTTCTTTTTCTTTTGTTAAAAAAAAAATTACCAATGTGTGACAATAGTTAAAAAAAAAAAAAAAGCCTTGCAATGAATCACTAGCTCATTTGATTTAGGTTTGCTTTTCTCCTCCCAGGTTAGTCATCAGCATTCTATGCAAATAATGAATACTTATATGGAAGTTGAAAATGTAAAGCTTCATCAGCTATTCAGATGAAGATATCCTGCTACTGCCATAGAACAGAATGTATATAAAAATGTATATCCAGCAGTTTCTCACACAGAGTTACTACATAGGACCTCATAATTCCTTACCATTATAGGAATCAAAAGCAGTAATGGCTTCCTTGGTTACTTTTCTTCTTTTCTTTTGACTCCAAAATTCTGAGATATTTGGATTTTTCTACACTCACCAGTCCACATGTGCATAGGAAATAGATGGATGCTGTGTAGCTCACATGAAAAATGAAAGTAGAAGTACTCTTGGATTATTTATTGTGTCATGATCTGCTATACGCAGGACGGGGCTTTCTGGCTCATATGAGTCTTGTCATGTCTTACATTCCTATTCAGATAGGAAGGGAAGAAATCCACGTTATTTCATTTACTTTTTGTTATCTTTCAACCTTACCTCACCCTGGATAGTTGTGGGGTTTTTTTTCCCCTTACAAAGACTGAAGAATAGTGATCAGATTCAGAAACGGAAGAATTACATCATCACAAGACAATAGCTTTTGCCTCCCCAATAGCAAATATTCTATCCTATATCAAAAAAAGCTTGGAAAAATGTTGTGTTATATTACTCCTTTGCTGCCTATTTTTAATATCGCATCCATATCTAAGGTACTCAAGAAGCTATATGTACTACCTTAACCTGATATGCAAATCATCCTTTCAGCAACTATATTATTCTGCTCTGAAATCCGATTATTTCAAATTAATTAAACGGCTTTCAATTAATGTTTGAATGAAAGATGAAAGAACTTGCATGTATTCATTCGGCAGCTACATATATATATGTTGGGCAGTATAATTCAGGTCAGTCCACTGGTAGATAGCACTAGGATATTTGTGATGCTATTTCTGGATGTAAAGAGAGATTTAACCATTCTTGTTTAACACATCCTTTTTTTGTTTCTCAAAACAGTTAAGTTTTATATCCTGAGCAGTTTCAGCTCCGGTAATTGTTTTTAGATGACCTATATTTTAATGTATTTTCAGTTGCCTGTGATACTCCACTTGCTTGCCTCCAGTAAGAGTGCAATACTTCTACAACTTCTTAAAATACTGACCAGAATACCAACAGGAAGCTTAGGGACTATGGTGGCTGATGAGATATTGTATGTTTCAGTTTTCAAATGTAGCATAATGATATTATTATTTGTAACTGTAGTGGTTAGTTGATTAAATAAACTAGAACTCCTTAGAAATACAGCTGAGAACCTGAAATTCATCTTCTAGCCTTAATATTTGTCAAAGTAATTTGAGGTCATCATGGAAAAAATTATTCGAATCAATGTGAACAACAGTAAGCTACTAAGAATTAAAATAGGCTTATTTAATTAAAGTTTTCAGATATTTTTGATGTACTTCTGCCTTCTACGTGGTTATTTAGACTGCAGCTTGAACCAATGGGCATGTTATTCCAGAATTCATATACATGTCCCACAAGCACTTTCAACAGTACAATATTTACATTTAAAAGAGACTAAAAGTTTGCAAGTTTGCAACTGTCCCAAATTTTACATTTTTTCTACTAGCAACTTTTGCTAAAGCCATTTAAAGTTAAAATGTAAATTTAAAGCCAAATTCCCTGGTCCCTCAATTCTCTCTAGACAGATAGATGGCATTCACATGTAAGAAACGACTTCTACTCTGAAGTACTCTACTGCTATTGAAAGAATGCTGCAGAAAGTAGATTTGTATATATCAAAACGGGAGAAATATGTTAAGCACAACCACAGCAAGCAGGCGTATTACACACATGCACTCACACAAGAGTGTCTGTGTGAAAGATAACCCAAAGGTGAAGAATGTCGACTGAATCTGCATATTCAAACTTTTGAGGCTTTAAAAAAAGAAAAGCAAGCTGTTAAAAAGACACTGACAACATCAATTTGCTCTACTTTTTTCTGATGCCTCCATCTTTAATTTCTGACTGAGGACACAGTAATTAGAATGGTCTGCATTAAAAAAAGCAACAACAACAAAACACCACACCTAAATAATGGACATTATTATGGGAATTTTTCAGTTTTCCCTTTTGATACTCAGACATGGCTTTTGTGGATGCCTGAGAGAAATAGCATAAGCTCACTTCCTTTTCTTTCTTCTTTCCTCTCTCTGGATACAAAATGCCTTTTTGTCTGTTCTTCTTTGGTTTCAGTTCCACAGAGACTTTCTGTTGTGCCATGAACCAAATAGTAGAAGGAAATATGTAAAGAATGAAACAAAGCAAGTCAAGAAATGAGCAAGAGTAATTCTAGAATAATTTAATTCTGCATTACATTGGACAGAAGGGTTCCCTTTAACACTCAAAGATACAAAATTTCTCTGGAAATCTGGTTTTCAGTGAAAAGCTCTCTAAGATCCAGTCAGATGTCTAACACTGAAAAGCTTGTTAGTCCTTGTCCTGACCTTCCTGTAGGTGGTCAGTGCCCTGCTGAAGGAGCGGGATGTGCTCCGCAGGGTCATTGACTGTCCAAGTGGCCACACAGTGTAAAGCTGTTAAAAAGAAACTCCAAAAGCTCGCTTACATCTGCTTGGAAAGTTTGCATTTTGCTCATAAAGCACTGAATTTGCTAGTCAGAGTTTTAATGAAGGTCAAGGAAAGGGCCTGGAAACAGGGTTTATGAAAGTGTTGTAAGGTTCATTATTGTCATTGTGCGGAAAAGGATAATTTCCCTAAGAGAAATGGTGACATATACATAATAAAGTCCCTGTCCCTGTCATGACAGCTCAAGAGCATGCCATCGTTACCACCTATGTCACACTGCAGGTGTGCCTGCCATATGGGTGACAGCCGCTGACTTCTCTGATCAACACATAATTATCTCTGAATAAAAATGCACGTCGGAGTGGCTGGACATAATGGATTGAGGACCCAGGGCAAAACGCTCTTTGCCGCGTCCCGCAGCACCACCTGGGGGTAGGAGGGGGCTGGGGGGAGCCGCGGGAGCCGGGGCAACCTTGAGAAACCTGCGGCGGCTGGGCCGCCCCCAGGTTATCGTGTTTATCCTTCCTGTCTTCTCCTGGATAGGAGAGGTCGCTTGGTTAATGGTAGGATGCCCCTGATGGAAAAGGTCCTCCTGATCAGGGCTATTCTCCGCTGATCTAACCATATATCTCTCTCACAGCATCTGGATAGTTTCCATTTGCAGAGTCCCCTTCCCCCATAAGATAATAAATATCATATCACAAGGATGGCAGTGCTCCTTCATGGAACACTGACTGTTTATTAGAGGCAAAAAGTTTAAGAGAAATGCTAACAATGTTCATTAATGGCCTGCATCCAGGTTTAATGAGGCATGTCAATATGCGGACTGGGCAACATCAGTGGCATAATAGTGGTGGTAAATGGGAGTAATTGTATCCAATTGTACGGCACAGCTTCCAGGAATGAGCCCGAACTGCCAACTGACAATGACAGAGCAATTATGGGAAGGCAAGCGAGCCGTGTCAAATTAGCACTTGGTGAGAACTCATTTTTCAGAGATGTGCTTGCTCTACAACACCACAAGTGATAGCTACTTTATTGTGAGTGATAGGAAGACCAGCACTTAGACTGATGTTCTGATTTGTCAATAGCTGTATTTGAAAGCTTAGTGTCACAAATATATAGAGATATTCAGGGAGAGAGGCACACTGCTCATGATCCGAAGGATAAGAACGTCGCTGAGAAGGTCATCTGTCAGTGTGAGCTGTCAAAGAGAGATCACACTCTATGAAAAGGGAACATTCAGCCGACTTAAGTAATTACCTTTGACTGAGATTTGAAGATGTCTTCTTTTGTTGGCCTACATTGACTGCATAATTTATAATTTACTGCAATCAGTGAAGGGCCAGGAATTGTAACTAAGAAAATCCTTATTTTATTTCTCATAATTACATTTCTTTTTTGCTCCCTTAGTGCCTTGGAATGAAAAAGCAGGATATTGATGAAATCTTTTTTAGTAACTCGCTCAAATCAGCTTTATCTTTTAACATATCATATCCAAATCGGAAGGTTTGTTTTATTTATTTTTTTTGTTTGACTGCAGAAAGGAGCCATACCCTATGCCATGCTACAAAGTACACTACATTCCTAATGTGGTTTTAAGTGTTTTGTAGGATTACTAGTTGAAAAGGATAAAGGAATAATTCAATTTTGGTCTTTCTAGTGCAGAAGAAGGAAAAAAAAAAAAGATTTGGAGTACTAAGCACTGAAATTGTAATCCACATCCTATTCGGAGATAGAGATCAGTTTGATATAGTTGTCAGAACTGCAGAGAGATAAGTATTGTAGCAAATATTTTAGAACTTTGTGGATTAATAGAATTTTCATTGCTTGGTGTCTTTTTTTCCCAGTAATCTCACTAGATCAATGTTTGAAAAGTAATTTCTTAGCCTTTAATAATCTTGAAAACAAAAGATAATATATGACCAATTATGCTGTGGGGTATAACAAGTATTACATTTTTGTTTTTTATCTTAATAGGAAAAAATATCTACTTACATTTTATTAACTAAAAATATAGCATGAATTTTTATCAATGTAGCTTTTGAATTTTTATTTTCTCAGTTAAAATGCAATTTTGGAACCTTTCTTTGGTTTTCCTTATTTTACTTGCCACTGTGGGCCATTTGGTGCATCAAACTTGCTGCTTCAAATAGGGAAATCACTTTATTGGGAGTGGCTGAATGATTAATGAATTGTAACAAAAAAAGACTGGGGATTAGTATGCCTTCTGGCCAAAAACTGTTGTTTAATTCTAGGTGTATTGATTAGCTGTAGAGTTATCGACAAAAGAATTAATGTAAGTACTTTAAGTCAATGTTACTTTAGTTGAAAACTCTACCTTTAGGCACAAGGAAATGCCAGTACAAAACTAGTCAATTAATATATTGTCAAAGTACCGTCACATGAGAAAGGCTTTATGTCTTCATATCTCAAATTTTAGGTAGGATTTTCTATGTCATGCTAATTTTCTAAGATTCATCAAGAGTCATATATAAAATTCATAATTGTGGGTTTAGTTATGTTTGCTAATTATTTAACGTTTCCTCTGAACTTTAAAGATTCTTCTAAAATATACTTTGTTTTCTTTAGTTTGAATTTCAGTACCTGACATTATTTTAAATTATATGCCTTGCTGATTCTGAAACACATTTTTAATCATTATTTTTTTATGTTTCAGAATTCTTTAGGCCATTCAATTTCCCCCATTGTTGAAAGCTGTTTAATTCACAATGCCTTGAGTACGGGCCCGTCATCTATTCTATAGTGACTATACCACTTAATAATGGAATAGTGCATCAAAGTGCCACTTAGGTCTCAAATTGTTATGTATGACTGTCAAAGCGGTGAAAAAAGCAAAAAGAAAAAAAAGAAAAAAAGGAAAAAAAAACCTTGATTTGTCTTTACTACTGGAACGTGAATTTGTCAGCCAGGTTTTGAAATCACAACAGCATTGCTTGCATCCCCAGCGAGATGTCGAAAACTTGACAGGTACATATTTTTTCAACTACAAGCACTTCTATAATGAAAACTAAATACACAAATCTTATTTTTTTTGCTCTTGACAGATAGTTGTTGCCAATGGGATTTAATGTTCAGGTTTGAGTTGTCAAGAGAAATAACCAATAAGCAATCCAAGTAGTCAGTATACAGATATTCAAAAGCAAAACGCCTGGCTTATGTGATATACTGGGAAGATTTGAGTGTATAATTAACTAACTGAGGAACCAAGGACACTTAATCTTCCCTCTAATGGCAAGTTCAACCCATCACTGTCTCTCTCTGGGGGACAAACTGTAGCTTGTTTTCTGGTCACCAGGGCCTTTGGTTGTCATTTTGCTCTTTCTTATTCATCATATCCTTGAGTTCTGGCACTGTTCCTTTCATCACTACGCAGACACAGTAAGAATTAAGAAGATAAACTGTGATTCATTTCTGAAACTCTATTCATCATCTGATGTATTTTTAAATTGGGGTTGTTTATCTGTCTGTTGGCTCTGTGTCACAAAATTATCTGCTTTTCTTTCAGAGTACAGAAAAGGAATATGCGCTTGTACATTAGTTGCCTGCATAAACGTGGGTTTACAATATGTACATTGGCAACCATTAATAACATCTTAAAAAATGCTCCAAGACCAGTCATCCACGTCCAGGCTATCCACTCATTTACACGGCACTGTACATCTCTATGTGCACATGTGTGTGTGTGTACATGCGTGTGCAATATTTACATATCTGGGCAAGGGTGAGAAAAAGCAGGATGTTGGTAAGGGGGAGGCTCAGGAATGGGTTGTGGAGGAGGCCAGATGTGTTTTGCATTGAGCAGCTCTCCTTCCCAAGCGCCCACTGGGGTTCTCAGCACTCGGTTGAAGCAAGCCCGGAGTGGTAGACAGTCCCAACAGAGAAACATTGTTGAATTCAAGCTCTGCATAGAAGTGACCACATAGTCCCAGATGTGAAAGCACCTCTCCCATGTCCCCTAATGAGCAAGGGAACATAACATGGTGGGAGCAAAGCAGGAAAATTTTCCATTTGCTTAGGAAACTCTCTGCTCTCTGAAAGGCAACGAAAATGACTGTAATGTACCGTGCTTCAAGAGTTAGATTTTTTTTTTTAACTTTTAAGAGGCAGGACATGAAAAAGAAGAACGTAGCACAAAAAGAGGGAAGTATGTCTAATGCTTTCCAGGCCATGTGCCGGGACTGTGGACCAAGAATTAAGGGCATCCAACGGCTCTCCCTGGGTTGCTGATCTCCTCTGTGCATGCACAGATGTGGGACATCACACACAGCTGATCCAGAAGACTCAGGCCTCATGTATGTCCTAAATGTATCTTTCATAAACATCCATATAGTGAGGAGTGTAACAGTGATTCTGTAAACCTGTCACTACAATTATTATGCTTAATAGACTACTGATCGTTTACTCACCAAAATTATCTTTTGCCAGGAAGAAATTTTGCAAAGCAAGATTACACACAGAGAAGCAAAAGAGGTCTTAACAGAAAAACCCAGATCTTGCAGTACGTAGGTAAACACAGGGCTTAAGATATACATTGTGAGAGAGGAGAGTTAACGTGAAGGCTGACACCACTTCCTTACTTATTCTTCTTAAACCGCTACTGTCACTTGTGTACAGTAAATCTGTCTTAGTTCATGGATCATTGACACCATAGACCAAAATGTTTAAGGTCGCTGGTATCAAAGTAGCTGGTGTGCTTATGCATTATGGACTTGATCCTGGAAGGTGCTGGGTTCCTGCCAGCCAGCTTCAGCTGGAGCTCAGACTGCTCAGCAGCTGGCAGGTTTGGACCTCTAGCCTACGTGGTAAAGATATTTGCAATTTTGCTTGAAAAAGATTGCACTTGTGTAGTAAATTTGCTTTCTGAAGAGGAAAGCTGTGTTCTTCTTCAAGTTGAAATATTAAATAATCTTGAACATCCAGTCTTTTTTGATATGCACATTTCTAATGTTAAAACATCCATTTTCTCTAGTTTAGTGAAATAAAAAAAAAAAGTTCATTAGCCCTATCCAAAGGGATGAAAGAGGATTATAATGTAATTACCAGCAGACCCTTAATACAGTGGTAGAAGTGACTGATGTTATTATTCTAACACTGGAAAATTTACAGTAGATGCTTTCGAGTCAAGCTATGCATACTTGTCTGTTTAATGCAAGTACTTTCAAACATTAATTCTACCTGATAAAAAGCTCACACACCCTGGCTGATATACATGTTAGAGGTACTGTGTGTTGTCATCTGCAAGTCTGGATAGCTCAAGGTTATATGACTGGGTTAATAGGATGAGATTCGTGGTTTAACACTCAGGCTTCTAACACGGAGTCATAAAGATGCTGAATGAAATACAACTGGCTGTCTCCTCGTAGGAAGCAGTCTGCAGGCCTCTAGTGATTGTTTCAAAAGTTAGAGACTCTTAAACGTCCTACATTTCAAAGTGTCTCATTTTTACAAAGACTTATAAGTGAAATAGTATGGAAGAGACACCCGCATGAAGGAAATCTGTGTTTAAATATTTATCTGATGGGTTTTATTTTAAAAAACATAAATTTTTGTACAAGAGAAAAGAGATAAGAGAATTATTTTCATGAAACAACTGATCTGTATCTAATCTGTAGAGACATATTAATATCAAAAATAGTCTCTCTCAAAAATCAGGCATAGCAAAGATTTCATAATATATTTGATTAATCAAAACCCAAACGGAAAGTTCTGATCTTCTCAGATGCTGATAAGGCTTACAACTTGCTTCAGGGCATTATAAACCATGCAGCACCAAATGCTTGAATACATTTCATAAAACACCAAGCTCCCAAATATTTCTGTAAAAAGATCTGCCATTAAAATCTTACTGCTTCTTTTCCTGGGCTACGCTGTACGGACATAGCATCATGCACTAATGTTTGAAGAGACATTTCCTTTTTTTAATTCCTTAGTCTGCCAAGCCAGCATGTTAGATACAGAACAGATAGCAGGCAAATTTTTTTTAGCATCTGCAAATAAGAAACAAGGGCAAGGATCCTCAGCTTTGCTGGCTGAATTGTTAGTGAGGCCAAAGGAAAAGGACATAAATAGTTTTATTGTGTGCTGCTTCAGTCCTGGATCCATTTTGGTCCAACCTATTTTGCTGACTTAAATGACATTTGAGAATTATTTTAACTTACATTAGAGACGTGTCCACAGACTGCGGGCTATTCTCTGAGCAACACTCTGTAAGAGAGTGGAGAGAAGATGGAAATTGTGAGAGAGAAAATGGTGACTCTATTTCAGCCAGAGGTTGTATCCCTTGCAACACAAACTACCAGAAAAACAGACGAGCACAGGAGTAAGGATGCTAATAAATACTTACAGTTAGAGCATAAGTAGTATTTTGTCACTTGGTGCCATAGCATGAGATACTCAGCATTCAAAATTCTCTTCCTGGAAGCACTCACATCTGTCAGATGTTTTGTCATCGTTCTTTACCACCCCTGCAAATTCTGAGTGGGGACTAATATTTCTGTGTCATACGCACATATCAGTGGCAACATTTTGGAGGAGGGAGAGGAAAGTAAGGGGTTCATGAGCTGACCTGAAGAGGACAAATCTGTCCATCATTCCACCATTTCATGTCAGCTTACGTCACAGCATTGAAGGAAAAAAAAAAAAAGCATAATGTAGGAAATTAAAGCTTTTCTCCTTATTTGACTGCTTCTCGTTTAAATATGATGTATAAGCTGGATGTTGCACAAGGTAAGAAGCTATAGCTAGTGCTTCACATTAATCATCTGAAGTATTGAGTCAGCTCTTTCTTAATATTAGTAATGAATTTATTTTAAGTTCTATTTTAAGTTTGATGCTAATACATGATATATTTTGACAGTTCTCAAGAGGGGAAAGTTGCCTCAGGTGCCAAGTTAACACCACAGGAAAATTAAAGCCAAGGCTAAGCACACCGCCACTATTGCCCTTGTATTGGGTTTACATGTTGTATACACCCCAAAATTAGCGTTTCTAAATATTTGACTGCCTAGACCATATTAGTTTCAAAAGGGGAAAAAAATAATAAAAGCTGGAATAAAAAAGTAAGGAGCTTAAGCTTTCACAGACTATTTTGTTCAAACAGCATCAGAAATCGCTCACATCTTTGTCAACAGCAATGGCATTGCAAACAGCTACAGTAAAAAAAGGTTACACTGCACGCTGGAAATAGAAAACAGGGTCAAGGGTGATATTTTAGCAAAAATGCTTTCTTCAGATGTGGACAAATTAAAACAAGGTTCATGCATTCTCTCGTAAGCCCTTAGAAAGCCTGATAGGCAAAGTTCTCTTTCCCATATTTTTTATTTTTATTCATGTGTATGTTGTCAGTCCTTTCTTATGGCTCATTTTAGGCAATGGAACAAACCACTACTATTTTTCAAGTTATGAGAAACACCAGTAAGAGTGGCAGGATGTACAGTGCTGACCTTGAGAACAGGACTGGTGTCTGCCGTGCTAAACTGTAAACAAGCAATGTTGAAGGAGGCTTAGACTTTGATAAAAGTATCCAAAAGGCTAAGTGTATTTCCTAGCTTTCTTGTCTGCTGACATCTTTTACTTCCTCTCCCCATCTTTCTGTCCCTCTTTCAGCCACATCTGACTTCATCCACAGCTGAAGAATGTGACCTTGGACTCAGGTTACCCTAAATGAAATAAATGAATGCAAGCCCAGTCGCTACAGTTTATTAGTAAATCTGTAATTAATCATTCTGTGCCACCCAGAATTATTGTCATTTTTATCTCCTTCAACATACCTTTTTATCTTTTTACAATCCTCCTTCCTCACACAGTTTTTCCTTTGTTTCCAGCAACCGATCTGGCTACCTTTGGGGATATTCCAAGTTCAGAGTGAGTTTTGCATTCTAACTTCAGATCTTACACACTGGAGACACGGGATTTCTGTAGCTCTCAGTACAGTTTGCCTGGGAGATTGGTAAATTCATGCTATGTAGACAGAGAAACCAGATTCACACTTCTAAAACAGTATTTCATGCATAGCAAGATATTATTCTGATAAGAAAGTCAGAATGATCTAGTGGAAGTTAAAATTAATGTTGAAAGTAGTGACATATAACAGGAAAGAGTGTAAGGAAACACAACACAAACCTTGACTGTTGTTCCCAATGTACGAAAGGGACTTGCAATCTCTATCAGCTGCTACATAAAATTGCCATTTAGAAGGAAAAGGTAAGTGCAAAAATGCCACAGAGATAAGGGACATACCAGAGAACACTGAACTGGGTCATCCTTTTAAAACAGGAGCATTTGAGTGAGATGCAGAAAAGCCCAGAATGAAGGAAAGGGAAAGGAAAGGAAAGGAAAGGAAAGGAAAGGAAAGGAAAGGAAAGGAAAGGAAAGGAAAGGAAAGGAAAGGAAAGGAAAGGAAAGGAAAGGAAAGGAAAGGAAAGGAAAGGAAAGGAAAGGAAGGAAAGGAAAGGAAAGGAAAGGAAAGGAAAGGAAAGGAAAGGAAAGGAAAGGAAAGGAAAGGAAAGGAAAGGAAAGGAAAGGAAAGGAAAGGAAAGGAAAGGAAAGGAAAGGAAAGGAAAGGAAAGGAAAGGAAAGGAAAGGAAAGGAATAATGGACTAAGAAGGATTTAGTCAGAGGAATTGATTAAATCCTGGAATAGGTGGAATAAAGAAAAATGGTTTTGTTTTATGGGGCTAACAAAGGATATTGCTGGTTATTTTATTTCATTTATTGCAGGCTACTTCAGCAGAGGGGGGATATTTTCTTTTTGAT
The DNA here is from genome assembly GCF_009769465.1 of Tauraco erythrolophus. Lineage (NCBI taxonomy): Eukaryota > Metazoa > Chordata > Aves > Musophagiformes > Musophagidae > Tauraco > Tauraco erythrolophus. Next base: position 30,054,159 of record NC_141468.1, on the reverse strand, counting down.
AACAACTGATCCAATCTGAAAGGACTTTTGACTTTGTAAAAACCTTTGACTTTTACTTTTTGTCACGTAAGGACCAGTTTCTATTTACACCCATCCCTAATCAGCCCTTACAGGAAAATTTAAGGATAAAATGCCATCAGCCCCTAGAACTCAGTCAGGTGGACAAGAGGATACAGTTCATTAACTCAGCTGCAGTATGAGGCTGGTGTATTCACCTGTCTCTTCACATCTACCTTCCAGTTACTCCAACTCTTGTACTGAACTCACATGAAAGAATTATAAAGACAGGCACTATACATTAGACGTCACCATAAGAAATGTTTTCAGACACACCAATATCTGAATAATGACGGTGGGAGGCTGCAGCATTGTGCAAACTGGAGTCGCAAGTCTGCTTTGGTAAGACGACTGAACGGTAATGCTGTGATGATGGAGACTCACTAGTTCTACAGAATTCATCAACGTTCTTACAGGAAATAGGAGATGCCTGTGTGAAATAATTTTCAAAACTTGAGGTTGAAGTCCCAGCTCCAGTTAAAACCAAAGTCTAATGAGTTTCAAAGGGACAGGATTCCTCCACAGCTGCTTACCGACCCCCACCAGGGCAGCACTGAGTACCCTCAGCTCCCTGAAACAGAGAGGTTCCTTGTGCTAATCCCGAATGACCATGTTACAGTGTGTTGAGTTGATCTCTGTTATTGTATTATGGTGAGCAAGGCTTAGCCCTGCAAGATGGAGAAAGGATCCCTAATCATGTGTGGTAGTTTCTCCTGAAACATTTCTAAAAATTCAGGAAGGAAGAAAACACTGGCATGCACAAACGCTCCCTTCCTTCCTTCCTTCCTTCCTTCCTTCCTTCCTTCCTTCCTTCCTTCCTTCCTTCCTTCCTTCCTTCCTTCCTTCCTTCCTTCCTTCCTTCCTTCCTTCCTTCCTTCCTTCCTTCCTTCCTTCCTTCCTTCCTTCTTTCCTTCCTTCCTTCCTTTCCTTCCTTCCTTCTCTGTCCTTTTCTTTCCTTTCGAATAGATACTGCACGTATAGGGGTTGAAGAGACAAGAACAAAGATTTAATTCCTATAATGTTTCTATAATCAATGCTCTGTATCTGAACAAAAGTGTAAAGAAGGGCATAAATGCACTAAGCTGCATTTCAAAAATGACATCGTAATTGCTGGGACTGCCTATCTTACCTTGGCCTCAAGCATTTACCAGGATGCAAATTTATTTCAAACTGTTCTCCCAAGTCTGCCTAATTTTTTTTTTGTCCAAATAGCAGCAACTCACAGTTAGTGAACAAAGCTTCAAGATTTTTTTTTTTTACTTACAGCTAAATTTAACTTTACCCATCCAATAAAAAAGAAATAAGGGAGCCTTTATTATCTCCCTGGATTTCTGGGTATGATACCACATCATAGAGAAGTGGTTATTAGAGACAATGGCCTACCAAGGTGAAGTTTGTAATAAAGCCTATTATGTGGTTTCACCATTGACACTAATGGAATGTAACAGTGATTTAGAATGATTTAATGGTTCCCAGGTTGTGCTCTAATAGTGCTCTTTATATTATGATGTATATCACAAAACCTAATGTGGCTGTTGTGATATATTGACAGTATTCATGCTGTTTCATTTTTTTAGGGGAATTTTAAAAACTGTCAAAGAAGAAAATTAATAGGCTGCAACTGCTTTATTTTCAAGGGGTCTGTTTTTTAAATGTATGTGCATAAATTTCTATTTGGTGCCATGCTTAAGCTAATAAATTCATTTGCATTTTTATTTCAAAGTCATAAAATTGGAATATGTGCATGCATGCATTTGTGTGTGTGTGTCTGTGTTTGAAGCCCTGCTTTGAAAAGATTGCACTGTCATCTCAAAATCTGTTTACAAAATGGTACTAATGGTTTCAAATGCTCCTAAAAGGGGAGTGCAAAAGACAAGTTTTCTTCTTCTCATAGGCTGCAAAACGACACTAATTTAATAAGAGACAGACAGCGGGGGGTATGACTACAGATTCACTTGAAAACCATCCAGATCCTTATAGTTCCAGGTGTCTTTTAGACTTGCACTTAAAGTCTGGAATTTAAATAAAAATACAACAGACACAAAGGAAGATGTGCTAGAGCTGAGACACCTGCATTTTGAAACAGTTTGTGGGCATCTCAGCAATGCCTGACCTATTAGCTCTAAGGCATTTCTGATTTCAAGTAGGTTAAGGAACAGTAGGAATTTTCTTGCATTTTCTAAAAGCTTTCTCCCTCTCTTCTCGTAATTTAACAGCGTACCTCATGAAATATCATTGCTCTGAAGATTACCATTCTGAGCACCTCCCAGGCACTCCAGGCCCCCTGAGTGACAGGGAGAGGGTCAACAGATTGAGGTCGTAATGGTGAGCTGCCAGTGAAAATACCCTCCCAACACAGTTCTCTCCAAAAAAAGCAGTTTCATAACTGGCTGTGTTTACCCTGTGAATGTTACAGCAAAGGTCCTGAGCATTTTTTCTAGTGTTTCCTTCCCCTTTTGCACAACTCCACCCTGTTTAAGATAAATTTCCCGCACTTTCATGTTGAAACCAAGCACAGCTCTTTTGGAGGCTAAAAGAAGGGAGGGACTGTGAAAACTTGGTTACTGCTACCTAGATTGCCTCATCAAACACTGCAAAGGCAGCCAGTCTTCTCAATCCCCGCTCATGCTGTGAATCTGTGGAAGATGTTGCCCATGTCTGCTTCCCCAATAGTAATGAAGAAGGGGAAAATGTCACTCCTGGTGAAGATGGGAGGACAAGAGTACCAGCCCTTACAGATGCGGTAGAGGGGAAAAGGACAGCAAGAAGGAGACAGTTGTCTGCTAGCAGGTGTGTCGTTTGCACTTGTCTAAGTCTCTTCTGTTTCTTCTGTCCCCAAATAACCTGTGCTTTGTGTTCTGTGCTGCAACCATCACTGACACAGTAGGAGGAAGCTGAACCTGGAAAGATTGGAGCCTCTGAGCCCCAGACTGGTAATGGCGACCGTACGCTCCCTTCCCTCCTGGAGAGCAAACATCTTCTCAGTCTTCTTGGTTCAAGCATCTTCCACACCAGCTGGCAGGTGCTGCTGTGGCACTGCTTGCACTGCTGAGGTGGGCACAAATCCATGCAGGTTCAAGCTGCACCCTCCTTTTGGAGGTGTAAAGGAGAGTAATTAATTTAAATGACCCAGCTGAATTTTATCCCAGATGAAGTATTCCTTTGGTGCCCACACTGATGTAAGTGCCATCACTTAAGGGGGAGACGGATAACGCAGTCTGGGAGGAAAACTGACATGAGCAAGTGCTCAGAAAGAACACGGGTAGTGGTGAGCACAATCTTTGGTTTGTCACCACAGTATCAAGAGCTTCACAAGCAAAGAGGGTTCCTCTGAGACCCTGCTTTGCAAAACCGTAGGCTATAGCCCTTTACGTGGCACTGACGCTCATTAATAGCCCTGTTCAGGGCAATAACACAACACTTTTGTCATATCCTGCTTCAGGTTAGCTTACTTGTGGACTTTTTTTTTCCCCTCCTGTGAAAACACCAGCTTGTGATAAAGCCACCTGTCAAGAGATCCACTGGAACACAGCCAGTCATCTCCTGATGGGATAACAGTTTGCCTTGTATGTGCTTCCACTCTCGTGGCCGGGGAATTCAGTGAGCACAAAAGGACAATTTTCCTCTTTCTCCCATTCACCCCCTAAAACTGTCCAACAAAACCATAATTTTTCAAGTGTAAAGAGCATATACAGGCTGGAAAATGGTTTTATAAATAGAACCTTACTTTGAATAATGACTTCGGGGCACTGAACTGAGAGAGGACAGGCAGAATTTTGGAGAAAGTCATTTGTTTTTGACACTGAAGTTATTTCAAAGTTATAAGCAAGATATTTCTCAGGAGATGTTCTCTCTTTCTTTCCTTTTTGCACTGTATCATCCCTGTGGAGAGCTTTTTGGAATCACACAGAACAAAATTAGGCAAAGTACCTGTTATATAAGCTCCTGGTTCTCTAAAAATAATGGGAGCATCACTATCACCTGAGCTTCCCCCTTCCTAAAATTTATGTATGGTACATGGAAAGCGGGGTCAGGAAACAGTGGAGATCGTATAATGAAATATAAAGATCCTTTTTATGGCAATGCATTGAAATTTGCATAATTATTATCCCATTTTGACTTTTTAACTTTAGAGAATCTATGTGGGTCAGTTTTCCCTGTTTTAATTAGCAAAATCAAAATAACAAAAAATGGCAATTTCCTTCTTTCAAGCTCAAGTGGACTACTCAGCCTGTAGCAATAATTATATTTTTCAAATGTGAGGTGCCTAATTTAAAATACAAGATTCCCAGTAGCTGCAGAAGTTTTTAAGGACAAGAAGTGACAGAAGCAAGTGAGCCTTTTGTTCTTATTGCTTTCCAGCTGAAGTCCTCTCAGCATGTACACTTCATATGAATTGTGTCCATCATGTAAATAAATTTCTGTGTCAATATTATTTATTGCAAAATATTTTATCCACTGGGGTAAATGAAGAGCAAGGCTTTACTAATCAGATTAGTAGCATGCTTATTCTAATTTATACCTTCCACAGTTAGCCTTTAAGCCACAGTTGACCTCTTATTTTTTATATTAACTGGAAACAATTCATCAAGTGAGTTACCCCTCTCCTTTCAAATCCACTTGTATTACTAAAAGGTTGAGTAAAGACCTCTGGGGAACAAGGGCAATTTTTGACATGGATCTCAACAGATTAAACTATGCAGGGACAATATAGAATACATTGGAGCAATAACATTATCACATCATAGCCTGATTGAGAGGCATTTCCTTGCATTTTTGTCCTTTTACCATAAGCCAATAGTAGCCACAGGCATTTGACTGGAGAGCCCGGAGGATTGACAGGCCTGGCAGTCATTACACGCTGGATTGAATACTAGATTACTCCAAAGTGGCTCAGGGTCAAGGATCAGTGTGTTCCCTTTTGGCACTAAATGACTTTAATATCCTTACTGTATTAGTCAATTACTTTAAAGCTGCTGCTCTCTGAGCTCTCTCTGCCCCCCTGCAGTTTACTATGGACATTTGAATTGCTCCCATACTTAACCCACACATCTGCTTTTAGCTGTCAAAAGAATAGTGCTACCACTGGAGCTATTGACAATGCAAAACGAACGGAGATACTTGCTGTCAGTGTCAAGTGGCACTTTCTTTCCATTGTTTGTTTTAAACAAGTCCTAAATAACTCCACAGTGAAACTGTTCCTAATTCAGGAAGAGTCCGATCCTGTTTTGCAGCCTGCCTTTAATCTAATCTCAACCTGACCAAAACAACGAGTAAATTACCCTGTCTTCACGGTTAATTTTGGGGTAGAAAAAAGTTGTTGTCCAAGGAGCTGAAGTACTGTGGTGAGGCACAAAAGGAAGGGTTACTTTAAACTCTTGCTTAAATCTCACAACGGTCACTGCGACCACAGCGAATTGCACTGCAGTTCTGAATTTATTGGTGCAACACAGTGAAGAATTTTATATCATGGCCACTGAACATTAAAAGGTCTGGCTTGGCTTGGTGTTAAACCAACATGTCTAGATTAAATATGAGCAGAACTGATCTGAATTTTAAAACTGCTCGAAAGTCATGCCTTTAGTGTTTTAGTGAAAGTGATATCACTGCACATCAAAGCACATCTGTGCCGTGGGGCCTGACTTGTGTGTGGTGATGTCATTGGGCTAAAAAAGCAGCTCGGGACTTCGCAGCTAGATACATACAGAAATAATTTTCTCTTATGAATATACCTATTTTCGTCTTCATGAGGACAAATGGGCACTGCGTTTCACTGGAAGAGCTGTCAACGGTGTAACTTGGTGAGCCCATATGTATATATATATTGTGTGCAGGCAGTCACACCTTTTTCCTCTTTTCTTATTAATTTGTATGTGGGTATACGGACTGGTTGTTTTGTTATTCTACTAAAAAATACGAGCAGTGTTTTACAAGCAATAGCATCATGCGTATTGCCATGTGCATCAAATCGATCTACTTTGTGCACAATCCAAGAAGGATCTGTCCTGTCAATGTTACCTTTCTTATCCTTCAGAGAAGTGTTAAATATCCTAATGAACAAGGGCTTCGGACTTTTCATTTACTGCACGAAAATAAGCAAATTTTGACAAATCTACATGACATATATGGTAGATGTAACACAGGTCATTACTATCAGGATCTCAAAAAGATCTCCTATCCAGGCTGCCCCGTACATTTAGCAGGGAAGTGTCCACTCAGACCTGTTTGCTGATGACAAGGCCAAAGGATAAATGAATCCACTGTGCACTGTAAGCTTCTGCAGGGCTTAAGCAGTATTAGAGATGTTCTAGCTCCTGACTTCAGCGGCCTTTGCATTTCACTTGAAATTAAAATTGTTGTGTTAAGAAGTAGATGAAACAACATTTTAAGTAAAATGCTCAGTCTCTAAGTGCCTGCTCATGTTATTCAGAACCATAATGGATAATAAATACATTTTAGGTAACAGAGTACTAATAAAAATGCAGTAATATCATCAATGTCAGAATATAGACACACTTGTATTTCCCTCAATACAAAAAAAACCATTTTATATGATGAATTCTGAGTCTTGCCATTTCAAGTAGAAATTACATGTATTCCTACTCCAGGAAGGCAGACAGACATGTGGACAGTAATATATATTTCGTTTGCAGTGTGCCTCAGCTCAGCGGCTAAGCATAATGAATGGTGCCTTGGGGAATGCTCTGAATAATCGTGCTAATTTAAAATTTAGTCAGCAAAGGACCTTAAAAAACTTGATACCTCTTGGTAATGATGCATCATTAGCACTTTTCATTCATTTATATTTTGTTGTGTTTAGGGATTTGGGTATTCAGGAGAAGAAAGGTAGCCTGACAAGAGAGTGATTGAATCAGCCCCCTTGATACCTGGGAGTGGCAGAAGGTGAAGTACTGTAGCTGCAGTTGACAACTACTTTAATACGAGCCACTTATAAATATTTACAATTCATAAGTCAATGATGAGCTTGTGTATAACACATAAATAATACCATAAGTATTTGGCATATTTGTTTGGAGCCTGATCATTAGTTCAGAGATAGCTTAGTGTTAAAGAGTTATGGAAACATTTTCAATTAAAAGAGCTCCATTTGGAGACTGCAGTGCATAGCTTTGAAGAAAACAGTATACATGTAACAGATGAGTTCACGCTTCTAGAAAACTGCCATTCTGAAGAACCATTTCACCTTAATCATGGGAGTAAAACATCCAACTTCGGTGTAACAACACGAGTAAGATTAATAGGAACTTGCTCTCGATGATTTATTTGGCACAGATACCACAGCACTTAACATATGGCCTTTTCGTAGTACGACGATAAGCATATCGGAATCTAGTCATAAAACAGTGAGTCCTATTTACTTCACGAGACATAGTTTTGTTGGGATATAATTCCTCTTGTTAAGGAATTCTACTAATAAATTGGGTTTGTAGGCTAAATGAGACACCTCAGGTGCATGATTTTGATTTGACTGCAATAAAAGATCAAGCTCTCACCAGGTTGACGGGTTGAAAATGAAGCACCTATTGACTGACAGATTTCAACATTTTTTGTTCAAGACAGACAATTAGATGCAAACATTATTTTATTTCTCATATTAAATGTTGTACATTGTTCATAAGGGCGGGGGGGGGGGGAGGGGGAAACCCCAGCCCCACACTCCATAAACCAAAATCAAATAAAATGAAAAAGCTTACAGAGAATGCATCCTTTTTCTTAAAAAAAAAAAAGTTAAAACATCTGTACTTCCCTGAACTACTTTAGGAGGCATAATTATCTGTAGCTTCTGTCTCTTAGATACGAGTGCAAGGTGCAGTGACAAGTGCTAAATCATAGAATCATAGAATGGTTTGGGTTGGAAGGGACCTCAAAGATCATCTAGTTCCAACCCCCCTGCCATGGGCAGGGAAACCTTCCACTACACCAGGTTGCACAAAGCTTCATCCCACCTGGCCTTGAACACTTCCAGGGATGGGGCATCTACAACTTCTCTGGGCAACCTGTTCCAGTGTCTTAACACCCTCTGAGTGAAAAATTTCTTCCTTATATCTAATCGAAATCTCCCGTCCTTCAGTTTAAATCCATTGCCCCTTGTCCTATCACTACACGCCCTTGTTAAAAGTCCCTCCCCAGCTTTCCTGTAGGCCCGCTTTAGGTACTGGAAAGTTGCAATAAGATCACTCCAGAGCCTTCTCTTCTCCAGGCTGAACAGCCCCAACTCTCTCAGCCTGTCTTCATAGCAGAGGTGCTCCAGCCCTCAGATCATCTTCGTGGCCCTCTTCTGTACCTGCTGCAGCAGCTCCATGTCCTTCTTGTGTTGGGGAGTCCAGAGCTGAATGCAGTATTCTAGGGCGGAGCTTACTAGAGTAGAGTAGAGGGGCAGAATCGTCTCCCTTGACCTGCTGGCCACGCTCCTTTTGATGCAGCCCAGGATACGGTTGGCTTTCTGGGTTGCCAGCGCACATTGCTGGCTCATGTTGAGCTTCTCATCCACCAGCACTCCCAAGGCCTTTTTCCTCAGGGCTGGTCTCAATCCATTCTCCTCCCAGCCTGCACATGTGCATGGGATTGCCCCGATCCACGTGCAGGACCTTGCACTTGGCCTTGTTGAACTTCATGAGGTTCTCACAGGGCCACCTCTCCAGCCTGTCAAGGTCCCTCTGGATGGCATCCCTTCCCTCCAGCGTGTCCACAACATCACACAACGTGATGTCCTCAGGAAACTTGCTGAGGGTGCACTCGATGCCACTGTCCATGTCACCAACGAAGATTTTAAATGAGCCCTGGTAGCTGTTGCGCTAAAATCCTCGTTCCCCTCTGAGAAAGACAAGTCCTATCTGGTGCCAGTAGGCCTGGTGCCATGTGGCCCATCCCATTATCAAAAAAAACAAAATTGTGGCAATGACACCAGCCACGGAGCCACATATTAATCGACTGAATGCACTTGCTTCTTCCAGTGTCACTGCTCGCAACTGAAAGGATGGAAGAAAAGATTACCTGTGCCCCAGATCCTCTTACCAGCTGTCCCAGGGTCCTGAAATCCCTCTTGATCAACTGTGGACTACGTGTTTCAGTTTCATCATCACCCACATGGAAAAGCAGTAAAGGATAGTAGTCCGTGGGCCGTACCAGCCTAGGAAGTTTCCTAGCAACGTCTTTAACCCAGGCTCCAGGGAGGCAGTAGACTTCCCTCAGAGCAGGGTCAGCCCGGCATATTGGACCTTCTGTCCCCTTCAGATGGGAGTCACCTATAACTACTACCCTTCTTTTCTTCCCTGTGGAGGCAGTCTTGATACAATGGGTAGTCCTCTCTGACCCTGGTGACACCTCCAGTACAGATGGTCCCTCAGCCACACCATCCATCGATGGGCCTTCCACCTCCAGAGCCTCATACCTGTTGTTCAGGGGCACCTGGGGAGCTGAGGTAGGCAAGGAGCAGGGGGGTCACCTGTTGCTCCAAGCACGGACTTCTTTCCATTTGCGGCTCACCTTTGAGTTACTGTCTTCTGCCGTTTGGGGTGGGGATTCAGAATGCCCTTTGTTTTGGGTTGCCTTTTCTGGGTCTTCCTGTTTTTGTTTTTGCTTCAGGTCAGGCAGTGCCCGACACCACTGATCTTTCTCTTTCTCAGACTCCCTGATGCTCCTCAACCTTTCTACTTCCTCCTGCAGCTCTGTGACCATGATGAGCACATCATCCACCTGGTTGCACCTCACACAGCTGTTCTCACCACTTACCATGGAGAGGCTCAGGCACTCCTCACAGCCTGAGACCTGGACAGTCGCGTCTTTCTGTGGGAGCTCTGTCTGTGCTCCCACATCCCTCTTGCCAGGTGTGGAGGTCTTCGCCTTCCGCCGGGTGGTCACCATGGCTGAGTTTTTTTGAGAAGGTGACAGCTGACAACTAAACCCCCCTCTTGAGCAGCAGCCCGACAGGCTGACTGCGCCCTTCTCCCGCGCCCTTCCTCGCGAACTGCCACATCACACCCTGGCTGACGCACAACACCCTGTTTGCCCATCCTGGTCGCTTGCGCTCCCTGGGCGGCTCTTTTATAGGTGTGGGCAGGACCACCATTGCTCTGGCAACACCCAGGCCCAGTCAGCATCTCCTGTGAGAGCTGCCGGCTCCTGAGGGGTGGTCTCTTCACTCCCTCGGCATCTCCCAACTTTTCAAGAAAAGCCAGTGTGTGTCAAGATCTGCCTCCGCAGCGGGTCGGTCCAGCTCCGGCACAGCTCCTTCGGCAATTGATTAAAAACACGACACAGATCATCTCTGAAGAAGTCTACACTTCTGCTGTTTCTGACCAGGAATTTGACTACACAAAATCTGAAACTCAGACACTTTGGTCTCTTGAGTTACCAGTCTCCTTCGAGGAAGATGTTGACAAAGACAGGCTCCTCTTTTACTCCTTGCTTTCTTCCTCAGAAGCAACTAGAAGTTATTTCCAAGATTTGATGAGGGATTTGGTAAGCAATATCACTTCTTCATTTGTGCTCTGCTTTCTTAGTGCGTTTACTAACATCACAAGGCAGGTGGACTGCAGTAAGTCCAAAGTCACAGGCATATTTTTCAGTTCTTTCAGTAAATCCATTGCACCATCCTAGATTTGAGAGTTTGAAAGGTCAGTGACAACTGAGCACGACAAGGAAAGAAGCTCTGTGTCAGCTTCCAGACCCTGAGGATGCGCAGAAATTACATACGTTCCTGGGAATGGTCGGGTGGCATCGTCGCAGCGCGGGGATCGCCCCGCAATCACGGCTCTGGTCACGGTGCGGCGCTGTTCGGGGCGGCACCACCGTGCAGGAGCTCTCAAATACATTAGTCTCAAATACATGTATTAATTAAAAACATTAATCAGGAGTGAAAACTACATTGAAATGTTCTGGAGTGCAAGCACAGATACGTAAAAAAATAAACTAATGGTCTACACAGGTAAGACATATAATAACTTGTTACATTTGTGTGTTGAATTTTCCTGTTTTCTACATTTCGTCATCACTACTTTTTTAATTTAACAATGAGATTTTAAATGACCATTGGGGATGGATACTCCTTTCTTTCCACCCTGGTGGGTAATGAGAGAGACAACACCTCCAGCCATTATCCTTTCGAGTGCTGAGTGGGAGTGTAGTTAACTTTGATAGCATAGAAGTAAGTACATTTTTTATTGCATAGGAAAAAAAAATGTCGAGAATAACCTATTCAGTTTAACATTTTCACAGAGTAATTACACATAAAATTAGCTAGCCGTCAAACTTTTTAGCTACTTTTCCCCATCATATTAACTGAAGACATACACATTTCATCTTTAAGCACAGAAAAATTATTTTAACATGGCAATATCCATAGAAACAATCTGGATTTTTTTTCACTTTTTACTTGTTGATAGTTTTAGGTTTGCCTCTCAAGCTATAATTAATATTTCAGGTACTAGTGTAGAAAATCAATCTGCAGTGTCTCTTCCATGTTTGTACAATGCAATCATTCATTAATGCAGTTTCAAATATCAAAAAAATGTCTGTTTTCTGTTTAATTTGTGTGCTCTTTTGTAATAGGATTGTCAGTCTTCTTGTCATAGATCATCCTCAGGTATGTAAACAACATACAAACTTACTTTGAATGATAGACAATCTCTTAATTTTCTCTTGTAAAATGACATATACAAATCAGGGAGCTAAAGCATGAAAAGTAACATATTTTGGTCTTGTGACTAATGGTAACCTGGTGCTATTGAATTACTGAACTGTGTCTGAGAACTAATGAGAAAAATTTCCCAGGGGAATCTTTATCCAATGCACTTGGAGAGCACCTTGGGGACTCATTCCGTGTCTGTCACCTTTCCCGTCTCATTGACACTCAGCTTCTTTACCACCATTACACTGTGCAACCATTTCACTTTACACCTCACGATTAGAATATTAAAAGGAGAGAATACTACACTACTTGCTCCAGATAGCAGAGTTGGTTTTGACACTTAGAAATTGTCACTGAAATATCACAAGGACATGACTGTCTCCAGCTCCAGAGCTCCAGTAGAACATTTTAAAGCTCAGAGCTGGATTATTTTGCAGCTAATGAAATCTCTTATTATATTTCTTAAACGGCTTGTTCCTTAATTTCTTAATTAACAATGAAACACTTAAGCATACGTTATGTCATGTAGACCACACACATGATTTCTCTTAAGTAAAATTTTCTCCTGTCACAGTAGCGAGGACTGAATCACTGGTATTGATTATATAATTATGAGTTTTAAATGAAGGAATAGAAATGTCATTAGCAAAAATGTAGCATTTCACATGTGGTAAATATTTGGTGAAGACTGGTGAAGTCTTAAAACACAAGAAAAAATCTTCAGGGCCTGTAAATGGCTTTAGCTTCATTCACTTAAGAAGAAGACTGTTGATTTCCCTCAGTGAGGATTTGTCTCATATATCTTACATCTATATTTAGAAAAGCTTTTGTACATCCCATTAGGGCCAAAACCTGCCTTCCTCTGAAAAGCTTCCTACTGAAGTTCACAGAACTACTCTCATGAGTAAGAGCAGGAGGATTTGGCCTCAGGGAATAAAGCTCAACTTAAAAAAAAAAGGTTGAAAAAATCCAACTACATTTTTTAAACTTAAAAAGTGCTCTAATTTCACCTGGTTGGTGATTTCAGAGAGAAGCTAATTAAAGCCAGTGGAGAATTTTTAAAATTAAGAAAAAAAAAACCACCACAAATTAGGGCAGCAAGGGGAAAATAAGTTTTCTAATTATATATAGTGAGGATATCGTCTGCATAGTGAAGCAAATGTTCACGATTTCTGTGATATCTAGAGTATGATGGTTTCTGCTGTGTGGCCCAGGATGCTACATGTGCAGCTGCATGTACCCATCACATAAGTATTTGATTTTATTAAAGAGTTCTAGCTAACCAAATGTCCATGGGGTCACACACTGGTTTTGTGAAGAGACTGAGAAGTACTGAATCTATTTGACTCTTGATTACATTAACAGCACCTGTTGCCTCCATTGACTGTTTTTGTCACTCTGTTTTGTTCACAGATTGTCAAGCTTCTCTTATAAGTGGGGAGGTGTGGAAAGGGGAGGTTTTGGCAATTATTAAGAAGAAGTAAGGCTGTATGTTGAGTTTGGTTTTGTCTTCTGCCAAAGAAGATCTTCCCATGGAATTGGAGAAAGTGTGCTCTCATCCTATTGAGCTTTTTCTGAATCCAATCCGATTTCTGCTACAGACTTCCTGAGGATAGGCTGAATGCAGTAGTTTTATCAGTAGTGGACAACCACTGGTATGTTAGGGAAGACCTACTATTTCTTGAAAATGTTTGAGTGTACCTGTCCCAGCTTTATGTTACCAACAGCTCAGTCTTTCATTGTTGACTCAGCAAATATACTTTGCTCTAAATGAAATAAAGACGGACTCTTGGGGCTCTAGATTTTCTAGAGTATTCTGTCCCCTCCCCATGAATCCTGAGTTTCAGAGGAGAGCTAAGAGACAATTGGAAGATTGACTTAACAATTACAATACTACCAATAATGTTTAGGGAATGAAAAACACCTAAAAAACAAACTCTGACAAGAATTATCAGTCCACCAATATATGATGGTGTGAGAAATACAACGATGATGATGAATAGGGAAATAAGATTTTGATGTTCTTTTCTGTGGTTACTCTGAATCTACTGAAATTACAAATGTTTTAAGTCTCATTTGTTTTACAGGACTGAGTTTAATTAATTAGAACCAGGAACAGTCATGCATGTCTGTGCAAAGTGAGGACAAAGCACTTCTGCTCAGATGATCTCCTTCATATCCACTCTGCGTCCATTCTGCACAGGAGGAAATAAATGAATAAGAAGCAAGGTTGTGAGGATAAGATCTATATTACCAGCTCTAGCCTGTTCACCTTTAGCTTTCTTGTTTGAATTTCAAGTCACTGTACTTTATTCCAGGTTCAGAACAGAATTCCTTTATCTATGCTGTTGCTTTAGCTGGTCTGAGATCTACTATGCATGAACAGAATGTCAAAGAGGAAGATAGTTTACAATTATTTTAGAAAAGTTTTGGCTTTTCACTTCAGTCACATAATCTTCAAAAATAAAAGTCTGCGAATTGGTCAATTTAAGCTTCATCCGCTCTTTGAATATGTTGATTTAAGTGAAAAACTGGGGGTTTTTTTAAGTTAACATATAGTTTATTCATTCCTGTCTCCTCTTTTGAATAGCAAAGTAGAATTCTTTTGAAAATATATAGGGGAAACACTCTGTGTCAATACTTAAATATGAGGAGACAGGTTGTGAACTGCATTTCTTTGTCTTTCTCAGAAAGATAATTATGAGTGTGGCAGAGAAAGAAATCCTTAGACTCAGTTTTGCGGGAACCGCATGAAGCAGGTACTTGATTCAGTGTCATGCTAGTGCTGCTACGGGCAACAAGCCATTTCAGTAGAAGTTGGGATTTAATATACGTTTAAACTTTTTCTCTGTGACCTCCCTCCCACCCATTAAATTTCTTACAACTGGCTCTTATCAGCTTCTCAGTGATAGTTTTTGATTGGGAGATAATGAGGCTGCATTAAATCTTCCCGACTCTTTGGATACCCGAACCTATGGCTTTCTCATGCAGCAGAACACTATAACTAAAAGCTGATGGCAACTAACACATATGCAAGCACTCGAAGTTTCATGAATCTTTACTAGCACAACAACATAGATTTGCAGGGACAGTAAGTGAAATTAGACACATCTCGTCATTTATCATTTTACTTTGCAACCTTAGAATTATGCAGGCATCAACACTAATTTCTTTGTAACTGTACACATGTATAGACAGAGAAATGTGCGCTTCAGAACGGGTCTCTTAAGGCCAAGAATGTTCAAATGTAATCCTCCCACTGCCACAGATCCGTGTGCGATTTTCTTTAAGTTCAAGTAGAGATGCATAAATAGAAGCAGCAGAGCATCTGACCTATCACTCACATTCAGGATGGTTTTCCTGTTTCAGATGGTTTTGCTAAAGTTACTCAGTTTTCAGTAATTCACGTTTTCTTTTGAGAAACTCTGAAGGCGTAGAGATTCGAAGACCTGCATTATATGAGTGTCCACAGGGAAAGGAAAATGAATGCAGAACCACTTTCAACATCTCAGTGTCCGCCTTGCAAAACTAATGTTATGGTGGACAGCTGAAACAAGAACACACACTGTGTATTGATGAGACATAAAGCTTGCCTCGAACTTTTGCAGACTTCTGAAAGACAAATATTTTATTTATAAACAGCTTTTCTTGGGAGGGGGAATTTCATAGTGCGAGTATCATATATCTACTTTTCCTACTGAAGTGGAGTGCTTTGAAGGAAGAAAATCATATATATCTAAGCCCAATTGGTGTCTCTCAAAATCTTTCTCTGCAGACCCCAAGGTCATGTCTGAACATCTGTTTATTCTTTAATATACGATAGAGAATGTGCAGTGAAACACTAATGTAACTACTTTTTCGTGCCATGAGCGGGCAGGTCATAAAAAGCCAGCCAAGAGGGTAAATAAAATTAATATGGCATTGTTCAAGGCCCTGATTAGCACTACTCATCTCTCACTTTCTTTCTGGTTTGGAGACTTCATTGCACTGAGCTCGGAGCTTAACATTTACTGTTTGGATCATTCATCCTGGTCTAGCTTTTCGCAGGCATCTAAAAGTCCTGCTCCAAATGACTTTGATGGTGTCAGCTCCGTCAGCGCCAAAGCAAACGCAGGGTATATGTTTACAGTCTCCTTTTTATACATGTCTGGGGCAGAAGAGCTATTGAAGCAAATTACTCCTCACCCACACGAAGGGTATTCCTTCAATGTCACAGCGGAGGTCATTGACAGGGCAACGCAGAGAAGACAGCTTCCGAAGGGTGCACTTAAGTTTTCCGTAATGCCCATCCAACTTTTCTCCAACATTCTCAAGATAAATATGTTTAACCATTTTATGATTAACAAATGCAAAGGCAAAAATATGTCTTTAAAATTTTTAGCATCTGCGGTAGTGCTTGAGGTTTGCACGAATAACCACTGCATGCCAGAGTAGTCCCATAGTTACAGTAACAGCCAGAATGATACCTCATTTTTGTGTTTTAACAATAAATATTTGTGACTGCTAATCTATTCAGCGAAGCGATATAATTTCTTGTTGATGTTGCTATACTGACCTCTGCAGGCTTTGGAAGTTTGGAACATTGTTTACGGCAGTGACTGCTGTGACCCAGTATTCCGGCCAACGCACTTACCTGAGAGCTTTATTTCTTCTTCGTTCTAAATAACAACCATAAGAGAATTTAAAGTAATAATTTGAAAGTAGGTGTTCATGATGCTCATAAAATGTTATTTTGGGAAAAAGTAAATTAAGTGAAAAAATCGGTATTTAAATGAGTACTTTACAGATTTGGGGTTTTATCATATGACCTGGTCATCAAGAAATACAGACATTTTAGATGAAAAATATTATTAGTGACTGTACAAAGTTTCTCTGCCAAAAAAAAAAGAAATTTTCTGTATATTTAATCCAATTTGATACAGTCTGCTATTCTGCTCCTAGATCTAGTCAAATTATAAGTTGCAGATGTTCAGTATAGGTTTTATAAGTACAAAATTTTGCAACTAGGAGAGGCACACCAGTATAGTGATACCTAAATGTTGCAGACTTCCCCAACTTCTGAGTTTCAGTATAATGAATGAAATTAATTTAACAGATACAGTATAATGCATGTAGTAATTCAATGTGGGTTATTTTCTGTTAAATATTTACCTCCTTTCTGGAGTTAAGTGTGTTCCTTATATTTATTCATGTCCAAATACAATTTTTCAATTAGGGTCTGACACTTCTTTTATACATATATATCATTTTTGTAACTTATAGTCGTGTTTGGCTGACATACAGAGCTATGCCCTGTACCTTGTTTATGTTAGAAACAAAGACTCTCTGAACTGCAGCTCTGTTTATAACTATTTGTGGTTTAACAAATGACAAAATACAGAAGACTTAAAAATCTTGGTCTGGAAAAAATATCTCAGTCTGGTTTATGTTTTCATCTACTTTCCCCACATTTATTGATTTTGTTAACTGTTTCAGCCATTCACTGTACACTTCTCTGACCACATCGTATTTATGTTGTATGCAGGTAACTGACATCTGAAGAAAAACAAAACATACAGGATGAAGTCCTGGCTCCTCTGAAAGCTCCCATTGACTTTAGAAGAGCCAAGAATTTTCCTGGTGCATTTTTGTCTCTCTTGCTTCATCTTCAGACATAAATGCTCTTCTGGACAAATTCAAAGTTTGTCTAATTAATCTTATTCTGTAGTAGGCTGACTGGTTATACTCTGAGACATATAGACATATGGACATTCCCATCTTCACTATTTGTTGAAAAAATTGTGATTTTAGGGATGGATTAGCACTCACACTAGTTTAAATTTTCTGTAATCTGGTACTGGTAACTGAGATTTGCCAAAAGATGGATAAAACAGGGAACGTTTGGTGCGACAGGAAAATACACACGGGAAGCCGCAAGATTCTTCTTTAAATATTCGGCTTAACATTCACTCCCTTAGTTTTATTTTTTCCAGTTTTTGGTGTAGTCGAAACAAATGATCTGAGATAACTGGAGATTTTGTCTGAGAGAAGAAAAATTTTGAGATTACTATTCTGTTTATTTGCTGCCATTTGCATTACCAAAGTCTCTGATTCATAATCTAACTAGTCCAAGTGCTGGTCGTCCTCTCCTATTGATCCTGCCATTCCTCATGGTGCTCAGAGCTGTGGACAAAGAGATAAGTCTTTGTACATTTACAGACTGTGTAACCCAGGGGTTCTCATCCAGATCAAGATCAGTGTCAGCAATGATAGTAAAGTTTCTACAGAGCAAAATTCTGGCTACTACCATTCATGTGAGGTACCTTCAAAGACTATATAGCTTTACATGGTACCCGGAGATACATGCAAGTGCACACCTAATATTCTCCAGCTGCAAAAGAGCAGTCAATCCATGCAACCAAACTGGGGCTAATTTGAAGCAAAAAACACACAAGCGTGTATAGCGAAGAATTTAGGTCCTCAGAATCAACTGTCTTACTCTAGAGATCTGCTCCTTTTGCTTCACACTGTTTGCTGATGTTAACACAGCAATATTGTCTTGCTCAGACACATAGAAAACATTGACAGAGTTTGAGACTAAACCCTATGTCTTAACCATCAGAGGCTAGCCAGCAAGTATGAGTAGACGTTGACTCACTTCTGGTTACCAGCAGGTTTGTTTAGCCTGGCAAAGCAGGAAAGGGCAACTGGAAGGGGAACATGACTTCCCCCTTGCCCCTCCCAATTGGAAGCGCTAGATAATTAGCAGGCAGAAGTGATATAACAGCAATGATGGTAATTGTCTGGTCTACACTGCAAACTGAAGTGCTGAGGAATCTGAACTAGCGTTATGGACAGGTTTTTGCTGTCATATGGTGTAGTGCAGAGAGGTCTAGGCTTAGGCTTTGATTTAGCAAGATCTATTCTGACTCTAAGACCCATTACCTGCATAATACCTTTACAGCAACGCCTGTTCAGGGCATGTGCCCATCCCAGGCACACGCTCTGCACACACAGGGAGCTGAACACTGGAGGGCCTTGTGTGACATTGCAATGGAGCATGTTAGAGGGCTGCCGCCAGGCATGACTTCAGCTGTGGTTCCACCAAGAGGGAAACTGCTCAGTCTCCCAGCAGTGTCTCTAGTGCAAACACTAAGTCTCCAGGTATAAGTACAAAGCAAACTGGAACCAGGAATACTCTTAATGATTAACCAGAGGAATTATGATGCAACTTTGATGTTTCAGGACTGTTAAGATATTCAGTATACAACTGACAAATTAACCTGGAATATAGGCTGGAGAACCGCTGAAACTTAAGTCATGAGATTTTTTTTTTACTACCAGTCGCATCTAGACCATATAGTAAATTCCAAAGCTCTGTAGAAACATAGCTGATTGTATTTAAAGTACAGCTCCTTGTGTGCTGATCGAGATTACAGCACCTGGACAACTGATTTGAGCAGCCACTGAAGCCTCCTGACCACCAGTCATGATGGCTTGGTGTTCATGTCAGGCCTCTACTGCAATGTGAATAATCATTCAGTATTACCTTCTCACATTTTTCTGGTTTGATGGAAATTTGGGGCAGGATCATGGCCCGATTCTGTCAATGTAAAGACTACAGTTTTGCTTTGCCCTAGAAGTTTCTAATTTGTGCTCATTTTGCTATTGGATCTCAGTGAAAGCAGTTAAGCATGATGTCAGCTCCTTTTTATTTTCCTAAGTGCAAGCTTTGTTACGTTTTGCTTAATCTTCCATCCATATGGTGACACGTAAAACTGAAGGTTGACCATTTAAGACTTCGGCAATACCCAGCCTCCCAGCAGGCCCCCCCAGGGCATTGTGTCAGATGGCATTAGCAGAAGCCAAAGCAAGTGTCCCTGATGCACTACTTGGGCACATATAACTAGAGCACTCTGGAATCACAGAGTACTCTGTACACAACAAAATGTAAGCTCCCTTTAGATATAGCATTGCTTTCCACACATGTCCTTACAACTAAATTGTACTACAGTGGATCTAAGAAGTAGCAGTAAAGCAGTAAAACACCATATTTGCCTATTTCCCCTCTTAAACTCTATTTTCTGATGGAGGTGTAAAGCTGTCGGTGTAGTGCCAGATACACCTCATTGTGTACTACTACTCCTACACAAAGGTGCTTTAAGTTTCTTCATGCTATTGAGGTGGCACAAAGCAGATGCAACAGGGACTATGCTCTGCCCTTTTTTGAAGTATCTGTGATGCTATTTATGCAACACACTGTATTTGGTACCTCATTACTGATATAAGCAGAAGCATCACCCATCAATTGCAAAGAGATTTTCCTTTGCATACCTCAGAGACTGAACTTGATCCAGTACTTCTGAGACATTGGGCATAAAGTATTTTTCCACTGATGTTCTTTGATTTGCAAAAAAACCCACTATAGGATGTGTAGTGTGCAAATAGACTTTGCACTCTACTGTAACTATCAATAATGTTATGCAGGCTACAATTTAAGGAGAACTATTAGCTTTCTGAGATGTTAAATTACTGCAGAGCATGCAATAATAATAATGTGGGAAAAGACAGCACCCTAGTGGGTTGAAACAAAGAACGCAGTGCAACCCGATCGTGAGCAGCCTCTGTAACACTTCTTTTTCACACAAGGAAGTTCCTTCCTGGGGAGCATGGTTGTTACGCACTGACACTGTATTCTTCTTGCACAATGGCCTTGATTTGGTGAAGTACCTTATTCACATGTGAGTCTCCAAGCGATTGAGTGGTCTCACCTGAGTTAATACAGCTGTTCACCAGCTCAAAGTTGGGCCCGTCCTTAAGACTTTACCTGAATGTGGCCTCTGCAATTTAGTTGGCTTTCACATTTTCTGACACAAGGAGTTAGATCTGTTTCAATTTCATTTATCAGATTGGGCTTTTCTCGTTTTGTAAATTTTTTTACTTTTTAACTGATCTTGCTTGTGTTACAGATCTTCAGAGTAAAGTATCTAATGCAGTGTTTTTAGTTCAGTCCTGTCAGCGCCAGGACTTTTTTCTTTTTTTAGCACAGTTTACAACCAAGCTGACCGCAATGAGCATCTCATTGTTTAACAAGTGACTGAAAAGCAGAGCAGAAAGAAATCTACATTTTGTGAAATTCTCATATGCTTATTTAGACTGGGAAAAGAAGCTGAGCTCAGACTAAAACCAAGTTCAAAATTAAACATTTTAACCACAAAAGAAGAGAGAGACAAAGGGCATAATCTAGAAATATACTTCCAGGGTGGTCTGACCCATTGGTACATAATGACTTGAAGTCTTGGCTATTCTAAGATTCTGTCTTTCATTTAAATAGTGCTGAGGTGGTGCCATACTTTCTTGAATTCCCTGTCCTATAATAGTGAATGGCAAAAAAAAAAAAAAAATAATGAAACATTAGAAACCAGTGATCAACTCAGCCCTTAGCTTTCTCTTTGTGCCTTAAGAGTAATTTATGCATTTTTCAAAAAATCATATTTACATAAAGTGGATTTAGTTTGCAGATGAGAAGTGAGAACCTCAAGTACCCTCCTCTGAGACAAAAGTCTTTGGGCACAAGGTTAGAGAGCCAGAGATTTTCTTCTGGTTCCTGAATGAAAAGAAAATTGAAGGCCTACTGCCTTGAAGAAAAAGATTGTCCATGTGTTTTTATGTCTTTGTTAGCACGTAAGGCAACAGAGCTCCTGCTATAGTATCAACAGTAATAATATGGAATGTGTTGTGTCTTTCAAATGAATGGTGTGTTTAGCAAAACAATTTGTTAACAACTGTCATCTTGTTTGCACAGAAATAAGTAAGGTACAGTTTCATACTGCAATACACAGCCAACAACAGTCTGGCTTTCAAGGGAGTGTATTGTAGCAGTGGTTTTGCCCATTTCTGTTCCCTTCCCTGAATATTCTGGCAAATCAGTGTGTTAACTGTAGCTCTTCGATACTGGTGAATTCTCAGCTGATGTTGGTAAGTGGCCAGTGTGCTTGGCTTCATTAAAAACACCCTGCTGCTAGTCTACACGAGTTAGTTGAAAGAAACTTCTGGATTTGTGTTCACTGGTCTTTCTTCCTGTAGACTTGAATTTTTTCACTCAGGAAAGAGTATTGCAAACTTCAGAGACGTTTGTAACCTGCCTTATCTCCCATCCCAAAGTCTGAGTAGAAATCTACAGATAACAACACATTTGT
Source organism: Tauraco erythrolophus (assembly GCF_009769465.1). Taxonomy (NCBI): domain Eukaryota; kingdom Metazoa; phylum Chordata; class Aves; order Musophagiformes; family Musophagidae; genus Tauraco; species Tauraco erythrolophus. The sequence continues at coordinate 30,032,274 of NC_141468.1, read as the reverse complement.
AGGATCATCTCCTATGATCAATATTGAATTAATATTAGCTGCTAAAAGCTCTCTTCAGTGATATGAAACTTTTGGATATTTTTGGCTACTCATTTGCTTTTGTTGATCTTATTTTTCAGCAAACTGAATATTCTCTTCGTCTGCCTATTTTGCTTCAGAACTGATCTAAATGTTGCCAAAGGACCTTGACCTTTACCATAGGAGATGAATGTTGCATAGATGAGGATACTTGGAAAATATGGGACTTGTAGAATTGTGTAATTAGGAGCATAATATGGGCATCACAATTGGCAATATATTGTACAGAGGAATAACAGACTTCCATGCTTTAACAAGAATTGTGGAAATATGCAGCCCTCAACACCATTTATGAATTAATCAAGTGCACAAGCACCTCTTATGAGGGCTTCATATCAAGTAAGGAACTCGCCTAGGGACATAATACTAAAAGACCCCTACAAAACTCATTAATAGAAACTACATCTTCCAATTTTTAATTTAAATATATAATAGAAAAAGAAACAAGCTATATCAACTTACCATCGGACTTGAATTAGAGATAATATAATGCAGGAATTAAAAAGTTTTAAAAATGCTGAATAGATACATATTTTATATTTAGGCAGCACCGTTCCACCAAGACATTTCGAAAAGCAATTTTGACACTGATGCAAATATTGTTTTGCCAGGCACTTATTTTGGGTTCAAAAGGCTTCATTTTGTTGTCATTACTGACACATACTTTTCTCAGGAACCACAATATACTCCAATAAAAATGAGGGAACGGTTAAGTAGGACAGGTCCGTTGTGACTCAGCTGCCTGCACATACAGTTCTTAGACAAGGGAGGGGTAAAGAGTTTAGCTTAACCTTTGAAACAGGAACAAAATTAGGCAAAGTTGTGTGAAGTTGCTATATTTTTACCTGGCTATTACGGAAGTACTTTTAAATGCTACCAGGCAGTTCAGATAATATAAAAATTCCAATACTGCCTTCGACTTGAGTCAAGGGTACACTTAAAGAGTTATTAGCACCCAGCAAAGTGTGTTAAGTCTGACATTGATGATGTCTCAGTTATTAAATAGATACTAGTACACGTACCGATTTTCTTATAAAACTTAATAATGATAATGACCTTTCCATTTAGAATCAGGCTTTCAATGTTGAAAACACCGGCAGATTTATAGAATTTAATGCTAGACGCAAATTACAGATCATTGTCAGTTTTTCACATATACAGAACTTGAAATGTATTTTTCACTTTTCATCTTGAACATTCATGTGTCATAATGACCATCAAATGTATATATTTCTATGCATAGCTAACATAATCGATGTTACACTCAATTTATCATTTGATTTAGTGTTCCTCTGCACCGGTGCATTATTCCACTGAGATGATCTGTGCACTATAGTGCCTTTTAATGTTAAAAAATATTTTAAAAAAATTGTGCCATGGACTTTGAGGCTGTTACAAAACAAGGGAGGAGATGTTTTGAATGGCAAAACGTCATCCTCAAACAGACTCGTACACAAATCATTGTGGGCAAAGAGTGAAAGCAGACGCTGAGACTGTTGTTTTTGCCACTCGCTGTTATAACACTACTGCAGGGATTTTTCTTCTTAGGTACGCTGAAAGGCTATAAGATAGACTCATAAAGAAAAAGCCAGACATTGCTAAATACTGAAAATGATTTGGCCTGGAGCGCTTAGCTTAGTCAAAATTACTGCTTTTCAAGGACCAGGTTTTCATCTACTAAAAAATCAACACATTTCCACTGACTTCAATACGGCTATGCCAGTTTATGTGAGCCCAGGATCTGGCCCATTTCAATAATGAATGAGAATAAGTCCAATGGGGATTACAGCAGCTGAGAATTTGACCCCTGACTCTCTGCTACACAGAGAAGAAAAGGAATCATTTTTAGAATACTTAATATATTTTCTTATGCATGAACTAGTGGCTATTTCTAAAACAAACAAGAAAGACTCTGTGCTTCAGCAGAGATGATTCTAAGCAACAATGAATACAATGGAGATCGTATTCCTTTTTAAACTTTTTTCATTTTCTTTTTCCCAACAAACCTCTGTGCTGTGCTTCATGTACCTTAACAACCCCTGTGCTTCTTAATAGCCACTGCATCCGTGTCTGATTTTGTCTCAGTTATCTGAGCGGCCCAAGTTATGTGAGGAACTATTTTTGAATACTGGTATTGTTAAAGGGTGCAATTCAGGTGACTTCAAGGTTGTTGAGATGCAAAATAATAACTCGTACATCTCTGATAACTTCAGAAGTCCCTACTTATACTGGTTATTTTAGAGAAGCTACATAACTTTAAGGGTGGAGATCGTCCACCTGACTTCAGGGGAGATCTGAATCAATCTGAACTTATCCCAGGGGCCAAGGGAAGGGGAGAATTCATTGCACTTAATTTAGACCTCTGCCCAAGGACGACGTTAATTGCACCCCAGAAGTGTCTGTTTAAGAACCTCACGTCTTTTCTTGAGAAAAGGAAAATTCCCTCATCTCCCTCAGGATGACCCTGTCTTAAAGGACTGAATCCTACAGGATACTCTGTAATATTCTTTTTAACAGTACTTATTCTCAACTGCTTTAGGATCAAGAGTCAAAGATGAAAGATGCTTGCTATAGATTGGGCAAGATTTCTGAGGAAGGGGTAAAGAGATAAAAGGAAAGGGTGAAAAATGTTGTCTCAGGAACGGGATAATACCATACCAGCTATTTTCTCTTGTGGAGAAGACAGACCTTGTCATTTGGTTCCCACAGGGAGCTCACAAAGCAAATTTTACTTGTTCTGCCCACAAATTTTCTGAACAATGAGTACCTACTCCAGGAATTAAAGCTTATACCTCATTCCCATAATGTAATGTTAACACGAGAAGAAAGGAAGGTTCCAAGAAAGTGATTCTGAAAGATCTGAGCTTTTTCTTCCCAGACACAGGACCTCAAATGACTATTAAATCACCTAAGACCAGGCAGTGAAATGAATGGCATCCTTCCCTTTTTTGAAAAACAACACGCTGGTGTGCTATGTTTAGCTATCATTATCCGATCCAGAAAATTTAAGTCTATATGTGATTCTAGTCTCAAAGCAACCAGTTCAGCTTAAAGCTTGCAAAGTTGCATTTCTTGAGCATGTTTATATAATTACATAAAAAATAACTGAATTAAAGACTTTTTTTGGGGAAAAAAAGAACCTTAATACACTAACACAGTGAATGTAAGAAGAGAAGCACAGTTAATACTTTGATTTAAAGTAACTGGAGAGTGTAAAAATACTGAATTTGTTATCTTTGAGGAGCCAATTTTTCTTTGGCTTTACAAGGAAACATGTGAGTTCTCTTTTTACAGACACTGGAAACTGCTAAGCATTAACAGGAAGGAGCAGTTTACATAGTGATTGATATTAGCCAATTTTACAAAAATATGAGGATATTACTTGTGCTGTACTCCATCTAATTATTTTTATTATTTTACCATGGCTGTGGTGAAACTGAGCCCCAAAATTCCAGATCTGGATTAACTGTCCCATGAAATTTATAAGGGAAACAATTTATAGTGGGTTTTTGGTTAGTTAAAACCAGAAATGTATTTAGAACTAAATCCTAGTTTTGAACACTGCTGGACAGGTGGGAAATCTGATTGTGAATGCCAGCTCATGGCCAGGATTTTAAATACATCGGGGTAACTGTGTAAAAGAACACTTCAGTGACTTTATTGCTGCATTTTTGCGGAATATACTAATTTTGAAAATATTACACTTAAGTACTAACCATCTCTGAGGAACTAACATATTTATTATCAATGGTTTTATATAATAAATGCAGAGTCAGTCTTTAATATTAAAGAAAGAAGCCAGTCTAAACTTAGAAATTCAAAGTTAAAGGCGATATTCTACATTCGATTCATCCTCTGGCGCCTTGTTATTGAAGAACATATAATGCTAACATCACACACAGATCTGAGGCTCCACCATTACCTAAGCACAACAGGGTAAGCTAACGACAGTGTGTCAGCCTTTTGTTGGTCCGTGTCACAACCTTAACGTTACTTTGTGAGAAGAACTGCTGTCAGGGCATTTCAAGTTGCTTTTGAAAGAGTGCCAAGAATGAGGAGGCCCCACTGTCCAATTGCCTTTCCAGTATTAGCAAACTATACAGGGGGAAAAAAAAAATGAAGAAATTGCTCAGTTTGCATCTCAGTGCATGAAAAATCCTAAAGTGTTGCAGGGACAATTGATTATCCAGAGGGCACCACACCATTTCTGACTGAAAAAGGCCCTTTCCGGCATCCTACTGGTTATCTATATGAACATTTCTTTTGTATATTTCTTTCAACAACTGAGAAATGAAGAAAGGGTAGAAAATGAGGTTATGGAAAAAAGATCAGGGGAAAACAGTGTTTTGTAAGATTGTTAAGGTTTTCAGCCCCTTGTCTAGGGATAACCGTTTTGTCTCCTTGGCAATACTCATCATATTACTCATAGGAAATATTTAAATATTCTTTCATTTGTTGTTTAAGGATTTTGTTGCAATAGACCACACTCCATATTCTAAAAGTGTATTGTCTGAATGAGAGCAAAATGACCTTAAATGTAGCCGGGATGCATTTAGGGAGGTGTTAATTATCCAGCAAAAGTTCCACAATCTCTGCTGTGATTCTTGAGTCTTTGTCATGATAAACAGGTAGCATTTACAGAAACAATAACATTACAGTAGTTTGTTCCCATGATAAGACTCGTACTTAAGTGATATGTCGGTCTGAATCTTTCAATGTACTGTTATTTAGTGATTTCTAAACTTTAAAAATGTTGAAGACAGCTTTTTACCTGTACAGGACAAACAATTTACAGATGGGTATAGGTTTCATTGTTTTGGTGAGTCACAGCATATATTCAATTAAAGAAAAAAGTAGAAGTCTAACAGCCAATCAAACAACAAGCAGATTATTCTTTAAAGCATAGTGTGTATATAGTAACTTATTCCATAATATATAATATACAAATTTCCACAGTCTTTTTTCAGAAGCGTTCGAGCAGTGACTTGAACAGGCTGGACAGTCTCCTGTCTCTTAACACAGGTTACAGAGTTGTGGAAGAAGAATATGGGTTACTGGGAAATTAAAATGTTCTTTAGAAATTTAGGGAACTGTTCCCACCATTATTTTTGCATTTGTTTAATAATAACTGTACTATAGAGTATAACCTAAAAGTTAAAGCTTCAGTCCACGTTGTATGAAGAACTTGGTGTCTATGTAGAACTCTGGTAATTCTGGTAATTGATTTATGGCTAAGAGCCTAGGAATAGCGTATGAAACTGGGAAGCCAAGGAATGGATGACAGTTGGGAACTGTCATCCATCTTTCTAAAGCAAGATCAATGTAAAATACAAGCAGCATTTACCTTTTATTTTTGCAATTGACAGTGTGCTGATATGACCACTGAAATGAACTCTTGGAAGTGACTCATTTTGGATGTTATCTCTTAGCTCTAACTTACTCTGTACCACAATGTCAAGCTAACGTCAAACGTGTTGTATACTTCCTATTGCTTAGATAAGTAAAGAGGTAAAAATATATTCCTTTATACAAATATGTATATGTAAACACAAATATATACATAGATACTCAGGCACAAGAGGAAAGCAAAAGTAGATGCCTCTGGAGAAGACAGTCCTACATCTTATTTTCAGTGGTTTCCCAGGACAAGATGATGTGTAATTCAAAACAAGTGTCACAAATCATAGAATTAAATTGTTAAATAACCCCTTTACCCTCAAAAATTCATAAAACAGATTGTCGCTATTGGGTAGAATAAAACATTGATTGTCGTGTGTGATTAATCTGGACATTTGAAAAAGTTTCATACGGTTTCCTGCAGTTTAGTTTGACAAGAGTGAAGATTAGACCATTTTAAAATCATCACAAAGCATATTCAGTTTTCATGGCCCAAGCATGGCAGTGAGTTGCAAGTCAGTTTAATTCTGTGCTGCAGAACAAAAGGCAATTTCTGCTGAACACTTCTCCATGGATATGTAGATGAGAGATGAGATGCAATGTTGCTGAAATATTCAGAAGCTGATACCCATACCAAGAGAAATTCTGTAATGTAAAACATATCACTGCTTTAATTTATTTTTTTTTTTTACTTTCTGGGGTTTCTCCCTCAATAAATTGCCTCCTTGACTACCAGCTTGTGGAAAATCCTTGGGTCTGCTTGGCTTCCCATTGCATACGTTATTCCTAGTGTCTTAGCCATAAATCAAAAGTTGCCTGTAGCTCAACCTAGCCTGATTGGCACATATCGTTGTGTCATTGATTAACTACAAGTGACATCAGGGGACTGCCTTCAGATGCATCCTTTTTGATAAGTTCCTAATGAAACAATGGACTCTGCCCTTCCAGGCAGAATCATCCATTAGGCCCATGTAGACTGTGCTGAAGGCTCCATAGGTTCCCACGTGGCGATGTAATAACCTTAAGGTTCTCAAAGAACAGTGGCAGAGAGTTCTCTGTGAGAAGAAAGATTTAAAGAAATGACCTGCTTTGTCTTTACCTAGAAGAGCAATATGGAAGTGGTTGTGTTGGCAATTGTCTGCCTTCCTTCCAATACTTCTGCTCCTCCCCTCAAATTTCTCAGTGCACAATTGTTCTGCCCACCAAAAGTGACATTGCAATGAGAACACTTTCCTCTTCTGTGGATCTTCTCTCAGAATAGCTTCATAAGATGCTTTACAAAATGTAGTGAATTTAGCATTGCAGTATGCTTGAACGCTCCGCCAGGAAAGCAGCAGGGGTAAAGAGAAGTTCAGTGACTGGCTGTGCAGGCAGAAAAGCTGAATATGGTCTGATAATTGCAAGCTACTGAGTTAAAATAGTTTAAAAGTGACTCCTGGAAATTTCCACAAATCTGCTGAGCTGTAGTTGTCATTTCCATGAGCATTCCTAGTCTCTTCCAAAGTAGATAAAATAGATCCTATTAAATTTGGGCGTCAATGCTAAACAGAGTCAGCTGACACATGACAGAAATTTAAAGGTATGGAGGAAAGTCAGATTCAGGAGGCTTCACACCCCAGTACATTGACTGAGAATTTCCATTGATTCGCATCCTGTGAGAGTGACAACCATCTCCCTTGTAAACAACTGAATGAGCCTTTCAAAAGCATTCAGGAAGCCACATATTGGCACATATGGTAAAGCAGTCTAGTAAGAGTGTCAACTCATTTTGGTTTTATTTTGGGGGACTTTTTTCTAAGGTCCAGAAAAAGCTTTGTGTACTTGAAACCTCTCAGGTTTTTTCCAGCAGTGAGTGTGATAAAATCTCTCTTTGCCAAGTTTAGCTCTTTAAAAATAAGCGTGTGACTGTGGGCTGTTGAAATGAAGTCTGTTCTGTTCTGTTCTTTCCCCTCTATGTGCTACCTGTGTATTGAGACCATGTTTCATTTCTGTATAGAGACTTCTCAAGCCTGAGAGACTTAATGGACAACATAGTCAGAGGTTCCTGAAATGGCAAGCTTTTCATTCAGCATCACTACAAGTACTGATGGCAGAAGGGACTTGTCTCCCACATCTCTGCATATGTTTCTCTGAAGAGAAAAAGGAGTAAGATAAAGGACTGTCACCATCTCCATTGTCTGAAGCCTGTAGAACTGTGATTATATTCTTACTGCAGTGCAGTAGAGACAGTTTTTCAAAACTGGGCCTGAGAATAGGTAAAAACATTTATCAGGCTGTGATGTTTCACTCTTAGAAATGCAGGTCAATATTCTCTGAGTTGTTGATGACCTTTACTGTTTTGCTGTGTATGTGTAACAAAGAACAGCAAAATTATGTCCTCCTGGACTTACCTGACCCTGCTTTCTAGAAACCATATTTTCTTCAAAAACTGAAAAGTAACTTGAGTACCAGAAGGACATTTGCATTAGATAAGCCTAAAGGTAGTCAAGTCAGTTATCTTTCCCCATTTTATCTTGGAGTCATACTGTTCCTGTCAACATAACAGCTTCTGTAATTCACTCATTACTCTTTTTTCTCCCGTTTCAAGACAAACCTAAATGAAATTCATCTTAACTAACCCTGCCTGTGCAAGTTAGGCAGGTAGTCTAAGCTGTTCAACAGTGAGGTAAATAACTTGTGTGCTTACATTTTCATCGGACATTTAACTTTCAGCCTGATTTTAGTCACTTATGCATAATCAAGGGCTTCTGTCATCATTAAATCCTTAAAAATGTGTCTTTTCCTTGACACTCCTTTTCTTGAATGTCAGAGGTCAAGGCCTATGAAACCAGTCCTGTCCCTCTGCACATATTCATGTGCACAAATTGAATCAAGTCTTTACCCTCTAATAGTCTAAGTTCATCTTCAAATTCAAGCTGAGTGTGAAAAAAAAGTCAAGACTTTGCTTTAAAATCCTGATGCTGGTTATTGTCCTGCTCATGGAGCGGATGGAGGATGATGCAGGAAGGAGTCTGACCTCAGCAGGGATGATCCTACTCTCTGCAATTGTCACTCCACATTTCCCACTGACAAGAATGGGGAATATGCTCTCAGAGCATTCAGATGACTTTTTTTTTCCTAGTTAGGCCGTCCCTAGATGGATGTCGGGTGTGTAACTCAGCGCCTGTTTGAGCAGCAGCTTGTGAGCACATTCTGCACTTTCCTGTCTGGTGTGCACTTCGGACAAAACCTCCTCAGTGCCTGGGTGGGACAAGTGGCAAATAGGGAAGATCTTGGAGGAAATTTCACCAGATAGAACTGCTTTACTGGAAACCAGAAAGCTGGGGCACAAGTCCAAATCAGCTTTTAATGTTTTTTATTCTTGCTTACTCAAAGCAGTTGTATAAATGTTGGGGAAACAAAAACGTCAGTGTAAGAGTTTCCATAGACTTCAGTAGAGTCAAGATTTTCAAGTAAACACATACTGCAAAAGCCAGACTTAGAGAGATTATCACTAGTCTGGATGAGTTCATTTTCCTCCTAACAAGGACACCAACCTCTTTCAAGAATCCTGATTGTTTCTACTCAGAAGCCATTAAAAATTATATGTTGTATTATATTGAGAGTTCATCTAATTTAAATGTGAAAATTTTGTAAACATCGGTATTATATTATGTTCCGTTCATTCATTTGATTTTCTAGTACATTGGAGGGGAGAAATATACATGCATTGCATTTTGGAGATTTTATTTTAAGGGTTGCTTTAATGAATTCTTAATTACATTATTCAAAAGATCCATTATTCAGCATTCATCTCACTTCTAAATGAAAGTCTTTACCTGACATGTGAATGAAATGAGTCTAAATGCTTTCCGTGCCACCTAGGGATTCATAATAGACTTCTTGCTGAATGGCAGCAGTGGGTTTTCTTTCTGTTTTAAATTTTTGTGGATTGTTTGTAGAGATGGACAGGTATGAAATACTCAGCTGTCCCAAGCACCATGAACCCTCTCGGTGCACACGATCTCACCTGATGTCATGCAGCCGCAGTACTTGAGGCACGAGAAAGAGATAAAAGCTAGAGAGAAAAACATTAATAGCATTTCAGACATTTTCATGTATATTGATTCTACAGTACTCACCAATTTTATTTTGGATAGAAAAAACTTATGGCCCTTTGTTAAAAGATTTTCTTTTTTTTATGGTTCTCCATGAAAAAAAAGGTGGTGAACATTGTAAAAGGAATTGAGATTGGTTCTTCAAAAAGGGTAACTTGATACTTTTTCTTATTCCCTATTCATTTCAATAGGACTAATATCTGGTACTAAATTTGGAAGAGAGCTTAAAAGCTCAAAATACTATACTGCATAGCGTAGTCAGCAACTTGAAATGCATACACACATGGCTGATCACGATTGTATTGTCATTACATACATTAGGCCAAATTCCTCCATGACTCTGTGCACTCCTGATCCTGGTCAGCAGCTGGATCATACGCAAGGACTACTTGCTCCAAACTGAGTCTATTTAACAGAGCACCCCCCATCTCCTAGAAGGACTGAGGTGGTATAAGAGGATAAGGTTATACAGTTATATTTAAAAATCTGGGAACCTCTTTCTTTAAAAACACATTTACTGGTTTCAATGAGAGTCTTGCCTATATAAGGACAACAGAATTTTCATCACAGAAGTTACCTGGAAAAAGTCCTGCTACTTATTTTTTCAGAAAACTTTAGACATAACATTAACACTAAGGAAGTATGCATACTGTATGCCTGTAATTGATTATTTGCCTACCTGTTCATTCTAAATATAAAAATAATTCTTTTGGAAAGAACATTATTTAGAGTGTTGAAGTTATTACTGACTAGATACCACAGTATAATCTCAATTCTTTGTGAAAGGATTGAAATATTCATCTCCCATAGGTTAAGATTGTCCGTTTCGTTTGCACTAAAAGATGACAAACTTTCTTGTTTCAGATTAACATGCCATATATAAATTATTATACACATTCAGTTCTTAGATATCTATGTTTTATAGAACCACTTTTGCAAAAGAATGCATATTAAAAGACTTTCGAGAGTTTTTACAGTCCTTAGATCAATTTTTAAAGTACATTTCTTAAACTACATTTTGTTGCTTTTCATACATATAGATAGAGCTTTGCTGGTGTCGAGGCATTGGCGGATATATCATGACCTTTCCCCCTACCTGATTATGAAGACGACTGTGAAATTTAATATGCTGCTTTAATTCCAGGCCATTATATAGGGCTCAGTACTGGAAGGTGCTGAGCATGTCTCATGAAGCGTCCAGCATTCCCAATTCCCACTGGCTGTCTTGCTTAGCACTGTGCAGGACTGCGTTAATAATACAAAACCCTCAGCCCTGGTGTGATGCAGTCAGGCATTGGTTAATGAAGCAGCCGCAATATCAAGTAGGCTGAACCACCTACTGATAAAAAAAAAGCAACATTTTAGAATGCCTAAGAAATCTTAGATGAAAAACCACATCATTCACTCTTCTGATGGGCAAAACGTATGAGTGCTGCTCACAGGGACTCCCATTCACCCAGCCTAAATCTCCCCTCTCTAGGAGTGATTGAAGTGCACCCTTGAGGAGTCACATCACATTGTGCATCCTGTGTAGAAGAGATCCTTCAGCATAGACCAACAACTGACCCAGCCTTTGTAGCTGATTTCTTAATGCATAAAGTGCTGGTTTTGTCTTGGTTGAACTGAAAGACACATAAATAACCATGTTGAAAATCATAATGAAATGAAACCGATACACCCGGCAGCACTTATGATGCACTAAGGTATGTGTATTAAGTCACCACTTCCAGACTTGCTCACCCAGCCAATTTTATTTTTCTTTTCTGTTGTTTCAATACACACACTCCATTTACCCAGCTAGTAACTCAGTTCTGTAGGTTTATTTTTGTGCACACCACTAAGGAAAATGAAATATCAAGTTCTCTTTAAAAGTTCTGGAAGGAGACACATCTAATTATCAAAACATTTAGAATATAAGCAACTTCTCCAGGGTGAAATGTATCCCCTAAAAGGCAGACCCCCAGGAACATACTCTAAGCTTCAATGTACAACAGGTACACCGGAAAATGAAGTGTCAGTCCTGCAAGGCGTCAGGCCAGGCAAAAATGTCCCTAGTCTCACTGGATTGTACCCTCCATTAGTTCCACGGAAACCATCCAAGGCTACTGTCTACCCAAAATATTTAGGCTGCAGCCCATTTTGTCTCACAATCTTTAATATATTTATTTCAGCAATGATTCAGGAAACTATGGGAAACTTGAGAGCAAGGAAAGATTAAGGGGCAAAATACACAGAGGTACCTTAAGCACTTAGGTAAGGATATAGAGAAGCCAAAAATGCAAGATCCGTAGAGCCAGTGGGGGAACAAACAAAACAGAGAACGACTTCACTAAGTCAAATTGCTAGAAGATATACAATATAAATACTTGGAAACATCTTTTATGTAATTACTATCAAAGCTATTTCAAATATATAGCCCTGATCATGATTTTGGAGCCATGGCACACTGCAAATCCACTTTTTCTAAGCAGGAACATGAAAACTTTTTTTCACCTTCTCAGTATGTAATTTGTATAGAAGCTGAAGGGTTGCTTTGAGTGCTTAAAGAAAGGCAGAGATGGGTTTCTAATGACATTATGTTCTTTTCAAGTTTTATTTGAATTACTGTGTGATCATAGTTCTCAGACAAATATCTATTAGCTTTTCACTAACACACATCAATAAGATGGTCAGTGTCCTGAAAGCTTATATGTACAAAGCAAAAAATCGTCTTTCCATTCTCTTTGATGGCTAAGAAAGGAAAGCTGGTGACATATTCCATCAGATATTTTTAATATTCTGATTTCAAAAACATAATTCCCATTTTTCAGAAGAGTTTTTCCATATTTAATACATGTGAGATTATTAAGAAAGCTGCTGATGTTGATGAAGCAGGATGCAGTTGTGTCTAAAACATTCCAAGAGAAAATATTTCCTGTTTTCAGTCATTTCTAAAAGTCATTATAACAGATTTGACTCGTTTCCCACTCCTCCAACTTTCCATTTGAGAAATTAAGTCCATTTGTATTATATCTCGCCGGATAGATAGAAGATACGGGTGGTCCTTCTATCAATCAAAACTGTAATTACCTTTCCCAATTGTCTCTGGCATTTTATTCAAAAAGCATTATGACTCCTAGGCATTACATTAATACAATGATGGTTATTTTTATTGTTAATAATATTAATAGGATTTTTGATACAGTGTATTCAATCCAGGAAAGCTGGAGAGGGACTTTTTACAAGGGCGTGTAGCGATAGGACAAGGGCCAATGGATTTAAACTGAAAGAGGGCAGATTTAGATTAGATATAGGAAGAAATTTTTTACATTGAGTGTGGTGAGGCACTGGAACAGGTTGCCCAGAGAAGTTGTGGATGCCCCATCCCTGGAAGTGTTCAAGGCCAGGTTAGATGAGGCTTTGGGCAACCTGGTGTAGTGGAGGATTTCTCTGCCCATGGCAGGAGGGTTGGAACTAGATGATGGGGGGATTGGAACTAGATGATCTTTAAGGTCCCTTCCAACCCTAACCATTCTATGATTCTATGATTCTATATGGCCTTTACTTCACTTCTTCATTATCTCTCTGTCTTTTTAGAGTTTTAAAAAAATTATTTTAGGAGTAGTTCTGTGGGCTAATGCTAATGCTAATATAGGCTATGCAAAACTCGCAATAAATTGTCAGCCATTCTTTAAAAATTCACAGCACATGTGTTACCCTGACTTCTTTGCTGAAGATTTGAGGTACAATCATATAATGCAGAAGTAATTCTTTATTAACCAGGCTCTCTGACTGCACTAATAATGGTAAACGAGAGCAAAAAGAACTTAAGAAGAACCACTTGATATGATAAAGGACAGTTCTTTTACTATTATGATGTATAATTTCCTGTCTTCCCCTGTAAAAAGAAGAAATTTATAGCCATTTCCTGCATGTACCTTTTTCATTTCAGTTTGACAATCCTCAGCTTTTTTACTTCAGCAGTACCTTTGTCACTGGAACTGAGCATTTGAAACTTCTTTCTAATTTGATAAAATATACATATGGCATTAACATGCTAGAGGTAAAAGGTACCAACATCAAAGTCTGCACAGCTCACATTAGAAAGATCTTAAATGGGCATTATATATTTATTTAGCAGAGAAAGAAGTCTCTTAGAAGCAGTTTAAAGGATCTTAATTTTGCTAAATGTTTCAGTAAAGAATTTTAATTAATCTTCTTACAGAAAAATTCATTTCAGTAAAGCAATTTAAAACCAGCTGTCGTTTATTTAGCAGTTTGGATGGGGTTACAAAACAGGTGCATTGCTGCACTGCAACCCTGAAGGAGTTAAAGGATGTGCATGCATATGATATCTTTAAACTTTCAACTTAGAATTATTGATGGATGTAAAGCTACTCACTCAAAATCATCTAACCTTCTTAACTGTTTAAAAGAGTATAATCCTCTCAGTCATTAGGAGACCTTTGAAGTGAAACAGTGAAACTCGCTCCTTCTGCCTGTTTTGAAAATTCTCATTGACTGTAGACTAAATCACAGGGAAGTTTCAGCTGCAGCACTTTGTCTGCGGAGCGAGCTGTGGATTACTTAGTTGAACTTTGCTCCAGTCAAGACTTTGTAGTGCTTATAAATCTTGAATCCATCTAAGTTCACCTTAAATTAGCCTTGCAAAAACAGTCTCTAAACTTCAGCTGTCTGCTTGGTGGCTTCTGGTGAGGTGCCATGCAGAAGCTGAGACGCTGATTAATTGTCTTCATTTCTTAAAAATACCTCACATTTTATTAAAAATAAAATATCACGGAATACACAATTTTGCTTTTCACTTCATAAAACAACAGTGTCGGCTGGTTCTATGCAAACCATTGGCAGATACACTGAATTTTAGAAATTAAATGGAAGAGAAACTGGAAAGCTTTACAAGTCCTGCAAGTCTTATTGCACAATAATGCCACTTCTGCATGAACAGCCTGGCATGGGGCCAAACAAGCATGCCAAGATACAACAGATTTTTCAATTTTCCAGCAAATAGAAACAAATTCGGGTTTCAGAAGGTGTACTCGACAAACACTTCTCAATGTGTTTCTGATTTGTGGCAAGAATGTTTTTACTGCTGGTGCCCTGTATTTTTGAGACATTTATTTCCTAAAAGAAAGATTCCTTTCTATAAACCTCAACTGTCTGTTTTTCAAAGCAATTTAAAATCAAACACACAAATAAAATTTTTAACATATGGAAACCTTCATATAGAGACTTACGTATTCCAAGTTAAAATTGTTTTATAAACTGTAATGCTTTACAGATGAAAACACCAAGAAGATGACTGTTTTTAGCAGTAATGCTTTTTGACAGCGTTAAACCTTGTTTTAGTAATTGACATCAAAATGTTTGGTGGTTTTAAAATGGACCATTAATAAAAATGGCATGTTTTAAGTTTTAAAAATTTTACTTAATACTGTGAAGTTGTATAGAATTACAAATATGATACAGTATTTTTTTAAAAGAAAATAATCTTTTACGTCTCTATGTTAAAAGCAGTGCAGATGCATCTTTAAAGTATTATGTTGGCTCTTTGTTCTAATAAGTGTCCTACGGTTTGGAGTTTGAGTTTGGGGTTTTTTTTATATCTGTATGACATATATTTTTTCTTTTTTTTTTTTTCCAAGTCATTACTTACCTTCTCTACTGGCTGACTTTTCTCATCAGCTGTTACCTTCTTTGTTTCATATAAAGTAAAACCTGAAGATTTCTGTACATAGAGAAACTTATTATTTAAACAATAGCAGACTATTAGTGTGCAAACTGAATACTTTTAAGATGTGTACATTGACAGCTCTGAAGTATTTTTGGAAGAATAAACATTAATTTAGATGAATGTTGCAATCTTAAAAATTGTTCTTAAAGAGTGAATCTTTGAAACTTTTTCCAGTTAAAGAGGTTGTAGAATATTTAATTCCCCCATTATAAAAACAGACAATATTTCTGTGGAAAATTTTACTTCCTTATCTACTGTAGTTTATTAAGTTTTGATATCACATTTTGTATAGACAAGATGTGAAAATTACATTTTGATACACTGGTGCTGAATAAACAGTGGACATAAGTGTTTTTCACAAATGTCCTGTTTACAACAGAATTAAGTGGTGCTTACTTTTAAGCATGTGTTTAAATCTCCTTGACTCCTGCTCTGGGAGTCCTGTGTATGTTTTCAAGAGCTCCGCTGCAATGAGTCGTAAATTAATTTGCATCTTCCTACAGGCTGACTATGTCTGTGTGGACAATTAGTCTCTTTTAGAAGCCAAAGGAAATAATGAAAACAAACTGATGACACCATGAGCCTATTTACATGGAAGACAGAAGTTGATTTCATCCTCCTACTCAAACTTTACAATGGGGAGAGGGTGCATTCCCCATGCAACAGCTTCCTTAAGCACCAGCCCTCTGAAGGAAAGAAAAGATGGTGAAGAACGACAGCAGCAAATCTCCGACATGCATCAAATAGAGAGCACCAACCGGCTCTTTTTTTGGAGGAATTCCAACGACAGCTTTTATTGCTGCCAGAGCAATGGTACTGCTCAGTCACCGACCATGAGGAAAAACAGAAGCAGAAACACAGGAAGCAAACACAGGTGCCAAGTGACTGATCTGCTTCAGTAGGCACACCGGTGAAAGGGAAGGTTCAAAAGGAAACCATTCGGAGCACAGACGCGACCCGGGAGTCACGGCAGCTGCGGTAACGTGCATGGCGGCAGGGCTGCCTCAGCCAACTCAGACTCCATTCCCGTGTCCAGCGCTCCTTCGCCCCCTCCTCCCCTTCCCTGCACTGGCACCGCTGTTTGCACAGCTGCGTGGCCAACGGAGTTGGGGCCCGTGAAAAACGACCCACCAGAAATGGATCGGTTCCCTTTCTGATTTACTTCGGAGCCCCTCCACTGGTCGTGCTGGCACAGCGGAGATTACGACGTGGGAATGAGACTCAGCAGCCGAGGAGAGGAGGACCTGCTGCAGGAGCCCTGTCAGCGAAGCAGAGGGGTCACATCCCAGCGCTCAGACGGGTGCACGCGGCCGTACCCCCAGCACCCTGTCCTCTCTCCCTGATACTATGTCTTTACTACTAGGAGTTTTGGGGGTTTTTTTTTGAGATTAGGACACCTAAATCAGCATTCAGTGCCTACAGCATGGAAGTTAGGTTTCTAGGTTGCCATCACAACCAACAGCGATGTAGGACTTCCTTCCGTTGCATAAATATAGGCTTCTGGTGCCATCTAACAATGCCTAAGGTAGCACACCTGGCCTCCACCAGCTAGCTCCAGAAGGGTGTAGATCCACCATGTCACATACACCAGCCCTCTCTGGATGCCTCAAACACACCAAGGATCCTCAAATGGCACTAGACATCTCTGTTTATGCAATTAAATTAAGCTCCCAAGGTGGCACCAAGATGCCTAAACAGAGATATATAATGTAGATATTTAGAAGCAGATACTCCCATGAGTCAACAGCACAATTCCATTGCCTAAATATAGGGATTGGCTGCTTTTTGCAGTTTCTTGAGACATTCTTATGGGGCTGGCAAATTCTCCACAGGACCTACGGAATACCTGTGCCATTCTGAACAGTGGAGGTCAGACAGGAGGTCCTAGGACATCTCAGATGGCATGAGGCTCAAGTCAACTGGACTCCACTCTTTTTGTCTCTGTTTAATATTTTTTTGGTGGTAGATTGTGATCAGTCTGCGTACACTCCTTCTCCAAATACTGTCAACTCTCATCAGCATCTCCCTATTTATTTATGGTTACTGCAGATGATCAACCATACAACAGGCATTGCATGAGCTGGCTCATGGCATTTGTCTAGGTGGCTTTCTTCTGTTCCAGCAGTGCACGAGTTTTAATATCCTTCCTCAGTGTTTTATGTGTTTCATCGAAAGACCACTGAAAATTTCCCTTCAGACTTACTGAACTTTAAGGCATGAGAAAGAAAATGAGTATAATCTATTTCACCGGATTTCTTACCATTAAATTAAGATGATCATTGCTTCTTTATAATCTGAAAGAGCCTTTAGAGGAGAAAGCAGCATATTTTAAGGAGCTGTTTGCCTGCTAGTAAAAAAAAAATAAAATAAAAATCATAGTAGTTTTGTCACCTGTATGACTATGTTCAGTCACCTTCATATTATCTTTAACAAATAGTTGCATAAACCCATGTAATGACACTTCTACTATCAAAAATAACTGAAAAAAAAAAGGGTAACCATATCATGAACCATTGGCATGCCTTTCTGAGTACTCACAGTATGGACTATAAGAAAACTAGCTGCGCTGATCCTTTTGGAAAGACATGGGAACATTTCCTACAGGTATCTAGTTTAGGTGTCACAAACATGTTTAATTAGGGACTGTAAATGGAGCCAGCATTTTTGATGACTGGATAATGTCTGTTCTGACTTATTTGTTGTTTTCATGAATTTATAAACCACAGTCATCTCAAAACCTAAATTAAATAGCCATAGTACGCAAGCTGAGTATAGATCCCAGCATAACGAGCTTCCAACCCTCTTAGTTTTCTCTTCTCATCCCTTTCAATTAACCTGAATATGGGATTTATTGAAGGATCCAAATTTTATATTTTTATCTCAAGAAATAATTCTCTCTCTCACCACCACCAGTGCACACAGAGGAAACAATATGCAGCAGAAAAACAGGAAAATGGGTATAATGTAAGATGAAGAATGTCAGCTATGGGGAATCAGGGCAAAAGAAGATGTTTTCTGCCACAATTTAGGCTGCTTTTAATGAGGGCCTTCTGAATTTGCTCATTCAAAGATCAGCATGGACAAGGCTACTGCAGCTTTCAGCTACTTGCAGGGTGTTCAGAGGCACATTGTCTCTTTTCAACCTTTAGTAACAAAATTCAAGTGATCAAAAACTGATTAGTTTAATTCTGCATTTAAATGTAATTGTAATTTTATTTGTTTTTATCTTTTCTAAAGCACTCTAAGAGGTCCTAAAGAAAGGTGTTACACAATTGTAAGTGCTGAAGTGATTGACAGAGTATTTTACAACTGGCACTTATTATTCCTTTTATTAAGAATAAAGTGGCTTTTAGACTAAAAACAATAGGGTGAAAAGGGGTCTTTTATGCACTCATTATAAGTAGAAAATTGGAAGGAAAAAGTTGTAATAAAAACTAAATGGTTTTGGCAAGATGTATGTTTCTTGCATTATATGTTAAGTGGTATATACGTTGAAACCACTGGACATACAATAGCCCTCTAGATATGGAAGAAAAAATGGAAAGTATAGATTAAAATTGCCAAAGTAATACGTGTAATAACCATCTTTTCTTATTTTTGTTACGAGTAGAAAGAAGTCTTTATGCAGCAAAAAGGAATGACATTGTTATATTTTCCCTTTGAATTTAAATTCGGGGAAGTGACAGAGAGCTTGAAGCAGATGGTCGATTACATGCCTTGTTCTCAGATGACAGGTGATTGTTCCCCAAGTTACTGTAAGGTTTTCTCTTCTGTTTTATTCAGAGCAAGATTCTTTTCCCTAAAAATCAGTGTGTGCTAAATGCCTATGTGCCTTCAGTCATTTTCGTAAATGGGATGCAGATTCACAAAGACAATTTCAAAATTTCAGAGCATTGTCCAAGACAACAGGTCCCAGAATCTCCTGGATGAAACCTGCACTGGGTGATGATGTTTTAATTCTGGATCACACTATATATTAATAAAAACCAGCTGAATTTTTGTTAAGCTCCTGAGCACAATAATAAAGTCACAATCCCTAGATTGCAGTTGGCTTATTTACAGCCCTCTACTTTCTCCATAAGAGAGAGTTTCACTGGAGCTTTGTGGCTCCGTGTCAGGTGCAGAATCTCTGTTTAGCTCTTTCTGGAGAGGTCTTACTGGAGAGTACTTCACACTTCAAGTCACAGAGTCCTATGGTCCCTGATTCTGGAGCAATTTGACCAATTCAAGCACTATAAGGCTCTTTCAAACCAAAAGAACCAAGCATGGATATACATCCTGGTGAGAACTTTGACCCTTCTCCTAAACCATATGCTGAGATATGCAGCTTTCACTGAAATCAATGAGGATCTCAGTTTCTCATGTGAGTGAAGTGAGCAAAGGCGAAAAAGGAGCTTTGGTACCTGATAAACAGGCTCTGAGCATAAACCAACTTAAAATAATTTCCCATTTTATCTTGGAAAAGTTATTTGTCATGCCAAAGAAGCATATTAATCAGCCAGACCTCAAACAGGTCCAACATCAAAATTCTTCAGACCCAGAGGGCTAAATTTGCCAATGATTCCTTGGTGTTGCTCTGTGTTTACAGCACAGTATTATGTAGGGCCTTATGGTGCAGAGCTCCTCGTGGTGGGTCTGGACTCCCCTCTCTCAGCAGCTGATCAATTTCATCCTCTGACAAAATCCATAGAGTAATGAGGGAAAGCCTACTAACATATTAAGCATAACCACTAGTAGAGACCTGAGATCAGTGCCTAGCATGATTTACTCTGTTTGACCTTGGCAAACTATTGAATATGTCTAAGGACTCTATTCTTAGTGAAATAGGGATGATGATTCTTCCACCTCTTACACTCTGTCCTGTTTTGTCTTTTTAGAGCATAACTTTACTAGGATATCATAATAATATTAGAAAATATTATAATTATTAGAAGAACAGTATAATTGTGGCACATATGTACAACGACCAAGCAAAAAAGATTGAGGATTATTGTAATATGAATAACATATCTTGTAAATAAGAAAAGATTTCTCAAATCAAAATCTGGTTCTTGTCGCCCATTAAGTAAGTTTATTATAATGATACAAATTTCTGAAAATTCAGATGTACTAATATTGTACTTAAAGTGGGTAAACTTCTCTTGCATAGTCATGTTGGAACCAGAACTGACAAACTGCCTAATTAAGAAAATGTATATTCTTATACACTTAAAAATCCGTACTATTCTACAGAGATAGACCTCATGGGACAATAGGGACTTGCATAGTAGACAGTTACTGTGCATCTAGAAGAAGAGTAAGGAGAAAGGAATAACCCAAGTGAATGTTCAATAACCTATAACGGGCAGTATTTACAAAATCTAAATAATGAGAAGTTTAAGTGCTGTTTTTATCATTTTGGAAATTCTTATATGGTCTACTGAAATATTTAGATACTTAAATACCTTTAAAAGCCTCTCAAAAATGTTATATCTTAACACAAATGACATCTTACCTCTCAGCTTGAAAGGGTAACATTTATATTTCTCTCTTCCAGGAACCTTAATTAACTGAACCAAAACACTCTAAAATTTACCTTGACTTTCTGAATCTGAGATGCTTTTCATCCTCTGATGAACATGCACAGCATATTCATTCAAAAGGACAACAATAAAAAAGCCCTTGTGACCAAATTTTTCGTTTAAATACCCCAGGGCACTTTTGTTGGACAAGTTGCACAGGGAAGAAATTACTCTAAAAATAAACAGTATAGAAAGAAAATTATTTTCCACTAGAGTTTGTCATTCTTATTCTTCATGTGTCGTGGTTTAGACTTCATTGTTGTAGAGTGACTTTAGTAATGTAAGTTTCACTTCTTTTGATAAGATGTTGTGTCTTAGCTGTGTACAGCATATAGTCTGCATTTCAAAGACTGCAGATAGACTAATAATAGCTCTTATATTAGTCTCTTCTATCAGTATGTTGTATTTATTTCCAAGGTGTTGGCAGATCAAGAGGTTGACACTATCATTGGTTGAGTTTTCGTATCACTTCTCACCACCATTTCAGTTACATTTGATAATGTTTCATTATTTAGTCCTAGGCAAATATCAGAGAACGAGAAATGTGCCAAAGGGATAAAGGGCATTTCCTTGATGTAATATGGCACAATAAACATAAATAATTAATATCAATTACATAATTTTAATTTAAAAAAAAATCTCTATAAGGCAGTTCAGTTTGCTTGCAACATAATGAAACCACTAAGTTGTAATAAAAATATTACAACTTTTAAACACTGTCTTAAAATTTGAACAAGTAGAACAAATTGATATTTGATTATCAAAAGCCTTTGGATAAAGTATCTCATAAGAGTCAGTTAAGAAATTTGATAGCCACAGGGTTAGAAATACAGTAACTGATTCAAAAAGGGAAGACAAGAGTAGGAATAGATTCTGAATTCTTTCTGGAAGGAAGCTATTCATTAGTGGTACTTCAGAGATCAGAACTAGAACCGGCATTGTTCAATACAGCTGTGAATAATCTAGAGGAGAAGGTGAATGCTGAGACAACTTCTCGCTCATCCTTGTTGCCATCTTTTTTACACTGCAAAATTTTGTGTTTCTTTTATTCTGGAAGCCCTCTTTCTTCTCTTTTCTCCTCTACTAACCCCTTCTTTGGTGCGCACAGGTTACCAGTTACCATTAGTTGTACATCACAACTGAGTTCATCCTTACTGAGGCCTCTTGACACAATTCCAATATGTAGAGTTAATAAGCAATATTAACTCTGGGTCATCAGCAAATGCAATTCAGTACCAATTTGAAAGAACAACTTGCAGCACTTGGTAGCAGTCAGTCTTTAAATTCTTGATAAAAATGCGATAGAATCTACTAGCAAAAAGCATAGAGTAGGAAAACATTAGTACACTATCCACAAATTAGTGATAAAATTTTAGGTCTAATTATTTGTGTCAAAGAGAAAAGAGTTATAGTAGGAAAAGATTAGCTTAAGGACAATGAAAAAAATCTTAGGTTTGGGGAGGAAAATTTCACAGAACAGATAATCTCTCTTAGGCTGACCCTGTGAGCTACTATGAAAGGACAGTAAAGCTTTAGTAACTAGCCAGATAGAGATTTTCCTGGGTCAGAGTAGACTCAACTACGTTAGTTTCTGTGTTCCAGCTAACAAGGCATATTAGAACAACATCTTTGGAAACAGTAACAGAAGAGACAATTCTGTATTCCAGATGAGTGTGAACAGAACCCAGTAATTCCTCTTATTAGCATATACATCTTAACAGTACATCTTCACACACCGTTATGATACGAGATCTTCCAGGAAAGTAAGGAGAAAGGCTTCTAACGGATAAAGCTCATCAGTGTATCTCTACACTGTCAGATATAACAAAGCTATTCCTAGAAGCAAAGATTTATGTCAGCAAAGAACATGAAAAAAAAAGTTCATCCAAATTTAGACATTCCAAAAATCAGATACATCAAATAATATAAAAAATTCACAAATCTTATAACTGAATTTTCTCCTATTGAACCTGGTCATGGTTGTGAACGGTTTCCTTTCAACAGGATTTCATAGAGAGTGTAATTGATTTTGAGTTCCTTATGTAGATGCATGGAATTGAAAACCTTCATTATTTCATTCATTACGGAGTTTTATGGAAAGGTTCTTTCCATATCTGAGTGCTAACCTGGGTATTCTTGAACTAGGCTGTGCACCCAACAAAGAACTTCGCTTGCAAACAGACAGTGCTTCTTCCTTTCTGTGTATTGTGCTACTCATACCAAATTCATTATCACCACCAGACTCATACGGCTTTCTTTCACTTGCATGATTTTCTGTAAAATTGTTGCATCGTACTAGCAGGAAGTGTCCATCAGTTTATCTCTGTGTCTGCTCGTGTATAAAAAACGGGGCGTTCTGAAGTGAGTATAGTACTGCCATCAGTCCCTGGAGATGTGGTTTGCATTCAGCTGTGAACAATGAGGGACTCAGAGAGGACTGCATATGTGATGGATGTTTAACAATTAAGAATCTTAAGTTGAATGTGGAGGAGCTGGGAAGAGAAGCAGAGGTCCTCAAGAGGATAAATGAGTGTAAGAGATTTATCAATGAAACATGGTTAGTTTTAAATGCAGAAAATGAGAAGCAGCAAGGAGGTCAATGGGAGTGAGCTGAGAATGGCCTATAGAGAGGAAGAAGAGGAAGAGGAAAAAGAGATAAGTGAGATATGTAAAGAGAGAGAGTTAAAGAGAATGACAAGCAAAAGGTAATGTGCAGCACAAACAAGACTCTGAAAAGCTTGTGGCAAACCTTGGCTGACAGGGCACATCAAATTGCAGAACGATGAGTAGGCAACAGTGATGGCAGTGAGGAAGAACAGCCCAGAAAATGGAGATACATTGGAAAACACTTTTTCAAGTGCACTGTTTTTTATCCTGACTTTTCTGCAAGGAATACAGTTACTGTTAATTGTGACAGAACAGACGCATATATGTAGAATATGCTGTAAGAAAGTATCATCTCTGTTGGTAGTCATCGGTGGCATAAAAGAGGAAAGATTTTTGGTTTGCATGATAACTCTGAGACAGTGTGAGGTGACAATCTAATCATGATTTTGGAGGGAATGAGAAATTTTGTCAATGTTGCTAGGCCTAGTGCGTGCAATCTGCGGGTAACACATAATTTGCAGCTAATAAACAAATTAGATTACTTATTACAGGAAAACAGAAGATGGGACGGCATATAGGAAAGTAGTAACTATTTAAGAGTGTGGTTGATACAGAAATAGTAACATGATCCTTCCATAAATACCTCAGTTTTCCTGAAAACAGTTTTGTTTTAGTCAGTCTCCTATTTTTAAGTGAAACAACTCATTTGGGAAATGCTGAGGACTGCACAGGGAATAGTTTTGCAAAGCTTTTCCCTATTCTCTGGGGAATTCTTCCATTACATAACCTTCTACTTCCCTGAGAGGATCACCACAGTGCTTTCTTCACAGAATTGTATAAAGGAGCCTAAAGATCCTGGCCCAGATTCTACTACAGGGCAGAGCACCTGTCCCTCTCACTTGAGTAGTTTCTGTACAGATCTATCTAGACAAGATATGGTTTATTTAGTGGCACAGATTCACAATGGTTTTATATGACAAATACCTTTTCACGTTCCTGGAGATAAGCTGATTTACTGTAGCATAAAATCTGCTCCGTTAGATGGTAGGAGTACAAGAACACAACCCTGAAGCTAATAAAAAAGCATTCCATATTTGGGAAGTGGCACAAGACATCAGTGCCGATACTACTGCGTGTTCAGGCTGCTATCTAAAACTATGTATCAATGAGTCAGTTGAACTGTTAGGACAACTGCGGTATATACAGTACTACACTGTTAGCTGGTCAGTGGCTTACTACTTACTGAATGTAAGATGTTCCAGGCATCTGAGGAGGACATTAAAAGAACAGTTTTCTTTATCTTCCGTAACTATGAAAACAATAAAGAGCTTATGAATGCATAAAATGTTTGAGTGCAGTTCTCTAAGGCCATCCAGCTTCTTCAGTGTTCTAAAAAAAATGTGGGTCAATTAAGGGCTTTGAAAAATAAGTATTTTATTTTTTATTTTAGAAAATAGTGATTAGCAGAAGTGTTTTAAAAAGCTTTAAACAATTTCAACTGAGGAAAAAATGTGAACGAGCATTTTAAAAGGTACCTCCTACATTGGGACATCTTTGTATCATGTGTGGTTAGTTAAAGAGAGATTCTTATATTTATATTCAACAAATAAGAAACATGTAAGTGTGTCACTCTGCTGTCTAAGAGATTCAGCCGCTGTCACAGGTGGCGTATTCAACACAGTAAAAGAAGGCTGGCTACAAGCAAGTCTAAGCCTCACAGATAAAGAGAGAAAAAAAAATGTGCTTACTGGGAAAATTAATGCTTTTGCTTACTAAAAGACATAAGCTTGAGTCAGTGCAGTGAATGAAGTCAGGTTTGGGCACAATTATTTGTCTCTATACGTAAGGTGAAATGCACTGGACAACCAGAATGTAGTCCAGACAGTGTCAAGTTCTGCAAGTGTACTCTTTCCGAGGTTTTGTAATTTGTGCGCTTTCCCCTATCCCACCTGAGCTACATTTAGGAGTCTGTGACCCTAGAAGGTCTGGGAAGGGCATATGAGCCCTTAGTGTCATGTGCAATTGGGTCATAACTTTTTCGTTGTTAAATTTGGCCCTTCCTTTTCCTTGCTATATCATCTTTATGGCAGCAAACTGTTTCTCGCCGTTCGTTTTACCTATTATACATAAGAAATAATTTTTAATCATTTTTCATTTCATTATATAGCTGAAATCAAAAATATAGCAAAGTGAATTGGAATTTGAATAGTGATGCTAGAGAAGTTTCCATCTAAATCAGGAGAATCAGAATTATTCTTATTTAAGAATAATTT
Source organism: Tauraco erythrolophus (assembly GCF_009769465.1). NCBI lineage: Eukaryota > Metazoa > Chordata > Aves > Musophagiformes > Musophagidae > Tauraco > Tauraco erythrolophus. The sequence goes on along the minus strand of NC_141468.1, from coordinate 30,006,530 downwards.
TTACTTTTCAGACTCTTGCCTTGAGTAATTTATACAGTGCTGGCCACTATATCTTTGTAAAGGTTTAATTGCTCTTCAGGGGAGCAGTGTAGAGCAATTATACAAATGATAACAGATATCAGCGATTTAAGTTATGAGGAAAGGCTGAGAAAGTTGAGCATATTTTCAGTGGAAAAGAAGAGACTTCATGTAACCCAATTGAAGTTTTAAAAATCATGAAGAGGACTGATAAATTTGTTCCAAGCAAGTTCTTTACACTTGCAAGACCACAGAAGCCAGAAGACATGATCTAAAAATTAGAAAGTTGGGAACAAGAAAAGAAATGCTAAGGCAAAACTATTTTACACAGAAGGATTAGAAGTGTATGGAATAAATTACTATAAAGGGCCCCTGAAGCAAGAAGCATCCTTGAATTCAAGAGGGAATGAGATAGATTTCTAAACAAAAGGAGCAGACAGAGGGGTGGCAGAGAAAATAGTCAAATGGAAATGAGCAAGACAATAAGGAACAAGCAAGAAGAGTATGAGAGCCTTTTCCTCTTATTTCTTTGGTTCTTCTTGCTGGTATTGCTCTTTAGATATTGACTTACTATTACCTAGAATAATGCAGCAGCCCCACAGCACAGGTCAGATAGTCTGTTTTCATTGATGATTTACAACATTTTTAATAGCAAGTTTATGCAATTAAGATGTTTCTGGATTTTAGCCCATGTTCATCTTTGATCAAATCTTGAACATGAACCAGTTGCTGATGCTAGCCTAGTTAGTCCTATTGTATGACTATCTGTGAAGGAGACCCTGCCAAAGAGACATTGTGGTACAAAGTGATCAGAAGATCTTTTCCCTTCCACAATTCCAGCTACTACTGGCAACCACAAGTTGTTGCAATACCCAGCACCCTGCTCCTGGGATATCTGTCTGCTTAGAAGCTGGAGTTTTCAGAGCTGGCTTTTACTAATAGACACAAAGGATGTAGTTACATGAAGATTTTCTCTAGTCAGAAAGCCAATTTAGGAAGTTCCGGCTTCCAACCACAGCTTCTCATTCCAGTCCCCACACCATAATTTACTGTATTCCCAAGAAACAGCATACGAAATTTGAGGTGATTTTACAGATTCTGACTATATATGTTGTTTTATTTTTCCTGTAACTGTGCAAACCAGTAAGAAACAGCAAATGCTCTGAAGCTGTGCATACTCAGAAAGACAAGATTCCATTGATTTACTTTCAGACAGGTGTATTCAGAATGACAGCCTTAATTACGCAGGAATGAATGGCTGAAAAGCCCACGCACACCTGAGAAAGCTTCTTGGGTTTCATCGTTGACTGCTACCTATGTCCATTTTTGAAAACCTAATTATTTCTCAACAATATTAAATATTTAAACCCTAATTATTGCTCAGTGCCTCCATTCTCTTCTAGTTCTCCCCACCTGTTTTAGTTTTTATATATCAGGCACATGTTATCATGTCAAAAAACAGCACATGGACAATAATCCATTGAAATCCTAGTCGTTGCCTAATTAATTACTTTATAGCGTTCAGAAATGCACCAAAAATAATAAAAAGCTTGGTATATATGGTAAACAGTAGTAATATAATCTGTTTTGTTTTCTTGGGAAGTAGGAGACATTTGAAAGGATTGTGCAGTTTCTTTCAACTTAAAGCTTGATTTTTTTTTTCTTGAAGAAAGTGTATTATTTTTTTCCTCTGCATTTTAAACATTAATTTCCAAGGTATCAACGGCTAATTATTCAGCAGTTACTTTAATGTTTCAGAGAGGGAATAAGTAGCCTTGGGGAGAACAGATCATGCTTTTAAAGTATGTCTAGCTACAGTAAAGGATTATTACTAGAAGACATCCACTGCATATAGTCACTGCTATTTCTTTCTCTGTTCAAAGACAGAGGCAGAGTGGTGAAATTTAATCTCATTTAAAAAAAAAAAAAAAAAAAAACCAAAAACCCAACAAATCTAGATGTTGCTTAATAACCTTGTGTCCATAGTTAGGGCTCTGAAAGACAAGCTCTGGAGGACAGAAGGATTTGCTGACATCGGCTGCTGGCCCCATCTCATTCTGGGCACAGTGGAAAGGGAAATCCATTTTCACTTCATGGAAGTAGCACAGCTTAGCCTCCTCAGTGAAGGCCCTCAAAACATATCAGCCACCCCTCCAATGTCAGAGCACCTCAGCCTTGTCTGCTGCAAGTTCTCCAATGTCAGGAGTACCAGATTGGATTGCAAGAAAAGAAGAAAATTGAAATGAAATCTCAAAGGAAAATTAACACTTGATGTGGATATACTGTTGGTGACGTCCCTGGGGAACTACCTCCCAGAACAGTAAGGAGGCTAAGAGGTCCTGAGCACATGTACCTGTTGCAAAACTGCTAAATGAAAAGTAACACGTGCTTAAACTCTGTCCAACAACAATCCCATCTGATTGTTTCCACATGAGAAAAGGTATGTCAAGTGACAGAGACAGCAATCCTCACTAGGAACTGAAACAATTTTCCACAACTTTGTAATGGACACCTCATCTCCTGTCCTCTCCATGGCTCTGTCAGAAAAGAAAGTAGCAGGGAGCAGGGCTCAGCCTCAGATCCTTGGGTCATGTGATGCCCCCTGACTCCACTTCCACTACATAGGTTCTGGATCTCCTCTGGGGTCACCGAATGCCATAGCCATAAGACATGATGATTATTTGGGGAATGTTTTCATCTGTTTGGAGTTCATGACATAAGGTGAGAGTTCCTCTGCAGCCTGCCTGACTCACTAGTGGCTTTTTAGCCCAAAATTGACTATTTGTTTGCACAATTTAATGTGTGGCATGAGAACATGTGGGAGTTTGGAGAGTACAAAGACCGTTGGGATTGTGTTGGAGGACTGTGCCTTGGAGAAGAAGCTAGACAAGTTGTAAACTTGTTATCTTCTGTAAGTGGTCTCTGACCTGTGCTCTTGCCCAGATTGTGTCTGGAGATGCCTGCGAAAGTGCTATGTGACAAAGGCAAAAAGGTCTACATGAGACTCTGGTAAGAGTCAGTGCCATGGGTGATGACAGGCCACAAGTTAAGCCTGTGACTTGGACCTACTGTAGCAATTACTACCATAAAGCCAACCTTACTTCACTCTTTTCCTAGAATATTTCTATGTATTCCACTTAGATGTATGGTTTCCAACTCGCCTCATCATTCAGTGTGGGGTCACTACAAACTTGATTGAGATATTTTGGTTAAATATCTATAAAAGCTAGAAAGTATTAAAAGTTTTACTAATCAAATATATTGGTGGTTCAGACTTCTAAAAACGTATCTGTACCTGTTTTATAGTAAATGTGTTCCCTACGTTTAGCTTACTAGTATAGACATAGCCTCTAAGTTTGACATGAGAGTTCCAACTGAGGCAACTCAGTGCTTTGGTTATGCTAACCAGAAATCTGTCCAAATTTGGCCAGCAGATTTCAGGTCAGGGCTGAAGCCTGCTTTTTCCTTCTGCTAGACTTTAGGACATGCTGATATCTAAAAGAGCTGGTGAAGACTCTCTTCATTGGAACAGATTTTGCAGAGGAGTACAGGAAGGTAGCAGAACCTCTGTAACCCTCCTGTGATCCCCAGGCAGCAGGAGCAGCCTCCAAGCACAGGTAAGAGCAGCAGCGTTTTACACCTGACACCAGGAAACAGGCTAAGACTGCTCCCCTGGCTGCTCCTCAGCCCGTCCTGCCCAGAGTTGGGTAAATTCATAGATCTTACCTTATAATTTGAATGAATAAATTTTTTTTAGGTTTTATTTTCCTATTTTTTCACATCCATTACCTCTCCCCTTGTAATCACTTACTATTTTGTAGATCTGTCCAGATCACCATAATTTAAGCAGTGGAGTACTATTCTAGTCTTAAGAGTCAACATACTGATACAAGTTACTCTGTTTCTCTTTAGTTTATCTGAGAAAGAGGAAAATAATGATACTATAAATATAGGAGATGTTGAATTTTCAGGAGTAGTTGTTCTCCAACCTATTCTTAAGTAGCACATACAAGTGTTTTGTGTATGCTGAGATTAATTTTCAATACGCCGTCTCCCTTGGGATATTTATATTCTTCCAATCAGCATAGAACTGTCCATCAAAAGTAACTTTATAAATAAATATATATGCTCACACACCACGCACACACGCACACACACACAATCACTGCCATAAACTTCTGGGAGTTGCTTCTTTAAAGAGCTGTAAATCTGAGCAAACATTTCTCTCCACAATGACCTGTTCAGGTAGGTGGGTGTTCACTTCAACAGATAATAGGAACAGAAGTACTTGGGGTTTTTTGGTTTGGTTTGGTGGGGTTTTTTTTGTGTTTTTTTTTTCATTTCCACTTTTGCAAACAGTTAAGTTAAGAATTCTCTTGTCTGAGAGGTAGAAATTACTAACGCAAAGGGGGAAAAATCTTTTCATAAGAGATGCTTTGGAGTCCAGCCTATTTTGGTTTTCTTACTCAAATCATTTACTTCTAATTAGATAAGAGAACAAAAAAAAAAAAAAAATCCAAAGGGGAAAATACTTTTCTTTCCCCACAAATTGCTTCCATCATTTCTGAACTCTGCTAAGCATTTTTAATAGATATGTGCCCTTAGCTCATCTTTTGCATGCTAACAATTTAATCTGAATACCAATATAGACACAAAATAAACGATTGTTTCCTGCCAGAGGTATCTGCAGAAGAAATCTTGGAGTAAAACATTGTCTTTGCAGCTCATTGTGTCTCTAATTAGACTGGAAGGAGGCAGAAGCTTGCTGGTGTCAGTCTGTGTTTAGCATGCCCTGGAGCTTCAAGCTCCTGTGGGTATCAAAGTGCACTAATTAAATGAGGGGTCCACAATACCGCACTAAACATCAGAGTGAGAGAAAGAGTCCAGTGTCCTCAGTGCCTTTGAGAATCCATGGCCCACGCTAATTACCCATTGTTGAATTGACTTCCCATTCTACAAGGAATGAATGGTGCCTCTCTCCCCCCCCTTCCCCCAGCCTCCTCCCCCCCTTAGATTTTACCATCTTTGCTTTGGCCGCCTAATTAATCTTATGGAAATCTCCCGAAGCCAGATTCCAGCAAGGTTGCCCCGATGTTTATAATTTGATTTGTGATGATAAAAGTGAAGACACCCGGTGATGGAACAGTGTCATTTTCAACACTCTTGAGAATCGAAGAGGCTATCAATCTTTCCCACGTGCATGGCAAACTGATATCCTAGAAAATTAACTTCAATTAATAACAGAAATCCCCAGACGCTCAGGGAAGTAGAGATGCTTTGAAAGAGAACCTTCAAAGATGTCTCTGGATTGTCTTTTATATGCAGACTCTTCTTTTTATATAGAAGAGATTCTCAATAAGGGAATGTGTGGCAATGGGGGGGAGTTCCCCCTCTCCCCTTTTAATCCGAGCAAGATGAGGTAACATTTTATATTTAGTTTAGGAAGAAGTTAACCAAAGGTCTGTAGGTTAAATCTGTTTTTATTTCCTCTCCGTAGATAGGATTACTTAAAGGATTATGCTACACATTTCACTGAGGAAAATAAATTTAAAATAAAAACATGGTTTTAACACAATGCTCCCCTCCCCAAAATGCTGGAAAGTTAAGGATTGGACTGCATGTCATTGCCAGCCTTCTTTGCCTTGACAAGATTTGTGATCTAAAGTTGAATGTTCTATCACGAAAAAAAGACTTGTTAAGATTTTACATGTTCTAATAACTGCAATGACACAGGTACTAAAGACTCCCATAAAAGCAAGTCTCATTCCTGTGAAACCTGGCAATACATGAATTTTACTCTACAAAAAATCTGCCATGTCTACGTTTGTGAGTGGCATTTCTGTGTTGTTATTGTATAGGATAGCTGGTTAGACAATACAACTTCAGTTTATTACCAGCAAAATAGAAACAGATGTAATGTTTCACCAGTTGTGATATCGAGAAATTCCTTGCTGAACAAATCAACAAAATTTAAAAGATTATCCAGTAGTAATTTATGTTTTGGGTTGGGTTGGGTGGGGTTTTTTACATAATAAACCAGACACAAAAAATTAAAAATTATGATTAACAATTAATTTGAGGTGATGTATAAACAAAACTTACTACCCGGTATCTTACTTAATTTTTAGCTTCAAGTAATTTTCAAGGTAGCTAAGTTACAATCTTAGCTTAGTAGCAAGAATGGGTTAAGTTTATTGCATTTCAGGTTCTTGTTATAATCGCTGTCACGTGAATGAATTCATGTTGTGCCATTTCTTGCTCTCATTACAACCTTTGTTACGAGAATGAGGTATTAGGATTTTAATGCCTCATATATTCTGTGAATTATGTTAGTGTGCTGTACTACTTTGACCTTTTAAGTATTCTGTAATTTGATTGGCTGGTAATTCTAGTCCTTTTCTTGTTGACAGCCTCAATAACCTTTCAGACAATGTGGAATAGCAATCCAATCAAAATACAGAATATTTAAGAGTTCAAAATACGTGGTACAAAGGATGGCTGTTGTTCATTGGGAGAAAATAAAATTTTAATTCTTCTAGTGCTTAAAAATTGGGATATAAATTGAAAACAGAAGAAACCATGCATTCCAAAGATAAAGCTTAGGATAACAAATAAAAATGATGTGGTTTTTTTTTTTTAAATTGCTTTGTGATAACTTGTGATATTATCTTGGCTAACTCTACTTAATATATACATGATAATAATTTTTTACCATCTTTTTAAATATTGCCATATCATATAAAATTTTGTTAAATGAAAGTTTGATTTTATGTCTCCAGTATCTAGATCTATTTTTAAACGATTTTATAAAATTGCAAATACAATAAACAAGCATACACTAAGAGAGAACATCCAAACACCTTTGTGAAGATTAGTAGTAGTAATAGTAATCCATATTATATCATATGCTGGATGTACAAAGTATCATGAAAACTTAAAAAAGTAGATGTCTTGTTATTTGGTACTATCATCTGTACATTCACATTCAATGATTGGAGAAGGATGTGTATTTGTCAGAAACTGACATTTGGGTTTGTTTCTTTAAATAATAAATTTTGTCTAAAAATAACCCTCAGTGACAAACAATACTAATTAGAATGAATGTACACTTACTATACTTTCTGCTGTAGAAAGAATAAAAAGCAAACTAATTTTACAGAACCTAGTAAAATTTAAACTAATTCAGTTATTTTCTCCAAATGAATTCTTCCTTTGAAATCTCTGCTTATTAAAAAGTACGGGGTTTTTAAATTTTCAGTAGTTGTATTTTTCCTTTTTATATCTTTTTTTTTCCCTGTTTTATCTTTCAGGGAATTCGTATGGAGAATCCACAAAAACAGTAGAAAAGGAAGGTTTCTGATTTAATATCCTTTGAAATCTCTGGAAAACCCCCCTTAAGGACGCTGTGCTAAAGCCAACTTGATATAATTTGAGGCTGAATTGCTGTAACTATTCTTATAGGTAACTATTCTTATAGTTTGCTCTTTTTGTTTTGTTATTTCAAGTACAGGTTTTCTTTGATTGGAGGTTGTAGCTGGCCTATAGTTTTGTCTATGGACTCCATATGAGGGTTGAAGTGGCATACAATCTTAAGGCCACTTCAGAGAATTCTTTCTTTTTCAATGAAGGAAAAAAAGAACGGTTCTTCCTTTCTCATAAGACCACTTACCAGGTATATTTAGACAAGGAATGATTGTTTCAGGGTTCCTATTTGAACGGGGTATGAATTTCCAGCCAGCTGAATTTTTAGACTCTTCTACTCGGCAAAGAAGAACCTAGGTCAGATCCACAGACAATAGATTAAAAATTTTTTAGGAATCTTGAAAGGGCTACCATTGATTCCTGCAGCACACTTGTATGAACAGAAAGACTGCAGATGTATACAATATTTAGCACATCCCCTTAACACGATGTGGCAGATTTCACACAGCGTAATATGAAGCTAATCGACATACAAAATAAGACACATATACAAGCTGTTTGATAAAGTTTCAGCCCTAATTTTGTGGAGTTATTGGGAAGCCTATGTATCATGAGCAGAAACATCAGTAACAGAGAGTAGATTACAGTAATGTACCATATTTGCAATCTATAAATGCTGATAGCTTCTAACAGTCTTTGGAATTTAAACAGTCTGGTCAATATTTTTGTGGCATGTTGGTGTGCCTGAGAGGTGGCAGAGAATTTATATTCTCTCTGTTACCACATGATGCAAATACCAATCCCAAGGTATACCTGAGTCTAGAGTGAGCCTGGAAACCATCTGCAAATGACCAAGTGTCATGGGTTAGGCTGCTCTGGCAACCAAACCCTACACAGTCACTCACTCCCCCACCCCCAGGGATGAGAGAGAGAATCAAAGAAGAAAAAGAAAAAGAAAAAGAGACCTGTGGGTTGAGATAAGAACAATTTACTACTACTGCTACCAATATATATATGTATGGATATGTACAAGGATAAATATATACAAACGAGTGATGTACGGTGTAATTGGTCACCACCCCTTGACTGAAGCCCATCTCGTCCCGAAGCTGCAATCCCGAAACAGATAAATCATAAATCCCGATACCGCAATTCCAGATGAGCAGGAGGCCCCGAGACAGAGAGTGAGAGAGAGAAAACACTCAGAGTCTGAAAATGAGAGTCCTGGAAGGACAAAATCCCTTCTTTCCGGCTGATCTTCACTTTTATACTGGGCATGACACTGCATGATATGGAATGCTAATTGGCCAGTTTGGCCCTCAATCTTAAGTCCAAGTACAAATTGTAAGGAGAGTCGTGGACCCCTTGTCCCAGCCATGCTCCCCCCTTATCCTGTTGTGCTCTTGCACACTGGCAAGAACACAAGCTGAAAAGTCCTTGAGACCTCAGTGCCAACCACAAACATCAGCTTGCTATCAACATTCTTCTCAGAGCGAGCCTCTGAGTAAAACCAAAACACAGAGCTCTTCTAGCTGCTAAAAAGAAGAGCTAACTCTGTCCCAGATAAAACCAGGACACCAGGTGAAAAGTGTTTTGTGTTCTTCAACTGAAGCTGCAGTTACATGAATGTAATGGTTTCCTACACAAGTCTCTGTGTCTCTCCCACTGATTTAGGTGTGCCTTTGGTAAGACTTTGCACAGTTGCAACCATGCAGGTATCTACTGCTGTGTGAAATGTTCTGGATTATCTGAAACATTCAAGGCTGGTAAAAGTCACACTAGAGCAGTTCTCTGGATCACTAGATCAGCAGTTGCTGATTAGAAACTGCTTAGCTCCATGTTGCTTATAAAGATGCGAGACCCCCTCTGTTTAGTCAGCTGAATTTTAACTGCAAGATGACATTCAGTGGGATTCATCTTATGGATGAAAATACTGAAATTGTGGTCTACACAGAAAGATGATCTTATGTGAGCGTGTTAGATGTCTATTATTGCAGTTGATGTATTCAAGAAAATGGTCCAGCTCCCCAAATGGAGGTTGCAGGGTGGGTAGAGTGTCTAATAGGCTTCACTGATTGTTTAGGCTAAGAACTCAATTTAGGTGCCAAAACACAGGTATCACCTACTGTTTCAGATACTTAATTTGGGACTGACATTGATAATAGTTTTATATTTGCACCTAGGATCAGGTTTGCGAGAATGGAAGGAGTAACGGAAAGCAGTTTCCATCAGTTTTTCTGGTCATCACTGCTTTCCTATAATGACTACACTTTGACTTTCTTTCATTGAAGAATTAGGTTGTTGCTTATCAGTACACAAATCTTCACACATGGACAGTTTATTCTAATCAGAATATGTGCATTATTACATAGTTTAATACAGACATTTTAAAAAGGGCTCTAAGAAGATGGACATCAAATACCTTCCATCACAAAATTATCAGAAGTGATTTTATGAAGATACGAACATCTTCAATGACTATGGTTTTTAGTACAGATGGAAATGGTTCTTCTAAACTAAAGCCTGAATTTTCATGTCCAAATGCAGTGGTTTCTCCATTTTTCCAGCAATAGGTCACCTCCACTGGAATTAAGGCTGTTTAACACACGGAAAATCAAATAAAAAGGAAGAATGTGTTGTAGTAAAAGGCTTTATAGTCAATAAGATAATCACTGCACTTCATGTGCTTCTTCTTAAAGTGCTTATTCCTGTCCTTTGGAGGTGACCTGCAAGTAGCCTAGCAGTAATGTTTTAAACTTAATACTTTGCTTACTTAATAACACATTCAGTTTATCTGTTTTTCTGTTCTGGTATGTGAAAAAGTAAATCAATTCCATGAAAGTTGAGGGAGCCTGGCGAGCAAATCTGGATTGATCTTTCTTCTCAAAGTCATGACTGTTGAAAGAAGGACTTCGTGTGAAGCCAAGCAGGCAAAGACCTCAGAATAGTGAAAGTGGCTCACGAGGCCAGGTGATTCAAACCTGTTTCCTCTAAAAGAACTGTTGACTTCATTCCTTTCTCATTTAAATTGGGAATCACTCAATTAGAGTCATTAAAGTTATACTAATAATAAAAAAAAAGAAATCAAAATCATATTTGACCTTTTAATTGGCTTCAAATTGGGTCCTAAACTAGATAATTTGTTGTTCCAGGGAAATGATCACCTGTCTTTGCACTGATTCATCTGAAAGACAAGTAATACCTTATTACAGTACCCACGAGAAAAGAAAATAAAAACAAATACATTCCGCATATAATAGGCATCAGGATCCCAGTTCTGCTCTTAGTTTTAGGTACTGGTATGGAGCCCAGAGGAGTGCCTTTAAATTCAAATAGTTCAAATGGAAGATGAAGTTCCTAGACATACGAACAAGTTACCAAAGGATAACAAATCCCTGCATGTTCACTAACCTACAGTAACTATGGAAGTTCATGCCTCTGGCTCATTTCTGCATTGTTACTCCCTTCAACTCACTTTCCAAAGGTCTGATTTGCTAATGTGAACATCCTTCGCAACTGTGCAGAGGAACTCAAGCAGGATCTGCAATGTGAACAGTCACAGTCAGGAAGAGCTGGTTCAGTGATCTTGTGTACTTTCTCAAGTTGTTTTCCTTAATGTACATAAAATACTTTAGTATTTTAAAAGACTGTCGTGGTTTTAGGCTGATCCAGCAACTAAAACTCACACAGTCTCTCCTTCTCCAGTAAAGTAGAGAGGAGAGGGAAAAAAAAACCAAAGGGACTGAGGGTTGAGACAAGAACAGAGGGAGCACCCACCAACCATGGTCCTGGGCAAAACAGACATGGCTTTCTCACAGCAAAACAGTTTATTAATGATTACTTAGAAGGACAAAGGGAAACAAAACCAGTTACTCGAGAGGACAGAAAGAAACAAAACCAGATCTTAAAACCGACACCTTTCCCCCCTCCTTTCCTCCCGGCTCTACCTCCTCCCCCAGCAGCACAGGGGTCAGGGACTGGGGGAGTGCAGGTCAGTTCATTCCGTGCTGTTACTGCTGCTTCTCTCTCAAAGGAGGAGGAGTCCTTACACCCTTTTCCCCTGCTCCAATGGATCCCCTACCCACGAGGAAAAATCCACAAACTTCTCCAGCGTGAGTCCAGCCCACTGGAAACAATCCTTCCCCACAGATTGCTCCGGTGTGGGCTTTACCACAGTCTCGGATACTTAGGGAGCTGTAGCCACTCGCTCCGGCGTGGGTCGTCATGCAGACTCCAGATGCCTCTCTGCCTCGTCGTGCATCCCACCACGACCATCCTCAGGCTCAGGCATCTTCTCCCCACGGGCTGCGAGTGGGTCGCTGCTCCACCGAGGCCGTCCTGGTTGCAGGGGGGCCGCCTGCTATCTCACCATCAGCCGCAGGGGAAACTCGGCTCCGGCACACCTCCTCCCGCTCCATCCTCACTGACCTGCTGTCGATGCGGCTGTTTCTCTCAGATCTCAGTCCTCTCCAGGTGAACTCAGCCCAGTGGGCACCCTGGGAGTGGGGTGCCCCCGAGTTCCCCAGCTGGCTCCGCCGCTGCCATTCTCCGTGGGCGGCGCCGGCCCGACGCGGGCAGCCGCCCGGCCGGGAGCCAGGGAGCGGGGGCAGTGCCCTCGTCCCTTCTCTCCTCGCTTCCAGGCAAAGCACCTTTTCCGGTTCCTTTGTCCTGACTTAAATAGGGCAATTCGCAGAGGCGCCCTATTGGCTCAACCCCGAGGGGGATGGCAGTCTGATCTGGTGGCTGGAACCAAACCTAACCCGGTTCCAAAACCGGGGAGGTCGCAGGGAGCAAAACCCCTCTCCTGCCACCAGAACCACCCCCCCTCCACATCAAACCATGACAAAGACGACTTATTCAGCAGCTCCATATAAAACATATGCTTCCCTACCTTTCAGCAGTGAATGGAAGAGCTGGCGCTATGGCATTAGGAAGGCTTGCCCCAGACTCTTCCACTGCTCTCCTCTAAAGAAGATTATCCCTGCACACAGGAACCACTCCGATGGGAACAGCTGTGTTTCACCATGTCATGGGACTATGGACAGCTCAAAATCACTTGGTAAGATTTCTCAGTTGTCCCTGCATTCGGGATGCAGGAGAAAAATGGCTCATCAAAAGTTAATAGCTAAAACTCAGTAAAGGTAGTTAAATTTCTCTTCCATCTACCCACTCATAAGAGCACAAAAGTGCCACAATGTCAGAAGTCACACACCATTTTAAAAATAATGGAGTACGTGAGTCATGACAGCTGTGACAGACATTTTCACTTGCACTGATGAAGAATTGAAGGACTGAAAATGTGTTTTTTGAGTGTTTAATTCAAATCCATTTCTTTTTCACAGTGCTTTTCAGACTATTTAATACTCTAGAAAAAGCATTGCTCAGAGAGTGTTCAAACTGGAGTACACAGCACCCATGGACGACTCACAAATAACCGTGCATTCTTGACAGGACCCATAAAGAATTTCTCAGAAATAATGCCTGTGGGAGGAGAAATAAACATAATATTGTCAAAGAAACAATCAATCATTTTAGTTAGAAGTTCTGATGTCAGTCCTTGAAGTATCACTTTCAAGGAGAATATTCCAAAATCAAAGATCACAGCAGCTACAAGTTCAAGTGCTTCTCATGGTCTCCAGGTATATTCGTTCCTCTCATCTCAGTGTCTATGACCCTCAAGCTCCAGTGCGTGCAGACAAATAAAATTGTTTTCAGAATCAAATAATTCAGTGACCTCATTCTGATCATTACTTTCATAGACTCCCATATTTGAAACAGCTTGACATTTTTTATTGCTGACCTGATTTCTACTCCTCCATTGCAGGCCCAAATGATTCATATAGAAGGGAAGTACTTGCTCTTTCTTCTGTCAGGAAAATATCTTATCTGATTGTAGCTGTAAATCAGATCAAATCTGACAAAACTAAATCAGTTGGCAAGAACAGTTTCCTGGTTAGGATTAAAAAAAAATAAATTAAAAGAACAAAATTAACAAATCAGTGCTATAAAGTCATTGCTAAGATTTGTTGGATACTATACACAGCCTATAGAGAGATCATGCTGGGCCGGCTGTATGTTGCACCTCACATTTGAACATTAAGGTAGTAAGGTTAAAACAATCTGCTTTATGCTGATTCAGGCTGGACTTCAGAAAGTGCTAAACTAGCACTTTTATCTTCAAGCAATCCTTGATAAGACCTTTATTGCATAAGCAAACAAAGCAGTTAAAAAGTCTCAGAAGAGCAGTAGCTGTACATGCTGGCAGGAAGAACAATGATATGTATTTTCTTTCTTTCCTTATGCAGAGTACCAAAAAGTTCCTCTTTTGTGGAAAATCTGAGGTTTTAATTGGGATAGAATAAAATACTTAACAAGAGACAGTGACTTTGCCTCAAGATATTCTGCAGACCCAAAAGGGCAAATAAGGATCTTCTTCTATCAAAAACAGTTTCACTGCAACAACTATGCTTTGGATTTTTTTTTCCACTGTGCCAAGTCGCAAGTTCAACCAGTTTGCTGTACTATCTCACAGTAGGTCCTTGTGATCCAGCAACTTCTCAGCTACTATCCTCCCAGTGAATATCTCTATTTCATATTACCTTCATTTCACGTTATTTTGCATTTTTCTGTTTTGATTCTCACTTATATGAACTTATTTTCACTGCATATTATCAACCTCCCATATTATTTTTCTGTCCTCACAGTTACTTGCAACACATCTTAATTTTATGTAATTTCCAGATGTGAAGTCTTGTTAATATCTTTTAGAAGACTAAAAAAACTAAACAGAACAATTTTATAGCCTATACCTATAAAATAAAGCTCCAGGTTGATCAAACAACTCCATACTTATGGTAATGAAATCAAAGAGCAGAATGAAACCTCCTGAGTCTCAAATCCAACATATAGAAGGCAACAGGTTCAGATTAACCAAAGTAACTTCAGATCCAGGAGCATTTTGATCTAAGCAAGGGTCTTAGAATATCCACCATTACCACCTCTTTGACACATCCTGGTGAAACAGTCATTTCACTGCCCAAGCACCAACCAGCAAAGATTTCTATCTCCAGCCCAGCCAAACTGAAAGAGCTTTCCAAAGGCAAGTGGGCAGCTTCAGAGTGCTGGTTGTATACAGATGCAGTAATCAGCTCCCATCCATGTACTAAATAAAGCAGCCCCCAACTGAAGAAAGAGGTAAACAAGAGACTGGTTTTGAGCTTAGTTACATTAATAGTGCCTTATCACACCAGTAATTGTTGGCATATGCTTTTCAGAAAACAAGGTTATTACATATGGCTTTACAAAGAATTGAAAAGAGAAAAAAGGATGTTTCATTCTGAGACTGTAAATTGATTGTAAAATATTCAGCCAATAATCAACCTTTATATACTGTGGCTGTTTTACTTAACATACTATGATAATAAATATCTTTAGCTCAACTTGATACAAATATGTCTTTCCTTTTGGAAATAAAAAATAACAAAGCAAATTAAAACTATCCCACAGAAGCACAGTCATGTTTGAACATCAATTTGACAGGTACTATAATTTCCCTATTAAGGGACATTGAATATCATACAGGAGTATACTGCTGGAATACTGCAAGAATTCTTCACAGGAGTCATCTGAAAAAGAAAAGTTTTAATACAAGTCAGAGAAGATATTGGAAGATGGACCCAGGCTGATGAATTTCACTGATGCTCCAAAACCGTGACCTTGACTTCTTTCCGTTTAACACACATCTATTATCACTAAACTAGTAACAAGTAGAACTGAAATCAGGATGAGACAGGAGAGTTATCTCTGTAACAGATTTACTCTAAGCAGTGCTATGTCATCCACATACATTTGTATGCGAGTGACAAGAACCGAAGCATGTTCAGTTCTAATCTATGCCTTCCTTACTATTTTATGTCTAGGGAAAAGATGACAGAGGTGTGCACTACAGCCTTTCCAGGTCTCTCTGTAATAGAAGCCATGAATGCAAAAGATGACACACATTTTATTAATCTTCTTTCAACACCTTCTTTCATAACGTATTCAGAGCTTTGCTTTTCCATATTTAAATAGGAAAAAATGGTTTGGACAGTGAAGAAAGAAGGGAGGGGAGAAAGCTTTTCATTCTTTACACAGAGATTTTTTTCTTCTTGTTGTGCCTGATAGTGTTACCAAGAGAGAAATTCATAAAAAGACATAAGCATTTGCTTCTTCTGTAGCATATCTCACTACTGAAGGAATATGCCTTTGACTTAGTTAATCTTCATCCTCGCAATGCTCACCACTGAGGGCTACTGAGGTTTTTACAGTATTATATATATATACATGCATCCCATTTCTTATTACCAGAAATTTGAACCTTGTGTTAAACCTCATTTTTGAACCTGACATAGAACAACAGGGCACACAATAACTCGATAGGCTTTGCTGTTCCAATCCTTAAAAGCCAGGCAGAAAATGACAGGATCTCTCCATGAAGGATGTCTTGCTGCAGAAGGCAGAAACATCTTGTAGACAAAGCTGTTCCTTCTGAACACAACTGGTGATCTACTTTGTCCACTCTAAGACAAAATTCGAAGATAAATGCCCATCCAGATCGTCACAGACTGCTCCAGGAATTTGGCAATAGTTATCTGAGAGATTCTGCTTTCCCCTTCAGAAATAAAGCTCTCATCCTACAAATAGAGGCTTGCAGGCCCTGGAAACAGAGTTCTTAAGGAATCATGAAAGATCCTGTGAATTCATTCACAATAATTGTAGAAATAAAGATTTATTGGTTTTTAGAACAAAGCACAGACTTTTTAAATTCAACTGTCCTTAATCAACACATTATTTTACACAAGTAGGCATCTGCAGCTGAGTAATGCACACAGACACACACACAAACCTATCATCAGCTTCAAGACTGAGGAAAAAAAGAATAACAGAATTTGGGGGGCTTTGCCTCTTTTTAAAGAGCTAAAAGAAATGCTCAGAGGCTTATGATCCATAGGTGCCTAGACAGATCAATAGAAGTTTTACAGAATCTAGGAGAGAGACTTCTTGTCTAGTTAGACAGTATCTCTGGTGCTTTCTCTTCTTCTTGCAAGACTGGGACAAAAACATCATTTAAAACAACACCAAAATTCGTTGCAGTGCAGAACATGATAGTACTTGCAGCTGATCATACTTCTAGTTGCTTTTTAAAATACAGATCTTGGAAAGAAAAAGGAAATGTTAGCTCTGATGAAAAGTAACAGTTTGAGGTTCTCCCTTGTAATTTGTCTTTCTGAAACTGGCTAAATGTTGCTGAGGATTGAAAGCTTATAAAAATTCAATTTTTTGCATGGCTTGTGGGAATAAGTTACCATTCCCAATCACATTTCTTCATAAAGTAGGTACATGGTAAAATTAATATGTTGCAAATGAAATCTGGTAATGTTTAGATTACATTTTAAGGGAAACAAAAAGTGAATAAGCAGGGAGATAACTTCTAGTGTCTCAAGCCTTTGCAAATTAACACTAAAGCATATTTTTGGAAGATTATTTGGGAAGCGTGCTCTTCTGCAAGAACTTCACCTAAGATTAAGAATCACTGCTGCGCACCTTTCGAGGTCCCTAACCATAGACATGAAGGGAAATATCCTTTTAAGTCACTAAAAATACTGTTCAAAGAGAAAAATCATACAACATCTCTGTACTAGCAACTGTTTTTTGCTTATAATATTCATAATAATAAGGAATTTTAGACTGACAATCCCAGAAGACAATCTGCTGAATCTATTCAGTCTTTTCCCAGCAGTTCAGACAAAGAGCAAAAGTATTGTAAAATGTTTTCTTTTTCTTTCCCTCCCTTCCTCTCTCTTTCTCTTCCACCATCCCTTCCCCTTTTCATCCCTCCTTTCCATTTCTCTCTCCTTCTTTCCTTCCTTTCTTCTTCACCTTGAATGTACAGAAAGATGTTGTGGACCCGACACGAAAGATGGCAGGACTCAAGGGAGAATCCTGGCTCCACTTTAAAAGACACATTTACATCAGTCTGGAGCACTTTGCTCTAGCATCTCTTGGATTTCCGAATAAAAGGAGAGTTGATGACTCTGAAATGTAGTTTAAAAATATGCATCTGCATTTGCAAGCATCAGGAAGGACCAGAAGGCAAAGCTGATCACATATCCTCTAGATATATGCAATATCATAGAATCATAGAATGATTAGGGTTGGAAGGGACCTCAAAGATCATCTAGTTCCAACCCTCCATGGTAGGGGGGTTGGAACTAGATGACTCCCTCCACTACACCAGGTTGCTTAAAGCCTCATCCGACCTGGCCTTGAACACTTCCAGGGATGGGGCATCCACATCTTCTCCAGGCAACTTGTTCCGGTGCCTCACCACCCTCTGAGTGAAAAATTTCTTCCTTATATCTAATCTAAATCTATCCTCTTTCAGTTTCAAGCCATTGCCACTTGTCTTATGACTATATATCCTTGTAAAAAGTCTCTCTCCAGTTTTCTTGTAGGCCCCCTTTAGGTACTGCAAGACTGCTATAAGACCACCCCGGAGCCTTCTCTTGTCCAGGTGGAATAACCCCAACTCTCTCAGCCTGTCTTCATAGGAGAGGTGTTCCAGCCCTCAGATCATCTTTGTGGCCCTCCTCTGAGGAGGACATGAAAATCAGAGAAGAACTTCCCTGGGGCACTCAGGTGTCAGGACAGCTTCTGAGCACACTGTCCCTCAGACACAACATCTTTCCCAGAAGAAACACTATGTCAAGATTCTTGCACACAGTTTCCAGATTCTTTGGTTAGAGAGAAAACTAGGTTTAGAGTCCTATCTGATCGGCATTAGGTTTATAAGACCTTTCCTAAAATAATCATTTCCCTGGCATAAGGATAAGTCACTACAGAGTCATATTCCAACAGATACATGGAGATTTTTGGGCCACAAATCGTAAGACTGGTATCATACCACGTGCATCTAATAACTCACTGTTTAGAAGCAGAACGGAGCAAGACTAATTATCTTATAATACTGAACAGTTGATATAAATACTATTCCACTACATCAAAGGTGAATTCATGCAGCAGTTAAGTATACAAATGACTTCTAATAAAGTGGTAATTTTTCTGTACTGTATAAATGCAATCATATTAAACTCAAATCAGTGAAATGTTAATTCCTTTTTTAATGAGCTCCTTTCCAATTTCTGATTTTTTAAGCAACTTTCAGCTGGGTTGTTTAAATATAGTTAATAAGATGAAAAGAGTGTATTTTAATTAACTCAGACAAAATATTCCATTGTATATATGTGAGTTTTTAAGGCAGTGTGAAATAAGATTAGAATTCAGGTTTTACTTTGTTTCTTCTCCTTGTGAGCTCTGAACTTTGAACATAGCAACCTGAGGTGTGGAGAAAAGGTGTTGTATCCCCCTCTCTGAAACTTGTGTTTCTGGGGAAAGCTCTTAGTTTTCGTTTTGGACATGACTGTTGTATTATTGACCAGAACATATTCTTCTTTCTGATCCATGAGAAAACAAACTGATTGAAACTCTTAAGCCTGGTTATCCCATAAAATCTAAATGGGTCATTATGAGCTTCTGCGTTGACTCTGATGTTATGCAAAAGGACAGGAAATTATTTTTGAGGCCCCTTTAAGGCCTGTGTCCTAATTCATAGATACTCTGAATAAAATTGATTTCCCCAAAGCTTAGGAAAAATAACTTCTACCCTACTCACCTCCACCTATTTGCTGACTGCAAGCCTGACTGAAAGCTGGCCAGAATCAGTGGAAATCTTGAAGCTGATTTCAGTGGAATATGCTATTAGGGTCCTTGAATGTGTAATCATATGACCATTACCAATTTAGTAATTAAAAAAAACACGCTTATCAATTCCCATTCTGTAGACTCAAAAATGCCTTTTCTAATATGCCGTTCAGATCAGGCCTCTGAAGGATATTTACTCTTGACTTGCGCCGGCGTAATTGATCTCTGGAACGGGTCCACTACAGAAATAGAGAGAGTAGTAGCTCACTCTTTGTGGTTGGCAGGTTACTGCTGTTGCCAACCATCGGAGAATTCATCAGAGAGAATAAAATTGGGGTATCAGAGAGAGCTGACGGTGTGCAGTGTCTTACTATCTTTTACCCAGCACAATTCAGCTGAAGAATTATTCAAACTAAACTGCAATACATTAGAGCGAAAACTTATTTTTCCACACTCTTGATTTTCTCATGCCATTTGTGTATTAAGATTTAGGATCACTGATTCAATTAAGCTATAGCTTTTATTCATATTTTGCAGCTGTTGGACCTGAATTTGAAGTCCTCCCTGGTCACCAGTTAGAGAGTTTTAATGATTGGGAGTTTGAATGAAGGTCATTATATCATATCCCACGTTACATGCAGGTAATAAAATTCTTTTCCTGCTTTGATTTTAATTGAATACAATCTTTCAAGTGAAACACGATATCAGAAAGGCTTGCTTTGTCTAGATAGCAAAGTAAACGTGGCCTATTATTTGTCAATTTTATTGTCGTTAAATGCTTCCTTGTTACAGAAACTCAACATTGTTTCATTTTCATGCTCTCCAGTAACAGGTCAAAATGTTTTGGAAAATCTTCAAAACTTGGAACAGCTTGCCTGCAAGATGAGAGTCAGGACTCATGCTTTCTTTACACAGCAACTTAACTTTGCAAGCCAGGAAACCTCAGTATTTTCATTGACTCTCAGCTTCCCTCTCTCCTTCAACCCTCATAAAACGCTTTGGTTTAAAAACTACCTTTCAGTCCACAATGTTAGTATTCGCCTGGTTTAGATTCTCAACTAATTCTGAACAGAGGGATATCTCACGCGACACCAGTGCCACAATGACACCACTTTTTGCAGAAATCCTAACAATCGTGATAAGAAGCCCCTTAGAAACGGCTCCTTCTGCTGCCACAGCCAGTTGGCCCCCAGCATCTGATCCCCAGCAGCGCTCTGGCGGAGCACTTGGGTGGCAATCTGGAGCAGGCAAGCAGGTGGGATACCGTGCTCCCAGAGCATCTGCAAAGTATTTGTCAATCAGATCTTTTGTTACCTAATACTTTTAGCTAAAGCTCAAGGATTGACAGCTCTGAACCTAAGCCTATAACTTAGGTAATTCCACATCCACTTGATGAATAATGATGCAGAGCTCCTTGTTTATTTGCTTATTCTGAAATCAGATCTTGCTTATTCTGTGCCCCTTTCTAGTCCTGATATATAACTAATTGTTGGCAGATGTGGCAAGTATCTAGGGCCAAGATATATTTGTTTGCACAGTCTGATTTTTGCGTCTTAACCAGTATCAGGCAATTGCAGCTGGTTTTTATCAAGACTCTGTACACTGTAGACGGTCCACCTGGCAAAACAAGATTTGCCCATGTGATCTCCATATAAAAACTTTAAATACAGGAGTTCTACTCACACAATATTTAAAATTTCTGAAAATGCCTAGTTAAATTAACAAATTGCAGTGAAATGCTAATCAGTGTTTATACATGTTAAAATTGCCCTGTGGTTCATATACAATAGCGTGACAGTCCTATTTGTTAATTTTGAGTTAAAATCTGAACCATATAATAAGAGTGCTAATTCTCTTAGATGGTCTTTCCTTTTTACAAGCTAGCCAGTGTCTACATTTAATCATCTTGTTTGAAACAAAGCAGAAAGCTAGCATTTGTTTAATGTTTGGAGGCAAAGGAAAAACAACAGGAGCAGAAGCAGAAAACAGCATGAATCCAGTTTAGCTAACTAATATCAACACTTCTGTCTTTTCTTATGAGGATCTCACTCCTTCAATATGCCCAGATGTCAAATTCTTCTTTGTGAGCTGTTTTTATGACCTTCTTCAATTTTTAAAAACAAATAAAGGATTAACGTTTGAGGTAACTTATTTACTTTAAGCTATAAATTCTCTGAGCCACAGTAGTACTTGTGTTTTCAACTTCTCATGCTTTTCTATCAGTGGACAAATGTAGTTGACTTATTTCCATCCATCCAAAAATATTTTAGGAGAGTAACACTGTGGAAGATTGTTTATTTGAAGTGGTAGTGAATAATCTGCAAACTCTGGGGCTACATGGTACTCTTCCCTAATAAAGTAGAAAACCTGTACTCATTTGTTTTCTGTGTTTACTCCACCACTGTCAAAAGCAAATCTGAGAAAAGATACAGCTGTTTATGATTTTATCGGCTCATAGGGTGGAAATCCTTCAAGCTAATATGACTGAAAACTAGGTAATTTCTCCTGGTTTTACTAAAACCTATAATTTCACTGATAGTTTCCAAACTCCCAAATGAATTAAAATACCAGAAGCAGGGTCCCAAAATCACAGAAGCAAATAAAACTGTGGAATTAATGAAATATTTTCTTTTTTTTTATCTTGCATCTTTGGTTCAGAGAACAGTCAATATTTCTAATTTCATGCTGGAAAGTCCTTCCCTTCCCTTCCCTTCCCTTCCCTTCCCTTCCCTTCCCTTCCCTTCCCTTCCCTTCCCTTCCCTTCCCTTCCCTTCCCTTCCCTTCCCTTCCCTTCCCTTCCCTTCCCTTCCCTTCCCTTCCCTTCCCTTCCCTTCCCTTCCCTTCCCTTCCCTTCCCTTCCCTTCCCTTCCCTTCCCTTCCCTTCCCTTCCCTTCCCTTCCCTTCCCTTCCCTTCCCTTCCCTTCCCTTCCCTTCCCTTCCCTTCCCTTCCCTTCCCTTCCCTTCCCTTCCCTTCCCTTCCCTTCCCTTCCCTTCCCTTCCCTTCCCTTCCCTTCCCTTCCCTTCCCTATTTGGAGGGGAAAAAAAATTGAATACTCATGGTAAAATCAGAAAACAGATCTTTTACCAGTATATTCCGTACATTTGACAACACCACAATGTGAAAGAAACACTATGGAAATGTCATAGGGTGGAGATCAGGTAGAAAAGTAATGAAAAACAGCTAACAATTTGAACTCTTTTTCAGTTCACAACTCTTCTTCACTGATTACAATACCTGTGTTATTTTCCCTCAACATTAAAGCATCACATAAAAATTGTGTTATTTTAGACTTGAGTAACTTCCTACAGATCCCACTAGGTAGGTCTGGCGTGCATCAGGGAATTGTGATTTCTGTGGCTGAGCTAGGTCCCTGTAGACCAGGACTCATATTAGTGTGACAAAAGAAGGAAGAGTTACCTTCTGCTGAGTCTAGTCGTATAGTCTAACACACAGGTGTTTGCCATCTGCATGCCAGAAAGGACAACCAAGGCAGTCCAAAGGCCACAGTCCCAAAACACTATAGAATTTGTCTTTGTGGTGTTTCCATCATATCATTCCTAAGGTAAAGAAGGTCTCTGTTCTCTCCGCTCCACTTGGCCACAGAGCAAGCAGAGGGCTTTCCCAGTGACCACCCGGAGACAGCTGGCAGCATGGATCTGTCTGGGGAGACAGAGGATCCTTCATTGTGGCTCTGGGACATCTGCAGCTCCTCTGCTTGGTGAACCCGACTTCTCTGCCTTTGGGTTGCCCTGCACTTAGTAGAGCAGCTCTGCACAACATGTACTTTGCCCTTCACATCCCTTTCTGTTGTAGAACATCCCATCTTCCCTGAAACTGCAGTAAGTGCTGCTGAGCTGTGGACTGAGCCTTTCTTCTATTGCACAGTTACAGCTAAAAAGCTGATCTGACATGATCTGCCAGTTCACTTCGATGTCAAGCCCATAGCAAGGGAAGAAATGTTCTGAAATATATGCTTGCAAGGAAAGATGTTTGTCAACCCGATTCCAGTAAGATATACTTTTTGAATTCACTGTTCTTTTTGAATATGATGTGCTTTACGCCTAATTTCAGTTGTCTGAAGAAAAGGGGAGAAGTGCGCTCCTCCTGGAGGCCTGAACACATTTGGCATGTTTATGTGCATAAGCTCTTCACCCCTGGGTGGCTTAGCATGTCTGCCCAGGAGTACTTATTATAAGATGATACACTGGTCTCTGTTTCTAAACCATTAAGTATGATTGTAGGACCACAGCATGTATCTTCACTTTTAATGGATATGCCCCATATATTTCAGCATGGTTTAGAGAATTTCCTCCTTCTCTGTGACTGAAAAATGAACTTGGCTCACTCTTTTCTAGAAGAAAATAATACAGGACCTCAGTAATTAAGTGTCTGACCTAGTGAATTCTTTTTTCTTTCGTGTTTTGTCCACAGTCCATGAAAAATTGATGCTCTCTCAGGTAACATGCTTCTTTTTATCTACATGCAACACATTGATCCCCTTCCAATTTGGAGTGAGCTTGTTCATTCCACTATCATTCCCGAGGTAACAAATGATATTTTCATAGGCATGGTTAGTAATCAATATACACAAGGTACTGTCATTGATCTGAGTAAGACCCTTGATCTAGAAAATCACCAATTATAGCTATTTAAAATATATTCTGCTGGATTAGGTGGAATCCAGAGAAAAACACTGTCTAGGCATTTTGCATAATGGTGTTAAAACTAGAGTGAAATCATTTCATTAGATGGTAATTATACACTGAACTTTAGGCTTTTACCATCTTTAAAAAGAGCTCTCTGAATAGTATGATATATGTCTTGAATTTTACTTATATGTGTACAATTATTGTAGCAAGATACAGAAACCTACATAGAATGTAGTCTAAATTTGTTTCTAACATTTTTTAATTTCTACTTAGTACAAATAATTGAATTTAAATGTCGATATAATTTGGTATATTACGACCTCCTGTACTGAGAAGCGACGGCTTTTGTTTTGAGCTCGAGCCTCCCACACCACTCTGCATTCTGTGTACTCTAGCTGCAGCTATCCTGCAGACACATGAGCTCCTTAGACCTGCAGGGCTCAGGAAAATAAGACTAGACAACATGTATTTCCATAACCCTATACAGCAACACAAGTTATGATAAATCAGCTGCAAGTATTTAACCATATAATTCACACTCACTTTAAAGATCCTTTGCCCTGCCAAAGACGTTTAAAGGGGCTTAAATATAGCAGTGAATCAAGCCCGGTGACCAGCTGTAGCTTGGTATTTCCAAGCTTTTATCAGTTTTCACCACAGCTTTCATGTTATTTTTAGAAACTGGCTGGAGTCAGAACTCTAGCCTGAAGTTGTCTGGGTTTGCAGGGACTGATTTGGCTCCGTTCTCATAGTGGTTACAACTAAATGCATGCCTCTGATTCTGCTCAGGCATTCATCCTACCTTTCTCATCTCCCATAGGCTGCACACATTCTGTACCCACAGACTTGGTTCCAGAAAGGTTGGTAGTCCCCATTTCATTTACCATTTACAGAAGATGCTTTCTCCTGTTTAGCCAATAAATGGCTGCAAGTTTGGACAACGCCTCTGTGATCTGTATAGATCTATACAGCTGGAATATCCACACAGAGTATCCCTCACACATGTTTCAGTACAAAAGAAAGGCGCTTTTAGATTTCAGGGTTATAAAGGGACCACAAAAAACCACACAGCAGCTCGCAAGACAACGAAGGATCTCTTTGAAAAGAGGGAGACGGAAGTTGCAGGGGAACGGGCAAGTAGTTTTGCAGCCTTAACCGCAGGAAAGGAAATATTTTCCCTTTTCAGCATTGCAACAAAAATTCCTACGCAAAAGCCCAGCAACAGGGGCTTTTTGCAAGCAGGGGAATTCGCATATTCTCTCCCTTGAGCATTGTAATAATTCATTACTAGGAAGTGGCCACTGCTGACCACGAGAGCAGTGGTCTGACTGTGAAGCATGGCCAAGGGAACAAGGAGGGTGTAAGAGTCTGAGAACTACCATTCCCATGGGACACTCCAAATGTGAAGCAGATTGATGTTGCCCAAAACAAGCACTTTTTTCTGGCTGACAAACTAGAAACAGTTTTTCAGATCAAAAAGTCAAAATACTTTCATGAAAAAGCTGATAATTTAGGCAAATCTTTTTCTGCTGTAAGGGATTTTTTTATATATTTCCATGGGATTTTTTTGAAAGAAAGCAGGTAAAAATAGCAGAAATTATTCTGCATGCTCTGCATCTTTCAACTATCTTGGATTGTCCAATGACAGATGCTACCTCTCCCATTTGTTTTGCCTCTGTTATAGTCTTGAACTATTACAGATAAAACGGCAAATAGCACAACAGAGAAAGTTAAACTCCACTTCTTAACTTAGACATGGGTGCAAAATCTAGATTGGGCTGAACGAGGCCTAAAAGTTTCCATCCCAGAGCACAATGTAGGGGCTGAGAAAACAAGAGGTATACTTGGACTGCATGTGGAAATGACGTGCATATCATAGAGATGGTGCTGAATGTTTACGCAGGACAAAAAGTCTTCTTAGGAAAATCTGCATGAACGTTATCGAAAGTGTTTTTTCTAGTTTAGTCTCACCATATCTGAATAAATTAAATGTAACCACCAATTAATTCAAAACTCACAAGTTAACCTATCTCTAGAGATTGTCTGCAGCATGTCAGACTTAATTGTTTAGGGACATTGCTACCCAAACAGCTCAGACTCCAAGATGTTGACTTTCACTTTCTTCATCTCAAAGCTGTTGATAGATGCATTTGTTCTGCTGAAAATCGCTGACATGTGTTTGACCTGCCTTTACTACTAGCGAGTTTATTAACATTTTCTGTAATTACATTGCCACCAGTGCACTTCCATTAGCAGTGGGCAGGAGGTGCGAGTGGGCAGCTGGCAGATCGGCATCCCGCTCTACCAGGGCTGGAACATGCTGGGGCTATAGCACTAAGCTGAAATATGCTAATGCTCCCAGTTGCTAGTTAGGTTGGTTGGGGTTTCACTGGTGTGAGAGGGTGATTAAAAGAAACTTTAGAAGGCACTTTTAACAAAAATGCTGATGCACAAAAGGCCTTGGCCTCTGGCTCCAAAGCAGGGTATTAGCAAGACCGATCAAGATCTCCAGAGTTTTACTACATTGCAGTCTGCTTAGGCAGAAGATCTAATCTCTGAGTTTCCTTGACCTTCTGATCTTTTACCTCAAGTGAAAGTCTGTGTTCCATTTTAGAAATGTAAACATTATTAGTGCATATATGAAAGACCACCTCTGCTATACAATGGAAGGTAAATAAATCCAGAAGAAAAGACCAAGGCCTAGGCTGAACCAGCTGCATGTGATGCGAGCAACCAAGTTACTAGAAAGAAAAAAAGAAAGTCTTTATTGGGTTATATAAAAACAAAGGATGGAGAATGTTAAACTAAGAAAATTGAATAGTTCAAAAATGTTTTATAGAATTTAACCTAGATACTGCTTTCAAAAACCTCAACTGCTGACTTCATATGTAAATATATGTACAAACTCTACAGTTTTTATACATATATATAATCATGTGATTGACCTGTCCTATATTAATAAATTTATTGGTATTTCTTACTGCTTCATAGCCCATCAATACATCACCACTAGTTTGGTGGGAAGTACATATATGTGTACATGCATCTATTTAGCTATCTGGATGTCTGTTTACTGTAATGTAAATCTAATGATTGATCTATTTTTCTAATAGCTTTTATTTCTTTACTCCTAAATGCAGACGAGTGTGCAAATTCTGCTCAAACTCCACAAAAATAAATAAATAAATAAATAAATAAATAAAACTAAATTCTTAAATGGGAATATCTAGTACCCCAAACAATGGGAAAGCACAGACTCCCAGAGGAACTACACCATCAGGGTACGGGGTCCTCACACATGCCACTCACAGAGAGCAGCTGTCCCCATCATCCTACACCTGGAAGGAGACATTTAAGGAGAAAAACCAAAGGTGTCTTATCTCAATTTCCATGCAGGCAGCACACTTCCATCTGTCCAGTGCAGACATGTCAGCAATGCGTTGCTGTTTTCTTCTCCTCCACATACATCTACCATTCCCAGAGGTCTGAACGAGTTGACGTGAGGTGGTAAAACCGGCCCTTGTCTGGAGAACCTACTGTGCTGGCTGTGCCTCTTCCCATGATGGTGAGGAGTCCTCACTGTTCACAGCTGCAGTTCTTACGCTGGTGGAGGCTAAGTCGTCGCTGAGCTCAGCTCTGCCAGCCGGCCGGAATAGTCTGGATTTAAGCCAGAAAGAAAAGAGTGATTGAAGTATCCATGATTTTTCACACGTAACAGCTCTTCCTAAGTACTTTTCAATTCTCATTTTTCTGATGCTCATCTCTAGTTGCATTGCACTTATAATACCGAATTGTACTTATAATACCGATTGACTTTTGAGTAACGCTGACTCCCAGCCATTGTGTTAAAAAGTACCTACATGTTTATACTATACTTATCACCATAACTGCATGGTGACAATATCCCAAGTCACAGTCTATTCTACCAGTTTGGCCAAATTCCTCAGCTTAGATTTAATGCACCAGTTTCTTATGGATTTACAGGATTCTTTTTTCAGTTATGCTGGGAAACACTGGGAAACATGCAGAATATTGTAAATACTAAGAACCCACTAAGGCACCTAAGGTGAGTGACTCACTGCAGATAGTACACATAGTGCACAGAACTTGCTCATTGCCACTTAATATATTTCCGAATGTATCATTCTACTGTTATTTCAATTTCTGTAAGAATTGTTTAGGTTCAAGTAGCATTTGTATATTTAATTATGTCACATATCCTTGGTGCTTTTAGATTCAAAACTAATTAGACAACATATTTCACCAGGGTATCTTTCCTCCACCATACAAAGCTCTGTTAATAAAAGGCATCAGCTTGGGAATCTGAGAATGGAAAACTTGTTTTGGATTGAGTTTCTAACTTTTTTCACTTGAGAAATGTTAGCAAATTGCCAGCTGAAGTATGGATTTGAAGAATAGGAAAACTGACACAGTGGCCATCTAAGCTTATTTATTAGTTTCAGCTCTGTTGTGGAGGAGGCAAAAATAGCAACGCTGCTCTGTAAATGCAAAAGATTGCCAGCCAGGTAAAGACAGAGCATTTCTCTTTCCAAAAAGGTTAGCTTCACAAAATATTTCACTCTTACGAGTCTTCTCCGGTCACTGGCAATAGCCAGAAATGTTGTGTGTCTTGCATGTTGTATTAATGAAGCCAAAAGCTTTGTGTGTAGAGCAGTGTGTGCTCTGAAATAGTTGGAAAGCTTAGCCCTGATACCCTGTGGTGCCAGTCGAAAGTGGGGGGAGGAAAGGCAGGCCGCTCTCCAGTTTTAAAACCTGGAAATGTTTTCCTGAAGTAGTGTATGGAATAAACTACTTACAATAAAGGACTATAATACGGCAGGAGTTTTCACTGATAGAGGAATGTGTGTAAGACACCTTGACACAAAAAATAAATCAGCTTTGGCTTCAATTATTAAGTGCTAAAAGTAACGTTCTCAAATAGAAAAGGGTGGACTTCCTGCTTTTTAATGATAAATATGTATGAAAAAAGGAGTGTCACCATGGAAACCAAAGTCTTGCCATAGTTTTTCACACAGGCAAATGTTATAATGGAAACTTGTGTTCATTGCAAAAACAAACAGCTCGAGACTGAGTCAAAGGTAATATTACAGCATTGTCAGCTTCGTCAGCCTGAGTGCCTTTGCAGTTCATTTTCTTTTATCCAAGTCTTCCTGTGTTTCCCATCTGGATTACACTGTCATACTTCAACCTGCTGTCTAAGGTGAAAAGTTTAATATTTTTCTAGTTCAATAAAAAAAAAAAAACCTTTAATAAAGATGAAAGGAAGATAAGCATCCAAAAATGTTTCTCTTCACCTGTATTTAATCATAATGACAAAAACTACTTAAATCAGTTTTAAATATTAAACAAACAACAAAAAAATGAAGTAAAATTAGGGCAGTAATCCTACGGGCATTGTTCTTCATGAGTTTAAGTTCATAAATAACTTCACTATTGTGACTAGTGCCTTTGTAATCAAGGAGATGTTTGCGTGAGCGTTCATTAGCAAGCTCAGCACTTCCATGTATGAGTACAGAAAATACATAGGAACTCACAGATGTCGTTAAATAACATAATATACCAAGAAGGAGAAAATATGAGCAAATGGGACTGCTAACACACAAAAAACACATCCTAAAATGCTGGCAAGGTTTATGACCTCCTGTTCAGTACATTTGTCCCACTGAAAAATTCAGTCTCTTCAGTAAACAGAGATGATAAAGCATGTGCTAATTTGGAAGTAGTGTACTGGAGTGGATGCCTTTCAGCATGTCTCATTTGCCAAGACTATATGCCAATTTGCCAAAACACTTTACCACAGCTGGGCAGCATAATGTTGCTACATCTCACTTTCTCGAAGTCAAATCAAGAACCCGTTGCCCACAGGCAAGAAACACTGTTCTCCCAAGGAGTCCCTTTGGTTTTAACAGAACTCATTGTGTGAATGAATAACCACAGAGGAATGTGAGCAAGAGGCTCAAAATCTGGCCGCTGAATCACCTCTCTGCAAGCCAAGTGGACAGCCTGGGTAAGTAAGGGCCACTGCTGTCTGTGGCATCATTCCCTACCCTATGAACCCACATGTTACAGGACTCTCCAAATATCTTTATGATAACTTGGCTGACTTTCTCTTATCAACTAGTCTATTTCTTCAATACAGCATACGAGTTCTTTGGATTATTATGGGCTATTATTTAAATGCATATTTAAATTTCTGTAGACAGGAGATTTTTTAACCTCACTAGACTACAACTGCTCCATTAAATCTGTTTCAGCAGTTCATGTCTATTTGGCTGCTGCACATACAGAACAATCTGTGAGCAGTTATGAAATTTATTATTTTTAAAATTAGGTTGTGGGTGTATGTGTGTATGAATGACCAGTTAGAAAATATATTAGTTATCTGGCATTTTCAAAATAGCCCTCAACACTTCTCTGCCTTTTAAAGACTAATGACCTGCAAAATTTAATTTAAAAATATTTTTTTAAGTTTCATAAGCTAAAAAAAGCTTCTAATATCACACCATTCCTAGATCTTTCATTTATGTGACATAATAACAGCTGAAACAATTTTCTTCCATTTTTCCTTAAGATCAGCAGCATCTGAACTAAGATTCTATGGTTTCATCTGAGAGAAAACTTCAGCCTTGTACCTACACAATATGCCTAACCCTAATTTTATGCACTGTGTTGTCCCATTGCAGCAAGGGCTACTGAAACAGAGAAAACCACAGTACTACTTTTAGAGCCACACTTAACTTTGCTATCAGGACTACTCTTAGCAGTCAAGTTAAACATGTGTGCTTCCAGGACCTGGGTCTGAGTCTTTTTTACAGGACTGGACTCCTAATGGTTTCATCATAAAAATCTGAATCAAGGAGTTATAAATGAAAAATACGACATAAATGTACCCGGAGTGGCACAAATGGCATCATCATAGTAATCACACTAGAGACTTTCAGGGAGCAAAACAATATAAAATAATTCAAATCTTTCTACTGAGGAAAGAAAAAAAAGAGTTAATTGAATAAAGTACTTCAGAGGATTGTAGCCCACTTATGTTTTCATTTAAATACACATTAAGATTTTTCTAAAAAGGCCAAAGACAGTTTTTGTAACACCACATATGGATGTCGGCAGCGTATGTAAAATGGAAAGAGAACAGTTCATTCTCGTTAGGTTTAGTGCCATATTTTTCTAGGTAAGATCAGCTGTAATAGTGGTATTTCATTGTGATTTTGAACCATTAATTTGCTCAATAAAAAATGCTGGATTTTTAATAAATGGAAACCTCCAAATACATGCATGTTCATGGTCAAGTGCCAAGCATGATTTAAAGAAGGCTATTGTAAGTCTACTTTTATTGTTCTTCATAGACCACCAGGATCAAATAGCGTGTGGCCTACAAAGCAATTAGGCATTTACAAAGGTTTCTCTGCTGCAATAGCATGCTCAGAAACAAAAGAAAATCTGATTTGTAAACAGCAAATACTCAAGGCAGAAATCTGTGCTACAATTCTGCGCTCTTTATAGTCCATAAAAATAGATGAAGATTTTTCATGTGAAAATGAGAGTGGTTATTGAAATTTTCTTCAGGTCATGTAACAGTGGAAATTGTGTACTTGATGATTTTATCTTGTAGAGTGATGAATACCTGGTCCTTCTGCCAGCTGATGACAGCAGGAAAGTTTCATCTCCCTTCCTTGCACTTCTCCCCAAGTTCCAACATCAGGCAAAGCAATCTGAAGCCCAAATGCCACTTTCCTCCAGTCGACCCGTGTGGCTGCACAGAGGAATACGTGCTGCTTCTCCAAAGGCTGAATGAGTGCATGTCATTCACCCTGTCACTCCTGAATCTGGTGGTCTTGGCTCTCCCTGCTGACCAGTTGATGCCTGGCTAGAGCAGGCACCGTGGACGTCTCTTGTCCGTTTTCCCTGCGTGGCTTTACCAGCAGCAGAGCTGCTCTACAGCCCCCCCTGCAGCCTCACTGCACCCCTGGGAGAGCAGCCCTTCCCTGAACCAAGGGCCATATTCTTCTGGTGGTACAAGCAGCAAATAAGGCCTTTAACATAGACTCTGAAGGGCCATCAAAAACTACTGTAGACACACTTTGCCTCAGGCATTGCTACTAGTAGCACCCTTATTCCTTACCATTGTCCTCCATCAGTGCTAAAGACACAGTCTTGTCTCACTGGAGGAATTTCCCTATAAAGTGTTCTTATTAACAGCGAGGCGAGGGGCATCCAGGTAAATCCATACACTCCTAATGCCTTGTCAGAAATAGTCTTTAAGGTGACATCTGAGGGCTGTACAGAGAGGAACAAACCTTCATGAGAACTTGGGCAGCCCGTGCTTCCTATTACTCTCAGTTAAATAGAGGAACTTTAGTGTTTCTTGTAAACACAGACTTGGAAATACAAAATCAAGTAACAGCAATTCAAATTGAAAATCCAGTCTAGCCAGTCAGGAATCTGCTCCACCATACATATTCTTTAAAGGCTATATCCGTGTACAGGCTGAAAGGACTGTTAGGGTCAGAATACATATTATTAAGGTACCATAGTCTGACGAATGGAATCAAGCTGAAAAATACATGTGGCTTTAAATTATTTGTTTATATTCCTCTGAATTTAACAGAAAGTAAAAATTTAACAGGCAGAATTATAGCTAGTATAAATCTGTACAGCTTCAGTGACTGTTCTGATTTATATCAACTGGGGATCTGGCCCACACTATTGCATCGTCAAGGAAAACATTCTGTATTTGCTTGATTACTATACCAAATGCATTTTTTATTATTTAAAACCGAATCTTTCCTTTCCTTTCCTTTTTTCCTTTCCTTTCCTTTTTTCCTTTCCTTTCCTTTTTCCTTTCCTTTCCTTTTTCCTTTCCTTTCCTTTTTCCTTTCCTTTCCTTTTTCCCTTTCCTTTCCTTTTTCCTTTCCTTTCCTTTTTTCCTTTCCTTTCCTTTTTTTCCTTTCCTTTCCTTTTTTCCTTTCCTTTCCTTTCCTTTCTTTCCTTTCTTTCCTTTCCTTTCTTTCCTTTCCTTTCCTTTCCTTTCCTTTC
Organism: Tauraco erythrolophus; assembly: GCF_009769465.1. Lineage (NCBI taxonomy): Eukaryota > Metazoa > Chordata > Aves > Musophagiformes > Musophagidae > Tauraco > Tauraco erythrolophus. The sequence goes on along the minus strand of NC_141468.1, from coordinate 29,973,635 downwards.
CTTTCCTTTCCTTTCCTTTCCTTTCCTTTCCTTTCCTTTCCTTTCCTTTCCTTTCCTTTCCTTTCCTTTCCTTTCCTTTCCTTTCCTTTCCTTTCCTTTCCTTTCCTTTCCTTTCCTTTCCTTTCCTTTCCTTTCCTTTCCTTTCCTTTCCTTTCCTTTCCCCTTTCCTTTTCCCTCTCCTCTTTTCCTTTCCCTCTCCTCTTTTTTTTTACCTCTCTCATCCTCTCCTCTCCTCTCCTCTCCTCTCCTCTCGTTCCTTGTTGAAAATTTCCAGAAACACAAAATGCAACTTGTAAATAATTTTTGGCTTGGCAAGCTCTCATGTGCACTAACGGTTTACATATTGTTCTGATTAAGCAAGCTAAACATGGTACTAAATATGCAGACGTGTTTCAACTCATGATGACAGCTTGTGTATGATTTACAGCAGTGGCTGCTAAAGGCAATTGTCCTGGTTCAATATTCCTATTTATTTATGCCAGCATTTTGCTGTAAACAAAGCCATTTATGTATCAGATGGATACTGACAGAGAGGTTTTTGAAAGCTCAGCCCCAACAAATCTGCAGACGTACATCCACCCTTTAAATAAGTATTCTGGTATTCTTTAGACTTTTTTGGGTTGAAATCAAACTGGAGAGAGATGTTTCTATGGAAATTCAGAGGTTGTTTTTTGTCTGATTCTCTTTCCTCATAAACAGAAATTTAATGCCAACCCAACAGACTGGTAATATCCCAAACATGAACACAATGCAAATGTGACAGGTAAAGAGTCCCCATAGTACAATTCATATGGGGAAAGAACCCATCTCCAAATATTTCCTTTAAGTCAGAATTAATATTATGGTGATAATTTTGTTTCCTTAGACTCATAGTGGATCTCAGCAACTGTAAGTAAGGTTCCCTTACTACCTAAACAGACCTATACATAAAATGACTGATACTTGGTATGGCCTGGTGAAGTAGGGTTACAGACGAAGTTCAAAAGCCTTATAATCTGCTGTGAATCTGTAACTATGTGACCAGAAGGCAATTTTCTGTTTTGCATAGGCAGAATGGGTACCTTTCATTAACAATGAGTGCCAATGAAAAAAATCTACCTTAGTGAGAAAATTCATGATACTTTCAGCAAATGGGATGAAAATAGACTCTCTCTCTTTCTCTCTCTCACAAGGTCTCCGTGGATATTGGATCCTGGACCTTTGGTGGTTACACAGGAACTATTACACCTAGAGTTCCCCAGGCAAAGGAGTTACTATACACATAGGCTTTTCCCTTTTCTAGGCTGGCAATTGTAAAGCTTAACCTATCTTTCAATAAGAAAGTCACTGATGGATACCTGACCTGATTCTGCCAAGCCAGTGTCAAGACTAGCAACTCTACCACTTTGTAGAGCAGTGAGTAAGCTACCAGCTTGGATCAGAAAGCACAGGACTCTACCAAAGACCAAACTGAAGCCTCTGGAATTAATCTCTCTGCATCAAAATATAAGGATGTTTTCCTCTACCCAATATTAATATCTTTTGAGCTTTTTAATATGCAAACTTCTTTCTGTCCTCTTTTATTTTACAAGACGAAAACCTGTCTCCAGAGCACACATATTCTCCACAGCATCTTGGGAGGGGTCCTTCCTCCTACTTTGGGTAAAATGACCTTCTTGTGGTGCACGGTAGCCTTCTCCTCGGAAGCTATCCTCGGCCACTGGATTTTCTGACAATTGCCACCTTCCCCAGAAATCTCCACCAAAACCATTGTGGGGTCTAACATGCAGAGAAACATCTTCCCCAAAGAAGTAACATAGAATAACTATTTGGTCAGCTCTGCTGCTAAAGAACATCACCTATAAACCTCTCAAGCTGATCATGTATTTTTGTCCTACGTGAATGTGAAAAAAAAAAAAAACAACCAAAAAAAAACCCCTGCAAATCACAGGAGTAAGCTAATTGAAAGCTGTAGCTACTACTGACACCAGGTGAGGGGTCTGCAGAACAAGGACACTTCCAGAGATAATACAATCCTTTCTCATTTTCCTAATTTATAGTAATAGCCAAGCCAGAGTCCAGGAAAAGATGAACTAAAAATATTGGGGTCATGGGTCTATTTAATGCAGCAGTTAGCAGCAATGGATTTACGGGAGAAACTAAGGGGCACATACTCTGGGTCATGAGCTGAAGAAAACACTGCTCTCTCTGTATCACCATTACAGCTGTATCCAGCTCTGGCTAAGGATGTGGCAGCCCTTCCCCACCACTTTTCCACAAGTTTTGGGGAAACTGGGATGTTTCCCCAAACAGACGAGGCAAGGGCTCTCAGCCTTAGCTGTCACTTTGCAGTCCCTACTCTGAAGCAGTGCTGAGGCTCCTTTGTCCCAGGAGATGGGTAGGAGCTACACAGCTTATTGGGCAGACACTTGTACTTAATGCATTTCTTACCCCTGACATATGTCAAAGGCGGCGTAGCCCAGTGGATACACTGCGAGTCGGGAAAACTGGGTTCTGCGTATGACCACTCTGTCTCTCTGGATTCGTTCCCTCTCCGTTCAGTACAAATGGATAATGAATTTGGTCTGTGTTTCCCCTTCTGTAAGCCCTAGCAGTAATGACAGCCCTGAGGCTACAATGATCCGTATGGAACTACTGTAAAGGATGGAGAAATTAACTGCATTGAATGTCTACCAGGATTTCAAAACAAAAATGGCCTCTTCGAGCAGAAGGAGAGGATGAAGAAGATTTCTTATCCCCACCTTCCTTCTACATAATGGAAAGACATTTGCAGTCAGTGGGCTCAGAGGACCATGCAGCCTTCTCAGTCTCCCAAGATTTACACTAGGCAGGGAAGGAGGGACTTCCCTCTCCACACTGAGTCAAGAAGATGCTCACTGCTTGCAGCAAGCTCTGAGTTTAGTGATCTCGTTCTCCTACAGGCTAGTGATTTTAACCTCAGCGTTGTCCTCTCTGCCTTCAAAAACCTATTTCTTTCTTCACTTGAACAACAGAATTTCAACATAAAAGCTGTCGGCTGCACAATCGCCATTCCCCTCTGCAGAGGTAAAACAACGGTGTCTCATCAGGTGCTGGCAGCTTCAGTAAAGTAGGCCAATAGTCTCACAATAATTATCAATCTATCTTAGCGTAGCCAGGGTGGTCTGGCTCTGCATAAACCTTGTAGTAGGAGTACCATGGTCCAAAGTTTGGTCTATTAAACATTTAAACAACATAATTATACTCAGAATTACGACTGCATGATTTTCTGCTACCTAGCTCCTGCACAGCTTTATGTGCTTAGGCAAACTGAGTGCCAAGAGGCAAAATTGGGCAGGCAGCATTCTGCACCCACTCTGGAAAGGTGGGAACAGTGAGGGAGATGGAAGTGGAAAATCAGGTCCTTTAAAATCTTTAGGAGAAAGATTTTTTCTTACTGAACAAGTAATTTGGAATCATAAAAGGAATACTGAGAAGATCTTTACTTTTTAAGACACTGAGTGTGATCTCAGAGGCCTGTACATAAGCAGTAACTGCACTGAGATTTCCAGCTACACTAGAGTGAAAGCACTGTAAGTGAAATCAGAACCCGGACCTGCACTATCATTTTAATAATCGCAATAAGGTATTGTGCGGAGTACGTATTCGTGTTGTAACTCTACTTCGGAGTTTGTTAGTAGGAAATAGACTTCAGCTTGAATTCTTCCAGCACAGCCCGAATGGTGTGATTATTGCCCCATAATATTCACTTACAGTGCCTTCTTGCCCAATTTACAGTAATTTTTGCTACAGCATCTTTTTCCATAACTTTCTGGCTTTTTTCCTTCTCCTAATTTTGGCCAGGTTGTATCATCCTACTGCTACTAATTGAAACCCCTTTGTTTCCCCTCTCTCCATTTAACAGGGGAATCTTCTCCCTTATTCTGACTTCCTTCAGCATGATATTGGCATTGATCTCCTGCAATATGTTCTTCTTTACCTCCTATATGCAACTCCCTGTGCTAAGAAGATGCTCTCCACCTGTCTTCCTCCACTGTCCCTGGAAACTGGAAAGTTTTTCCTACCCCATGGATATTTCTTTTGCCTTCTAGCTGATATCAGTGTGGTTCTTCAAACATGGTTTGCCTTCTTTATGGGGATGTGGTTCTGTTTGCATTTTGTTCTATTTTCTTCCTGTCCTTTGCTTTTATTAATCAGAAGAATGTTACTTTACATAAGTTGGATGATGTGTTTCATCTGTGGAACAAGTATAAGGGAAGAAACATTGTACAGTAAGAACATGGTAAACAATCAAGTTTGATGAGGTTATTTCACAACAAGGTAAATAAGATGATTACCACAGTTAGTATCCCATTTTTATTAAAAGAAAAATGCATGACAAAGTAGAAGTAGTTATACAGTAGTACACTATAACTTTACTGTCAAGTCATTTGTGAAAATATGCCTTTTATTTTTCCCCAAAAGGAAATAGAAATGAATGTAAAAGGGTTCACATTTGCAATTACGGGATCTAAGTATATATACCAGATCCTAGGTGTCCTCAGGAGAGTCTGAAGTATCACGCTGCCTGCCTTTCAATAGTAAGGCGCTTTTTAAGGTAGCGTATTGTTTTATCTGGTCAAATTTTCAACCTTTTGGAAGTCAAGGTGAAAGCTCAAACTTCTTTGCTAAAGTATATCCATTGTGTATTAAATATCCAGGATGATTCATTCAGTCAAGCCAACATCTACTCATCAGCAGGAGAACAAGCTAAGGAGGCATTATATCTTTCTCTAGCACACCACTTAAAGCGAAGCATTCCAATCTAAAAGGCAGAATTGTTCCTTTGAGGAAAATAATTAACGAGCGCGGGAGCGGCAAAGCTGTAACGAGAGAGACCTCTAGTGGCGCGAGCGCCGCGCCCTGCCCGGCCACGGCCTTATGTCCGCGCACCGCGCCGCGCACAGCCGCGCACCGCGCACCGCGCCGCGCACCTCGCACCGCACCGCGCACCGCACCGCGCACCGCACCGCGCACAGCACCGCCGCGCACCGCCTGGCGCGCCCCGGTCCGCCCGCCGCCCCGCGCCGCCCCGCGCCGCCCCGCGCCGCCCCGCGCCGCCCCGCGCCGCTCCCCGCCGCGCCCCGCGCCCCGATCCGCCCGCCGCGCCCCGCGCCCCGCCGCGCCCCGGTCCGCCCGCCGCGCCCCGCCGCTCAGCCCGGCGCTCGCCCCCGGGCGAAGGGCGAGCTGCGGAGCAGGGGCGGCGGGGCAAGGGGCCGCGGTTCTCTGCGGGGTCAGCCGCCGGCATCTTGCTTGCTCCTGCCGCGGGACGGTTCGGCTGAACGGGCAAAAACGCCTTTCGCTCCGTTCCGGGCTGTGATCGACCGTGTTGGGCAGTGGCGCGCTGGGGGATGAGGTGTTAAAAATTAAAAATGTTGCTGTAACTCTCGAGTGACTTTGTTTGTTTGTTTGTTTGTTTGTTTATTTATTTATTGCGAAATACCTCAAGGTACAGCAAATTGGTTTTGTTTTTCTGCGCCTGTGTGTTGAGCCCTCTTAGACTTACTTCAGTGAGTAATTTGGGAAAACAGAGGGTTCCATGACGCAATTCACGTTCTTACTCACTAACACGAGCCTACCCTCTGCTGTCGTACCTTAATAATTCAGTAAATTAACGCCCTCTTACTTTACTTGATTAGGGGAAAGATCTTGCTTATTTTTTTTAATTTCTGTTTCATCTTAGTGGCTCGAATGGCAACTATTTGTCTCAAGCCCTTTGCAGCTACAATCACTATTCAAAGCCTCATCTCACAGAGTCTTCTTTCTTCCTGGATGTAGTGTTACTGCCAGCGGTCCCGTTGGTATCACGGCTGTTAGCAGAGTCCTGTCCACAGGACAGCTCAACCATCATGCCCGACGCAAAGAGCTTGCACGATTAGGCCCAAAGTGTGTGAAATCTAGCAAAAAAATAAATAATAATCCCAACTATTTTCTATTTTAATAAGCAGATTCAAAATATGCAGGGGCAGAGAGAGGGGAGACATGCAGTGTGTATTAAGTGCAGGTTATCAAAAAGAAACTGTCTCTGGATTATGTACAGTTTCACTTGACTGAAGCTTCATGGAAGATTAAGCTTCTTTTGTTCTCTGTGCTGTTTCACATAGATCAGTTGATGATGTGCAGAATAATTTTAACCACATATTAAACAGTGGTTAATCTAAGATAAGGAGATGAGCAAATATGAATAGTGAATAGTGTTTTTAGTGTTAATGCTAATTAGAGATGGAGCAAGCAGTTCATCAGAAATTTGAAACTCTGTGCAGGGTTCTCAAAAAATACCTGTATAAAGATAAAGCCTGTTTACTATCGCAATATTTACCAGCCAGCCTACTGTGTCGTACACATAATTTATAAAGGAATCAATCGCTCCTCTCTAAATTATGAGTACAATGGCACCGAAGTGACTGACTTCTGGAACTGCTGCAGACGTGGAAAATAAAATAGGCAGAAAGTGTTAAAATTCAGGACATTGTGTCAAAGAGTTTTGAGTATTAAACTAGCTGGGTAGTATTTTTAACAGGAGAGGGAGGTGGAGTTCTGGGGTTCTGCCACACATAAAAATAACACATTGTATTCTCCCTAAATTATGGCATTTCCAAAATATTACGCTTCAGACTTTTGCTGGCCCCACAGGAGACCTTTTCAGTGCCTTTTCTCTTGTAAAGATTTAATTGATCTCTTTTGAGCCTAGGAGAGATCTAATATTTTGCAGATCTATTTTTATTTTCAGCTTTTGCCTTAATCCCCTTCATACACCTTTAATTTCTTCATTTGAATTAATTAAGCTCTCCTCAGATGTATGAAGATGATGAGATTTCTCAACCCCATTCATCACAGAGGTTATTCACAGTTCTTTCAGGAATTTTACCAACAGTTCTCAGCAGTTTGCAGCCAAAACCTGTTTGTTACTTGTGTGTAAGTTTTTCAGCACGCCCATGAATCGGAAGAAGGCCACTTTGGAATTTGCAGTGGTAGCATTTATCTTTTTCAATAGACTCTGTTAGCACAAAATTTGTTCATATTGCTTTGTTTTCTAGTGACAATAGGACATCACTGGGGAAAGGAGTAAGTACATAGTAGTTTAAGTAAGCAATGACATTACTAAAACAGGGATTAAAAGCTTGATTCCTTCTTTCTCAATTTATCTTTTTTTTTCATTTTACTTTTTTTTTCTTATTTCTTGTTTTCTTTTTCTTTTTGGAAGATAAAAGACAAGTTAACGGTATGGGTGATATACTATATTATCTCTTCTCAGCCATCTGCTTTTGTGCTCCGGTAAATTTTACTCTTACATGGTGCATCCTCATTTTTCCTACCTCGTACTTCAGACATTTATTGCACGAAAACAAGCCTTATCAATCAGTTCCTTGAATATATTGCTGATGGCAGAAGAACTGTGGGGTCTGCTTTAGTGAATAACTTCATCGTCTTTGCCTCAACATCTCTGATCAGATAGGTGTCTGGGTTGCTTTTCCCACGTAGCTGTACTCCTCTCTAAATATTATTTAGACTGTTGCTGGAAGTGGTCTGCTGCAGAAATGTTTTTGGCACTGCAATCTTTGTGCATAAAATATCTGCTGATCTTTTAAATATGAAAAGATTCATTGCTAGTTCTGCAAAAAGGTAAAAAAAATAAAGAAGAATTGTACCGTATTAGGAACGAGTAGGAAGAAAATAGTTAAGCAAATGTATTTACCAATCATTTCTATAAAGAGAGACACATGGTTTCAATTTTCTTATTGAAATTGAATTATTGGTTTAGGACAGGTTGGCAGAGTAAAACCATTTCATTTGTAGCCATCAAATACTCTCTCCCTTTCCTTTTAATGTCTTCAATGTATCTGGCAAGTTCAGGGATTGTTTTCTGGAATCAGGGGATCACAAACTACAGGATCCTCTCACTGTGATATTTTTTTTTCTCACTTTTTATTTTTTATTTTCTGGTAATACAAACAGATAGGACTTTGTAAACTTAAAACGTCAGAGAAGTCTTTTCTCTACTTTTTGAGTATACTTGTCTTAAATGTCTGTACAGGCAAACAAACTCTGTTCCTATATCGCTTACAGGAGAGGAATATGTTTTTGTTGGGAATTAGGTTACATCATGCCTTACCACATACCTCATCATTACTTGAATAATCAGGGAAAATACCTAGGAAACGTTTTTATCCATTTTACCACTATTACAAATCACCAGATGCAAATATTCCAGTGTAAATATGAAAGAATATCTCAGTAATCATTGAATTTATGGTAGCACTACTGAGCACAGTTTCTCTTTAAACTTCTGAGCAACATTTTGTGGCATTCACAAACCTCTTCTCGTCCGTCTCCCAGGTCTGTATGTACCTCACATGCTTGCATCATAGTAGTGAGATGTTTGCTTGCAAGATATCCGTAGCTGATGTTTCTGAAGCTATTGCTGTTCAGCTTCAGTACAGCCTCTTCAGCACCTGACTCAAATGAAGTCGGTTTTCCTTGAACCCTTCTCCTTGAAGGGTGACAACCAGCAACTGAGTTGTGGTTGCATCCAACTTTGCAAACAAGGTTGTGACCACACACAGAGTTTCTTTGCATGAACATAAACAAAACTGCTGAAGTCCTGGAAATCCTCAGCCACTCAGAGCATCAAATCCTGTTAAAACCCATCCAGCACCATCCACTTATTCCCTCTCCTCCACTTCACTCACCAGTGCCAATTTGGCGTGTATCTTTAGCATGCATCGAAGCTGCACCAGGTACACTCAGACAAGAAGACCGTACACAGTAATTAAAAGAGCAGTGCTCTGGGGGCTCTTATGGAATGTCTGAACCCTAATGCCACTTGATCTGAAAGAGAAGCCTGATCTGAGGTCTTTCGTTGTCAAAGAAACTGGGCTGCTCCTATTGCTATAATATTATCTACAGCTGAATTTTTTTAGCAATGTCTCCTACTTGAAATGATTTCATGTCCTACTAGAAAAAAAAAAACAAACCCAAACCAAACAAACCCAAAATCCCAAAGTCAATTGGGACAAGATCGATGCCTTATTTAAAGTGCTCCTCAGTGACACAGACAGAAGAAATGCTATGCCTAACATTAGACAAGGCAAAAAAAGTATTTCAAAGCCAGATCTCTTACCCTTGGGTGATTGCCTGAGCCACTCTTTTGCTGAGGAGGGCTTAGCGGTTATATCTTTTTCTGAATTTTCACCTAAATGACATCATGCCAAGGAAGAATCAATGGCTATGAGAAGATCAAAATAAAAATGCATTACTCAGGCACACTGAAAAAATGGGAGTTATGCCCTTTTTCTGGCAGATTCCTCTGGTGTTGGTCAGTTGGTCCCTAGTTCCCTACCCTGAGATGCTTAATTCCCCCTCATCTTGGTATAGTGAGTTTGAGCTGGAGGTCCCGCACACCACGTTGTGAAGCCCTGTGCTGGGTCCCAAGTCAAGGTGCCCTAGCCTTCTAGAGAGGGAATAAACAATGCGAGGAGGCAAGCGGAGAGATCCTAAAGAAAGAAGAGAAAGGACATTTAATGAGAATGAACAAATAGTGACAGTTGAAAAAGACTTCCCAGTCTGGGCCAACATATCCCACAAAAGGAAAAGATCTGGCAAAGTTATTACCACACCGGGGTGCAGTGAGCACCATGACTTTATTACCTTACTTTCTTGACTCATCACAACAAATGACATCACAGAGCTGGTATCTAAGTGCCAGGATACAAAAATAAAGTTTTTTATGAAAATAAACAAAAGAGAGCTAGGAGGAAAATAAGATCATGGCTCACAAACATTAGATCGAAGTCTGAAGAGCAGTTTTTTTCAAATGGCTTTATTAATGCCATTCCTTAATGTCTATATGAATAGCTTTTTGTTCATAAACCAGAGAGTGACTGATTAATAAGTTTCACTAGGGAGCAGGAACAACATCATCACATCTTGGCAAACAATCATTGCCATGAAAGAAATGCTGTACAGGTGAGGTAAAATCTGTGTGAAAGGAAAATTGGCTGAAATATGTTTTGATAATCCATATAAAACTTGGGAATTACAAATACCACTGCAGAAACCAGGACTGTGAAATAATTTCCAAATGAACAAAAGCTAGGAACACATTTGTGACCGATTAAGCTCTGTGATTGGTTCTAATATATGTTATCATTTTCCCAGGTAGCTTTAAAAGTATGAAAAGATGAACAAAATGACCATTTCATAATAACATACTTCCTTAGCGTGATGGCTGCCATTTATTATTTATTTCATCAAATACTTCATTAACTCAATGAATGCTTCCAACTTCCAAAAATAACAGGGTTAAAATCTTTTAGACAAAGGATCTGAGAACAAAAGTGAGAGCAAGTCCATTGAAAGTGGGAGAGAAAAATCAAAGAAGAGAGGGATGTTGAATACAAGTCATAATGCAGGATGGTCTCCCACAGCAGGTCTTGCCGGTTCCACAAGCTGCTGTTGTCACCCTAATGCTTTACCTGGCAGGCAGTCCCTGCAGGGATTTCTGAATGTGAGGATGCAGATATGCCTTGTAATAGTAGGCTCCTCTTATTTTTTTTTTAGTATTAGAAAGTATTTTCTACCTTAGCTAGAAGACTGTATTTCTAGGGAATCCTGTCAACGTCTGTTACTTCTTTTGATTTCTATAGAACTTTGGAAATATCGAAGAATTCATAGATCATTTATGCAAGTATATTTAAAAATTCCTTTTTTTTTTTTCTGAATTATAAAGCATGCCCTGGAGCAGCAGAAAACAAAATTATTTGTAAATACAAATTATAGTGTATATTTTCAGTGAAATTAGAAACCTTGATCATATATATTTTCAAAATCTTGAAGAGGGTATTTTCCCTAAATGTCAAAAAAGTGTTTCTTATTTTAACCAAAGGTATTTTCTGTAGCACTTTCTAAATTCAAATACACTTTATAATCCATTTGAACTGTGATGAGCATAAGTCAAAGTAGAAGCTGATTTCATAAACAATTCTGTTTGGTTCATAAGCAGTCCTGTTCATGAAGAGTATGATTCAGACACATAAAACACTCTATTGGAAGCATGAGCAATTCAAAATCTGCCTTCCAGACTGACCCACAGAAACAAAGTTGTGCTGTGAGACCCTTAGAGGGAAAATGGCCACTTGTCATATTACAGTCATGAGTATTTCTTCTTTTCCAGCCATTACTGAGCATGTTTAAGATACTCATGAGCTGTTTTGGCAGATACTTATTGATGCATTTTAAGTCTTTTGTTAGGTTTAGTCTTTAGTCATTTTAGTACATTGAGAACTAATCTCCAAGTCTGTCAGTCCCATTTTGCATTACAAATCATTTGTAGTTTTATAACTGTCATTTCCAAGGACATCTGGAAAAGATGGATTTATGAAAGGTTATCGTGCATTCTAAGGAGGCCGGGAATTAGCATGACTTTGTAAAGGTTCTTGTAAATTGAGCAGCAGCCATCACTGGCAATAAGCTGTTTTCTGCTCTAGTCAAGTGTCTTTATTTAAATATTAAGGAAGAGGTATGACCTTTGGCCTCAAAGATCACTATGATACAGCAATAGCACAATCTATTAGCTGTCAATGAAGTATTATGGCCCTGGCTCTCTCAAGACACCTATTTGTGGACAGTGTTATAATAACCCTTCCATTAGGCATCCCCAAGGCAAATAACCTTGGCTTTAACAGAGTCAGTTTAAAATTCCTTGGAGTAACATTAAGAGAATATCTGGTTTGTGTCAGTTTAGGATCAACTACCAGCATTAGTCCCCTTCTGTAAATTGTAAGTAGCTGTGGATTTATTAGAATTATTTTATACATGCCCACAGGTAAATATTAAATACAAAGGATGTGAAAACTCATATTGCTTTCTACTTCCTACAAGGAATATATATAGATTAATGGACACCTGACAGGTCTGAGCATTTTAAAATAGGATCCATTTTCTACTGTATACGTTTAATTTCTTTCATAGATGGAAATTACACAGTGCTACCAGAACAAAACTGCACCAAAAAAAAAAAAAAAGGAAAAGAAAAGAAATAAATAGAATAAACCAAAACAGTGAAGGTGATAAAAAGTAGTCTAGATAACATTTCTATGAGTTGGTATGCTGTCTTATATCAATAGTTAGATACAGCTAAAATAAGATTTGGGGACTATCTAAAAAGCCCAGAAATTTTCAAATGCTGTGTCTTGTTTGTCTCCACTGCATTTCCTGCTCTTCAGGTATCAGTATATTCACTACTCAAAGTTAAGTCCAAGACCAAGTATTTTTAAACTTATGGGATGCTCAGAACAAGTCTTTTCTTTGAGTCTCCTCTGTTGTTTAGAGAAAATAAATCTGATCATGCTCCCTTAATATCAGCTAAGCTCGTTTGAAAACTGCAGGAGTTTCCCTACATATATAAAACCAGCTAAGGTTGTTTTTCATACCTTCTGCAAAATAACAGCTCTAAAGCCACCTTCTTTCAGAGGTAACAATCAAGGTCAAACTCCATTTAAATACTTTGAAAAATCAGAGGTATCTGCAAGTATTAAAAATAAACTACTAAAAATCCTATTAACATTTCAAATATTTTGGCCAGTATACTGGTTGTAGTGTTTCTTCTGAATCCGGCTTTAACGTGTAAAACAAATGGCTTTTGTTGCTGAAACACAACAATCAATTGAATTGAATGTTGTGAAATTAGAAGAACTTTAGCTGGTTCTGCAAGTACAGCTTCTATATACAACTTTATTTTCTGTTGATTTTTAGCATTAGTAGATCATTCCTTAGGCAGGAATAAAAGCATTTGTATGATGGGAAACTACAGGAGCAGTCCCCCAGTGAGGTTCAGTGCCTGTCCCCAGAAGGGCTTTGATGGAGCCAAGACAGTGATGGATCCCCTCCAGCCACTGCCCCCAGGACTCCTCTGCTCAAGGAAGGTTTACACATTGCACAGGAAGAAAGCACCTGAATTAAAATAACTCAGTGCTAAATTGGCCAGTTCTCTTTGCTTAGTTTTGAAGAGTCTCCTTTCCACCCCCTCACCACCTGCAGTTCTTGACCTCCTTAGAGGGGTTTTATAGGAGGAAGACGTATAAAGAGAAAGAAAGCTGTGGAGGCAGTAGTCTACCATGCTGTGATCCACCTCCTAATGGGTGCATTGGGATTTATCCCCTTGCCTAATGAAGGCAGAAGAGACAACTTCTACCTGGGTCACAACTGGAAATATTCAAAACTCCGGTGCAGATTCACTCTACAGCCAAGAGTATTTGGCTGCTGTACAAATGCCATCACTACCCTGGGCGACGTGGGCTTCAGGAACAATCTTTTCAGCCAGGGAGCTCTGCAATTCCTCAGTAGGTCCTGGCATGGCAGCCAGCCCCTGACAAGAGGAAGAAGCTATTTTGCAGCAGCTATTTTGGCCCTAACATTCTCCGAGTTAGAATCTGTGGGTCCAAAAGTACGGCGCAGTGAAAAATGACCTCACCTTTCTTGTGACCCTGACAAGCTTATTTCAAACCAGTGCTGGGAAACTCCACATAGTTTCAAAGCAAACAATTAAGTTGAGGATTACAGCAGTTGTTTTCAAGTGTTCGGTTCTCACATATTGCACACTGTAAAGGCAATATTCACTGTCAATAAGGGCGCTTGACTTCTGGTTCATTCTCCCTTTAGCACTCCTCTTACAGTGATATTGGATACAAAGCCATTTCCTTTCATAGGGCAATACATGGCAGAATCTAGGATGTAATTTAAGGGGTTCTATTGATATCATAAATTACAAGAAGTCTGCTGAAGCAGTTTATGAATGGCAGTAAAAACCTGAAACTGAATTACATCATTAGAATCGTGCACCACATACATGTATTATTATTTATAATACAGATCTAAGTATCCCTATATTTTATAGACGAGGAAGATGCCATAGGACCTTGTGCTAAATAGGAATAGGACTTCCACTGCCTCTTGCTAGCAGATGTGCTTCAATAATGGAATAGAAGAGTGGTGTTTATGAAGTTACTTCATAAAGGAGAAAAGAAACCCAGATCTCTAAGCTTGGGAAAGTACGATATCACCGCAATGCTTTCTACAAGATCAGTTCCTTGTGCCTCTCTCTGAATAACATCCTTGCTCCACATACCAGAATTGAATTTGAGGAGGACACCGAGGATCTTAATTATTTCAGCACACAGAATCTGTGTCCGTATTTCAGAGTACAGATATAAATCTGATCTGGGCAATAGCTGTCAATCAGATCACTGCCTCTCTGCTTTTAAATTCTCTGGCTCGTACCATGATCTAGCACAAGCACTTTAAATATACAGTTACACAAAGACAGAAAGAATAATAAGAAAGCTGTAGTCTCACAGAAACAGTCTTCAAACGGTCCCAAATCACTTGCTCTCACTTTGCTTAAGAATTTAGTTCCCCAAAACAAAGTAACTCATGGCCTGTATTGAAACTCCAGACATCTGCTGCAGAAAATGGGCTTTGAAGGGGAAAGACCAAACAGGCACAATTTTGCAAATATTTTCATGTGAAATGTACTTACTTCTCTGCTTTACTACACTGCCAAAATAGGACATGAGGCTGATAGCTGCAGCAATAAGCATATTTTTAGTGGCCTATCAAAAAGATAATTTTGTAAGCTCAAGCATAAAAACCTTTATTTAGAAGAAAGTCATCAGTAAAGCCAACAGGTCCTTGATGTAAAGTCTGCTCCCACCAGCAAAGTTATCAAGAGTAAGCCATGTGCACCTCCTGGTAACACTGAAAGTACCTGGAGCCAACAACCATTGAGTATGGAATTTCAGGGGCCTAAGGGAATGAAATACCTATTTATTACTGGATTTCAATACACTGAGGATCAAAACTAAGTTAGTTCCTCTGAAATGGCAAGGCTTAAAGGGCAAATAAGTTTATTTTATTCCCATGCTTTATAATATTGAGGATCAAGATACCTAGAAAACCATTTCTGGCCTTTCAAATAATAGTATAGTTATTTGTCGCCAGTAGAGCATTGGCATTGTTTCACAGCTACCCGTCTGTTAAACCACTGACTGATCAGCCAGGTTCGGTGGAGGCTGCAGCTGGTCCTTGACACGCAAGAGTAGATGATGCTTCTCATACCTGCAGCAGCCTTTAGAGGAGGAAGAGCAGTAAGGAATGGAGGGAATAATATTTGTGTTTTACGCTCCAGAATTGGGCATAGTTTGAAAAGGGAGAACATGATGTGAGGGAGGTGAGGGAGGAGAGGTATTTTAATTTACCCCACCGGAAGCTGCAAATACCCTGAAATAATCTTTCTTTTCCAGTGGGAAGAGATAGGTTCTGCCAGAGCTCAGCCCGGTACTCCCTTGCCTGCTTTTTAGGCTGACATTTGCCCTTGAGCAGAGATCTTCCTTTGGGTGCACCAGATCCCGTTTGTGACATTTAACCTCAATTGTCTCAGGCTTTTCTTTCACTTGCCCAAAGGATGCTCAATCCACTGCAAGTCGAATTTCATGTAATTTAGACTGTAAATTCCCAAGTGGAGACAATGCCCCTTGACTGTTCACTGCAGAAGTCGGTTCTCTGGTCCATGCATACGGTTGACCGTGCTTACCTTACTTTGCAGTAAGACTAAATTGCCTTGTGTTGGCTTGTTTTTCTAGTAAGCTGTGTATGTTAGCTGTCCTCCAGTAGGAACTGTTTTCCAGTGGGAACGATGGAATGGTATTCCTGCAGGGACTTTGAGTATTCACTTTCCTAATGGATCTGTAGCAATGCAGGATTTTTTCTTGGCGAGGTTCCTCTCCCTAATGATGATGAAAGGTGCCTGCGCCACAGATCAACTCACTGATAAAAAGACATTATTTTAAGAATTTTTAGTGTTATCATCCTATGTTTTAAAAAAACACATTTCCTTTGACTCAGCCTACTCCTGGGAGAGTATGTAAAATACTTAGTTAACAGATATTTTTTCCAAATTCTGTATATTAAACTTAAATAATTTGGAATCATTTGGTAACTGAAGGTAAGTCCGTTACAAGTAAATACAGTATACATAAGCGTGTGCTTATGTAAAATGCCTAAAAAGACCCACCCAAAACTCCTGTTAACCACCATTCACAATATTAATGTTCTCCCTGGGTTTGTAGCAGGGAGAGCTCCTGGTCTGTGCTGGGCTTTGGCTATCCTCTTGTTCAAAGTCCCCTCAGGCTCAGGGAGAGGAAGCCTGGAAGGTCAGCAGAGGAGCTCAATCCTATTGCCAGATCCTTGCTTGCTGTCATGAGCAACCAGATTCTGTCACTTCAGTTTTATACTTATGGGTTTTGGACCTGTTAGGTGTTAGCAGGGTCACAAGGTGACCCTGCTCTGGATTTGAGGCAGGGCGATTAGGAGACCTGTGCCAGCTGCAAGGAAGAAATCCAGGTAGAAAGTGAGGCTGGGGAGAAGTGCCCTTCCCTGGAGAGATGGGAGGACAGGGCTCGCCACCAGAGGCTTTGTTCGCTTGACTCTTCTGACGGTGGGACCGGTTGCAGAAAAGAGCAATGGCCATCACTGCTGTCTGTGTTGCACAGACACACCATCCCGGGACATCCCTGGGGTATCATCAGGGGGTGACTTAGGGCACGTAAATGTTACGTGCTTGAACTCCAGAGAAAATAATTTCTAATCCAAGGAGTAAGTTTTTAACATGCAAAATGACTTTGGGAGACCCATTACTTTTTGAATGGTTCCTCTTTTGCAAACGCAGCGCCTGTCTAGGAATGTTTATGTTTTGATTACAGAAAATTAATAGATATAGTATAACCTGAATCAAGGCACTTCACAGAAAACACTGTTTATTGCCTCCTTTCACACAGAGGGATGTTTCCAACATTAATGTATCTGCTAATCAGAGCAATCTGTGATGTAGCTTTCTGGATAACACAGCACCGAAAAAATATGTATTTTTCATAAGTGAGAATTAACATCTTAAATCCCACCTAGAAATCAAAGAGAAAAAGATCTTCAGTCTAGGGTCTAGGTGCTGATGCAAAGATTGCTAAGCTTCCCAAGGAAGTAGGATGATTAGGATAACTGGCCATCCAAATCTTTTGAGGTCTACCCTGCTATACCCTGATATACTCCCATAAAATAAGAGAGTAAAAACAAGAATAATGTAATTTTCTGAGGAACCTACATGGCAGGTAGGGATGCCAACATAACAAAGTGCATGAATGAAATGAGTGTATTAGCCACGATCTTAGCACTAAGTACGTATACTTAGTTACAGGGATCTTATTTAGGGGGAAAATGCAGTTTGGAAAGGAATTGAGATGATACATCTCAGTGATATTTAAAAAAACCCCAAAACTGGTTATTTCTTATGATTTGGGGTACTTCTTCTTATACAAAGTGTTGTCTATCAAACTCATAAGCATATGAATCTCTTTGACTATACTATTGTTCAATCTGCCTGTTCATGTCAGCCTCTTACTCCATTATAATGCTTGAATGATTCACATGCAATGTTTCCAATCCACTTTTCCTATCTTGTGAAACTTTTTAACAAAATGTTAGCATTTGCAGGCACCAGATGTTTTGACATAAGGAGAAGCAATATGTAAATTTTAATCCATGCTAGGAACAATAGCCTGGAGGCACCTTTTTCTTATTACATGAATCATATACTTAACCACAATGTGGTGGATTATATCAAAATCATCGCCACCCTGAATATAGAACACTTGTCTTGTGGTTGCCAATTAATGAAACTGATATATATTTAACTTGATGGGTACCAGTGATTTAACCAATAAGCCTTAGCATACTTCACTGCTGCAGTCTCCTTTATAATTAGACTTTTGCTCTGATTACTATCACGTCATACATTTTCCTCTAATCACCCATTGGTTGTCAGTAAAATGATGCTGACATTAAATCTGTTTTTCTGTCAATTGCCAATATCACTACTTTTAATCAAGCAGTGTATCACATAGTGCTTTTCTATTATCTGAAATAACTTGATTTTATTTTCTGATGCTGTTTATTTAATTGTTAAGTGTCTGATTCTGCAACAGGCTGAGCGTTGCCTTTCTTCAAAGTGAACTGAGGGCTCCCAGTGTCTCACAAAGGAGCTGAGTACCTTTTATGATCAAATTCTAAGTGCATAATAAATATGTAACAAAGGAAAGATTCTTTCCATGGCTAATCACTGAACTTTAAATAATATTTATAATAATATTCTGGTTTAATACTGATAGGGGTGTCTTAATGATTTGATGAAATAAAGAGCTTGGAGAACATCTTTATTACAAATAGAATGCTTATCAGATGTACACAAACAATGAGCACTATTTTACATGAAACAATGAGCTATTACAAAACTATAGCTGAAATATATGTTACTACTCAACAACTTCTGCATCATTTCATGCACAGAAAGCACCAAATATCTTCTGAAGAAAGCAGCACTTTTGATATTAGGAATTCGAAATGCAATCCAAATCCTTACTTAATTCATTAAGTAAGAGTATCTTTTAGTGCCAAATGGTACCTAATTATCAGCTTTAAAAAAATGTTTTACATCTTAAAATACAATATTCTGTTTATCCTAGATTGTCTGGGGAACATCTAGTACATTAAAAGATTTTTGTAGAGCTTCTTAGTGATTTAACTGATATCATCATGCCTGCTAGCAATTTTGCAACATTCTGAAAACACTTTCCATAAATCAAAGCCTTAGCAGCAGGAATAAGCAGATGGCAGGAGACCATATTAAAGAATGTATCAATTATTTTTATTAATGGGAAGCTACTGGATCATGATGTATCATAATGGACTAAATGTTTAGCAGTTGTGAAGTGTTTTGTCTGTTAGGTATCTCAGATGTTCTTAGCGGATGTTATTATATTGTCTTGTGGTGGCATTCTTTGAGAGATTGGATAGTGAAGTTTCACAAGGGACATATAAAGAGATGTTTTAATTTCAGTCCTTTAATTGTATTCATATAATAAACATAAAATACCAGCATGTATAAAACGTAATTTTAAAAAGGTTGCATATACACTGCGTGATAAAGTACATTCTGTCTGTATACACTGACTTAGAAAACAAGATACTATGTGGTTAACAATGAAAAATAGCAATTATTATAAAAATATTCTACAGTCTCATAATAGTAATGTAAATGCCTTTACTTGTCTAAGAGACTTAACATAATTTTAAATTACAATAATTTTACATCCTCCATTCATATATACAGCCCTATTAAAGTCAAAAGGTATTATAATAACAATGTTCTTATTAAGATTAAATGACTGAATTATATTTAGTTATTTTACTCTATAAAGCAACTGTGTTCCTGTTTGTTAAAACTGTTTGCACTTACTGTAGCTTTTCACACTACCCACGCTATACGCAACGAAATAATTTAGGTTTCTGTTCTTAGTATAGTATCTATATCCATTTCATGAATTAAACAGGATGTTAATATTTCAACTCCCTTTCCTTTTGTGTAATTATCAGTTGGCTGTTTTGTGTATTCTGTAGGAATATGTCCCCCAGCTTTGAACAGCTGCTACTGAAAACAAGCAAGAACTTCTCATTTAATACATCTTGACAAAAATAGCAAATTCCCCTCACCCTCTGTCCTGCTCGAGGTCAAACTCTGTAAGTCTTTAAATTCTTTTCTAGGCCCACAGCCACAGATATATTATGCATCTCTTTCACATGATTTCATTAAACAGATCTCTGTAGGAAATAGCTAAAAAAGCGTATTTTGCTTGCACCATGTTTTAGTCCAATAAAACTCGCACGGACAGCAAAGAAAATCTGCCTGCGGAAGGACGTCGGGATTTGTCCCTGTAGTCATGAAATCCCTTTTGTCTGTACAAGCCAGTAGGACCAGGCTTTGGTCTGCTCTAACAGCCCTCCCAGCTTCACCGCAGCCTCACCAAACCTGGCGTGACAGAAGGAGTGCTCACTCCAGAAAGTCTGGGACATGGCTTCCAGCACACACATCTCCTAAATGCCCTCAGTACCACCTGTTTGTCCTCAGAATGTCCTAGATTACTGCTTCTTGCACCCTGTATCACCACCTAATTTCAAGGATGATGCCGAAATACAGATTATAGTTACTAGCGAAAATACTAATTACGGTTACTTCCTACTAGACAAAATGTAATACATTTAGTGTTTTGGGCAAGGGGGTTGGGGATTTGGTGTGAATGAAGAGAGCTCAAATGTGTTTAATGATAGATGCAAAAGACCCATTCACTATCTTCTGTTAAGTTTCTCATGCAGGAAGAGAGAAAAAAATTGGTGCTTCAGACAGAAGAATGAAAATCATCTTTAAAAAATTTAATGGATGCAGTATAATGTTTTTTTTAGAACAGTGCTTATAAAAGTGATGAAATTCAGAATGTTATTTAAAGTCAATATAGTTCAGAAGTATGGTCTAACTCCCATGTAAAAGTTCAATGGGAAAATCGTGTAATACATTCATATTTAATTTCTTTTTCTCCATTATGAGCAATCCACACTGGTGTATTTAAAACTAATGTAGTAGAAACTACAGTACAAGGAAAAATGGCATTTGATATCAACCAAGTATCCCTTCCTTTCATCAGCTGAAATGGACAACACACATCCTACACTAGACATAATGTGGGCATAAATGTTACTTTTAATTCATCGTATTTTGTATTCAAATGTCAATATTAGCTAGTCTTTGACAAAGCTATGACAATGTGGTTCCTCTTCTAATAAGCTTAATTTATAGAAGCACTCCAATTAAAATGCTGATCAGTCCTATGTTCGATTACCTTTGGTTAATACTCATTTGTCTTTCCATTCCTTTCTTCCGTGCTAAAGAAAAGAAAATAAAATGACTCAAAGACTGTTTGTTGTTGTTACTATTTTTAAACATGCAGTGGAAGCATATCGTAGCCTCTTCTGAGGGTCAGGTGTGTGCTCAGCTGTCTGGGACCCCACACATACGCAACAAGAAGATCAGTTTTGCTCTGTTCATCTTACATCCAAACGGTTTGCATAGGCTTATAGAAATGCTTGAGTTTCCTAAAAACATAAATATTCTTGCAAAATTGGATATTTGATCATCTTTCATAGGCATCCAGATGTAATTTTTTATTCCATTACTAACTTTCCAATTAAGAAACCATCATGAGACTATCTGGGTTGGTCAGGAATGGGCTAGGGCCCTGGAGGAACACAAACCTCACAAGAACTGTGAGGAGCACCCAGATATCAATAACAGAAGAGGCAATAAGAAGAAACAATTTCTCTGTTCCTGGATAATATGTTTAAATACATTTAAAACTGAAAGCAAACAATAATAATCTATTTTAATCTCTTCTTGCTGTTTCCAATTCTGCGTCACTTCTGGGGCATGAGGCAGGAACAGTGATAGTAAAATTAATACACACTTTTGAAACATATTTTGAATCGTTAGAGAAATCCCTAATGTGATCTTTTGGCTCTGCTTGAGGAAGAGCTGTGAAGAACTTGTGCCAGTTTATTTTCCGATGTATTAATATTACAATTAGGATGATTGCACTTAATGTCCTCCAGGAACATACATCACTTTCCAGAATTTCACTATGTATAGAAATGATATGCCTTCTACCTGCCCTCTAACTGCCAAGCCTTTACTGAGTCATCAAAACACATTTTCCAAACGCCTCCTCTTAGCAAGTTAGTTATGAGAAGCCGTGCATCACATTCCGAATATCCCCTTTGGTTTGACAAGTCTTCCTTTTCAGCCTTTCTGTAGTGAATCCAAAGCCAAATTTGTAATTAAATTCTCTTTGTCTCAAGAGTATGCAATGGGAATCTTGTCATTTCCCTCCATTTCCAAATGGATCAAAGGCATGCGTATGGATAAAGAACTGTGCTGCCAAAGGACACCGAAAGTGTTGTCCAGAAGCACACTGTCGTGTCACTGAATTCTGATCTCTTCCATACAAAAAAGGACACAGTCTGAACATTCTTGGAATAAGCAGCTGGCATAGCACTGTTACTGGTATTGCTTGTTTTAAATTGTGCTGACTGTAAGATGGAGTATCTTTGTTGAGTCTTGTACATCCATACAGTCTTTCTGCAGACACGTCATATCTTTTTCTGTCTGAGTTCACTTGAGTCTCTGTCATTATGTTAGTTTCCATTTTTCTTCTGTATAATTAAAACATATATTAAAAGTCTGTTCTTTTTCTACAAATGAATTTTTTAAAAAAACGCTATTCCGTGAAAAGCTTAATGGATTTTCTCCTTTTAAAGAGAAGCCTACGCAGTTTAAATTTCATGCTCACTTCACTTGTGCGAAGGCATTACTGTCTGTTTTTTCAGATTTTAAAACTTGTAACATCTCTATAGTTCCCAGCTTAAATAGTTCCCTGTTGCTTCACATTTTGTAGATTTTTTTAGTTATATTAAAATAAAAAAGAAATTGAAAAATTACTAAAACTCATGTTTATAGCAGATAATAGTGAATGCAGAGTTTGAATACACTTCTGTAACATGGGTATTCCTTTTGTAGTAATAATTTTCATAGCACTGTAAAAAGTCAAGTAATGACAGTAAAAATATCCCAGTGAAGAAAGTTTTGTGCAAATGTCAGCTGTGAACAGGGGGTGTGAATGTGGGGCAAAGTGATATGAGTTCACGTCCATTTCATTTTCCTGTGAAATAAAGGCTGATTTAAACCCTTTTCGTGTAGTAACTTATCTTCACAGTGTCTCTCCTTATTCGTGTTTAAAATAAGCACAAACACCATGCTTACATTCAACTCAGACTTTTAGCAAGTGGTTTAGAGAAGTATGAGGCCCTTTCTCCTTTTATAAATCATCTCCATCATCTGTGCTAAAGCTGCTTCTCCTGCTGCTCTCTTTCGATGCAGCTGGGGACGTGGAGGACAAGAGTGGGTCTGTTCCAAATGGTGACACTGTGTCATCCAGCAAAATTTCCTCTAGTCGTTGCTCTTCTTTTAAAGCTGCGCTGAAGGACAAATCTGTGAAGTGTGAAAGTGGATCAGAAAAGGCTGTAGATCCATCGCAAACATCAGAATTTGGTCCATGTGCCAGAGGCATTTGTTGAGAGTAGTCTACAGAGTTCTCCTCTGGATAAGACTGTTGTTTGATGACCTGTGCGGCTAAATCGACAGCACTGACCGAAGACATGACTGGAAGGCCATGTGCACGTGCCTGGATCTCTAGTTCCTAACATTTCAAAGAAAAACAGTTAGTTAATGACTTTGAAAGACAAAACAGTGTCTTCAGAACTATTGCAATAAGTACAAAGTTCTTACATGCAAATTAATTATACCTTTTTGTCCAGTTGTGGGACTACAGTTTAAAATACAAAATTGATAATCTATGAAAATTTACCTCTTCAGTGTTTTCCTTTTTATTTCCCCTCCTGTTGTTGAGCAACTGTCCTAAAGGAACATGAAGTAGGACAACCTCTCTAAAACCATTGTATGTTGAACCCAATACGGGTGACAGAAAAACATTGCAACTTTTTAGTTCTTTATCCGCTGCTATCCAGAGAAGCAGAACATACTTTACTTGGTGATGCTTATGATATACAGATATATGAGTAAATTGCTGTATATAAGACGATTGATGTTATGTCTATCTCATCTTCATATGTATGTCTATATTCAAATCTTGCATTTCAAGTCATGCAGGGCTGTATTCTGCTGCTTCATATCACAAGCAGATATAACACAAAATTTGAAATGGTTACAAAGGAAAAACGAAAATACTGAAGGGAATTTTGTATCCTGTATTGATTTTTGGCTGCAGGGATACACTGTTTTGTTTCCTTTTTGTCTTTCCCTGGCTGTAATTCATACATAAGGAAATTGGTTGTACAAATACTTTATTAACTTTCCATGTATTTCTTTATGTAAAGTCTACTTATCAAAGGAATTTCCTAGAAATCTAAAAAATACCCCCTCCCCAATATACACAGCAATAAATAGGGAAAGCCAATTCATTTTTAATAAACGCCATTTGGGGAAAAATGATATAGATTAATAAAATTTGATGAGGGATAAGTACTGAGAAAGCTTTGTAGTTCATGACAACGCTTTTATACAAACCTGAATTCGAAGTAGAAGTCTTCTGTTAGCATGCTCTAATTTCTTCTGCCTGTGTTCTAATTCTCTGGCTCTCTGTTGTTCTTTTTGTAGCCACTTGATGTACTCCACTGATGCTTTTAAAATAGTTCCTTTGTTCCAGCGCATATCACTGCAGAATGTAGAGATAACCTTTTCACAATTGTGCATGTCAGCAGAATTCATAAGAACTTACAAAATCTTTTACATTAATATGAAATAATGATTTACATGACTATTATTCACTCTTAGATATTATTGCTTCTGAATGGAAATTTTAATAGAATAGTTAAGAAGCCCTTATATAGTAAAATTAATCCCAGAATGAAAATAAGTGTCAAAAGAAAGTAATAAAGTGACTTTTTGTGGGAGAGCTAAATGCAATATCATGATTCTACCATTACAGTTTTTATATTTTTAGTGAAAATTGCTTTTATTATTAACTCTAAGATTAAAATCTATGTGCAGTATTTCTGCATTAATGAACTAGGAAATATACATTACTGAGGACTTAAGCCTAAATTTTTAAAGATCATTTTGAATATACTACTCCTTTTACCTGACTTGCTAATGAGGTTGCTTTTATGCTTGTTGAGAAAAAAATGGTCAGTGCTGAATGCCACTCCTCATTGATGGCAGACCAGACAAATCGCACTTTGGTAACCGTAATGGAATGACAAATACCCAGTTCAAAAATCTTGAAACAATATAAACCAAACTAAAATCCACAGTTACATGCAGACCCCAACTCAAAATAAAAGCCTTGCAAAAAAATAAGATTAAACCTGTCCATCATTCAGGAAAAGATCGATTAACTTCCAGCTTACAAGCAGTCTTACTAAGAACAATACACTTGTTCAAACGCATCTGTTCAAGGGCTTTCATGTATCCCTTTATCAACTTTCCATGTATTGCTTTATGTAAGGTATTGGAGGCCTTGGAACAAGAATTAAATTTGCTGGAAATGTTTAATTTCTAATAAAGTTCAGTATTTTATGATACAGGATGGGTCTGTCTGCTGCGTTAAATACAGATGGAAATATCCAAACTATCCACTTCACTGCAAGATGGCTTAGACCAAGAAGAAGATTGGCAGAAGTTCTGGTCCTACAAAGCAGCCTGAGAAGGAAAGAGCGATTGAAACTGGTAAGAATCTGAGGTTGGGAGTGACAAGCAACCACCTTAGTGCACTTTTTTTTTTTTTTTAGTACCTATTCCAAATACATATGTGCTGGCATTTATAGAGTCAAAAAGAAATATAAATCATACTCCAGTCAATCATGACTTTCTATTATTCTTTGGTTGCTTTAGGTAGTAAGACTTGCTCCTACTCACATGCTCACCTGTGGTGAGTAAAACTGTTATCTGCAGTGGATTTGTTGGAGAAGTGTCTATGCTTTACATTCAGCTTCTCATAGTAAGTGCCTAAGAACTTTGCAACCTTACCCCAAGGCTAAGCACTCTTAAAGACTTCCATCAAGGCAGTTGTCTTTCTACTGAATGTATAGGGCAAAAGCCAGGCAGATATAGGGTTCAGGGACTCAGATCACCTGGCCTTTCCTCATGCTCTGTACTAGAGATAAAACCTTATGGAGCTGATAGCTTTAAAGATGCTCAGAAGAATATACAAAATAATTTGTGATAAAGCATCACAGTATTTAACCATACCCTAGAATTTAGATCATTTACTAGACATTTAGGAGAACCAGCTTTTTGATCAGAGAAGGATTGAATTCACATCTCTCCTCCCTGGGCAGCACACAAACCACGGGTCTCCAGCATACTGGGACCTCCCCTCATCTCAGTGATGTGGGCCAGGAATGTATGGCTTTCAGGATTAGAAGGTGAGGAGTTGAGAGAGAAAATAATTATTGTCTCAGAGCCCTGCTGTCTACAAAGCCAAAACATCAGAGGCTGCTCCCTGAAGTGGGTATATGTTCTTATTTAGACCATCCCTGGTCAATAAAACTAAAGCAAAGGTGGGAGTGGGCGCCAAGAGCAGAACCTATCTCCCTCATGACAGCTGAATCATCTCTTGGCAGTCCCTCTGCCTCCTCCTTCCTCTCCCTGTACTTCTTGCCCAGGTGGGAGGATAGAACGTTTTCCTGCCAGCATCCCATGGACTCCCTCCTAGGAGAGGACTTGAGTCTCTTACATGTGGGATACCTGTGTTCAAACTGTAAAGGTTAAGGAAGTTTTTAGTACACAGGATGCTTACTTTCTGGACAAATCTTCGACTGCCTTCATCACATTATAATCTTGTTTTCTTCAGACTTCTTTGGAAAGTTAGTTAAAATACTGAGAAGTCCCTATTTATGCCTGAATTGCGGTGGAGTTTGAAATGCAACAAAGTGCCTGTCTGTCTACACCATAGCACTCCTGAATAAATAGGAGCAGCTAAAAGTAGGAGGACAACAACATTTCAAACTGGGAATCTCCACTGCCATCTCACATATGAGCTATATGTGCTATATATAACTCAGAATTACAGTAGGTTTTTGTTTAATTTCAAGTGAAAATGACTGATTTAGGACATGTTCATGGCAACTTTGAAAAGTGCTACAGTAATAAGAAAACCTATAGCATAAACTCTGGAGAAACACAATCTGCTTAGCCAAGGGGGATCAGCTCCTCCTAGCATGTAATTAAGACAAAACCAAGCTAGTTTTGGATTGATGGTTCGAGCATAAAAAGGTAGTACTATGAAATTAGAAATTAATCCATAGCTGGTAAATGGTAATAATTAAGACATGTAACAGCAGGAGAAAAATACGCGTATATCACATATTTGGCAAATATTTCATAGTGATTTCACAAACAGTTTCATGTCAGTTATAAAATGTTATGAATTCAAAATGAAATTCAAATAATATTTTTGGTTATTTTTTCTGATTGATATATGAAGAAGCCACATATTCATGACTGTATTTGGAATCTTTTTGTGATGAAATTTATTCATGTAACATTTATTCATAACATGTTGTTCATGTTGCCTTGATAGTCTGAATTTTTACGTATATGGTAATGATATTTTTTCTCATAAGTTGAAATAAATCTTTGCTGAAGGGCCAATTCGTAGATTCAAACTGCCAGAGAGATGGATCTGGTTGGTTTCTTCATGAGATACATATGTATAGGTATCTCTTGTGCTAATATTAGAAATTTGAGAGGCAAAACTATCATGGAGATCTAGGATGAAAATGCTGTGGTTACTACTATTACTTAAGAGACCCTGTTATTTTATGTGTGTGTCTGTGTGAGTGCCTGTATCCCACATGTTCTACTTCTGTACTCAGAAGATATACATATACTGGTTGGTGTCTTCTTAAATGAGGAATATTGAACTTAAATATTCCAATGTTTGAAGGCAACAGAGCAAAGGATCAGCTGGTGACCTTAGAATTCAATATGTCTTTTACTCCATGTCTTTTTGTTTATACCAGGAGCAAAAGGAAACACTGAAGAAGTCTGTGCTGGTTTCACATTGCAGATGCTCTCTGTCCATTTTAGCCCAGAGCACCATACAGCAGTCACAGAATAGTGCTATGGAGAAATGGAGGTTCTATGCAGATGTTCAGGATTGGAAGAGCAGCAACATAACTAGTGAGCATGAAGGCAAATGCGGGGAATAGCACAGGGGAGGTGATGCAGCAATAGTCTGCAATGCATCTAGCTCTGTTTAGCAGGCAGGCAAGCAGGTTCATCTATGATAGAAAGAAAAAAACACCTCAGCAAGTGAAAATGGATTAAATCCAAGCAGAGCAAGTGAGTAAGAAAAATTCAGCAATTCTCTGATCGGTTATTGGTTTTCTGTTATTTTTATGAAAATGCTGAATTCTAAATTGGAGGCAAATAAAATTATCAGAAAAAATGGTAAAAGTGACACTAGGAAATAGTGGTTTTTGCATTTTAAAGATTTATATATTGTGTTTGCTCAATGTATAATACGAGACAAAATTTGAAATGACCAGGCTTACAAACCCATTTGAGAACCTTTAAAAACTGAGCAGCTGCTGGCAGTTGTTAGTCATTTTATTGGAAACTGCTTTATAAAAACAGAGAAATCTGTCGCATTTGTAACTGTTTTGAACCTACAAAGTTTGATATAGATCAACTTCTCTTTGGAGATGGCAGGAATTCTTTTTTTCATTTTACTCTTTCACTGCGTATTAATTCCTTTCCTTTTTTTTTCCTTATTCTTCATTTTTATTTTATGTATGTAATGCTCTGTCCTGTAAATACTGGAACACATGGGAGGCTCTACATGTGAAACAAGTCAGTTGAGAGCTGTAAGAAGTTTTGCAGGTCTAGTCAGCAGTGACTCTTCAAAGGATGATTGTGTCTTTGTCTCTGTGTGTGCGTGTGGTAGGATAATTTGAAGTTTTTAGCAAGCTAAACATACGTTATCTAGTTTAACTAACAGAGGTCTACCACACAACATGATTTGCATGGAAAAGTAGCAAATTTTATTAGTCTTTCATCCTTACTTCTTGCTAACTTTACCAGCTGAATCTCTCTACAAATCTCAAATGCCCAGGCCAAAATGTGACTCTCACCTAGGAGAGTTTCTCATTTAGGAGAAAAGAAACCATGAGACTGATCTTCAGCTCACTTCCACCAAGGTAACTTTGTTGAAGTCAAAGGAACTTCACTAGTTTACACAAATTGAACTCCTGTAAAAAGGATGAAAGCATGTGATCATCTAAGATTAGAACTAATCAACGAAAGCAGAGTTTGGGAGAGGGTGATAGTCACAGTTTGCCAGCCACAGAACAGTTACTAATAACAAATATGTTTGTGAAGTTGAAACTGTTTGCAGACCATTTCTTTCCCTATTTCTCAGAAATTAGCTTTAAACCATGCTTGCTCAAAGAAGAACTTTGAAGGACTTTGTACTTGTTTTGATGACCTGCACAATTACAAAGTGTATTCTTCTGAAAGGGGCAGCAAGTTTCCATTTTATAATAGCATGAGTGTACACAAGCTTTTCCTTTACAAGAAACGTGGCTGGCTGTTAGCGGGTCTATCCAGACAGCAGACAGAAGGTCAGGCACAGGCAGATGCAGAGAGCGAAGAGAGAGTGAGAGCAACCCACTACTTCTTGCTAAATCCTCGGTAGATCTCTTAACATCCTGATTCTGTAGAACAACCAGAATTCTTAAAGGAAATATATTTTTTTTCCCTTAGCATTTCTCACAGTTCTTGTCCGGCTACCATATAACAGTTCTTGCGTAGGCGTTTCTAGACTCTACCACAACATGAAGTCCTGTTAATCACCAAGAGCTGGGTTCTGAAAGGCAGAACACAAATAACTATGAATGGAAAGGTAGGTATATTTAAAGGACCAGGTTATCAGTTTTTCAGCAAAATATGACTGGGTATTTGGGGCCTTTTTTAATTCTATTTTTGAATTATGCTGTGTAACTGTTTTGCATTTCTGAATCATCTACCACTCGGATATCTAAGCATTGAAAATTAAACAAAAGAGTCAAAGTTCTTTGCAACTTATACTTATCTCTATTTTCTGATGCTGATGAAGTGAACTTAAAACACCCATTCATTTAAGCAATGTAATCCACACTTTTCATCATTAAATTAAAAAAAAAGAAGGTGAAAAGAATAGGGATTTAAGCCAGTCAAAAGAAAGTCCCTGCGGAAGCTCTGCAGGAGCCAAACAAGTTCACTATATAACTAACAAAACAAAAGTGAAATAAAAACCCCACACACCACTTCTAAGAAATATAAATCATAAAAGGTTTCCAAATAGCATCAAAAATGTCCTTTTCTGTTCCTGAGTCTAAATGTAATCTTCTTGAAGCAAGCCATCTGGGACAGGCATGCTAACCACAATGGCTTAGTTATACTAGTATTTGCTCTTCAATGCAAAGGCTGATTTGCTTCACTGTCATTAGTCCAAGCATCAGTAAGGTTTCTCCTTTTACAGCTAAGTTCCCACTGTAAGAAGAATATTCTGAAATCAATATATGAGGTGAAAATGCTATGTGTGATAAAATGATACAGATAAAGTATTGTAAGAGATGATACATCTCTTTCTTTCAAAGAAGAAGAGGGCAGATTGGGGGCACAGTAAGGAGTAATGAAGGAAAAAGCAAGAACTTAAAGAGAGGGTAAGGACACCGAGTTATGATTTGGCGACACAGGACCATACCAGAAAGAAACAATAATTTTGATCTGCTCAACCAACAAAACAACATGGTCAAATTAATGTATTTCCACCTACAAATACAGAAAAAAAAAAAAAAAAGAAAAGTTTTTACACTTCTTTGACTTAATTTAAGCTGGCACCAAGCTATAGCAAAATTATATTGTAATTTAGTTTTTCAAAAGCGTCTCGCACAGTTTGATGCCTCTTTTTCCTTAACACGAAATTGAAAGCTTTTAAATAAACCTATTTTCAAAAGGAGTACTGATTACCAGCCTTTTGAAGACAGTAGTCCTCAGAACCTGAGACGCTTAAGTTCACCTCATGCTTTTGTAAACATAAGCCACTTTGGGACTGTCCCACTGTTGAACTCAGTCATGGGTTTGCAGACTAAAGCAAGAAAAGGTGAAGTCTTCAGGATCTATACCTGAAACTTTTTCATCAGGCAACAACACTAAAATCTGTGGGTAAAATCCATCATCCACTTACTGGAGCAAAATTACAGGTCCAAATCATTCATTTTAAGAAGAGCTTAAGTGATTGCTCCAGGTATTAATGTTTTCAATAACTTCATAAACTAAACCTGAATCCAGACCAAAACATGTAATGGAAACACCTCTGCAGGCAATCAAAAATCACAACTAGAATTTGTACCTCATTCCCATTTCTAATTGCAGCATAGCTTGCTTCCGTTATTGCTTTATAGCTGCAAACCAACAGTGCCATCCACTGTTTTTCTGAGAAATCTTTCAATTATTTGCCCAAATGGTCTTGAATAGTGAAAGATGCACCAGCAAAATTGAAACTCTTCTACCAGTCTAAGTTTGTAATGGATTGCATTTGGCCAAAACTTTATTTAGATACTTAAAGCACTTCTTACTTTAACTCAGCTGTAATACCTAATTCTATATTAATAACAAGAACATGCTCATTTGTCTAATCTTGGATGGATGCAGTAGAAGGAGCCGAGTCAGTGAATTCTCTGAAATAGATGCAGTATGTTAACTTTCTGTCTGGTGATTTCACTCCAAGTGGCTTGTTATGCCAAGCTTGTGCTTATGTAGGTTTCACACAGCTTTATATTGTTATAGAAATCTTTAATAGAATCAAAAGTTTCTTAAGCCTAAGGAAAAAAAAAAGGCTGAAATATCAATAGATGTTTTCATTTGAAGTATCATGCAGGTCTGTATTGACATGCAAATGATAAAGACAAAATCTGTATAATCAATTTTATGAGAGTCACAATCACGCTAGTGCATGGTCTTAAGGCTTCCCTGAGCGACATGAGAAATCTAACACTAAAGTTCAGCATTAAATATCACACTGAATTGTTATTGCTAATCCTGCAATAGGCTTTCCTACCGAGGCAGCTTTTTTTCATGTTGATGACAAATATAAGCTTCAAGGGAATGCAAGAAATTTAAGCAATATGCATTTTGTGTCACTGTAAGTATATACATTAGTATAAAATGCTGTTATTATAGCAATTATAGCAATTATTATTTTTATCCTTGCATTTTAGAACTGTTGTTTTCCCTGTACTGAGTGGAGGACTTTAGAAAAATGCTCAGTCTACAGACTCTTAAGCTGATTTTTTTTCCTTAGGCAGAGGGCAGACAGTAACAACGTGCATTTTGTCTTATCCCACTAGAGGGCCCATGGAAAGGTCTGAAAGCATCTGTCCTTCCTTCAGAGACACCACACAATTGCTCACAGGGACTTTCTTCTTCTTTACCAAAAAGATTTTGTTTGTTTTTTATTTGTTTTTCTTTTTGTTTCCTTTTTTTCCCCTGAAGTGGCAAGCTCTCTTAACCACCCTGGAATTGCTTTCATTTTATTATCCTTTCACATAAATTTTCCCAACAGGGACCAAAAATCTGTCAAAGGTTTGTTACTTTGACGGTCTGATCTGAGCCATCTGAGCCAGTGACCTGGCATGGAAGATTTTGTATCCCATTACTCAATCCTATTGGCAGTATATGCAATTGTTTTTTTTTTTCCCCTGCGTTTAAACCATAAACATTATTATAGGAAAGACCATTGAACTCACGGATCATTAGACTTGGGGATGAGTGTGCCAAGCTCCTTGATTCGGTAATTAATATTATACCTTCTTCTTCTCTCAACTGTTAAAAAGAAAGGGTTACTATTTTTATGGTGAAATATTCTTGGAGAAATTCAACATAAAACATTTTCATTTGTTAAAAATAAGTCAATCAGTGTACAGAAAATTTCTTCCTCCAATAGAAGTCCCAACATGATCTCTTACCTGCCTCTGACTTACTTTCAGGACAAATTCCGTAATTAGCACCATCTCTGTATCTTACCGTACCTGTAGGTTTCTCTCCTATTTACAACTAAATTCCGAGAGAATGAAATAGCCACATATTGTCTAAATGTGAGCTAATATTTCTTTTTTTAATAATGTTTATGCATCCTTTCTCCACCATGCTCCTACACTACAAAGTTTTCAGCTCAGTGGAGTTTGCTGATGATCTCAACAGCAACATTTGACATAAGACAACTGATAAGACAAACATAAGACAAATATTTCATATTTTTGCCGTAACACCTGCTACAGATTACGGTTAACAACTTTGTTATCCCTTATCTACTTCAAATCACAGAGAGGACATAACCGCAAGCAGATCCCTTCACTGAAACTGAGACAGACTATGTACCAGAAACACTTCATCCTCAGCACAACTGCTTCCTCCAATGACGGACAGCACAAGTGCACTTATAGTAACTTTTACAACACACAGAAAATGAAGAAAAACCACATTTAAATAATAAAATATTTTCTGTATTTAAATTTATGCTTCTCGTAAGACAAACTATGTATGGTATTTTGTTTTATTCGCAGTTTAGTTAGAAAGAAAAATTGAAGACAAGCCTCTTGAAATTAGTTCCCCCTCTCTGTGCTCTCAGTCCACTTTACCAGCACTGGACTGGTATCCAGACTGATGTGTGTGCCCCTTCTCTGTAGAAAGGGTCTCACCTTCTTACTTCCCATTTCACTAGTTCAGAGAGAATTCTCCCTCACTATTTGACTATTTTTTTCTCCAGCTTCTTTTACATGCAGAAATCTCACATTTTCTAGTGAGCAGGGCCAAACGTCATCTCATCGCTTTGGGGGATTTCTTGTGTATACCCATCTCCTAGGTAGCCTAGTTATGATAAGACTGAAAGACAATGTGGAAATCCTGTATGAATGGCAGAAAGTTCTTTTTCTACCAGCAAAAAAAAAATGTTTTGAGGAGGAAGAAGGATGAATACTGTAGGAGTTCCATTGTGGTACTGCTATCTGTCAGCAACCAGCAGTGATGTGCTACTGGCGTGAAGTTGCACTTCTGTCCACTCCCTCCACGTTGTACTTTGACTCAATCCAAACCTCACTGAATGGACAGGATTCAGCTTTGGTACATTACTAGCATTGCATCAAGTTATTTCTGTTATCCTTTGCTTCTTGGAAGACTGTACCTTGGGCTTGATGTGCTAATGCTACTATATTCTGACAGACCAGAGCTCACCCATGTAACGCAGCCTACAACATGAATACATGCTCCCCTCACCACTTATGGAGACATGCACTTAAAGTTTGATGTCCTAATTTTGAATATAAATACAGATAGCCAGTTCTTAGAGCCTGGTAGAGCTAAATTAGAAGTGTGCAGCCAAGGGAAGCCTGATGGGTCTTCTTATGTTGAATTTAACCTTCTCACAGTCATATAAGCATATCACTTTCAGTCTCCTCACAACACAGATCACTTTTAGTTTCTTACTTTCACCAATACATAAATAGATTTTTTCTTCCTGTCTATGTGAGGTTCTTAGGTTTGTTCCTCAGTCAGCTATTTCCTCCCTAGCCAACTCCAGCTCAGGGAACTCCCTAGGTGTTATTAAATACCCTAGTGAAATGCTCTGCCTTGGTGAGACATATTATATTGTCTTACTCTCTCTAGAAACAGGAATTTCATTCAACAGATTAAAGAATTTCAGGTTTTGTAGTCATGATTCACATATTCAGGAGACAAGGTTATAATCCTCCTGAGTGTACTGTTAAGTGACCCCTTGCATCCCATTGGCATGAATGTATAGGAGAAGACAGTGAATGTACGCACATAGCAACCAAGCAATTTAAAAGATGTATTTCAGTTATATTGGCAAAATATTGGCAGAGCAAAAAGAGTTATTGAATATGCATTAACTATACAGTCATATGTCATAATAACTGTTATTTAATTAATATTTATAATGTGGAAAATCTCTGCAATGGACTCATCAAAAAGTAGCCAACTAAACATTGGCTATAAAATAAGGAAAAAAAAAAAAATTCTTTACAAGTGGACACTTAAAATATCATTCTCTTTTCTTTTCTTTTTTGTATTTTTTTTCCTGAAAATCAACTCCAATAGTTTATGCTAGTGAGTTAGGGGGAAATTTTGAAGCTTGGAAACATGTTTCAATAGAATTCTCCTGATTTATGACTGTTGCAGTTCCAGTGGTATCCTGAGTTATCAGTAATATTTCAAGTACTAAATTATACGAAAGCCAACCAGAAAATTAAACAGCATAGACAGGATGATCATGTAGAAAACAAACATTACACCCTTAATTCTTTGAAAAAAAAACAATAACAAAACCAAAACCAAAATACATTTAGTAATGGTTTGAACTCTTGCTGCTACAGGAAGAAGAGGTTCTATTTCTCAGATCTGAATCTCTTCACATGGTTTCATTGAGGATCCAGTCTTTCAAAAGTCACGTTTTTCTAATTCCTTCTTGGTATGAGGAGGTACTAGAACATTTCTGTAAAAATGTGGACATTAATTCAACCTGAAACATGAGTGTTTGCAAAAGTCAGGTTTCGAAAACTGTTTTTTCAGACCATCTCTAAAAAAAATGGTGCTTGTAAAAGAGCATTAATAAAGTCTTTTATGTAATGCATTAATATGTCCAAGCCATCAGATAGTACAGATATCTTCAGAGAGAGTTTGTTCGCTGAAGTATACACCTATAGCCAAACTAGAAAAGATGTTGCATGTCTGTGTGTCATCATCCTGACATACAGCCTTCAGCTCAGTTTCTGGTGGTGAAAAACAGTTCTCCAACATGTCTTCTGTGTTCAGGAAGGACAATCTCAAAGCCAAAATAAACAATGGAGGCAACAGTATGTTCTGGCATCCCTAACGCATGCATGTGCTTGTCTTTTGCCATCTCACAGTTCTGGACAATTCCACCTGCCACATTTCCTAGTCTGGCAAAAACTCCTCATTCCAGCCCAAACAAGACAAGCAGCAGCTGCTCTTCTCTGCACTTCAGAGAAGATGTGCTAGCAACAGGCCTGAAAATCTACATAGTCTATCTGTAATCCACAAAAACATACAGACAGAAATAAGGATGCTTTCTGGAAGTAGCAGAAAGTCATCCACAGTGGTTGCTAGCACATTTTATCAGTGGATGTATAGCTCCAGGTATGTAATTTCATGCAAGTAAAGCCATAAATCCCTCTAAGATTAATGCAATAGCCAGAGAACAAAGATATAAATAAAAGAACAAAGATGTAAATAGTGGCTATTAACTAATTGCCAATTTAGGTTTAAATTCGTAAAATCATAGAATATGGAAGGGACTCATAAGGGTCATCGAGTTCAACTCCCAGACTACTTCTGCTGGAAAAAATGGAAAGGAGAACTGGAAAATGTAATTGCTTTATTCAACACTTTCCAAACATAATCCTTCAGGTTTTTAGTTTCAAACTACTCTTTAGAGGGAAAAAATGCCTAATTTTATGGACAATCCTCTTTT
Organism: Tauraco erythrolophus; assembly: GCF_009769465.1. Lineage (NCBI taxonomy): Eukaryota > Metazoa > Chordata > Aves > Musophagiformes > Musophagidae > Tauraco > Tauraco erythrolophus. The sequence goes on along the minus strand of NC_141468.1, from coordinate 29,937,555 downwards.
AGCAATAAAACCTTTTTTTTTCTATTCTGGATAAATTAAAATGTTGTTTATTTCTATGTTTAATATTTAGACACTGAACTATGAATTTCAGTATGTTCTAAGCCTGAACCACAGAAGACTCTTCCTCTAGAACTGAAATGCCTATGTCTGTACATGGCTGCACTGTTCTTCGTAAAGGAAACAGAAGTGCATCCCAGCCTGCAGAGGTCAGGGGGCTTGTGTATCAGAGCAGAGTCAGAGCGTCATGAGTCTCACTCAGTCCTGCCCTGATCTCCTTTTGTGACATACAATTTCCATAACTTGAAATGCTTAATTAGCATTATCTAGCATTTTTTTATAGTTTCCCATCACCCATAGATAGATACAGCCTCTCACTTGAGTGCTGCAGTACGTAAGGTGTGAAGACTTTGGATTTTTACTGCTGTTTTTTTCATCATCTGTCTCCTTTCTTGTCTGTTTTGCACTGTAATTCTTAGAGACAACATCAAGTAAAGTATGCAGGATACATACACGACTGTAGAATAAAAACATAGTAGCAGGAAAGAAAATTGAAAGAAATATGGAAAGAAATCCATTATAACATGCTAAGTATTTTGAAAGACAAAAGTCAAAGACTGAAATTAATTTCAAGGAAGAAAGCTGTGTGGTTGGCTGTGTTTGCAGACTGAGTTCAATTTGATTACCTTGGTAAGATGCTGATCTAGAAGAGCAGAGACATGGTAGCTAATGTATATTATTTCTGCATTCCCTATACATTCCATTTAATAAGAAGGAAGATGAACATATACTTACTGAGATTGTGGTTATCCTTTTTTTGTCTCTCCTTTGCCATTGCGCGTGTATCTGCTTCTGACAGAAAGTAACATTTATTAAAACGGTCTTTAAGTCGCAGTTCCAATACTTCTTTCATGTTTTCAGAATGGCCTCTTGTCACCAAGAGCAACTTTCTGGTCTTTTTACTTCATTACTCTTTTTATTATTAAAAACAATAATAATAATATCAATAATGTTTTTGAAATAATAATATTAAAATAAATATTTTGTTATTAAAATAATAAGATTTTCTTATTATCCTGTTATTAATATTTTGTTTATTTAAGCAAGTCTGGCAAGTTACTTCAGATTTTTTTATTGCACTTTTTTATGTAAGAACGTAGACATGATATGGAGGAGTATTTTTCTCCAATTTGATGTATTTCACATCAGGATAAAACTTACAATACACTAATGTGAATATGGATTTGTATATCCCATAATGCAAGAGTTAATCAGATTTGTAAGTTATTGAACAAACTCACTGTTTCCTCTGAGTGACACTAATAAACTGTACATGGTTGTTAGCATTCTTTGGATTAATTGAATGTAACTTTTAAAGTTGTTAATCCACTAATATAGATTTACCTTGAATAGCCTTATTGTAAGGTTTTAAAAGAACCATTTGTTCTACTCTGGAACAAATTTAATGGATGATAATTTATTTATACCATTGATCCAAAGCCAACATGTAGAAAAATCCACTATGTTTCCTAAAATAATTAGATTTATTAGAAGTATGGTGTTCATAAAAAAACATGGTTTCTGAGTTGCTGAAGAGGAGAACAGAAAGAAAACATTTCTCCTTAGTCTTTGTTCTTTTCCTTAAATGAAACTACAAACTGCAAAATTCTCAGGAATTTAGTTATGGACATCTATTTCTTGAGTAAGATTTATTAAACTTTTAAGAGAAACACTATCACTTCTGAAATTATAAAATACTAAAATCTCAGAGTTCTTTACCTGTGACTTCCCTTTTTACTGGTAGATTAGCTGGGCAAGAAGCATTTGTGAGACCCATATTAGCTGCTGCCATTCCCTGGTCACTGTTATATATATCCAAAATGCTGCTAGATAGCTTGAGGGGTAGGGGGAGGAAAGAAGAATAAGAAAAAAAAAAAAAGTAAGTTAAAAAAAATAAGTTAAAGACTTAAAAGATAAAAAAAAACGTAATTCAAAGAGCAAGCTTCTTTGAATATGAGTCTGGTGTTCTTTAGAAGGAGGTATGTATATGTGTCTAAAGGGAAAGTTTGCCATTATGTAGTATTAAGTAAAATTGAAAGTGAAGAGTCACAGTCTGCCACTGTTCCACAAGCAGCTTTCTAACTGCTGTTTGTGTGGGTTTCAGATGCAGAGTGGTGGCAGGATATAGCCCCCAGTGCCTGGTTTTTAATTACTTCGACGTAGTGTTTTCCAATAACAAGATTACCACAACTGCACTTCAAACATGAATTAAGTTGAAAGTAAAAATAACCTTGCTGGTTTTGACCTGTTCCCCAGTGATTTTTTAACCACATTACTGAACTCTGAATTGGTACTTCATAGTGTGCCTGGTTTAGCAGTATAAAGATTCAGTGACCCAGTTAGATGCAATAGTTGCAACAGAAATAGAAGAATATGTTTTAAGGAAGGAAACTGTGCTGTTGTCAGGATAGACCAGATAACCTAATGGTTTTAACATGTATATCGTATATGATCATGTATACCATTATCTTTATTACCTACAAAAGGTAATATAACATTATTTAAGTAAACCCATTGAAGGCACTTAAAGAGAAGTAAGGCTAAAGTATGTTTCTACGGTTTCCAGATGATTACCTAAATATTAATTTTACTTTAATAATTTTACATATCTGAAACAATCGTAAAATATGCAGAAGTTTAGTAAAGAACAGTTCAGGCTTTTCTCAGTTTCTATGACTACATAACCAACCTTACAACATTGATCATTATCTTACATATTTCTCTATGTTCATGTGAAAACAGCTGTAAAAAGAGTCCAAGTCCAGATCCACAAAAAGATTTGCATTCTTATTGCATTCTAAGGCAATAAGAGTAACATTTTTTTTACATTTTATCTTGCATAAAAAGTTTGTGCAGACAATTTTTTTTTCTTTTGGGGCCAACATCCAGGACTCAGCCATTAAGTTTGGGTCCACTTGGCCAACAAAAAGAAGGAAAAAGTGAGTGAAAAAAGAGGAAAATTGTGAGTAAAATTACTGACTTGAGACAGAAAATAATGAAAGAAAATTAGGAGTTATTTAAGAAAATTGCTTTTCGTAGACAAGAAAACATGTTTTTACAGATATGGACCCATGGATCTTGAAGAACTCTGGAATTTTTCAGGCAGGTCGCCAAGACACCAACCATAGGTCTGCTGGGAACCAGTATTTTTTAGATCCTGATCATTTCTCTTCTTGTAGAGACTGTGAGATTCACAAGTTATTCTGAATGGAGACACTCTCCCAATGACTTACTCAGTGTGAAATTGTTCCATGGCAGTGATTGCTGGACTTTTTATATTAAATCTGAATGTTTTTTTCTAAATTAGCTAAAAATTTTATCAAATTGTCTGAAGCAATCAGAAATTTTTTTGAATACACATAAATAACATGCTAATTTTTGAAGTACTTTGTAGAGGTTTACTAACTAGGAGAACTGACAATTCTTAAATACCATTAGAAATCACAACACCAAGTCAGTTTTGAAAATCTGCTTACATAGTTGATCTCTCAATGAAAATACTTTTTTAAAGAATGTTTGGAATTCAGTTGAGTACTACTCAAGAACAAGTTATGTTTAATATGCAGGATTTGAACGCTAAGCGCATTCACACGTTAAGCACCTTTGTTTCATTCCTGAGTGGTAAACTGACAAGTATTACAGAATTCACTGCAGCTTTAACTTTCCATTTTCTTTGTTCCAGGGATAGTATAACCATATTACAAGAGTGAACTCATATTAGCTCTAGACACATATTTAATAACTTCCAACATTCATGTAAATTAATTTGGCTTATTGAAATGATACGAATACAGAATTTTTATATTTAGTACTCATATAAAAACTTGAGAGTCATTGTGACTCCTACACTGTGGTTTCTCAACTTGTTCCAGTAGACTTTGGATAAAACTGTTAGGTGGTTTAGACTACCGCTTTTTGTGAAATGCTAGGAAATAGTAACCGCTGAAAATAATATCAAATAAATAATATATCAAAGGAGAAATGCATATTTATCATATCTTACATTTTCCACACAGCTGTGTACATGAGTTCAATAACTTGCATGATACTGGTGGAATCTTTTTAATTTATAAGATTATCAATATCATTCATGAAAAAAACAGAACTGTAAACCACAGATTGACACAAACACATGAGATTCATCAGTGATTATTTCAAATTTTCAAGCAGTATTTCATTTTCTCCTCAAAATATAGTTAAATTTCTTTAGTCTATTCACAAAGGTGTGAATTCAAACAACAAAGCCCAAATCCAAGAGGTCATGAGTGGCCAGCTTAGCTGGTAATGACAAAATAATACCAAAATGTTGCGGAAGTTTTCTGGCTGCTACATGGGCTACTACAATAGAAAGCACCTGTGCCTCGTCAGGACAGGTGCTGTGAGTCACGTTGGTCAGCCGGAGACCACGTGACTCATGGATGGTTAAAGGCGGGGCACTCCCAAGAGGGAGTGGGGCAGTTCCCTCCTGGAGAGTGGAGTGGTAGGAGCCCCTGGAGAGCTGTGTCTTGAAGCTCTCTGTTAGAAGCCTTTGATTGCGGTATAGACCTTTGGAGCGAAACAAAGCCTTCTGATATACGAGGGGAATCACAACAACCTTCTGGGTTGTGATTCCTGAAGAATGAGATACCAGCGGTCCGCGGCAATTGGTGACCCCGATGTGATTCGGTGAAACGTGAACCGTCTGGACCTCAAGGTGAATTGTGGTGGTGTTAAAGACCAGCAAAGTTTAAGACCAGGGGGAGAACTGCTGTTTCAACCTAGACACCTGGAACAAGGTGAGCTGTTGGGAGCTAAAATGGGCCAGAATTTTGTCAAGGAGAATCAGACCTTCACTTTCCTTAAATCTGCGGGAATGGCTGCGGGGGCCAATATAAGTAATGAAGATTTATATAATTTACTTAATTGGGCAGCGGGACACGAAGACCTAGTCAGCCTTACTTTCACCTTTAACCTAGGACTTTGGAAAAAGTTGGGATATAAGCTACTTTGTGAAGTAGTCCTTGGAAAAAAGGACTTAACTGATACTGACCTGCTGTGTACATGGAGGACCTTGGATAATATAATTCAAAAGGGGGTGGCAGAAAAGGAGGAAGATGAATTAACAGACTATGTATCAGCAAGTGAAGGGTATGAAGGAAACAATGAACTGTCTGAAGGAGGACTGGCCCCAGACAGTGTGGACAGCGAATTAGATGTATCCTCACTGTTCACGGAGATCAATAAAGTTGCGGGGACTATGCAGGGACTCTGCCCCACCCTGCAGGAGATATTGGAGCGCCCCCCACCCTTTGCCCGAGCAGCCCCCCCTTCCTCCTCAGGGTGTGTCACGCCTACGGCTCCGCCGCTTGATCTAATGGCCCCACCCCCGGCAACTTCATATCCAGCAACATATATGACACAGGTACGAGCCATGCAGCCAGCACTAGTGCGCCAGGCCATGACAATGCTGCAAGGAGTATCCCAGCAGTTAGCAGCTGTGGTGGAGATGTTGCAGCAGGCCATGACCCCCCCCCTGCAGCAAAAGAGATTTTAGGAGAAACCTCCAAAGCAAGTGACAGCTCAGCTGGGGAGTTACCACCGGTTTCTCCACCAAGGGAAAAGTCGCTAGAATCTGTCTGTTTATTGGAACCAGACCCCTTGGGAACCCCTACAGCGACAGTTCAACCTCGTGACCCAGTCCGTTTCTGGAACGAGGTAAAAATGAAAGCAATGGAGGCTGGGGACTGGGACTTGGTTCAAGTCTTGGGGTTACCAGTCAGTAATAAAAAATTATCCATGATGGAAATGGGGGGAAGGCTGAGTGTATTCCCTGTGGAACTGGCCCTCCCGGGTTCTAACCAGCCCAATCAACACTTGGGCTGGTCATGGAAAGTCATACAGGATATACAAAAGGCAGTAGCACAATATGGGCCAAATTCCCCAGCAGTGACACAATTATTGCGATTGCTAAACCTAGAGATATTGGTGCCGTATGACTTTCAACATCTGGCTCAGATTATGTTCCAGCCAGTACAACGCTCCATTTTTATGAGCACTTGGAGGCAGTTGGCTGATCGTCAGGCACTACACAATATACAATTACCTCAAGGCGACCCATGTTATGCCGTTGGTACAGATGTCCTGATGGGAACGGGTCAAGTATTTAGCAATCCGGCAGTACAAGCCCAATGGCATCCCCAAGTTCTTGAGCAGGTCAAACAAATAGGGATGCAGGCCCTCATGCGCACCACAGAAATGGCGAAACCCCAAGCAAGGTACTCCACGATCAAACAAGGGGTCAAGGAGCCTTTCCTACAATTTGTAGAGAGATTACGAGGGGCAATAGAAAAACAAGTATATGACAGCAATCTACGGGCCCTGTTGACAAAACAACTGGCAAGGGATAATGCCAACACTGATTGCTGAAGAGTTATTGAAGTACTGCCAGGGGACCCCTCTCTAGAGGAAATGGTCATTGCGTGTGCTAAGGTCGGGTCTGTAGAGCATGAAATGACTGTACTAGCCACCACCTTGATGGCCTCATATAATAAGAAACTGAAGTGTTATAAATGTGGAAAGATGGGCCATTTTGCAAAAAACTGTAGATCAAGGATTTACACCAACGGCCGGTCAAAAAATGACAACAGAAGAACTAAGAAATACGTGACATACAGCCCTAGCAAGCTCTTTGCGGGAGCAATACGGGAGCCGCAGACCAGTCCAGAAAAGAGCCCTGAGGGAATGTTACGACAACCCTTTGAAGGAATGTTACGGCAACCGCAGGTTAACCATCAGGAAAAGCAGCCAGAACAGCCAGGGTGGATGTATCCAACATCATCAGAACAATGGATATATCCACCGCCAACTTGGTATGATAAAAAAATATAAGAATCACTTCCTCATGATCCTAGTCTTAAAGGTATCCGACACGGTGGCTGTACATGGGATTGGAACGTTAAGAACCCCTAAAGGTCATTAGATGTTTTTTCAAAAAAAGAGGGGGAATTGTTGCGGAAGTTTTCTGGCTGCTACATGGGCTACTACAATAGAAAGCACCTGTGCCTCGTCAGGACAGGTGCTGTGAGTCACGTTGGTCAGCCGGAGACCACGTGACTCATGGATGGTTAAAGGCGGGGCACTCCCAAGAGGGAGTGGGGCAGTTCCCTCCTGGAGAGTGGAGTGATAGGAGCCCCTGGAGAGCAGTATCTTGAAGCTCTCTGTTAGAAGCCTTTGATTGCGGTATAGACCTTTGGAGCGAAACAAAGCCTTCTGATATACGAGGGGAATCACAACAACCTTCTGGGTTGTGATTCCTGAAGAACGAGATACCAGCGGTCCGCGACACCAAAACACCTGAAAGTTCAGAAGTGTGTGAGAGTTCAAAAGAGGGTGAGTAAACTCAACTTAAAGCCAAAGGCAGGCATTTCAGTTGAATTTGATTACACAGTTGATGAAGGTGCTTCCATCTAACTCAGCTGCCTGGATGGTCTCCAGCATTTTCCCCCTCATCATTTGGCAATTTTTATCAGTCATTTGGAAAGCAGAGTCTTAACTCCATGTGGAGATGATGAAAATGAAACCCAAACCCAAGACATTCATTTACTGATGGCTACAGTCCTATAACCTTACTAATTAGAATAATTCACTTATGTGTTTATCACTGAAAGTGTCAAAACCAGCGTTTTGCCGCACTATTAAAGAGAAACTTTGGTCTAATGTTAACTGTCCTAAATTATTCTCCAGAACTTGGACATCAGAGAATAACCCTATTCAACAGCACTGTCACAGAGAGCCTACAAAATTCTCACTCATTTACCTATCTGAAAGCACTAATTTCTGGGCTGCAGAATCTGCCTTTCCCATTGAAATATTCACAGGTGTGACAAATATGACCATTTTTAATAATCCATAGGAAGACTTCTCTTAGGAAATAGAGAATGGCAGGTTTGACCCTCCTTAAGTCTGTCATCATCTCTCTCAGTGCACTGAAGGGCTGGATAACAGAACAAGCAGCTTACTCATCTGGCCATAAAAAGGACACACAAGAAAGGGTTCTTTCCTTCATATCTACATCTCTTCCAGACTTCAGTTTGCTGTCTCCCTTCAGCATTTGTCTGGGTGATTCTGCTCAGTACAAAAGCAGTTGTGCCAATCACACTATTAATAGCCTCTTTCTTCCTGTGCGTTTAGTAGAAATCTCAAGTACGTTGCAGTGGCCACGACAATGGGTAAGTGGCTTCTTTGTGGACAGAGCAGCTGATGATCTCCCTTTGACACTGTCTTCATTCTCAGTTAGCCAGCACAGCATTATCACACTTACAGAAGGGCAAAGTGGGTATAAAGCACCAGTAAATTAGACTAGCTTTGACAGTCACTGTTCTCCTACAGAAATGGTGACACATGGGAAAACCTGCTATGAATTAGTGCGTGAGGAATAACTCTCAATGTCAGGATTCAGGATCAGGAGAAGAAATAGAAGGTGATTAATCTGACCTGTCTTGGACACTTGGAGTGAACTGAATCACCTCTGTTTCTTCTTACTGACTCCGAAGGAAGCCTGGGGTGACTGCTGCAGGCTTTCCACATGTACCTTCTCATGAAACCTCACTGTGCTCCTAATGTGAAAATTTCCAAAGAAACTCTTACCTTAAAAATCACATAAGAGAAACAAAGCAAACTAGACTGGATCTTTCTTGACGAATATTCACATTTCTCATTATGGGGGAGTTTTAAAAATAGTGACAGTGAAAGAAAAGTGAAAAACGTATCAGACTGTTTTGTTGAAACTCTCTACTTGAGCTATCCCTGCATTTACATTAACCGTGGAAAATCCCAAGGAATTTCTTTGCTAATGTTACTGAACGCTGAGAATAACCTTAAAAGAGAAATTGGAAGATTTTTGTACACTATGAGGAAAGATACTTTTTTCATTTGTCAAAACAGGAAGCTCTTTTAGAAATTTAGGCATCTGGGAAATAACTGATTTTTAAATTACAAAATTAAAATATATATCATAATATATTATCAAAATGGTGTGTCAAAATACATCTAGTTGTTTGGATATGCACTAAAACTCCATATGTCAAAATGTAATTTAATTCTTATAATGTCCTGTAAGTGGGAAAAGTTTTTGCAGTACTGAGGCTTCAATTATCTTCTAGTTCTACATTACAAGATAAATATATACATTGACATAATCTTACAAAAATCCAATGCAATCTTGCTAAAAGTACAAATCATTTGCAATGACATAATTACATGATATGTCTACAATGATGATCTTACAATTATATAGCACTGTCAAACCTGGTGAATCCCAAAGCACTTTAAAACTCCAGCTGATTATACAGTGTCAAAAGCATGTTCTTGCTTTCAGTTTAGAGATGTGGAAATACAGAGATTTGGGTATAAAAATTCCTAAGTCCCAGGACATAATCTATTTATCCTGCAGGTATAGTGAGCTATATTGGTTCGCACCAGGGTTTGTCTGAGAAGTCCTGGTAAGTCACGTAATTTCCAACCTCTCCGTTCATGATACACATATTTATGTGTCTGAGAATTTATATGCAAGTGACTTGTAAGGGGTGAGCCCATGCATAGTAAAAATAGCAGTATATAATTAGCCGTTTTTCCTGCTTCTAAAATGCAGTCAGCTTTGGACAAAAGATTAACAACCTTTAACACAGCAAATGGTTAAGTGGGAATAACCAGTGACAATGTGGTACAGGAAGAGAATAATACCATATCTAATTAAAACTGCAAGGAGAATTAAAGAAAGCAGACTGTAATTAACAAAGTTAGCATTTGGCAAGGACACTGAGGTTAACGTTCTTTTTTGTATAAAGTGTCGTGGGATCTTCAATGCCTGTGTGCAAAGACTGGAACATGAGAATTCCCATTTACGGGGCTCAGTCCTGAAAGACACTCAATTTTGAAGTTTAGACCAATTATAAAAGCAAACTTCAGCTGAAGTACCTGAGCGAGTGCCTGGCTTGAGCCCAGCAGCACCTTGCAAGAGCCTATGACCTTGTGCTTGCTGGCAGTGCCCAAGACAAGTACTGTAAAGGTCTCATCCAGAGGAGTTTGTTATATTCAGTACTTGAGTCTGCTCTGTACGCAGGAGCATGTGGCAGATAGTAAGGGTTTGTTACTTGCATGGGTGTTTAGCAGTGGACAGCTGTGATCACAATTTGTGTTCTCTGACACCAAGGTATGCTTTTTTATTTTTTAAGGAAAACATTACTAAGCCAGGAAAAACGTTGTCTCTTTAAGGGAAATAATGTGGTATTCCAAATCCCATAGCATGGCACCTATTGGTAAACATCACGTTATTTCAAGGAAGGCTTAAACCAAACAGCATTTCCATATCTTCCAGGAATGGAAGAGAAGGATTCTTAATACAATAATAAAATATATCTGGATTTGGGTTGCCTGTACCTGTTCACCTGCAGTCCCTAGACAGTTCTATGTCAAGATAGCGTTCACTTATTATTTAATTATTTTTCCATTTTGGCTAATCTTACCATGATACATTGTCTAACAGTAACATTCAAGTCTGTAAGGATCTCCTACTGGAAGGTGTCCCTGCCCATGGCAGGGGGTTTGGAACTGGATGATTTTTAAGGTCCCTTTCAACCCAAACCATTCTATGATTATGTGATTTTATGATCATAACTCTATCACAGTCAATGTTGCACAGCTAGAAAATAACAGCCCAATCCTCTTCCAAAGTCGGGTAGATTTTTCTTAATTTAAAGATTCAGCTAAGTGTGGTAATTCTGCATCTGGACCTGAAAGCGTTTCCTGGATATTGGGTTCATTTAACATATCATCACACAATCTGTTTCATAAACCAATAATACTCTTTCTAAAATCAATCAGGTTCCGCATCTCCAATATTTTTATTTGGAATATGTTCCAAAAGTTGAATGATCACAAATTATTGTTAAAAAACTTTCTATTTCCATTCCTAGACAAATTGTTTTTTGGTTTTGTGTTCCTTTAACTTATATAGTTCATTGTTTAATATCCCCATGTGATTATTTTAAGTTACCATATCTCACTTAAGCCTTTAGTTTGCTAAGTTTAATAGGCTTCTTTACACAGACTTCCCATGCTATGATATGTCCTAATAGGCCTCTGTCTACCTTTCCTGCTTTGAATTAGTTTTTCTGAAGGTTGGAAACCTTTATTTTGTCTACAGCATTCTGAAAGTTTTGTACCCAGTGTATTCCACAGTGGATATTTCCTTGTGTGTCTTGGAAATCTCTCTCGTGATGGATCCTAAGATCATATTTATCTCCTTTTTGCAGTCCCATCATTTTGATGGCTTATAGTCACCCTCTAAGCAACTAATGTAACCAGATCTTTCTCTGTCATCTCCAGTTAATGAGCTCTCAGCTTACTGCAGACATTCCTGTTATTAGTATTTAAATGAATGACCTTGCACTCAGTGCTATTACATTCCTTCCATTTATACTATTCTGTCATCACAGTCATATAATTCTTCCTCTATGATATCCTCATCCTCCTTTGTGTCGGCAATACTTTCTACTTTTGCTACCTCAGTAAATTTCATCAGCATAAACATATTTTTTGTACCAGGACCACTAACAAAATATTAAATCAGGGTTGATTCTTGGAGAATTTCATTAATATCTTCTCTTTTAACAAAATCGATCATCTCTTTAGCTTGCCTCTTAACCTGAAAAGAATTCTGTTCATTTACTTTCTATATAATCTATATTGCATTTTATTAATATGCATTCATAAATGAGGCTACAATCAACAAACCTTGGATTTGCAGCACTAGCTAGAAAGACTAATTCCAGTAGCAAACAGCTTTCCATACATCCAAAAGGATGTCGCTAATCATTTTTACAAGAGTGTCCACTGATAGGACAAGGGGAAATGGGTTCAAGTTGAAGGAGAACAGATTTAGATTAGATGTTAGGAAGAAATTCTTCAATACGAGGGTGGTAAGACTTTGGAATAAATTGCCCAGAGAAATTGTGGATGCCCCCTCCCTGGAGGTGTTCAAGGTCAGGTTGGATGGAGCCTTGAGTAGCCTGGTCTAGTTGAGAGGCGTCCCTGCCCATGACAGGGAGGTTGGATTAGATGATCTCTGAGGTGCCTTCCAGCCTATGCCATTCTATGATCATGGAAGTGATGGAGGTTATATGCATTTTTAAAGAGCAGATACCCTACATGTTCTAGTTACCTAAAACGGCTAAAGCCTAGAATAGCAAGAGCTTTTCACCAAAGACATCTGAACTATCCTGACAGGTCAAGACAATTCATCAGCTAGCCTGTTTTCCCTTGAGAGGCCTGAGAACAGGCAGCGAGATGGACTGTCTTGTTAGTGGAGGCTTATTTCTAGCTATCATTTCTCTCAGGGTCTTATTTCCTCACAGTCATATTCTCAAGCCCACGTGTATGATCAGAAGGGTCAAGATGCCCTCAGAAAATATGGAAGTCAGGACCAGACTGCCTCTACTAGAGGTCTTCATTCTGCCCAGATCAGAAGAGTTAATGGAAAAGAGGGCAAGTGGGAAGCAAGCTGCAGGAATATTCCTGCTAGCAGAAACTTCCTTTGCTACCCTCTTCTGCGGTTAGTAACTGCAGACATGCAACTCACCAAGTGTGTTTATATGTCTATATTTCCTGCAGTTAACAGAAGTATGACATACATCCAGAGCAGTTGCTGTGCAGTACAGAGAGTGCTGAGGATCATTGGCCCTATTACACGTGGTCAGATTGCCTGTACTGCACCTACAGACTTGGTAAACTCAAATAAAAGGGAAGCATAATACACGGTGCTTTGCTAGTCACGAGGAGAAACTATGTAGTTGCCCAACCTGAAAGGGTGAGTACTATATCTGCAAGACAAAATTTCTGTTAGTGCTTGATAAAAATCAGTACTTGCTCGGACTGAATCTAGAATAAAGTGCTCACATGTGAAATATTAGTACAATACTTTATTATTCCTCCCCTCCAATATATCCCACTGAAATAATGTTCTTATGAACCTAATTGATAGCATCACTTCAAAGAACAGTTTTGTAAAATGAGGCTACTTCTTCTTAGCCACGAAAAAATATGTTAGCACCTGTCCCTCTCAATGTAGTTCTTGCTTATTTATTTTTATTAAAAAGCAAAGCAGGGATTTTACAAAGTTTTTATACTATTATCCCATGTATGCATCCCAAATGTAGAAATCTAGATTTGGAACTGTGCCCATAGTTCGTTTTACACATCAAGTAAAAGTTGTTCAGTATTTGTGTTACTAGGGTACAAAACATAAAAAATGCATACTTAATTACTTGTCGTTTCTTTCCTGTTTATTCATCACAGGTAAACAAATCTATTTTTCAGTCTTTGAAGTTTGCAGATGAACTTCAAAATCTGCACTGAATTTGGCCAAATAGTGAGTTGATCAATAATTATATAACCACCCAGTCATTGCAAATTCCTTTTCTAAATAGTAATATCTGGTATAGTGAAGTGTTTCCAATTTTTGACAAGGGTAAAACTGGAGCAATTCTTTTGTCTTCAATATGTGTTTTAGTAAATTATGACTTTTTATCTAATTCAAAGGTATTGCAGACAGGCTGAATAATCTTGTGGGTCAATACAAGTTCTGTACTCAGAAGAGTGGAGTTCAGCCTCTGGCATTCTTTTGCAATTGCTGCGTTGCTAGAAGTTGAACATAAGCTATGATATCCTTTCTCTGTATAAGGATATGTTTACACTGTCAACTGTTGAAAAAGTTGTGGCGCACTGGTTTTAGAATCTAGAACAAGAAGATCCCATTCACAGCTAAATCTTTTAAATCCTTTTGTAATTATAATAAAAAATACTTATATTTGAAAATAGATGGTCTTTAGTAATAACTAATACCCAAAATGTCCCTGTTCCTCTTTGATTATTGAAAAAGAGCAGCAGAAAAGCAAATGCTTCCCTTTTCAGTCTTGTTTTCCTTTGAAAAAATTGTATCTCCTTCTATATTTATCTTTAACATGGTTCATAATTACACACTCCTCAACCAGGGACTTAATGTTCAGATATATTATATTACATATTATATATTATGCATGAAAACTGGTTCATTTTTTATCTTCAAATAATGATCATCAAGCTGGTTCATTATTCATCAGAGAAAAATGAACTCTGTTCATATTCCCAGTTACAGTACATTCCTGCCCTGATCATATACATAGAAGTCCATTGTCTAGATAAATGTCTGATCAAATATGACCAAGCAAAGGAATTTTCTGGAGAATCAGTGTTTTGCAGGAGAGTTCTGTTCTTTCAGTTATCATCTCTTAACTATACATTTTAGCTATTCTTGGCTTTTCTGGTTACAAAACTAACATAACAGACATAGACCAAAAGTGAAGTGGTGTTGTGACACTGTCAACATCCAACTTGCAACTGGAAATCAAAGGTCACAGGAATACTGCCCCACTATACTCCAGGCTCTGAAATGCAAAGATGACAATTGAGTGACAACTTTGTTAGCTGTTTTACCAAGATTATTATTTCACTAGTAACACTAGCTGATGCACTAGTTCCTGGTTCCATCCAACAACTTCTGTTTCTCTGGCTACCGTATGTAAACGCATACAACAAACCATTCAAATTCTTCCTCTAAAAACAATGAATAAACTTCAGCACAAAAACACAAGAAAAATGAAAAATTGAGGCTGAAAGACAAGTGAAAACATAATTTTCTCTTAAATATAGATACTAACATCTCTATTACAGTACTTACATTTTATATAAATATTATATGCTTTACATTATATCCTCTTACATTTCACATAACAGCTAAGTATCTGAATACATTACAGTAAGTTATTTACTGGTTTCTGTGTTGTAGTGTGTTCAGATGTATTAACATGTATCCTGTAGATTTTTGTTTCAGTGGGAATTCCTTTCTGTAACAGCTGATTTCAGATATATTCACAAGTGGTTTTTTACAATGTAGATATAAATGCATACCTAACTACTTCATAAACTACTGTACCCATATATTAAAGGTCATAGAAGGCCTTGGCTGATGGAGAAGGACGTGCTAAGAAAATCAATTATATCTTTCAGGAGTGTATTTCTCAAAATAGCCTTTGAGAAATCTTTGTTTGCCACAAGTTAGCTTTATCTTGCAGTTAAGAAGCTTGACTGTGCCTGGAGAATAAAGTAAGTGGCCACTGTTGTGTCTGACCTCACAAGTCTTTTATTCAACCTATGTAAATGCCATTGACAAATTCATTAAGTTTAGTTCCAGAACTGATCATAACCTATATGTTACAGACTCCAAGGACCTTAATGTAGCCTTCTCTATTACTTGTTATCTACTAAGGACTTCAGGTCTTACATTGCTGTATACAGACAGCCACACGCTGCACATCAAGACTTTGGGATAAGACAGAATCGAGGATCTGCCTGGTGATCCAAACAGCAGGAGTTTGCTTGCAAATCCTGATGCACAGGAGCTTAGAATTAGTGAGGGGTGCATAGTAGTAGAATTAGAAACTTGTTTTATCTACCCTTTTCTCTTATCTCTGTTCAACATGTGTCAAGCTCTGAGATGAAGACCATGTTTGTAAGAGGTACTTACATACAAACAACTGTATATTTGAGAGTAATACTTCCATTTATGTCTATTTACCTTCCCAGAAGAGAAAACCAAAGAGGAAAAAAGGAACTTTTCCTTCGTTTCATAGTTATGAACAAATTCACTCCAGTTGCATGAATCTTGAGTCTCCTGGCTCCCTTCAGCCAGAGAGGTCTACCCCCAAAATAGGGAAGGATTATTGGAAATTGCGCTGTTACAGTGTTAGAGACAGAGATGAGCTATTTAGGCATTTTGCACAGCTTTGAGGTGCTGTAGCTGTGTAAAAGTGGACCACAGTTCTTCTCAAAGACCCAAGGTATTGTATGTTCTATGTTATGAAGTCGTTTTCTACAGCATTAGGTAAATTGCAAACACTTGCACCCAATATATTTGGAGAACCTAGAGCATGCAAGAGAGCTGTACACTGCCCATTTCAGCCTCAAATGACTATACTGTGTGAAATACTGAAAACAAATCTCCATCTGGCACCTGTATGACATTCAAAGCAGCAGTGGCAGTGATAGCAAAAGACAACTCCAGCTGCAGAAAACAGGCCTGAGGAGTTCTCAGTTTGTGCATTTCATTGTTAGTTCTCTGCAACTGAAAGACACGATTTACTATCTAGCACCTTTATACTATTGAAGAAAGACAAAGAAAATATTTGCTCACCAGTTTTATTTTTGAGGAGTCTATTATTTCCTCAATAGCTACTGACTGTTCTTTCTCCTTCATTTTTCTTTTTCGTTAAACTTGGAGACAATATCAGGAGTGCTAGGCAGAAGCTGATATACTTAGGTGAACTTTGATTCTTCCTTGGACTTTAAGACTAATCTAGTGTAGAATGTGATTGACAAAGCATTTTCATTGATGTTATGCAGCCTTTTCAAGTTACCCAACCAAAGCAAATGAGGTTGTTAATGTTTACTCTGGCCCTTTCTCTAAAATGGTTTTGAACTTTAGCAGATTTTATAAACTTACAAAGGCTGCCAAACTACTTCAGTATTCACTAAATAAAAAATACTCATGATTATGCAGCAGGGGGCTGCCTAGATCAGCAATACTATAGGCAACTGTAATGGAAACCTGGTTTTATTTCGTAATTGAATAATCACAGCAATTATTGAATAAAATACTTAGGAGGATACCTACTTGAATTTCTTTTTCCTGTGTGATTTCTGGGAATGGGACAGACAGCAGTTCTTGTAATCCATCTATATGATAACCATCAGTATTTGACAAATAATTAATACAAATACAAATTATTAATGCCATGATGAGAAAATGTGACCTCAAAGACCTTGTAATAGCAGTGAGATTTCACAGACAGACTGCATTCTGCTTTTATCAATAAATGGTGTCTCCATAAAATCAAATGTTAAAAAATCAAGTTAATAGATCAGCACTTCGTATCTGCTGTAGTTAACAGAATCCTAAAAATTAAAGAAGGAAAACATTTATCCCGTCCTGTCCTGATCTAACCTCCAGTCCGTGCCTGTACAACACCAAGTTTTTTCAAATGCCAAAGTAGCTGACAAAATTCAAATGAGCCTCAGGCAACCGAGGATTGTCTCCATAAACTGTTTCCCTGTAAGGCTGACAGAAGCAGAGCAATCCCAATGGAACTGACTCCAAAGTGGACCGGAAGCAGACTGTAGTTCCCAATCTTAGTGAAACAGCACGCTGTGAACGTACGAAACGAAGCGATGGGCGTGAAGCAGCGAAGCCCTCGCAGGATCCCTAGAGAGATGGTCCCTTTGCACAGTGTTCCCTGTGCTGCTGCCATTCCCTGCACCCGGCAGGCCCACCGGCTCAGCTAGAAAAATCCCTGCCTTTCAGCATGGCCGGGTGCTTTTGCTTCCCCTCTCTCCCCCAGTCTTTACAGCCAGTCAGTTACAGAGGCCTTTTAATGATTTCACTAGAGACCCTTTTATCTTACAGCAATCTGAGGTCTTGAGGAGGGAGCAAAGCAGATGTGAAAGCTGAGAAGAATCTATCTACATCTTTCCTTGTTACAGTGCTGGGCAACACGGAGCTCCTTAGCGTGCAGAGGGAAAGAGTGACTGTCTTGAATTTAGAGTCCTATGGAGATGGCCCAGTAAACGAACAGACCACGGCAGGTAGTTCATTCTTTCTTTCTACCCTTATTCAGATCTGAGCTGTTCTGTTTCTTCCTACACCACCAACCAGGAGACGACTAGCAATGGGATCTGTGGGACCAGCTGCACCTTAGCTGTTGCTTCTAATCATAACAAATAATGATAGATTATTATCCAACGTAATGTTTTAATGTTATGTAATTATTCTCTGATTATCTAATAATTAAATCAAGTTTCAACTGAGGAGCAATTCCATTAAAATGGCACCAGTAGCAATAACTTACTTTTTTAATTCTTCTTTTCCCAGCATACAGATACCATATACAGCAAGTCAGATTCAAAGAAGGGCTGAAGACATTTGGTTAGATTCACCGATAGACAAGATTCCCGACAACAGATTCATTGTTTGTGACAGCTCTAAATCTCTGAGGTGATGTGAACTTCAAAGTACCAGTGACACCATAATGATTTCAGTATGCAGTTAGAGCTGGAACTGTTGAAGGAATTCATGCTGTTTCAAATCTTTAAGTATTTCTTTCCTTTAAAGGAAAGAATAATTTTGGAAAATTTTTGCAGATTTTTTTTTTGAAGTAACTTGTTTTAGCAGCTATTTGTTCCAGTTTGTCTAGGACTACCAAAGCTATGCTATTCCCTGAGTGAGAAAAATTCTTCAGATCACACTTACGGTGCTTTTATCCATACATAATAATAATACCTGTGCTTTCTATTGGTTAGAAGCCATTGCTTTCAGGAAACATTCCTGCTGGCAAGCTCATTCAGGGGAATGATTAAAGAAAACATTTCTTAAATGTTATGAATAAATCAACATAGAAACATCTTTTCTTGGCTCTATTTACTACTGGACATGGTAAAAAACAACCAAAAGGTTTTCCATGGATAAGCTTTCTATTTTCTCCCAAGTGATCCAAAAAGAACTACTCCATTTCGTTTAGTCATTCAATACCTACTACTCTAGAAAGAGTGAGCCCACCTGACCCAGTAGATCACCAGTTGGGCCACAGCAGGGCGTTTTTTTGAAGTCCAGTTTTATGGTAGTGCTCTGCCCCAAGCACAACTCTGCACTACTCAGCTCCCACCACCAGCCATCTAATTGCTACAGAGTCTCTCTCCCTGGGCTTCTTACAAGAATACTTCCAAAATCTCTTGTTTTCTTCTGCGCTGGAACAAAAGACAACTTAGAAACCTTGAAAATGTTTACAAAATGAGATTATTTTCCAGCCTATCCCATCCAGCACAGTGCAAGAGAAGCCTGTGCCCTTGCAGAACATTAATATCCTCTCATTTTATTCTCATTCCAAGCCAATCTCCTAACGCTTTTGATGTAAGTTTTAGTGGACTGCATGTCAAGTAGAGGACATTATCCCAGTAGCTGTACAGTGATTATCTGGGCTACTGCAGTTATTTCTGAATGAAAGTACTGGTAAAATGCCAAATGTTTTCATAGAGATCACTGTTATGCTTGCTAAATTACTGGATTTTCTGGTGAGTCCTAAGGCTGTATACACATATTAGCAAAACAAAACAACACTTAGTAACAAGTAGAGGTTCACTAGGTCACACTGTCAAATCCAACCCTGAAAAGCACAGAGATCTTATTTTTTAACTCTGCTCTTTTCTGGCTCTCTTCACTGTGACTAATGCTCTCCATATCTCCCTTGATTCAGCATGTTTCTTCAACTTCCCTTTTTCAGATATTAAAAGGAACATGGATCACAGCTTTTTAGAACTTGCCTCAAACTTTTAACGATGGTGTCATATATTCTTTACATTAACAGATCTGCACATCTACGTTTCTTATGTTCTGAACATTTGGAAGCTAATAAACTTTAAATTCATTATAGAATGTTGAATAGACTGTGAGGATTTTGAATAAAGATAAAAATCTGATAAAATAAAAAATGTTTATTTTTCAAATGTCTGTCACCATATCTGACATACATAACATTATTTAGCTGGCACTCACTCATATATTCTATGTTTCTTTTTTTAATGATTCTTATAATGTCAGGAAGAAACTTGTCACTTAATATGATATTCAGAGAAGAAATGTATTTCTTATAATGTAAATAAATAGGTTGCTGTCTATTAGCAAAGAGTTTCATAAGAATAAATTATGACAAGGAAAAATGACTTTAAATTGGTGTCATCTTCAAGTTTTCTTTATTAAATCCTACCTTCTCCATGGTGAACAAACAATTTTCATTAAGTGATAGTTCATAAGAATGGTTATGATTCTATTTCAGCTATGTTTTCTGGACAAAGATATAACTGAGTTTACGAATACTTTCAGAAGAATCAAGATCTCTTGCATACAGGGAGGACCTAGTCTTATATTTTAACTCAACTTCTAAAAAAGAATTACAAAAAATAGGTTTCTACCATTAGGATACTCTTAAAAGCGATAGAAACACAGTCAGAGAATTTCCTACTTTGAGCAATTCTTAAGTTGCCACACAAAACCAGAGGGTTTTATATAGTTATGAATTTGGGCCAAACACAATAAAGCCAGACAACCCACTCTTCAGAAGCTGTAATAATTTTAATGAGAGATGGAAGAATGCTCTTGTTTTCACTTCTCTGATTCTACTAATACATGACTGTAATTCATTAATTCGGGGTCAGACAATGAGTCTCTGAGCAATTATTCACATGAGTGGTCTCATAGAATTCAATGTCCTCATTTAATGTGCCATTAAAATGGTACATGGGTGCATCTAACTAAAGCAAACATTAATTCACTGCAACACACAACAGGTAACACTGCAAAACCTCTAATGTCAGCCACTATCTGTTGAGAAAAATTAGAAAAGAGAATGGCTTCATGAATTGGCTTGTTCAAGAAAAGATTTTGCTGAAAAACCTCTCCATGTTCAGAAAACATGGACACTCAAATTTTTTCAGAATTTTAGAGAGACTGCTTTGCACAGTTTGGGCAAACTCAAGACAATGCCAAGAAGGGAAAAATCTAAAATGCAATCCTAAAAGCATTTAAGCATTACACTGGAGAAGTGTAAGGAGGAAGCAAACACCAAATCGACCAGGCACATGGGCTGGTCTCGCTGGCAATCTCACCTACTCTATATTAATGGCAGCCACCAAAGCCAGGCAGCTTGTGCAGAAGTACGTAAGAAGTAATATGAATCTCTGTTTAAGTACAGCACAACCCCAGTTCCTGTTCTCATGTTGTCACATTCCTGATCATGTCTTCTAGTCTGACACTGTTGTAGCATATGCATTTTTAACTCAGATAAACAAAATGTCATAGAATCAGAGAATCATAGAATGGTTAGGGTTGGAAGAGACCTCAAAGATCATCTAGTTCCAAACCCCCTGCTATGGGCAGGGAAACCCTCCTGTGATGGTGAAAAACTGGATCTAAAGAACATATTTTTTACCTGTCTATCTTTCTTGCTTGTGTATCTTATGACCAAAATTTTAGGATGTTACCTGAAAGATGCCATAAAACCCTGAGTCACAAGCTAAATGCCTGAAACCACCTCTTTCTGCACATTTCTTCCATATGTTTTTGGAGTACACATTGCCAAAAGAGAAGACAGAAGAGGTAGAGACACTGCTTGATGGCTTCCACACTGGAGCAGTTCCCATGCCTTGTTGAAGGCAGGCTTCATCTTACTATGATATTGCACAGACAGATTTGGAAATACGCACTATTCCCTGGCCTGCCTAGCAGCCTGGTGATTTCCTCAGCGCAAACAAAAATCTAAACACAATTACCTGGCACATAGGCACCGCAGGGGTCTCAAATCTTTGCAAGAAAGATACCAGCTAGGTCTAAAAGTCACTGCGCATTTTCTTGCTCATCAAGAATAGGATATTCAATGCATTTGAGAGAGATATGTCCTTCATGGCTGAATATAAAGGCTAATGAGGCTGGAATTAGCATAGATTAACATTATCCAGTTTTAAAAGATGTTGCGGGAGTGTGAGTCTAATCCAAAACCCAAAATTCATGCCTCTCATCACCATCCCACTGTACCACACCTGAAAGGATCCTCCCCTGCCTCATGTTAATTTGAGCCAAAATATTAATTCACTCCCCAGGGAACATTTATTTGCTATGTTCTGTACTGAGATATGTATAAATCAGACTGACTGTATTAGTTATCTAGCTGGCACGCAAATGCCAGTTATTCATGGAACTATTAATTGCCATTAATACTGGACTGTGTAGTGGGCAACACAGAGGCGTAGAGATCTTATGTCTTAATGTATTTTTGTAGCCTGTGATGTTCTGTAGTCAGAAAAAGATGTTCCTCCAGTGGGTGATTAAGAGCAAGAACCTGACTCTGTATTCTGAAATGAAATTTGTAGACTGTCAAAGCCTGTGAAAAATCCTTCTACCTTGACCAGAGGGAAGTTTCCCTTTATCAGTACCCATTTTAAGACTCTGAGGACAAAATTTGTGGAAAATGATTGTCAAGATAAATCAGGGTTGAGAGCACAAAGAACACACCTTATGTAAACTGTATTGCATTACAGTTATTGATAGGTGTTGTTTTCACAAATGATAATGCTTTATGCATTATTGTATCCAGAAAAGGTCATTCTTCCTCTTTAAATGTGTAACGTATATGAAAAAGTAAGTAGCCTTTGTTAATCGTCTGTCGTTTCTTTACAAAATGACATTAGATAATTATTACAGTTTGTTACAATTATTCCTGCAAAGCATTCAATCTGAAAAATGACATTTCTCACCTTTTTTCCTGAAATTACTCACCTAAGTTGCCTTTATGAAAATCAAGAAATAGAGCCCATCCTTGCTTCAGCATAAGATGCTGGAGAAACTACTACACTGTGGAAACTATTACATGAGGAAGCTTTGACTTTTTTATATTAAGTAGAAGGATATTTAAGCAAAACTTTAAAAGGCCTCCTAGAGTCTAGAGACTCCCTGTATCCATAGTCCTGCATGGGAATTAGTGCCTTTAATGGGTTATGCATCAGACCTGGTGCTGGGCTAGAGCTCCAAATGCTGTTCAGACCACCTAAAACAGCGGTGTCCCATCACATTGGAATCCTTCCTGTAATATATCTTGTCAAAAAGACAAACAACTGAAAAGAAAAGAGAATATTCCACTGATAGTACCCCTTTAGCATCTGAAGTGCGACGTGCTCAAATCACTCAATGAAATTCACTATTACAAATAGAAATTCCACAAAATACTTACAGTTCTTTGCATTAGTAGAGGAGTTTCAGAACAACCTATCCCTTCGTCATTAAAACTTGATTCCATGTTGATTATGTCTTCAATCACCTCTTCCATCTGATAAAATAATATTTTAAGACCAACCATTACAAATAATAATGGAAACAATGTTATTCTGAAAATACAGGGGAAATGATCTTGAATGTGTATTACATCAATAAAACTGAATTTCAGAAGTTTATACCTTAAAATGCAAATAATTCAAGCACTTTTACACAATATTTACACTTCTACTTCTTGTGAAAACAGTTTTTGTGGTTTAGCAAGTTACTTCTTTCCTCCCAAACACCAGCCTATTCCCCTTTTTTAACCCCTTCTTGCAACACCAAGATCAGATGACAGGAGTGCATTGCTAAGCTGTAACAGTGATCTGCCACCTTCGTCAAATGTTTCACATCCACAGTGTATTGTTACGTCGGTGCAGGAAGGCTGAAAGGAACCTGTGGTTCTGCAAGAGTGTGAGTCATTCAAGATTTGGTGTTACACACTGCCCTCAAGATTCAGCAAGCAGAGGTTTGTGTTGTGTTTGGCAGTACATTGAATACTTCTCCAGTCAACCTTCTGATCTCACTTTTGTTCTAATCTGAATCAAAAAGCTACTGAAGCAGATGGAATAGCTAATTAATTACTTGGGATGAAACAGTGAATACTTTGCAGGCATATAGACACAAATAGATTTGGACAAGGTAGAGCATGAGTTTTCAATGATAATTTTGGGAAAACAACTTTGGGAAAGATTCCATGATGAACCTGTCACTGTTCACTCTACCGTTGGCAGGAGCAGTTGACTCATTCTCTGAGGCTTTTCAAGCAGTTCTTGGGAGCTGTCTGAAAAGCTGTAGCTGAAGGAGAAGTAGAGGGTCCTATGCAATAAAAGAAAGTATCACACAGGACAAGGACCTTTCAACACAGACTTTTAGGCCACGTGGCCCAGCACAGCTCATATGCACACTCCTCTCCCTCTCCAAAAATCAGACTGTGCTGTCCAAGGGCTTGTGCCCAGATTTATTTAGGAAAGTGCCGTCTGGACCAAAAGGATTATGGGAAATGTCAACAATTGGGCAATATGAATTAATACAGTTCAGTGCACTGACCCGTGTGTTGGCTCTGTATAATAATATATACGACTTATTTTGTATGATGCATTGCATCTGTATAATTTACTTATTGTATTTTTTTTATTATTTACTTTTTTGTATTATTTACTTATTTTGTATTATGCATTATTTACTTATATTATTTACCTACAGCCTACACTGGACCACAGGGCACAACTGCAACTAGGAAATTACACTGTGCCAGTCATCTCCCTGAGGCTCTGGGATGGGATTATTCAAATTATTGGAGTGGTGCCTACAACAACTTTGGCCTGTGCAACTATCGCTGTACCAGTCTTCAGCAGGCACAGTTCAGGAGAGTGGTTTACAAGCAGCTGTCTGGCTCTCGAGGACAGAGGGTGGTACTAGGGCAGGCAGCAGTTGCTCCTGGTCAGGCACCCAAGCTACCTGAGAATGGTTCCAGCATGCTGCTGCACTTGACAGCACAAAAGAGACCACAGAGACCTCCACAAAGGCCATCTAAAACAATCTTTGCAGACCAATGACTTCAGTAATCCATAAACCTGACATAAAATGTCAGTTGTCAGTGCAGAAGGAATGGTAGGACCACAGATGAGCTCTCTGGGAAGTGCTGGGTTTATTTTTTTCAGTTTCCTCATGTTTAGCTGCATAACATTCAAATGCTTAAATGAGTCACAGTGTATTTCTAAGATTCCTCTGTTTCGTTAAAGCCTAAAATCTGATACAGTATCTCCATTTCTTATTACTGTAGAAATTCCCCTTTTACCTAATAAGAACTCTCTCTTGAAATCTACTGAAGTATTAAAGGCCATAATGATCTACATCTCACACTGGCTGAGAATCTGACAATGTATAATAGCTGTACCTCTATTAAAATCGATGGTGGCATTAAAGTTAGCATATCTATGCCAATTTTCCCAAGATAACCCATACATAAATACATCAGCTAACTGAAAAATGAATGAGCAATTCTTTCAGTTACATCTTTAAGGTAATCAGTATTTAACTTTGTTATGCAGCTAGGATAATACTTTTAGACAGAAATAACTCTCATCTGGAAAAAAAAAGTTTTGCATTGCAAAGCACATTTGCAGAAAATGTACAGCAATGTATGACACATAGATAAAAAGATGCAAGAGTGCATTTTAACTGGCAGTAACTTAGAAGCCTGATCATGCCATAAGCCCTTCACAGGCATTCAAGACAATCATCCACGTTATCCAAAAGGATTCAGGAAGCCAGTGCTGCAGCTGGAAGCCCCATGAACATGGGTCATGTAATGTTTTTGTAGAAGTACACAAAGCCCATTTCCCCATTCCAGTCACCAGCCCGGCCCTACCGCATTTTCGTGTTCTCCTCCAAGGGCCAGCAGCTTCGTAACAGGGCTTTCTGGTGCACCAATATCGCTGACTGGAGGCATGTGTCCGTTTCTTAAAATTGAGGTCACTCCCATGGGCTGGATTGTGTGGGAGTGGGACAGGGAGAGCGTCTGGCTGGACAGCTTGGTATCGAGGGTCAGGTACTGCTTCACCTGGTGCCTCTGGCTTTGCTGTATGTGGTATCTAGACTGATTTTCCAAGTGTGTTTGTACCTGGGAGGGAATGGAAGTAAATGCTAAAGTTTCAAGTTACTGGTACCAGTATTTGCCCATGTGTTCACTTAAAAAACATTCAAAACAATAGATTCAACTTTAATAATACTTGGATAGAATTATTATTAACCTTAAATCTTTTTTTTTCAGTTTTTCACCCTTACACATTTCTTATTTGTGTACTATTTTCCCCTAACACAGCCAAATAAACCTTCTGAATAATTATCAAAGAAAAATATAGAAAAGACAAACATGCTCCTGAGAAAAGACCAGAAGCATGCTACACGTTTTTCTCTTCTTATTTAAGAATAATCTCTGTTGAAATCACTGATCATTACAATCAAATCTACACGCGTATATGTACTCTAAATTAATATCACAGTGGATATACTCTTTTGTATTTGAAAAGTAAATAAATGTATAAAGAAAAATATAATCCAACCAACTTCAAGTAATATCAATAGCAACAGAAACTCCCTCATACCTAAACCCACATTTAGCTCACCTTGTAATTAGTACAGTCAGTCAAATGAGGCATTGCTGCACTTTTGGAAAAAAAAAAAAAAAAATCACAAAATAGAGTCCAAGCTATAGTCCTGGATGTCTTTTCACTGTCCTCAAACCGCACAGTCTTCTTGAAGTGCCTTTTGAGGACAGATCAGTTTTTGAGTTGGTAGGACTTTATAAACTGAGTGGTCATGCCAAAATGGCTAATTGAGTAAGACTTTGGGCCATCCTTTGATTACAGAGATTGACAGTTGCTACTTCAAACAGCTCCCATTTCAAATCAATGTCACATTCCTGCAATTTAACTACCAGTGGAGCGCTGCATACACAAACCTTACTGTCATTTCAGCCCTGTGGCTTTCTCCTCTTCTTATGGCATGCCTGGTCACAAATTTCTTGCAATAAATTTTTCTCAAGGGGCCTCTGTGTAAGCATGATTAATATTTGCTAAATAATAGTAAGACTTGCTTTGCAGTCCTTCTTCCTCCCCCAAAAAAATTTCAGTCATTTAAACAAACTTCCCTTAACATACATAAGCAGAGATAAATAGCCCATAAAAGGGGTTTGCATTTAAATTAGCTATATTTTTATACAATATTGCAGTACCTACTTTGTTTTTAATCATGTTATGGTGACATGTCTAGAATTATTTTAATTATGTTTCCTTAAACTGATTTTCTAGTCATCTAAAAAAGATTAAGCCATGCAGTAATGAATATAATATTAATTATTTTGATTTAAGCCTTAAAGTTATTAAATAATATTCCATTAATATATTGATATAAAATCTTAAATCTGTTTAGATTTTCCCTGTTTTATGTAAGGAAGGTGTACATCTCATGTAAGGTTTTAAAAACCACATGTGTATTTAGGATTTACTTAAATCATGATATTACTTGTCTTAACTGAGATCTTTGTGCTAGTTAGTTAGTATAATGTAGTGTTAATTCAAGCTCTGATTTGTCGTCCTTAAGGTCTCTTTCAAACAAACCATTCTATGATTCTATGATTTTATTATATGTCTAAGATACATGTAAAACCATCCCAAATCAGATCAGATTCTTATGCATTTGTTTACTCCTTCATCTCCAGTAAGACTAAAGCTCGTATTGAAAGTTAGACAACCAAGGTGTTTCTTAAATTAGAATCCAAACACGAAATCTACTGCATGCCAGTTTAACAAGAGTGTGGATCTCGGGTGAGATGTAACATGCTGAGGGAAAGAGAATATGTGTCGTTATATGGCCAGTGCAGAGATTTGCTGTGCACCCTTGTTTTCTGCTGCAGCTCCAGAAGCACCCGCAGACACTTCGTGCTTGCGCTGAACTCTAGGGTCACTGAATGAATCCCTACAAAACCAACACTACCCAGAACTTTGCGCTGCCTAAACTGATGAAGATCTCTTTCCAGCAATGCAGGGCACTGCAATCAACAGCTTTGAAGACACAGATTCTTTGCATGGCATAAATGGGAATGGGATCAATGCGTAGGCTACAAATGCATCTACTACATTTCAGCCAGCTACTTTTTTCTCTTAAATGAATCTGATGATGATCACTCCATAATCAGCAATGAATTGTTGTGTTATAAATTCTACAAGCCTAACTGACGAATGAAATCCAGAATATCAAATATCTTCAATTATATGGCAAACATAAGAAATTTGCAGTGTCTGAAGCCTGTACTACTTTGTTTTAAGTTTGTTTTTAATAAGGAATTTTAATAAGGAGGTGGGTTCTGCCACAAGAAGATTGCTGAAAAGTCAATGGCTTTCTTTTTGCTTTCTCTGGACTTCAGATCGCTAGTGGCAAGCTGAAACATTTGTGCAGCCCAATTTCCTAGTGAACCACTTCAGGGCCATTCTGCCTGGGTGGGGAAAGGATCTCTGAAAGACAATCAGCTAACTGCTCATTAAATAATCAAGTTTATCAAGAGTACTTATTTTGCATGATATTCTTTCAGTGCTTATATCCTGTCAGTACTGCCTTGAACTTCCATAAACAGGAAAATAATTTAAAGTTTCTCCAATGGGACCTGTTGCTATGGTTTTTCAAACCTCTCCACTCCCTTTACCGTGCCAGTTACAGTCATTACAAAGCAAAACCACTGAGGCTAAAAAGAGATTTATGCCCTGATTTTCAGAAAGTACCTAAGGTGGCAATACTCAATCATCTTTATATATCTAAATAAGTTTTAGAAGTCAATGCTAACTGATAACAAGAAGTAAAGCATTTTTGAAAGTCAAGACACTGTGTAAAGACAAAGCAGAGTTGGACTCTTATTTTTATAATCATGCTACTAATGCATAATAAATGGGGAAAAAAAGTCATGCTATGCCAAAGGAATACTAAGATTGCAAAGTCAAGCTCTCAACAATTAGAAATAATAGTTAAAACTGCCTGTGTAACATGTATGAAATAAGAACAGAAACTCAAAACTTAATAATTTTATGAAACCTGATAGTCAAGTGTCAAATATCAAGTATGATCAGTTTATTCTCCACTGGGATGCTGGATGACTTCTGTTATATCAGTATTATTAATCTCAGTTTAGGTTTTCTGAAAAAAATAAATTAAACTCTTTAAAATAACTATTCGTATAATTACAAACATTAGACATTGACTTGATTTTGAGCTTCTTTTTAATGGTGTGAAAAGAGTGGCTAAGCACTGGCATAGGTTGCCCAGAGAGGTTGTGGAATCTCCATCCTTAAAGATTTTCAAAACTTCACTGGACAAGGACTGAGCACCTGCGAAAGTAAAAGACACTTAGAAATAGCCAGGGAAATTTGAATTTGTAATCTAAATATTGAAACTCTGGATAATCTTTATTAAATCCAGGAAAAAAAATTATATCAGTTTAGGAGTTCAGTGAAATAAAGGCAAAAAGCGAAATAACTGGAAGATCACTCTCACACATAAGTAATTCCACAAGTAAAAAAGCCTAGAGCAACATGCACTTAGATGCTTAGAGACCTTGACCATATGCATATCTTAGATTCACTAGATAAGGTCCCTCCACAGAAAATTGAAAAAGAAAAGATTTTTCAGAGTAGAAGCATCCTTATTTCATTAAATAATCCCAATATGGTATCTTCCAGCAGTGCTGGGAAATTAATTTTCTAATTCCTCATCTTTTGAGAAGCTCTCATAATCTGTGAGAATATTTTATCAGAGACTACGTGAAATTTTAAGGTAAGAGGACCTGAATCTCTCCACTCCAGGAGTCATCCCATATGTAAAATTCTTAAAGCTTCTTTGGATCAAGGACCTGCAATGTTGATGCTGACACACCCTTTACTGCCACAACAGTCTGAATATAGGGTTACTTTCTTTTTTCCCCTCTCTGGTTCAATGAATGTCTAATCATTTGTTTAAAGCAACACAACTCTAAAGGAAGACCCTGAGACAGTTTTCAGGGTAGAGTATCCAAGAAGCTGGCAACTCCATGGAATCTGGGTTCTCATCTCTGACACAAATTAAGCAGTATGATTTGATAAAACATCATATCTTGTAGCTTTCAGCAGACTGTTTTCTATTAAATGTCTCTCTGCTTTCCCTTTTTTTTTTTATGAAACGGATGACCTTGCTCATTGATATGCCTGATTTCTGGGAATCTCTAACAGAAATAGGCACCCAGTGGCCACCTGATGATCCAGATCCTGACACAGACAAGCCTGACACAGCCCAGGACTTAGTGTTGTCCTGCTGCCACATCTGCTCTAGCTCTGGCTATAGTCAATGATCCAATCCTTCCTGCCAAGAGCTCCTGAAGTTATATAGGCTGACTATTGTGTGTGCAAGTTCTAGCAAGGTGATAAATTTGTGCAGATGAAGTGCTGGTTCTACTCCCAGGCATTCTCTTGCAGTGGTTGTTGCCATGCACTTTAAGTGTTAATTATTTCAGATTATTTGAGGAGTCAAGGACAGCATAAAGTTGAACAGCAAACAGATTATCCACTCCCTCCTAGGCACTGCTTTTGTCTATTATCTGGCTTTCCTAATCATGGTGAAATAAAAGGCTATTCAGAACCAGAAACATCAAGCATACAGGGAGCCAAAGAATCCAGCCCAAACTCAAATATTTTAATTCCACTAGAACAAACTAGAACAGAATTGAACACTTTGAGATGGATTTTGTAATCCAGAAAAGATCCCAATGCACATGTAACTGACTGTACCTATTTCTATTTTATATCTCAACGACAAGCCAGTTCTGAGAACAAGAACATAACAGTCTTTCAGAATCACAGATGTATATTCAAACTTCTTCAATTGCTCTTTCTAATTTGACCACACATCATCATGTTGTAAAACCGTGGTAGAGTTGTGTAACATCTTTTCCCACATTCACATGGATTTTATTTTCATTTCTAATATATTGCACAATGGCATAATTAGACCTTCAGTAGTTTATTTACATAAACTATTCTACTTTCATATTTACTGATAAGAATTTTTTTCCATTAGTAAAAGAATACCTAGCATGTCAAAAGTAAGAAAGAGAAAGAGGACATATTTAGGAGACCTAAAGGAGACATGAACAATGTCAATGCTATTCCAGTAAGTAGCAGCACTGCATCTTGCATTGGTATTCCACTAAGGGCAAGCAGGTGATACCTGTACTCCCAGGCTACTTAGCCCAACATGAGTCTTGGGAGAAATAATAGGAAAACTGAAAAGAGATTCAATTAATAAATTATTAAAAGACAGGAATATAATTAATGCTAGTCAACACAGTTCTGTGCAAAATAAGCCTTGTCAAACAAATCTACTTCTGTTCTGTGATGAGATTTCAAGCTAGGCTGCCAAAGGTAACGATGTAGGTATAATACACTTCAACTTTTGTGTGCCTTTTGACTTAGTATCATTCAATATTCTAATTAAAAATATAGCACTACACAATATCAATAAAGCATGTTTTAACAGGATTAAGAATTGTCTAACGAACACGCATAAGAAAGTAATCAGCAAAGGATCAACACCAGAAAGGGAGGCTTTTCAGTCTTCTACTACTCAACATTTCCATCAGTGATTTGGGACTAATGAAAAATAAAACTAACTAAAAAGAATAAATATTTTTTAGACTAGTGTTCTAATTGAAAGAAAATATGTTTTTAGTCAGCCAAATACACATCTGCATACGGTGGAGGAAGAAATACAGGATGCAACAATGGAGAAAACCAAATGGAGCAAACGCTGGAAGCAAAGAGCCTGTAAAGAATTTGGGGTGGTAACAAACCAGCAACTCAGTCGGAATGTCCAAGTGAAGCTACAGCAAGAAAGGGAAAATGGCATCAAGGAAGCAGGGAATAGGAGCCCGGATTTACTATGCTTTTATTTATGGCTCAGGAGAGATCATTAATGGAATCCTAAAAATATTTCTTCTTTAAACATTTTTAAAACACCGTTGAAAAAATTGAAAGTATGCAGAAAAGAACTATGGAAGTAACTGGGTAAAAAGGGTATTTCAAGGAAAGTTTAAAGAAACTCAGTTAAGTTCTTGTTGTCAAATTGAAATCTGTGAAATTTGTGGGAGATGCTGAATGCGACAGGGTCTTTCAGGTAGCACAGAAAGCACGGCAAGAGCCACTGGCCAGAAGCTGATGTTAGGCAAGCTCATATCGGAAATTATGTGAATAAACAGTGACATACTGGAAAGGAAATGCTCTAAGTGCTGTTTTCTTCAAACCAAGGGTCAACGACTTTCTAGAAGAGATGCATTAGCCGAGATATACTTTTTTCAAACATATTCTTGAACTCAAAGCTGAATACTAGGATAAGAACTGAATGGTATACAAAAGCTTGTGATTAGAGGAATTAAAATGTGTGATCTAATAGCTCTTTCTGTGTTTAATTTTTATAGATTTTTGGATCTCAGAACTGGCTATTATAATAGCAATCCTTTCTTTGATGAAAATTCACTCTGAATTTAATAAATGTTTAAATCTCTGCTACAAAACAATATGCTTAAATATGTCCATAGTATACTGGACAGAACTCAGTAGACTTCATTACAGTTCACCATTTATGCTAGAATTTAATTTCTTCCAATATTTTTAATAGCTGTTGAAGTACCATTTCTCATCTTGATGGGATTCCATCATTTATCATCAGTCCTGAACACAACTGTTTGAGTTATAGGTCTTCATGTTCTTTTCAGCCACTGTACCAGAAAGTAAGCATCTAATTACGAGCTTTTTAATTATTAAAGTGTTCTGTATGTACCCAAAAAGTCCATTCTAAGATAAGAAACACAGTCACAACACAGACTATTTTAGCTCTATTTCTAAGGACTTTCAAATAGATTTTAAGGGTTAGAAAAAAAAGCATTTTTAGTGATGAAACCATCCTTTTTAACTTCTATTACAAATGAACATCAGTTATTTGTTTGTCCTGCTCTTTCTCTTAAACTTTTTGAGAAAATCATATTTGTGAAATTATTTCATAATAAAATGAAATTTCAATTTAACTTAGCAATTATACGCTTCTGATCTATCTTGAAAGCTATCACCAAATAATGTAGCTATTCACTTTAATGTTTAGTTTATAAAAGTGTGTGTGATTATGTCAATTAATTACTCAAGCTAAACACAATAATTAATTTTTAAATGTGAATATTTTTCTTACTGGAACTTTGATCTGACTAGATGAGACCTTCTCCATTAATATGCATGACAAGAATACAAAGCAAAAGACATCCAGTCTGGCAACTCTCAACCGTGTTTAGTTGATGCCTTGTAGTAGCTTTCAAGTTAAGAAAAAATTCTCATGTGACTCTAGTGCACTATTTTTCATCTTATTTAACCTTTGACATCATATTCATCAGAAACTTGGGTTCTTTCAAGGGTGAAGAGACTGAAGAAGAAACATTTTAAAGTTCTTTGACAAAGGCCATGTCTTCAACAATGACTGCTGCTTCTGTATTTTGGTATCTTGATGTCTAAAAATAGCTGATAATTATAAATGTGGAGTAAGATGGGAGCAATTGGAAATTCTCCATCACACTGCCAATCATTATGAAAATCAAGAGGAATGTGGAAGCAAAAGAACTGCAGAAGAGACTTTGCAGAAACCAGTGCCGGGCAATGCAACTTTCTCTGCAAAGCATAGGCAGCAGAAGAGTATTTCTCTCAAGGAAAGAAAGGCAGCAGAGCTCTCAGGGCTGTAGCTATTAGAGGCTAGATCTTACAGCCAGCCATTTCCTGTCAAATCCCCATGTAGACACGGGATTCTGATAGCATTTCCCCATTGTGATATTCTCTAGCGCTCACCGAGCATTGCTGGAGCTCAGTCCTTTCAGGTATCCCTCTGCGCTAACCTCCTTGTGCAATCAGAAATTAGTTGGGGGAAGCCAACTACCTGCACAGAGCAGCTACAGAGACATTATCAAAGCCAGCACTTCCATTTGTGCCGGTATACCTGAGACACTCTTGGCTTCTTAATTGAACTCCTGCAGTTAAGATACACACGGCTCTGATGGCTCCTTATCCACCACCAGCTTGACTTCTGAAGAAAGGATCCCTAAGGTCCTAAGGCCAGCTTGTCATGTTTTAAAATAACAATGAGTCTCGATGACTTTGTGGTCTTCACTGGCAGAAAAGACTCAAGTTTTTAACATTGCACTATAAAAACAGCCTATGAAGTTAAGCAAAGCAAACTACAAGAAGTATTTTTACAAAACTATCCTTTTGATTTAAGTTAGAATTTAAGCTGAAAACCTAAACTGTGAATAAAACCAATCACTACGGTTAATAGACCACATAAGCATAACAATGGACCACAATCAAATTAGGAAACCCTGGCTAATATCCTTACTTTGACTCTGCACAGTGACCCTATCCATGCTCTCATTGATTCATGAGATCTGTGAATATAATAAATCTTTACTATTCCAGTTTCTCTTTATTGTCAGTGTTATTAAAGCACAGTGAATGCGACTCTTGCATTTGAAGGATGGAAAGAAACATTTTGTATGGATAGCTAGGTTTAAAGAGCTAGGTCCTGATACCTTTACTTAACTACTTGTCTTTATCTCCAGAAGTCATTCAAATTAGGTCAGCTAATAAGATACTATTAGAGAAAAGAATATCACACATGGATTCAAGGAAAATCAGTTTTGAATATGGAAAGTGCAATCATCTGGTTTTTAGTTAAAAATCATCTTCTAATGAACTTCTACAAGTGCAGTTTGTTCAGTCCTTGTAGAAGAAATAAAATAGTGGCATTAGAAGTTCTTCTGTATTTTGCACTCAACTGCAAAAACTAGCACAGATCCATAAAAATTGTGATTATAGCAGCATGGGAAATCCATAACTAGAATGATGTATTTTATTCAGAGATTCAAGATTTTCTGACAAATATGGTAAATATAAAAGAAATCTCCAAAATATAGGTTTCATATAACATAGGCTGATAAAGGGATCAGGAGCAGTGAAAATGGTCAGAATTTTTAACTATTTAGCTTCAGATTAAAGCACTCAGAAAAGACAAAAGATGGCAGCATTATGAAGATCCATATAGTCTATTTTGTTATCCATAGGTAAAATCTCCAAAATCAATGAACCAAAAGAAGATAACTGGTGTAATGGCTACGTTAGTAAATTCCTGAATAGTTTCAAAAGACTCTGATTTGTTCTTTAATTTCTAATTGTTTTCATGTGACAACTATAATTTTCTTCCATGTATCTCACTTTAAAGGTTAAGAGAGCTCACAGAAAAGTCAGCCTGAAAAAGCATGAAGAAGGAGCATGAAGCAATAAGTTTCTCATTTGCTACACATTTTTTTCTGGCTCCCCAGACAAGAAGACACTGTATCACTTGAGATGCAATGATGACAGTAACATCCTTCCTGTTCAGTTACAGACAGCAAAACAATCCTAGAAGCTGAATCTGAAAAATGTGTTTTCCTATTATGTAAGGATACGGACACCAAATATAATGTGGAAAATGTACTGACAGTAAAATTCTAAGAGGAGAAAGTGTTACCTGACATTTAAGTATACTGATATTTCTGAGGGAGGGGTATGTCTTTTTGTCCTTACTTCTTCGTTCCAATGGACAAATGATGTTTGCACACAAATACCATTTATAGTGTGTTTTCCAATACTGTCATGTTTTGACAGCACAAGCTAAAGAAGAAAAAGGCAAAGCCTGAACACAAGTTTACCTCCAGCATGCTATTCTTCAAAAATAGAGTAACTGCAAAAGATTTAGTGATTTGGGATAAAACCACTGGTTTTGCCTATTTCTAATATTCATGGCTGTTTGCCAAGTAATCTATATCAGCTTTCTAAAAAAAGTGAAACTCATTGGTTGAAAAGCACAGTCAGATTGTTAAAAGTGGTAACAATTTCACCACCAGATGACAGCACTGCTTATTACTAACCCCTTTTTGTGTCTTTCAGTCGTCCCTCATTTTGAAAGCAAACTGTACAAGGTATGCAGCCCCCAGCCCATGCTCTGTAAGAGTAGAGGAAACAAAGCTGGTGGCATAAGGTGGTTTAGTGAAGTAGTCACATCAGGGAGGTTAATCTGTTGGACAAGTTATTTTAAGTCTGTGAAGGGTTATAGCTTCTGTAAAGACACAAACAAAACCCGCTTCAGTCTAAGAAATGTGCTTTCTATTGCTTTCCTCAGTCTCAGAACGATAAAGAGGCCAAGGGGGAAGCTTTCAAAGTAGGCATCTTAGGTTCAGCTTCACAACATGATTTTTGTGAAATCAAGGCAGCAATGTCATTTTGCGCCTGCTTAGGATCTGGCCACAAAGTGTGCTTTCATACAAGGGAAGTACATTGGGTTAGCTGACAGTAGGAGATGACATTTCCAGCAAAACCACGTCAAGGACAGATATAAGAGAAAAAAGTAACAAAACATATTTCATATCAGTTAAGAGCATTTTTTAAAATCTACCTGGTCCATTTTGTGTTCAAAGATGTTTTATGGCTGTAAGTGGCAACGAGTCTAACCATGTTCATGCTTTAGGATGCTGTTAGAATGCTGTTCTTGGGGTTGGGAAACATCACCTTCAGTACTTGAACACCAGCTACAAATCAGTATATTCTTTCAACAATAACTTCCACTTATGTTCTGAGTAGTAACAGTGGATTTACAGTGCAGTAATTATGTGGTCCTTGAAATATTTTAATAATTTCATAGGATTTATGTTTGTCACCATTCATAAAATGAGTTAAATAAAAAGCCTAACCGTTAGTGAAAAAGAAATTTTAATGAATAAATATTTTACCTAAAATTGTATAATTTAGTTTAAGGAGTCTTTTCTGAACTATAGTTTTACATGTTTGAGTCTGAAAAGATACTTCTCAGTCTAACACGGATGAGTATCTGCTAAAGAGGAGAAGGGAAGCTGAGAATTCATTCAGAGAACACTTACAGAGTGCAAGGCTCCAAACACTGATGTTTTACTGTACTCCACAGTTGACTGGAAACCTCACAAAAATAGCATAATTGGTACTTTCAGTACTGAACTGAGCAAGCAGTCTTGCCTTTTGACCTGTATTTAAACTAATCTTAGTTCACAACATGTTCCATTCAGTAGTAACTCAATTAGCCAAAGGAAAAAAAAGAGACTATATTAATACCATTCCTAATGTACACCTCAAAATTCAGTTTCTTTTAGAATTACTTAAATTCTGAAATCAGCCTTTAAAAACCTTTAGAACAAGAACTGCTGTAAAAACACCACAAACATAATCAAAAGGCAACTTAGCAGAAACAAGTACTTGTCCTTCAGCATTAAGAGTTGTACTTTACAGCATTCACATTTCATTTCAGCTACAACAAACATTTATGCACCTAGTAGACACTACAGAATAGGAGCTGGAGGAGTGATATTAGGGTAAACTCAAACTACTCAACAGTTTTCAGACAATATCACTAAATAAAAACATGTTAATTAACAAAAGATGATTGATTTTACTGGAATTAATCAAGAGAAACTCCCACTTGGTTTAAATGAGAGTTCTGTGTGAATATAGAATTAAAGATTACTAGTGGTAAGTCATTATTAAGAGCATTAATCATGACCTGTATTGTACAGAACAAGTCTTTCAAATGCAATGGTTCTAATGTGGAAAGGAATGTACAAGTTAAAAATAAGTTAAGTTAGAATAGCCTAGAAAAATGACTGTCATGGCTGCGTATCTGTGTGAAATCTTTCTGCCCTCAAAATGAATCTTTTTTTAATTGAAAGTAAGAATACTTTATAATAACTGTATTTACTTTCAGCAGGAAAACATGTCACTGTTTGTACTGCAACAAAGTGGTGTGCTGTGGATGTTAACACTATGATTTAGCAAGTGAATTTCTTAGTATTAACACATTTATTTAATTATCAAGTGAATGAGAGAGTTGGGGCTGTTCAGCCTGGAGAAGAGAAGGCTCTGGGGTGATCTTATTGCAGCCTTCCGGTACCTAAAGGGGGCCTACAGGAAAGATGGAGAGGGACATTTTACAAGGATATATAGTGATAAGACAAGGGGTAATGGATTTAAACTAAAAGAGGGCAGATTTAGATTAGATCTAAGGAAGAAATTTTTCACTCCGAGGGTGGTGAGGCACTGGAACAGGTTGCCCAGAGGAGTTGTAGATGTCCCATCCCTGGCAGTGTTCAAGGCTGGGTTGGATGAGGCTTTGAGCAACCTGGTGTAGTGGAGGGTTTCCCTGCCCATGGCAGGGGTGTTGGAACTAGACGATCTATGAGGTCCCTTCCTACCCTAACCATTCTGTGATTTATCAGCATAATCGATAGGTGATGTTATGGCAAGAAGGCAAACAGCAGTGTCTTTGCTCTGCCTTAAGAAGGTGGCAGATAAAACTGTGATTCCATCACACATGCAAAATAAAGCAAGAACCGATTAGCCTGATTTTCATCACATAGTTGAAGCGCAGAAACATTATGTTGCCAGCATACTTACCCACCGGCAGTGGCTGGAATTCTATCAGTTTTATCATCTCTGCAAAACAGCATCTCCCCAGAGCCCAGGTACCCAAACACAGCAGGGTGAACAAGAAAAGACTAGTACAAATCTGGCCATGAATAATGTATATCGCTGTTTGTGTATATCCAGCTGGTTCGAGGGAGAGAAAGGAGAAGTGGTTCATACGGGTATTTCCTTAACAACTCGGGCTGGAATTTCAGTTAAAGAAGAAATGATACGGCACTTTTAAGGAAAGAAACTTCCTGTCTGTGTCTTAAATGCATTATAACCTGAAGAATAGGTGCTGAAAGAAATCAATAGCATAGTAGCATGGCCATGTTAGCAGTTTCCTTCGGTCTCTTTGTCAGTCTGTCGCCGCTATTGCCATTCAAAAGGCCACAAAGCCTAAACACAGAGGCAGAATTCTTCCTATTACAGTCTTTTATTATTATAATCTAGAACGAGCTAACTGTCTTCAACATCAAACACTAGGGTTGTTCTCAACCCAGTTCACAGTCTGAATTTATTCAGCACTTTTTCAAAGTACTTAAACAATTTACTGAGATTTACTTGTGCTCAGCACCTTTTCCTTAGCTGTATGCAGAGCGTATATGTAAAATGGTTACATTTTGGTAACACTTTTTTTTTCCTCAGTCAAGTCCAGATTTTATCCTTTCGTTGGTGGCCCTCAGGGCCATTTCACTGAATCAATAGATGCATAAATGTTTGCCGGAGTGAGGAAGGCTTTCTCACAGAAAACTAACAGAAAGAACAGCATAGGTAAATATGGCCTCAGACTTTAGCCGTGCTGGTCTCCGAGCTGTTTACCTTGTCCCTCCTTCTTTGACCACAGCTGCACGAGTGCCCAGCTCACTGTTACGGTCAGGATGGTCTCTGTAATGGGCAAGGGTATCTTTCCCTAAAGATTATGAAATCTCACTATTTGAAGGTCAGAATTCCTGCTGTCCCTCTCCACAGCTGGATCTCCAGCAGAAGAATTTAGCTTGTAACATCAATCCCTGAGTTTAGCTGAGTTAGCTCAGCTAAATTTAACCTGTATTTTCAATTCCTGAAGCAAGATTTTCGTGCTGACTACTAAAGTTTCGTTTTCTTCTTACTTCTGAAGGTACACTTTACATTACTGTAGTTTTTCTCCTTTCAAAAACATTTATAGCGCAGTTAAGTTGAAATTTACATTTGACAAGGCAAGTGAAAAGATCCTTTTCAATTACATCACCACCCCCTTTTCTCCTGCACGAAGATCTCTGTAAACCTTGAATGAGAAACTAAGCCTAGCAGTATCAGTGGAGAATACCCAGCTCATCTGAGATTTGCAGATGGCATTCTCCTCCTATTTCCAGGAAAGTTTTGAGGCAGTGTTCAGGGTAGGGGGAAGAGCAGGAAATGCTGATTCAGGATGAATAAACGCAAAACAAGAACTGAGTTTAGCACGGTTATGAAAGAGGATAACACTATGACTAAGAAAAATTAGAAAAGTTAGACCAACTGGCTATATTATGCTGATAGTGTAGGTAGGAAAAAATTCGAGTTTGATAAAAGCTGTCAGAAAACTGAGCAATGGAAAGAACGTTAATTTCAGTTTCTACTTAAAAAATATTTTGAGTATCCCTGTATTCCTAGACAAAATACTTGAAACTAAAAATAAATCCCTTCACCAAGAAAAAAGGGAGAGTAAAACTGTGAAAGAAAAGAAAAATGAGTCTGTCATCATAATGAAAACTAAATAGCCTTAAAAGAAGAAAAGGAAAACCAAGACAAGGCAATTACACAAAGTGAGAAGTAGACAAAACAAAAACAAGCAGAGAATGTTGGAACATGATATTAAGAAGAAATTTAGACCTTATTCCAGTTTTCTAGTGGATAGTTTACTTAGGTGCCAAGTCTAAAACTGGCCCTGGCAATAAGCAGCAAGAAGCAGTGATGCCATAATAAACATAAAGGATTGGAGCTCCCAGTTTGGCACAAGAAAATGTCGTGGTTGGTTATGTAGAAGAAATGTTTAACTATTAAACAAAACAAAGAAATGGAACACGTTCAACATAGAAACAAGCTTGGATGCAGAAAATCCCAGTTAGATCACTTTCTGTATTTGCACAGAACAAAGGGTCCTGATGTTACACCTGAAGCTGAAGAGACCACAGGAGTCCCTCAGACAGAAAGCCTCTTGCCAGCCTGAGCTGGGGATCATACAAAAGACTACCAGCAAAACAAGAAACACTGTTAATCCCCACCAGGCTTTTGATCATCTTATGGATCCAAAGTAGACTTGGTTGTTCAGTTGCTAGGGTTTTTTTCATTGGCAAATTTGAATCAAACAGTGAATAGGCAGGCAAATAATTTAAAGTTTTAACTGCTTCATTAAAGCAAATCCCAGTAAATCCTCCCTCATAGACAAGAAGACAGTACCAGGAGTACGGTTTCATTGTTTAGAGGATGTACAGAGAAACTTATTTGAAATAGATTTTACATCAAAATGTTCAAGATGTGTGTCCACTGTGCAAAAACTGCCATGGCTGGGAGGGGAAAGGTGTCTTGTGGAAGAGCAGCCTTAGGGCAACAGCTAATTTGGCTACTAACCATTTTTCAAATAGAGAGGAGTGAGGGACCAGGGGTTTATTTTTGGCTGAGAAATCAGCAAAAGCCACAGAGCACTCCGTAGGAAACATTTCTTCTCCCAATCCCAGTGTACAGATCTCAGTTTCTGTGTACCGGATGTTTAGTAGTCCTAGCATCAAGACTTCAATAATATGAAGTGTGTGTTACAAGAGAGATGAACATGGCTATTACTTTCCTATTATATTCATTTGTTAGTTTCCTAATTTATTAGTCTCGATCTTAAACCCACCATCATTTTTAAAGTCCACCATCTGGGAGGTCTCATATAAGACATTCTGGGATTCTATTGAGGTGACAGATATAGAAAAAAGTCTTTGCATACAAGCAAGACAAGTTAAAATTATTCATGGTACTAGTAACTACTGTACAGTAAAATTCCAAGTCTTTTTACTGTAGGCTTCTGATCTGGACACCATCTCTGAAGAAAATGTGTGAAGAGTAAGCAAAAGAGAAAGGCAGGTAAGAAAGAGGTGAAAACAGAGGATTGCAGCAAAAAATGGCCTGCACAGCAATAGGAAATAGAAATCTACATATAAGCCTTCACATACAGAGATCATTCACACTCTGTTCAGTGGCATAAATTTCACATTTTGTTTCACAGCTGTGCAGTAAAATCAAGCAGTATTAAAATAGAGTATTGCAGATTAGAAGAAAAAAAAGGATTATTTGAGTTGTGGCCTTCTCTAATAGTGAGCAACAGAAGTTGAAGGTCATGTCTCCATCCTTCTGAGTCCAAACTCAATAGCTTTAACTACACAGAGAAGACAGAAGGTGGACACAAAAGCAGTAGTTGAAGAACTAAATTACTTAACAACTATTAGTTGTCAAGAATCACTTTGTTCTTTCTACTTTTTCTGTTCCTCTGGAACTTTTTGTGATTGCATAGTTTTTGATTCAAATAGGTTTTATTTAACCTACTTATTTCCAATTCTCAAATTTCCCATTAGCTAATTAGGAGCTTACTTTGTCTCTACATACTTCCATCTCATTGGGGGTGGCATGGGGGGGTGAAAGTGAGGGGATTGTTTGTTTTTGTTTAATCACTGCTTATTGCTACAAGAATGTCTTTATCCTTGCTAATACCTTTCTAGATCCTGATCTTGCAACTACCTACACTTTTCCCATTTTATCCTACGAAGGGCTTTCATTAATTTCAGTGAATCACTCACATGGACGACTGTTTGTAGAACTGAAGCTTTACGCAGTAATTGTCAAGGGCATCCTGCGTTATTGAGCTGTGAAAGGAGTCCTTAAGAAGCTTGTCATTCTGGTTGTATGACAAAGAAGTCGTATTTTACGCCTATTTACATTGCTGGGAATTGATCATAAAAACCTTTTAAAAGGATTTGCAAGTTTCAATGTATAGCTATAATGTATTATGAAATCTCATCTTCCGCTCTTGAAAACAGTAAAAATTTTGACTAACCAAAGGACATGTGTGTCACAGAAGAAGTGAGATGACAAGCTGACATTCCTTGGCTTAAGTTAACATTCTTTAATCACCAGACCATGTTGTCTCCGCTACGTTGAGTTCTTCCTGAATGCAGCAAAACAGTCATGCCATTCATAGGAAAACCACTCCTTCCACCACACTTACCAGTAACTTAAATTGCAGTGGATTGGCACTCAGGAGTTCTGTGTATTCAGTCCCTATGTCCCTATCCTTGCTATATTTTCCCTAAACAGCCTTGAGCAAAATATTTAATCTATTTTCCTTGATAAATGTGAATAACAATATTTATTTATGGCTATTACTATAGTTTTTTCATTTTGGAAAATCTTAGGGGCAAGGATTATTTCAGTTCCATTGGGACAATGACACCTGCTCTTCACTGTGACTTTTAGTTGAAACATCTCATCTTCTGCCGCTACTGCTACTAATCTCTTACTTATTCCCAGTAAAAAAACAGACTAAGTGCTTTTATTATCCAAGATAAGACATATGTCTTTGAAGCTAAATATAAAAATTTGGTCTTTTCTCTGGTACGATAACCACTTAATCTGTGTTAGTAGACTGATAGTTTATGGACAAGACTAGACATGCAAGTATTTTCTTAACAATATAAGATTTGTTCTCCCAGAGTTCCTGTAAGAGCCTATTAAGAAATAAATTGTTGCATCACAAGAAAATTCACTGTAGCCTAAGTTGGTTTTCTTTTTTTTTTTTTAACTGATGAAATATGTTTGCTTTAATATGTTTGCAATGTAAACACCCATGCAGGCTATTTTTTCATCTATAAAGGCTTGACAAGAGTATATAAAAGTCTGGATATTCCTTTTCATTTTGTCCCTGTATTGATAGAACTTGATGTTTCTATCCTTAACTAGAAATGTCTTGTCTGCTCATGTTTATGCAAAACAGCTTTTTTGGAGGAGAAGAGGTACTGTAACATGAGAAGGAAACATCAAAGGACTAGTGGCAGCATCTTAAGGCTTTTATCAAAGTAGTGAGGGAATGCATTAAAGCAACAATATATGTAGCTTACAAATGATAGGACTATCAAATTCAACAGTATGTCTGATGAACACAGAGGACACGTTTTACATGCATTCTTTGTTTTAAAAGAAAGATTTGAACAGTGTTTTTTCTTTCAAAACTATGAGAGAAATATTTTTAAAAAAATGTAGACT
The DNA here is from genome assembly GCF_009769465.1 of Tauraco erythrolophus. Classification (NCBI taxonomy): domain Eukaryota; kingdom Metazoa; phylum Chordata; class Aves; order Musophagiformes; family Musophagidae; genus Tauraco; species Tauraco erythrolophus. The sequence continues at coordinate 29,894,175 of NC_141468.1, read as the reverse complement.
CGGGTCTTTAGGTTATGTCAATCAATGCAGCTGCAGTGGAGTCAAAGGCAGTCAAGCCCTCTTACACCTAATGATAAGTTAGACTTTTATATTTTTTTAAAGTCAGTGCCTTCAACACAAAAAAAAAAAAATATTTTGGACTTATTATTCCTCTCCACTTTTGTACCTATATGAGAGTTGAGGAACAGAGTGCCAGAATATGGTCTAATGAATAAAAAGCATAGATAGTTCTAGTAGCTCAGTATGAGTCTTTTATAAAATGGTGGAGCATGTCTACAAAACGTCTTTCTGTCAACCCTGCTTCCCAAATGTATTTCATGATTCTCTGTCAGTTTCTCTTATTAGGAAAATGTTATTCATCGTTTCCTGTTTATCCCTAAAACTTGCATTTAAAAAGCTTTGTTTATACAAGTAGCAGAACCACCACCATGAGAAAAACTCCAGAACAGAATGAATTATACACAGTCTCACCTCAACCCTAACTTCAATCCCTGTATGGAGTACATCTGCCTGTTCTGTTCAAATTTATCGCTTTTGCATCTTACCATAGGAAAAAATATAGATTATAAATCTTCCCAGGAAGACATGGCTCCTCTCCCAGCTCTGCAGTAGTAGTTGGCTATGATTATCAGCAAACCACAGGCCCAGACACCATGATTGTGGTCCCAGCAAGTCCATCAACTGCTCTTAATATTTCATCAACACTCACTGACATTGAGTATGCCACAAGATTTCATATGGTGGGCAATAATAACTATTCACCAGTTTTACAACTAAACTGAGAGTTCATATAAAGCTATTTCAGATAGAGCTGGGATTAAAACCTAGTTCTGTTACATATGTGTGCCTATTTATATATATATTTTAAAAGCCTAGTCTCAGCCACAGTGTCAAACTGAGAATTTTAAAGTAGACCTGCCCCTCATAGCAGCAAGGCAACATACAGAGAGGCATGGGAACAAATAATTTCCATAATAAGAGAACTGGCTATTTAGTTCATGAGAAGAGTACCTGTGAAAAAATGCTCTGGATCTAGTTCTTGCAAATTATTCCTGCTGGGTCATTATTACAGCAGTTATGTTTTCTGGAACCATTGAACCCAGGTCAATAAGGACAAGGAAGAGATAACAAATGTTCAGCATCTCTCTACTCTCTCTGCATGTCTGCTTCACCCCTCAGCAAAGTGCCATGAGTGTGTCGCTCTGTGTAGGGGGATGTAGGGATGCTAAGCAGCTGCTTTCTATTGATTTGCAGCTCTTACAACATGTTCAGTGGATCTACAGACTGTAAGTTCACAGACAGCTGCTAATCCATGTGGAGGTGAAAAGTAGTGGATAAAAATTAGTATAGGGACTTGGAAATAATGCACAGAATCACAAATCTCAACTGCTGGAGTTTTATGGCAAAGCACAGAATTTAGGAAAAAAATCTTATGATTTGTCTTTATGGTGTCATTTTTATTTGCTTTTGAATATGAGCACTCTCTTTCTCAGTATACAATGTGACAGTTAGGGCACGTTTCAGGCTGGCAGCAATGCCTGTACGGCCAGAGAGCAGAAGACTCTCTTGAGGCAGGAGGCCAAAAATTAGCAAGTAGTTACTATTCTTGCAGGCATAACTCTGAAGCTCAGGGAAAAACCAGGACATTTACTTGTGTGCATCAGGTCCCCAGACTGATTAATGTTCACTACAGCAGAGATTTATGGATCTTTCTTTCTAATAGCTCTTCCGTGAGCCTAATATAAGATGATTTTTGCACATCCTAACTCTCTTATCACAAGCTCTCCACCCATTTATACTACTCAAAATGTCAGCAGGCCAAAGCCGTCCATTGTACCGTATTATTTTTTTATTAATTGCATTATAGCAGCACTGTGAAGTGGTGATAGAGCACAAGGAAGGAATAAAGTGGGGTTCCAGCCCATCATCACCACTTATATCTAACTCCTGTCATCCTGGCAGCCCAGCACCTGTAAACCTGCTTGATCCACGCAGCTGCACTGCGTGCACACTCAGTAGCTGTGTCTCTCCTAAGAGTCTATGATATACCAGAAACCCCTCACGCTATACATTTAGGAAACTCGACTGTATTTTTGGCTCTGCCCCTCGTCGCATGTTGCTCAGAAGGTGCAATCAACCAATAGTTATAACCAGTAGCTTTACAATGTGGCAGATATTCGGCTTTTTGAATACGACTGGAAATTTTTGAGTTCCCCGAGTGCAAACCTGATATTGAAATAAACTCTGAAAGTCTTGTTTCTGTAATACTGGTAAAAATCCAACATATAAAAACCTCTTTGTTAAAACTCAGGAAGTCAAAAGGGCTGAGAAATTTTACAAACACCCATTTCTGTCTATTGGAGAGCTTGATTAGGATCTCACAGATTTATGAAAGAAGTAATAATAAATACAGCTCTGAACTAACAAGAAAGAGAGCAGGAACGAGAGACAGGGAATACACGTTCAGTGCCTATTAATTGCCTTGCTATATGGTCCTCCGTGCTTGTGGGAAGTCATGTTTTAGAAACATTCATGCAGATTTCCAGCAGAGAGCATGATACCCTTTTCGGTAGGCTTACCCATACACCTGCAACAGCTAATGAAATAATGTCAACTTTTTATGAATATTCAGAGTGCTTTTGTTAATAAAAAAAGAGAAGGCAATATAATAGCCAGCCATTATGTAGGCTGGCACCAGCTGTTCAACATTTCTAACAGAAAAAAATAATTGTGTGTGAATTGTATTGCTCATGAAAGTGAGACAGATGTAGGAAGAAGGCAGGCAGACACCGCAAACACCTCAGGCCCCACCTGGAACACCAGTTATTCAATTATCAGGGCTTACCTCTACAGTCCATGCAACCTTATGCAGCATTCGCACAATAGGACTACGTGGCTAAGGACTAGTTAATCTACATACACAATTTTTCAAACCTACAGCACATTTGTAGATCTGCATATTTCAGTGTAGGAATTCTGAAACAATAGCACTCTAAGATCAAGGCCAATAAAAAACAATGCTGTCTGGGTTAGTTTAGATCCAAAATTTCATGTAAAGTTTCATATTCCTACAACAAATACATCAACAGATATGTGGTTTTTAAACACATCTAAGAGGTGTGGTAAACATACAAAGGCACAGTTGAAATAAACTGTAAGTGTGGCTCCTATTCTTCTACAGAAAACAGAGCGGATAAGCTGCTGTTTATGAAAAAGGCTGTCTCCAGCAGTCTCACTTGTCCTGCAAAGGATGGTTTTCATTTTTAGATAAGGGAAATCTGAAGTCAGCTACATAGAAAGGTGTAGCTATTATACAGATGAGCAAGCAGTGCCAAACTTGAAGACACCCGCTATTCCTCTCTCCCTCCACCCTTCCTTCCAAATGAAAGCTTTGTCCTTTCTGTTCATTCAAAAAAAAATCTAATAAACAATTATCTATAAATCAAAGTGTCTATTATTACTGGTGAGTTTGTCTCTTATTTTGATGGTTTCTGCAAAATACAGGGCCTCTTTTCAGATCCAGCTTCATCATATCATGGCATTGGTAACAGATCCCCCAACAGGAGATGACCAAGCTGTAGGGCAGGTCAACACAGCTGGCCTTAACTCAACTATAAAAGACAAAATCTCCTTCCCATCTTTCTGTTCCGTAAAGAATGAGTAACTGAAATCATAACTTTAAATGGTAATTTATAGACAGTATATATATAATTTACAAATACATATGTATGTATTTCTCCCTGCTTCTCATATATGCCTTCCTATAGATAGGCAAACACACAGAGAGCTTTTAAAGTAGAAGAAAAGACTTCCAGTTTATTTCAAAACTCTCCATACACTTGAGTTTCTTATTATATTATCTTAGTGGCTTCAACATATATTTTTTATATCCCAAAATAAAAAAGTGAGGTCTGTTATGATTAGTGATATTTCTAAACTATTTTTCCCCTCAAATTGAGACAAAAGTCTGCCTCCTTTGTGTGCTTCAAACTGTGAGCTTGGTTCCCTGCTCGCTCTCACCGCTTCTCCATCAGTAGGACTCTATAGAAGACAGCAAAAGCTCTCTCAGAGCAGGGCTGGAGGAGACGGCTCTACTAATTAGTGCATAGTCACAATGAAGAAAACTACAAAACATGTCTTTAATGAGCATAAGACATATCTAAATAAACCACATCCAAATATCTGAAGCAAATACAAAGAGTCACTAACTCCTCATGCAGTCAAAACTTTGAGGTGCGTCAAGCACTGTTTAAATTCCTATCCAGTGCATGAACGACTGTGTAGGGTTTGGTTGCCGGAGCAGCCTTACCCACGACACCAGTGAAAACAAGATGCAAAAACTTTAAGGGCTACTTGAACGACCCTAATGAACAGACCACAATGGAAATGAGATTTTCTTCTCCATTGTGGAGTTTCACAGGATGCAAGCACACTGTTGGTCTTCATCATGTATTATACATGGGGCAGGACACTGATTGACCCATGGAAATAACAATCCTGACATCACTTCATAGAATCATAGAATGCTTTGCATTGGAAGGGACTTTAAAAGGTCCTCTAGTCCAACCCACCTGCAATGAGCAGAGACATCTTCAACTAGACCATGTTGCTCAAAGTCCCATCCAACCTGACCTTGAATGTTGCCAGGGATGGGGCATCTATCACCTCTCTGGGTAACCTGTTCCAGTGTTTCACCACTGTCATTGTAAAAAAAGGTCATCCTTATATTTAATCTGAATCTACTGTCTTTTAGTTTAAAACCATTATCCTTTGTCCTATTGCAACAGGCCCTACTAAAAAGTCTGTCCCCATCTTTCTTATAAGCCCCCTTTAAGTACTGAAAGGCCGCAATAAGGTTTGCCTGGAGCCTTCTCTTCTCCAGGCTGAACAATCCCAACTCTCTCAGCCTGTCTTCATAGGAGAAGTGCTCCAGCCCTCGGATCATCTTTGTGGCCCTCCTCTGGACTTGCTCCAGCAGCTCCATATCCTTCCTATGTTGGGTACTCCAGAGCTGAACACAGTACTCCGGGTGAGGTCTCATAAGAGCAGAGTAGAGGGGCAGAATCACCTCCCTCGACCTTCTGGCCACGTTTCCTTTGATGCAGCCCAGGATATGATTGGCTTTCTGGGCTGCCAGTGTACATTGCCAGCTCACGTCCAGCTTTTCATCCACTCCTGAAGTTACAGGTCAACGCATTTCACACAGTTGATGGAGCAAAATATTCAAACTCATATCCTTTGAGAGATATGTTTCACTTTTTCTTCAGGATATTCAGTGCACATGAACTGATTCTTACAAGTACGGAAAATCATCACCATGGAAAGCTATATATAAGCCACTATAGACAGTGGCCACTCTCAAGAACACTTCTGTCTAGGTTTCTAAATGTGAACTTAAAGGGACAAGTCCGGACATAAAACAATCTTAGCTTAGACATTAAAGACCATGTGCAGACATAGTACACAAAGCTAGCATTAAATACATGCTTCTGCTATCCTGGACGTCTGTTCATGCATCTGGGGAGTAAGTGTGCTTTGAATTTCTTAGTAAAAATTAAATTAATTAGCATGCTAACTGTCACAGATTGAAGTGACCTGTAACATGAATTGCATGATAGTATTCATTAGTTTTTGTTTTGGTTTAATCCTGCTAAACCTGAAAATATGCACACTTAGAAAGAAAAACAGAAAACGTAACATTGACATTCAAGTCAGAGAATAAAGGCCGTTACAGGAGAACAAAGTTAGGATCAGTCTCTGAATCTCTTTTATCCTGGATGCAGGTAGCAGCTTCATGTTCTGTACAGACACAAGTACTTTAAGAAAATGAGAGTCAGCAGAAAGAGGAGTCATGTGTTGATCTTTACCACACAAAGAGAAGGATAACTGGTGCACACTGATGAGAATTCCTTTGGATACTACATACAGTGACTACCTGGCTTCGTTGAGCTCTTATGCATACTCTCAACCTCACTGTTGGTTTTTATGAAGATTGCAATAGTTCAGCTATTTATTAGTTCTTATCATGTCATATTACCCTGGTCTCTGTAGAAGTAGTTAAAATATTACTTCTACCAATTGTAATTATATTTTCTAGAGGTGTTAGTGTAATGTGAAGAGCAGCATGTTTGTCCCGTCTCATCAGCAGAAGAGACATTTTTTCCATGCTCCAGTTGGATCACTCCTGTTTAGATACTTATTTTTTGTGGAAGCCACTAAAAACTGATTCCTAAATACACTCTAAGGACCATTGTGGATCTGTGTTTTAATCCTGTCTCATGAACTAAATATATATACATCCCTAATCAGAATTTGGTTTGGTCACTTAAACTTGAGTTCCTATGGGTTTTGGACAAATCAAGCTCAGTTTAGGCAGCTTAAGCTAACATAACAATGAGAAAAAGTAGTCCAACTTATCTATTTGTCTCAAATGGTATCCATTTTCAGGTGTTCAGGAAAAGGAAGGGAGATTATATGATCATGAGAACAGCCATACAGACGATACAAATAACGATGGGATTCACTGAGCTGAAAGATAGCTACTGGCAACTTCCACCTGAAAGTTAGTGATGGTGTAATAGAAAGTTCTGAATAGGAGCTCTCTGAAGATGTTTTACTTTAGTGTTCCATAACATTCAGCTACGAATGTTCCTCACTTGCACAAAGTCTGCACATCTATAGTGATGAATTCCACTGTCATATGAAGTTATGTTCAAAAATCTTAAATAACGATGTTTACATAATATTTTTATTTTCTTTACACCTGTTTGATGAAAAGGAGGAAAAAGCAATTTTTTCATTTTATTTCACTCAGACTTTCAGCAGCTGCTGAATATATAAGCCTTTGAAGCTATCTTACTTAATTCAAGAAAGTCATTGATGTTTTCCAAATATGAAATCATCATGGTCCTCATTGCCACACACTCTTGGTACAGCTTCCTAACATACAAATGTAACATAATTTCTCCTCAGCTAAAATTTAAAATAAAATCTAATTGCAATGGTTTGAATTCAGACATAGCAATGTGGAGAAAAATAATGAAGTCAATAGAATTAATATGAAAGAAGAGCCTTAAAATTAAAGCTCTGTGAAAAAAAATTATAAAAAATGTTTGTGCATAAAACCAGTCAACTTTAAATAACATTAAAACAAACAGAAAGTAAATTGTTTCAATTCTTTTCTGACATAAATAATTATGGTAATTCCAAAAATTGAATTTACAAGAATTCAGTTTTATCATTATGTATGAAGTTATATTATTAACTGTAACAGCAAATCTACAGTTTGAATCTAACTCTGTAGAAAGGCTTTTTATCATTTAAATATGATTTGAGGAAGGGGGAGGCTCTCCTGCATGTTACTGTGTTCTATTTCATCTTTAATTTAACCCTTTGAGCATTTTACAGAATAAACAGGAGGCATGTGCATCAAAGAAAAAGATCAAATTGAATTAATTGAATTTGATTAAAGAGACGGAGTATTTCAACTTGCTATCATGTTAGTAACTGTAAAGATAAACCAAAAATCCTGTTGGTGTTTATAATTAGTTGGACATCTTTTTTCAGGGCTTCACTATAAAGCAGAGAACCTGCAGACCTTATCAAACATCTATAGGCAGTAAGGTAACACATATACTCTCCTTACCTGTGGGAAGTGATAGGCACTTCCAGAATGCTTTACTCCTCAGAGGAGACAGCTAGTATTTAGGTTCTGGCTTTTTGAGAGATCCTTTCAAGAAAGAGTAGCTTACTTTCCAGCTGCTGAGCAGCTCATGGGAGCTCTGAGCAGCAAACCCAATATCATCCACTCTGAGAGGGAGCAGAAAAACCCCCAGAGGCATTTAGCACACATGCAGCAGAGTCAATTCCCGGTGCCTGTGGCTCCCTAAACAGGCTGAGAAACAGCTCCTCTTTCTGTGGTACCAGCCTCACACCTATCACCACCCATCTCAAGACATCCCTCCTTGAGTGGGGTCTCAAGCCCCCAGATACCAGCAGCGGGAATTGTTACCCTAAACATCCTGTAACATTTATAGAAACAGAACAGAAATTTCCAACACTGCAGTGGAAAGACTTTGTTTTATCATCATTAAATATATTAATGCTAATGAGCTACAGATGCTGTCAATTATATAGTCTTGGAGTTTTCTCACACAAGTAAGGTAAATGACCATCCTTATCTTTGCATGCTGATCACATTGGCTGAGATCATGACTTGCTATAACTCGTTTCATTAAATCCTGAGATATAGTAGCTGAGTATCTGGATCCCTTTAATTAAACTTTATATGGCATCATAATTTATATAACAAAAATTTGAGCTGTCTTCACCAAAGTTCTGCAAGAAAGAGAGCCTAACATTAGCAATTAAAACTGAATAAAGGCCACCCTTAGTTTGAGTTGACAGTGGACTCCAAGAAAAAGTAGTCTGAGTCATGTCATTATTGCTCAAAGTCATTACATTTCACTGTCTTATATTTAGAATTTTTTTTTTAAATAGATGTCAAGCCCAGAAACTGAAGATTGAGGGAAATTCAGATGAAAAATAACATTGAAATTTTTCTTTAGAAGACTTATTTTAGAACAGAGAGGCAACATTTTCTAGATTCACAGGTTAAATTTTGTTTAAGCAAACATCTGGAATGCTGATGTTTTCAAATATTGTCATCATTGTTCTTTTTATTTCATTCTACAAATCATTCCTAATTCTCATCTTTTGAGTCTACCATCTCATTCATGTTTCTGTTGGTTGGTGAATTGCCTGATTTTGAAACTATTTTCTTTTTGTTTGTGCATTCCCTCCTGTTTTCCTAATGTGGAACACAACTAAGGTTGAAGGCTGTCAATACAGTCCATTGACCCCTTGTATTTACATTCATATATAATCTACAACGCAGCTAGAGCAATCACATTTCTGCAAAAAACAAAACTGAAAAAATATTTCATGCTTACCAGTTGTGTTGGTTACATTTCACCAATGGAAATTAAGCAGAGAAAAAATGCAAAATGATCTAAAATGTATTTCCACATTTCCAACCTATAACCCGTTCTGAATTTCCACCTACAGCCCTGTCATCATCAGCTTATATAATAATCAGAAAAAAAATAACATTTCCTTTCTCTATTAGGACATTTTTAAACCACTGCAAGTGAGAGCAGCTGCAGTAAAGTCCATTGCGTAACTGGTTTGCACTGGAACTGCGTTTGGCTCACTCCATCCACAAAACTGGCCCTGAAACTGGCTGCAAAACAGGCTGAACTTTTTTTTGAAGGTCTGATTATCTTGCAAAACTTTCGTACTTCCTTTTTCAGCTTAGGCTGTGAAGCGTGAGAAGTCTCCTCTCATCCTTACTTCTCCCCTTCCCCACCCTCAGGCTTTCAGCTATTGCTTAAGACTGACTTAACAAGGAAGTTTGGAGGAACATGGCAAAATTAACAATATACACTAACTTCAAATGAATCCAAGCTATATGGTGAGGAACTTTGTCTCAGGACAGCAAGAGTGTATTCCCATGCAATGACTAAGGGTCTGGGTCACTTCGGGCAATTCCTGCCCCTTCTCTGTGCCATCCTTTTACTGCCCTTTTGCTTGCCTTTCCTAAATAAAAGACAAACTCTTCAAGGCAAGCCCTACTCCTTGCCATGCATTTTTACCCAGGTGGGATTCATCTCACCCAAGTTTAAACACTTCAAAGTTAGACATCTCTACCTGAGAAGATCCTCTTGCTGGAGAAAAATCTCCAGGAGGTGATTTGTTTGTCCTTCCATAGACAGCCAACTAAGGACTGCAAAGAGGTCTCCTGAGTTCTCTCTTCTGCTCTGTTTGTTCTGAAGGCAACCTGGCGTTAGTAACTCAGGCTAAGGCATTCACCTTGTGGACATGGATATGAGAGCAGATGAAGTCTCTCTAATATAGCCTGTGTGGCCGTTTAGACATTTAATGCAACCCTAAGTAAAGTTTTATCTGAATTTGGTTGGACTTGCCTTAGTTGAGCAGATTTACTCTTCATTTCTAAGTCACAATTCATTAAACACTCAAAAAGGGGAAAATTATTGTGCTGCAATATCTTGCTTCATCTCTTAAAGCCTTAGCAGTACATTCAGCCATGCAGGCAGGTGAAGAGGGAGATTCCACTTACGCAAGGTGGGGCGGCTGGATTGAACACCCCCTGAAGAAGAGGCTTTGAAACATCACGTGAAACTAAGGAAAATGACAAGTATTTTCTACAACATATGCAGCCTGAGACTTGAGAAGCAGCTTCCCCTTAGCCTACACGTAATTTTTTCCTGAAAGAAGCAACAAACCAACAGGTTTTGAACACACCTATATAGTCTCTGCCCAGATGAAAAGTTAATAGGTCCCAATGGGTATGGCTGCTTGATCAGCAAGGTTATTTTGCGCTTGGCTGTGCCTGGTTTTGCAAGCGCTCCTTTACTGAACCGTGGTATAATTATCACTTGCAGGAAAGAGTTTGTTCAGTTCCCATCCTCGTGCTGACAACAGCCTGCAGCCCTGTGCTGCTTACCCTGCTTTCACGACTCAGCAGAATCCGTCCCACTGGAACAAGGCCAGTTACAGGCAGATGTGACCACAACATTGCCTGGCCCAGGTTACCTATCATCTAGATGGGCAACATACTGGTACAGTCCCAAGAAGCATTCAAAAGTAATAGAATGACCATGAAACAAATCCTGGACCTCCGTCCACTTGCTCACCACATACTGCTTCAAGGTGGCTTTGCAGCACTCCACTGACACAACCCTCCTATGCCTTTGTGCAAAAGGATACTCACAGAGATCTTCCCTTTTTCTTTTGGTGCAGGGAAAACAACTGCTGGGGAAAATTTACAGTTTTGTGCAATGGCAGTACAACTCTATAAAGATGAAGCAACTTAGAGTGATGGATTAAAACACAACACACCAAGACAAAGCACAGCTCAGGGGTCACCTTTCCTTTTACTGACCTGGTCTAGAGACTTCTAATTTGCACCTTCGTTTTCTTGAATAGGTTTGCATTTACAATTGTGTACACGCTGACACCTGCATTCATCCAACGTGACCAGTTACCCTGGAGTAGAGTATGTAAAAGCATCCCTAGTAAGCAAGTGTTATTCCCCAAGACTGGTGGTCGCATTTGTCTTCCACTCAGCAAGGGTGCTGGGTATTCTTGAGAGGGAGCATGCAATAGGTCAATATGAAGAGAAAAGAATGGCTTCAAATTTAACTTTGTTACCGTTGTCTTTTGCTGTGTTTCTTCCATAAAAATGCATGTCAATTCCAGAATACAAGTTTTTGATTAAATTAGGGAATCGTGTCCTGATTATGTCTAAAACAGGTGAGTTGATTGCTATGTGTTAGATCTTGCTTCTTCATGACAACTGCCTTAGCCCAAATGTCAAACTTTTAGAACAACTCAGATACGATGAGCTAACTAGGAATAGCTTTACGATATGGGGGTTGGACTAGATGACCTTTGAAGGTCCCTTCCAGCCCTAACCATTCTATGATTCTATGATTCTACGATATGACTTGGGATAAACGAGACTGGATTTTTTTAATTTACCTTGATTTAAAATTAAGGATCTAAATTAGTACTCAATCCTGTCAGTTGCCACAGTAGTACCAGAATACCTTTGTGTACAGCTCTCTAAAAGTCAATTTCTCCCTCAGCATTGCAGGGAGTATGTTGACTTTGATGTGAAATTGTACATTCAGGATATTCTTGCGAGAAAAACAAAAGTGACTCAGGAATGCCAGTTGCCACTGATTTATTGTAGACCATGCTCTTAAATCACTTTCAAGCTTTGAAAATTCATCTACACTTTGGACATCCAAATTTGAGAGATTTGTCCATGACTGTGGAAGCAAAAAGACCAAGTATGACTAAATTCTTGAGATACCAAATAGTAATTATAGGTTTGAGGGACAGAGGGGCGTTATTGTTTTTTTCCTTAGATCAGTGGTTTTATTTTTCCTTCCCTTGGGGACAAATTGTCTATAATTAGAATCAAGTTTTTATGGTGGAGGGCTTAATTGTGAATGAATACAGCTGTTTATACATCCATGCACATGGACTTAACATCTGTACAGACACAATTCTAAAAGTCCCCATAGTTCTAAAAATTATTTCATAATTAAATATAAAATGGATGAGGGGAAGGGGTAAACTGCATAACGGAAGAGTGTGGTGTGATGTAAATACTATTTGAATACAGACATGAAATCGTCAGCAAAATGTCCACTGAACCCAACAGAAGCTTTGTGAAAGTAAGCAGTAAAGAGCATGTACTGTTTTATATAGCACAACAAATTTAATTTGATAAAACAGGGAAATGAAATCTTCTTGTCTCCTCAGAAAGCAGTTTATTAAGTTAAAGCCGGTTAGCTATGGTGCAACGCTATGGCTACAAAAGTACAATAGTTTAATTGTAATGTGGTCCAAATCCAGATGGCATTGAAAATATCTTTTTAACCAACCAGTTCCTGCCACAAAGATACACTGCAAGTTCAATGGCAGTTAAAATATGAGCATTAAAATCAATTATTAACGACTACACAATTCATCCCTGTTGTGCAGTTGCTGCTCTCACACAGCCCCGCCGGGAAGCAGGGTGCTGCCCTGTGGGCTGTGATGGGTGCTCGGGCTCTCCCCAGGGCTGCCACCACCACTGCGAGACCCTGCACCCACTCCTGCGGTCTCTGAACCCAGGCTAGACCCTGCCAGCTGGCTGTTCCCACTACGGAGAAGCAGAATGATCCCTGGAGGCAGGTACTTGCCTGTCCCTGTACTCACCCAAGCTCCTTACCCATACCGCAGGTGGCAGAGGGGACCAGTCGGCTGGAGGCCAGTAATGCCGAGGGAAGCAAGTACCCAGGGGTTTCACAGATCCTGCTTTCCTTCCCATGAAGGGTGGGAACAAGGTTTGCCTCTTAAGGAACTACTAGAAATTTGGTTCTATATTTGGCTTTCGATGGCTGTTAAAGAAGATTGCTCACAGCAAAGTTTGCGTAACACCGCCTTCCTCTCACAAACAAAACATGCTTTTTGGAAGTGAGGTGGAAATTTTAGCTATTACTTTAACAGTTTCAAAATTCTCAGAAATATAAGAGAAAACCTGCCCCAAAATATGTAGCATAATAATATTCCACGTACCGAGACAAAATTAATACAAGATGAGATGTCTCTTTCATCACAGCAGGGAGACTGGAGAAAAAAAGCCGTGAATACGGATCAAGGTTTTGGGTATTTAAAAGGGCAACTCGGGTGTATGTGGTGTTGAAGACATGTTTATCTTGGATTGAGATTAGAAAGCTCTGTAATCAGGATTGACTCTTGTAATGCAATGATTTCCTCCAAATTATGAATAACTTGAAATCACACTGAGTCCCTTAAGCTTTTTTGTTGTTTTGTTTTGTTTTGTTTTTTAAGTAGTGCCTATATGCTAACGTCTTGAGGGAGGCAATTTTGTCTCTTTTAAGCCTACTTTTTATAAACGCTGTAACTGCTATGGGTATGTTTGAATCTTCGGATTCAAATCCTTTCAAAGGTGGGAGTTACATCCCCGAGTCATATTCGGGAAACGCACGTTTCTCTCACACTGTGTTATTCTCTATGTAACGTTAAGGTAAAGGATTCATCTAACCCTTCATGAGAGTCAAGAATTGAGATACACAGGCAATGACAAATGAGCTACAGCTAGTACAGTATTTTCCTGTTTTAATTATTCTTTACTTGAAAGATGCTAAAACACTTGGAAAGGTCTCACACTCACAATCAAGTTTTTGATGCATTGCACAAAACCAGAAGCCAAGGGGGCTGAGGTTGAAACAGTATCTCACAATTTTTAGTAATAATACTGAAGGAAGTTAATGGTGCCTCTGATCTCACCAAGCAAGAAGGAGGTTCAATATGGTAAAAACCATCAGAGAGAAGTAAAACAGATACTGTCCACCTCAGACACGGGAACAGACCTGCTTTCTCTTAAAGCTGCTGAAGATGCTGTTGCTATTCTCACAGCATTTCAAAAGCTAAAAAAACCTCATGGGACCTGCGCTTGCCTTCACCTGAGATGTGAAGGTCTCTAGGCAGAGATCACCTAGCTCTCCACAGGGCATTTGAAAAGCTGAGATGGATTGAAAGATCCACAAACAAGACAACTTCTACAGAACTTTTTTTCATGAGAAAACCTGTTTGGACCTGCAGCCAGGGAAAATTCTGGCAAGTGATATAAAACCATCACGGAGAAGATCAAAGTGGCAAAGGGGACAGAAATGGAAGGCTTGGCCTTAGGGGAGAGAGTTAGGGTGAGAGTTAGAGAGAGAAATGGATGAGATTCTTCTTGGTTGGCCAATGAGACATTAACAGATAGAGCATCTAATATAACATTTTCCTAGGTGTCCTCTGTGGTTTCTGGCTTCCACCTCACTGATTTCCATGAGAAAGGGCTCCTCGGGACTCTGTTCAGCATCCCTGTGCCCTCCAGCATCCTGCCATCCTTTTCCCTGAGACTCAGAGGTGATTCCTTATTCTTTTGTTTAAGGAATGCACTTCGTGAGAAAATACAAACATTATTGATAACGGAGGTTGGCTTCTTCCCCTTCCCAAGCTATGAACATTTCCTTTTTTCATTATTATGGAAATAACTAAATTAAAATGTCGTTATGGTAATATTTCCCCACTACATAAACTTTCACCTAAGAATCTCTAAAGGCTTTATCATGGTAAATACTGTCATCTTTGAGAGACACAGTTTAGCAATAAAATTCAGGAACACAGATTGTACTCTCTGAGTCTGATTACTGCCATCCTATGCTTTTCCCTTTCTGGCACCTAAAAATTAAAAAAAAAAAAAAAAAGTTATTTTCTCTCTCAGACTCATTTAGCCCTTGTTTTACTAATATCTCAGTGAGGCACTGTGCAGTGGATAATAGGCCAAATACCACTCTAACTGAAGATAAAGAAAACACGTCTTAGAGGAGTCTGGATTTACAGCCTTTGAGATATTTGAGTACATGATATCAGCTGAATGAAGACCCTACTTTAGAAAGCATCTGGTTTTTAGTCAGAGACACCTAAGTGTATGCTGAAATGCCTTTTTTTCAGAGAACAGTGACTTGAATGGAAGCTCAGAAACCCCCTGACCCCAGGTCAGCGTGGATCCAGCCGCTGGGTCTCTTCCTATGAGAACACTAGGCAGAGACACCTCTTTTCAAAGGAGGTCAACCTGACCTTCAGCAACCAAGACTCCCCTCTCCTTTCCAGCCTTTATGCACTTTCTATCAGAAAGCAACGCAATACATATATTCTAATTCTCATCTGCTAAATGTCCTTAAAAGCCTGGAGTTGTTTCTGTTCTCACTAAAAGACAGGAACTGAGTGCATTTGAGAGACAAAACTGTCCCTCAGCTACTCTTCCTCCGCCTTTCCCATATATGGTTAGTTCTGCTATCAAACTTAGTTCATTTTCAGTGTATAAGAGTAATTTTCATCATCAGGGATAGAAAGCACGACCACCCTGTGTGTTTCTGAGAAACTTTCAGTGGGATACTAAGGGTCCAAGCAACTGTCCAGGTACATTCAGCTTGCTGCTGTTTCTCTGGAGAGGAGAAGGAGTGGATGTCAGTGCCAGGGGTGCAGCTGCTTGCAAAAGACAGGGAAGGGGAGCAGGGAATAGCCTTCTGCCACTGTCACTTCCAGGAGAGAGGAGGAAAACAGGACGTATCTGCTGGAAAGGATTACCTCAAGGGGGTCCAGATCCCACATCCCAGCCTGGGATCCAGACTTGTATCCAGCTCCTATCCTAAATAAAGACAGGCTTACTTTCCTAGTCACATAAAGAGGAGCTGTTTAGATAAGACCCCACATCATAAATGCATTGTGATACCCAAAGTGAGAACAGCGCTTTTCCCTGCAAGAGCAGCTGCTCTTTTATGGAGGTTTATAGGTGAGAAAATGGAAAAGTTTTACATTTCATTTAAAATTGAACCACAGAGCTTTCTAAATCAATATTGGTGCCCTCAAATCTCAGACCAGAAAATACCTGTCAAAGGAAGAGAATGACTGTTCTCGTCATCCTAGCCATCAAAGTTATTTTGATCAAGTCTGTGTGTATTTTTAATAACGATTTTCTTTCTCCCCCAAAGTCTTGTTATTCACTTGAAGGTAAAATTATACAAAAAGAGAAGCAACTTTCTGAAAAAGTGTGAGAACCTCTGGGACATGATCAACTATAATTTTATTAACTCAGAGTCTTGAATTATATGTGTGACAAGGCACTGTGAGTATGGCTGTTCATGACACAAACAGTTTTTGAATACGTATTTTAGCAACATATAACAGTGGCAAGAGTAAAATAAATTACAGTTTATGGTTTGTTTGCCATCTTTAACATTAATTATTGTGAAGATGATATATTTATGGCATCCATGTCCCAATGTGAACAGATGGAAAAGACTTCCTCAGTGCTATGAAAATCCCTCATAAGAACTAGAATTGGAACTTAAAAGAACAACAATCCTGAAATTATCTCAAAGTGTTTCATATATCGTCCAGAGTCATACTGAGATTTACACAGAAAACCTCTGCTAAAACCAGCTGGAATCAGGGAGAGGGAAAAGCAAACATTCTGACTAACATCTTTGTCACACTAGGTTTGCAGCATTGTTTCCAGAGTTAAGAGGTGTTCTACTACAAAAATGTAATTAAAAAAAAAAAAAAAAAAAGAAGTGTTACTTAGAGTTTATCGAAAACAACTATTCAATTTAGAATATGTGTTAATAAAGCTTTTCCAAAACCGGAATACTTTTGTCCATGACACAGACAAAGTTACAGATAAGGCATGCATTCTAATGGATGAATCTGCATGACAGAGCAACAAAAAGCTACTGCCCATAGATCAGTGAAAACATTATTTCAAACAGTATGAGTGCATTTAAAGTGGGGGAGGTTGCTGGTCAAGCATCATATTTATAGCTGTATTTATACTCTGGTAAATCATACATTTATTTGAATATTTCATGTGTAATTGTTATTCTCAGAAACATGACTAAGAACAAAATGAAATACCACAAGTTGCATCAGAAACTTTTTATCTAACTTTATTATTATTATTCCAGATTCTACTTTATGGTTTTACAATTACAAAATATAGTCCTCTTGAAATTAAATTCTGCACAAAATTTGTTTAAGCTGTTTCAAAAAGGCAGTGATGTAATGGAGAGCTGAATCTGACCTGTAGCACTTAGGCAGCCAATATTTGCACTAGCAACCACCTCCTGACAGACTTGTCAGAGACAACGGGAAGTTTTTAGATTGTTGTCCGTAAGTATATAGAGCACAATTTGGTGATTAAAACATTTGCATCATTTTTCGTATTTGCTATGAACACAAATTCAAAATAGCATCTCTTAAAAGAAAAATAATTTTACATCCGTTTGTGCTCATAAACATGCTTCTAGAATTTAAATACTACTTGTACTTCTCAAGTTTCTCAAATACTAAACCAAAAGGGTAGCATTTAATCACAGTGCCATATAGATTTTAACTGTAAATGCAATTGCATTTAATGACAGCAACAAAATAACAAACAACATGTGCTATAGCCTGTAAGTAGGGAGAAACAGTCATGGCAAAATGAAACAGCAGAGCAAAAATACACATAACTCGCTCATTGAAGATGACTGCTCTAACATTCTGTTGCTTCTTCTATTCTTTATGAAAAGCTATTCTAATTAATGAAGTACATCCTGATCAGCTAAATCAATATCTTACGACAGTATTTACACTAGAAACAAAACAGAACAGTGGAGATTTCCCTTCTGATTTTGGCCAAGAAAAACTCTCAAACCCCCAAGTAAAGTTTTGCGGATCAGGAAGATATTCTTACACATTAAAAATAATTAATTTTCCTTCTACTGCAATGTCGCCAAAACAGGGGAGAAAAAGCCTCCAAACTGTCTCTGTTAATATGCAAATAATGTCAGGTACATGTGACACATGATGTCAAGAATTCTATTTCATTTCTTACAGCTGAAGGAACAGAGTATAGATGATGCTGCTATAATAGGGTTTGAAGTGGAGTTATACATACCTGCCCATACCAACTGTATTCCAGCATTGTAACCTCAGAGAACACCAAGTCTTAGAAAACTCAGAGCAAATTCGTGAATACCAACTGTTTCATGTAAGACAAAGCCTATGACTATGCTGCTACTTTCCCTTTCAAGGGAGTGTGCTACAGTCTACAACTTTTTACTTAACCACCAGCACTGCTACAATCATAGCTTTGTTGAAGTGTTGTGCTCTTGCAGCTAAAACCTGTTGATAATGAACCTGAACCCATTATTTTGAGTCAATGAATTGAAAGAAATAGGGCAAAGAATGAAAGCCACAGGGCCAATTACCAGCATTCTTTGATGTATTACTTGCTAGCACCCACCAAATCACTTTGTGTCTTTGTCTTGATCCCCTCTGTTATTCATTAATTATTCTGGAAGGGTTAGAGTTCAGATAGCTAATTGCACAGACAGTCTTACTTGGTGGGGATTCTCCCTACACTGACACTTTCCCCAGCTGTGCCCAGCCACCTTGTATTATGCCAATTAATCCAATTCTTGGCATTTTTGTACAGTTCTCCAGGTTCTTTTAAAGCTTTGCCTAAAATGTTTTTCACTGAGGCTTGTACAACAGAGGCTGAAGAAGATTTATGAACTGGACAGATATTGTTTTACAATTGTCTTTTTCACTCTTTGTGGAGGTCACTGGCCTTAGGGACCCTGTTTTCCTCCCCACATACTTGTGTCTTTATTTACAAGCATAGTGTCTGGCACTTTTATTGCGTATGTAAGAATGAGAATTGTTTTAGAATACTTCATTTCTCTTGTCCCTGTCCCTCCCCACTCTTCATTTTTGTCAGCAAAGATCTTCGTTGAATTGAGAGGTAGATACTGCTTTATAGCTTAAGAGTCAAATTTTAGGAACAGTCTTTTAATTAACAGAAGGATAACATCTCATTTCTTTGGTGATATTAGCTTCAGGAATACTTCCATGTCCAAAATTTCATAGCAAAAAGAAATAAATTGTAATCATAAGAATAAAAAATAGGGAAATAAAAACTTTCTGTTCAGTGAGGTCAAAGCCCAGGCTCCTGTTCAAAAACTCAATAGCTTCTTCGTGGGCTTTCAGTTTCAGAAAATGCACACTTAGGACTCTCTTCATTTTCACCCAAAATGAGAACAATGAAATCTTTTTCCTGAGTTTGGCCACTAATTCCATGTTTGCTATTCTGCTGCCACAGATACCCACATTCCTGCTCGTACGACCTTAGAAAATTAGGAATTTGGGACAATAGCTTGGGAGCACAAATCAGCAGTGGCACAATTAGGTCCGAGCCTATTCACAGTTAGGTATACTCTACTTTTCAAGTAGTTCCACTGCAGGTAATGTCAGTAATTCTAGGTCCTCATAGTCACTGTCATGTGGCTGGGAACTGTGAAATCAATGGCTGTACATGAAAAGCTGGAAGCTAAAGAAAAGAGGTAAAACTGGGTCCTCAGAGGGTACTCAGAATCAGTGTTCACAGAGAAGAGATCCTTGAAGAAAGTGGTCACTGAGATAAACAGAATACAGCAGCCACAGAGAACATGCTCTAATTATTTTAAATCATAATATTAGGTACTTAAGTAATTAACGAACTATGTAATTATTGTTTTTCAAATATATCAGTTAGTTTAAAACATTGTGCTGCAGACCGAAGAGTGCTTAGTAAAATTTTACCCAGGGAATGTCATCCTCAAATTACTCTGAACAGATATTACAATAGTTAAATGTGAATATGGAAGTCCAAGGTAGGGAAAAAAGAAGATTTTGTAATAAATCTTTTTAAAAACGTTAGCAGTGTTTTAGCACTTCAGGTGATCTGACTGCTAATCTCCATTTGCAGATAACAGAAATTCAATATCCTTCAAGCAACCAGGTCAAAAGAACAGTTCAATAATTACAGGAGTCTTATATAAGAATCTGTAAAACACCCAGGAGCATAGGTTAGTTGAGGAAGATTAAAGAAAGAAAGTTCATTTATAGATTTCATTTTTCTGCCACAAGAATCTAAATAAGCTTAAGACGATGTTTCTTTCCCTATACAAAGTCCAAACAGAAAGTTACTAATCACAGTTCTGTGAAACGAGTTATACTTTGCATATATATTCAGAACCACACAAGCTCCATCTTCAGGTGAATGTTGTGCAAAATATTTCTGTTAGTCTAAACAAAATACTGTCTCTGACGTCACTTCTTAGACTGACCTGTTGACTGGACTAATGCAAAATTCATCATCCATGAATTCATACTTATTAAGCATTCAATTTCAAACTTGATTTCATAAGCTACGTTAACATCAAAACTAAAAAACAAAGAGTTCTGTGAAGTAATTTATTTTTACATAGTTGTGTCCATGCATAAAATATGGATCTTTCACACTCCATGACTTGACTTTTTCCTCATTAAATAGATCAAACATAAGGTTTCTGTCTCATTAATATGTAATTCAGGTAAACCAGCTATCAAGTCATTTCTCTTCAGAGAAATGTAGTTTTGTAATACCTGGAAATGAAGATAGTTTATAGAAACAGGAGAATGTTATCTAACTGTAAAGTATGAGGGTACCTTGAGTCAATGGTGCAGAGATGGGCTTGTGATACTACAAAGTTAAAAATTCAAGGCTAAAATATCCCCAAAGAATAATTATATCAAATCCATAAACGGCCAATATTGGGTTTGGAAAATCTAGCATCTGATTTAGAATCATAGAATCATAGAATCATAGAATGGTTAGGGCTGGAAGGGACCTTCAAAGGTCATCTAGTCCAACCCCCCTGCAAGGAACAGGGATATCTCCAACTAGATCAGGTTGCTCAGGGCCTCGTCCAACCTGGCCTTGAACATCTCCAGGGATGGAGCATCCACCACCTCTCTGGGCAACCTGTTCCAGTGTTCTACAACTCTCATGGTAAAAAATTTTTTCCTAATATCCAATCTGAATCTACCTCCCTCTATTTTAAAACCATTACCCCTTGTCCTATCACAACTGGCCCTCCTGAATAGCCTCTCCCCATCTTTCCTGTAGGCCCCCTTGAGGTACTGGAAGACCGCTATAAGGTCACCCCGGAGCCTCCTCTTCTCCAGGCTGAACAGCCCCAACTCTTTCAGCCTGTCCTCATAGGAAAGGTGCTCCAGCCCTCTTATCATCTTCGTGGCCCTCCTCTGGACCCTCTCCAACTGGTCCATGTCCTTCTTATGTTGGGGGCTCCAGAACTGGACGCAGTGCTCCAGGTGAGGTCTCACGAGGGCAGAGTAGAGGGGAAGAATCACTCTCTCGACCTGCTGGCCACGCTCCTCTTGATGCAGCCCAGGACGCGGTTGGCCTTCTGGGCCACAAGAGCACATTGCAGGCTCATATTGAGCTTCTCAATATGATTTCTTAATCTCTTGATAATGTTGAATATATCACACAAGAGGAGAAGCCCCCTCATATTGTGTTATCAGCAGCTGTGCTGAGGAACACCTTCAGAAGGTAGAGGAGGCTGGGAGAAGCTCTACTCCTCTGGGATCTAACCTCAGAGAGCTGCTCACAACAGACTAACCACAGCTCAGCAAGTAGCTGCTTTCTCCCACTGGTTTTCCTCTCTAACTTGAAAAACGCAGCTGGCGTGACTCCTTACATTGCTGCTAAATAAAGGCAATATCACACAACTCTCAGCTGTGGGGGCTTCTGACTACGCAGGTTGACACCCCACTCATAGCATTTAAAGCAGGAATAAAATAACCCACTTAGAGCAAAACAGTGGAGAATTTGCAGACTCTGTGCACCAGACAATCTCTATTCATCAGTTTTCTAAATTTCTAAATATTGCTTTTCTACACTGAAAGATCCAGTCACAGAGTCCTGGTTTTTAAGGAAGATCTAGTTGTAACAGAAATATTTCAAGGCTTTCCATAACCCCCAGCCCCACTCCTTGAAGTGAGGCCCAGTGCTGAGAACAGCTCTTTATTTCAGCAATATCTTTATTTTGGATATAGCTCCAACTGTATTTTTAATGTAGAAAAGTAAGACATTGCCAACAGCACTTAAACAAACATTAAGTATCTGCACTGAATGATTACTGCCATCCTCTCCACTTTTTTCTGTATTGCTGGATTTGACATTGACACTTTAGAAGTCTGAGATTCGCTTTCAGTCAATAAAGCCCTTTCTAGCTGTAAGGTCCTTAAGGAAGTGGTTCACTATGTCTGTGTAATGCTTTGCACACTGGGGCACTGATCTGGTTGAAGAAATCAGAATTATCCAATAACTTCTGACTAAGAGCTCTTTCAGTCACGGCGGAGGCTTCTGAAAGTGCTCTGTTGCTGAGGTCAATAGCAATTCCTTACAACTTCCCCAGAAGCAGCCCCGTGCAGAGGTCTCCCAGAAGTCCCATCTCATGGGTGGCAGCTAAGTTTGGAAGTCTTCTAGACTACTTTCTCTATAAATAAAGCAGCATGAAACATAAATTATTTCCTCCCTGAGTAATCAGGAAGAACAGAAATTCATATGTGAATAGGCTTATTACAGCTTACAGCTTAATATTTGACTCCTAAATCAGAGCACTTTAATAAAGGGACTCCAAGAGCTATGACATAAGCTGAACTTGCACTAGATACAGAATACAACAAAAAACAGAAATAAGGGTTGATTCCCTACAAGACCAATTGCTTTGAACTTGAAGAAAAACGCAAACAGCAACAAAATTTCTTGGAGAAAAAGTGAAAGTTATTCTCAGCTAGATTCTTAACTGTGTGTAAATTATGTTGCCCTGGTGGTCTTAAGTCTGAGTATCTGAACTTCCTATGAACTGAGCATCATTAGGCTAAAACTGCCTGTTTTTCCAAAGTGGTAGCAAATTAAATATCTTCTCAGTAATACAATAAATAAGATACATTAATGATAATACCAACCTTCCTCTTAAATTCATTTAAAATGCTGCAGTCCAAAGTTAGCTGTCTGCTAAATACAGCAAGAACATTATATGATTCTGAAACTAGTCACATTAGTGCATCTTTCTTCTTTCAGTAATGCGATTCAGAAATTGAGCTTTTTCCCTGGCAATTGCATCTTATTTTTAGATCCTCTCTCTTAGCTAATAAGCCGTATATCTTGTTTTAACCATGGTGAAGGCCTACCATTCTGTTTTTAAAACATTTCCATTGATTAGGATCTTTTCCTGAATGAAAATTACAGGAATAATAACAATAATAATGATATTTATTATTATTATTACCTTTTCTACGTTAGAGGAGCTTATGACATTTCTACACTGCACAGGACTTAGATGAAGTAAATGAGGCACCTCAAATTTTCAGAGGAAAAGGCTGTCTATTGTCACATGGGGAACATTGTAAGCACAGCAACTAAGTACAAAACCTGGTTCAAAATTTAACACACAAGTCAAAAGCATTGATTTGTTACACTACTTTAACAACCTGCAGTACAAAAATAAACACAGAGGATCAGCCCCAAAATGAGGGTAAGCTAAAGAAATATGATAAGTAAAATATAACAGTTATCCTTCTTCTCATGAAAATGTTACATGCACATGGTATAATTTGAATATTGCATATCAACAAGCTGGTCCATGAATAGTGAAACTGATACAGTGCTGTTTCCCGTGGATTTCTGTTAAAGCTTCCCTTCCCAGGACTCCCAGTTTCCCTAGGTTGGATTGTTTTTCATGGTAACTGCACTGCACCTCCCAAGGGTCGATCACATCTACTGCCTGGGAAGGGAGCCTGCAGCACATGGACTCCTGAGCCAGAGCCCCAAGTGAGCCCGAGAGCCCACACACACCACCTGCCCTTGCTCATAACTCTGCGGAGTCATTAAGAGCTTTCCTTCCCTGTGGTACAGTTTATGCTTTTTTCCCTACCCACCTGTGGATTTCCATGACACCTCAAGGCACTTCTGCAGAAATTGCTCTGCAGGTTCAAGAACTATTGAGATGGAAGGAAAGAAAGGTTGATGATGAGCAAACAGATGGCAACTGCCATCAAAAATTGCCACATTTCTTTAAGAAGCTGTGCTAAAAATGATCAAATATTGCTGCCTTGGGAAAGTGATGGATGTCACTTTGAAACTGAGCCTCCTGGAACACTGCTTCCCTATAAGCCATATTCAAAAGTTTCTTATTTATTTAATACAGCTCAACTCAAAGAAGTGCCACAGACTTTATCTCCATAGGAGGTAACAAAAGAAAAACTGGAGTTCAGTAGTGTATTTCCTTACAAAAGTGAAAAGCAAATATATTTATTGAATCTGATTTTATAGAAATTTTAGGGGGGGTTACCCAAAATAAAAAACTCTCAACTGATTTCAAAGAAGTTACGAAGCCACCATGGTATCCTTCGAATCCCAGAAAAGCTACAAGCTACAAGACCACATCTACAATAATACAAAGATATATATAGAAGTAATAATACTCTTTAAACAAATATTATTATTTTGAAAAAACTTTGAATTTTCTCATAATGTGAAGAATTCTTGTGGAACAAGTCTGATGTTAACATTAACTGAAAGGGAACAATAGATATGATTGAGAATATAACTTCAGTGTTTTTAATATGTAGCAAACAGCAGTGAGAAAAGGTAGAAAAGTTTTAGGCATGGGCATGCATAGGAGAAAAAATCTGAATCAGTTAAACATTGATATTAAAAATACTAGGAAAAAAATCCCTTGAAAATCAAATATGAATCATTCTACACTAAACTGGATTTTCAAGTTGGAGAATAGAAACTCAGACCTTTCTACCTATTTAATTTCTGAAATATTAGGATTTCTTCAAAACACATACCATCAGTGTCGTGTAATCTAGTTGTTGACAAATAATTGAAATTATAGTGACTTGCTTATTGAAACACATTGCATTAAGATGTATACTATATTTGCTGAAGTCTTGAAAAACACCAATTAACACTTCACCTGAGAAAATTCCCTTTTCAGTGAGTATTTCAGGAATACTTTCTGAAAGAACTAACACGCATGAGGAACTTCAGAGCTGCAAAGAAAGTCAATGAACCGAATGGCTGCATACCGCCAACAATGGCAGCAAGGAAATCGCATAAGAGACTAAAAATATGCTTATATTTAGAGGAACTTCATAAAGCTATGAAGAAAATCCACTTTCATCTTCCAACTGTAAAAGAAATAAGTGCAGAAAAATGTAATTGGTAGTGCAGTTCAGGTTAACTACATGGATGTTGTTGACACATCAGAGACATTTAGTTATTGCTGTTGAAAGAAGAAAATTATATATTCACCTGTTTGCTGCATAATTTGGTACTCATCAATTAAATGAAGTAATGGAGAATGCATTTCTAAGTCATGTAGGCATTTTTTAGAATCTCAGCTTACTGTGCCTCATCTAAACATCTGATCTGGGAACACCAGATCTAGGAGTTTAATTTTGAATGTCTGTCTTCTGCAACAGTAACCAGTGGGTCAATTCTATTCACCAACTTTCTTTTTTTTAAATAAAAGTGTGAATGTAGTAAGTACTGTGCTGCAACCACCTTAACAACAACCATGTGTTACTTGTTTGTTTTACTGCCAGGTGCTATGTGTGAGGGAATCTTTACTTCAGTGATGAAACTATTGTTGATCCGCTAGGATCAGCCAGAGATTAGACTCTTCAGTAGCAGACATTTGGGGCCCTAACTGACTGCTCATATGCATATTTACAGTGTCTTATACATTGGAGTGATAAACATGAAATCATAGAATCATAGAATGGTTAGGGTTGGAAGGGACCTCAAAGACCATCTAGTCCCAAACCCCCTGCCATGGGCAGGGACACCTTCCACTATACCAGGTTGATTGAAGCATCGTCCAACCCAGCCTTGAACACTTCCAGGGATGGGGCATCTACAGCTTCTCTGGGCAACTTGTTCCAGTGCCTCACCACCCTCTGAGTGAAAAATTTCTTCCTTATATCTAATCTAAATCTCCCCTCTTCCAGTTTAAAGCCATTGCCCCTTGTCCTATCACTATAAATCCTTGTAAAAAGTTCCTCTCCAGCTTTCCTGTAGGCCCCCTTTAAGGACTGGAAAGCTGCAAAAAGATCACCCCGGAGCCTTCTCCAGGCTGAACAGCCCCAACTCTCTCAGCCTGTCTTCATAGCAGAGGTGTTCCAGCCCTCGGATCATTTTTGTGGCCCTCCTCGACCCAGTCCAACAGCTCCATGTCCTTCTCTTGGAGACTCCGGAGCTTTTGACTTTTATCTACACTTTCACACATTGACGCATACATACAGAAGATATTTTAAGCAAATGTATGTATGTGTGGAAGAGTGATATGTATATTTATATATTAATTAATACCAAATAATGAGAAAAAATGTTTGTCAAGAGCCTACCCCTTCTAGTAGATTGTCTTCTTATTCTTTTGTCTTTTTTGAGAATAAAGACCAGTTAAGCCTCATTTCTTCTAAAGCCATGTTCCACAGAGAAGTGTTCTAGTATTGTTTTTTGAATCAATGGGCATAATGCAGAGAAAGAGGTTTCTATCTGCAGAGGATCATCACAGTTTTAGAAGCAATACTGCTGTTATCACAAGAGTGGCCTATTAACTGTAGCACAGCAGTGAGAGAATCACTTCTGAAATGTCATCAGCACTTCTTTTAGTAGAAAGTGTGCTTAAAATAGCCCTGTACACATGAACATCTGATTTGGTATAAAGATTTCAAATAAAAGTACAGAAAAGTTTTGTGGATTTGTTTGGGATTTTTTTTATATATGTGTTCAATTTTATTTGCACAGACACAGAGCTTTAAAGAGTTTAATTCTCCTTAAGTTTTGTTACCTATGGTCCAAAATAATAAACTCCATAGCACGTTTTTTTAGTAATGATTTAAATACAAATCAGCAGAGTGTCTGCTCAGACCACATCTCTTGGAAGTATCACTGGCTAGAATGCTTTCAAAATATTTTCACAGTTATTTTTCTCTTTGACCACAGAATGGTCCTTCTTGTAGCCCTAATAATGTTGCTTTTGTGGACTCAAAGTAAAACTCAGTAAAGTCAAATTGTTTTCAGTGGGCTTTGGAATTAGTACCAGATCTTTCAGTTTGCAGATGGCAATCCTTTCCCAGTCTACAGGGAAGCTGTATTTGTTTCATTGCAGAACTACTGTAGAAAATTGTTTTACATTGCGCATAATCCAGATAATTAACACACAGCATCTAACATGAAGTATTTTGTGTTAGATATTGGAAGACATCACATTTACTAGTTTGTCTTGTCCTACTTCTACCGGTGGTCTGCACCAGAGGAGCAGAAGGCTGCAAGATGAGAATACTGTCAGGCAGGTCATAAAATTGTCCATATCGCTGTCCTAAGATACGAGCTTTAGTATCTCATAGTCATTTGTAGAGCAGCATTTGTTGTAATTAGTGCTGATCCTACTGGGAAAGAATGAAGTACATATTACTGTCTTGAAGGCGAGAAAAGACTTCATGCTTCACTTGAATGCAAGAGAAGTGGACTGAGTCTCTGGAGGAAGATTATCTGGGTTGCAAGAATGGCTCAGTGGTTATCTGCAGCACAAAGACTTCGAAGACTCTGGTCCAATTTCCTACCTGAACTTGGGTCCCTGGATAATTTTGAGCATTTATCACAAATGACATTCATCTCTAACAGATAATTTTCTAGTCTAAGTTAAGAAAATGTCTGTCTTTTGGACAACAGCAAGAGAAAGGATCTCCAGAAAGTGAGTCACTTTCAGATACCTCTGAGAGACTTAATATAAAGGCAGGATTTTTGTGGTTTGCTTTTTTTTAATTCCTGTGCAGGCTCGTATTTCTTACCATTGATCACAGAGGGAGATTTGGGTAACTAATGTTAATTAGACATCTATTATTTACATGACTAAAAAGCTGGATCCATTTAGGTGTTTGTGGAAGCTAAGCCTTATACTATGAGGAACTGAATTTGTATCTCTGCATCTTAAATTTTCTACTGTAAAATGCAACATCTTCCTCACAGTGAGACTGTGGGGGGTGAAACTTTAAAATTTATATGATGTTGTCAAAATGTCAGTGGTGGCCAGAAGACTGCTTAACATAAATAGATAGAAAAAGTTGCTGGAGGCAATGAGCCCCAACCCTCAAAAGGTATGAACAAAATGTTTGTATTCTAATGTTGTTGTCATTTTTGCTAACTAAAGGAAAAATCTAGAGACAGGACTAAGTTTGGAGTTTGAATGAATTGGATAATACTTTAAGCACTCTTATGAAATGTATTTTAACTATTAGTACTATCACTTAATCCACAAAATCCACATTTTCAGTTGCATAAAGTGGATTGCATTGCTTATTTGTATTCAGTCCCATTGAATTTTTCAAGGCAAAATTTTCAAGGCATTTTTCAAGGCCAAATTCTCACTAAGTCAGTTCGAGGTTGTTGTGGCAACATTCAATTTTTTTCCGTTCTCTATGTGTTAGATACCATAGCTTATCTCAAGACCTAATGCAACCTATTTTTAATTGGTCACAACCTTTGGCCTGTAACTGTAATCTACCTTGTTTAGTATTAAAAAAGTAGGACACAGTTCAATTATTTATGGTTTAGATATGAAGAAAATGTGGAGTCTGTTCTTCTTTAGAACTATGTTCATGATTCATAACAGCTCTAATGAGCGTTGCAAGCTTATATTTATTATGTGGGTCTAATCCAGTTTTAGTTTCATAATCTTTGTCAAAAAAAAACAAAACCAAAACCAAAAACAAAAACAAAAAACAAAACAACAACAACAACAAAAAAAAAACCAGAAACAAAAACAAACAAAACCAAAACAAACAAAAACACTAACCCTTCTCATTTGCTTTAGAAAGCAATTGAGATCTGTTCTGCGTAAGGAATTGTTTATGACTACAGTTGTACTAAAACACCTCAAAAAGTTCCTAAACCTACATGGACCCCAGTTTTGGTCCAACCTTGCAAGGTCTTTCAATGTAACAAACTCTACAGTAAATAAACAAGAAATATTAATGGAAAAATTGTTGTATAAATAGGCAAAGTTTTTATTATCTGTACATTGGTCTTAAATCACAGTGCACAGAGTGAGTGTTTAGAATCAAGTTTCTCATTCTGGAATCAGCTTTGCTACCATTGCTAGTTATGCATTTTGACCAAATGACTTGTTCAGACTATCTGCAGTGTTCATGTGATGAACAACAATTTCAACAGAAAAAATAAGCAACGATTACCACATTTTATCACATCTAATGCAAAGCGAATAGTTAAGATACGATATTGATAGCTGTGTCCTTCTTGCTCTGCTGTTTTCAATGTTTTTCTCTCTGCCTAATTTTTCATTTCTTCTTTGCTTCCTTTTGCTGTTTCAATTTCTTTGCTTGTTTACTCTGACTTCCAGCATTACTTCTTGTCATTTTTCTTCCTCTCAGGCATATTTTTTTTTTTTCTGGTATTCATGATATTTCAGCAAGATACGGTTCTGAGAAATATAGTTTTTACTACTGTGCTGCTGGAACGATTCCTGTGTTGTGGTCTCTATCCAGTTTGATCTCAAATCATTGATTATAGCAGTTCCAAGGATATAACGGTGAATACGCGCTATGGATATGATTAAAGCAAGAACTTGTAATTCCCAATGAAAAAAAATCAGAATAGCGAAAATAAAATTTACAGAAATTCTTCCTTAACTGGTTTTCCAAATATTCTTTAATCAGGGATAAAAATTATTTCCAAAGCCACGAAGTCACTGGCCATGTTTCTTTTAATTTCTTTGACCTTTGGACAAATCAACCATTTATGTCTTCAAACAACTTATTTTAGACAAACAAATGTACTTGTTTGGGGATCTGAAATCTAAGGGGTGGTCTTTGTCCTGGGTGGTCTTTGTCCTTGTTTTCAGTCATAAGCAATTAATCAACTATTGTGTGTGTATCTTATAAGATGTTCTGCTTTAAAATCACAGTCATTTAAAGAGTATTCAAATCCAAAAAGTCATCCAAAACTGTCACACTTCCCAGTTATCTGCAAAAGGCTAAATGGAAGACTTGAAACGAAATAGCTCCTGGGTTAGAATCTTGCATGCTGTATTAGCCTTAAGCAAAATTTTACAGTGTAGCTACTTAACCTACAGGCAAAATTTCATAATGGGAATACTGAGAGACCTGTAGCTATAACCAGTGTTACTGGGCACCAGTATTATATTTCATTTACACTTCTTACAAAGCAATTTTTGTTAATCTTGCTGCATGAATGAAAAATCTCATCCCATAGTCTCCAATTCACTACCCTCATGAACTCATAAAAAGATCTTTTAGCCACTGCTGTGATTTTCGAGTGGAAATGATAAAATGGCAAGAGTTAAATATTAATATTCAGTTCTTGCATTGTGCCTTTCTTTGATACCAATTACAACTTGAACTTCACCTAACTCAAAAAGACTGCAGACTTCACTCAATTAGCAGTAATAGGATTAAAACATAGCTTTGGAACTGAAGATTTAAATAGGAAAAAAAACTTGGCAAATGTACACTACATGTACCAAATTAATCTCAAAATAAATATGCAGCCCTGGGTGAAACAAGTGGAATGTGGAATGCCAGAGGAGGGGGGGTTATTGTGGGGTTTTTGCTTTCTTGACAACCTCTGCAGGTTGCATTGCTTTGAAAACTATCATGGCTGTAGAATAATAGTGTTTTTTCTTCCTTGAGGTTTATGGACAGTAGAAAAAGTTGCTACCATTCACAACAGGCATTTTCCTTTGAAAAGCACCAAAGCCATTTCTGTCTGTTATATTTTTCTCCATTAGTAAATTTGCTTAGTTCTCAATTTTCTGAAATTTAAGCAGTCCCACATATGTAAATTATTGCATTCAAATAGCTGTCTCCTGAGAAAGGTTGCATGTGCCCGTTTATAAGTGAAAAGTGTCATGGAGATCAAAGCTATTTTTCTATACTATAGATTTGAACAGCAGATTTGAATTTGTAGAAGAGAATTTTTGTATTATTTTGCCCACGCTGAGTAATTTGTGGTTTATTTTGTATTTGCATTTGATGGGAAACGAATTATTTCATTTTCATTGCATTTTGAGTATCTGCCTCTACAGTGTATGATACAGTGCCCGAAACTGGAGATGCTTTCCATTTTAAGAAATACATTTGACTTCTGAGATAAAATTGAAATGTCCTAAAATTCCCTATCAAATTAAAAATTTCTTGACCTCAGTTATAAAGAGCTGTTTGTATCCTTTTCTCAGAGGCAAATATGAAAGATTTACAATATGTTTTACTCCTCAAAAACTCATATAGCAGGACATTTGAACTATAGAGATCCAGGACCAGGTGTGAGTCTGGACAGATGGAAGTGACACATGCAGGCTTTTTTATTTCCTTCCAACTAGTGGAGAAATCAAGCCCAAGACCAGCCATGGGTTTCTGTTGACAATAATCATGTGCTTTATTTCTGGAAAAATGCACTTCAGGAAATACCAGAGAATGACTATATGTCCTTTTTCAAAACAGTACAAGAAGATGCTACAGATATATGGAAATGAGCATTAGTGGTTGTGTATTTCCAAAATCTGGTTCTTATATTATGACAGATAAGAACTCCATAAAAGAAAATAAAAGAAAGAGTAGTACTTTCACATGTAAAGCTGATTACCCAGGAAGGTTGTTAAAATCTGCTTTGTGTTTAAGTTCACTAATAAAAAATTTTCATGGAAGTGGATATAATAGTAATCAGTATGAGGAAAGAGAATGTAGTCAAGATCACAACATGCCAGAGATCAATGAGGGTTTAGAAGAAACAGGGTTGGCAATAAAAGAAGCAGAAACACCATGATAGAGATACAGAGAGATACCTCAACTCACATGGTCCTCCAATTCTAACACTCCAGAGTACCAAGAAAATAGTCTGTTCAGCTCGAAGCCTTCAAAATAAGTAAAAAGTGTGCAATCTCTTGAATCAGATTGGCTTCAGCCTCTGTTGTTTTGCTGGACTGCAAGTAATCACAGACAAATCATGACATCTTGACACTATTTCAATTATATTTCAGTCTGATTTCAACTACCTGTAGAGGCTATCTGGAGTTTTTGTTCATTTCAATCTCTTTGCCTCTCACTTCAACAAAAGAAGTTAACCTGAAATCAATTCATCTATAAATTGCAAGGATTCAGTCTGGTTTTTGTAGCACACATTTTTAATGTCCTGTCTCTGAAAAGATATTACTTTCCTAAGTTTTGAAGTGCTGGCCTCCTTAGGTCCTAGATCTTTGCTCAGAAAATAGTGTACAGAAGAAATTCAATTATAACGCAGCTTTAAATGAACCTAACCCTATCTGGCACTGCTCAGAAAGTAGGCAGGACACTTAATTAGACAAGATCATCTGCCTCATGGTAAAAACATACTTAGCTTTTGGGGATGGTTGGAAATAATTTTGGATGAATGCGTGAGATGCATTTCCACTATCTCAGGGCTAGTAAATGGCATTTGAGATGATCGCAAAATTCTGCCTCTACACAGCTGGATCACAAGATAGCAGAGAGGTCTCTAGCATATCCCAAGTTAAAATCTCACTATCTTTTTTCTAGAGTTTGATTTAAAATGCCTCCTTTATAATGAAGAGGATCTCCTAATCACCTTCTCAGGTCTGTCCAGGTACGGAAGTAACCAACACATGAAATAGACAGGCTGTAGAAGTTGATCTGGACAGATTTGGAAGTGATAAATCCCACTGTGGTGAGGGGAGAAGGAGACGATGAACACATCACACAGAGGTTCCAGCCATTTAGAGATGGTTGTCATTCTTTATGTAGATTAAGGGACTTGCAGCTCTGCATTCCTATATTAATCCAAAAGCCAGTCATTGTACAAGCTGCCAGAATATAGGCTTCCAAATGCTGCACTTGTGATCAGACCCTTGAGCTAAACGGACTCCCATTTCCATGCCAGATTTTTTCTGGCTCTGCTAAGTTAACTTTACATGACAAATAAGTAACATTTGATTGCAAAAATCTTTAGAAACCATTTGAGAACAAAAAGACCAATAAATGAGGGCAGTTGAAGAGGAGTCTCCCATGCAGCGATCAGTGTATTTGTATATTGGAAGAATATAACCATATGAATATTTTTCAAAATAAGAAAGTTCTTATAGTAAGAGATAATAGTCAAACTGTTGGACAATTTGCACATCTGATTTGCTTAAGGAGATCTATGCAAACTGCAGAGCAAAAAAACTAAGGCTTACAGAATAATTCATGAGGACACAAGGTTTTTTTTATTTTTAATATATTAATAAAGTTGAAAAGAAAATAAATAATCTTGATTTTTCTAGAGAGGGAAGAGTATCACAAACACTACAGGAACTTTGCCCCTAACATTTAGTGATTTACATATTTTTTATAAAAGTCAGAGTTGGTTTGAAGTCACAAGAAGTAGACCAACCACTGTTAAAATGATTACTTCTCCCCTGTTATGCCTGGGTCTGGTCTATGCCATCAGATTTTCACTTTGATGAGCAATATAAAATTCAGACACAATTTCCAGTTAAAAAGGAAACAGTTTCTGCCGGGTCTTCATAACAACTAACAGCTTCTTCCCTTAATTTTTTTTTGTAACTCAGTGACAATTCTGATATCCAAAGTGGCAACTAATTGCCCTGACAATTAAATGGTAGTGCCACAGCACAGCCTTTATGCATTTGTCCTAATAAATGTCAGATGAAGCTCAACTGCTCACTTCAGCAGATGCTAATTTAGACTGAATACTGCCAGCTATTCAGAAAGAGAATTTTTTCTTTAAATAAGATTAATCTCACAAATGAAGTGTGAGCTTCCTTCTTGTAACAAAGGCCATTGGTTATTCATTAAATCTGAATTACAGGTTTAACAAACACTTGCATAAGAATCATTAACATCATCTGTTATGTAATTACTAATGTAGTGTATAATGCTTAATATCTCAACAGTCAGCTCTCTTCGAAATTCAATTGCTAGAGCCCTTGTCATAGAGACTAGCATTGCTGTTTCAAAGCACTTTTTTCCCTAGTGACCCTTCAGCTTGACTACTTCTTACCTGGCTGCCATTTGTCAGTTCAGGAACAGTATGACTGTCAAGTATAGACTTATATCGGACTCCTAACTCCCATCATGGTTCCTACCTTTCCACCAAAGTCAATAGAAACCTGGGAGTCCTGTTATGCTGTTAATCCTGGGCCAGCATTTCAAAAAATTCTGATCTGCTTTGCAAGTCTGTGGAGCTGATTCATTTTCTCTGTTGCAGGTGACAAGGAACTGAACCTCCTTTCATTAACGCTGGAAAGCCTGCACACCCTCAAGGTAGGCCCAGCAGTGTTTCTCTACTCTACAGTTGCAAAACCTTTGTTAATTCCAGTTGAGACCTGTTAATACTCCCCATGGGAAAAAAAAAAAATCTAAAAATTGCTTATCCCTTCTTGCAAATGGGTTCTGCCTCTATTTGCATCACCCGTTTTGAAATATACACTGAACAGAGCGTGGCTGTCAAAAAAGAAGTTTTACAGGACCCTCTCAAGCTATAATTTTATTCATAAAATTGATATGCTTGGGAATGGCGGTGGGCACTGAGCCCAGAAGTCATGGAAGAGCCCTTATTTTTGTCAGTAAATGCTTTACCAACTGCAAGAAGACAATTATTTGCAAAATGCTGATTGCGAACTGTGCAAGGACCTTACAACTTCCAAATCTCACTGAGGGAGAGCACTAATTGGCACAGGTCAAAACTCTACCAAGAACTCTTCTAAGAGTTGCTGAGAGGATGGCTGCCTGAACATATCCTGGACATACTTAAATGTATAAGTGTGGACAGAGAGCTGACTGCTGTTAAGAGTTCTGAGCTGAGAATACATGCAAAGAAATCAGGAGATCCTGTGATAAAAGTATGACTATTTTTCTTCTTCGACCTGTCTTCCACACTTCTTGGCTTTCTTCATACAAAGAATCTCAATACACTTTAGACTGAACCATCCTAACAGTAGACAGCTTTGAGTCCTTAGAGAATTGTTACCTGTGATTCTAATTTTGAGTCAAAAATGAAATTTTGATCCAGCATTAATGCTTTCTTCAGCTGATGAAGGTGGTGGACCTGCTGAACTTACTCTCTCAGTTGCAGTAACATCAGTGATTTCCATGCTACAGGAATTATCGCACAGAAGTAGGTCAACAGCTGTGCTCAGATGTGAAGAAGTGTGTGCAAGAATAGACACAGCAAAAATAAAGAGGTCTAAAAAAAATGACAAAAACTGATGAGGTATATGGGAGGAAGAATGGAGACTGTGGATTTACACACTGTAAGGTTAAAAAGATGAAGTGTGTGAAGTTTGAAAAGGAGAAGAAAAGAAGAGATATTATAAAAGTCTACAAAATAATGAGTGAGTCTGAGAATCCTACACGGATCTCTCTATTTATTTCCCACTTACTGGTATCTTTTGCTCTCCATTCTGCTCCTCCTCTTTCCAGATCATTCAAAATGTGTTTTGCTCTCCTTCCCATTTCCCTTTTACCTCTTATTTCTTAATCCCTTCACCTCATTTCCACCTTTCCTCTTCTCTATGAAATCTTTGTCATGATACAAGTATCAATACCAAATATAAGGATTGTATTAATATCAATAAATGTGAGTATTACATAAAAATAAGAACATTATAGCCCATAAAAATCAAAAGTAACATATTTCAAATGACTGCCATGAAACAATCTATGTGAATTCAGCAAATACCGACAACTCTGCTGCTAGAAACTGCTTCAGCAAACAGTTCAGGGAGACTTAAAAAGCATAATAACCTCAATTACTTTACTTGTGGTAATTTGACATAAAATTAAATTTTAACCCTCAAGCATCAGTTCATAAACTAATTTTAAAGAGGAATCAAGAGAAGGTTTGAGACTTCTATCCTTTCTCTGAAGCAAAAGACACAGAGGTGGAATTCATT
Source organism: Tauraco erythrolophus (assembly GCF_009769465.1). Lineage (NCBI taxonomy): Eukaryota > Metazoa > Chordata > Aves > Musophagiformes > Musophagidae > Tauraco > Tauraco erythrolophus. Next base: position 29,858,152 of record NC_141468.1, on the reverse strand, counting down.
TGACTTTATGTGTATGGGAAAATGAAGATGCTTACATCCAGACTAGTTATCTAGATTTTTTTTTCAGTCAACAGGGAGAAAAAAGGCACTTTGAGAGTGTGATCCAGCTTTCTTGAAACTAAATGCCCAAGATAAGCCTGATAAATCGAGGCTTAAAAGGGCCTACTTGCCCCACTGCCTACAAAAAGTCGCTAAACCATCTAGTTCAGATTTAGACACTTGTTTCAGAGATGGGGAGATCCCAAAGCAGGCATTCTGAAACAGATTATTGACCTGTATGGATGGCTGATCTATTCTAGCTTAAGTTTCTTTATGTTCCTGCATGCTGCTAATATATCATTTACACAGGACTCGTGGCCTGGAACAAACACCTAAAATGGAATTACAGAGCCTACAGAGGCAGATACCTGGATCCGAAAAGGATGTTCTTTGATATATAGTGCATCTTCATGCTTGCAAATGATATATTTTTGTGGGAGTAGTAAGACACTGCCATTCTCTTCTCCATTCATACTGTCTCCTAATCTGTCAAAAATCTATCAAATTATGTGCTTGTTCACCAAAAATCAAATCCGCTTTAGGAAATGTTTCCTCTGTTGTATGAAATGTGAGGAGTCACTGAAAAAAACAGAGGACATCAAAACAGGGACTGGAAAGACAGCAATGTAGCAGATACTGAGTAAATGAAACTCCCTACATAGGAAATATAGGGCAGACTGCATAGGACTTTTAAGTACAGCAGATATTTGTAACTTTCAGAATACCATAAAAAAGCCATGACTTCACTCCTTGTGTGGACTGGACTTTTTCTTTTTTAAAAATAAAATTTGCCTACATAAAGATTGAAAAATGGTAAGTATTAGCATTAAGCCCCAGCAGCTTTAAAATAACTATTTCCAAAGGAAATGTGTCCATTCATAGACATGTTTGTGATACGCTTACCTCCAAGCTTCCTCAGTGTCCCAGGTCACTGCCATAGTATTATTCTCCCTAGTCACTTTTACAGAAGATCACAGTAGGATGGGGATTTTAAACTGGTTAACATACAGATCCTCATGCAGTTTTTCCCAGTATATACATAATCACTCTGGCCTCACTGGGAGCTATGGGAATGTATTTAGCAAATATTTACCTTGTAAATGTCTAAAGTCAGGTGAAAAGATTCTTATCCAGGGACTCCAGCTTCATCTTCCAACCACTGTCCCCTGTGTACCTTTGCTGTGTATATTGGAGAGCCTGATTTCAACATTTTGGTATTTCTACGGCTGTTGGTAGATTTTCTGCAGGTCACCTTTAAACTTCATTTTACACTAGTTAAACAGATGGTGCTCCCCAAATCTTTCATGATTTAGATCTTTATATACTTTAACGATTCACTGGACTCTTTGACTAGTCCTTAGCTTTTTACCAGTTTCCTACTGGATCTGGGGAGATCTGAATTGACACAGCATCCAGTAACATTCAGACCAGCCCCAAATACACAGGTGCATGAATATCCCTGGTCCTATTCAAGGGTCATCTATTTATTTATGTATATGTATTTTTAGATACGCAATTTGATTAATTATTTTGCTGCAATGCTGCTCTGGCAGCTCATTTCCAGTTGATCAAGGTCTCTGACTCCCAAGTCATTGATAAAGCTGTAGGTTCCCAGGATAAAGTCCCCCATCTTGCTATGGCCTGATAGTGCTTTTCGTTTTCTGGACATGTAGTTTTTATACTTCTCATTAACACACATGTTATTTAGTTGTGCACACAGTTTGACAGTTTGAAAAGCCCATATTATTCTATACCAGCGGCATTTTTTTTGGACTTTTCTACTCCTTCAGCAAAAAGTGACTTACACATGTAAACTATTTTCAATAGTTGATTATATATTTCTGTAGCACTGGGCCAAGAACTCATTCTTATTCAACTCCAAAGGACTATGTTGAAATCAGCAATGATCCTCCATTTCTAAATCCATTTTCATATCTGTCAGTTAGTTTATTAATCCAATTGCTGCATGGAAAGTTAATTTGCCATGGGTACTAACCAAACACCTTGAAAAAGTCTGACTCTATTATATCAGCAATCTTACTTCTATCAACCAAACTTGAAACTGGATCAAAACAGATACAAAGTTAGTTTGACAAAATCAATATTCCATAAGCCGCATTACTTTTCTTTCATTCTTGGTTAAGCAAGTCCCATATCAGCTGTTCTTTTGCTATTTATGATGAATAACCTCTTAACTCTTAAAATACTGCCATAACAATGGTATTCTTCCAGACATAACACCTTACCACCAGAGAATATCTCTTCTTTTTGTATGTTTCTATTTTCATGACTATTTCTGTTTTTAGCAATGACAATTACTATAACAATATTGCTCTTTTTACCTAAAAGTTGCCAATGGTCTTTACAAAGGACACGCACAATCCTGATCGTGTGAACACACAGTCTGTTACTGACAGCAAAGAGGGATGTCATGGAGAAGGGAGAGGCTGGAAAAGGTATATATATATATATATATATATAAATTAAATAATTTAACCTCCACTCAAATGTATCCATTAAAGAACAACAGAGAGAACAATATAAGTAGCAACCAGAAATCTTAAATAAATTATTTCCTTTGATTAATTGCTTGAAGAATAAAAGACACTAAAATTTCCTCCAAAACTAATATTTGATAAAAGCCATTCCTGAAAAAAATATTTTCCTTCAAAGGGTGTTCCTAGTCCTTATCTAAGCTGAACTTTGACTAAGATACTGGAACACTCCTCAGAAAAGGGCATAAACATGGAGAGTAGGAATGTGGCCTTTGCCCACTGACTGAAGGATGGCATTTCTCACTACACATTGCCCTTCACCTCATCAGGCATTCATTCAAGACCAGAAGTCACACTTTTTGAGTCACAAATGACATCCTACTTTCTTCTGGATTTTCTTTCAAAATCTCTAATCCAACTGTTTGCTAAAGCTAAAGTTTCTTAATTCATAGGGCTTACAAATACCACTAGAGATAATCTGGTATCTTTTGTACTTTCTCTGGTATTTCTATAGGTTAACCTGCCTTCCTGGAGAGTAGAGGTGACTCCCCTTGATCAACAGAGAAATCAATCTGGATTTAGGTTTTGTGTCATAAAAAGAGGCGTCAGCATGAGACCTCAGACTTCAAATTGTCTTTCTTAGATCTTTGCTACCATTTTTTCTAAAATACCAAACTAACCCTTTCTTGCTACCTTTTGAAACCGATGATCTCAAAACAATGTTTTCAATGGTGTTTTATGATAAATCTTCACTCAAGGTGGATTCCTTGTTAATGCTAGCTCTGCTTTAAGATTTTTTTATTATTTGACTGCCATGGAAATGTGATACATCTATCAACACCAGAACTTCTGTGCATGTAAAAAAAATGCAGGACTTTAAGAAAGGCATGGTGGTCTGTCCTTACATGGTGTTAATGCAATGTTCCTACCTTGGACATAATAACCCCTCAGATATTTATAACTACTTTATTCTTCCCAGTAAAACCCTTTTCGCCTTCCAGACAGACAACAAAGGACACATTGGCTTTGCTGTGAAGCCTCCAGCAGAAAATTTACTCAATCGTAAGTCTTGCCACAGAGCAATAACACTCAGTCTTTAATGGCATGCTAGCAGCCCACAAATGGGTGAAAAGAAATCATATCTAGAAGTCAACCCACCTATAGGAATATAACTTAAAACACTGCTACTTAATTATGGATTTGGCATGATTTCTTGTCTAAAGCCTGAAACATGTCTTTGAAAAAATCCTCTGGTGATTTGATCTTCTTTTAGACCTTTTGGAGATGTTGCTTCCTGTTCACTCTGACTTCTGCATGGGTTAATTGGTAGCTTTCTCCTTTTTTTCTACTTCTATTGTTTCTCTCCAGCAATACATGACTTTCCACATCTTTATTGTCATTACTTTTTTTTTCCTCTCCTCTTACTTGATTTCTCATTTTTCCTCAGTCCTTCTCATTTCCCTCTCTCTCATTTCCTTCACCATTCCCTCTCCCATCCCCCACCTTGCTTTACTTTTCCTCAACCCCTGCCTTACTTTTTCTCCACCTTTTCCCAATTCTTTTTTCCTAGTGATTTCCAACCTGCAAAGAAGTTCTATCCCTACAGGCTCTTCAGCACCTTTTGATCACTCGCTGGCCTCTGCAAGCAAGCTCCTCCAGTAGTTCTATCTGTCCTAGTTAACCCAAAGACTCCAAAGGGGTTGAGATGGACTTGCCTTCCAGCAGAAGCAAGAAGAGGGTTAGCACTGCCCTGAAAGTTGAAGCAGAGGGGGTCAGTTTGCCAAAGCAGGGAGATTGGCAAGAAGACATGGTGCCAGCCACATGTTGCCTCATTTATGTTCCCCCAATTAAAGCAGCCTGTAGGGAAAGTAGCATGCCACTGCAGTGCGCTGGTGTACAGACCCCTCTGAGTGCTTGTTAGCGCTCACCATGCTCAGCATTTCCTCTCACTGATTGATAGGACAATGTGTTTGTGTACGGCAGAGAGAAGATTCATTACAGCACATTAGCCAGACAGGCAGGCAAATGCCCGTAGGGGCAGAAAAGCTGTGAGGAATAAATAAAAACTTTATTATTTTTCTTAAACTTCTTTTCCCCAGGCTACAGTGAGAAATCCTGGAGGAACAGGAGAGCAGAGGGAGCCCAGAAGAGAAAGGGAGTGGCAAGAACTGGAGGGAAAGTTTATTAGCAGTCAAGGAAAGGTTTAAAATATTCATTGTTGGATTTAGAGTTTGGAAAGTAGCTGAATCTTTACTTATCTTTTTCTTTTCCTTCCCACTGGTAAATGAGAAAGAAAGGGTCAGTGCATCTCATACCAAGCTATCAAAACATTCTTGATGTAACAGCTCTGAAATCCCTACCTCGTTGCTCCACTCACTGCAATTAACTATTTCTCAGTTTTAAAAATAAAAACCAAACTAGTTTCAGCTTTTATCAACAGCTGCCACCATGTGGTATCTGAAATACCACAGTTGCTTCCCATTCAAATAGAGAGAAGCATGGTGGCTAATCTGTTCAGTGATGGTGTTTAAGCACCCGTTCTGCAATGCACAGCTTGCAAGAGATGGCATGGCTGACGAGTGGCCACTCTGCACCCCTGCGCAGGCCCTGCTGAGGCTGAGGAGTGGGCAGCCTGTGCGATATTGCCCCTGACACTGTGGCCACTGTACCAAATCGCTTCCCCACTGCTTATCCTCCGAGCAGGGAGACCACTATCCAGGACCACATCAGGCTGTTGACAGCAGTGCATGAAAAATATGTATTCCCAAACGGTTGATGCTAAAAACATATCTGCCGGACACAGATTTACCAAGAGGCAGCATACTTTCTTCCAATGTCATGAGAAGTTGCCTGCTCTGTTGTGGGACAAGGAATCAAATATGGAGATGCTGGGCCCTATTCCTGCTCACCCCCAGCTGGACCTCAACCTGTCTGTTGCCTGGAAATACAGCATGATGTGGAAGGAAACTCCAGAGACATTCCACTATCCAAAGGGAAGATGGAGTATAAGTTGTCAGCCATAGATCTTTAGGGAGTTGATCCTAAGATTAGTGATTCAAGGAGCATGTTCTGAGGCAGAATGGTGTCCGGGTTTCAGCTGGGACAGAGTTAGTTCTTCTTTTTAAACAAGACGTAGTTAGTTCATACCCTGGCATTTGCTTGCTTGAGCCCTACATATTTTTTAGAACTTCTTAACTTCAACAGCTTCACCCCTCACCTCCCTCCTGGATTCCATTTAAGTGCACTTCAAAAAGAGTTAATTACATTACAATTAAGAATCACTTCCTGCGAATAACACAGCATTCATAAATCTGCTTTGTAAATATCTGTTGGTAATATAGGTACCTCTGAGATTGCTGGAGCTTTGTCTGATGAAAAGTGTGTTCCCACCGGAAAAAATCCATTGAACCCAGGACACTGTGAAACTGGCAGATGACACTGTGAATAATGTGCATGGGCTTCTTCTTGAGGGTGCTTCTCTGTCCACTCTTGATCCTGTAGCTTTCCTCTGAATCGAAACTGTGGTCCAGTCAGTTTCTGCAGCATCGCTTTATTTCTTCCTTTTCCACTATTAGCAGAGCTGAAAAAAACACTATAAAACACACACACAAAATAGAAGCAGCAATTTAATTTCTTGCACAACGTACCTCTACTATTGAAAAAAAATAAAAATCCTTAAATATAAAATCAAATTAATGTTATGGTTATAGGATGCCCATAAGAACACAATCCCTGACATATTACTGGCAAAAAAAAAAAAAATAAAAATAAAAAAAGATGAGAAGAAACAGTTGGCATTCAGTTAACAATCATGTTTGGAGGTTTGTGACTGACTTTGTTATTCCAAAGGAAGCCAGGTACCAGTCTCTTGGGATTAGGTACAAAGGGGAGAAAAAAGTGGACATGTATGAATCTCAAAGGTAACTGCTGGCTTAATAAAACGGTCTGTTTTCTGTTCACCCACTCTTCCTCTCAGTGTGCAAGTACATTAAAATATGTCAAAAGGAAAACCATTTGCTGGGGAAAAATAATTCAGCTGAAAGTCAAAATTTCCAGCTGGTGTATTGCCTTGGTGTGTGCAAGTGCGCTAACAAAGTGACCCACACATCTCACTGGATGAAAGTTGGTATCCTCATTAAAGCAGAAACAAACACTTGAAAATAGGAACAACTGCCAGCTAAAAAAAAGGACCACAATTGAGATGAGAAGCCTTCATTTTTCCACATTCTCTTTCCTACTTGCTCTATAGCAGATACGATGGATATTTAAGTAACCTCTTGAGAAGTAATGAAGGTAAAACTGATTCTGTATGCAGTAACCATTCCCGTTTGCTGGAGGAATTGCGTTGCTAACAACCATCCACATTATCATTCTATGTTTAGAAGAAGAAATATTTTCGCAGTCTGGTTTCCAAACAGCCACAGACAACACAAGAACTGGTTCCTGCAAAGAGTAACCCTTTCAAAAGCGAATAGCTCTGGGGAAGAAAACTTTGTATCAAAATTACTCACGCTAGAAAGGGTTTGTAGGATCAGCCTCCAACCCATTAAAATAAAAGCACATTTATACCGGTGTATACTGCCTTTGCCCCCGAGGAAGCACGATGAGGCTTGAACGCTATCACTAATTCACTGCAGTGTGAGCATTTTTTGTAATATGGACAGCATGAGACATGAGACCTCCTATTCCTTGGCCCAGGCCCTGGCAGAAAACATTATCAAATAAACAGAAAGCAAAAAGAGGGAAGAAGTATAGCATGATGTGAAAGCCACTTTTTGTTTGTTGATGACATGATTTTCTCCGGAAAAAAGAAAGAAGAGTAAAGAAGTTTTCCAAAACCTCTAATGACCACAGCAAAGTATATTATGATGAACTGTCTGAACCACAGAATCCCATCATAGGTGAGGTTAGAAAGGACCTCTGAGGACCATCTTGTCCAACTGCCTTGCTCAAAGCAGGGTCAGCCACAGAACATTGCTCAGGACCTTGTCGGGTTTTAAATATCTTCAGTGATGGAGACTCCACAACCTCCCCAGGCAAACTATTCCAGTGTTTGAGCATCTTCACAATAAAAAAAAAAAAAAAAATCTTATGAGGAATTGAAATTTTCCCCATTTCAATTTGTCCTTATTACCTCTTGGCTTGTCACTGGGCTCAGAAGTGCCTGGCTCCACTTTCTTTACTGTTCCCTCTCAACCAGGTGTTTATACACATGAAGAAGATCCTCCTGAGCCTTCTCTTCTTCAGGCTGAACAATCCCAGCTGTCTTAGCCTCTCCATGTACCTCAAAGGCTCCAAGCATCTTTGTGGCCCTTTGCTGGACTCACTACAGTATGACCATGTCCCTTTCACACCAGACAGCCCACAACTGGGCCCAGCACTCCAGCTGTAGCCTCCCCAGTGCTGAGGAGAGGGGAAGGATCACACCCTTGACCTGCAGGCAATGCAATACTGTTCCTGACACACCCAAGGAGACCGTTGGCCTTCCTTGTTCCAAGGGTACATTGCTGGCTTGTGGTCCACCAGGAGTCCCAGGGCCTTCTCTGCAAAGCTGCTTCCCAGATTGCCAGCCCGAGCCTGCACCAGCACATGCAGTTATTCCTCCTCAGGTGCAGGACTTGGCACCTCCATTGCTGAATTTCTTCAGATTCCTATCACCCTGTTTCTCCAGATGGTCCCTCTGAAGATCAGCACAATCATCTGTTACAGCAATCGGTCCTCTTGATTCTCTCTTGTCTACAAACTTGCTCTCTGCCTTATCATCTAGGTTACTGATGAAGGTTTTAAGAAATATTGGACCCAGTATTGACCCCTGAGGGACACTACTAGTTACTGGTCTTCCGATAGTCTTTGTGTTGTTTATCACAACACTGTGAGCTCAGCAGTTCAGTCAATTTTCCATTTACTTCACCATCTACCATCTAGTCAATAATTCGTCAACTTGCCTATGACAATGCTATGTGAGACAGCTTTGACGACTTTATTAAAGTCAAGCTAAACGTCTGCTGCACTTCCCTTGTCTACTGAGCTTGTCATCTCACTTTAGAAGTCTATCAGGTTGGTCAGGCGTGATTTGCTTTTTCTTTAGTCTGCATTTTGCTGTTGATCTACCTGTAGAAACCCTTCATGATGCCATTCATGCCCCTCTCCAGATTCAACACCAAAAATGCAAACCAACTGCCTTCAGCCCTGAAGCGGTCAGACAGTTGGACTAGATGATCATTGTATAGATCCCTTCCAACTGAACTGTTCTATTCTATACTATTCTAATAAAATAGAATTTATTAATTTAGCTAGTGTTTCAACGTGTATCAACAGGACCTTTTAAAACGTGTACTATGTTTCTGATGCTTAGAATTTCTTCCTCCATTATGTAAATGCCTTAGGGTCTTTTTAAAAATGCATTTTATGAAACTGTTAAACTATAATAGCCATTAAGTAGCTGTTGTGAGCTAAGATGTCAATATGTATCCAAGAACACAAAAAAAAATTTAAAAACATTACATAGAATATTGTTGATAGTGCCGGCAAAAGCCATGGAGAAGAAAAAAGCCTTGTAGATTTTTCCTTTCGATCAAGACTTTTTCAATGCATTTCTTACTGACTAATACACACTAAAGAGAGGATAATCATAATTGAATACAAACATAAGTTTTAACACTCCAGCATCCCCTCTTCTTTCTCCTCACGAAACTAACATCACTTCTAAAACTTATTCCAGTAATGCTGACCCCTGCAATTCTGCACAGAGCACTGCTTGAGTGTCCAGAATAAATGTCAGGACAGGGATCTGGCTTTGTTCTTTCAGAGCATCTTCAAATGAGACTCTGATGTAAATACATCACAAAAACTACAGCACTGCATCTCACAGCAGCCTCTTCTACTAGATACAAGCAAGAAGGAAAGCTGAGGAATAGTTTAGCTAACTCATCTGTGCTGATTCAAAAATAAAGTAAGAACAGAAATGTGCTCTATCTCATAACTGCTAACACTGCTTCTAAGCCACAAAGACTAAACGGTTAGTCCTTTTGTACATAGTCTTTGATCCGTGGTGCCTGGATTAATTACCTGCTTTGCAGGTACATGCATCGCCAGCTCCATACTAAAGCTCAGTAAAAAACGAAGTCTTCCCATGTTCCCAGAAGGTCACCTTGTTCTTGTGTCTGAGCACCAGGCTGCCTCAACCATGGGACTAGCTAGTTGCTTCCTAGCTGTTCTGCAGTGTGAACAGTTTCTCTTCCTTCACTCGCTGGCCCTCTCTACTGTTTTGGCCAGACTCCAATGTGAATATCTGCAAAATTCTGAAATATGGAAACTGAGAACATGGCTGTAACTGCCCCTTCCTGGTCACTGCAGTCTTATCATGCCTATCTGCTGGTCACAGTTGCATACTAAAAACCTGATCTTGCAGTCCTTTTGCAAGCAAAGATCCCCATCGACTAGAATGTCTTTGGATTAAAAAATTTACTGGATATGCAGAGTGGCAGTTCTGAACAAAGGAATTTAGTCATTTTTCTTTTCGTTTTCCCCTTCAAAAATGCCCTAAGGCAGTAATCTATTTCAGTCAATGGAAGACTGAAAATGTTCAATCGAACAAAATCTATTTTTGAGCAATAGAAACATAAAAGACGTCTAAACCCACAAATATTATTTTTGTACACATTGAGGACCAGATTTATTCACATTTCATTCACCTTTCTTTTAACTCTTCACTTGCCAACTTTTTGCCTGGAGCAACTTTTGACAGGGAAGGAATCTGTGATTCTTAAGAAAAGCATACTTGTGATCCCTTAGTTATATTAGTGGGAGAGAAGGAGGACAGTCATATAAACAAATGTTACATATAAAAGACAGAAAATTCAAGTATGTTTCCATTTATAAAAGTTTCATTTACCTGAGTAATTTTGCAATTAAAAATTAAAAAGTAAGTTAATATTTTGAAATGGAAATCCAACTTAACTTATGATTTACACAATAACTTACAAATAGCTAAACAAAGTTAATCCTGCCTAACTTCTGCAGCTGTTTAAAATATAGTTTGCCTCTTCCCATGCTGCTTTCTGTTTTCTTCAGAATTGATAAAGAGGTAGCACAAAAAAAACCCAAACAACAATGATACATATCATATCTTTTCCATGTTTTTATTTTTGTTGATAGTTTGAGGCTTTAAAAATTTTCTAGTCAGACCAAGTCAAAGAATTCCAAAGGAAACAACAACAAAAAAAAAAAATTGAAAACTGATAAAATTAAAAGCACATATGAGTTATTTAAGAGTAAAAAAGTCTCATAAGAATTTTGTAAGAAGGTTATATTTAAATGAAAAGTAAATATATACTGGTTTGGGAATATCCAGCGAGTTTATCTTAACTCTGATTTGTAGCAATGCCAAGCAATAAATGTATATTTATGTTCATAGCAGTTTAATCTTTGTAGCTATAGGAAAGATTAAATTGATTTTTAAAAAATCAATACAGTTTATATAGCTCAAAGTCTGGCATATATTTTCTTTTATTTCCAGTTTGAGTAAAAGGTAAGATCCAGAAATTCTGAAAAAAAAAAGCTTTACATTTTACAAAAGGACGTGGAGAAATAAGTAAGATGAGTTAGAATACTAAATGATGAAGATAACGAACAAGTGGACTTACTTGAGAATTAAAAGGATGATTCACTAAAATAGAATTTCAGCAGTGTGTAAAAGGTATATTGGTGCAATAAAAGACAAGAATGAGAACTGGCCAGAGAGACACATTAAGCTATAAAGAGGGACACCCAGGAGATTTGGAATTACATACCCAGGCACATCACATTATGACTCAGGCAAAATCCTTGCTATAGAGCATTAACACCTGAGAGTCACACCTAGAATAATGTAACGAGCAGTATGTATCTTTTTGAGCAGCCTATACCAAAAGGATGAATAAAGTCGAAGGAAATTAAATCAAGGTAAACAGCAAACATTGATAAGGGATTTGGGAGCTCTTACGAAGAAAACCAGAAAGAATTACATGACAAATAAAGCACTTTTAACATGATATATATGAAAAATATGAACACCAAGAAATGGTATTACGAATATTAAGATATTGTAACAATTCTTCATAGAGAATATGAAGCAACAGGGATATATTGTCCCAAAGAAAGTGGTATAATCCCCATCATTTGATTCGTTTAAACTGAGACTTGGCAAAACATTAGTGAAGTTATTGTACAGTAGGTCATGATCCTGTATTGGCAGGGGACGGACAAAATGACCTAGCCGGTCTTTTCGCTCTCAATCTTCTTTGATTCAAAAAGGCTCTAAGTCAGATGCTTCCATCATTTGTCTACGAGATCAGCAGAGCTCAGAGCTACCACAGGGAGACCGAAAAGGGTGAGGGTGAATGTAGACTTGGCTAATAAAATATCAGAAGCCCATAACAGTCAAGAAATTCTTTCTCTTTTATTGTTATAAATATATATGTATGTTCTTTTCAGGGTTCAGCATGAATGTCTGCACAGAACACTAAATTTTAGGATATTGAAAGGCAAAATAAGTATAAAGGTCACTACTGCAGAGGGATCAGGCTGGAGTAGCAGCAAAAGAAAATGTACAGTCCCCTGTCATCAACTTTTTGAAAACGCAGGTCTCAAAGGTAAGGCAGTAGCAGGATTTCATGCACAAACTTTTTTTCCTTGATTATCATTTTTGAAGAAAATCTCCTGCCAACAGCTTCATTGCTGCCCATCTGTGCTGTTTCCAGTCTTTCTTTAACAATTGACAATGTTAGAAAGTAATGTTTGAGAAATAACCTAGAACCAAAGAAAACCATTTCATTTGAAACTGTTCAGGAAAATTCAATACCATGATGACAATTAGGGTTTCTTGTTATGGAGGCAGAAGGTGGTGAGATAGATTATAAAGGTCTGTAATGCCTAGGTCTATTGTGACCATAGATTCTGACCATCAGCCCTAGGTTTCACTGAGGGCTTCCTACCTTCACTCTACATCAGCAGCATGTTCAAATGCCTTGGTTGCAGCCTAACAGAGTTTGTGGGTGTTGTGCTTTAACCCAGTTGGCAACTAAACACCAGGCAGTCACTTGTTCACCATCCCTGATTCCCGGGCTTGGGGAAGAGAATCAAAGGGGGAAAGGAAAGCAGAGTCATGAATTGAGATAAGAACAATGTAATAATTAAAATGAAATAACATTAAAAGTAATAATGATAAAATAATTATAACATTATAATAATATATTTAAATGAGTGATGCACAGTACGGTTGCTCGCCACTCACTGACCAACACCCATCCCATCCCTAGCTAGCAATCCCGAAGAAGAGAAATCCCAAAACCTCAACCCTAGAAGAGCGAGAGCCCTGAAGAGAGATCCAAAGAGTGGCGAAGACAGTTTCCTGGCCAACCCTCATCTATATACTGAGCATGACGTTGCATGATACGGAATATTCCATTGGCCAATTTGGCCCTCAATCCTAAACCTAAATTTAAATTCTAAACTAGGAGGAGTTGTGGGTCCTTTGCTCTAGCTATGCTCCCTCCCAGCTTCTTGTACACCTGCTCACTGGCAAAACACGGAAGTTGAAAAAATTCTTGATGTCTTAGCACCAACTACGAACATCAATACTGTTATCAACATTCTTCTCATACCAAATCCCATACTAAATCCAAAACACAGTGCTATTCTAGCTAGTAAGAAGAAAACTAACTCTATCACAGCTGAAACCAGGACAATGAGAAAACTAAATATTGTTGCCTACAACACTGTTAATGTTGTATGTCATGCTGACCTCGTGTGGAAGTGGCCAGTCTAAAGCACAAGTGTAAAAAGACGTGGAGAAAGACCAGTATCAGTAAGCCCCCAGCTGATGACCTACAGAAATGGTGGTGGCTGTGCATGTAGCCACCTTATCTTGCCTCCTTCTGAAGCTGAAGAGAAAGCCCTAGGATTTGCTGCCAGATTCATCTGAGGCAAAGATTAGTGTTAGTTCTTCCTTAAATTGACTACATGCGTGGATACAATGTTCATGCCAGGCAAACTGTTACAGTTATAAAAAGGAAAGACTGTTATACACATACAATACCTGTAACAATATAAGAACATAGAGCTGATGAGGTGTTAGTTGTTTTTTTTTTTTCTGAAAAAATACCCTGCCTTACAAATCTCTGAACTTTCTTTGAGGCAGTCACTGAGCATGTGGAAAACTGGAGGCAACTTGCACGGGTCATTGGGACTTCCAAAAAGCTTTTGCAAAGTTCCCTCACCAAAGGTGGCTAAAGAGGACTATAGTGCAGAATAAGAGAATTCCTCATCAGGATTAATATCAGGTTGAAAAACAGGAAACAAAAAGTAGGGATAAATGGTCGGTTTTCTCAATGACAGCTGTTATCAAAATCCCAGAGGTATCACTGGGTGTTCCAAGTGTTCAGAAATAGTCTCTAAAAACTGTAGAGAGGAAAGTAACAAAATTTTCTGGCTATTGAAGGTACTATAACTGAAGGGTCTCATGACACTGACTGAACAGCTAAAAAATGGCTAATGAAATTCACTGTCAGCGAAAGTTATGTGATGTACTTGAGGGAACACATTTCCAACTTTATACACTATTGGTAGAGACTCTTATTGAACTAGTTGTTACCACTTAGGAAAGGGTTTTGAAGCTAAAAAGACAGTTCTTTAAGATGGTAAAACCAATGGTCAGTAACAGTCAAATCAGCAGATACAATATTAGGAACAAACTACACAGAAAACAAGGTAATGTCATGGATTAAATTCAGTGTAACCATACCTCAAGTATTATGTCCTTCTTGTCTACCTGTGTAAAAACAACACTGCAGAAATGGAAAGATGTTGAAAAGAACAGCTAAGGTGGTTGAAGATATACCATTACATTTTCATGAGGATCAAGTAAACAGACAAAATTCTCCATCCTGGAGAAAAAAACACCTCAGGCAAGACATGATACAAGTATGTGTAAAACATGTACGGAGCAAAGAAGTCGAGGAGAAAACGCTTCCTAGTTTTCAGTTAAGAAGTAGAACCATCATGTCCATGATGAAATGACCACAGGACAAGCACAGAACAAACAAAAGGAAAACATTTCACTTGTGTCTAAACTGTGGTATCTTATGTCAGAGGATTACGTAGAGAGGAAAAAGTTACACCAGTTTGAAAAGTCACTGGGTTAACTAATGGAAAAACATCAAGGGCTATAAATTACAAAGACACCATATCTCTGGATGAGGAATTAACTGAGACACAGATTGCTCGAGCTGGGATTGTTTCCTGGAGGATTATGATTGCTTTCTGGACATGTCGTTTGACTCTTACCTAGGCTTCCACTACTATCAACTGCTGAAGACTGTACTGAGCCAGAAAGATGCCTGTTGTGATCCACTGTGGCAAATTATTACATTTTTATGGGGAAAAAGAGAAGAGCATCTCTGGGGAGATGGGTTGTTTCCTGTGCAGTGTACATCATCAATACCTTGAACAGCTAAATGTATAAGGCCCCACTGCACCAGAACCATACTAGCCTTGCAAAAGGTATTCACATATCCTAATAGCTACAGAAAATCCTTCAGGCACTCAGTTGCCATAAATTTCATCAAGCTTTAAGGTGACCAGTAGGACAAGAAAATAATTTGGCTTTTCTTCTAGAATGAAATGGTTTTCAAACATGAAGATCTTTAGCAAGCCATGTCATTTCTGTCCTCCATGCCATAAATGAGGAGAAAATTGGCTTTGACATAGCTTTCAAAGGCCAGAAAAATTGTTGCACAGAAGTCACTGAGGCCCATAGAGGTTAAAAATAAATGTACCTCTTGACTTGTGGCATTAATGGTTAGCAACAAACAGCAAACTAGAAGACTAATAGGCATTGTGGCTCAAGAGGACATCTTTAATCCTTCCAAAATTATTTTATTTGAGGGAATTCAGTAGGAGTGGCTTTCATATTGAGGATAATGGGGTTCATCCCCACCAGGACTTAATAATCTCACTGAAATATTTCTTCGTCCTCCTGTCATGTCAGTAATAGTTACATGGCGTAGCAGCATAACCCAAAGGAAATAGTATGCAAGGAAGAGGTAACATGGAACAATGAAGGCAGCTCTTAACAGGTTATAACATGTTATAATACATAGCAGGTTCTTATCATTTTATGTTTTTTAAAAACTAATGCTTAAAGGCATTGCAAAGTTCTTGTGTATATGCAAACCTGCAGAGTAGCCTCCAAGGGATTTTACAAGGTCACACTAACCTTACAGAGACAAAGATGCAGCAGCTTGGGCTGAACATGGAAAGGAGTGCGTAGCATAAAGTCACAAAGCGTTTTGCAAGGTAACAGTTATTTTTCCTATTTTCCAATGTACAACAACCAGATATTCTCACCTTATTAACATTATCTGAATAAGGAATAGCCTATACCCACTTGTAATGTATGATATTGTTCTCTTTGACTTTTGTTATTGACTATTATATGATTAATAGAGAACCTCGAATCACCAGCTCTGGAGGCTCTCAGCTGTCAAAGTGCTCGCCAGGGTGGAGGGTATTTAGAACCTCCCCGGAGTTTAGTTCCTTAGAGTATTTGTCCCTGAGTCCTTGATATTAATCCATTCTCTGGATTACACACACACACACACACACACACACACACACACACACACACAAAAAAGAGTATTTTCTGGGTTTTTAAATCAAAGACCATCAAATCTCTTAGCCTACAAAAAATGTTAAAAGAAAATTTTCTGTATTTTCTTCCATTATATATCTGCATATTTTATGTTTTTGCAATAAATTCATTAATCACTTCTTGATATCTTACAGAGCAGGAACAATTGGCAGTTCATAACTGAGGAATATTGCCCTACAGCACTCAAAGTGGAAATGAACACAACACATGGCTGGTTAGTATATTAAAACATTGATTAGTACTGTCAATTTTGTTAACGAAAACATTAGGGACTCTGAATATTATGCATAGGAATCTCTTTAAAAATATTATAGCTGTTGTAAAAGATCAGTTTAGATATTGACATGGAATGTGTAATTTGATTTGAAAAGTTTCTTTTCAGCTTG
This sequence comes from Tauraco erythrolophus, assembly GCF_009769465.1. Classification (NCBI taxonomy): domain Eukaryota; kingdom Metazoa; phylum Chordata; class Aves; order Musophagiformes; family Musophagidae; genus Tauraco; species Tauraco erythrolophus. The sequence goes on along the minus strand of NC_141468.1, from coordinate 29,841,542 downwards.
GGAATAATCTGTTTATACATTGAGATTTAGGTTTTCAGCCCACAGAGCCCAAACCAGAAGATCTGGTAATTACCAGTACAGTGGCAACTCTCCTGTGTGAGGGCTGCTGGGGGCCAGATGATCCCACTTCGCTGGGGAGTTCAGCCCTCAGGAAGGGGCTTCTCAGGGCTATTTGAAGGAAGAAAATTTCCTCAGCAGTCTGGAGTCCAGAGATGAATGAGGCAGCTCTTCAGTTTATTATTCTCTTCCATTTGTATAACTCACTAATAATACAGCTAGTTATGTTTGAAAATATAAAAGTATGCACATTGATAATAAAGCCTGTAAGGATACATGCTTGAAGAGCTGTATAACTCCATAAAATAAATTAATGCTCTCCACCAACAACAATAAAGAAAGAAACACACAGTCCTTTGGTCAGTGCACTCAACACTGTCAAGGCAAGAGTGTCCTGTCCAACCTGAGCAGATGGAAGAAGTAACTCCTCCTTCCTGATTTGTGACACCACATCAGGAAGTCTCTGATTCAGTGAATCAAATCAGTGGGATTAAATCACTTTACGTTAAATGCCTGGGACTATATATGGCCTAGAGACGGTGAGGAAGGCTCCACACAGCCTTCTTCATCTTCCTTCCCAGAGCTTGCTTTCTTTCTTTACAAGATAGTCCATCGTTGCTGCCAGCCTGTATGCATCCTGATCAAAATTAATTTTGCCAGAAACTGTTTCCAGATCCCTCTAGGGGCTGCTTCACTGCCCAAGCTGACCATGTACCACCTTCCCAGGCATCCCACAGCCAGACAATGGACACCACTGCACTGCAAGCACAGTGACGCGCTAGCACAAAAGCATCTCATTAAGATCAAAAGGCACAATATGTGTTACTCTCTAGAATTCCCACTTCCATCCAGAAGCAGTCACCCCTATATTGGTGTGGATGCATGAGCACCAGGGAGACAGGGATAGGCAGCTTCCTGATCCAAACTGGGCCTCCTGCAATCCTTTAGCTGTCCCTTCATAATGGGCCTTAGGACCTCCCAGGCAATGCAATGCAATGTCCTCCATGAACTGTGTTAGAATAAGGGTCTTTCAAACAAGTCGAGAACGAATTCAAGTTTCATGACCCTCTAATGAAAATACACTGTATCCAGTAGAGTACAAATTCAGATCAGATAAGTTTGACAGTCTCCCCTTGTCCAAAATACAGCTACAAGTCTTATGAATCCATTGAGTTCAATAACTGTACAAAAACACATTACTTCATTAAATACATTTTTTTAAAATTTTAGTTAGGTTTTAAGCATCTTAACTCTTCAGATTTTTTTGAGTCTTGGAAGAGCCAAGAGCTTTTTTTGGAAGAGAGAATGTGAGAGATACTATTGTACTCACATAAATTGAGGGAATGAGGCATTAAATGAACCAGAAAAGAGCATAATACTATCAAAAATACCTTAATTGTGCAATCACAATACTTGTTAGGGGTTACATCTCTGAAGAATACATCTGGTTGTATTTTTACACCAAGTATTAAACTTTTAAAGGTCAAATATTGAGAAAGAAGGGGAAGAGGAAGTAACACATTTGATGAACGGGCATATACAGTTGCCAAAAGCTGCCAATGACATGAATAGTGATGCCATGATGTCCCAAAGAGGTCTTGCACTCTAATACATTAAGAGTGACCTTTGTATCAGAAAAAAGTAAGAGGTCATAATGCTCTAGACCATGGGCAAGTCTGGCAGCAGCCAACCACATAAATTTAGAGCAAGGCAGAATCCTGTCATTCTTACATTTTTGCTGAGAAATCTGTAACAAGGTGTGCAGCAGACCTGCTACCAGAAGCCCAGTTGCTACATATTAAATAAGCAAAATTTCCTCCAGCAGACAGCCTAAGCTACACAGTGTGAATACCTGGTGGCTAGTTTTAAGCTCCTGACGCTTCTCAACTTTTAAATAGCTGACTTTCCTGCTTCTGTGTTCTTCTCCATCTCCCTGTCTCTGTACCAAGGGGAGTCCTGGAAATGAAGCTGAAGCACCTCTTTGATCTTCTTTTTGTGACCTCCAGCAGGCAAAAGATCAGCTGTGCAAAAATTGTTCCTTAGTCTCTGCAACTATATGCTGGAACAATGCTCAAAGTGATACAAGAGTTTTGTTGTTATAGTTTAATAAAGCCTGAGAGTTTAATAAAACCTAATACATGCAATTTACAACTACAGAATCTAATAATCTGAGATTTTTATTTTTCATCATTATGGAGTTTTTTACATATATTAGAGCTTTCTGATCCTCAATAGCCTGCTGGGCAAACATGAAGTACCATCTCCACCTCATGATAGCACAATTGCTTTTCAAATAGAGAGCTATGAGAGGTTTTAACAATGGCCTAATGTATTTTTTCCGGAACCTTGCTCTCAGAAATGACGGTGCTTTTTCTACAGAAATATGTTCACAGAAATTTGCCTAGGCCTTTGTCCAGGAATGAGAACATTTCAACACAAACAGTTAATAGTTCAGAAACGATCACATAGTTAACAGTTTTTGACAATCTAAACAATACGTACTGCTGTGCAGTAGATTGGAAAGACAGATAAGCAAATGCCACCTGACTTCTCATACTGGGCAATGTTGATATGGTATGTGTATGGCACCAGGTAGAACTTCTCTCTCAACTCAACAGCAATCAGCCATGGAGTAAGACTCAAAGTGCTAGAGAAGAGGATCAAAGCCTCTGCTTACCCACAGTTATAACCATTTAAATGTTAATGTTAAATGTTAAGACCACGATTTTAAATCTTAGTGATGAAGTTTTAACAAGTGTCACCACTGGTGCATAGTTACTACATTTAAGCTACCAGTTTGAGCATGAAATTGGCAGCATCGGTCTAATAACATCAGTTACAAGGATGTTGTATATTCTTTTATGTCTCACTATCTGCCTTCCCCTCTGCGTCTGTCTCTTTTTTCTTGTTATTCTGCCCGAGTCATGTTCTTCTGTGCTGGACTGACAGGGATAGCAGGCCAATAGTTTTTACTTAGAGAGCTCCCTTCTTGTTCTTCTTGCGGGATACAGTTTATTTTCCCATGACTGCCACAAAATGGAAGTTTGTCCTTCTAAATTACTGGATCTTACTACAGACTTGAAGGCCATTTACCCTTGGGTATCAGGGCCCAAGCACTGTGCTGCCCTTGCCTCACTGCGCTTTGACTGTCTATTAGGTTGCTTCTATCAGATTTATGAAAGATTTTCTCCTCTTCTCTTTCACCTTTCAGTCTTTGAGCATGAATCCGCAGGGATGCATGGAAGGAATGAGCAGAGGGTCCTTACCCGAGAGAGAAGACTAAATGCCACTCAATCACTCTCTGCTGAAGGAAGCCGAGATCAGTGCTCCTGTCTTGGCACTCTAAAAAACTTGGACCTAATTAAGTGATTCTTTACACGTACACTGTTGTACTATTAATAAACATCAAGGTTTAAATATATATATATATAAAAAACATCAGTAGAAGATACATCAGTTACTGAGGTTTGAGACTTATTCTGTACTAATTACAGCTGCTATCTTTTGCAGAATGCTATGATTTGGGATGCTCCCTGTTCACATCTCCCAAGGTACCCATCACTAACAGATTCTTTATGGAAACAAGTTTTGGAAATGGTCTCTTCTGTTTATATACAAAGCACTGCCTTCTAAGCAGATTGCAACCTGTGATACATAACTGCTTTTACAGAGAAAAGCAGCACTGTGCAACAGGTTACAAACTGAGAAACCCCATGGATGTATTTTCTTGCAATAGTAGAAACCAACCAATTCATTTGGAGTTTGGTTAGAGCAGAGGGCTCGGCATTCTTACCCCTGCTAAAACTACCATATAATCTTTGGTCATTGCAATGAAACCTAATCTTAGGTTTATGTTTCATCCAAACAATAACTCAGCAACGCATAATGTCTCACAGCTCCCTATGGTAACGTTGGTACTTTCTTAACATTATGAACTAACCATCTGCTAAATCATTTCCACAGCAGTGTACAGCACCTAGACTGTCCTTCTGTACATCTCATATTCATAAAATACCTTTCATAAGTCCTGATAAGATCACAAAGCATGCACAGCATGGTAATACAGTATGCTATTTTATGCAGTGCACAATAATACACATAGATGTATACATCTGCTTGCTAAGTACCACTCAGGTGCTGTTCACTGGAATGGTCTATTTTCACCGAGTTAAAGTTTTAAGAAACAACTAAACAAGATATAGGGTATACTAGATTTAATCCAGCAGTATTAAAACGTAAGTGCAGTTACTTTGGTACCAATGGACATTTCCTTTAGTACTAGTAGACATTTAGAGTGGCATCTTCATAGAAGTTTTTAAAACATCGTGTTCTAGAATAGAAAGTTCCCGAGAAATCTTTTGTGTATTATAGGGATTGATCTTCCTTTTTCAAGACCTGCTGTAATACAAAATGGCACATAAATCTGCTTGAAAAATATTGCACATTTTTGTTGACGAAAATAAAAGAATTTCACACTGAAAACCAAAATTAGATTAAATTAAGCTGAAAAAATAATTTTGATACAACTATCAATGATTTTCTGTACAACTGATGTTTGATAAAATTTCAGAAGAGTCATATAAAAATATGAATATTTCTGAAACTTTATACAAAATGGTTATGTAAGCATATCTTAAGTCACTTGTCAAATAAAAGAATATCAAATATTTTTCAAAACAGTCTGAAATCAAACTACAGTTCCCATCCTTCAATTAAAAAGATAAAATATATTCATGAAAACCATAGACATATAAATAGATAGCAAATCACTAATAATAATACAAATACTCAACTAATAATACATAACACTAGTTATATGCATATACCATGATGTTTATACAATCTTACAGATAGTTTGGGTTTTGTATCATAGTATTTAGAGATTCATGTTTGCCATTTCATGAAGAACATCACTTCATGTTGATGAAAAAACTAAAATAATGCTTTCTCATGTGGTTAAGGGTTTTTTTTGTTTTGTTTTCTTTACTCAAAAAAAAGATTTTAACAGAAGACTGGTAGTTTAAACTGATTACAGGAAGCACAAATATACGTCTTTTTCTTAGATTATACCCATTTATTTTATGACTGTCTATAATTCTGTTTTTTTTTTCAAAACTTACATCTTTATGTATCAAGGAGTGGGTTTTTATTTTGTTTACATTAGTAGAAATCTGTTGCACTCAGTGAAGTAATTAATCGGATTTAATGGCACTTAATTCAGGAGTATTCTGTAGTGTTTTGTTTTATGACAGCTATATAAAAGTTTCCAAGAGCCACCCACATTTAAAATCAAGGACCCTACAACACTTTTGCATTAGACAGAGAATCATTGATACTCTAATTATAAAAGCATACTTACTAGTGAAACTTCTCCAGGATTTCTACATCACAGCTTATCCACTGAATGAAAGATTCTTTTCTCCTATCATGTTGATTCACAAAACTTACACTTGTCATTACTGCCTGTAGATGCAGTTTGGGATAATTGAAAGAAAAATTCAGAATTTCAAGATCTCCTTTTCCTTCCTCTCTCTTTTTTAACATTTACTTTTCAATGCTTTGCTTACAGTCCTGTAACAAATACTGCTACCATGCTGGCTAAAAACTCTATGCATAACAGCTAATTGGCTATCTAAGACATCTTCTTTCAGCAAGCAATGGTTATTGAACAGAATACAGTGGTATTCTTGGAAAGGAAAAAAGAGAAGAATAATGGGCACTAGAATGACAATACAAGAAGAGGAGAAATCTCAGATTAGCCCAAACTCCCAGGCCCTAATCACTGACAGAAGAATCTGGTAAATCAAGGAAAAAAGACATCAATCCATTCAAACAGGATTAAAGGTTTAAACTGAAAACCAACAAACTTGTTAGCCTTTGTGAGAAAAATTTGCATTGGGATTTTTTTTAGAGATGAAACAGACAACTCAAATATTTCCAAATGCTTATTTAGTACCTCATGTGAAAGAAAAGAAAACTGTACCACAGAAAATAAAATTATTGTAAATCCTTAAGTAAACTGATTTGTGGCAGAATGTTGCAGGGCACAACGACCTGGTAATCATTAATATTTAAAAGTTATAAGATTAATGGCATAAAAATAAATATTTATTACTAAAATGTATTTGCCAATGAGAGTATGCCTTTGTTCACAAATACATGTTTCTTTTGTAGACTTTCAATATTCAAGTTAGAACTACACACTTCAGGTGGCAGACAGTTGCTAGTGCTCTTTACACCTGAAAAAAGCTGAGTGAAACCTCTATGATAGAGATTTCTTTTCTGATTACAGAAGACAGTTACCAAATTCATTTTCTCTCTTTACTTGGTGGAAAAGGAAGAGACAGGTGGCATACAGTATGGTTTATGTTATCCTTTCTTCTCTTAAAATAGTGATTATAATTTAAAAGAATATGCAATGAAAGAATTACAATAGAATTTCTATGGCATCAGCAACTGTCCATCTACAGCAGCTTTGTATCACTGTTGCTGATGCTTTTCCAAATGAAATTTTATTACAGCTATTCTAGAAAGGGCTGGTTTGTAATACAGCTCTTTCTGTTTTAATGAATAGACAAGGAAGTCAAATTTTAGCCAAGTTATTAACTATAGCACTTGATTCATGAACATTATTTGACATACATTTGTATTCTTTCTTACTATTAGAAACATTTGGAAAAAACGTTAAGAAATCATGATTTTGATACCTATTTCTTTCACAGGAGCAATTGTTTATCAGGTGTAAAAACCACTGTCAATTGCTAGTTACTGGCATATTTATAATTATTGGCAATCCTGAAGCCATTCCAGTTGCAAAATTTCTGCTAATGACGCCCGTAACTTAGAATAATTTTTTGATAATATCTAAATATCCTCAAGAAAGCTTTTTTTCCAATAACTGCACTGTAGTATACATCTTATTTATTAAATTTACAGTGGACTTCTTTGATCCTAGTCAGCATATATAGTATGGCACAAATTTAAATAATTACATTCTACATGGGACTTGTTATTGGGCTGGGGATATTTGACCTGGAATGCCATTAACTTAACTTATACATTTTAAAATCACATTTGAAATGCTGCAAAACTAAGATTGTAGTGAATTTAATTTCAAAGTCATTTTGGATGTCCTTTCAAACGGTATGTGGTAATCCTTGATTTTTTGCACTGATGCTAAATGTTAATGAACAGAGCCACAGTGTACCATTTCACCTAGAGCAATGAAAACATTAAAATCTCTTTAGAAGACTGAATAAAACTTTATTTTATAAATATAATCCTTGTTGAAGCTCTACCATTTCACTGTACTTTTGAAATAAGGGCACATGGAAAATATGGAAGAGTTCCTTTGAGATAGCTAACTAAAGCTACAAAATGAGCACGGTACAGTATTTCCAAGGAACACGGTTCAAAAGTTGTACGATTACTACTAAGGTTGTTTTATTCTTTACCACATTTGGAACAGGAAGTCTGTGTTGTTCTTGAAGAATTCTGAAAAGCAATGTCACAGTCTGATGACCTCTTCTCCTCATTAAAACGTTCCCAAAGACAGCTCTCTGCATGATGTTTTGTAGCTTCAGCAGCCATGAACTAATTTGTACCTCTTATTTTGATCATGCACTGGTGAAAGAACCAAACAATATTTTTCTTTAAACACAGAGAGGTCTTTCAACAGCTCAGCATGCACTTCTACCCTCTTTTTAATCTTGGAGCACCTATTTATTTGCTCTTTTCACCACTAAATCTTCTTTGCTCCTTTCTGCCCCCCTGCAAAGCTGCTAGTTAAAATCTTCAGTGTTTTTTCTTCATAGGCTTAAACCATTAGAAGGGTATTACCATAAAAAGGGAGACAAGGACTTAGAGACATGGTGCACCAGAATTTGCATTTCTAATTTTTAATCCAATTAAACTAAAATAATATTTATTTAGCCACAACCTTTCTATAATGGGTATAAATTCACTAAAGCTAATGGAAAATTTTCTTCCTGGAGGAAATTAGTTATAGGTGTTCACTGCAATAACTGATTGGTTCTGCATGCTGAGTGTCTGCAGATTTTGCTTATAGGTAATTAGTATTCAGATAGTTGATGTGTTTATTTTGCATACCTTCTTTTTTGTGTGTGTGCAATTCATTATGCAAGTCATATTTTTGCTGTACATAGTGGATTCAGTATATGCAAATTGTTAGAAGGTACTGTAAGGGCATTAGCTTTTAATACATAAGACATATACCTGGAAAGAAAGGCTGCATGGGTTGGCATATTTGCATTACAAACGAGTGTGGGTTTTTCAGACAGCTCCTGAATAAAAAGATATGGCATTATTATTTGTATTTCATCTTTAATCAATACATTTTAATCAAATTTGTAAATCCAAACTTATCTAAACCCACAGAAAGCCTGGTTCCGCTTCCATTGATTTTAGTCCAAGTAACGAAGTCAGCACTTCTTTTACCCTCTCTCAGGCTATTCTAGTAAGGAGAGAGGGCGGACAGGGACCTCTTGGAGAGAAAGTGCTAAATCTTGCCTTTTAAGAGGAGAAAAGCTCAGTGTTCTTACTCGTGAGCCCAGGGATAGCTGCAAGATGGGAAATTCCTTGCCCAGCAGAACCCTCCCCTGTATTCCTGTGCCTTCTGTGGGCACATCTTGCAGGGCCACCCCATGCCTGAGCAGACCTTCTGTCCATGAGGACCACCAGCGTGCTGCTACTGGAGCACTGCATGTTAGCATCTGAAAAAATATCCACCCTTCTTGCAAGAAGTCTGCTATAAATCTCCATTCTTTCTCTTCCATCCTGGTGCTCTCTGTTTCCAGAACTCTGAGATCCAAGCTATTCAGGGTAGTCATGCGCTCTGGGAATGATGGAAAAGACTGCGATAACACAGAAGCAGCATTCCTCGTACCCATAGCTTCCAGCGACAACTATTCACCTGCAGAAGCAAGTGAGAGAACTGAGGTTGAGGAATTATCTCACTCATTTGTTTAATATTATACTGGACATTTTCCAGAAGTATGAACCAATCTGTTCTCTGGAGAAAACGAAGCCACAGTTAACCATTCCTGATGGCTGCTGTGTATTCTACAAAGCAAGGAAATTAATGGATCTAGGATATAATGTTCCAATCTAGAAGATGATTTTTGAAATTTCATTCTGATTTCTTGGGCTGCAGAATGTTTCTCAAAAGAGCACAGTAAAATAAAAAAAAAAGTTGTCAGCCAACTCTTCCATTACCCTTGGTGTTAATTTTTCAAATCCAGATAATCTTAAATTTATAGGAAAACTTTCTACCTTGCATTCTGAGAAAAAAAAAAGACATATAAATACCTATTACATTTTTCAGTATTCCAAATAAGTAGGCAGAATTAGTTTCACAACATCCCTACTTATTTTAAAATGTCCTGTGTACATGTATGGATCAGTGAATGATCATTAAGTACTCTCTTGTCAATATGTCTTGTTCTGTATTTCTACACAAAGAACAGTGTTTTATTCAGTCCTGTTCAAAATGAAGTTAATGTTCTACCATATTCCTCAGGAGACAATTTCATACTATAATGTGACGACTCCTATCTTTATATGAATAAACAAGCTTCGTTAAAGGATATAATTTATGCATTTGATTTTGACTGGACTTATGTTTTTCATAAGAAAGAGAAAGACTGTTGGATTGGATTTTATGGTGGAGTATTTGTTTGATTTTTAAAATTAAGACTGAAATAATTAATACAGCCTTCATCAAAGTGAACTCTAGCCAAAAAAAAGGCTGCTTTGTGAACACATCTCCAACTGAAAATAGGCTGTGTAACATTAGATTGGTCATCCCATTGCACTCTGGCAATTGTTGTTACGGTATTTTTCTGGAGCAACAAGACTTACTCTTGTTGGAGAAGGATCAGATTAAGAAACATATGAAAAACTGGATGTAAATAAGTGCATGTGACTTAGTAGCATGTAATTGTGAGGCCATTCTTTATTATCTTTCCTGGAAGAAAGCAAATGTGACTACTATCTTCAAGAAGAGCGAGTAGGAGGATCCAGGGAAAAACAGACCTGTGAGGCTCACCTCGATCCCTGTGAAGCTGATGGAGCAAATCTTTCTGGAAGCCATTTATGAAGAAGTTAAGCACAAGAAGGTGACTGGGCATAGTCATCACGGATTTACAAAGAGGAAATCAAGTCTGACCAATCTGATAGCCTTCTACAGTTAGTTATATGACTACCTTGGTGAACAAGGGGTGAGCAGTGGATGTCTATCTTGACCTCAGTAAGGCCTTCAAAAGTGTCTGTCATAGCATATTCATAGACAAAACGATGAAATTCAGACTAGACAAGCACACAGTGAGGAGGACTAAGAACTATCTGAAATGCTGGATTCAAAGTAGCGCAAAGTCCAGCTGGAGACCAGTCGTTAGCAGTGCCCCCCACAAGTCAATACTGGGTTCCATACAGTTCAACATCTTATGACCTAGCCGATGAGGCAGGTCGTACCCTTAGCAAGATACAAGAAGATACAAAACTGGGAGGAGATGTTTGTGCTGCCTTTCAGATGTCCAACAGAGCCAATGCCAACCATCTCCAAGATGGATCCACTGTTGGCCAAGGCCAAGTCAATCAGCAACAGTAATAGCACTTCTGGGATAACATATTGAAGAAACAAGAAAAAACTGCTGCACCACAACAGCAGTGGAGAAAGGAGTGAGAATATGTTCGCAGACATCAAGGTCAATGAAGAAGGAGGAGGAGGAAGTGCTCCAGGCAGTGGGGCAGAGATTCCCCTGCAGCCCATGATAAAGACCATGGCAAGGAATGCTGTCCCCCTGCAACTCATAGAGGTTAACAGCGGAGCAGAGATCCACCTGCAGCCCATGGAGGACTCCATGCTGGAACAGGTGGATGCACCCAAAGGAGGCTGTGACACTGTGGGAAACACATGTTGGAGCAGGCTCCTGGCAGGACCTGTGGAGAGAGGAGCTCACGCTGGAGCAGGTTTGCTGGCAGGACTTGTGACCTCAGGGGGGACCCACACCAGAGCAGTCTGTTCCTGAAAGACTGCACCCCGTGGAAAGGACCCACGCTGGAGCAGTTCATGAAGAACTCTAGTCCGTGAGAAGGACTCACGTGGAGAACTTCATGGAGGACTGTGTCCCATGAGAGGGACTTCACACTGGAGCAGGGGAAGAGTGTGAGGAGTCCTCCCCCTGAGGAGGAAGGAGCAGCAGAAACATGTGATGAACTTACTGCAATATGCATTCTCTGTCCCCCTGCGCTGCTACAGGGGAGGAGGTAGAGCTGGGAAGAAGGGAGGGGTGGGGGGAAGGTGTTTTTAAGAATTGGTTTAATTTCTCATTATCCTACTCTAATTTGATTGGTAATAAAATAATTTCCACATGTCAAGTCAGTTTTGCCCATGACAGTAACCAGCGAATGATCTCTCTCTGTCCTTATCTCGACCCAAGAGCTTTTCATTATATTCTCTCTCTCTTGTCCAGCTGAGGAGGGGAAATGATAGAGTGACTTTGGTGAGCACCTGGAGTCCAGTCAGGGTCAAGTCACCACAATGAGCTATGTGAAGAGGCTGCAAGGGCTGGGACTTGTCAATCTGGAGAAGACTAAATGCTTGATGGCAGTGAGTAAACAAAATAGAGACACACTGTTCTCAGTGGAGTCCATGGACATGCCCAAGAGACAGTGGGGACAAACTGAAATACAGGAAATTCCAATGAAACATAAGAAAATATTTTTTTTACTATTCAAACCCTGGAGTGGGTTGTCTCAGGAAGTTCTAGAGTCACCATCCTTGGAGATGGTCAAGTCAAAGACTGGACGTGGCCATGGGCAATGTGCTGTATCTGACCACTTTCTGAGCAGGAAAGGTGGACCAGGTGATCCCCAGAGGTCCTTCAAGTTCAATCATTCAGTGATTCTTCATTTTTTCAGTGCAAGTGAATCAAAGACAATAGGAACAACTTCTGGGACAATGGTCAATGTTCTGAATTAGTTTGCACAATCATGGAACAATCCCAGAGGAGTCCTGTAGCTGGCATCAATTCTTGTTTGGATTAAAACTGTTTACCAGACAGAAAGAGGCTGTATTTTCCATGAAAACATAAAAAACTCTTTCAGTGTCAAGAAGGATGATTTCAGTGGACTGGTATGCCTTGTTGATAGCCCTGGTAATCCAAATAACCACTACTAGGTTAGACAGGTACATCAGTTTTACAAATATTTCTCTAATTTGCGAATACATTTACTTGCAGCTACAGAGAGCCTACTGCAGCAGGGGCAGACTGGAATTTTGAAAGGGAAAAAAAAGGAAATCAACCCTGCTCTGCTGGAAAATTATCCTGTCTCCCTCCCCTAAAGTCTGATGTTTATATTACAATCCCTGATTATTATATGATCTTGTGATCAGTTAATACTTGTTAGCTCTAGAGTTAAGGTAGGAATTCTCACCACGATTTTGTATGGTGTAAATTGTTAAAGATATTTTGCTCAATAAACTAATTTTCCAACTTTACTTAGCCTCAAACTTGGTAAAACCTTTTATTTAGAGGAAAAATCACAGAGAAGGATATGACAAAATTGAGGTAGTTTCTGAAGTCTGATTCCCTAGAACTAAGGTAGCTATTGAATGTGAGACAGAAACAGTCCCAGCCGGACTAAGGAGCTATCTATGACTGTTGTGTAGTGGTCGTGATTCCATGCTATTTCCTCTAACTGCTGGGATAAAGGAATACACTTTGTTTATGAAAGACAGGCTCTGTGGGAAAAGAAGAAGATGCCACACTGTTCAATAAAAACATAGATCCTTGCTCAACTCCCAGAAGAGGTGTGAGCTGCATTGGTCATCTGAAGAAAAACAGGAAAAAAAATACAGGCAATGTCATAATAGAGACCTGCTGAAAATAACCTCATCATAAGGACATAGAAGAGTGGGTTTTGGTGCTTTTTCAGGTGTTGTTTTTTTTTTTAAGCAACTAATAGAAGCATCCAAAGGGTGGCCTCTTGTAGTAATGAGAGACTTGAATTATACACAGATATGTGATGGAAAATAATGTCAGGATGAAGAAAGTCCAGTAGAGTTTCAGGACATGTTGAAGACAACTTTCCTTTAGGAAGATGGAAGAAGGTACTGAGAAGCTTGCAGCTGTTTTACAACTGATTCTGACTAATAGGGAGGATCTGGTTGAGAAGCTGGAGGTAGGACGTAATTTCGGTTAAAGTGATTACAAAACTATAGAGTTCACAAATCTAAAGAAAGGGAGGAATGAGAGCAGCAGAATAAGGACAATGGAGTTCAAAAAAGCAGACTTCATCAAACTGAGGGAACTGGAAGGTAGGGTCTCTTGGGAAGATATTCTAAGGAAAAAAAGACTGCAAGAGAGTTCGCAGTTACTGAAAGGGACTATATTAAAGATACAATGGCAGACTGTCGTGATGCAAAGGAAACATATGGAGCATAGTAAGAGACCAATATGGCTCCATCAAAAGCTCTTTAAGGGCCAGGAAAAGAAAAAAGGAAGGAGAAAAATATAAATATAAATACAAAAGCAGGAACAAGGACCTACAGTTATAGATGTAAAAGAGACTATAAAGGAATAAGATGCAGCATAGATCAAAGTGAATACGAATTTCATCTAACGAGAAAGATAAAACGCAACAAGAAAAATATTTTAGAAATGGAAAGACAGCAAGGAAAAGAATGCCTATTGCTTAACAAGGAAGGAAAGAGAACGGCACATAGTAAAGGCTGAAAAGTTAGTTTCATCTTTGCTTTAGCACTGACAAAGGGTGAGATTTGATCAGATATTTGATATACACTGCACTTTGTAAGGCTACTGACACTCTTTTAAATATCATTCTTACTAGCAAAATATGCAAATACAGAGTACATATAGATAAACATCATGAAATAGGTGCGTAAATACCTGGGAAAAAGAAAGTAGTGACAAGGTAGCTGTCAAAAAATATCTGTCTGACTGTCAGAAGATACCAAGCGACAGGCTGCAGACATCCATTGTAGGCTGCATTCAGTATGTTCCTCAGTGCCTCGGATGACTGACTAGAGAGCATGTTTGCAACATTTGCAGAGAAGTTCAAAATGTAAAAGGTTGCAAACACTCAGCAGAATAGGATTTAAATGTTAAGTAATGTTAATAAACGAAGGCACAGCTTGAAATCAACGTAATGAAATTCAATAAAGGCTAAGTGCTTAGTAAGGAACATCCGAATACATAAATACAACAGGAATAGCTGACTAGTCAGCAATACTGAAAAAAGGCTCTGGGCTTTCAGTGAATCAGACATTTAATTTAAGTCAAGAATGTGACACTATTGCAAAAGGACATTCCAGGACGTATTTGGAGGAGCATGATCTACAAGACGTAAGAGTTGTTCAGCATAGGAGAGATGTCACCTAAAGTGCAGTGTTCACTTTTGGGCAATGCAACGTAATACAGATTGCCTCTCCTTTGGGAGGCAGCCCAGCAGATAATAAGAATGTAAGAGATTTAGAAAATATGATCTGCAAGATATGTCAGAAGAAATGTTCAGTTTTAATGAAAAAAAACATTAAAAAATTAGAAGAAACTTGGGAATATTCTTTCAATACATGGAAGGGTTTTATATCAAGTATGACACCCACTGTTCTTTATGCCCTCTGCAGATTTGATGAAAATTAAAAGGACTAAGGTTTTCTACGAATAAGAATCATTTAAGGATGAAGATAGTTAAGTATCTTAATAGGCTACTTGGAAAACATCATTGGAGGTTTTTAGGAGCAGGTTTGCTAAATAGAATGACAGGGCTGAAAAATCCCCAACACACTACCTGCTCAATCTCCCCAGTATTGTCCTGTACTAATTACCCTACCTTGACTCTATTACATCAAGATTGCATTAGACTTCTGTTTCATTAATTCTTTCAAAAATGTTTCAGCATCTCCAAAACCACTTTATGACGTGAAAAACATGAAGGAATTTGCAATAACAATGCCTTTTCAAATCAAGCAGCTAAAACACTAGAAGTGAGTGTTTTAAACAGAACAGAGGGTAAAAAATTAGTGCTTGGACAAAAGCATTGTCAGGCTTCCCATCTTTTAAAGAATGAAAAATTTCATTACTCTCTTTTTCAGCACTTACAAGTAACTTTCTTGGCAAGCAAGATTTTTTTGTTTTCCCCAAGTATAGAATTGGTTATCTTCCCACCCCAGCAGTACTCTGCATCAGCACAGTAGTTTGACAAATCCGTGACCAAGAAGTTTCTGGCAATTTAGTCAAAATCTATACTTACCAGACCTGGATTTTTATGTTGTGCTACACTAAGTGCCATGCAAAGACTTTTCACATTAATGACTTATGAAAATGTTGGCTTTTTTATTACTTAAGCACCAACTGTCCATAGGTCCTGCCTGTTCTAACTGTGGCTTTATATGACTGTGTGCCACTCTGACAAAACAGTCTTAATATTCCCAATTACATTTTTCATTTTTTGTAGTCAGTACCTGATTCAACCCACCCTGACTCCACGGAACACATTTTTGTTTTGCTCAGATAGAAATGAGATGCTGTTAGTATATCATTGGGCAAATACCTTCATTCTCCTCAACGAGTTGGTTTACCAGATGCTGAAACTGAGTCTAGAGGGCAATAACATTTAAATAATATTCTTCCATAAGGAAGAATGCACTGTACAGCTTGTCTAAAATCTCATCAGTCCTAGAGTGAGAATTTAACCCTTTCTGTTTTCACTAAGACCCGTCAGTGTTGAGTCCCAGTAACACCAGCAGGAGAGTGCTATTAACTGAACAGTTTCTTTAACCTCTACCTTCACAATGTCTCCAACTGCATGGGCAGTTTCCCCAGTAACTCATATAAGAGTTAGGAAGTCTGACCTTGTTCATCGCCCAGAGACAACCACCTGCTTACAGGACTGATTTCTGTTCCCTTTGATTTAACAGAAGGACAGACTGTTCTTCTATTAAAGAGGTCAACTGATCCAAAAGGGACTCTGCTTACAGCAGGGAAACAACCTCTGGGGCCATTTGGTCTAACAGAGGCTGATATTTTTTTTCCGAATCCACTGTGCAGACATCACTAGATCCAAATTATTTCCTGTTCAAATGTAGTTTCATCAGAACTATAAAGTGAACTGTCTCAGTGTGAAATATCTGAAAAGCACCCCAAAAAATGTATTTTATCTCATTTAGCTACTTTGAGACCCTGATGGACTGGTAAGTAAGAGTTGGACTTTGATACAGTGTGATTTAGCTGTTATGCTGTACAATCTTGGCAAATTTTACATTTCTCTTAAGCTTAAAATGTTACTTAAATAACTGTCAGACTTTCACTACTGATTCTTCCTCTGAAAAGGCTTTTACTATTCTCTCAGCCTTTATAAAACACAGGATGCAGGAGGGAAGATTTCTAAGGGCAATTCCTATAAACAGCAGATAAAGTAACAGTTTATCACAGTCTCATAGATTCCAATATCTGAAAACTTTAATCATCTATTAAGTCTTTTCATTTGCTGATCTTACAGTAGAGCTCCGTAGTCACAATGCCTGATCGTACATTTTTTCTCACAAGTCTCTGGAACACAGTAGTCAGGACTGGTGTGAACCTGGATAGTGTAACCCATATCACAGGAGAGAGGACTATCCTGGCATTTATCCAGAGAGAGGAAGGCCACTGTTTTAGGGAATTAAGGCAGCAAATTTTACCCATGCTTATGGACAATTCTTCCTCAACCTACCTGCCTTCCTGATTACTGTTTTTTATAATAACTCCAAATGGAGAAGATTCACATCTCATGGACATTTATTTGACTTTTCCCCTTTAACAGTCATTGTAGATTTTGCCATTCTGAAGAACTACCTCAAAACCTCTATACTAAAATAAAAAGCCGTGGCAGCATTTCCTTTATCCAAAAATCTCTTGATGCGCTGAGAATAATGTAGTATAGGCTGAGTAGAATAGCTTGAACAATACCTCTGAGGAACTGCTATCTGTTTCCTGGTTCTCTCAAGTTTCAGATCGAAAGTAACCTACTTCTTCTTTAAGGTGGTTGTTACACAAGCTAGGCTTCTCTGCTTCTTTTCAGAGACACTCCTTGATGGCCCTGTCTAAAACCTCTGTTGCTGTTGGCCCAGAGATTTAACTGTCTTTCACCATGAAAAATGTAAATCAACACATATCGTTGGTGTCCTACTTCCCTAAGGGGCCCTGGCATAGCTGTTTAGCTACACTTTGGCACTGTATCCCTGCCCACAGCAAGGGAGTTGGAACTAGATATCTTTAAAGGTTCCTTCCAACAAACCATTCTGTAATGATATTATTATATCGTAACACCTGCCCTCCCATGCTTGCTAGTCTGAAGCCTTGCTTGAGCCTAGGTGGTTCTCCTTCGCTTTGGCTCCTGAAATCAGTCTCAGGCTGCTCCCATAAGAGATGGTTTGACATACTACAAGCCTGCATGTACATACTTGTCTGGGTTTGTTCATGAGTGAATTGGGTATGTAAGTGAAGTGAGATAGATGGGAAGATGGTCCCTATGTGTATTAAATATTATTTGGCTCATCTGTAATCATAATGGCAGGTCAGCAATTGTTTTGCTACTACTTCCAAGTCATTTCTAAAGCCTGCAGGCTCCTTGAGTTGACCATTCTCAGGGTATATTGGTCTCACTGAAGCCCATGCAAGTCAATACGACACTTCGTGGCAATTTGAAATTATTCCTGACAAGGACTCAGGATTCTGAATCTGTGATGAGGGTAATTAAAGTAAGCATTTTGCTCCCTTGTATGACAGTACAGCTCCAAAACCAAACTGAGTTGTAAGGTCGTATATAAAAAGTCAAAGATGAAATGTAATAACACTGGTAATATTAGTGGTACAAATCAACTTCATCGACAGCTTTAATTCTGACACAAAAGGAATATTTGAGCTACCTATTTGTACTGCTTTTAACATCTTCCACTCAAACATCTCAAAATTAATAAAATAGTTTGGAAGTATTATTTGGTAAGTAATCTGAATTCAGGCAATGAATCTGAAATAAACATAAACAATTTACTTGCCAAATAAATAAAAGTATAGGGGGAAAAAAAAAGTGAAATAAACTCCCATATCCAAATGAAATTAAATTAATCATAAGGTAGTATTTAAAGACAACTATGAAAGCATAGTCGGCTCTTCTAGAAAGAGAGTTTTCTTTTGCCCGGAAACACTTAATTTAGGGTTTAAATAGAGAGAATCTTTGTTCAGTCGTGCGGGTCCTGATTTTGATTTTACAGTCAGAGCAGGAAACTCTCCTGTTGTGCATTTTTACCGTGTTACTCTTTTTCCACTAGATGTCCCCAGCACGTCACGCTACATGTTGCTTTCACTGCTGGTCTCTTAGTAATCTGAAGGGGTACATACTTCTTTCTGAAGCGTATGTTATTAAGATATCATGATTAATGATTTTCACTCCAGAGTTCATTTTATCTGGAAGATTAGCAAGACACAGATCCCCAAGAAGAACACAATAATTTAATTCTCTCCTTAAGACGGAGCAGCTTCTCAATTGAGGAAGCAATTAAGACTCATGTATGCTTTCTTCTCTGGAAATATTTAAGCAATCAAAGCCTTAAAACAAACGAGAATCCTTGCAGTAAAAATCCTTCTATATCAAAAGGGAAGTCTTAGCAGGTTTTTTTCCTGTTACTCCGTTCCTTCCAAAGGATGTGTAACAATTGCACAGACCCATTCACAGTTGACTGAGCTAACAGCGGGAGTCTTGCTTAATTTGAGCTTTAATGGATCTTTAGAGTAAGATGAGAGTAAAACCTGGAATGATCACAAATATCATTTTAAGCCTTTCTCACCTCCCCAGAAGAGCCCCTGCAACAAAGCATAGGAAGTTGGAAACAAAGCTGTCATATTAGACTCTTAGAGCAGGTAAGCTAAGCTAGAACTAATCTTGCAATACTTTGGCTTTTCCGAAAATGCAGTAAGCCCTGTGAAGCTTTTGGGGTTTGCACTGACTCAGCTCCAAGTGCTGCCCCAGCAGAGCAGTGCCATGGAGGGCTATGTGTCTCTTGCTCTCAGGGACGCAATAAGGATTTCTAAAAGGTGCCAGTGGGTCTCCAACTGGAAACTCTCCAGCAGCACGTTTCTGACTCTCAGGGCATCAGGTAAAATGTTAGTGCTGTGTAGGTGAGCAGTTCCTGTCCCAGAGAGAAAAAAAAAATACCAAAGCAAGTACTCTGAGTGACCTTTTACTCTGCAGCTCACACACATCCCTGGAACAATGGTAAACACTGACTGGGAGTCCACAGCAGTGGTTTCACGGCACATCAGCAGAGTCACCAGGACTTACTGTGACAATAAAAGGCATAATTCTGCCAATTAACAAGAATAGATGTAAGAAACGATGAAACAATGTTAAGTGCTTTTATTGCCACTCATACGCTACAGATACTTACATATTTCATTTTCCAGAACTCAAGTGAGATGCTATTTGCCATCAGAAACGGGTTTTTTTGTCTTTTTTTTTTCTTTTGTGTAAAAGGCTCTAAAGAATTTTACGGTGGAAAAACAGCAGTATTAAAAGTGAGCTGGCTGAGAAGGCTGCTGAAAGGCTATTTCTGTGTTTTTATGACAGAAATCTTGGAGGGTTTGTGCAGGATTTGGTTTTGGAAAGACAATTAATGTCCAATATTCAGCTTGTTCTTCTCAAAATAATTTCGTCTATAGCCCAGATGATCAGCGCTGTCCATAAAACTGGCAAAACAACATTACAGGATTCAGAGAAGCAAAAACCGAGCAGCCAAAAGTGGAGTTAAAGAGAATAGTGTGAAATATTTTCAAAACTACCTGTTGTTTGCTTTCTCTTCATTAGCATGTAAGTAATGAAGGGATTCCCCACCACCACCCCCCCATGCCAGGGAAAATCTTCATGGACCCCATTACAGCAGCTTTCCAGTCCCTTTATACACCAGCAGGAGCTGAGCGTCTGGCTCACAGGAAGTTCTTCATTGCTGTCATTTACAGAAGCTTGTGCCCGGGGTTTGGTACTAATTCCTCATGAATCAGCCTGAATTTTCACAGTCTTAAAACTAACTTTTCCACACCTTCCCATTTGTATATGGGAAACAAAGTGGTTTCTCCCACCCACAGCAGCATGCAGCTCCAGTTGCCTCTTGCTTAGGCAACAGAAGACCATCAATATCACAAATATCTTAAAAATAAGTAGCCGTCCTGGCTAAACATAGGCCAGATGAGATCCCTGGTTCTTTTTGTTTCATCCTTTTTTAACTCAGTCAACTGGAGCAGTGTGTATCCTCTTCTACGTGCAACTAGCTGGAGGCAGCACCTTGTGAAAGGTCTACGTGAAGCAGAACTAGTTTGGTACTTCTTCACTTGGGACCCAAGTGCATTAAGCCACGCAAATTGCAGTAAGCAGGGAGGGTGTAGGGCCAGCAGTCACAAGGGCTCACTGCACAGCCTTACTGCTGGCTTCTGTGTCACCTTCAAGTCCCTGAGGAGCTGCCTGTCTGAGAAGCCCCGTCCAACTGCCATACTCAACTGCCTCAACTCTGTGGGAGTCTGTGAGAGCGTATCAGCTTCTAGGAACTGATCTTTTTCATATGTTCTGCATGCTCATTGCATCTTATAATGACAAACTCAGAGTGAGGTAAGTTATCAGAGTTAAGATTTCCGTGGATGACATGCAGAGGTTTACTTTCACCTCCTCTGTACCCTAAAATTTGCAAAAGCATCCCAATACCTCCAAAACTGAGAGCTGAGGAGGTTCGTGATTGGCTGGATTTTCTCCAAAACTAGGACCAAGTATCTGAATTGATACACTGCAAAATTCGTCTGATTTTTTGTTGCAGAAAGCGTGTTCAGAGTCCTCAAAATGTAACTTGCTCACAAGGAGTGTTTGACAAAGCAAAAGGAGAACATTTCCTCCCTGAAGTTCACATGGTGGGCTGACTAAAGCCCTCTGGGGGTTCCCCTTCTGCAGATTTCAAGCAGGGGAAATATCGCCAAATATATCAGATCTGTTCTACTCTTTCCTGTCTGCAGAATGTCTAAGGTCCTCTGAGGTTCCTCTGGACTGGAACTCCCCTTTTATACCCCATGGAGTTCATCTAGTGGACAAGGTAAAAACCTCAGGTTTTCTTTTTGTCATATGCTGCACTCATAATTTTTTCCCTCCCCGTTCCGGACTTCTCTGCTTTGTCCTGTCCCTATTAGAAAACCATATGTTTTCTCCGTGCCTCAGGTGACCTGATGCCATAAAGCAGGAAGAGTTCATTGACTATATAAGCCCACTCATTATGCTCTTCTACAGAGTTGAGCTCTGCCTTATTTATCCTTCTCATCTTTTTCCAGACTACATTCATCTTGCTGGAAGTTCATGTGTGGTCTAAGCTCGCCATCTAGGCTTCTTAATGGAGACATAGAAAATGATTCATTTCATCTCTGTTTTAAAACTTCAGAGGATAAAATTACTCACCTTGGGAGGAGTTTTTCTACCTCTTCCCTTCTCTCTCGCTCTCTAGAGGAAGTCCAGACAACAAGTTTAGACTGAATACTTAACATTTCTTTGATGAAAATTAGATGAGATGACTTTCAGTCCCTCTTACCAAAAGCTTCCCCCTAAGTAGCTCTTCTGCCCCTCCACTCTCTAGTATTTTTGAAAATTGCAGAAGCTTCTCAAGGAGCCTCAAATGAAGGAATCATGCCATGATTTATGAGGCTTGCTAAGCAGTTGATCCACTGAGCCAAAAATGGACTGGAAACACTACACAGTCCTCTCTCCTGGAATAGGTTAGTGTTGCCTGCTGCATCTGTGCCTTTGCAAAATATGGGATGTTTGGAAAAAGAGGATACATTACTTCCAAGAATCTCCACCATCTCACCACTTCACTGCTCAAAAACTACAAATCAGAAACCAAGAAAACACTAAGTTAAGTTGCACTCTCAAAAAGAACATCCAAATTACCATAACTTAATGCTCCATGCACAGGGCAAATATCTAATGCTGTAATGAATTTAAAATTATGCACAGATTGACATATATATAAGCTCCAGGATCCTATAAGAGGAAACAACATGAATACTATTTTGTATGCATATGTGACACGTAATTGCATACAGGCCTAAGATGTACTAAGGCTTTCCTGTAGGAGACTCACAGACTGTTTTACTGGATCCAGACCTTAGGAAACAGGAGCAGGTGGTCTTTCCTTACAATTTGTTGAACTGGAAGAGTTTTTTCATCTATAGAGGCAGCTGGAAATATCATTGACCCCTAGTGATTTTTAATTTCCCATCGTAAAACAGCATAAACAATAGAGATAAAATTAAAAAGGAAAAAAAAAGATGGTAAATATTTATTTATATGTCTTTTTTGTAGAAAGTCATGTTTTGTTCTGTATAAACACTTATGTAGAGGATGTTTCGAAAATTCCCCACTATACTCATAAATAGTATACCATAATAAAGCCTTCTAACTACACAAGACTAGTTTGTAGACTCTTTATTGCTCTTGTGGTTTAAAAGAGTATAATTTCATTGTATTATGAGGTATAAAAAAGAGTTCTACTCTAGAGTGTAGAACTCTAACACCTTAGAGTTCAGGTGGGATTGGGTAGTTTTCCGTCTGAACTCCACAGTTTTATTATATCTTTTTTTTTATATACCTCTTATGTCCTTGGAAGGGAAAAGTCAAAAAAAAACCTTGCTGCGCCTAGGATTTTAGTAAACTGTTCAGAAAAACTGTTATTAGCACAATCCGACAGATGATCTGAGCCAACACTTTCTCCTGTCAAATGTAATACTTGTTCCAGAACAGGCGGTGTTCCTATCATAGAAATAATAAGCCCAGATTCAGCAAGATTCTTCAACAGTTGTCCAGAATAAAGTTGGTGAAGTTATTGTGTTACTTAAAGTAAAATTTTAAACTTAAAATGTTACTTTTAAGTAATAACTTAAAACTAATTTGAGAGATGTATAAAATCAAAATATCACTCTTAAATATATGTTTAAGTGTTGGGGAAGCTGAAGCATTCTGAATTTTAATTTCTGGATAAAATATTAATTTTAATTGGTTTAGCTTAAAAAAATTAATTTTCTCTTAAAAGTTAACACCTCTGTTAGTTACTTTGCTAGGAGTTCCTTCTGAATATAATTCTCTTTTCTAATGTAAAAGCTGTCAAAACATTCAGATGTTCTGCTAGACTTCAGTCAGGCCTCAAACCCTGTATTAAATCATTACGGTCTAGGAATGTACCTTTAAAAAATGCTCGGTTTACACTTTTTTTTTTCTTTTTTTGATGGAGATTGAAACATTCCCAAGAATAAACAGCAGTGAAGAGGAGTTGCCAGTAATCCTCCTGGAGTCCCTAAAAGCAGTCCCCAAAGACAAAATAAATGATTTTTTGAAAGGCATAGCACCGGGCAAAGAAAATCCTTATGATCCTTTAGTATCCTTATGATCCTTTAGGATCATAATTGCACCTTTTAAGGAATGCAACACAAGAATATCCCACAGGAATACTGCTAAAATCTGTGAAGTGCAATATAATAATAATAATAATATTAATAATAATAATAGTGATTGTAATTGTAATAACAATAGTAATAACTTAAAACTAATTTGAGAGATGTATAAAATCAAACTTGGGAAGGACAATGCTGACATTTTATCTGAGGGAGGAGCAGGCCTCCAACACAAGCACATTTTCTATTTGTTTTTCACTAAACCAACAAAGGAGATGATAAAACTCCTATCAAAGAACAGGAACACAAAATAACAGCAATTGCATGTCTCAGCACCAAAATACAGACGTGCCTGATTACTATCACATGACAGCAGCACCTCTCAGAGAATTGCTGGAGGAGCGGAATAGTAAAATACTCATCATTAAGACTTGTAGCACACAGAATTCTACTCACTACAGGAAAATCTCTACTGAACTTCGAAGAGTATAAAGTAGCCAGAATTACAATCACAAAATAAAATGTAAAAAACAGCATTCATCTACTTTTACAGCAGACCATATAAGTTAGAACGCACTGCTACAGATGTACTTCAGGTAGTGACTGTTCAAAAACCATCCATATCAAGGGGACTCTCCAGCTGAGGTTCAGCTCAAGATTAAGAGACATCAGTTTGGGCGCCTATATGCAGAAATCCTCAGTGTGGTCAATATCTAAGCTTCCACTACAGTCAGTGGATATCAAGGCAGCAATCAAAGAACTATTCAGTTCACCTTCAAGTAGCTAGTCAGTTGAATCACTCTCCAGGCACCTCAGACGGTAATGACCAGATGTCCATTGAGTTTAAGGGAATTTAGACAGCTAGCTCACAGGTAGACACACAAATCCCATCTCCTTAAAAGACTTTGAAGCATGATATTATGGCACTTCCTGAGTATGACAGAGTTTCATTCTGTTCCAATCAGTTTCCACTAAGATTCAGCCTGGTCCCTGGCTTGAAAGAACAACTTAAATGCTGTATGCCAATTAGGTTATGCATTTCCTGATCTTCTACTCTGTGTATGTGACAGGAAGTATTATTTAATTGTGAGACCATATGCTGTTATTTTTTCCCTCAAGACTGTGTTTTAGTGAGTGCAGAAGCCTAATGGTGCATGGGATAAAAGGAGAATTTCAGGCACAGAACGAGAGGACGTTGCACACTTGTTTGAGCTCTCCTTCCATGGTTCTCATATGCTTTACAGAATCTTATTCTGGAGTATTTATCATGTTCTTTGACATTGAATTCCTCAATGATTACTTCTCTCTCTCTGCATGTCTCTCTTCACTTCTCATTGTTTTTTTTCTGGCAAGTGATTTTTTTTCCCTCTTTGATCCTAATTCAGATCATCCTGGGAAACATTTTATATGTAGAAGCTGGATATCTCAGACCAGCCAAAACATTATCAAAGACAGATAAGAAGGAAATGATCTGTGAGACATTCTCAGACTACATCTAATGTGCTTAGAAATCACTGACTTCAATGAAAAATGACAGTAGTTACATTGAGAGAAGTGTGAAGAAGCTCTAGCTGTGATTTCTTATATTAAGGTATGATTACAGTGCTTCAAGAATTGTGAAGCCAAGCTTTTGAGGACCTCCTCAGCCTGGTGAGGCTGAAACCTACAACCCACAATTTCCCGGGAGCTTTTCCTAACCACACCACAATATTTCATCCCATGTTTTAAAACTAGCCCACAGCTCAGCCAGGAGTTCCTGGTACAAAGAGTAAGTAACGAGTAGTTTGATCTCATAGCCCACTGATGAACATCATGAGAGGGAGGGGTCAGGTTCCTGAGATCCTACTCAAGAGCCTGCTTATGCATCATGGATTAAAACATCAGTGGACAAAACGTACCATTGACTTGGGTAGCAGGGACTGGATGCCACTGTTGAGGCCAGGAAAACGAACCAGATCTCTGAAGTCTAGCCCTAGCCACTGCCCTTCCATCATTAATAAATGCATTTGGCCCATGCTTCAAAGAACTTTCATAACTTCTGCTGTATTAGAATGATTTCATAGAGTTTTTTTAATCCCTTTTTCAAGTAAATGAACACAAAGATCTATAAATAGGTTTTAAATTACTGTCTCTATTGCACACAGTTGTGGAGGATATGAAATCTCCTGGGAGTACAATCTGTGTTAATTAAATCAAAAAAAAATCTCCATAAGGTCTAAAGCATGCTTAATGAATTAACATGGAGGCCCCGTTGAGCAAAAGCCTTTTAAACTCCAGTGAAACAAATCAACTCACATTTTATTATTATCCACTTAACAAATTTAATCTGTCGCTTTATATCATGTGAAACCACAGTTTTTCATAAATGCTAATTAAAACCATTAAAAATGGAAATCTTCTAAGTGGCTTATGCAAAGTGTGAATATTGATGCAAAGAGATAGGCCTGTTTGTCCTTATGAATGAAAGATAGTACTTCTGCTATAACAAACTGTACTCGAGAAATCTGCTGGGAGTAAGCATAGACGTCTAAATAAATTTGAGACAGGGAGGAGTTTCAAAAAACACCACTTAAAGAAAACTGGTATCGATATTTCCCTGACAAGGTACCACCAGTTTTGAGGAATGCCATCATGCTTGAATCACAAAAAGCTGGAGAAAGGAAAACAAACTGAAACGAAAAATAAAGCACTTCCTGATTTGAATCCTTAGAATCTGTACATATCGAAGCCAATTTAGTGATCACCAACAACTTGACCTATGAGTTATTAATGCACGGGAACAGTGATGCTTATAGTAAAACAGCAGAACTGCCTCTGGTAGGATGCTCAGAGCACCTGAGTAAGTAATCCTCCTAGAAAGCGCTGGGAAGTGAGGGAATTCACATTCACATCACTACATTTCTTCTTTAGCAACTGGTTTTACTCTGCCAAATTTTTTCCAAGCATGCACAGAGCACATGCACAGGATTGCCACCAGATTTTCTGCGGTTAGACCCTAAACAGCATGGCAGATTAGTAGGAAGAAACATGAAAAGTTCACAGTTTTAAAATCTGCTTAAAGTCTATGTAAGTAACCTTTAAATCTTGCTTTCTTTACACATTCATCCAACCTTTTCTGTTTGTCTTGCATATACAGAGTAATTTTTTTTATTTTTCTCCTCAAGCTCTTCAGACTAATTCATTTCCCAACACTTCAGCGTAAATCAAAAACAACATTAGAGCCTCCTACACAAAATCGTAGAAAATAAAAACTTGAAGGGTCGTCAGGAAATCACCTCATCCATTCCTCCGATTTACTGTGTGATAAACTGTACCCATGTCATTCCTGATGGATGTTCATATAATATGATTTTTAAAAGCTCCAGTGGTAGAAATTCCTTCACAGGAAACCAGACATTTCTCAGTCGCAGCATATGTAGGCCTTAGCACAAACTTGTTTTTATTATTTCCTGTTTACTACTATTTGCTAAATCAGAAATCGCTTGCTTTTACTTTATTTTTATATTTAAGTTATATTTATACTCTAGATTAAATTATATGCATATACATAAATGTTATTTATGATGTAATAGTATAATCATGTTTATAATCTTTATAACATGAAAATTCTCATGGCTATTTAATTTTATTAGAGAAATATATCTCACTCTTAAAAATGGTAACTGTTTTTTAGAAGCTGCACATCGTGGTTTTAACACAGTGATTATTTTCTTTTAATCTCAACTACCCTAATTATCAGGGCCTACAGACCTCCAAACCTATAAATGACACTTGCTGTCTAACAAGAATTTACATTAAGACATGCAACAACGTAGAACAAATAAGCTAAGTTTACCAAAAAGGGCTGGCACCTATTACTGGTAAATGTGATGCTATTTTATTCAATTGAGGAAATTCAAGATAGCACTGAGTCACTCTCACTCACATGATGTTCAAGTGCCCACACACGAAAAATAACATACACAACTTTTTACCCCAGAGGCTTTATATCTTGAATGTCTTAGATGGGTGCTTTCACTCGAGTTTCACTTTTTGTCAACATAACACTCTGAAAATGAAATTTTGCCAACATGAGATCGTATCCTCAGAGCTGTTTCAGGAGACCTTGAGTTGGTTCAGCCATTCCAACAAGGGATTTTTTCCTCCATCAGTGGAGTCTTTACACACTTTTGAGTCAGGATACCGTCTTTACTCATTTTCCTAAAACGTAGTCCGAATGGGAAAAGTAAAAAATGAAGGAGCACTACTGTGGTATGTGCAGTTACAAAAAAAATCACTTCCAATGAATGAGCTAGAACTATGACACTGAAAAAATGACAAAAAGCTATCCTTGTCACCTCTCTCTGGTTCTGTGTCATAAGCAGGTGAGAAACTTGAGGAGACAGAATAAATCATAGCAGTAAACCAGATGTATTTAGGAGAGGAGAAAATTGAGTCATTTCTGAAAAGCTGGTAGTCGAATTCTCTCTTATTTTCAGTAGGACTGTTCAGAGGAAGGGGGAAAAAAAAACCCACTATATATCTACATATTGAGTGGCAGCACAAATAATGCGGTAAAATTTAAAAAAGGCCAGATAGTCAAGCCAGAGAAAACAATGGGGCATTTCCAAACTTAGAAATTTAACTATGGGCAAATTAATTTCAAAAATGCCAATGGGAGTATTTAGGTATGAACAAGATAGTGATATCTAAAATGGCAGAATGATGTGAAAGTGGCAGACTGCAAAAAAGCCACAAATTAGAGCAAACAGACACTGCCCTTAAGCTCTAGTGATAAAACAAAACTGGCATGGATGATTTCTCAATAATTAACACGATAGTGATACCTGATCAGTAAATAGTTATTCTGTTGGAGTTAGAGCATTCACAGCATTGAAATATCACCATCGATTTCCACACTGGGAAGGAGGCATATACAACATGCTCAGGATCTAACGAACAGAGTCTCTGAGAATTTTGAGAACAATTCAACAAAATACATAAAAACATAAAGAGTAAAGAAAAATTTGTATTCCATCAGAAAGGAGAATGACATGCAAGTGCCAGGGTAAATGCTTTACGTAATGAAATTATTCATATCTATATTTATGAAAACTAAGTACAAAATGAAACCAAAGCAAAATGGTAACATTAAAATCTACGACGTATAAGATAATTCTGTCTTGTGCATATGCTAATAGTTTATCGTGATAGCATTACTTACCATGTGTAATTCAGACATCAGCTTTGCATTTAATAAACACTTTTTTCTTCTAGATGTTGCTACTCTTTATGTCTTTCACTTTTCCACCCTTTCTCTTTATTACCTTATCACCCAACAGCCTTAGTCTTATTAAGAACATGGCATCTTATTTTTTTACATATTCTCAGGTAAGTAAAGCAAACAGAGAAACTTTCTGCGTTAGACAGCAGAAGTTAGAGGGAAAAGGATCATAACAATCCCAAAATGATAATGAGTCATTCAGACATGACACAGAGGCAATCTTATGGAAAAAGCTACTGATAAAAATGTGTCTAAGATACACAAAATTAGTCCAAACAATAATAGCAAGGAAAAAGCACCAATGTTTCAAGGTCCAAACAATAATAGCAAGGAAAAAGCACCAATTTGGAATTCAAATACATGAAATTAGAAGAGCTTCTTAAAGCTACACTAAATGTTATTTTTAAAATAGCTGTTTAGCATGCAGTCCTGCCACAACCTCTTCTACTAAAAGGACAGGTTTTTTCAGGTAAATACGTAGTCCTCCTTCCTTCTTACACCAAGAGGAGAAAGCTCCTGATCATTGAGGGTAAGCAGAGAAGAGAAAAAGAGGATTCACAATACTTTCTAACCAAAGCTACTTTCAAAGTCATAGGGAACTAGGCATCCTGCATTGTATACACATATGTAAATGTGAATATGTATTCTGTGCATGTACACCTATATATTGCCTATATGGGCCTACGCAGTTCCAGGTACTCAATCTACATCACAAGTTGGGTGGCACTGGACTCAGCGCTTACACAATGTGCACACATGCAAAATAAGTGCACACAGCACAACCTGAGTGCAGGCTGTGCCTCTGGAGCTATAGCATCTCCTGCACAGGAAGGCCGAGCGACCCCTTGGATGCAAGACAGACATTTCCTTTATGGAGGGCAAGTCCTCTCCCCAGGACTCGTTTCCACAAAAGGAGCTGGTGAAGAAGCATAACTACGTTTCAGATCAATTAAAAAAGGGCATGTATGGTGTCCTGTTTAAACATCACATGTTTTGCAAAATGTTGAAAGAATATAGATCCCCCTTTCTTTATATCTAAAAATACGTAGCGACATTTGAAAGAAGGAAGTATGGTCCAAATATAGATGAGGGAGATTTCAGCATTGTCATCCTGTGCTACTAGAAACTAAGATAAAATATCTAAACACCCGTTGTCCCATATACACAGAGCCATTACCAGAAACTGAGCAATTAAAGGATATTGCGTATTTTCCATACATTCAGGGCATGATTTTGATGGTTTTGCTCATGTTTAATAGTGTTCTACTTCTTGTGTATCTCCACTTATGTCAGTGGTAGCACTCATGCAATACAAATAAACATATTCCAAAACTGTATTATTTTTTAATATTAATTTATTTTTCTTTTAAAATGTAATAAATATAAATACACCCTTCAATTTTTGTGGGTTTGTTTTGGAATAAATTTTCTTTCAAGGATAAATGGACTGAAAAAATCACTGATATATTATTAGCAGAATGAAATAATAGAATGGTTACTTTAAATCTTAAGTATGTCATGAAAGATAATAGTCTGCAGATGAAAGGAGAAGCCAAGATTTTTTCTATTAATTATAACTATTAATAGAAAAACATGTTCTAAGTGCTTTGGAAAATATGAGGGAAATGATTGCTATTGAGAAAGAAAAGACAACTTAGAATTTTGAGAATGATTCTAACATTTTGTGATAAATTGCTGAACATACCTATTTTTATATGACATCCAATTCTACAAACACTTTAAGGGTACGAGCACATGAATAGGTTTCTTGCCTCCACCAAGTTTGCAGAACCGGGTGGGTTTTTTTCTTTTTTTTTTTAATGGGCTTTAAATATAAATTGATCGATGAAGGGATAGAAAAAACAGGACTTGGTTACCTCCTCAGTGTCAGAGATTTTAAAGAACACACTATCATTTTATATTTTTCTTCTCTTTTTCATCTAGCTTCCTTTTTCTTGGCTTGAGAAACCTCTGAAAATCTGTCAGACAGGAGATTACTTTTCTACTACCAGCTATTCCAATTAGAAAACAAAGTTCTGGATCTGTCACTGTGCCATTCTAAAACTTCTGACCAAAATCTGCAGCGATGATGCAACTTTATGTCCAGTGCTATTTATACCTACTTCTTGCAATTGAGAGGTGAGAGGAAGTCAGTGTGCAAGACTCTGATTGAGTGTCAAATCATTAAATTACACCAGATTCTGCATCTTTCAAAACCCTACACCAGATTTGCTGCTCTGTCTTTTCACCAAAAGCACAACAAAAAGCCAAGAGAAGAGAGATCAAGGCCAGTAAACTCTTCTGTCACCTCCATGCCTTAGGTTTTACTTGGCTGGAAGTCTTTCCTCCAGAAAAACTCAACTGGAGAAGCACGGCCCCAAGGAGGGCACCACTGCTAGAACAGGACTGAACCATCAGCCTTGACTCAGCTGCGGGATGCACCAGACAGCAGGACAGGGTCAGGCACGGCTCCCTCCTCTGTCACACAGATGGAGATGCACAGCTGGAGTATGGACAGAAGCTGACTCAGGCCAGGGCATCAGCCAGCACCAACAACTACCGCGCACTGCACTCGCACGCACTGCTGTAACAGTGAGTTCTAGCAGCGTACATGGAAGAGTATGATTCAGCCAAGAACACCAGACCTATGTCCAAACATCTCAGCACTGGCCTTGTGGAATACTACAACAGCCATGTAATAACATCAATGTACCCAGTATATCACATGTAAAATTTTACACGTAATAATGAACTTCACAGCATCTTCATAAAACATATAAACACGTTAGTATTAGTGTTACTCTTTCCCTTAACACATTAGTTTTCTCATTTCATTAGCCCTTTAAACCATGATACAAAGCATTTTATGGCAATGAAATGTCTTTTCCTGTTTGTCCAATACAATGACCCCCAACCTGCTCAGAGCATCTCTGGGCATCACTGTAATACAAACACATAATTAAAAAACATTTTAGTTCTCACAGCTTGCTGCAGTGAAGTTATGTCTTTTGATTTTTTTTAAAATAAGTAATATATTTCAATCAGTAATATCTGCTTTCTTGTTTCTATTTCCTGAATAAATATTCTGAAAAATGTTACCTTCAGTAATGCTGCAGGCACATGATTTGCTGTATGTATTTTCTGTATTGGCTTTTCAGACACAGAACATGTTCTCCTTCAGTTCTAAATGAGCGACTGCGTCTCCCCGTAGACAAGGTCATGCTATATAAACCAAAGTAGCTTCCTCTTTTTCGCAGAAAACTCATTTCCCATTTATTAAACAGAAATGTTGAGCTGTGACTAATGTAAAAGCATAACTATTTTGACTACTGTCAGCTTCTCAGAGAAATTTCAGGATATTACTTTAAAATTAGAAACAATAGGTATTTCTAAAATGCTGTTTCTCTAACACAATCCTACTAAAGAGGCCATGAAAAATAGCACAGTATCTTTTAGCAAGTGTCCAACACTGCATATGATCAAAATCAAATACACATGTTTAGTCTAATGAATAACAATACTATTCAATATCAAAAGCTAAAGAGTACAAATGATGACTAATTCCTTATAAGGTCTGCATTTAGAAAAAAATAATTATGTAAATATTTTAACATTATCTTAAATTATGGGCATAATTTCTCTCCTTATTCACTTTAAGTGTTCCAGCAAATCAATACACAATTCATGTTACATTTTGCAGACTACAATATTTTATAGATTTTTCAGTAAAATTGTGAGTATACTTAACAAGCATTGTGACAGCTAGATTCGGAAAATAGCATGTGGAATTTCCTTATTAACACTCAGGATACAAAACATATTCCCTGCTCTGAAAATGGCTCTGAATCAAATTTTCCTTCTATTGCATTTCATGTTGAAATGTATTTTTTGTCTGTATGAGTTTTAGATGTTTTTCTGAACAATTCAGGAGCTTTCAGGAAATAAACTCTTTATGTCAAATCTCATTTCTTCATTAATGTTGCATTTTCTGCACACAAAAATGGCATCTCTGAGTGGAAAAAGTACTGTTCAATTCATGGAGGTTTGCAAGGCATTTTTCGAGTTTGAGGCAGTCTTTTCCAAAATTGTCATGTTCTCTTTTTCCATAAGAAATAAGAAATTTTTTTCATAAGAAATTTTTTTCAAGGCAAAATTTTCAGTATTTTTTTTTGCCTTTGTTTAGAATTTTAAGAATCATTTCAACTGTGAAATGATGCTGTCAGCTCTGGATGTTTCTGAAGTACATGGGCTTCTTAGAAACATCAGGTGTAGTACGACCAGGGTTAATTCATACCTGTCAAATATGTCACCATGTTAGAAAATTTCTGGATATGTAGATGTAGGAGCCTACTAACTTCTGGTAATTCAGTGCTCTTCAGAACCTCTGGCTTCATAACTTCTGAGCTTCTTAGTGCATGCTTGTAAGAAGTAACATACCTGTCCAGGAAATCCTCTGCTCAAGTGCTCCTGCTCTTCCCCTAAATAAGGATCAACATTTCGGTTTTGGGATTCCCAACACTGACCAGCAATTTCCAAATCCAAAGGCCAAGAGTACATAACCACAAAGATTAGCAACTCTCTCCTCACATTTGGGTTCTATATTCTTTACCAGAACCAGTTTGCTCGCTATTTCTTGCTGTTGAAATGCAAGTGACCAATACTCACACTGATAGTTCATAAAGTTTTTGCGCTGCTGTCAGTCAGGTCAAAACCGCAGCCCTTCTGTCGGCCACTGAGGAGCCAGGCTGGTAGCCCACAAGTGTACGGGAACCACCTGGGTTCCTCCCACCCCTGCTGAGAGCACACTGAAGGCCACATTCCCATCTTAACTTTTGACATAACAAAATATGATCAAATGCAGGTTATCGACCATCAGGATGTCGTTTCAGTTGATTTCCACCCACGCTACCCTTCTCTGTACTCCCACGGTTTCATTATATTGCTTCACCTGAAATTCCCTGACTAGATACCCTGCTCCCCACCCACGCATACAAATGATGAGCCTCAACATGCCATTTGGTCTGCACACGTTTGTGAAGGAACTTTAAGGGAAAGTATCCCCCCTGAAAAATCTCCCTTTTTCATAGTTTTACCTCACCGCAAAATAAATCCTCATACCATAACAGCTATCATATGAAGCTGAAGAGTAGTAACAGCAAATGGCAGAAACTAGTAAGTCACTGTTAATAGCGCTTAGTAAATTTCGTCTTTGTGATTAATATAGTCATTCTTTGTGTCCAATCCTGCATTCAGCCTCAATAGCAAAATCTCCTAAGCCTTTAGAGACAAACCAGACCTTTTAGCCTGTAGTATTACACAGAGTCTGCTGAGATAGGCCATCCTAGAGCATCATCTAAGAGCCAAAGCTTCTGGCCACTTTGTCTCTTTCTCCAGAATTTTTGATTGTCTTGACAGCCATGCTGAAGTAGGAAAAAGGAAATATTACTGGTATTTTATAGAATCATAGAATCATAGAATGGTTAGGGCTGGAAGGGACCTTCAAAGGTCATCTAGTCCAACCCCCCTGCAAGGAACAGGGATATCTCCAGCTAGATCAGGTTGCTCAGGGCCTTGTCCAACCTGGCCTTGAACGTCTCCAGGGATGGAGCATCCACCACCTCTCTGGGCAACCTGTTCCAGTGTTCTACCACTCTCATAGTAAAAAATTTTTTCCTAATATCCAACCTGAACCTACCTCCCTCTATTTTAAAACCATTACCCCTTGTCCTATCATAACTGGCCCTCCTGAACAGCCTCTCCCCATCTTTCCTGTAGGCCCCCTTGAGGTACTGGAAGAATTTTAGTTATTATCTATTTTAGTTATAGGAAGTTTTTCTATGCTTCCCTACGCTACTTACTGGTTACTTCCTCTTTATTCAATATGACTAATTTATAAACTGATAACAATCAAGTTCTTGTTAGAAACTCCCAGAGTTGCTGTTGCAGCAGATGCTGGAGTTTAACTGCTGAGTCATTGTGTCATCTGATCATACCAAAAATGACTTCTAAATTTACAGGTTCATCTCATAATTAAATCAAAATCACTAAATGGTAGTAAAATCCTTTGGTCTGAATCTAGATAATTACTGTAAAGCACCCAGGATTAAGAAAACTTACTGCAGACTTTTACAGTGGAGTGGCGTAGAATCATAGAATCAGCATGTTCAGTAGGATGGAGTGACTGAGATTCCTATCCACCGCTCAGTGGGACTGCATGTCCCTGTCACCCTGGAAGAGTCCTTATGCTAGAAAATAGTGTTTCTTAAACTTAAGAAGAAAGAAGACTCTAGACATATAGCCTCAAAAGACAGTCCTTAATGTATAGAACCAACAGAAGTGAAGTAACACTTTTGACATTGATTTCACTAGCAATCTACAGAGACAGAGATTCGTCCATTTTAAAAGCTAAATCAAATGCATGACAATGACAGCAAATGAGAAGATGGAAATAAATAAAAGAAAAAAATATGATTACTAAGACAAGGAGACAACTAAGATATCATAGAATCATAGAACCATAGAATGGTTTGGGTTGGAAGGGACCGCAAAGATCATCTAGTTCCAGTCCCCGTGCCATGGACAGGGACACCCTCGACTACATCAGGTTGCTCAAGGCCTCATCCAATCTGGCCTTGAACACTTCAAGGGATGGGGCATCCACAACTTCTCTGGGCAACCTGTTCCAGTGCCTCACCACCCTCATTGTAAAAAATTTCTTCCTTAGATCTAATCAAAATTTACTTTCTTTCAGTTTCAAGCCATTGCCCCTTGTCCTATCACTACACACCCTTGTAAAAAGTCCCTCTTCAGCTTTCTTGTAGGCCCCCTTTAGGTACTGGAAGGCTGCTAAAAGGTCTCTCTGGAGCCTTCTCTTCTCCAGGCTGAACAAGCCCAACTCTCTCAGCCTGTCTTCATAGGAGAGGTGCTCCAGCCCTCAGATCATCTTTGTGGCTCTCCTCCGGACCTACTCCAACAGCTCCATGTCCTTCTTATGTTGAGGGCTCCAGAGCTGAACGCAGTACTCCAGGTAGGGTCTCACGAGAGCAGAATGGCCTCTGTCCCTCCCAAAATATCTATTAGAACACAGAAACTCAAGACAGCTATTGCAGGCTGGGTACTGTCACAGACTGTCTCCTCAAGAGGGAAACAGGCAGAGGGGAACACAGGATGGGGGACACTCCTCCAGCGCTTCGTATGGATTCTCTAGCTAGAGAATAAAGAGAGACAGGAATATAACCTGAGATCACAGGGTATTGCTAGTAGTACCTACTAGTCCATGCTGATTATATGCTCTACTTAGGCAAACTAGTTGTCCTACTTTTTCCCTTAAAGATGAAAATCAAATTTCAGCAACGAAACACTAAATTTGATCTCCCATATAGGTTCTTTTGACCAATATATGCCCCATATGTACCTCTTCTTAAAAAAGATGGCTATGTACTCTGCATTGATTGCCTGGTATCTGAATGCACAAATTATCCAAGCCTAGAAGAAGGAACCAGGCTATAAGGGAAGAATTAGTCACTTCGTACCCAGGCAATTTTATCTTTGGTCATGTATTAAAATGGAAATGTTTAATGACAAATGATAGATTATGTCACACATAAAAAGCTTTTTCTTTGTGGTAAATAACTGCATGTCATGCTAGAACAGGAACAACTTTAAAGTCTGAAGGAGAAATTGATGGAGAGCGACATACATGACATACATGTGGTCCTATTCTGGCTTTCAATTTTATTCATGAGAGTTATCGTATGACATATGTACTTTTCAATTCCCTGAAAAATAAACAACAAAACTGATTCCTGCAATTCATACAACTGCAGTATAGCTGCAACCACCCACCCCACTGCTCCTTCCTTTAAATGGGTAGTGGGTAAAGACGTGCAAGAGTATTAGATAGAAGAATATATTTCTATAACCAGCATGAAGTCCATGATCCTTTCATTTTTCTAGGTGTATTTAATATGGTTTGCCCCAGAGACCAGTTGTGCATCTTTGTCCCAGAGACAGCAACCTCCACTGCTCCCTAAAACTGCTGTCTTAATAGGCACAACCTGCTGCAATGAAGAAGACAATAAAAACATTGAGTGAAAAGCCTGAGGGTTCTGGCTTCAGTGGGAAGCCCATGCAGGGAGTGAGGTGTCAGGTACGAAAGATAGTCGAGAAGAAATCACTGCTGCAGCATGCATTGGTCCAAGCACCATCAGTAGCCATCCCTAACCAGCAGTCAGCCACTAGAGGGAACACATCCATGCTGGAATTATTAACATAGGAAAACCAGGTGTTTACATTGTCTCAGTTGTCTAGGTGCCTTTTAGAATTCTTTTATCAAAATTGTCACCTACATAATGTTTCTGAACCATTTCAAGTCAGAGGAAGTATAGCATTAAGGTTTAAGTGAAAGTGAAAGTGGATTTTTTTTTCAGCGAAAAATTGTTACCTGCAACTCAACTGTTTGCAACTCAATCTGCCCCATTTTCTTTCAGATTTGCAAAAAAAGCCCAACGATATCACTGAGCTGTTTGTGAGTAAATCTGACCGAGAACTTTTCAAGGAAAATAGCCTAACAGAAAATGCTGACTCACTAAAGCATCCTTTTTTCCAGAAATGAAAACAGTATTTATGTTCAGTAAGCTCCCAGTTTCAACTTCCATGGAATTTCCAGGCAGAGCAAAAGCATGAATTGCAATACTGGAGAAGCAGTTCTGCCCTCCTTTCTGATTTTCTTGCATCGCAGGAGAGAGACACAACCAAAAAGCTCTTGGATAACGCTGAGTTGGTCTATTTTTCAGAAGCTGTTTCAGTTTACATAAACAAATGAGAAAATTTAATGAAGAAGGATTTCTTTCCTTTCCTTATGAGGTGAATTCATTAACTACAGGCATATTTACTATTCTGGAACCTCTTTCTCTTATAAATTTGTGAAGTTTCTGGTTTATCCTAAGACAACACAGGAATTTTTAAGGTCAGAAACTTCTGTATAATAGAAAATTTTTGCCTCATTCAGATAGACAGTTCCTCATAGCTGTCCCAAACAGTACCATGGTTTGGATTTTTTTTCTTTGATGGGAAGCACACTTACAGAAATACAAGAATTCAAATTCTACTTGTAGTTGGTCTTTCTTCCCTTGTACTTAAACACCCCACAATTTTGAGTTCGAACTTGTCTGACTCATGATTTCATCTGGACCAGTTACTTACATGTTAAAAGGTATGGAAAACCCTTATTATTTAATATGAGTATTTGTTTTTAAGATGAAAAAAGTTTTACACAGTCTTGACTCCTGGGCAGAGAGGCGGGCGTTCCCTATGTATGGGATGCTAGAGTACATGTCAAGACCACTGTATCTTTAGCAGATATAGGAAGGAAACTCCTTCAGCCATCAACAGGCAGGCCCAGCAATGTAAAGCAGTACAGCATGTAGAAAGTTAAATGTCTGTCATCCAGAAAGTTAATAGGGTTTTAAAAGTAGTAATTTAAGATCTCAAAAGAATTTCCACAAAATAATTAATAGACAACATAACAGACAAAAAATATACTTAAGCTGCAATTAATAAAACACAAAAACGTGTATTTGGGGCAGGGTGCTAATATCTACTGAGCAGATTGACCTTTAAAGCATCAAATGAGGCTGTTAAATAAGGTAAAAATATGGCAGGGCTTTCTTACTAAAATGTAATTTAAAATTAAAATAAAATTAAAATAAAAAAATTAAACCAGGGACAGGCTAGAGTCTCACAAGATCATTTATACATTAGGGAAAATATTTTTAAGAACTATTCATAAGTGTTGCATTACTTTTAGGAGAAAAATACTTCACAAACCCATAAGGTGGCAGCAAATCCCTTTTTAGTCGAGAGCTATAACTGTCCTCTGTTTTGCACAAAGTTGATGGTTTTGACGTGCTTCAACACCACCCCCCCTCCATCGTCCAATTAACACAAAAAATAATCAGTTCACCCGTAGCATACGTATTCCTCTAATTCAAAAAGTATTATTTCTCACGAGGAACATCAGGTGCTTTCATACAGTAAAGCCAAATGCCATTTAGATCCTCAGGGAAAAAACAACCACCAATCTCACAATGAAAGGACCGAACGTGCCCCACTGTGAACTGACGCGTAACTTCTTTTCATTACAAATCAGCTGATCTCAGTGCTCTGCCTATTGAACGAGGAGAGCTAACAACATGGCTTATGTAGCGGCTCACCCTGGTAAAATACCCTTCTCTTAAGTTTTCTGGTCCTGACCCCCAGGCCAGTTTAATACTCAGTATCTCTGGAAAGCACGTATTTGCAAACAGCATGGAAAATATGTTACTTCCCACAGTCATGTTTACAGCTGAGAAATCTCTCCATCTGCGCACTAGAGAGATTCACTGTCAAAAATGAACAAGCTGCATTGTGTATGAAATATTCTCATTGCTTCTGCAACTCTATGGCTGCCACGTAGTATCTGTGTTGCTGACAAGTCTGATAAGAGTCTCTTCTACAAAGCCTGTCCTGTTTTTCGGATCTGCTTGACGCTGAAAACAAGTTGCCATATGTTTGGGTTTCCCCAGATATATTTAATCTTTTTGCACTGAAGATGCATCTGGGCAGAGCGAGCGTACTGTACATCTGTCGCGGGCTGCAAGGCACCGAGTTACAGCTCGGCTCCTGACCAGGCAGAAATCCCAGACGCGGACACTCTGCATACGGATTCCTAGCCTTGGTACACATGTAGTTACCCTGGTACTTCTGCAAAGCGTTTGATGCACTGAATCTATAGTGCACAAATAGTCCCTAATTTCATCATACTGTCTGATTCTGTACATGCTAGCCTTTAGCACTCACCGTACAGGGGCCTCACTAACAAACACGCACACACGAAATCACAGTGAAGCGTACATAGCAGCCGTTTTAATTTCGGTCATAACATGCACAAGCCTAACCACATTCCTGGAGTCTACGTTTAACAGCAAGAGCTTGTTTCTTCGGTTTCCAAATGAAGATGATTTTTATGCCTGCTACCCTGCCAATCTCAGCCCAGAGTTTTGCAAATCGAGCTATGCTAAAAGCTGTTCAGCTTATAAAATATAGCAAGAAGGAAGACTTGTGTTTCTGATTTGTCAGAGCCTCCCTTGGTCTCATCAACAAACTGAGTGACTTGTGGAGATTCGTAACAGTGAGACGCTGCTGCCAGTGGAACCAGACCTGATCTGGATCACATGGTCGCGCAGTCTGCAGGATTCACAGCTACAACTTTAACAACTGTCACCTTTTCCTTGCCTGTGAAGGAGCAAGAAGGATTGAATTTACTGTTTCCTGACTTTCTCACAGGTGTTTCCTATTCCCAGGCCTCTCCTAATTTAGTTCTTGTGCAGTTCAATAGAAACGGTTTTCCCTGTTTCTGCTTCTATAAACAATCACCAAATGTTGCATTTTGTCAGCTGAGACAAAAGAGGTCAGTGCACACTACGCTGGCATAGAAACACTCAATGTCAGGATATTCCTCTGACCTTCAAAAATTACATCCTTTTTTATCTGCATTTCATGCATTACTGTGAGCCATCTGTTTTTATGCTTTCCCAATTCCATAAGATCATATATTACTTTGTCATAATTAATGCACCAATATTAATGACTATACATTACTTTAAATCAAAAGAAGGAAAAAGAAAAAGAATGAAATGAGTCCCACATCTGCTCATTAAATTAATATGATGTTAGCTGTGAGCTAAACTTGTCAGAAAATCAAGCTGGTTTAACCGAGAAGATTTATCAGCTGGGCTTTTACATGGAAGAACTGTGACCTTTAGTTAGAATTAGACTTTCTTCTTTGGACTTCGTTCAGAAGCTAAACTAGCTTTGACTCTTGAGGCAAAGCAAAATAAGTAATAAATTGTCTTCTCATTCTTTGGGTGACTGGAAGACATTCCTGCTTTAATACATACATATTTTGAGAATGGTTTAATGAAAACAAAAACACAGTGGTCTAATTCTGAAATGTTTTGTATTTAGAATACACAAATATTTACACATGGAATAAAATCATGGCATGGGAAAGACATCTTGATTCAGCACTTACTGAAAGATACATGAATCAATGACAGGAATAAATTCTCTGATGTCATACAGTTACTCAATTCCTTCAGAGCTAGAAACAGCTCTTAGGATTGCCTTCTTGGGCAGTGGAAAGCATGGGCCATTCATATTGCTACTTCTTGTATCAGTGGTTTCCTCATACCTCTCCTTTTCCTCCATGCGAGCTGTGACAATCTAAAGTTTATTTACATAAGCTGAAGCCTTAGGAAAATTGAGCTTTTTAAGCAAGACACATCTTAGAGTTTTTATTTGTGTGTAATTTCAACTGAAATGGTTGGTATGCTTTTAGAATAGAGAATAGCACTGCCAGAGCTGGATTTCTTACTGTTTTAAGAAGTTATCAGACTCACCCTTTCATTCTATTCTGCTTTCTGAGATGCCTGCTGAGTCGTGCCAATTAAATTGTTTTCAGGGCCACATAATAAAGGAGGCTGTTGTGATCCACCCACACCAATGTGGGCACAGAAATGTGCACATGGCATGGGCACAGCTGGGAAGGAAGGGGACTGCTTTGGGGGAGTCACTGGTGATTTAGATGAATCTCAAACCACAACCTGAGGATGCTCTTTTGACAGCTTCAGCCCACATAAGACAAAAGTGTCACCATTCCATCTGGTCACTTATTTCCTCCCATCCCTTGATGCCGACACTGGCAGAGTGAACTAATTCAAAGAGGTAAACTGGCAGAATATTACCCTTGTCTAGGTTTCCTGCTGGCTTAGGAAGGCGAGAAAGTTCACTGCAGGATCAGAGCAGCGGAAGAGAGGTGGTAAAATCCTGAAATTAGAAGTCAGAAGGTGTGGGGCAACCCCCTGCTAACATTGAGTTTGATCAGCTCAAACTAATGTGGAAAGGGAAGTGCAAAGGGGCATCATTTCACTGGAAGCAGGTCTGCGGTTTTCAAAAAGAAGAAGGAGGCTGGGGTTGAGGGGCACCATAAGTTGTTACTTTACAAAACTTAGACTGATGAGCTGGGAAGCTTTGGAGATGAACCATTAATTGTAAATGACTAACAGATGCCTATGATGTTATTTGCTTGGGTTTTTGCTTCACATAAAAGTAACTAAATCTTAATTTTACTCCATTACTTTGTCAAAGTCAAAAGCAACTTCAATCCCTTAGCATTACAAAAGGGCCAAAGACAGTAGTATTGCCATCACTAACTTATTCAAGCATTGATTAAAATTTGGTGGGGAGAAGAGATTAAGCAAGATGGATTGGAGGAAGAAGAGGCAAAGAAACCAAAGTCATCCTTGTTAGGTGAAACCTGCTGGCTAAACTCCTTTGCATTATGCCCACAGCTAGATAATCAAAATGCTACTGACTCAGCACCCAGATTATCTTTGGGTCCTATGAGTAATATGGTTGGACTGTTCGACCCAAAGGAGCTTTCAAGGTTACTTTCTTCTGAGTTTCTACAAACAGTCTTGCTTTTGATGAAAAACTCTAAGAGAAAGTTGTATGCCTGATAACATCTGAGCTAGCCAAACTAAGCAGCATTTCTTGGAACCTTGTTTAACGGTTACTCCCAGTGAAGATGTAAATTCGTGCAATCCTCCTGCCACCTTTGCTTGGCTCAAACTAGTGTCCAGAGGCCCTTCCAAGATCAGCCGTTTTGTGGTTCTGCGGTTCCGTGATTCTGCGAAAATGAGTTAAACTACTCTGGCTTCAAGGTTGCAAATACTCACCACAGTTAGGGGTGATCTGGTTAACTAAACATCAGAGACAAAAAGAAGTTGCTGTCTCTAAAGGATGAATCATATCACCCTAAGACTGGTGTCTAAGTAAGCCTGATGAATCAGCCACCAGTAGCACCTATTTCTTTCCACAGACTATAAAGGGAGCTTGGAGTGACTAGCTGTGACTCATACATTTAACTCTTCCACATCTAAAACTGAATGATGAAAAGCTCTTGCTTAATGATGAGAGACAACTGCATCTGTCTTCAGAGGGAATATGAAAAGTTGTAGGCTACCCTACAATCCACATCCCTACCTGAGCAATACTGATGACTGGGCAGATTCCTACCGAGCAATGATCTGTGGTGAAAGTAGGTCCTGCTATGAGCAGCACTGCTATTATACCACAAACACCTCT
Source organism: Tauraco erythrolophus (assembly GCF_009769465.1). Classification (NCBI taxonomy): domain Eukaryota; kingdom Metazoa; phylum Chordata; class Aves; order Musophagiformes; family Musophagidae; genus Tauraco; species Tauraco erythrolophus. Next base: position 29,798,540 of record NC_141468.1, on the reverse strand, counting down.
CCTTGGTACCTTTTTTCTCCCCGTCAGCTGGGGTTTGTTCAATTTACTATTTTTCCTCAGATTGCTCCTTCTTATAGCTTCTAGGAACATCCACAAATAACAGCGTCTGGCTGACTGAGGCTTTTTTAGGCTGGTTCATGATTAAAAATTGCCTGCCTCCTTAGTCATTATCTTCCTTCCGATTAGGGAGCAACCTGCTGTTCATTCACAGTGAGGATATCTATTATGAGTAAGCATGGCATGAGGCTATGCTTGAACCCACGGTGAGTAGAGACTCTCACAGTGGGGGAAACTGGAAGCTGATGACTTCGGGCACCGAAAGAATCAGTCCTCCTCTGTCTTCAGATCTGAGCTTACAGTGCCTTGAGAGCCAGTGAAGGGGCATAAGCTCCACTAGGGAGACTCTGGAGCCTGAAATGTGCATCAGCACCAAGATGAAGTGGTGGCTGATAAGGGCTGGAGATGCCCTTATGTAGGGGATGGAGCTGCTGTCATGGAAGGTTCACTGTTTGCTGTGGACCTGATCCAGGACATTGTGGATAAACTGCTAGGGATCATGATGCCCTCAGACTATTATTTCTTATTGCTCATCAGGCACCGAGGGAGACTTGGAGCAAATCTAGAGGGTCTACAGAGCTCAGGAGGCAAAGGTGAAAGACATGGGAATCTGAGGGGAATTTCTCTCAATCCTATGGGTGAATAGGAAAGGCCTCATAGGATTGAACACCTTCTGAGTTACCAGCTGACTGCATGGCTGGTCTCATAAGCAGTACTCGGGCTTTTATGACCATGTTGTAAATCCGTTTTCTGTGATAGGGGATCAAGTCAGAGGGAGATGCAGGTCACAGACAATATTTATTAGAGCATTTATTAATTAAGATGTTGTTATTAATACCAGATAACTATTCATACAGTACATTTCCCTCACACAGTTCACTTAAACGCACATACATAGTTACTAGTTGAAAGAGCAGTTAAAAGACCAACCTCAGCTGCTTACTCAGAAGCAGAGGGTCATACTGATGCATCAGTGGTTTGTGCATAAGTGTTAAGAATATTCCCTCCAACGGTCCTTTGTTTCACCAGCAATCCTGTAGTATTCATCTGCATGCAGCAGCCACCACTGCTTCTTGATGTGGTCTGAGCTGCACAATCCATTGTTGATGCTAGTGTAAGCTAGTGGCCAAGATTCAGCAAACTCTTCATGTCCTGAGTTTATCAGTTCTTGTGAATTCAAAAAGACCACCAGTCTAGGGACATCCTGGAAGATCTTCTTCACATTCTACTTCTCAGCATGTACTTCTCTCTTCAGACTGCTGTTTTCTGGTTATTATTTCTCCATCCACACCCATAGATACCTAAAAAGCCCATCCAAACCAAGCCATACAGGAAGGGTTCTTATGACAACCATGGGTCTTTGTTTCAGGAGTGAGGACTGCTGGCAAGAGATGAGGTCCGTTTGGAAAAGGTGGCCAACTTGGCAATGCACCTCATTAAAGTGGTGTAAGAGTTGCAGTTAAGGGAGGGGACAAAGGTTAGCAATTGTTAGCACAAGAGGCAAGGCGATGGGAACAAGAGATCCTGCCCATAGGATTCCATGTATCAGTTCCCTGAAGAAGGCAAAGCTTGCTCTCCTGGTGACATTGCCTGTGTATTTGCCTCAGGAAAATGAGCAGATGTTTCAGGAGACCAGTTTCCCTAAACAGGGAACATGGCTAAGCTCCAGTATAAAAAGGCGGTATATAGCAGGTAGAAGCAAGGGCAGGGTACTAAGAAGAATAGAGACATGAAGGGATGGTGAGATATTTAATGCCTTCTTTGCCTCAGTCTTCACCTGGCCAGGTGTCCTTGGCCTTTGTGCTTAAAGGATTCAAGAAGAGAACTATCAGCAGTGGAAGGGAATAGAGTCAAGAATCTTTAAGAAATATTGAACCATACAAATCCATGAGATCAGATGGCATGCCATCCATGAGATCAGATTGCTTGCCATCATCACTGTGAGGCTGCTTTGCACTGTATCTGAAAGACTGTAGAAATCGGGAGAGGTCCTGGTGACTGTTGCATTAATCTTAAGATCTTGTTGATCTGAGGAACAGCAATCTGGTCAGCCACAATTTAGTCTCTAGGAAAATCACAGAACATGTCCTCTTGGAAGGTATTTCTGGGCACAAGAAGGCAAAGGTGATTGGGAACAGCCAGCATGGATATGCCAAGAGTATACCATGGTTAACAAATCCAATGTCAAATGCCTTTTATCATTAAATGACTACATCTGTGGATGTGGGGAGGACAGTGGATGTCATCTACCTTGACTTTAGCAAGGCCTTGAAAAGATGTCCCACAGCATTCTTGTATCTACGTTAGGACGTTATAGTCTAGGCAGATGAACTATAGATAGTTGTACTAGTTTTGGCTGGGATACAGTTAAATTTCTTGATAGTAGCTTGTATGGGGCTCTATTTTGGATATGTGCTGAAAACAGTATTGATAACACACTGATGTTTTAGTTACTGCTTAGCGGTGCTTACACAGCATCAAGGTCTTTTCTGCTCCTCACATTGCTCCACCAGTGAGTAGGCTGGGGGTGCACAAGAAGCTTGGAGGGGACACAGCAGGGACAGCTGATCCTAACTGACCAAAGGGATAGTCCATACCACATGAAGTCATGCTCAGAAAAAAACCTAGTGAGTGGAGGTTGGCAGGGACTGCCATTGCTCGGGGCCTGGCTGAGCATCCATTGATTGGTGGTGAGCAATTGTTTTCTTTTGCATCACTTGTTTTCCTTGGGTTCTATTTTCATTTCTCTTTGTCGTTCATTTTCTGTCTTACTTTTTTTTTTAATTTAATTTTAATTATTAAACTCTCTTTATCTCAACCCATGAGTTTACCCTTCTGATTCTTCCCCCACCTCATTGAGGGGGAGTGAGTGAGTGGCTATGCTGTGCTCAGTTGCCACCTAGGGTTAAACCACAACAGTGGGTAAAAAAATGTCTGGTTCTTCAGGCTAACTGTGTACTGGACTGTAAAATAATAGAAAAAAAAGAGGCTGCAGACATTAAGTCAAGAGAAATGATTAATCGTCTCAACTTGGCACTCATTAAACCATTTCCAGCAGGGCTCTCCACTGCGTGGTGCCCCACATTCAGTTTGTGGCCCCTCAGTACATTAAAGACATTGACCAACTGGAGAGAGTTCAGCAAAGAGCCACCTAGATAGTCCGTGACTGGAGCATTTGCCTTGGGAGAAGAGGCTGAGGGAGCTGAGCTTGTTCAGCTTGTTCAGAAGAGGCAGCTTCAGAGGAACTTAGAGATCACTAGATGGATAGAACCAGGCTTTTTACTAAGGTGCGATGGGAAAATGAGAAATAGTGGCCATAAATTGACAGATGGGATGTTCTGACCTCATACAAGAAAAACATTTTTCACTATAAGTGTAATTAAGCACTGAAGAAAGTCATCAAGAGAGTTTGCATAAACTCTATCCTTAGAAGTTTTCAAGACCCAAGAGGACAAAGCCCAGAGCAATACAGTCTGAGTGTTGATCCTGCTCTGACCAGGAGGTTGGAGTAGATGAACATCCTTCTAATCTGAATGATTCTGTGAAATATATTTTTTTTTCCCCCTCCCATCATCTGTGTGCAGTGACAAATCGTCGGTAACTCCATGAACAAGAGTGGACAGAACCGAGAATGGCGAGGCTCCCACTCCCATTCATGCAGCAGCAACTCTGGAAATCCCATCTGCCTTTCCAAATTCAATTGTTACTTTTCTTTATAGGTGGGAACCTTAAAAATACTTAGAAAAATTAATAATTTAAGAACAGTATCATCTCCCTTCACTGACCCCTGAAGTGTAGCAAGATTACAGTCTACGGTATTCTAAGATCTCACTGCGGTTTGATGATCTGCATCTCACTAGATTCACCTTCCCTTCAAAAGACAAAAGAAAATCATGAATTATTTTTCCCACAAAAAAAAATAGTAGCAAAATTGTGATGGCAGTCATGGTAGAATTTCATAGAATCATAGAATCATAGAATCATAGAATCATAGAATCATAGAATGGTTAGGGTTGGAAGGGACCTCAAAGATCATCTAGTTCCAACCCACCTCCCATGGGCAGGGAAATCCTCCACTACACCTGGTTGCTCAAAGCCTCATCCAACCTGGCCTTGAACACTTCCAGGGATGGGGCATCCACAACTTCTCTGGGCAACCTGTTCCAGTACCTCACCACCCTCAATGTAAAGAATTTCTTTCTTATATCTAACCTAAATCTGCCCTCTTTCAGTTTAAAGCCATTTCCCCTTGTCCTATCACTACACACCCTTGTGAAATGTCCCTCTCCAGCCTTCCTGTAGGTTCCCTTTAAGTAATGGAAGGCTGCTATAAGACAACCCCGGAGCCTTCTCTTCCCCAGGCTGAACAGCCCCAACTCTCTCAGCCTGTCTTCATAGCAGAGGTGCTCCAGCCCTTGGATCATCTTCGTGGCCCTCCTCTGGATCGGCTCCAGCAGCTCCATGTCCTTGTTGTATTGGGAACTCCAGAGCTGAACACAGTATTTCAGGTGGGGTCTCACAAGAGCAGAGTAGAGGGGCAGAATCATCTCCCTCGACCTGCTGGCCACGCTGCTTTGTATGCAGCCCAGGATACGGTTGGCTTTCTGGGCTGCCGGTGCACATTGCTGGCTCATGTTGAGCTTCTCATCCGCCAGCACTCCCAAGTCCTTTTCCTCAGGGCTGCTCTCAATCCATTCTCTGCCCAGCCTGTACTTGTGCTTGGCATTGTCCCAACCCACGTGCAGGACTTTGCACTTGGCCTTGTTGAACTTCATGAGGTTCTCACAGGCCCACCTCTCCAGCCTGTCGAGGACCCTCTGGATGGCATCCCTTCTCTCCAGCATGTCCACAACACCACACAACTTGGTGTCATCTGCAAACTTGCTGAGGGTGCACTCGATCCCACTGTCCATGTTGCCAACAAAGATGTTAAGTAGCACTGGTCCCAGTACTGACCCCTGAGGAACACCACTTGTCACTGGCCTCCACGTGGACATTGAACCGTTGGCCACAAGTCTTTGAATTCGACCATCCAGCCAATTCCTTATCCACTGAGTGGTCCATCCGTCAAATCCATGTCTCTCCAATTTAGAGTCAAGGATGTTGTGTGGGACAGTATCAAATGCTTTGGGTAAGTCCAGGTAGATGGTGTCTGTTGCTCTTCCCTTATCCATCAATTCTGTAACCTCGTCATAACAGGCCACCAAATTAGTCAAATTAGTCATATTTCATCCTTAGTTATATTAGAATTTCAAAGCAGAAGGTATACTTGTTCTATACTGTACTAAAATGGAGTTTACAATTCAAATCATAATTATCTCTGAAAGCTAATTCAAAATCACTGGCATTTTATAATGATCCTCCAAAGATGTGAAAGTCTGTAAAGCAACTAGAGCATTCTCAGACTTCACAACAAGACTACTTTTAATGCAATTATAGCAATTAAGACCTTTCTATTAATAACTTTCTTTTCAGATTAACAATCCACTTATGTAGTACAATATAAAGAGGCTTCTAATTACAGTGACAACATTGTGATTTCTGAAAACTGATTAATAATGCGTGATAAGTGACTGCCAACTTGCATTAAGATGTTTTAGGAATCCTGCATAGACCTGATGTTTGATAATCCTGTTTTGAAGACATGATTTGAATTGCAAATTGAATTCAAAGGAAAATGGAGCATTCTTCTGCCCAAAGGAGTAGAAGCTTTATTTGCAGTGCTGAGTAGACATTTAAAAGCGTAGCAGCACTTGATAAAACAAGTGGGTCGGGGCAATCCCAAGCACACATACAGGCTGGGTGGAAAATGGATTGAGAGCAGCCCTGAGGAAAAGGACTTGGGAGTGCTGGTGGATGAGAAGTTCAACATGAGCCAGCAATGTGCACCGGCAGCCCAGAAAGCCAACCGTATCCTGGGCTGTATCAAAAGGAGCACGGCCAGCAGGTCGAGGGAGGTCATTCTGCCCCTCTACTCTGCTCTCATGAGACCCCACCTGGAATACTGTGTTCAGCTCTGGAGTCCCCAATACAACAAGGACATGGAGCTGCTGGAGCCGATCCAGAGGAGGGCCACGAAGATGATCCAAGGGCTGGAGCACCTCTGCTATGAAGACAGGCTGAGAGAGTTGGGGCTGTTCAGCCTGGGGAAGAGAAGGCTCCGGGGTGATCTTATAGCAGTTTTCCAGTACCTAAAGGGGGCCTACAGGAAAGCTGGAGAGGGACATTTCACAAGGGTGTGTAGTGATAGGACAAGGGGAAATGGCTTTAAACTGAAAGAGGGCAGATTTAGGTTAGATATAAGAAAGAAATTCTTTACATTGAGGGTGGTGAGGTACTGGAACAGGTTGCCCAGAGAAGTTGTGGATGCCCCATCCCTGGAAGTGTTCAAGGCCAGGTTGGATGAGGCTTTGGGCAACCTGGTGTAGTGGAGGATTTCCCTGCCCAAGGCAGGGGGTTTGGAACTAGATGATCTTTGAGGTCCCTTCCAACCCTAACCATTCTATGATTCTATGATTCTAAGTCTGTAATTTGTTGTTATTTGATGTAGCTGGCCATCTGATGCAAAGCACACTGATGACAGAAAAACTTCTCTTAATAATCCGAGTGGATCAAAATCTTAAGTGAATTATCTGGTTTAAACAAGGCATCCTCTCAACAGGAAAGATAAGCTAGTCCAGAAGAAATAGAGATACATGTTTTTTGACTTAACTAACATCAGGAAATTGTAAAACGTTGGAACTGAGTCTCTGTTTGATTGCTCCAGAGTAATGTATCTATTTTAGGTATTTATGAACTTACTCCCTTGCTGCATATGAAGCTCTTGCATTCTTGAATTTTTTTTTTCAAACATCACAGGGGTTTAAGGAAGATTTATTATTCATATTTTATATGAAATGACTGAGATACAGAAATATCAGGTTTTTCAAAAGAGAAATCAGTGAAATTTAAAGAATATTAGCTGACTTTTTAAATGAAATTTTTATCTGTAATGCATTGTTAGGAGTCATGTAACCATTTCAGGCTAATGAGCCTATGGTGAATGATTGCTGAGCTATATGGTATTGACAGGTTTCAAACTGAGCTACAAAATTGTGACAAGTTTTTGTGAACACAATTTTTCAGAAGCTTTTAATATGGCAAAGTTAGAATCAAATTCACCTATTCTTTACAATGCATGAAAAGAGAAATCCCAGACTTACATTCAGCAAAAATTCAAGTATTCATTGCACAGATTAGAAATATTAGATTTACAGTTGGGTGCACTTTTGGAGGGAATAATTAACTTTAAAAAAAGGCAGTTTTATTTCATCTGATGGCATTTTTGAAGCTGGGCTGAACTTGATAAGTAGATTTTATAAAAAAAAAAAAAAAACAAACAGCCATTTACAAGGGACATTTACAAAACCAGGAAGGAAGGGTATATTTTCTTCCCAAATCTTATCTGCTAGTGCATAATAAAGTTGCTAGAGATTACAGAAATTGCCCAGTTTGTATATTCTATGTGTGACTACATTCAGAACTATCCCCTATTAAATGAAATCATAATTATCCAGAAGCAGGGGTTGCTCCTTCGCAGCAGCGATTCTGCACAATAAAAGGATATATCAGAAAAGGAACGTTTCTTGTCAAAGGTGTTTTGCTTAGTATGAAATATTTTAAGTACGTACTTGGTGAGACAGAATGTTTCCTTACTTTAGAGGTTACAGGATTTGTGTGGGAGATTCAGTAGAAAAAGACAAAGTATTAGATGAGGATCTCCCACACTTCTACTGTTGAAGGCTCTGACCATAAGACTATCCCAGCCGAGATCAGTACATCCACTTAGCTTGTTTGCTGGGTCTAGTCATTAATTTCTACTGAAGATGCCTCCAAAATGAGCCTCTAGCTGTCAGCAATATGTCCAGTGAAACAGGCACAAGAATTTTTAAATGTGACAAAAGAAGGCAAAATATTCTCCACAAGTCATGTTCTAGGAAACACCTTAATTATCTGGCATGAACCATAAATCAACTTCTTTGTCTCCTCTATTGTTCCACCTCCGCAAACAAATAAAACAAAAAAGAAACAACAATAAACAAATTAAAGAAATAAAAAAGAAATATGCTGGGTAGGATGTGAAGCAGCAAAGCTTTCATCTCAAATGATTGATGTTTGACAAAGCTACAACAACTGAAAATAGACCCTGTACCGGGAAGCGTAGGCTAGCATTGGCTATTGCTACTATATTTCATGGAAAAATGAGCAAAAAAAGAAATGAAAGAAAAAAGCATGAGAGGTAGACATGTACGTGGGCACACTGACTGCTGACTTTCTTTTTTTGTGTACCTTTTTGTACATATTCCCTTAGTAACAGATAAATACAAGATGCTATCAAGCTATATTAAAATACTTTTTTTGAGAAAGGAAGGCAAAACATAAATGAGAGAAGTAAACTAAGACTTCAGTCACTCCATATAAGGGAGTGGGGAGAAGATGGAAACCAAATAACAGAGCAGCAAAGGGTAAGAGAATGCATACATAGAAAAAATCAAGGAAAATACATGAAAAGCTCTGATCTGATGAACCATGTTGTTCATACTATTTCTTTTTATTAATGTCTTGTGAATCCTTTAGTCTTTAGCAGTAAAGGAGTACAGCTGATACATATATAAAACAGCTGTCAGAAATTCTGCTGTAATTTTTCTTGCCTAATACAAACAGAAAAGAAGAAATACACCATATGGGTAATGAAGAAACAAGAATGCAAAAGGAGAAAGAATTTCAACAGCTTCTGTTTTCTTCAGCATTCATGCATCATCTTCTAATAGCTTTGATACAGCAATACACCCATTACTCATTAGAACTAGACGTTTGACCAGCGAATGATTTGTTTTTCAGTCCTTAGCTTATATATTGTAATTATTTTACTACTGCACATTGAACAAGCCAGAATCTAGGCAGTACAGTACTTCAAGGCATGCAAACATACTGATAATCTTTGGGACTCACAAATATGTGTCTTGCTCTGTGGTATGTACAACAACCAGTTTCCCAGTGATACAGTATAGAAGACATGAACTCTAGAGCTTCTCCAGCCACCCATGCTTGCCTCTGCCTGTCCCATCTTCAAGGCCCAATCCCTAATCCCTTGTAGGCATCATTTTGTAGTAAAGCTGTCTCACGGCTGTATTTAATAGTTCTACCTCTTCTGCTTCTCCCTTTATCTGGCCCCCTCATCGTGGAGTTCCATCAGAACTTCTCCACTCCCAACTACACCATCCTGTCTCTCTTCCTCTGCCCTCTCTGGTGCTTGATTTCCTCCACAATCAGTTCAGCTCACTAAGCCGATGGGAAACTAATTAATCAAAAGATAAATACGTTTCTTTTGGTCTACTGAGTTGAACTGGCTACTCAAGGAATCAGAGAAGCACCAGAGGTGACACAAAGAAGGCCATGAGACTGTGCAAATGGCAGCAGAGAGTGAAGGAGGAAGAAACAGAACTGCTGCTTTAGTCAGAAATAGCTGCTAGATATGATCAGTTGTCTTCTCTAATTGTTCCTCAGCTACATAGGTATCTTTACTGAATTATACCTTTAAGCACAGGAAAATTTTTTCTTTCTCCCCAAAACACACTTGTTAATCGTACACAAGCCAATAAACCCTTTAAAGTCACTGGCACTATGTGGCTGTGTAAAGCTAAACACATGGGCAAACTACTTGTAGGACACGGCCTAAGAAAGACTAAATGCAGTAAGTGCGTGCAAGCATCAACCTGTAGCTGAACTCATGCCTTTGTAGGCTCTTTGTCACAGGAAAAGAAATCAGATTTCCTGAAAGCTTTTGAAAAATTTTTCTCATTTGCTGAAAAATCCTCTTGACCTGTTCTTGACACAACGTCACCTTTTTGTAGTGAATACCACTGTTGCAGATCAGTCCTCTTGAGCCATGTTTGTGTTTCAGAGCTAGAGAACCTCTACACCAAAGGCTTCCAAGACAAACATCAGAATACAACAGCCAAACTGAATTGCATGTGACAGACTCTACAGCTGCCACAGATGTGAAAGACACCTTTTCAATCTAAATGAAGGCACAAATGTAGGGAAATTCTCTCTGTGGATGACTCATGAATCTCAACTAGCATTCTCATCTGCTGGATTAGGGCCTAAACTTGTATTTAAATAGAGGCAGCAAGTGCTAGACTTATAGAAAAGTATTATTATATGACCTCACTTCAGTCTGAAAAAGGTTTAGAGTGCAGCAGAAAATCTTCCAGGACTGAAAAAAAAAGAGAAGCGGCAAGCCCAAGCAAGGAGCTTACTTACTGTAGTTTAGATAATTTTCCTAATTTTAGCTTTTCTTACTGTATACCATACATAACACCAAAATCTATAAATCATTCCCACTGAGACTAGTCCTTTGCCAAGCTGTAAATTACTGGGTAAGATCTCAAGTGGATGCATTTTTGGTTGGGCTAAGAGTTTGATCAGTGACAAAAAAAAAGCAAGAGCATCTTATCTATCGAAGTGGCAGCTTGGAGATGTAAGATCCTAATGACAACATCAATCCACTTGAGGGAAAAATTTTTACTTGCAGAGCCAAGCCAGAAGATATTTCGATGGCTATAAAAGGAATTTCATATGCAGGAAAGCTGATGATCAGTGCCTGTTTCCTAAGACTTAACAGTCTTGCTTTTCTGAGATGTGGGTGGCAAGTATCGTAAGAGTCTGTAATTATGAATGGACACATAAAGAATTCAATTACCTATTAATGTTCTTTGGCATTTGTAGTCATAAAAGCATGATCTCATACACTGTAACTACTTTCTTTCAATAGTGTTAGACATCATCTCTGCAAGCCTACGCTGAAGTTATTAAATATACATTATAGCAAGAGTCACTGTGTTTCTATCCAGCTGGTACTTATGTTATCCCTTTTTAGACATATATACAATCTTTATGTAAATTATTACTAATGGAAAATCTGAGAACTGCAGAACATTTGCTGGAGCTCTCTTGCATGGGAAAAAAGCCAAACAAGTGCTCATAACATTATATTGCTAGCAGAGCTGTATAGGAAATTATTTTCCATCCCATAGTTTTTTGAGAGGTCAAAAATTGTCTTGCATTACATTGGAACGTAACCAAGAATGTTCAACACGAGAGACCTGACAGAAACAACCTTTGCCCTTTACTGAAGTAACTACCCCTGTAGTAAAAGCATTCACCATGGTTACGTTTTTCTAATCTGATCCAGGCAGAGCAGGATCAGATATTGGTCTTCTGTAACTCATGTAAATATCTCAGTCCTAGGCGAGACGGAATTCTTTTTCCTGTGCGCTCTCACTGTGATCAGAAATTCCACTCCTAGTGTCTGAATTCCTGCAGAAAGTTTTGATTTCAAAGAACCAGCCTGTTCTCATGATAAAATAAAAACTGTTTGGCACAAAATTCCCAAATAAGTCTCATTTCAAAATTTTGGTACTGGACATTGAGAGACCTCTGACATAATTTTTAATGATAAAAAAGGGTTAAATTGATTGACTTAGGTAAAGTCAATGCAGTTAATAGATAAACATCAAATTTTTTTTTGATCTCTCTTCAGATGGAAAATACAAGAGTCTAGATAGGTGTTCCAAATCTAGATAGGTGTTCCAAATCAAAGTAAAATATTAGAATCCAACAGAAATTATGATAAGGAAAAACTGCCACAATAGAATTCCTAAAAAAATAATCATATTTGCCTTTTGCTGTTTTTTCACATCTTTAGGTGAGACAGCACCTCTCAGTACTGTCAAAAATCAAATCACAGAATCACAGAATGACTGAGGTCAGCAGGGATCTCTGGAGGTCATCTGCTTTGACCCCCCTGTTCAAACAAGGTCCCCTGCAGCATGTTGCACACAACCATGTCCAGGTGGCTTTTGAATATCTCCAAGGAAGGTGACTCCACAAACTTCCTGGACAACCTGTGCCAGTACTCAGTCACCCTCACAGTAAAAAAGTGTTTCCTGATGTTCAGATGGAGCCTCCTGTGTTTCAGTTTGTGCCCATTGCCTCTGGTCCTGTCATTGGGCACCACTGAAGAGAGCCTGGCTCTGTCTTCTTTGTGCCCTCCCTTCAGATGTTTGCAAACATTGATGAGATCCTCCCTGAGCCTTCTCCAGGCTAAACAGTCCCAGCTCTCTCAGTCTTTCCTCATGTAAGAGATGCTCCAGTTCCTTAATCATACACTCTGGCCTTTACTGGACTCTCTCCAGTGTACCTGTGTCTCTCTTGTACCAGGGAGCCCAGAACTGGACACAACACTCCAGGCGTGGCCTCACCAGTGCTGGGTAAAGGGGAAGGATCACCTCCCTCAACCTGCTGGCCACACTCCTCCTAATGCAGCTCAGAATGCCATTTGCCACCTTTGCTGTAAGGGCATATTGCTGGGTCATGGTCAGCTTGGTGTCCACCAAGACCTTCAGGTCCTTCTCTGCAAAGCTGCTTTCCAGCTGGTCAGCCCCCAGCATGTACTGGTGCATGGGATTGTGCCTCCCCAGGTGCAGGACTTTGCAATTCCCCTTACTGAACTTCATGAGGATCCTGTCAGCCCATTTCTCTAGCCTGTCAAGATCCCTCTGGATGGCCGCATGACCCTCTGGTGTATCAGTCACACATACCAGTTTCATGTCATCAGCAAACTTGCTGTGGATGCACTCTGCCCCATCATCCATTAATGAAGATGCTGCTCTCATCTACTAAGCTAGTCATCTCATCACAAAAGATTATCACATTGGTCAAGCATTACTTCCTCTTGGTGAATCCATGCTATCTTTTTGTCTTTGTTGTGCCTGGAAATGGTTTCCAAGATTAACTGCTCCGTCACTTTCACAGGGATCAAGACGAGGCTGATTGGCCTGTAGTTCCCTCAGTCCTCCTTGCTTTTTCTGAAGATAGGAGTGACATCTGCTTTCCTGCAGTCTTTAGGCACTTCTCCTAGTCACCGTGATTGACAAAAAATTATCAACTGGCCTCACAATGGCATCATCCAGTTTCCTTGGCAGTCATGGGTACCTCCCATCAGGGCTCACAGGCTTACACATGTCCAGTTTGCTTGTGTATGCCCTGACCTGATCCTCTTGCACCAAAGGTATGTCTTCTGCTCTCTGGGAAGTCTGAAGGCCAGCCTTATTAGTAAAGACTGAGGTGAAGATGGCTTTCAGTACCTAGGCCTTTTGCATGTCCTGTGTCACCAGGGCCCCTGCCCCATTCAAAAGAAGGTCCACATTTCCCCTGCTCTTCCTTTTGCTACCGGTGTATTTAAGAACCCTTTCTTGTTGCTTTTGACATCACTTGTCTGGCTCAACTCCAGGTAGGCTTTGGCTTCCATAAACATGTCTTTGCGTGCTCGGACAGTGCCTCCATTTTCCTGCCAGGTTACCTGTCCCTGCTTCCACCTTCTGTACACACCCTTTTTATGTTCGAGTTCTGCCAGGAGCTCCTTACTCATCCATCCATCCATGAATGAAATATTTATGGAAACTTACCGTACAATAAACTTTTCAAAGAACAAAAAGTGTATCTCTGGCCTTAGAATGTTTCTGTTACTGTGTTTATTATTTATTTACAATATAATGTATGATACATTTTGAGTAAGTGTTAGGGTTTTTTGGTCTAAGTAAATTTACTTCAATTAGAGATTTAATAATGCAGGAACCTTCTTCAGGTTGGCATGTTTGTAACTACTGATTTTGTGGCTAGGATTAAAAAGCAGAGATGGATTAAGAATCAGCTCCATTCTCCACTACAGAATTTCTGAGTTATATTCAGTAAAGGACTTAAAAGCCTAAAATGCTTGGTTTCTATACTAAGGCACCTAAAGCACATAGAGCTCATGGAGCAGTGCCATAATCCAGAACAGATTCTAAGCCATAAATTGTACTGAGTGAGAAAGGAACCACAGTCAGCAAGTATGGATATGCATCCAGCTGGAATGAATTTGTAATTATGTAATCAATTAAGGTTTAGGCCCTTCCTAAAAAAGGTGGGCCATTTCTCCCTGGCTGTGGGAGAAGTGACAATCTGCTTTAGAGCTGAAGCCTTCTTCTGGTGAGCAACATCTGGTGACCCCGATATGATAACAAAGAGAATAATAAAGAGACCCTATAAGGGACCTTGCCAGTGCTGGAGCCAGAGCCAGAAAAGCCAGTGCGAGAATTCCTTCAACAAAGAAGGTTAAGCTACCCCAAAAGAGGGAAGTGAGAATTTTACTGAATTCTGCTTAACTGAGTCTCTGCTCACCACGAAGTTCTAAAAACTTGTAAACAAAAAGGAGGAATTATGGATATGCATCCAGCTGGAATGAATTTGTAATTATGTAATCAATTAAGGTTTAGGTGCTTCCTACAAAAGGTGGGCCATTTCCTCCTGGCTGTGGGAGAAGTGACAACCTGCTTTAGAGCTGCAGCCTTCTTCTGGTGAGCAACAAGCAAGCAGCTGTCTCCCAGCTTATCTGAATCACCCACACTTGATAGAAAACATCTCTACCTGTTGGGAAACAGAGCCTCCTCCTATCCCAGTACTTTCAAAGAACAAAGCACAGCTTGTTCTTTCCTTTTAAAAGAGATTTTTCTTTTATTGTCTTCTTCCCCTCCCCTTCTCTTTTCACCTCTAATACTGTCCACAAGGTGGAAAATACAGGTTCAAGTTCCCCTTCTAATCGAAGGAAACTTTTTTCCCAGCAAGTGCCACAACAATGAAGCTACAGCACGTTTTTCTGCTGTTTTGCTTTGCTACTGGTTCAAGAACTTAATACTCACAGGAACAGACAGGGAGAAAAAGAGCAAGCACAACTGTAGCATGTGTTAAGGGTTCTTTGGATAATGGGTCCTCCTCACTTGCAGAACTGTAGATTTACGCTTGTAGTGGGTTAGGTTGAACCACCCCACACACAGCCGGTCACTCCCCCTCCCCCACCCCCAGGAATGAGGGAGAGAATTAAAGGATAAACGTGAAACCCGTGGGTTGAGATAAGAGTGATTTAATACAGATGATTTAATACAATGTAGGTGCTCACCACCCCTCGTATGCGAAGCCCGTCTCGTCCCGAAAACTGCAAATCCCGGACGAACGCGAGGCCCCGAAATAGAGAGGGGCAGAGAGGGAGAGATAGTACTCCGAGAGTGGGAGTACTGGGAGAGAGAGAGAAGAAAGGAAAAAAAAAGAAAAGCAATAGAGCGAAAAGAAAAAAAAACACAGCAAGCGCAAAAGAGCAAAAGCGGCAAAAGCGCAAAAGCCAAAGCGCAAAAGCCCTTCTTCCCATCTGACCCTCGCTTTTATACTGGGCATGACGCTGCATGATATGGAATACTAATTGGCCAGTTTGGCCCTCAGTCTTAAGTTCCACACAAATCACAAGGGGAATCGTGTCCCCCTTGTCCCATCTATGCTCCCCCCTTATCCCGCCGTGCTTTTGCACTCCGGCACACTGAAAAGTCCTTGGCAGCTTGTTATCAGTGTTCTTCTCAGAGTGAGCCTCTGAGTAAAACCAAAACATGGAGCTTTTCTAGCTGTTAAAAAAAAAAACAAACCCCTCTGTCCCAGCTAAAACTAGGACAACGCTATATCCAGTTAATGGAGGTCTTTGGGCTGCACACACACTAACTTAGAGAGACATACTACTCTCACTATTTCAATGGACCTCTTTTTCTCTTCTGTACAGTGGCACTGCTTCAAAAGTATAGTTTAAACATCTCATTTAACTATGTAGTCAAAGTCTGGTAGCTAGACCACAGTCCTAACAGATGGAAGCTGTAGTCTGAATCCTCATCAGGCTGAGGAAAGCTTACAACTTTGTATCTCAATTTGGGGGCGAGCTCACTATTTACTTAGGCACTACAGAAAAAGTAGGGCAGAGCCTCTTCTCACTATGTTCTTTTTAAGAAGCAATAGCTGTTACTGAGTTTTGTAAGGACCTTAAATCAGCCTCTATTTCATGCATGATCTGAAACTTACTAACACATTAAGCCTCTCTGAGGAGTGAAATAAAATGAAGAGTAGTCTCTAGATCTTGAACAGACAAAGCATGAAGCAGATATCCAATTATTTTATTAATCCTAACATTCACAGAATCTCAAATCTAAATAAGCAAAAAGTAAAATAATTAACCTACAATAGAGAACTAAGTATTTGCTTAGCTGGGAAGTAGATAATGAGCAATGCAGTAAGATTTGCAACTTTTGATTTAGGCATCCAGGTTCTCTTCTGAGTTTCTTATTGGACCTACCCCAAGACATTCCATGTAACATTCTCTTGTTTTATCCAAATGGATACAAAAAGGCAAATGTTATTCCTTGCTCAAACTGAAATTTTTTTTTGAAAACTAAATTAGTATATTAAGCCAGTTTGAGGCAAGACAGACTCCCATATTTATATTACACTTAAGATTATGCTTACCAAAAAAATCTTAAAAGCACACAGCGTCATTAGTTATAGCATATGAAGCACTGAGTAAACAGTGCAACTAGAAGAATTTAGCTAGAAGCTAGTTTGAAGCATTTGCTTCAAAGTTTAAACAAAAGAACTGTTTATTAAATAATAGCTTTACTAGAAACAAATTTTCAGCACTGCTAAGTCAATATTATGTCATCTTTTTTCTCATTCAAGGATGGACTTATAAATCGTTGATATAATCTACATATCTAATGTTTGAAAATATATAGTGATTACAAATGCATTCATTGTTATGGCATCTGAGCGCAAAGGAAATCGTAAAACCAGGACGACAATCTGACAGATCATTCACTCTCTGTTGCCTATGTTCCCAGAAGCGTGTATGATAGAAGTATTAGCTTTTTCCCGTCTTTGGGCCTGTTGTCTCCATGAACGTTGTTGTGGGAAAGCTAATGATGGGATGTGTCTTGCTCTTTCTCCAAAATATACTGATATTTAAAACAGATATTCAGTATTTCCTAGACAGCAATGAGAAAGGCCAGCTCTGTGCCCTGGCACATTTCAATTCTGTGTGCCTGGCAACTTCGGAATCCTTAAGGGGAAGAGCTATACAGGATCACATTCACAGAGCAGGAAGTTGTTTCTGCCAGACTAATTAAAGTCATAAAAAACACAGAAAAGAGTTAGAATCTTAAAATGCATTCTTTATTGATCCAGGTCTCAGAGGAAGTGTGTTCCAACAAAAATCTGCTGGTTTGCAAAATAGAAGTCTTATATTACCGTCTGCATTTTCCATTACATATATAAATTTCTAGACTTCATACACAAATTCATAGATAGGAAGGCTGTTAAATTTTACTGTATTTTGGCACTAAATTACACATTTGAAAGATGCACAAATCACAACCAGAGCATCTCCAACTCAAGAGGTTTGAGAAAAATATAAGCAAAAGAAATCATTATTAACCCAGCAGTGTCACAGTTGGGGGGGGGGAAGAAAAACGTCATTATCAAAACCATGATTATGCTATTATTGTCAGGGAGGTAAGAACATGCAAAATACAATTAAATCATACAAAATTTTGGTTTACCTTTTTTGTCTTCCTAAAACGAAAATATGCTTCTACCTCCATTCCTATATGAAAAGCATATAATGAGGACTATGATATTTTCATTTCTCTGCTTAGCACAGTTGAAGGTACCCAGCAAGTCTTTGTAACTGCCAGCATTTTTTGCTATTACATTATATCATTCGACAGCGCATTCACTGAACAGGAATAAGCTCCTGCTTAGTCCTTTGATCACAGTCTGAGGAAGCTATGAGCATGGATGGTATTCAAACTATATTGGTCCCAGGCACACCAACATTTCAGGCACTTTAACTTCCCCTTGTCTTTCACCTCCACAACCAGCAGGAAGGAACCACTAACCTAAACAACCAAACCAAACCAAACCAAACCGAATGAGAACAAGCAATAAAAAACAAAATTTCAAAACTAAAGAAAATTCAGGCAACAGCCCTTATTATTCACCTCTCTTTGGAACAGACACACGCTGAGCACAGCAGCATTACCTGATTGTCTGTTTTCTCTCATTTTTTTCTAATGTTATGGCTCAAGACCATCCTCTCTTAGTTTTGTGTTGCACTTCTTGGCCAAGGTCTACTGCATAAATAGGAGCAGTTGGACCATGATGCCTGTTCCAGAAGAAAAGTCAAACACGATTTACCTGTTTCCAGACAACAAACAGACCGAGTCTCATTTTTACTTTGTTGCAAACATCTTTCAACAAGTGATGGCAGACAAAAAAAATAAACACTGAAAGAGAAGTGTATTTGGGCTCTGGGAAAGAAACAAAATGACCTAAGACTCCCTTGAGAAAAGTTGGTATGTGTGGAGAGAAGAGAATAGATGCAGATGAACAACAAAATAATCTACCATATTATTAATGACCACTGCATACAGTAGGATCAAAAGAAATATGAAAGAAAAAGATATTCACTGAAGTATTCAATCTTGCAAATGTTTAATTATTCAGTTATATTACATACACATTACATATAAAATGGTTTATATTATCAGTGACACCCCAGGATGGACCACGTGCATAGGAGTCTGAAGACTGGGATCAAAGTCTGTCTTTTTTCACAATATTCATCCAGTGTCAACAAGAGAAAAAATCGTTGTTCGGTTCAATGAACAGAAAAAAACCCCACAACACTACTGTAAGACGTGCGGTAACGTAAGATGAGATCAGGTTCTGGAGCGTCAAAACCTCTGGAGTGGATTCAGGTGGAAGCAAACCCACCTGGGCAGAACCAGTAATTCCCTCCAGATGCAGCGGGGGTGAAAGTGGGGGCAGAATCAGGCCGCAGAACTCGCATGCGAGCGCAGTTCTACACTATCCCCAGGGACTGGGCTGGGCAGCCGGCCGGCAGCAGCGTCCTGCCCAAAAACCACCGCACCGCCTGCCCAGCAGCCCCGCGCCCCGCCAGCCACTTTGCAAACGGGCACAACCAAGCGGTGCTCCTCCGCCGCCTCGACGAGAGCTCTGCCCGAGCCGGGTGAGACCGTAACTGTTTCAGAAAGCTGTGCCCAGCCTGTCCCCAGCACCAGGCAGCCCGCCGGGCCGCCCGCAGGAAGGCGGAGGCAGGGTCCCGGCCCTCGCAAGCATGGCTCTGCCTGGGAGCCGCCAAGGGAACGGTCTCCGCAGGGCGAAGACTCACCCGCTCCCGCCGCCCCCTCCTACGCGTGTCAATAAATCACCGGAGCCCGGTGATTTTTTTTTTTATTTTTTTTTTTTTTTAATATACCGCGTTTGCAGGCGTCTGTACTCGAAGGCAAAGCGCTGCGCCAGCGAATGCCTTCCCCGTGACCTTATGATCCCGACGGGGGTGACTCAAAAGCCCCGCCCGCAGGCACCGACCCCGCCGCGCCCCGCGCCGCCGCCGCCGCCGCCCCCGCCGCCGGCGGCACCGGGCCGGGCCGGGCCGGGCAGGGCGGTGCGGCGGCGGGCGATTGGCTGGCGGGCGGCGGGCGGCCGGGCGGGGATTGGCTGCCGCCCGGCCTTTGTTCGGCTGCAGCCACTGCCGCACGGCAGCGGAAGTTTGAGCGCGGCGGCGGGTGCGAGCGGCGGTGGGTGCCACCTCTCGTCCCTGCGCATCAGCCCGGCGTTGCCGGTCAGGAGCCGCCTCGCACCCCGCTCCGGAGCCCGGCCCGGCGGCAGCATGGACCTGGAGAGTAAAGTGAAGAAGGTAAGGTGGAGGCTGCTTGCCGAGCCACCTGCCGCGCCGGCTGGCGTCCCCCTCCGCAGGGGGAAGCTCCGCTGGAGTCGCCTCCCGAGCGCTGGGGTCGGCCGCCGAGCGGTGCGCCCTTCCCGGCGCCCCGCTCCTCCTCCTCGGGCTCCATCGCCTCATCTCGAAGGTAGAGGGGGAGGTGAGAGGCAAGGAGAGCTGCCTGCGAAATGACCTGCTGCGGAGCGAAAAACTCCTCTGCTCCCGGCGCTAATTTAGACGCTGCGGTTTGTTCCCCAGGTAGCCAAGTGGGTACCCCTGTCCTGTCATGTAAGTAAAAACACGTATGCCTCCAAAAAAAAACCTCCTGAGATGCAATAGTGGTATTCAAGTATCTCCCCTATACACTTAGTTATGTGTGAAACCTAAATTACATGCAGCCAAAATGCTGTTTGTGGATATACTGAAGATTAATTTCTGACCTTTGATGTGACTGGTTCCTTAGATGTGTTGTCAGCGTTTGTTATTGATTAACCTCCTGAGACAGAAACTCAGAGTTGGTCGGGTTTTTTTAGTTAGTTTGGTGTCAAACTGGCAACAAGTGAAGGACAAGTTAAAGTGGTAGGTAATCCAATTGTATTAGATCTTTCTATTTACTATGTAAAACTTTGTATGTAGCACTGACTTCATGTAGACACAACTCTAAATCTTTGCTTGTAGTGCTTTTGCAAATTAAATGCAGCACTTAAGCGATGCTTTCTTTTAGTTAGAACTTCTTTATAGTGTCTATCTGCAACACTTTGATAAAGGCAGAAAGAGCTTTGTATATGAACATGGGTTAAATCTGTATGTAACCCTCATTGATATACCAAAAACAGTCTTTTGAAATCCATGTTGTGTGGATGTACATGGTTTGTATTCCTGAATTGTTATGTTTAAAGGTAGCGACTTGTTTTAAAGTATGCGTATGTGCTTTAATATACCTGTATGCTTTTCCAACTTTCAGACCAGAAACTGACTCAGATGTGGAAGTAGTTGTGCAGTGTGGAAGGCTGCCTGTTAAATCAAGGCTGAATCCTATTGAAGCAGCTTAGCCTTGAGTTACAGCTTTTTCCGAGTGATGTAACCTCATGTGGTACCACCTGGGTGAGGGTCTTAGTTTGGAGAAACTGCATATCTCATCCCTCAGTCAGCTTCAAGATATCAGTGTATAGATGGGTGTAGCTAAGTACTACCATGGTCTTTACGGGCTAGTTGTGTGCACAGAGTCGTCCCCTTTGCATGGCTGCTTGTACGTAATGAAAACAAACTTTTTAAGTAGATTTGCTTATACCTTCTACGTCCGTTTTAAAACTTAAACTTGATGGTGTCACGGAGCTTGGTCACTGAAGTTTATTGAACTTCAGGAGGGGAGAGTTGTATATTTATGAAAGATACAGCATTCCTAGTCAGTGTTTCTCTATCTAAAGAGAAAATACATATGTACTGTGAAGTACTGATAAAAATCTGGTGATAATGAAGTCTTGGTTTGAGTGAACTTGTAGTGGCTGAACATCTACTTCAAATTGCACTGTAATTGTTGGGCAATTGTGTGTGTTGTAAGTTTATTTGACTATTTTTGGTTATCTTCTACTCTTCTATCAGCCTCAATGATTCCTGCAGATTTTTCTGAATCTGCCTGGACAGATGCAGGAGCTGGTGCAATAGAAGAAACCAGCAAAGCTCTGTTGAAAGTAACTTGTGTTTTTTCTTCAGTTCTACTATTAGTACTGCTAAGAGATGTTTATGATGTGAAGTTCTTCACATTTTCTCTGTTTCTATTGGACATGTGTTCAAAAAACTACTGCTGTTCTTCCTCTGTGTCTCCTCTGCCTTGTTCGTATCTCCTCATCACCTTCTTTTCCTTCATAACTTAGGTGAAGCTCATTTTGCAAGAGAACAGGCAAGGATCTATGACAAGTCAATGCAGGGAGAATTGGGAAGCTTTGTTATGTACCAGTGTGTTCTGTACTAAATCCTTTTCTTCTTTTTTGACTACTGACACTTATTTAATCAAAACTTCTTCAGCTTTTGTACACCAGAATGAATAACAGTTCACATCAACTCTGCAATAGCTGCATGTCTTCAGTCTCCACCCTTTAATTCCTATTCTTAACCTGTTTGTTTTCTTACCTTTCACTTATTTATCTTTTGTCCTTTTACCAGCTTCTCCCTTCCTTGAAAGGTGGAGGAACGTTCTAGGAAGTTTCCAGTAAAGTTTATCAAAACCGGTAAACTACTTGGCTTTTAAGAGAAACTTGTCTTGAGATGGAGAATGTCCCTGTCATATTTTTAGTCCATCAGCAGTACAGTGGTCCTTAACCACACGTTGTGGTTCTCACCTCTGTCTTTAGGTTTCACGCTCTAGGCTGAAATAATTTGAGTCCTTTCACAAAATCTGCTTGCTACCTTACATTAACTTTTTATTTTGTAGTGACTTGTGCCTGTTTACTGCCTGGCAAATGAAGGTAAATGTTAGGGACTAATGAGTGGTTGACCTGCTTGTTGAGTAGGAAGTTCCCTGGGCAGAAGAAAGCAGGAATTGCTGTGTTGTCCTCAAATAAGTTGCTGTTCCTTTGCTCTTCTGAACTCAAAGTCTGAGTTTAGAAGTTGCCTGTTCTGTAACCTTGGTGTTCAGCTGAGCAGAGGGAAACTGTGGAGCAGTGTATGGTGTGGAGGCTCTGGCACCCAGCTGATGCTGTAAAGGAACAATTTATTCCCTGGCTTGCAACTGCTAATGTATAACTGCACAGGGTAACATAGTGGAATTCTTCTAGAAATCTCAAGAGATGAAGTTTTCAAGATTCTAAGATTTCTCCAAGTGTCAGTAGTACATGAGTCTGTTCTTCAGTCGTGAGTTCCTGTGTTGTCTCTTAAGAAAGCTGCTGTTGGCTTTTAAAGAGCTGGTACTGTACTGGAGAAAAATACACACATATGTGAATAGAGCATATGTATCTGTGTGGCTGAGTTTGTACAAAGAGAAAACGCACTTCTGAACTGGTGCAGGAAAGTCTGTTTTCATTGTTGTTATCAGGTGTGGCTTTTTCCCCAAATTTAACAGTTCTAGCACAGTTCATCTGACAGGAATTGCTCCCCCTCAGTACAAGACCACTAGTGCTCAAACAACTTACCTGTCCTTCAGAAAGAACTACTGCCCCACCTGCCACAATTTCTACCCCATCCTTTTAGCAGTGAATAGGTTATATATTTGTTGTCTTGTGAGATAAAAACAGCAGTCCTGTGTAACATACCTTTCTTAAGTGTTTGACTGTGAGGAATCTAAGGATACGATTACTTCAGCTCAGACTTTTCATTTAACTTCTTCCTTTTCGTTTCTTTTATGTGCTGTAAAACTCATCTTGCTGTCTTCACGAGCAGCTGGAGGAAGGAAGCCTACTGTGTAGCCAGGTGTCTCTTCTGGTCTGAATTCTGGGTTCTGGACAACCACAGTCTGCAGGAAACACAAATGTCAGAATGAATTTTCAGCACTGAGAATATATGCAGAACATATACATATATTGGAAATAATGTGTAACTTTTTTGTAGTCGGGTCACCATGTTTCTTAGAGACATAAAATGACCAGCAAATATCTATGCAGTGAATAGTGTGGGGAAAAATATAGTTGCAAAACAGTCTTTTTAGCTACTTAGACTACCAAGTCTGATACCCTGCTGTCTGTTAAAATTTCTCTTTAAAGGGGATGGGGAGTTTAAGTCTGACTTTAAAGTTTTCTCCTTTTTCTCAGGAGAAATTGAATTGGCTCTTGCATTTCAGGATCATGAAGATAGCTCTGTTGTGCAATCTCTTTTTATACACAAAGCTGAAACCTAAAAACAGTAGCTCCAGCTTGAAAAGTACTTGTGCAACAAACAGACCACTATTTCTCCCAAACACAATATACACTGTGTTCTCAAACCTTCCTTTGAGGATATAGGGGAAAATGAAGATTTAATGCTTTTTGTTGAAGACTCTTAGAACAAAGTTCTGCTAGTCTGGATTCCTGCCCTGTCTGTCACCTCTGTGAACTTGGTAAAATGAATCAGTAGGTCATGGTCCTGCTTTGCAGTCCTGCTGGCAGCATAGTCTCATGCTTCACTAGAGAAAATAAGAATCTGGCAGCAAGTCTGTTTTGTATAAGCTTTCACAGTATAATACTTCCTTTATGAAAGGAACTTTGGTTGCGAAGGAGAAGGGGCAGAGGAGTTTGGGAAGGAGAGGCGCAACTTCTTCAGTGCGTAATATCTGCGTGGTTCTTTTTCTGTGGCATGAGTCTTAGTTTGTTCTGTTGCGGTGGAAAACCGAACACAGTGCTTTAGACATGGTAAAGTCAACAACTGTAATGCTCTTTGATAAACAAATGGTGAATAAAATATGTATAGGAGCAAAGTCAACTTTTTCATGTTTTGCAAAGCATGATTCAGTAATATCTGCTGGGCTACGCTTCCTGTTGAGGTCACTGTTTGTTTTGGTGTTACTGCCATAGAAACCCATGATAATAGAGCTTTTTTGCTGTTCTTGCGTATAGTAAGATCAAGGAAATGCAATTGTATTCGTGGTGAGTTTTGCCTGCAAGCAGAAGTATGAAGACAAGTGTGGAGATGTGAGAGAAACTACTTCAGCTTAGTTAATGAGGAAACTGAGTAACTGCTTCCTGCATAGGTTGTGGTGAGAATTTTAAGTTTACAAGGGGGGGGGGGGGGGGGGAAGGTAATTATTGATGTGAATTGTTTTCTGGAACACCTATTCAAATGCACACCCCTAGTTATTTTTTGTCCGACATGCCTGGATACCAGCTTGGCAAAGATGGCAAGTTTAAATTAAACTTTTTTGACTTTTTTTTTCCTGTGGCAAAAGTACTCCCCAGGTGTTGAACCATAAAATATCATGAAATGTCTGAATAGCAAGCCAAGAAACTATTTGAATTCAAGACTGCATGACTTCTAAGGAAACTTTCTTTGATATGGCATAATTATAAGCCAAGTATTAAACAGTGAGATAGGAAACTAACTTAAGTTACAGTATTCTGTCATTAAAGGTACAAAGATCTGTTTCTGCAAGTGTTCCTGGAAAAAAATGTTTTTCCTTTAAGTAAAATAATAGTGGTGAGTAGCAGTTGTGAATGAAATTTTACTGGTAAACGTTGCTTAAAAACACATTTGTTTTACCTCAAGAAGTATACTGAACATGTCTAGCAAATTAGTGACTTCTTAGCAAATGCAAAGTTTACAGATGTAATGGGGTTGATGTAAATATATATACTGTGCTGTATTTGAAAGTTACATTTTGAATATCTGTTTAAAAATAGATTGTATGTTTGGTTTATAGAGATAACTAATACGTGTTGAGTGTGTGTGCATATATATGTTTTATATAGTAAGTATATGTAAAAAAAAAACAGCCCCACCCTAATATATATACTTTCTGCTAACATGCAGAGTTGCTGAGGTTCTCCTAGGTGCTGGAGACCTGCAGGAAGAGTACAGCCGTGAAGATAACAGGCATGACAAGCTTTCATCTAGGGTCTCAGGCTTGGTCAAATTAATAGGGTCAAGCGTGAAGAGAGTAAGGAGGCTTGTGTCATCACAATTCCAGATTACATGAGATGTGACTATACACTGGCACTGCTGTATGTGTGTTTCTGACCATTTTATTTTTTTAAAGTCTGCCTAACCATTCCTTTGTGCCTTGTTTTCAGTCTGAGGTTGTCTAGTTGCAGCTTCTAAAACCACTGGCTGGAGGAAAAAAAAGATGCACCTTCCTGCATGACTAAGATCCTAATAAGTAAATATATAGATTTCCAGGTCTGCTTCTGAAAACCTTATATTAGCAGGTGCAACTGGGCAAGAGCACTGATGTCAAAACAAAATATGCCAAGTATTGTGAGAATGCCTCAGCAGCCTCGGGTGATGGATAGTGCTGTATTGGAGGTTTACAGACAGTGTTATAGTGTGTGTCAACTGCATTCAAGCTTCACTAATGTAATACTGGACTTTGCATAAAAGCCACTTGTTTTCTATCCAGCTTGGATACCTTTAATAGCATGTTAGTCTTTTGACAGTAGACTGTGTAGCAGTGTCTTAAATATTTATATTCTGAGCTGTTTGGTATTTAGTTGAAGACATCACAATAAAATAAATTCTTAGTACTTGCATACTGTTGTGGGCTGCTGCGGCTCCTGGGTTTATTCTTCTGCCTGGATCATCTTTCAAATGTTTTTCTTGAATGCAACCACTTTTTGGCATCCTTATTTCTGTGCAAATGAACTTCCTTACCCAACCTTCTATATCTTAACTCCAGTCAACTTTCCCCTAAGTTGAAATGCATATTTTTAAAAAGCTAGAACAGACTTGCCATCAATTTTAATAGACATGGTAAATAATAAATATAGTGTGATTCGTGGGATATTGGTCTTTGCTATAGATTAAACTTTTTTCTCTCCTCATACAGTCTGTGTCTTACGAGATCGTTGTCCAGATATAAACATATCTTGTGTTGGTGGTTTTTTCATTCTGGAATTATAAGAAATAACATAGCTCTTCTGTTTTTAAAATTTAAATGCTGTAACCTATTTTAATTTCCGGTTTGTTTTGTTTCCCAACTAGAGAAGACTGCTGCTGTTACAGAATATAGTGATAGAAGATCAGGTCTCAGAAATAAAGCATGCACAGCACATGAGATTACTAATGTGTCTTGTTCTCACAGTCTCTTTTTTTGCATACTTGATTTCTTCTTCACTTCTTTGGAAGTTCCTAAAGTACTTTGGGATATGCTAGAAGTCTGCTCTGTTGCACTATACAGGTGTTTCTCTCAAGTTTACATTGAAAATGAGAAACAGTATCGCTTGATGTGGCCCCTCAGACATCCAAATGGATCAATAGTTAGGTACCCTTTAAACTGGAAGGTTCCTGGGATTTTATGGTAAATCCAAGAGCAGCTTAACATGGATCTCTTCATTTCTCTCCTTGGAGCATTCAAGGGCACAGGAGAAAGATCTGCAAAAAGGACAGTGAAGAGGATTTAAGTCTATTCTGGATCTCACTGTTAATTATTGCAGTCCACTAATGACAATTTTCTCCCTATATAGCCACAACCCAAATTCTGGAGAGGTCTCAAACAGTGGAAGGACTTCTGATCTTCTGCATAGTCCAAGTACTGGTATTGTGTCTTACTGCCTGTGGCAAGGTGAAAGATTAACACAGCTCACCTGTCTGGTGCTGCGGGAGTCCCCTTGGCGAGGAGGAAGGAAAAGCAGCCGAGAGTCAGCTCTGATTGTTTGGTGGGACTGAGGAGGTAAAAGAAATCTTGTGGGAGAGAGACCTGGAAATGCCAAAAGTGGAGCTTCTGCATTTTGTTATGGGTTCCTCTTTTACCTTCTTATCACTGCAGCCCAGGCACTCCTTTGTAAAGGGGCAGGAAGGTCAGAGCAACTGGCTTTTTTGAGGCCTCTATTTGTTCTGGGTGTGATGACTATTAATGCCAACTATTAAAATAATTAAAGATTTGCAGTGCAACCCTGTCAGGACACTCTTTGTATCATTTGTGCCCAGCTGCTTAGTGGGAGGGAACAGAACAGACAGGATTGGACTCTGGTTGCTGTACAGTGATAATATTGAGAGCGGGCAGAAGCTGCAATGTGAGAAATTCTCATTCAACATATAGATTGTCTTTCCTCTGGTCAACATTGTAATAGACTTGAACCTGCATCTGGACAAGGCCCTGGGCAAATATGATTTCATTTTACCTGTTCTTTGTGGGCGATTGGATGACCTCCAGAGAGCCTTTTCAACTTAAAATAATCTATGCTTATTAAAAGCAAGTATAGGCAAGCTTTAAAAACTACTGCTCTGTCTCATGTTTTAATTTGTCGAAGATTTCTTAGGGCTTATCTTTGTTTTTCTTGTAACTGTCAACAACAATCAACATGTTCTGTGGCATTACACTTTTTTGACTATTGAAAAGCTGATCCTCTATTCATCATGACGTGATTTTTTTTTTTTTTTTTACCAGTGGTGAGCTGTGGCACAGTTTGTTCCACACAGGAACAAACTTTGTTAACAAACTTATCCATATTTTACCACATAAGAGAAACCATAGCTAACAAAATATCATTGCATTTGTATTGGCCTGCAGGCTAAACTGACCATCTACCTCTACATGCATAATCTATTTGTGTTCATGATTTATTTTTTTATAGGATCCCATGTGGGGAGATGTGGGTTTTTTTAATCTGATGGTCTCTGAAATCTGCTGTATTTATGGGAATACAAATTCTGAAATTAGTATTCTAAAATTGCAATGAAGCAGGACTTCAACATTTGCTGGCGGGTTTAAATTAGTAGGAGGGAGAATCAGGATTTGTTGGACTTGAGTTCTCGGCCATGTTCAATAAACTTAACAAACTCTTCTGATGAGCCAGGTTTAAACTATTTCATAGCAACTGCTGTGTTTTTCTTACACATCTGAACAAACTACTAGACACTTGAACAGGACCGTTTGGGTTTTTAAAATGACAGTAAGCTGCTACACATGGCTTCTTAATGTAAAGACAGCCAACTTTTGACACTGGATTCTAGTCTGAACTGAAACAGGGCAGTCTCACTAGTTCTCACTTAGCTGTAACCATTTAAAATTCTTTGCCCTTGAGGACTCTTTAATCTCAAAAGCAGCATGCAGCGGATGATCTCAATCATTTATATCATCTTCTGTACTTGGACTATTTAAATCTGTATTGGATATGTTAGTAATACCAGATGGTTTTGGATAGCTTTTCCTGTAAAATTAAAATTAATGGCAGTAGACAGGCAGGAACCTTCTTCTGGCAGTATTTCAGCTGACCTATCTGTGCCATTTCTCCCATAACTCCATTTATGGGGAAAATGAATTCCCTCCTGTTCTCAGGCACGCGTTCCTGCTCCAGTGCGTGCTCAGCCTGCTCTGTATCTCTGGGTGCTCCAGCACAGAGCTGGCCATGTCCTGCAGAAGGCATGGGGAAATAGATGCAGCAGCGATGAAGCAGCGCACTGCAGCTTTAGGCTCTCTGAATTTCCCAAATTAGAGCAGAACTGACTGCTGAAGTCACTTCTCAGAAGCAGCCACTTCTGAGGCTGATGCTTTCTTACCTTCTGAGGGAGGTCCTGTTACAGGGCTGGAGGAATAGTTGACATGCCCTGACTTTTAGAGAGAGTCAAACTCAAAACCAATGTGTGCTGTTTTATTTTTTTTTTGGCAAGTGGCCACATGGTTTTTCTGTCAGAACAAAGGCAGAGGCTGTGTGTGCATCTGGAATCACGTTTAATTTGGTTCTCAATGTGCCCCTTAGTTTTGAGCTAACCCTTTTCCATGAGGTGGCCAGACATTGTATATAGAAAGGTTGTTCTCTTCTGTTTTTTGCAGCAAACTCAGAAATACATTTCAGAACAAGTCTGTCTTGTTTGCTGATTTAGTTTGTCTCAAGCTGTGTAAGCACTTATTTAATGATGTGCTCTTTATTTCTGGAATAAGGATGTGAATTCAGTGTTACTGAAGAAATCTGCACTGAGACTGCTGGTTTTGAAGATGCAAGTAGATTGGCTGGTTGTTATCAGTCTAGTCTGGAGAGGGAATATGTTTTGGGTGGAGCATTTAGACAGCACTTGTTTCCTCTCCTTAATTTGCTTCTGGAGAGGTATTTTTAGCTTAACAAAAGCTTAAATGTTAGGAGCCTTGGAAATGATATATTAAAAAAAATAGCAAAAACCATTTTCATTTTCTTACTTGCATTTCAGATTCTGTTTTGGGAATTCTTCAAATCTTAGAATCATAGAATGGCATAGGCTGGAAGGGACCTCAGAGATCATCTAATCCAACCTCCCTGTCATGGGCAGGGACGCCTCTCAACTAGACCAGGCTACTCAAGGCTCTGTCCAACCTGGCCTTGAACACCTCCAGGGAGGAGGCATCCACAACCTCTTTGGGCAATTTATTCCAAAGTCTCACCACCCTCGTACTGAAGAATTTCTTCCTAAGATCTAATCTAAATCTGTTCTCCTTCAACTTAAACCCCTTTCCCTGTGTCCAACACGCTCCAGCAAATCTATGTCTCTCTGATGGTGGGGACACTGGAACTGGACACAGTATTCGATGTGGGGTCTCACAAGAGCAGAGTAGAGGGGGAGAATCACCTCTCTTGACCTGAAAATCTTTTTTTTTTTTTTCTGTGGACTGTACAACAGTGCTTTATCCACAAGTGACCCTAGGTTTCTAAGCCTTCTAATTACAATGCTGTTAAAATTATCATTATTCCCCTTTTTCTTCCTTCCCCTCTTTTTAAAGGTGGGGAGAGCTAAAGCATAAAGTAGTAATGCCAGTTTGTAGCTGAAGTAGCAGCTATAGAGAATGGATTAATGTTGCCTTTACTGGTTTTTGGTTGTGGCTTTTTTTAGGGGGTGGGGGGGATCGGTATGGGGGAATGTGTGTTAGTGGGTTTTTTTGGGCAGTGCAAGCACACTTTAACAGCTTTTTAAGGAGGATGATTTTAAAAACCAACCAAAAAAAACCACAAACAACTGACCTCAAACAAAACCCTACCTGTCCTGAAAAAACAAACCAATTGTTTTGTGTTGCTTTAGCTTCCTCTTTCGAGAACATCCTGGCCAACGTTTTTTTCTGGTTGTATGTGACTTGACAAGAGCGCTTAGCTGTTTTCTGATGTACAGGGTATATGCATGAGGCACCGTGTATGTATGACAGGGCTCTGGATTCCAGATGAGAAGACCCCTGTAAACACCCATCTTCAGTGGAGATAAACTTTTACTAACCTGTTACCTTTGTAAAAAGTATTCATTTGGTTCGTATCAATATGGGACAATGGATGTGCAAATAGGTGGTGAGGAGTAGAGTGTGCCTATTCAAGATAAGTGATTGTCTTAGTTTAAGATCTCTGTGAAATGCAAAAACGTAAACCTGCGAAATGCCTCATGATGCTGCTAACCACCAGAGTGATACACAGAATGCTCTGTCACTACAGAGCAGAGAACTCTGGTGACAGTTCATCATGATGCAAAACGAGATAAGAGGAAATTGTAAAAAGTAGAAAAGGATGGAGAGCATAGATGCTGGAAAGCACTCTTTAGATGGTTACCTTCCGCTTCAGGATTTTTCAGTCATTTAAAACATCCTGTTATAATACTGTTAATAGCTACAGCTGCTTTAATATTGTTACTAACACTGCTGTATATGGGTTTGGCACGTTTAAGAGGGTATCTTCAATGCACAAAATGTTATATCAATCAGGAGACTTATGCAAGTGAAAGAATTTACTTGATTTAGTAAAAAGGGGGAGACTGATGGAGGGAATATAGGAATAGACATAAAATCACATAAGACTATATATTAGTTATTGTTTAGATATTAAATACTAACTGTTACATTAACTGTTGTATGAATGATTGCTGTGAAATGTTAGAAGTTTTGAAATACTAACTACCCAAGGAGGAGGCTGGTGAGAGAGATAAAACAAATGCCAGCAAGGTTGTAACTCATGACCCACACATCTGTAGGGAGGGAGGGAGACAAAAACTAGCCTATGTAGGAAAGATAAGGACTAACAAGAACTAACATTTGTCTTCAGACAGTGATAGGTAGGAGACAACCAGATGTCCACTCAAGGACAGGCCAGGCTGGAACCGGTTTGGCTCTGCAAGCTCAGCCAAATTGGGAATTTTAGGGAAGAGGTGAAAAGTACACAGTGAGGAAGACCTCCAGCCTTCATCCTGAAGACCCCTGCCCACGACCACCAGAAGGTGTGTCAAGGAGGAGCCTGAGGCGGGGACTATGGAAATGATTTCCTGGGAGAGACTGACCTTTTGGGGGGGGGTTATGAGTATGCTTGTATAAATACAAGAAAAACTGCTACGGTGGGTGTGCGTCTTGGTGGAGCAGAGACTCCCGGTGCACCCAGTGCTGTTTGCTTGCTTTTATTCGCCTAATAAATTGTAAACTTTAATTGGAGTTCTGTTTGGGACTCACTTATTTATCACGCCTTTATGTATCCAACATAGACAGAAATGTAGTTGATGAAAGAGAACTTAATCTTTAAAGTTATGTTTGTTTTAGATGTCTGCTGGTCTGGCTTCAGCCTACTGGTTCTGGCAGCGCCTATAGCGTGTAAACTTCTTGAGCCCTTAGGCTGATAAAGATGTCACCACCATCACAGCAGGCTTGTATTTCATCTTCCAGAGAAGAGAGGAAGAAATAATTTTATTTCCCTCTGTCCATCCCTGTAGTTGCAAGCAGTAGCCTAAGAGCTGCCGAAGTATCCCTTCTCCCTAAATAGACCATAATCTGCAGGAAGATTTTATCATTTCCTTGGAGATGTCTAATGACTGTGGAGGCAGTGACCCTTCAAATTATAAAATAACTGAAAACATGATCTTCCCTGCATCTTGTGTTCTGTGTTGAGCAAGTGGTTTGTGAATAATCTGTTCCTTCATTTTGGACAGAATCAAGTTGTGAGTGTAGCTGTTTATATCCTTGTATGTACAACAATAGTAGTATGACTTCTCAAGAGTAAATTGCAGGCTTTTTAATAATAAAACTGTATCACCATGTCTAATTAACCCTGGCATTGTGTTCTTGTTGCCAGAACTAAGATTAGTACCAGAACTCATTAGCTCCAGCTCACTTTCCATTCATGGTAAAAGCCAAACTGGAGGTGAGCTGCCTCCTTCGTGGGTACCATCCCTCCCATTGCATCTACCCACAGCTAACTGGGAGTGCTCTGTGGGCTGCTGGAGCGGTGAGTGGGAGTGTGGGGTGGGTTCCCCTCTGCCTGCAGGGCATGAGCCTGAACACCCAACCGTGACCACAGATCCACGGTCCTTAGAATCATAGAATGGTTGGAGTTGGAAGGGACCTTAAAGATCATCTAGACCTTCACCCGTCTGATTTAAGAGCAACATTCCTCAAAGGTTTAGAGAGCTGGACTGAGACGTTTTAAATTTACTGTGTCATATGAATGCAGAAGTTACGGTGCTTGGTGTCTGTTTTTTCACCTCTTACTTCCAGTGGCCATTACTCAGTTAAATTTAATGTGTTGATATATTATGTGAATACCTGGCCTTTACTCTGCATGTTTTTTTATATTCTGATATTTCCTCTGCATTATGAATTGGTTATCTGCGCTTTTAATCTTCTCACAGTAAAACCCTTTGCATGTCATTTATGGTCATTGCTTTTGCTAACTGTGCTGTTTCTCTTTCTCCTTGGAAAGTAAACTGTTATTAGTTCTGTTAGAACGTAACTGTAATGGGTATGTTCTGCTCTCAGCCACTATCAGAGTAGTTCCAAATATATGCAGGAATATTACACTGATCACTTAAATGTGTTTTTTTTTGTTCCTATCAGATGCCCAGGTTAGTGCACATATAAAAAAATGGAATCTGTTTATTCCTTGATCTCCTGTATTTTGCTAGGTCATATACTGCAGATCAATTTGTCCTGGCAGCTGAATTAAATGTCCTTTACCTTGAGGTCTCATGGCATCACTCACTGTGGTTTCACAGCCACAGACCTAAGTCAGGGCTGCAAAGAACCTGCTTCCCCCCTTGTGTGAAGCTTGCAGAGTGAGCTGGGCTGGGGAGATGAGTCACTAGAAAAATCCTTGGTTTTGGCTAAGTCTCTTTTCTGCCTGCTAGCTCAACCCTGTAAACAGACTTGTGCAAACACTGTCACCTGTATAGGTAGAACAGAAAGATGAGGGGACCGTAAAATACTGACTTGATGTCAGCTTAGTCTAATGCTTAATCTTTTGCTTTAGTTCTGGATCGTAGATTGTAAAGGCAGCAGTAAGATCATTCATGCAGCGTATTTCTTGCAGCTGACTGTAGTTTTCTTCTTACCCTGTATGCAGATGGGCTTGGGCCACGAGCAAGGATTTGGTGCCCCCTGCTTAAAATGCAAGGATAAGTGTGAAGGATTTGAGCTTCATTTCTGGAGGTAAGTGATGCCAGATGTGTCTTAAGCTGTGACTCAGCACTGCAGATATTGGCCCATGTGGGCAAACGTGTAAGTAACTGCTTTTGTTCTCTCTTTCAGTTAAACTATTCAGATGCTTGAAAGAAGCTGCT
Organism: Tauraco erythrolophus; assembly: GCF_009769465.1. NCBI lineage: Eukaryota > Metazoa > Chordata > Aves > Musophagiformes > Musophagidae > Tauraco > Tauraco erythrolophus. The sequence goes on along the minus strand of NC_141468.1, from coordinate 29,764,690 downwards.
GTGTTTAGGTTCAGGGCCAGGGCTTCTCAGCTGCATTACAACAGAGCGTTTAAATATGTAATCACTTAAGAACATGCACTTCATCTGCACTGAAGTCAATGGTAGTACTTCTACTGAAGCATTTGCTTTAGCTTAATAAACAGTTGAAGTAGGTTTGTAAAAACATCTCTATCCCAACAGTAAGAGAGATGACAGGGAAGAAGTGTGCTTTACCTTGGTAATAAAATGCTTTCTCAGCTCCTGACCAAATACATAAGCTTTGATCTGAGATTTTAGGTAAAATTATCTTATCTGTATTGAAAAGGTGTTGAAACTTTGTATACATCTACAAATGACTTAGAAGGGAAGAGGTGTCATAATTCAAGTAAGTTAGATAGTACTTGGCCTTGGATGATGCACTCTTCCTAAATCAGTAAGAGCTGATGATAGTTGCAGTGAATAGGCTATGCTGTAGTCAATGCCATTGCTTTTGCAGAAATTTTGTATTCTGACAAGACTTCTCTTATCCTACTGAAACCTTAATGTATATGTCTAGCTAGCTCAGTTCACTGATTATACTGGGTGTGCTTTAAGATACAGTTTAGTGATTTTATTAAAAAAAATTAAAAATCTCTCTTAAAGGGAGAGCAGCCTGCACAGGACATAAAAAGAAGTAATGGTTAGTAGCACTAGCACATGCTAGCAATGAAAGTGATTGCACTTCACCAGTGCTATTGAGCTACAGTCATAACTGTATCTGCAGTAGGGTTTTATTAAGGTAGGCTTCACATCCCAGCCAGAGTGGCATCAGGTGCAGATAAGGCCTAGGAGATTTCACTTCTTTACCTAAGTGTTTGACTGCAGCTGAGACTCAATTTAGAAAATAATCAGAGAAACAGACCACAGCAAAAACTTGCTATAAGTTAATGAGGATATAGCTTCTCAGTTATGTATCTGTAATATATAACTAGATAAAGAACTTACCACTTCTTCTTCCATGTCCTTATTTGTAATACACTAATAAATAAACATGATCACCTAAAGACAGAAGAAATTATTTATGGAAAGACTCTTTTTTTCAATACACACTTGGTTGCAGAGGGGGCTTGTGTAGAGATAATAGAAAAATAGAACACAGTTCATGTGTGTAGGCAATTCAATAAAACAGAATAAGAATTTTTGCAGGAATAAATAGTGTTGTTTATCCATGGTTAGATGGGAAATTATGTCACTTCCTACTTGAGAGAAAGATCTTTGTTTAGGGCCAGCATGATAAATGGGGAAATCACAAGTGAGGGAGGAAAAAAAAAAAGACTAGGCCAGTTAACTTTTTCTCAACTTTTCCTTTTTGTCCTCTTTCTCTTAGTTCCTATTATTAAGAGACCTTGTAATTCCTAGCTTGTTCTTCAACATGGAAGAATCTGGGATAAAAAGATATGAATCGTCTAAAGTTATTTAGTCACATAATAGCATGTTTACCAAGCTAGTGTGTCTGCTTCTGTGTGTGTATTTGGAGGTTTTTGTGTGTGTTTTCTTTATGTACATATCACTATGCTCCTGTGGTTAGGGCTCATTGTGCCAGGTCCTGAATACATAGCTTATCACAGCACTGTCTGTCCTAGAAAGCAAGAGCCTGTAGACAGCAGTGGGTTAGAAAGCAATAAAGAAAAAGCCGTAAAACCAGTGGCTGTTTAGTTAAGATTAAGATTTAATTTAGAAATCTATTCAACATAGGATAGACCAGGTAAATAAGGTGGCTGGAATAGTCTGAGAAGCATATTCTAGGTGTCAGACAAATGTGGCACATACCTCTGAAACAGTTGAAAAGTTAGCTATTGAGGCAATTCAAGAATGAGTTAGAAAATTGCTGTTTCTCCAGCAGAGCTGCTACTGGGGACAGGAAGGGTGTGAATCTGAAGTCTGAAATCCGTCTTGTGTAAAGAGTTTTCAAAGGAAAAAAATATATTAATATGCTTTGCATGATAAAGAGATTTTGGGAGTCTATCACTTGAAGAGAAAGGGATAGATTCTGAATACCTGTTCACTTAGTCGTGTTAGCCTTAAAATCTGAAACTCTATTTTAGTAGAAGCAAAGCATAGCAGAATTGGACAGCATATGGTCTTTATAACATGAATGATCAGGAGCAGAATGAACAGTCTACAAGTTCAAGTTTAATCACTAATTTCACTATTACTTCTCTGTAAAAGACAGGTGTTGAAGTAAGGATTATAGTTAGAGAAACTGTTAGAAGTTGGGAAGAGTAATTGTGGTGGGCTGACCCCAGCCAGCAGCCAAGCACCCGCACAGCTGCTTACTCCCTGTCCCCTCACAGCGGGGTGGGGGAGAGAAAAGGAAAGATAAAAGTGAGAACTCATGGGTTGAAATAAAGTCAGTTTAACAGGTGAAGGAAAGAGGAGGAAAAAAAACCCAAGCAATGCGAAGGCAGTCACTCACCACCTCCCACCAGCAGACGGATCTTCAGCCAGTCTCTAAGCAGTGTCCCCTTTGGAAGTCATAATCGCTGCCTTCTTCATCCTCTACTCCACCTTATTGCTGAGCGTGATATTACATGGTATGGAGTATCCCTGTGGCCAATTTGTGCCAGCTATGCTCCCTCCCAGCTTCTTTCCCACCCCCAGCTTACTTGCTGAGGTGGGAATAGAGTTAAAAAAAAGAAAAAGCCCTGACACTGTGCAAGCACTACTCAGCACTAGCTCTGGCAACTGTTTTAGCCACGGATCCAAGACACAGCACCGTACAGGCGCTATGAAGAAGGGTGCATGGATGCCAGCTGGACCCAGCGCAGTAAGTGAGGCAGTAGTGGTGTTTGCAGCACGGGCAGGCTGTGCTCCCTGCCGTGGTCTATGTGAGGGTGACTCTGCCTTCTCCCGAGTGGAGATAGGGAGCTTCAGCAGAGCACGTAGTTTTCGTTCCCTGGTCTGATACGTGAAAACTCTGGTGTACCTCAAAGAGCTAGATGTGATTTCTCTGTGTGTTTCTGCATAAAAGAGCCTCGATTCTGCCTTCGGGGCGTCTGATTGGAAAGTGCATGAAAGAATCCAAGTATACCTATGTGGTAGCAGGGCTTTACACGGAGTTCCTATACTGTTCTTCTCTATACTGAGAGCATTTGGAAAATACCTCTCCTAGAGTGAGAGCGCTCTTTAAGTGCTTTGTGCTATAATTCTTAGCGCAGCGTGTAAGGTGGTTATATAGGTGCAGAACTGTTAATTTAGGCTAGTACAGAAATGGTGCTGAACAAAGCCCTTTGGAAAACTTGTTCTTAAATTTTGCAGTTCTGAAAGCCTCAGCGCTGTGAGCTGAACGCAAAGTGAATACAGTGAGAGCTACAGTCTACAAGGGTAGCTGAGTGGTGAACAATTACCTGCTTTATCTTAGTGCCTTAACAGCTTTTGCTTTTAAAATTGTCCTTGGAATCAGGCTTCTGTCCAAGCGTAGCAGCAGCAGGCAGGGTCTTCTCATTTGATATGTTAGATTTCTTTCAGACTGCAAAATGGCCTCCACAAAACTCCAGCCAGCCTGTGCTGCTAAGAGTCTGCTGCTCAGATACATCTTTGCTCTTTGGGAATACGTTTCCCACTAGAGGGAAGTGTGGGACCGGAGTCGGAAGTTGCAGAAAGTGGGAGGGAAGGTTTTGATTTATCTTGCTGGTGTATATACCGGAAAGAGATAATTGTCTCTGGTGCGGCCTGCCAAGATATTAAAAAGCTTCTGGAGACATGAGTCTTAAGCTTTGGAATGACCTTTTTCAGCATCTGGCTTCTCTGCACAGATACCATCCTTGGAAGGCAAGGGAAAACTTTCAGTTGGCTTTAATATTTTCTGATACTACAGCTGACAGGCAAGTACTGAGGCACAGTTCAAAGCCTTTGCAATTACTATAGCTGCATTAATAGCAAGAAAACATAACAGACAGAATCATAGGAAGAGGTTAGTCTTTCTACATGGAGGATACAAGTCTCGGGACTTAACAGGTATTTGTTGAGGGCTTTTCTGTGCTTGCAGCTGCCACCTCCTGTCACTAGGAGCCACTGCAAAGCCAATGTAGGAAAAGTCATGATCTGAATTATTTTTCCTCTCTGTACACCAAAAGATAGAGGAGTAAGAGGATGGCTGACATTTAGTTTTGGAGAAGGAACTAGAAGTCTTTGATCCTTGCTGTCAGTAGACATCCAGGACACAGGAATTCACCAGCTTGAGAGGGAGGGTGGAATCGTGTACTTCCCTTCTTCCTCTTTCAACCGAGACCTGGAAGCAAGGTGTAATCCGCTAGATCTTCCTTTTACGGTGATATACAACTTTTAGTTGCACAAATTTTGACCCTTTTTCCCTGTCTTCCATATTTTGAATGAGAAAAGCTTCCCAAACTGCTGAGATTTGACCGGAGGAACATTTCTCTCCTTTACTGAAGTCCTGAGTGCTGTGAACACATAAGCAGGAGTCCCTAATACTTCCTTCAGTAGGGATCTTGCTGAATGTCCTCAAGTGAAGGGAAAATCTTTTTGACAATGCAGATGGAAAGAACAAGAAATTCTCACTGCCTGTCGTCTTGATAGAGCCAGAGGATATATAGTTGTTATACATATATACATGTATATGTATAGTCTGTATGTGCATATATGATAGCAACTATTTTTCCTGACATGTGGGAGATGTTTGCTTTAACACCAAAAGTAAAAATTAAGCATCGCTTATCTGACAGACTTACGAAGTGTAAGTTTGAGGTAATGGGATGAGGTCACTTCAGTAAGATAGCTGTATTGTAGTCAAAGAAATGACAAGCTGATCTGTTTGAAGTAGAAGTGATTGACCATATCCCTTCTGCAGAAGGGATGGTGACTAATGAACAGGACTTAGATGTGGCAACTTAGTGGAACTAGGTATGACTAAATTGTAAACAGTGTCATGCAGGAAGTTATGTGTGTAAATGTCAACTGGGTATCTTTTAGGACTGGAAATTATTCAAGAAAAGGGATTATAAATCAGCATAGGAAACTTTTTTGGCTGCTAGCAGTGTACAGTCATGTTTGTGTGGCTGAGATCCAGGGGAGCCTTGGGGAGCAGGGGAAATGGCAACAGCCTCAGGGATTTTTCGTGGACTTACTGAGACATGCTGACATCAGTGGTGACTCAGCATTCTCCGCATTCTTTCTGGATTGTTTTCTCCTGCATTTGGTGACTTAATTATCCACAAGCTCTAATGCCAGGGCCTCTACATTTGTAATTTTGTAACATAGCCCCTGTAGCAGTTTCTTGTAAACTCCCTGTAGGCAAAGAGTTGTTCACTTAATCTTGAAAGAGCAGGGAGATAACATTAAACTGAAATGTAGACAGTCAGATTCTTAATTTAAGCAAGTCTGGGATGGGGAGAGATTGAACGTCTCATTATTTTCAATGCGAGTATAAAGCACAGTAGTTCTGTGCCAGTTTTCACAGTGGTACTCAGGAAGGAGCTGAGGACAAGTTGTATGCTTTCACTCCTTTGCAACTATCTGTTCATCTATTCATCAGGACAACAGAAAATCTCTCACAGATACCGAAATTAGTGAAACACGTTAAGCCTTCAAGGTGGGACTGAAGATGATAAAAGCAATTGAGTCAGTGTTCTCCTATTGGAAACAAAAACAGGATCTCAAAGCTGTTTTGTATTCTGAGAGGTTACTACTAGAAAAATAGATATGCAATTTCATGATGTGGCGTGAGCAAAAATAAGGTGCCCTTGTGGCTTTTCCGGCATGTGTGAAAGTCTCAGGGCAAAAATCCCACCACAGCTTGTTGGGGATGGTCTGGTCTCTGCAGGCTTTCAACACTGCTTCACTGTAGTCAGGTGCTGTACCGACTGGGGAGAGCTGCACAAACTATCACACTGCTGGCTGTGACCGCACAGGCAGTACAACAATACAGATTGTTCTTACCAAGTTCTCTTTTGCAAGCAGAGCAGTTCTGGACAGCAAGATGATACTTTACTTGCTTGAGTTTTGCAGGTTACCTAAGAATGTTCTTTCACCAACATTATTAGATCACATCCTGTCAAGAGGCAAGACTAAGACTAGGGCTTACTATTACTAAAGACTTACATTGAAAAAGTGAAGAAAATTTCTAAGCTATTATTCAGTTGGACTAACTGCTTGAATTCAAGTTTCATGTGTACCGTGAGGCATGTAACTGCATGATGCTCATGATGTAATAATGAACTAAACCTGCAAAAAGTAAGGTCTGATTCTGTTGCTTTGTATTAGATTTTGAAGATATAATTGAGAGTTGCTAATAAGGTATAATCATATGCATGCCTTAAAAGATGAGCGAAGTGAATATAAATTGCTTTATTAGTATATTAAATAGTCTCTAAGTATTAGCTAAGTAAAGGACTCGTGTAGACTGATGCTGAACATCTTGCAAAATTTTATGTTGTAAGTGCTTGAGATGCATAGTACAGCATTTAAGCTTAAGGGGCAATGCTAGTTCGTGCTTGAACGTTTTAGTAAGCTGGGAGATTGCAAAGTGCTTAGTGTTTACTAGGTATACCGATAAGTATCAGTTTTGAAATTCTGTGCATCTTTCCTGTTGTGGAAATGAGTTGGAAGTCACACAAGCTGTCAGACAGCTTATAGCTTAATTATTGATCTCTTTAGCTTTTTGTGTGTTGCAAAGTGGAGTCTGTTGTGCTTAACGTTCTGATGTTGCTTGTTATTTTTAGAGCGCAGCAGCTCGTTTCTGTTGCAGATTTAGCTATTTTTATTTGGAGTGGGCTTTATAACTTTACCATAACTTATGGCTGCTGTATAATCACATGACCAGGGCAGCATCCATCACATGCTGGAACGATAGTACCTCACATCATAAACAGGTGTACATATATAGCATGTATCTCTGGGGCTATCTGTGCATTGCTTCACATGACCAGTTATATGCAGGTCCTCTTTCTTCCTTCCTTTCTCATGACCTAATTGCATGCTGTAGTCATGGGCTGTTCTTGTCATGTAACTGCTAGGTGCCTCAAGATAAGATATGTATCTTGCCTTCAGGCCTTTAGAAAGCAAGGTGCAGAGTAATGTTAGAGTTCAACAGGTTTTGGCAAGCAGGGTTGAGAAGCGTTTTATAGACAGTAGTTTTATGCGGTTTGCTATGTGAAGAACAAATTACGGAGTAGAATATTACTCATTCCTCTCTTAACTCTAGAGATCCAGAAGGTTGATCTGTTTTCTTAGGCTATAATAAGAACCTTTAGTTAATATCCAGCTTCACTAATTTCCATATACTGTGACTGCTTGCTTCGAAACGAAGCTCTGGGGAAGCCATTAATAAATAGTTAACTGGTCTAATCGTAGAATCATAGCATGGTTTGGGATGGAAAAGACCTTAAAGATCATCTAGTTCTCACCCCTCTGCCATGGGCAGGGACACCTTCCACTATATCAGGTTGCTCAAAGCCTCATCCAACCAGGCCTTGAACAGCTCCAGTGATGGGGCATCCATAACTTCTCTGGGCAACCTGTTCCAGTGCCTCACCACCCTCAGAGTGAAGAATTTCTTCCTTACATCTAATCAAATTTCAGTTTCAAGCCATTGCCCCTTGTCTTATCACTACATGCCCTTGTAAAAAGTCCCTCTGTGGCTTTCCTGTAGGCCCCCTTTAAGTACTGGAAGGCTTCAATAAGATCACCCCGGAGCCTTCTCTTCTCCAGACTGTACAGCTCCAACTCTCTCAGCCTGTCTTCATAGCAGAGCTGTTCCATCCCTTGGATCATCTTTGTGGCCCTCCTCTGGACCTGCTCCAGCAGCTCCATGTCCTTCTTATGTTGGGGACTCTAGAGCTGAACGCAGTATTCCCGGTGGGGTCTCACGAGAGCTGAGTAGAGGGGCAGAATCACCTCCCTCGACCTGCTGGCCATGCTGCTTTGGATGCAGCCCAGGATACGGTTGGCTTTCTGGGCTGCAAGCGCACATTGCTGGCTCATGTTGAGCTTCGCATCAACCAACACTCCCAAGTCCTTCTCCTCAGGGCTTCTCTCTATCTGTTCTCCACCCAGCCTCTATTAGTGCTTGGCATTACCCTGACCCATGTGCAGGACCTTGCACTTGGCCTTGTTGAACTTTGTGAGGATCCACGGTTCTGTTTATTATAAGTGAATTGTTTAATTATGTTTAAGGTAATAAATTGCTATCTAATAGCCCTTAATCAAAGGAGTTCAAATGTGGTGTATATGAAACAATACTGTTTTTATCTTAGGAAGTAAAGCCTTCTACCTTTTAAGGATGTTATATGTGAAAATTCCCTGTACAGCGTGTGCCAGAGTACCTCTGACTGGGTTCAGAGCCGTTTGAAAGGCTTTGTCCATATAAGCCTTTCACTTTTCTTTCATCTTCTCTTTTAAAAGCTGAGCTTTGAACAGAACTTGATGCAATTACACTGTATGTATGGCTATGTGCATTTTTTTCCTTTCTAGGAAGTACTTGTTTCCTCTTGATAGCAAGACTGTGATAACCAAGTATCATGCATACAGTGAAATGCGTATGAAGAAAATAATATAGCGTGTGTAATTTTGAGGGTATAAAGAGAAGGTGGAAAACCGAAAGCCTGAGTAAATGCTTGCTGGGGAGAATCATGTTGATGCATTTAACTCATGGATGGCTACCCATAATAAATATGGTACGTGGGAGATAATGGACATGTATATGTGTGATCAGTGCTGAGATGTAACTGAAGGAATGATAGAGCATTGTATTCAAAATGCATTAGTGTAGTTGGCTGATCTCTATCTGATCACGATCTCTGTGAACAAAGACCGTAACTAATACAACAGGAGAACTAAAGAATATCCTCAAAATGTGTTGACATAGAGCAGAACAATGTATATATTCCTTAATCAAAGCACTGAAAACAAGGGTTTGGATTCCCGGTGGTGGTGTTACTACACATGCAGCTGGTGTGAGATGTAATTCTCAGCTGAGGCTGTAACTTTTTTGCTGTTTCTCTACATTTCAGAAAAATATGCCGCAACTGCAAATGTGGCCAGGAAGAGCATGATGTCCTCACAAGCAATGAGGAAGATCGGAAAGTGGGGAAACTCTTTGAAGATACAAAATACACAACCCTTATTGCAAAGCTGAAGAATGATGGTATTCCCATGTATAAACGCAATGTAATGATACTGACTAATCCGGTGCCAGCCAAGAAGAACATATCCATCAATACTGTGACTTATGAGTGGGCTCCTCCTGTTCAGAATCAGACACTTGTAAGTCTAACTCACTTTTTTTTCATGTTCAAGGCAAGAGTTAATGGGAAATAGAGAATTACAGCTTACCTGAAGGATAAATTTGCCTCTTGTAGTTGTCTTTTCTTCCTCCTCAAAACTGAAAATATGATGCTTGTTTAATGAGCTTTGCCTCTGTCATCTTGTGGAGATGGATGCTTGTCTGTGGAATTTCTTGAGAACCAGAGAGATGAGGTGTTTTTTAATAGATATAGGATTAAGCATTATCTTCTCAGTACCTGAAGTCCAATTTCTCTAACCTGCCTTTTTTAGTAAACTTGAAAAATTTGCATGGAGTGTGGGCTTAAAAGCAAAAAAAAAAAAAGACAAAAAAAAAAGCCAACAACCAACCAGGAAAAAAGAAAAAACCACCCCACAACAAAAAAAACACCAACCCCACAACAATTTATGTCATTGTTTAAAGTTAAGGGGAACACTCAGTCTTGCATATAGCTTTTACTGTATATGGTAAGAGCAAGATCAGTGTTGACATCTAAAAGAGCAACTCTCTTCCAGTATGTTTTCAGCTGAAGTAGATGAGATGGTAGATAGCCTTCTGAGGATTTTACTTCGCTTCTCGAACTTTGATTGCTAATTTACTGTACTGCAGTGTTGTGTGATCCATGCTGGAATCACATTGTCTCTGTCTACCTCTCAAAATACCCTTTTTCAGTGAATTAATCAAACCTTGTGCATCTAAATCGACTGTTACTTAACATTCAGTTGCCACTTTGATTTTTAGACTTGCCTTGCTTCATTAAAACTAGAGCTTTTTTGTTTATTTAGCTAGAATTGTTTCTATGATGGGCTGTGTGCCCCAGGCAGACTATTTCAGCTTCTACTTTTTAAAGCTATATTGATGATCAGTAGTTTTAGATAGCTTGGAAGAGACAAGATGCCATGTAAATGTTAATTATTGTTTACTCTGAGAAGTAATAACTCTATTCTGCATGTTGTAAAAGGCTTAAAACGAAGCCTGTGTCTTACTCTGGGAAGAAGCCAATTAATACATCTGCTGTATTTTTTCTCTATCTGCTGTGTTTCGGGAGCTTAATGTTTATGGAAAGAACCTTGTTTCTGACAAATTTGACTGTCGCTAACAACAGTAGAGATGATTTTAGTTGCGTGTTTACTTAAAAGGATGGGTCTATAGTTGAAGTGGCATCTGATATCTAATTCCTCCTGGTTCAGGCTAGGCAGTATATGCAGATGCTACCAAAGGAGAAGCAGCCTGTTGCTGGCTCGGAAGGCGCACAGTACAGGAAGAAGCAGTTGGCAAAGCAGCTGCCTGCTCACGATCAAGATCCTTCAAAATGCCACGAGCTCTCCCCCAATGAAGTTAAGCAGATGGAACAATTTGTGAAGAAGTACAAAAACGAGGCGCTTGGCGTAGGAGATGTCAAGCTCCCTGGTGAGGTGGAAGTAAGAGCTCCTGACAAGAACAATGTGAACAATGGTGATAGAGGCACCTCAGCTGCTGTAGGAGCGATGGAGGACAAGTCTCCAGATCAGAAGGCATCTCAGTATGTAAGTATAATAAAACAAAGATAAAACAAGAAGGTATGTGACCATCCGAGTGCTCTCTTTGGTCATTTTGACCCAATTAATGTGTGTGTTAACTTGGAATAGTGAAAATCTGGGGAGGGAAAGAAAGAAGGGGATCTGGAAAACCTTACGGATGTCTGCACAGAACCCTGATTTCTGACTGTATTTAGTGCGTTGCAGCAAAAAACTTCCTAAGCAGCCTTTTCATCCTCGTTGCAAAAACATGTATAGCAGGGTGGCTTTTACAGAATAATAAACTTGTGTAGTCTTAGGGACTAATTGCTACACTTTTCTCCTCTTGAAGAGTTTAGTTTAATTTTAGAAGTTTGTTTTCTTCTCTTTCTTGGAAGAGCACCAAAATTACCCACTTGACGAATTCTGTTTAAAAATTAAATGAAACGAAGAGATAATAGAGTAACACCTCTCCTTCCCGTGTCCAACAAGCCAATCTGTATGACGGCTGTTTTTACTAGCCTTCTTATCATATTCAGATCTATTTTTTTTTCCTTTCACATCTGATTTCTGCCTTGTAATAGCTCAACAAAAAATAAGGTATGTAAAATTACCCAGTTTTAATGGATACTTCTAAAACTATAGCCTTAAAGTATTTCTGACACAACTTGCTGACTTCTGCTCTGCATGTCTTGGCTACCAATTATGATTACGAAATAGGGGTAGGATTACTGAAGTAACATTGAACTGGTTTAGTGAAGGTAGAACTTTACTTCAGAGTGGCAAAAGTTCCTGTAACTTTATTTCCAGAAACGTTGCTATTGTATGTATGAATCACAAAAATTATTTGTCTTCAGGTTACTTACAGAAAATTAATATACAAGTTCTAGATGGAGATCAAAGTTTGTTAACGTGGTTGTAGAATATGGCTTTCGGTGTTGGAGGGGTGTTGTGTGCTGCTTTGGGGTGGGAGGATGTTTGTTTTTTAAACTGACACAGTATGTTACTTCTAGTGTAATTCATATGGAATATAAAATTAACACTTAAGCCTTAGCTTTGAACATGCTTACTTACCTTAATCAGTCACCTTGCTGTGACTTTTGATTACCTGTTGCTTCTTTCTAAAATTAATTATTGAGGTATTTTTGCCATTATCTTGTCGTGGAGATTCTAGGATACCAAAAAATTATTTTTATCGTGGCTTAATTAGGTTGCTGTCATTTTGTCTTAACTCAGCCTCTCCTGCTGGGTTGCTTTAGTTTCACTGCAGCAATTCTTCCCTTACCTCCTGAAGAAAGACTCACAGAAACACACACCTTGCATTGTACCCCACGGGCCAAATGGCTTGGACTACATTAAGTCAAGGGCAGGAGGCACTCCGTCCTCTTGAGTAATTGTATCAGAAGGTGCTTTGTTTTTACATTACACCTATTTATCACTTCCAGAGCTTTCTTACTTGAGCACCTGAGTGTACCTCCTACTGTTTAGGCCAGGCGTATCTCATCACTGAGTGCAGTGATTTAGAAAGAAGCTTAAAAGTGTTTACTGTTATTGAACACTTGAACTGTTTAAGATTTAGATACGTTATTTTTAAGGGTTTTTTTGGTCTGGTTTCTGCAATGTGACTTAGAATACATACACACACACACAAAATTAAAAAATGAGGCCATTTGTGGCTGGCCTTGTAGTGATGTGAATCATGGAGAAAACCTTCCCAGGATGTTCAACCCAGTCAGACCAACTGGAGTGCAGGAAATGCCAAACTGGTGATTAAACTGTAGACTAAAATTTTTATTTCAGTAACATAAACCACCTGTGTGTGTTGGCTTGATGACAATACCCCCTCTGTAAGCAGGTATAGGGCAGAAGGCTGACTATGAACTTTTTGGAACTATTTGTAGTGTAGTTGTGTTCATAAACTTTGTAGTCCCTTTTCCATGATCACTCTCACCATCCTAAGGTCGTTAATCATGGACTATTGGACAACAGCCATGAGTGACTAGCATCCCTAGAACACAGCTGTAAACAGAATGACTTAGAAATGTTCACTTTTTTTTTTCTCACCAGTGATGCAGATATGACTTGATCTTCTCACGACCTATAAGTACAGCCATTTTCTTGTCATGTATTGTAGTCATAGTCTAGTGGGTTAGCTTTGATGGAGGCTCCTTATTCTCTCCTTATTCTTGAGTATGCAAAGCTCATAGAACATAAGATGAATTTTAATTACCTGTTGTTGCTTTTTTTAAGAACTGTAGTGGTAAGAGTGTGAATATGGCAAAATACAATATTCCTTTCAAGTAGCACTAGTGCTATGTCAGTAGAACCTATATCATCTTGAATTGCTTAGCTAAACGTGCACTGTGGCATCATGTCACATGATGTCTGATCATGGAAGGAAACTAATGCTTTAATATAAGCCTGGGAAGGTGGGATTTATTAAATATGTTGGTAATATCTAATTGCTGTAAACGTACCTCTTGAAAGATATATTTAACTTGACAATAATGTCTTTCCAGTCCTGCTATCGCTGCAAACTGAACATGAAAGAAGGTGACCCAGCTGTCTACGCAGAACGTGCTGGATATGACAAATTGTGGCACCCAGCTTGTTTTGTCTGCTGCACCTGCAGTGAACTGCTAGTAGACATGATCTATTTCTGGAAGAATGGTAACCTGTATTGTGGAAGACATTATTGTGATAGCGAAAAACCCCGCTGTGCTGGATGTGATGAGGTAGGAAACATCCTAGTCCTTTGTTTTAGCACACAAGTTTGCTCCCCTGAAGAAATGAGTATGACTTTTAGTGAAATATTTCAGTGCAGGGACATGGTGTGCCTTCACCAGTTTTAGCCGATTGTAGTTGCAAGGACCTGAAACTGATATGGATGCTCCACATTCAGGAAGATCCATTTGTGGGGGATCTTGTGTGGGGATTTTGTGTGTTCTGCAGGGACACAGCATGTAATACACGAGTGCAAATTGTTTATCAAGTCCCAGTTATTCAATTTTCTCATGAATGGCACTAGGGGGAGCGCCTGACTAAGTTACAGCTGGTACAGCATAGAGGTAACAGCCTGCCTAGTGTCTTTGGCATCTATTGACTCTTGATAAACGAAATGCAGGCTTTTGGAAAAGAGTCAAACATGCAAATGCATTTGTTCTTGTTGTTGAAATCATTTGAAACAGTGGAATCGCCAGGAGCTCCTTGGAAATTACAAAACATCCTGAGGCTAGCTCTATTAAAAGAAATACTATTCAAATGCATGTATTAATATTTGTTTGTATCTTCCTCATAGCTAATATTCAGCAATGAATATACTCAAGCGGAAGGTCAAAATTGGCATCTGAAACACTTCTGCTGTTTTGACTGTGATTGTGTTTTGGCTGGGGAGATCTATGTGATGGTGAATGACAAACCAGTCTGCAAACCCTGCTACGTGAAGAACCATGCTGCGGTAAGGTCCTTCCACACCTATTGGTGCTGTGAAGGAAGGGAACGTACAGCTATGGAGCTTGAAACCCTTACTTTCTCCTGGTGTGGGAGTATCTGAAGAGTATAAGTTGAATGCAAGATTAGGCTCAAGTCAATCATCTTTTTCCACTTTGGAAAAAAAACACCTTAAAAGCAGACAAGTATTTTGTCAATTCATAAACTTGGAAAAAAAGCCGCTTGCAGGGGCGGAGAAGGCTGTTCTTAAAATACCTTTAATTTTGCCAGTGGTGAAGTGGGATTTTGTAACAGGAGGAATAAAGTAGATGAAGATAAATAATGCTGCTAAGCATTTAGTTTGTGTCAATCATAATTTGTTATGACCAGTGAGATTCAAGTGCAGCTGGTCTGCTAAAAGCCTGTAGTGGCAACTGCAATCTAGGTACTTCGTTTCTTTGTATTTCTAACCACATGATGCGATAGAGCTAGGAGTTTGGGAAGGTTTGGTAGCTCTCTGTTCCTAGTTATACTAAGACCTCCAATCTGAGATGATGATCCCTTCATGTCTACCAATTAACTAGCTATTAGTTGAGAGTATGGCTGATGTGCATCTAGACTGTTTATGTAGTTAATGGAGAGAAAAAACTGTTATCTGTAGCTGGCAGTTAATATTATCTCCTGAGGTAGGTGTGGGGAATTACCTTTTGGAGAGGCTTTTTTTTCTCTTAAAACATTGACTTCCCTGAGATCGAAATGATATTTTTTGGCAACCAGATTTTAAGACTAATTACATCCAAGATTTTCTAGTAACCTTTAATTCTTTGGCATTGCTTTACAGCTGCCAATGCACAGGAAGATTTGTAACTAATCTCTTCAAAAGTATGGGTTAATATCTGAAGATCTGTGCCGTTTAGCACAACAAGTTTTTATCATTATTTAGGCTTTGGGAAATCTAGCCATCGTAACTCTCTAACTGTAGTCCCAGCAGCAGCTAACTTCTTGTGTGCGTTTTATTATTTCATGTTGTGTCCTCAACTGCATTTTGATCAGAAACGCTGCTTTAAAAAGAAAGGAAAATCAAAAGATGGAGCCCTATTTCAAAGGCTGCTTTTAACACCTGTTTCTCTTCTCCAAAACACTTAAGAATTCCAGCTTTTGTTGTACTTGTAGAGAGAGTGTGTATGCATCATTTAAGTGTCGTTTCGTTTCTAAACAGATCTGCCAAGGCTGTCATAATGCTATAGATCCAGAAGTTCAGCGTGTGACATACAACAACTTCAACTGGCATGCTACACAGGAATGCTTCTTGTGTTCCTGTTGCAGCAAGTGTCTAATTGGCCAGAAGTTCATGCCAGTGGAGGGGATGGTCTTTTGCTCAGTGGAATGTAAGAAAAAGATGATGTCTTAAGAGATGTGCACAGAACCAAGTGTTGCTGCGTTCCAAAGGCTCTTGCTTTTCTACTGTAAAATACATAGTATTGGGGCATTTAAAGTTATTGAAAGTATTAAATAGCATTTTCCCAAAGATTTTTTTTTTGAATGTCTAAAACTTGCTATGTAATCTTCATTTCTTAACCATAATAATACTTTCTTTTTTTTGGAATGTTATTCCTGAGTCTTATGTCAAATGGCTTTGTATCTCAGAAACATAAGAAAAAATGTATTGTCAACTATATATGCTTTAAGAGAGCTCTTCACCGTGAAGGGTTTTTTTTTTTTGTATTTTGTCTAATGGAAGAAGAAAATGTGAAAATGCTCCAATTTTTCTTGTTTTGTATCATAAATGTAACTCTTCCACTTTTGGTGTCACTAATTTATCATTTTTATAGTTTCCCTGCTTTCATCAAGCACTTTAGACAAAATGATCAGCTTTACCACCTCATACAGTTTTGTTCACTAGGCCTCAAGTATGCAGGGAGAATTAAGTTAAAAAAAGTTGCCTGTAATCATTTGCTTGTTGTTGACACATGGGTTCTTGAGGGATAGTAACTACTCTCACATCTAGTTTGTAAAGAAACTCTGCACCAGTAGAAAGCTGTGTCAGATCATGTTTCTCTTTCTTACAACTGTTCATGCCTAGAAAAGTTTTCATTTTATGAATGCTGCAGTTACTTTACAGATATCTTTGGGGGGGGGGGGGAGTGGAAGATAAGAGGAGGTCTTGCCCACATTTAAAAAAAAAATAAAATCCAGCATTAGTGGGTGTCACTCTTATCCTTTCAGAACTAGCTTCTGTTTTTTCATGAATGTTCTTTTCCTAAATTGTGCCCTCTATCAGAGAGACATGGCACAAAATACCATATGCATTTCCAAGAATGTAATTCTGCAGAAGGATCATGCTTAGGCTTTTGATTTGTCACTTCTTACCAAAGCACAAAGAAGTCTTTCCCAGAAGACTTTCAGTATTTGAGTAGACAAAAAAATCACAGCTGTGTATTAGCTTTGCTTACTAGATAAACCAAATGTGTAGTTCTCTTTCTTGTTCTTAAGAATTACAGATCTAAAGTGAAACTTGTTAGCTGTCTCTGTGCCAAGTAGTGAATGGAGAGTCTTTGGCCTAAAAAAAATTAAATAAAATTAAAATAATTTTTAAAAATCTATGCAAGTCTTATGTTCAGCTCTTCTTTAAGTTTTATGGTGGTTGTATTGTAACACTGACAAATAAAGATTAGTTGTGTCCACTTGAGTTGTCTACTAATTCTGTTCATGTTGAATTCTTTTTAGAGGAGGCAAAGAGGAAAGGAAATGTTTCCATACTTCCCTTTAGCTTTGATGTTATTTCCAAAAAAACTTAAGGTTTGTATTACTGTAAAGTGCTTACTGTCTTGTGTAATATTGTTGATGTGCTTATAGGTGTAAAACAATGGGTCTTGTTCCAACAAATACACAACTCAGTGTGAGTGTACTTGCTTGCTTAAACTGTGGCCTTGATTATATTTTAAGACAGCATGGGAAGTTTTGATTTCACACAGGTGAGCTAATGTGCTAAGAAAATAAAGTGCATTTTGATCCTTTGAGTACTGCAAAAATAAGGCACTGGTGTGAGATACATACTTTATTTGTTGTCTAAATTGACATATAAACTTTAAGTCTGTGTTCTGGAAGCCTGTACAGCTTTTCTCAGGGACCCTCAGGATGTACAAAAAAAGTGGATGTCTTTCATCTCATACCAATGGGGCTGTATTCTTGCCAGATTTGCAGTTTCAAACCAAGGAAAAGCAGGATGCCTCAGAAGAGAAGGTATTTCCATTTTTCCATTGAAGTGCTCCTTAATCTGCAACAGGACATGCTGTGACGATGCCAGTTGGGGATGTAGGATAAGGTCTTATTTAATTATTATTTATGAGGATGGCTTAATATTGCCAGGATTTTACTTGGCTTGAGTACATCCGTCCTCACCACTCACTGACATCTATGCCACTTGCCCCGCCCCTCCCTCGCCATCCCATGTAACAGCTCGCTCTCCTTAATGCAGTTACTTGCACTGATAGTAGCCCTACTTTTCACTTTGAATCTTTTTCTGTGCAGTTATGGTTATTAAACTTTATTATGGTGTAACCTTCATTTAAAAAGATGAGCAGGTGCAACCTTAGGACTTAGTTATTCCATCAAGACAGAATTGCTAAGGAAATTCATGTCAAACCAAACATCTCAATAGTCCATCATTTTCTGGGCCTGGCTTTTTCCATGTCTCTTTTGAAGCATGCTGGCTTGCTGTCTTTACCTAGCTCTCTTTTTGAGGAGCCTGATTTTTTTTTTTTCCCTTGCCTGGTTGATCCTTTCTGGCTCTTTTCCCTGGAACCTGATGCATCTAGGTGTTCCTGTTTCAGGGTAGCTAAAGTTTAATCTGTGTCCATGCAGTAATTGGAAAGGATCATGTCATAGGAAGGTCAAGTACAATGTGCAGATGATACAGAGGGGAGACAAAGATGCTGCTGTGTGACTATGCCATAGATCAGGAGATGGTTAGGAGTGCTAAACAGCTCTTGTGATGAGCTAGGAAGGAATTTTTGTTCTTGAAGATAATGCTTTTGGTGTTAACTGAAAGATGTCAACATACTGGAGCTTGAAAACAAGCATTATGGTGATTTCATTCTGTCACTGCCATAATAAAAATATTGGCAGTTAAGTGTTGGGGTGTTTTTCGTCTTGTATTTTTTGGCTATTTTATCATGGAGGTCCCTTTGGATCTACTTATCTTAGCATGCGTTATCTGTTTGTCTTAGTATTTATCTTAGAAGCTTTTGCATACTTCAGTAATAAAAGTACATACTTTGCAGATGAAATTTTGAACTCAAAGTATGAAAGTTGAAGCTCTATACTTAAGAGTAGATCTTTGCTGGTAAGAAAGCCTTATAAGCACTCATTGTAATGACATGCTCGTCTTTTCAGAAATAGTTTATTGGCTGAAAGGAACAGCCTGAAGAGGTGATTAGCCGGCTCTATGCCACTGCCAGAGAGACATATTTGATTTTAACTCTTCACGTGTTGAGCACCAAATGAAGGCAAAGATTCACGGCAGAAGACAAGTTTGTCCTTGTCACTATCAGCATGTGTGAGAAGAAAAAGCCCAAATTTACCTTTGAGATGTAACTTTCTGCCTGTCTTAGCTTTGTGTTCTGTGTTGCATTTTATGTGGTTTCTGTGACAATGTAGGTTGTTATGACTTGAAGTTTGAGGTTTCAGAGTAGGGTTGTGTTTTTAGCTACTGGCTATGAAGAACAAGTAGGGTTTTGCAGTAGAACAATTTAACAGTAGGGATTGAACAAAAGTAGGGTGCAGCTTAAGCCATGGCAGGAGAGGGCACCAAAGAGACCATCCTGACACTGACCTAACTGCAACAACTGGCAACTTGATTTTTTTTTTCCGTGTAGCAGTCAGCCTTTTTAAAAAAAAAAACAAACACCTAGAATTACCACATTTCTGTCCAGTTACATTTCTAACACTGTGAAATTTTGAAATTTGCGTAGTGCCCAAAAATTACAGAGAAGGTGTAGTGCCATGGAGATTATTGGTAAATCCTGCTTCACTTAACCTGTTGATAACCTTGGCTGGAGCATCTAGATGTTATTACCTGTTGGTTGACCGCAGAGCTCAGGCTCCCAGGAGGTTCGTTGTACAAGCATTGCAACACATCTCCTCCATGTCCCGAGAGCAAAGAAGCTCTCTGGGGTACTCAGCATGGGTAGCTCCCACTGCTTTTCAGGAGATATGGATGTTTATGCACGTGACAGGCTTTTAGCACTCATAGTTTTTGTCTTTTTTTAAGTGCTTCATATAGTAAAACTTACTTGTGTATGTCATTCCAAATATTAGCGTATTAATTGGAGTCTTTACAGTCTGGATGAAGAAAAAGTGGTAATGCTATTGTAGCTCTTACGGTGCAAAGAACAAGGTTACAAGGTTTTCTTTTTTTTTTTTTTCCTTCAATGAATTACTGCTACAAAAACGCATTTTATCTGAACTGCAGGCAAAACATCCCTTACTCTGGGAAGAGGTAAAGTCAAGGCTGAGTCAGTTCTATATAGTATGGTGTTGTAAAAGACACCTTAGCATACAGACACAGTTAGCTTTGGATTTCATGAGACCACTACTGCTATTATAGAGTCAGAACCCATATTGCCTTTTATTTAAGGAAGAGTTGTGCTGTGGGTCTGTAAAGTCCAGACTGGCAAAGGCTTTGCAAAGACTTTAAAAGAACAAAGTTAGCTAAACTCATCTTTGAGTTAGTAACAGATACTTACACTTGATAGGAATAACCTGTAACTTTTATTGAGAGTAGGATTGCATTTCAAACCTATTATGGTTATACATACAGAAGAAAGAAAAGAAAAACATATTTTAAGCAGCCTCTTATATGTGTATTTTACCTCTGGAAATCTAATGTCTGTGTCTCTTGAAATGCATGCTAATGAGCAAACAATACCGCAACTTCCCCTTTTCCTGCAGAATCCTAGATATCGGGCGTTATGGAACACAATTGATGGTGTGAAGCAAAATTGTCTGGCTTTGTTGGAATAACAACCATGAGAAAAAGGTTCTTTACATTCAAGACTAACTTGAGGTTCTTGGAAGCTTTAGACCATCCGTTCCTAGAACTGATGCGGCAGGGGTGGCAGGATGATAAGGCTTAGTCAACAACCTCTGCCAGGTTTAGCATGGATTTGAGATTCTAGAGCTGGCAATGGGTGGCAAAGAGGAGACTGACAGTCCAAGAAAGGGTCAGCACTTCACCTAGCAGCAGGCTCTACAAAGGAACCTGGGCATAATAGCTGTCCTGTAAGAGCAGGATGAAGTGAGCTAGTATGAGGTTGCAGCAGTTCAAGGGCAGGGACTTGCTCCAAAAATTTGAGAATTCCTGAATGATGTCCACAGGTCCTGGATGCGCTCTCCCACCACTGCAGTGCCCCATATGCTGTGGCATCTCAGTGGAAAGCCATCCTAAAAATCACCTCCGTGAGAGCAGTCCACTGGGTCACTGAGGCCAGTGTGCTCTCCTCCTTTCTCAGCCCAAGCAAAACAGCATAAGAGGAGATTCCTGTCTGATTTATATCAATATATGTATGTGTGTGTGGTGGAAAAAGATGTGGCAGGCCAACAGAAAATCATTTGCTAGGCCTCCACACCTCTTCATGTGTCAAGACTGTAGAGTGCCCTGTTTTATCCCAGAACTGACAGGAACCCAGTCCAGCTGCTGGTGTAAGACCTGCTGCCCACATACTCGCCATACTCCATTAAGCACAAACATTTTTTTCATCATAGTTTTCTGTGTGAAACACAGAGAGGGTGTGTTCACCTTCTTTTGTGACTCTGGATGAGCAAAGCATTTACTTCCAGAAGTGGAAAGTCCAGATTCAAGGTCGTCCTCAAGCATTTCAGCTCCAAATTCTGCCTCAGACCTTCTGGGAGAACATCCCAACCATTCAGCTGTAGTATTGTCCCCAGGCAGGCACTCTTCTTGCCAGCCATTGGAGGCAGGCCATGCCAATGAAGAATGTCATAGTCAACTGTCATGGGTTAGGACGCTCCAGCAACCAAACCCTACACAGTCGCTCACTCACCCTCCCCCAGCCCCAGGGATGAGGGAGAGAATCAAAGAAGAAAAAGAAAAGAGACCGGAGGGTTGAGATAAGAACAATTTACAACTATCACTACCAATATATATATGTACAGATATGTACAAGGATAAATATATACAAATGAGTGATGTACGGTGTGATTGCTCACCACCCCTTGACCGAGGCCTGTCTCGTCCCAAAGCTGCAATCCTGAAACAGATAAATAAATCCCGATACCGCAATTCCGGATGAGCGGGAGGCCCCGAGACAGAGAGCGAGAGAGAGAAAACACTCAGAGAGTCCGAAAGTGAGAGTCCCGGAAGGGCAAAAGCCCTTCTGTCCGGCTGACCCTCACTTTTATACTGGGCATGACGCTGCGTGATATGGAATACTAATTGGCCAGTTTGGCCCTCAATCTTAAGTCCAAGTACAAATTGTAAGGAGAGTCGTGGACCCCTTGTCCTGGCCATGCTCCCCCCGTATCCTGTTCTGCTCCTGCACATTGGCAAGAACACGGCAAGCTGAAAAGTCCTTGAGACCTCAGTGCCAACTACAAACATCAGCTTGCTGTCAACATTCTTCTCAGAGCGAGCCTCTGAGTAAAACCAAAACACGGAGCTCTTCTAGCTGCTAAAAAGAAGAGCTAACTCTGTCCCAGCTAAAACCAGGACATTGACCTAAACTACACGAGGCAGCCAATACCTGGTTTTGAAAGTTAGCTGAAATACGCTGTTAAAATCGTATCACTGTGTCATTAGCAGTCAGCAGTGAGTAGGACCACACAGAGCTAGATTTGGTCATTTTTGTCTTGCCAGTAACTGCTTGCTAATGGTATAAAGCTGGAGACTCTCAAGACTTAACAAAGGCTGTAGCCAATCATCCACTTTCATGTATCATCTCATCTGCTGTCCTACTGCTTCAAAGTGCTAAGGCAAAAAAGTCCATAGCCCAGGACCTTCTGAGTCTGTCTTTACTCCTTCAGTAAAAAATAAATTGAGTTTATTAATTAAATATAAAGCTTAAGAATGATGCTTAATAAAATTAAGTGTACTTTCAAAGAAGTCACAGAAGTAGGTGTTAAATGGAAAACACATCATCTAAGGATCATCAACAATCCAGGAGAAATGGAGAGAAAAATAATTCAGTCAAATTACTGAAAATAACACGTCCATTCTTTCAATGTCTTTATTAACAAAATGATGGATAAAGGAGCTTTAGGGAACAAAAGTTCAAAACCATCTGAGCCTGGACTAGGCTCAGATTGTAGATTGCCACCCTGTGTTCACTGCTTAAATCACAAAAAATGAGCCAGATATTTTGTATCTCACACTCAGGTGAGCACCAAGGCAGTACCTGCTTCGCTGTGCCACCACCGGACCAGCAGCACTGGGCTTTGTGGTTGCTATGAGCAGTCACAACAAAAAGTAACAGATCAGAGTTTCCCCCATTGCCTCCCCCTGAACAAGTGAAAAATGACCCAAATAAGAGGATGTTTCTGCTGCAGACTAAGCCCAGCATTGTTCAGATTTGGCTTCAAGCCTAGCATTGTTGCAAAAAACTTTTGCACCCTGTTTATGAGAAACTAGTCAAACTCCATATATTTGTCAACTTTTCATTTGTTAAAAAAAATGTAGGATCATGATAAAGTATTGAGAGCACTTATTGGTTGCCCTGGGTGAGTTGTTTACATAAATCAAGTCTTGATTTTTATGTTCACGATAACAGAAGTATTTCCAGCAGCCGCAGGATGTTCTTCAGTTTCCCAGCAGATGCCGTCTGTGTTACGCTGAGCACACGTGCGGCACCCACAAGGCAAGACCCTGGGAAACACGAGAAAAAAAGAACTTGCTAACAGGAAGAGAAGAAGTGTTCTGAAGGTTTTAAGAAAGAAATTAGTTTAGGAGGGGGCTGTAAATCCAGGAGGCTGTGTGGGAGCCGGGAACAGCATGATCATGAATTTGGATAGGAGGAAGAGGAACAGGAGAGGTATTTTAGGATGAATGTGAGTGGGCAAAGGCAGGGAAAAAGTGAAATAAGCCAAGGGAGATAATGCCGAATCATGGAGGCACTCTGAAATAATTTTGACTTAGTACAAAAAGGTAGAAAACTTAAGGTGCCAAAGGTCTATTGCTCTAAAGAAAGAAAAGTTGTTGGCAATGTTTAATTGCTATGAGTGGAAAACAGTGACCATGAGCTTAGGGAACAGGCTGCAATAATCAAGATTGTGAGATAAGGAGAAGGAGACATTAAGAGGACAGATGGTGAGGAAAGGTTTTTCTTCAGTAGTAATCCACACTCCTAACCCTGGGTGCTTATGATAAATCTAAAATCTAATCAGTCATGCATGTATGTTGATTAATAGACACACCTCATTGAAATAAAAAAAAACCCAACAACAAACATTTTTTGTTTGATAATAGGCTGATATTCCATGCTGAATCTGCTGTGTGAGGTTAACTTTATGACACTTCCTAGGAAGCAGATCTGATTCTGATGAATCAGATCTGATGAATCAGATCAGGAGTGAAACACAGGAATAGTGATAGAAAGCATTTGGAAAAGTCCAAGTCGATCCCTGTGTTCCCAAAAAACCAGGACACTAATGTCTATCTAAATTTTCTTTAAGCTAAAGACATTCAGGCTAAATGTTTATGCACTGGTAACACTTTACTCCAGCAAAGTAATGGCAGAACAAGTTAAATTTCTTTTGACTGTGAATTCAGGGTTTGAGGGCTCATAACGTCACAGAAAGATTTAAGTTGAAGAGACATCTGGGGGTCATCTAGCCCCATCCCTTGCTGAAGGCAGGGCAAACTTCATGGTGTGTGAAGTTGCTCAGGCTTTGTCAAGCCAAGTGATAATCACCAACTGCCTGTTCCAACACTGGCTGCAGCTTAATTCCTTTTATCTCATGGCCTGCTCTGGTTTTCACTATCGGACATCACAAAAAGGTCCCCACAGGTGCTTTTTCTCCCTCTAGCTGAGATTATTGCTCTGCTATGTCTTCCCTAATTAAGCCCAAAGTCCCCAGTAAAGACATGCAGCTGGATCCTGGGACTCCTGGGAACAAGCATCCCTCAGTACTTGAACCAAGGCAGCTTAGCTCCCCGCGGTTTTGTGATTAATTGACAATCTAACTGTATAATATTAAGCTGCAGCAGGAGTTTATCCCTTGCAGACTTCAGAGAATATAATTGGGAAACAATACTTATAAATGTATTTATGACTTCTATCCTTGTCTGCATTTTATTAGACAGCAGAGTCCATACAGGCGAGAACTCTAGTCTGAGGTTTTTCTGCTGTTTAACGCATGAAGTCTGACTAAAGCACTTCCCATGGTTAGGGAATTCATTACATCTCATTTGCCCATGTGAAACTTCCCTGGTGTTTTAGAGGCTCAGCAGAGGCTCAGCATTAACAGACAAAACTTGTTTCGCAACTTTCCCCAAACTTGTAGGAACTTAATACGTGTTAGATCTTCATCCCTCTGCCAAGCTTAGCTGAGGTTTTAGTAGAAGAGACTCCTCTGTCTCGCTGTCTCGGTCTCTCTCTCTTTCACACACACCCCCCCTGGAAAACACATCCACACATGACTCAGTCTGAAGAGGCTTTCCAAAAGTACCTTAACTGGCACTTTAGTGTGTTCTGCACCCAATTCTATCTGACACTAGTTAGCTTCAGAACAGGCCGAAAAAATTTGTGTTCAGCATTTTCAGCAATTCCTACTGGCGTGTTTTGGTGGGCTGACTCTGTTCAGCATGCGGGTTATTTTGGCACTAAACTTCTCCGCACTTCAAATTCTGGACTTAAAAATGACACATTCTGACAGCTGAGTTTTAGGTACCTGCACCTTTATGTGGTCTCCAGGTGCAGAGAAAAGAGTTAGATCGGGTAGGAATTTGACCCAATGGAAGCTATCAGGGCTTAACTTGTCTCAGTTGTACGCAGATCTTCATCAAAGAAAACATGGAAAAAAACAACAACATAACTTTAAAATTCCAGTTGAAACAAGCTGGGAGGCATTTTTAAAGAATAACTTTGAAAGTGTATTCAAGACGGAAATCAGGAATAATCAGTAAGAATAAAATCAGTAAACAGTTCATCAGTTCTTAGAAAACATTTTAATGACCTTCCAGAATAAGGAGCCAGAACACTGTGGGCAGAATACAAACAGCATCTCTCTCATTCCAGGAATTCAATGCACATTTTTCAATTTGAAAACTCTTTGTATGATATGCATTCAGAAGCTTTTCAGACTGCTCTTGTGGACTTGCATCTATTCCATCACTTCTTTCTTTTTTTTTTTTTTTTAATATGTTGGGGGAATTATCTCTAGAACCAAGTATTCCTCTACAAATTTCTTGTTTACAACAAACAAATGGACTCTTAGCCCTTTCTAATTTAGTCCTAATGTGTTGAGAGTATCAGTATAAGCTGATTGGAATCCTTTTTATGTAATACTTTCTTCCTGTCTAAAGGCATAAAGAGTCATCACAGTTTAGTAGACTACAGACTATCACCACAAAGCAGAAACATCTGATACTTAATTCCAGTCCTCTGCTCTATGCAATGTGACGTTTTCTAAATTTCTTGGGCATTCTGTTCATCAGCTAACATCCCATGTAAGATAGGTGTAAGAGCAACATCACAGTGATATTTTGAGGCTTGATTCACTCTAACTGGTGAGGTTTATTGAAGCTGTAAACTGTATAACTGCAGCCGTTACAATGTAGAAGGTCTTAAGAGTCTTCTCTGAAATACTTTTTATTTTCTTCATTTTGGCATTCCCATAAGAAACTGTCAAACAGAATCTAAGGTTTATATTTATGAAGCCTGTAATCATGCCATAAAGTTCAAGAAATCTGGCAGTGATCTGGACAACTTAGGAGGTAATAAAAGGTTACCAGCAGGAATGCAGAGCTGCCTTGTATGGTAGTGGAGAGTAGAACCAGTACATATTTTGATAATACAGTGCAGCCCTTGTCTTTGGGGTGGGCCTCGATTGTATAGCTCTGCCTGCATCTGAAATGCACGGTAGTGTAAACATTCTTCTAATAACACAGAGGTTCTCTTAAACATTTGTAAATAGCTCAGCAGTTTTGAGAAATGGGGTGGAGCCTGGAGATGGCTAAAGAAAGAAGCATTATTCTCATGCTTGTTCAACTCACTGTCCCAAGCCCAGTCCTGCTCTTAATGTAAACCACTGCCACTTGCCTTCAGGCGCGGTCATACAACGTGCGTCTGGCCAGACTTGGAAGGCACACGCTGTTCTAGAGCGGGACAGGGCTGTGCTGCATCCAAACTTGACCCAAATTTGATACCTTAAACAGAGGATTTCTTTCCACTTAGCAAGAAAAGGTGCAGCATCGGCTGTATTGTGAGTGGTTTAGAAGAAATGCTGTTTTTTTACTGGAAACTACTTATGGGGGAAGATGTAAAGGGAAAAACAAAACCGTAGGATCAAATTCAGTAACATTTTTGCCAGCTTTGATTATGTCAAAAAGCAATTTTGTAGTGTAAAGTGTAGGAAATTCTGAATTTCAAGCATGCTTATGTTCATAGAATCATAGAATCATAGAATCATAGAGTCATAGAGTCATAGAACCATAGAATGGTTTGGGTTGGAAGGGACCGCAAAGATCATCTAGTACCAACCCCTCTGCCGTGGGCAGAGAAATCCTCCACTACACCAGGTTGCCCAAAGCCTCATCCAACCTGGCCTTGAACACTTCCAGGGATGGGGCATCCACAGCTTCTCTGGGCAACCTGTTCCAGTGCCTCATCAACCTCATTGTAAAAAATGCCTTCCTTATATCTAATCGAAATCTCCCCTCTCCTCTTTCAGTTTAAAGCCATTGCTTCGTGTCCTATCACTATATGCCCTTGTAAAAAGCCCCTCTTCAGCTTTCCTGTAGTCTTCCTTCAGGCCCTGGAAGGCTGCTATAAGATCACCCTGAAGCCTTCTCTTCTCCAGTCTGAAAGGCATGTTAGTTAATTAGTTCATTAATTAATTCGTTTCATTAGAATTACAGCAATGCACTTCTGGAGAAAGATAATAACACTACACTTACTTTCAGTGGTAGTTACAAAACTAATGGTGTTCATGCAGGACCAGAAATCCTCAGGTATCATTTTGGGGCTAGCTTTTCTTCCTTTCACTGCTAACCACTGACAGAAAGCCATTACCTTTTCTAATTCTGTGGTTTTGGTTGTTTAAGTGAGTATGGCAGCACTAATGTTTCTGGAATCGTCTGAAGTCAATTAATAACTTTAAAATGATTTGAAGTGGAAGATGGCAAATGTTCTACTGCAGGTGATGGCCTGCATTCTCAACATTCTGGTTTCACTGAACTCACTGTGGAGGTTTTTTTGGCCAGCATTACCCGGCCGTTACACATGGGTCTTGAGGCTTTCGTTGTATCCTGCCTCTCAGCTCCCATGCTCTGAATCTTTTCTCAAGGTGCAGCTTCTTGTATTTCAGGAACACCTTGATGCTGTTACTGCAGGTAACTTTCACTGCTTAGTTCAGCCAATTAAACTTGTACACTGAGTTAACTCCAGCTATTTATTTACTTACCATAAGACATTTTCAATAAATAAAAAACAAATCAAAACAAAATAAAATAAAATAAAATAAAATAAAATAAAAAAAAAAAACCACCAATATCCTTTAATCCAAAATAATCCAAAATGGTCTCATCAAGATTGCCTGATTCTAAGTATTGTTTGCCATGGCAGCACTATTACTGCTAATCATTCAGAGAACATCTATAGGGTGGGAGATCTCATTAGTGCAAGAAAAGGATGTATCTGCAAGTTCTTCATCTTTCAAATGGATAAGAGCAGGTTCCCACTGGAAGAAGTCTGTGGGAACAGAATAAGATGTGGAATTTAAGACTCCCATCTCAAAGGAGCCTGCCAGCATTCATCATGTGTGGTGGTACACAGGTCTCAGTTCCTTTAACAGAGGTAATAGAAAGAGGGAGCTCTGTGGGCAGGGTCCCCTAGAGACTCCTGTAACAGGACAGGAATTAGGAGGATTCTGAGGAATGTCAAAGCCCCACCCCACTAGCTAACCCATACCCTTCACTTTACATTCATAGGGATAGGGTTGTCATCCATAAATGAAGCAAGAGTAGATGTGAGTAATCTAATCTAGCAAATTATTTTCACAATATTCTCCACTTCACATAAAGCGGACAAGAAACGTGAAGGTGCAATTTTTGTGTAAGCACAGCTCTTTTACACCAAAGTGATGCCATCACCTCTGCTAATACTGACCCCTGCAAGAACAGCTGTCAGACGAGGAGATACAGAAACGAGCCCTGGGCAGCTGCACACACGTACTGTTGTACCAGTCCGCAGCCAAATTAACTGGCTGACAATTCTCAGGTTTAGGAGGGACTTCTTTCTTCTAGGCTTAAATCAGAAAATGTCGTGGGGGCAGAATTTGCTTTACTAAGGACAAAAGGCCACAACGCCCATTGTCCAGAATGTCTGTGTGCAGCTGACTGTTTCTCTTGTGTTGAAACAAAGCTTGCTAGATGCTCTTACTATCAGGACTGTCAGCAGTTTACTTAGAGCATGACATTGAGGCTGTATGCACTGTATGCCTGGAAAAGTAACATAAGACCATCTGGAGATAAGTGCCGATGAAAAGTCTGGCAAATAAGTGCAGAAAACTGTGTTGGAAAAAAGCCAAAAGTGATTTCCTTTGGAAAATGTTTCTTTTGAGTCCCCAAAATGAACCATCTCTTAGTTTGCCAGGCTGCACTAGGTGTTGACCTAGAAGGAGCTATAAGAAGATGGCTAAAACGAAGCAAGGAAAAAACTGTTGAACGGTGTGGATGATGAGGAGGCAAGTGCTTTACTTCTGCCTCTGGTCTTTTTTTATTTACCAGCCTAGACATGACCTGACATTAGATTGACTTTAGAGCCCCTCAGCAATGTCAGCACAATCACATACAGATGATGGGCTAGTGAAGAGGAAATCTCTGAACTTTTATAGAATCGTAGAATCATAGAATGGTTTGGATTGGAAGGGACCTCAAAGATTATCTAGTTCCAATCCCTCTGCCACGGGCAGGGACACCCTCCACTATATCAGGTTTCTCAAAGCCTCATCCAAACTGTCCTTGAACACTTCAAGGGATGGGGCATCCACAGCTTCTCTGGGAAACCAATTCCAATGACTCAGCACCCTCACTGTAAAAAATTTCTTCCTTGGATCTAATCTAAATCTACCCTCTTTCAGTTTACAGCCACTACCCCTTGTCCTATCACTACATACCCTTGTAAAGGGTTTCTAAGGTCATACTTTATATCATCTGTTATGATATGTAGATATGGAAGCAAATATCTAAAGATCTGTGTTTCACTCTGATTCAAATGCTCAGATTTATGGGATGCTGGAGTCTGATGGCTCTGGCATCATAAGGGGCGTGAAAATGCAAACCACTGAATTTTAGTTTTGAGACTGGACTGCAACCCTCCTACCACAGCAAGAACTTCGTTCTGCCTTGTGCACTATCTGTGCACTTTTACCAGGCCAGAGCTGTATGTAGGGCTCATTAAGAACACTATATCACAAACAGGTCCTCTTTGACATGTCCTTTATTACATTTGTGAGTCATCTTGGATGAGCAGCACTGCCAAACACCTATTGTGGTAACTGGAGTCGGAGAAGCAAATGCAAAGTCCCGTTTTACATGAGCTGTAAAAAAGTCAGTATGTAATAGCCTTCAAAACCTGAAATGTTTTCTTTCCTTTGTTTTGACTAGATTTGTCATAAGTCAAACTGTATAACAAAAGTTAGAGCAGAGCTGCTTAAGCCAATCCTGTCCTTGGCCTAAAACAACAGTAATGTAGGCGAGAGAAGTATTTTACCCTTTCAGGTCATTTTGGAAACAAAACTAGGTGGCTCAGTGAGTCAAAACCTATTTTTCTGGGACTTTGTCACAAATTCAACATGTTTGTTTTGGCAGGATGATAACATGTTGTAGTCACCATGTCCAAAGCCAAGGCACAATGTTGTTAAGTCGCTTCTATTTTATCTTTGTGATATGTATACAAATAGAGTTTAACCTCTCATATTCAAACTGCAACACAGTTTATGCAGGCCACTTAACTAGATTGCGGTGAAATAGTACTGCAAAATATGGTAAATACCATGTAAAAAACACTTTTGGGCTGCTTAGACACAAGACTTGAGTGAAAGCAGGGTTTGCTTGCCAATTTACAAGGGAGTTAAATGGACTCAAAAAGGTGCTCTGTGTTCTTGCAGTATCTTATTTTTCCATGTGTACTTTATACCTTGCCAGGAAACAACCAGGCATTAGTGTTTCAATTAAATAGTAAAATGGGTAACGCTGGAGATTACAGGCAGCTAATTCTGATCATTCCACTGATCCTCTGGGTGTCTCTTTCCATGGAACGTAAAGGAAATCTGAATTCCTCAAGTCGTATGTCCTGAATTGCACCTATGGTCAATGCCTAAAGTAAGCTTAGTGGATTATTAAGTAAATTTAGTAATCGTACGTGAAATCTATTCCCACTTCAGCATCTGTGCTCTAAACATTCCTGCCTTTTTAAGAAGATCCCAAATGAAAATAACTTTCAGATGCTCAGTAATCAGCCAGATGTGAGATGTGCAAGCTCTTTTTCTACACCTTCACTTCTTTGGTAAAGACAGCAGCATGGGTGAGTGATAAATAAATCCTTTCCAATCTGGCCTTCACATTCTGAAGCTGTAACTGCATGTTAGAGCAATGATATCAATAGGAATTTCAAGTGCTAAACACTATTAAAGATACAGTGTTTGATCCTGCAAACTGATGAGCTCTCTGGACCTGCTCCAGCAAAACACTTAGAAAGATTTATGACACTTGTCTTATGTTTAAGTATAAGCGTGCTATTAAATGCTTTGTTGTATTGGGTGGAAATAGACAGTGGCAAGATGAGGTTCATGTCACCTAATCTTAGCCATTTAAAAGTGAGGTGTCAAACTGAAGCTAATCATCAAAGTTCAGCCCATTACCAACAAGAGGAGGTAAGCATTTCCA
Organism: Tauraco erythrolophus; assembly: GCF_009769465.1. Classification (NCBI taxonomy): domain Eukaryota; kingdom Metazoa; phylum Chordata; class Aves; order Musophagiformes; family Musophagidae; genus Tauraco; species Tauraco erythrolophus. The sequence continues at coordinate 29,733,384 of NC_141468.1, read as the reverse complement.
GAGGGTGATTCTATTTTAGACATTTGTTTCTGAATGGACTGAATTGTATCCAGGCATTCCTCTCTTCACATTTTCTTGATGGTAGCCCTTTAGCTTAGACTAGACACCTGACTTTCAGAGTCAAAGTAATTAATGATAATTATCTATTCATTTCTTCATAATTTGTACTGATTTCACATTTAATCTATGTATTTTACAGATTACATGTAAAACATTAAACGTTATCAACTCAAAACGTAGATCTAATTTAAATACAAAGTTAAGGCCTCATCTCTCTATTACCACGTGTAAGCAGACAGAGAAAATAAATGCTATCAGTCTCTTAAACTTCACTTTTTTTTTTAATATTACACAAGGAGCAAAATCACTTGGCTACCAAATTGTCAGAGAGGAATAATTTCTTTTCTTCTTATCTGTTACTGAATCTCCAGGTTAGTGTCACACCCACAGTGATAAAAAAGAAGGTAAATTTATACCTAGTTCTCTGATGGAAAGAATTCAGACAGAGAGAGGTAGCTGCATGTTAGATGTGGGGATCTTATCAGGCATGGAGTCTCAGCTAAAAATGAATTAAAATCATGTTGAGACAGAAAAGCACAGCACTTCAATTCTTATATATTAAAGTGTTTTTGCAACCAGTTGATTGTAACTGAAGCTAAAGAGTTTCAAAAAGGCAGCCGTCTAGCGTTGTGGAAAACTGTATTTGACGTTTGCCAAAGACCTTCTTGTGTGGTCCTGAAATCCTCTGAATGCTAATAAAAAAGCTAGGAAAAGTGATAATATCTATGTATTTTTCTCTGGAAGTATGCTTGGTACTGGAAGGAAGACAGAAAGCTTAATCATAAGAAACTAAGATGAGTAAAACATGGATATAAGATGTAAAATTTCACATGGTACATGGTTACATTTTTAGTTTACATGTAGTATCAATAAAATAAAACTTTCATTACAACCTTGACACAATATATATTCTAATGTGGTGAAGTACTGGATAAGGCACTTTAATGATGTATTCCAACAAGCACAAGTTAGCACATCTTCATTGCCTGTCGGTCAAATCGCAGTGACTGGTTACATGCATGGTCCTGGACTGTTGCAAACATGCAGTCAAACAGGCAGCTTAACCAATCTCCACAGGTGACTTTTTATGAACCCATTTTACTTTGCATTTACAGGAGGCTAGGATTGCGCTTGGAGCAGTCAGTCACTACCAGTTAATTGAAAGCCAGTAGTGTCTTGCAGTCAAGAAGGCAACGGGAATTAGAAATGAGAACTTGAAGAAATACTGAAGCTTCCACCAGTGGATTTTGGGAGACAAAAAGGTAAGATTTTCCCATTTACTACGTTTCTCTTTAAATAATTACATTGCAGTGTAAGTCTGAGCCACAGTTTAATTAAATTGTGTGAATCCACAGGCCATTCTGCTGAAGGAATAATTCACACATATGGTTACTAGGAAAAGTAAAAAGGTTTCAGGAAAGCACTTGATTTGTATCCTCCAGCTTTTTTTAATCATAGACCTCCCTCTGTTGAATCAAGACTGAAAATTTAACCAATTTTTTCTTTCTTGTGTTTTCCCTAAACATGGTGATATTTAAAATAAAGTTTTCATTTGTACTAAAATTGTGATTACTTTTTTACAAATCATAGAATCATAGAATGGTTAGGGTTGGAAGGAACCTTAAAGATGATCTAGTTCCAAACTCCCTGCCATGGGCAGGGAAACCCTCCACTACACCAGGTTGCCCAAAGCCTCATCCAACCTGGCCTTGAACACTGCCAGGGATGGGGCATCCACAACTTCTCTGGGCAAATTTGGACTATATTTCTACAAATCAATCGTTGAGATTCATACATATTTTTTTCTTAATATATGATTACAAAGTGGTTTATTTTGTTTCCAAACTACTTACAGCAGCTCCAGGTGTTTCTTTTAATCACACAGAAATGTATTTGTTTGAAATAAATCTACTGGTGCAACTTTGTTTCCAAGAGCTGCGTTTCTCATCTGATAACTTAGATATCTGATTTGAGCTTACATGGATACTTAACACTTCTTCATTTAAGACTCTTTGTACATTTTAATTCATTCCTGGACTTCGATTAGATTTCCTCATTAGGAAGAAATGACAAAATGGAAGCATACCCATCAAGGAGTCATACTGTAGTAATTATAAAAGGTAGTGCACTGTGCTGGTTGGCCTGTATGGATGCAGAGAGATCACTGGGGTTCCTTGTGGATGCAGGAGTCAGTGTGGGATGTAGGGCTGGGACATAAGTATCTGTTTGCTTTACCTAGGAAATGAATTTGAAATATTCCTGGGAGGGCTTTCAGGCTCTACCCAGACAAATGTGTTCCATCCTGAACACAGATAATACTGATAACACGCAGATGTTGTTTATTTGTAGCAACTCATTTCTTAGATTTTAGAACTATCAAGGGTATACTGAGGAAAAAAGATTTTCCAGTGTGGTGCAGCCTGCCCTCGTTAATGAAGCATTTGACCCCTTCCATAAGCTGCAATCCCAACAAGTGACTCACCAACAGTCAGAAGTGGCTAAACCGTGCAGAATTGCTTTATTTGTTGGGATTCTGGGAAAAGGTGTCTCTGGAAACTACTTGGTAGCCACAAAAACTGCGTGACATCTAAGAGAACTTCCAACAGCTGATGGGTTAGATCTTCAGCTGCTGCCAGTGAGTATGCCTCATAACATTATAGCCTTGAGACAGTTGTAGTAGGTCATGTCAAAAACCCATTTAGACCCAGCATCCTGCCTCCAGCAGTGACCACAAGTCAACGTGTAAGGAAGAGTGTGAGAACAAGGAAAACAGAAGATATTTCATGAAATGCATCCTCACCAGAGGATTTTTCCAGAGAAAATAAAACTAATTTTCCTGAGATCAGTATAGGTGGGTTGTCAGGTTCGTTTTGTTCTGTTTTGTTTTGTTTTGTTTTGTTAATATTTCCTGATTTCGTACCCATGGGCTTGTCCAGTTCCCTCGTAATGCTGCGTAAGCTTTTAGCATTCACAGCATCCTGCGGCAAGCAGCTTGCAAGCTGAACTATTTTGCGAAGAACAATAATTGCGCTCTTTGTTTCCCACCTACTTCCCTTAACCTAGAGACAAGAATACGGACAGTCGTGGCAGTTCATTGAGGTTTTTCATAGGGACACTCATTAAGAAAGAACTAAGCTTTGCAGCTGATTGAACCTTTGCATTGGTGAGTGCTGCTTCATTTACACTTGATGCTGCTTGTCTCCCTTCCCCAGGAGTTGCCAGGATCAGTTCCCAGCTCTCTCCTGGGCACTGACCTTATCTGCACAACCAAGTGTTGAAAGTGCTGGCAGTTTAATCTCCTTATGCTTGATTTCCAGGTTCTTTGCAGTAGTTTATTTCCCCCACCATTTCCTTATCTCATGTACGTAGACAGAATGGTTTGTCTGGCAGAGCGTCTGCTTTTTTCTTGGTAGTGGTAGTCCCACAAATTCAGAGCAAGAACAAATAAACTTTGAGGTTGACTTTAAACTTGTGACGCTTCAGAAATTAAAAAGAAAAAAAAAAGTGTCTTGTTTCTATTCTGTTTTCTACTTTTGAACTCTTAGTTTTCCTGCACGGTTGTGTGAACTAGATTTTTTTTTATTAAGCAATAGTTGAAACTCTTATGTAGAATAGGAAAATGGGAAAAAAAGGCTTGAAGAACAGTAAAAATCTTGAAAGGCATAATAAAATCATTAATATTACTAACTTCAGTTACTGTATCTTTGCACAGTGCCTAGCACAACAGGCAACTGATACTGTGTATTATTCTTCCTCTCATATTGTTGACAGCTGCTGGTCTCAGGAGTATTGTGCTTCTGAGGAAAAGAAAGTGGAAGAACAAAGTGCACTTGTTTGTCTCGCCAAAAATTTTCTGCTCGGTCTAGTTGTATTCGTGATCATTTTACTTGCAAGAGGTTATCTCATAGCTTGTACTATGAAATTCAATAACATTTGCTTTGGGAGTATTTTAGGTGAAACCACACTGTATTTGTGATCACGGTGGTGTGTCACGGTATTATCAGAGTCAGAGTAAAGATTTTGAGAATGTACTTTAAGTGCAATCTTCAAGATAAGCACTTCTTTACATCTTCTTTTAAGTCAAAACCACTATAGCTTTGAGCATGAATTGGGCTGTATTCAGAGATCTCCCACTGGCTTCAACAGAAATAGAATCGATCTTCTTTCAGGTCAAATTATGCATCTCTGAACTCAGGTCCACTGACATGGTTTCCCGTCATTTTATCTTCCCCTTAATAGATAAAAATAGAGGAGTGAAAGAGATCTCAGGATATCACTGATTCACCTTCCACTGAAACCGTTGCCCACAGATGACTGTTTATCTTGTCCTTATAGGTCCTAACGAAGAATAACCTGCAGTATGCCTTGACCATTTGATGTAATTCATTGATCATACACTGCTAAGTGAAGCATAATCTTTGATGGAAAACACTCTCAATTTGGTAATTTAATCTTAGTAAGATCTGCTTAATAAAGAAATTATTCATGGGAGCTTTGCTTGTAATGTCCCCATCCCCACTAAACAGATTAGGCAGTCATCATTTGTACCTAACATACATTTTTCCCCATCTCAAAGTTGAAGCCTTTTAATATTCTAGAAAATGATGGTTTAAAAGAAGCAGGGATTACTCTGCAATGTACCTTTACAAGTATGTAGCCTGATGAACTAGAGTTTTACTAATTTTTCTTCCAAACATACTTTTCCTCAACCTAGTGAAACAGTGTGGCAGCACAGAAATGCAGAGAGGAGGGCAAGAAGCCCTCCCTGCATGGGTGCAACGGTCAGATCCCCATCACCACCACCATGGAGGCCAGTGACCACCTTGGCAGGTGCACCCGCGTGCAGCCAGCCCACCTCACCAGGACATAGAGCCCCACTACGGCTTACCACAGGGAACACTAATGAAAATTTCTTGAAATAAACTTCAGAAAAAAAGCCCTCTTTTTTGCTTTCCTGCTGGTGGTGTTTCATTCCACGTGTTTCAGTCTAGCTTAGCTTCACTCAGCACCAAGGTTTCTCACTCTCTTTGCAAACTTTCGCTAGCTAAACACTGAAGGGAAAAACATTTAGAAATAACCGACTTCAAAAACTATGCAACAAATGCAGCTGTAGCGATGAATAATGCTTGTTGGCATTCCCTGGACATATTGCAGATCATTTACAGGTCTCAGCAAAATGCCTACTGAGTGCCAGGACCGGGCAGTGAATAAGTGTACTTCATGCTGCTGAAGCCATTTTCTTTAAACAAAATACAAAGTTTAGGAACTGCATGAACTTTCCAAATGGCATTTTCTCCTTATCTGGATAAGAAGCAGTAACCAACTAATTACTTCTGGTTAGTTGTTCTTAGCTTTTTATAATTTCGTTCAGCTCCACTGTCATTGAGCAATCTCTACGTGTGTTTTAGATCTGTTACATGGATTGCTGCCCTTGAGCTGCTTACCACAGTCCCTGCATGCCATCTGATTATTTTTCTTTTCTTTAATTTGCATAAAATATGTCTGTAATCTGGCAGGATGTACTTTGTCCAATAGCCAGGCATGTTGCAAAACTCTCATTATTTTTGTGCAGCTTAGTAAAATTATTCAAGGAGCTTCCAGTGCCTTACATGTTAAATGGTTACCTAGGTATCTGCTGGAAGGGAGTAGTTTTCCCGGACTGATTCTAAAGAGTATGAATTCTTCTTTATTTTTAATAAAATGATTATTTTTGCTTATATAAAAGAATTCTTCAAACCAAATGGAATAACAATGTGACATGCAGCTACAGTCCAAGCATCCAGCCAACCAGAGTATGATCCTTTATCATAGTTTTGCATTGTTCTGCTAACTGCATGATGCCAAAAAATAATAATAATAAAGAGAAATCCTTTGTTCCCTTTCACTAACCTAGAAGGTCACAAAACAGACAGTTCCTTCTTGATTACACTAAATAAATAAAAGTCTGATTCACAGAAGGGAAACAATCATCTACCAACTGCCAAATCCTATAAAGGGTAAATCTGCTTTTACTATGTGAGCCAGATTGATGAGTCACCGAGGCTATGACTAATACCAGCAAGAATTAAAATGTACCCAATAATATGACCTCCCTTTGTACTACAGAAGGGTTATCCAACAGCAGACCCCAGTCCAACAGGTGCTGCTCCTGGGGAGCAGGGATCACTCCAGCACCTGCTCCCCAGGACCACGGGCCCTTTCTATCGCAGCTACTGACATACATTTACTGTATTCACAGGCATAAACTCTGCCTGGCAGTTGAATAATTAAGTTCTTCATTTGGAAAATTAGCCACTGTGGAAATAAACACTGTCCTCCTCTCCCTCCTCCTTGCTCTGGGTGAGCTGCCTTCAGAACATGCCGTAACCAGAGGTTCCTCCTGCAGCCCCAGTGACGTGCACTTGGACCGCGACGTGAGGCTTTTCAACAGGAAAAACGGAGGAGACCAGTTCAGAGAGAGCCAGAGGTTTGGAGATAAAGATTAATATCTGAATACGGGTCTTCTTGGGAAATGTACGCTTCAAGAGGCTCATGAAAGCTGGATGAAATGAAATGATGTCTTAGTATTTTGAAAATCATGTAAGAAAAATGTGTTACAAAAAAAAAAAAAAGGGAGGTTGTTCATTCATTTCCTTTCTTTAAATAGGTGAATTTCCTAGTCCATTACAGTCACTGACAAAATTCCTGGTGATGGTAAACTGGACCAGGATTTCACCAAAAGTACTCATCCCCTAACTGCATATTTTAGTAACTCATCAAAACTATCTAATGCTTTAAGACTTTAGTTTCTAAGTACAGCTTTACCACCAAGACACATCACAACCCAACAGAAATGTCTTCAGAGAGATTAGAAAGATCTTTGTCATTCCTTAATTCAACATGCTATGTTTAATTCGTAGAATTAACTCTCCTGCACCCTCAGCCACACGTACTCCAGGTCCCCAGACAATACTCAGAAATTACATGGAAGAAGAGTCGTCTAAAGTGAACTGAAAATAGAAAGGGGAAAAATAACAGCTGCTTATGAACGAAAGTGGTTGTCAATCCACAGATAAGCATCTACGTTGTCAGCCCAGCAGGTATCTCGCTGCATTTGGAACTCTCTGTAGCAAAACCTAGCTTGGAGCTGAGCCCCTAAATTTGGATTTTATTTATTAAAAATAAAAACTAGAACATCACCATAGATCAGATTAATTCTCCAGTCACCTGATTATAAATAATTTTGGTGAAGATGTCTCAGTCCGAAAAAAAAAAAAAGAGAATGACACCATAGTCAAACACTTCATCATGAACAGGGAAGAGTGTGAACACTCGCAGACCTTTTTAGACTCTACATGGACTTAAAAAGCAGAAGAGCTTTGGCCTGTTTCAGACCGAAACAGTTGCAATTGCTGCTTAAAACTAGTTAGAGAAGGCGCTTCTATGTTATTTACTGCACTGTAATTTAATGTTGTAACCTTCGGAGAGTAAGGCTACCAGTGCTGAACTGGAAAATAGTATCCTATTTTTTATTAAATTGCATTTGATTTTATTTAAACTGCTATAAATTATTTATTTTTCTGATCAAGAAAAGTGTTTACTTTGGCTCAAATATTTTAAATAATTTAATTTTTATTACCATTTTAAAAATGAATATGTTAAGAATAGCATTTTTTTTTCATTAAATTTTGTAATTCAGCCTTTGAACAAAAAAAATATATATTTGCCCAGCTCCATACATTTGCTAAGTTTGGCTTGAGTCACCTTTCTTGACAATCCAGAAACTCCACATTAAAACTACTTTATATTTTTTTAATGTTTTGGTCCATAGTGGAATGGAAATCACTGGGGCTAAAAATCAGATAATTTTATTTTTTTATTAGAATTGTAACCTTTCCCATTCAAGTATTGTTGCAAAAATGACAATTGGATATGTAAAGAAATGTGAATCAATATGCAGAGAAACACTGTAAGATATTTGGCCTATAAAGTCACAAAAAGATAGAGGAAGTTCAGATGCCAAAACCACCTGTCTTCCCAGCATTAGTTTGGATATAAATACCTACTTTTTTTTTTTATCCTGGTGATTCCGTAAGAACAAATTAGTGTATGTCCCTCGGGAGAGCGGGGTTATAAACTGCAGTCATATCGCTGTCTAAGAAACCTTTGAATAATACATGCAATTTGTGACTCATAAGCCAAGAATCCTAATTCAGTGTGTCTGTCACCAGTACTAAATGTTCTAATTTTTTAAATAAATGAATGGAATGCTAACAGCATCAGTCATTTAACAGTTATAAAACTCTCAAAAGCACAAAAGCATGTATATATGTATAAAAACCTTTACAAATGGTGGAGAGAAGCCAGTGACCTGGGACTGAGTTTCTGAAACTCCTTACCTGACCTTGAGCAAATAGCTAATTTTTCTGCACCTCAATTTTCCAATTACAATAAGCTCATAATAGTTGTCTACCTTGGAGAATTGTTGTGATGACAAAGCCATAATTATTTGAGAGGTTTACATATACAGCAGCGAAGCAAGCCATAAAGGTAAGTAGGCAGATAAAAGTGACTACTGACTGAAATAAAATTATGCTAGTTATATTTGTTTAAAATTTCATCTTCTTGGCTATATATAGAGACTTATGGCATGGGAAATAAACCATGGGTTTACTGCTGAGGAGTTAATCTGAAGAGAAATAACTGAAATCTTCTTCTGTTTTCTACTATTTTGTTCTTCTTTCTTTCTGGATGTAAACCTCTTGGTCTCAATTTTTCCATGTCTCCGGAAATTTCAGAATTGTTTCCACCCCATACCCTCCCTCACAAACTAAATGTCTGGACACAAGTATAGGCTCGGGCTGCTCAGAAGACCTTGTTGACAGAGCAGGCTGGAGCATGACCAGGCTGTGAGCCTTTGAAGGCCATGCCCCAGACTCAATCAATGGAAATTTCTCTGAGAGACAGAGAGATCTAGAGCCTGGCAGAGGGATACATTTGTCGAGGAAAGGTGATAGACACGTAGAGGAACTTGATTTGAACTCAGAAAAGACCTAGGAGCAGGAAAAGACAGAACTTTAAACGCCAGTAACGAAGACAGTTGCATCCAGTCTTACAACTTTGTGTGAATGGTGACATACTTTTGCGTTATCTGGAGCAAGGAATAAAGTATGGGTTTTAGAAATTTTTAGGCTACCATTTGTTTCAGCTATCATAAGCCTCTAAAGAGGTGCACTGTAAACCCAGATGATGCACAAGACTGGAGGGCTTCAAGCCGCATGCGTGCATTTGGCACCTGATTACTACTGGGTTTCTGTGGTTGAGAGGCCCCCAGCTTCCACCAAGAAGAAGCAAACAGAAAGCAGTGCACACAGTGTCTAAATGAAAAGAGCACTGTGGATCAAGGGAAGCTGAAGAGTGAGCTCAGTTTATGAGGCTCAATGATAAGCACCCTAAAGGTTAATGCAAACAGCCCAATAGTTTCCTTCCAGCAAGCTCAAGAAGGTTACTGCAACTGATATAAAAGAAAAAAAGAAAGGGGAAAAAAAAGAAAAAGGTGTAATTCTGCCAAACAAAAATTTAGCTGGAATACAGTCTTTCTGCAGAACTGTAAATTGCATCTCTGTGTATGAGACGTAGCAAGGCCCCAGAAACCTTAATAAAACATTTTGATCAGAGAGAAGAGTTTGGAGTAACATTCACAATAGAAGTGGTACCAGTATAAAATCTACCGCTAGCAGTGGAATGATTGCTTGAAGGTGCATGGTTTTCTCCAAGCCAAGAGAAGGTTGTAAAGGTGACAAGCTTTTACATTCTTTAAGCTTTATGCGGTGCTGGTGTAGAGACTTTGAGAACTACCTTCAAGACGTGCTCTTTGAGAGAGGGCAAGGTGCACGGAGGCAGCAACAGTACTGCTATTCTGGATATAACAGTCTAAGTTGATGAGTAAATTGCTGTCTTAGCATTGTCTGATTATCTCCCACAAAGTTACTCGCTCTCCCTACAATCTGGCCTCACTTAGGAGAAGGATAAAGCCAGCAAAAAGCCTCAAAGCTTCTTACTCTTGGTGGTTTTGTTTCTCACTTGCCTTTGAGCAATATGTCAAGACAAGCTGGTTCTTTGGGGGTGCTCGGCAAATGAAAATAGGACAGAAAGGGATAAATATAGTGTCACATATCAGATTCCTGGCTTGAGCAAATGAAATGGAAACAGCTTCCTGAATATGCTCTAGATCACAAAATTGTGAAATAGCAACAGAATTGAAAAGAAAGGTAACAAAATAAAGAGTTGTTGCATCTTAGCTGCAGGCTCTAGCAAGAGGGAAAAGCCCTATGTCTTTAAGGTGTTCTTAAAAAAACTAACTACAAGGAATGTTTTATCAGAAAAGAAGTTTTTTACAAATGTAGTGAAGAATCTAGAGACCAGCATGATGCCAAACTGAAACAAACTACTGATTTATACAACGATCATGTGTGATTAATTTTTTTTTACTGTAACAGTAGTGGGATGAGAGTTGGAGTACATTTGGAGTAAGAATACAGCTGTAGATGTAGATGAAGCCAGGGGAAAAGAACGCAAAGAATTCAAAGGAAAATCTGCGTGTGAGAAAAGAGGAAACGTAACGTATCTCAGAGGTTCATTTGAAAGGACACTACCAAAGACCTAACGCTGAAAAAGCAAAGGAGACAACTGACAACACTGAAAAAAAAAAGCAGCAGATGATTATGAGTTGAAATTTTCAAGTCCAATACTGTTGTATTGTATAGCAGGAAAAAAGAATGATTAATAAAGTTCAGATTAGTGTCTGGCACAAGCAGAAGGCAGTGGCACAGAAAGAAAAAGGAAATACTAAAGCAAACAGAAGGAACAGCAACAGCAGATACAAAGTCCCACCAATTTGCCTTGAGCAATACACAAGAGAAGAAAATAAAGTGCAGCTAATTAAAGCCAACTTTGAATAATGTGATGACAATGTCAATTACTAATAGATTAAGATAATGTTATGTGTTACTGTTGTTACTGCTATTTATTATTGGGCTGACTCATTTTTCTACTTGATATTGTTTTCCTGCAGATTTGATTCCTAGTATAATTTTCAAGCACATGCATCCACCTACAGATTATAACATCATGGGAAAAAAAAGCTGCTTTACTTATCCAACAATATCTTTGTTTTACTATCTGATGACATTGATCAGGTCTTGAGCATATTTCTGGTTTTCACTCTGAGATGCATCTGTCAGAATGAAAATAAGTTCACTCCAAACGCAAACTAGTGCTGGAGGAAGGAGCCTGGTTACCGGCTTCCACAGGGCAGCATTGGCATCGACTTCTGGGGTCATGTATGTTCCAAAACCATGTCTCTACAGTAGAAATAGCCAGGATCAGAGAGGCCAACAAGTGATGATAGTGTGGCACGGAGGAAAATGGAAAACAAGCCAGAAGAGGCTTGTGGCATGAAAAACAAGCCAGAAGAGGCTTGTTTTCAAGCAGCTGCTCACTGTAAAGAGAGAAAACTGACCCCTCTTGTTCCTTACTGACTTCAGGATAATGGGATTGTTCATGTATTCTTTGCAACCAAACCAGATTGCCATTGGGAAGTACCTGACTTTCCAAAGGCCATAACCTAGCAAGATCTCTAAATACTTGTGTCAGCTTTGGAGTAATATAATTTAATGACCCAAATGTTGCATGTGCAAAAATTATATAAACACATGAGAAGACCATCTACATGTAATTTACGCTCTGTAAGGTAATGGAACATCTTTTGGCTGCATAATGTGCTCTGTTTAACAGCATTGTGCCGGGCTTGAAGACTAATGTACAGTTTACAAATTCCATTACGAGTTCTCAGTCTCTGCCTGCTATAAACCATGTTCCTATAACAAATTAATTTTAAATTCCTGATGAATAGGAATAATTTTCAAATAATTTTGTTGCATTTGTGTAAGCCACTGGTATGTGTGTGTGTGTAACTGCTCACAAATAACAAGATGTGAGCCTGGAAAAACTATGAATTTACCAGCTTTTCAGCATAAAGGATAAAGACTTCTGTGTTTTAGCTGAAAAAGCCATGGGTTTATTTGCTGATGTTAACCAAGATAAGATTCATAGAGGCCTGTCTGAAAGTAAGTGTTCTCTTTGCAGAGGAGAAAGACAAATCACTGGAGATGGATTATATATGAAAGCCAGATCCTTCACCCTGTTATGAAGCATATTCTAAGGAATGAGCCTTGCCACAAGTGCTTCACAGAAATCCCACCTAGCTGAAAAATGACACTGACTGTCTTTTTCCACTCTTTGAAGAACTTCTTTCTGGGCTTTATTTCATTAACCTCTAAATAGAAATGAAATCATGGACAGACGGTCTAAGACGCACACTCATGTCCTCATCTCTGTATATTCTGTGGGGAAGAGCAGAATGATGTGCTGACCAAAAGGAGGCAACACGGACAGTGGAAGTAAATATTCTGCCAGGAAAGGACACTGCAGCATGGGAATCCCAATAACAGTTTTTCTTCTTTCCCTTCACCCTCAAACTAGTATTTGATTTTTGGTGGAGGGAAACTCTTTCTCAGTCTCACCGTGTGCTTGCCCAAATCAGTTCTGTTTCAGAACAGAGACCCAGACCTTGATGAATAAGCATACAGCAGGAAAGTGCAACAGCTGAGACTACAATGAAAACTTTTATTCGAGGATAAGAAATAAACCAGGTTGTCTGAGATCAACTGCTTTGCCATTTATTGTAAAACTCAAGCTGGAGTGTTTTTCCTACTAGTCCAGCTGGCAGGCTTCACTAACCATTCCTACACCTTGACTCAGCTGGCAAGCGTGAGTCAGCGACCCAAAGAGCAGGAACGAGAGCTGCAGTGAGGAGCCGAGCACTTACCAGAGTGCACTCGTAGTCGAGACTGAACTCAAACCAGGCAGAAAAGAAAAGCTGTTCACCTAACATCATTTTTTCATTTCATCTAATTTAAACATCCCTGTGGGAAAAGCTCAACCTGTGAGCCAGCAGAACGCCTTAACCACAGGTCACTGGAGAAGCACTATTTAAGTAATAACTGAAAAATACACACAGGTATTAGAAAAACCACCAGATTCCTTCATGCATATAATAAGAATGGTGGTGGGAATTATGTGGTTGGGGACTACAAGAAGAACTGGAAAAGGAAGAACGATGCTGTTCTAACAAACATATGGGTTCTTCTAACCAACGTTTGGGTTATAAGCCAGCAGTTGGCAGAGCCAGCCTTGGGATTTGCAAGGGCCTGAGCTGCTACTGGTGGGACTGTATTGCGAGCTGTCCCCTTCTGCTCTACGGCCAGTGGTGGGACAATCTTAAAGAAAATTCCTTCCAGCTCCATCTCAGCTGTCAGAAAGGTTGCTCAGAGCTGGTGACCTGCATTCCCTGCACTCATCTCTGACCATAGTTGTTTGGCAAATTGTATATTAGTCAGACCAGATCCTCAGTGAGAACCAGCTGCTGCAGTTTCACTGCTGCCACTTGCACCACCTCAGGATATGGCACTCATTTAGAAGATACCAGTACCTCCAGGATTTTTAATTGTCACCCCAGAAGGAATGTCAATAGAGTTATTAAAGTTCAATGAGACAATGGAAGTTAATCTCAAGAGCCAGGTGTTAATAGGTATATGTTTTAGGGAGAGATATTTTTTGTCTCCAGGCGCCATAGCATACTGTGCCCTCTACTAGATTGCAATATATGTATTCAAATTACAGTGTAGCTCATGGTAGAAAAAAACAATTATAAGACACAAGTAGTAATGGCAGCAACTGAATTAATAAGTCCCTAGTTGCAGGTACCACAAAATTTTTTAAGGACTGAAACATCCTAGAAGTCAGTGATAGGCATCCTGTGTACTTTGGAAACTACTCAGTTTGATTTACTTCTATTTTTCCTTTCTCCACTGGTCTAGCTTTCTCCGATTAATTCATTTTCATCTTCCCAACCTTTCTCAGCCCTACTCAGCAATTCATTCTGTCAGCACTAATGTATGTTGTTAAACGCACACAATGCTGTATCTCTTCTGTGAAAACAATCACAAGAGAAGAGACTGTCACGTTACTTTTCAAACTTTTTGAGCTGTTTTCATTTGTCAGAGAAGCAGAATTACTTTTTCATAGTATTTCCTTGCACTCCTAAAATACATGAAATTGCAGGTGCTCTCTCCTTGTTTTTCCGTTCCTCCAACCCTCCCCATCACATAACAGTGAATGATTTCAGGGTCTCGTTTTTGTATTCTTCACATCCTGACTCTTCCCTGACTTATCCCAACCATATTGCAGTTGCACTGCAAGCCCTGCATCAGTTCCCCAGTTGAGTCTCCCTGGAGCTCATACACAGCAAAGCATTTACAAGCAGTGTTACTCCCCCATAGGCTCCACAGGACGTGAATATCTTTCATTTTTTGATGCTTCCATCCTCGGCAGTCTTGACTCCCAGCACTTTCCAAGCAGAAAAGCTCTGGCCTGTTAGAAAAACATCTCACACATCTCCTCTTTGCCTCAGTGCCATCGTCACCTTCCTCAATCCATCTTGGATAGGACACATGGATCTGCTGGCTGGGACTTGGCTTAAACAGAAAGAAGCTCCTTTAGTCCTTCCACATCCAGATTCCTCCCATAGTATGTCACAGGCATCTCTGGAAAGTCTTTCCGCTTCCTGGGCCCAGTCCCTGAGGTCAGGCCCCTTCCTTCCTTAGGACATGGCTTACAGGGCTCCTGGCATCTCCTTGGGTATCCATCGACCCCTTCAGCTCACCATGATCAGGACAAAAGCCCTGAACACCTCCCAACCAAGCCTTCCCTGAGCACAGCCCAATGCCTTCTCGGCTGAGTGTTACCAACACCAGAGTTGAGCACTTGGGTCCTACTCCCAAACAGAGCTGCCTATGCTCTTCCTGCCTGAGCCCCACCTCTAGCATGCTGAATGGAGACGGGGAGGCCAAAGGGACTGCCTCTGGCTTAAGCAGGGCTACAAATCCTGGTCACATGATGTTTCTACTTTTCTTCCAAAAGTGAATTGGCTTTTTGAGTAATAAACATTTTCTAAATCCATGAAAGGGCAAACCTCACAATATTTTCATGTTCCCATTTTTCATTAAATCTCCTCCCCTTTCTGATAACACCCCAAATGGAGAGAAACAAGAAGAGTATTAACAACAACAAAAAATTAACTAAAATGCAATTTCTGCTCTTGTCAAAATGAAAAATAATCTGTGTAACTTCAGAGTTTTAAGGCCTTTCTATCAGAAAATATCTTTTTCTTGCATTAGCTAATTCAAGAGATCCTTTAAATAGTCCTCCAGAGACTCCAGTTTCTTTTTATTACAGTTCATCTGTCTTTTATGGCTTTGCTCTCATGAAAGATTAATAGCTGCAAAGGTCAAGGGCCATTGTGATCATTTAATCTGACCTGCATAGCATAGGCCATCAAATTTCACCCAGTAATTTTTGCACCAAATCCCATAAATTGCAGACGAAAGATCATATATCTTTTAGCAAGAAATGTTTTCTTGAATTAAAGGCAACAAATGATGAGAAGCCTGCCCCAGAAATTTGTTCCATGGTTCATTTATCCTGACCTTTTGTAGATTTTCACAGGGGTTGATTAGAATTTTTTCAATGAAATATTTTACACTGAAGAAATGTGAGCATTATCAGAGGAGCGTAGTTCTTGAGCTTTATCTCACTGTTCTACTTCCAGCAAAGAAAAAAGAGGAACTGAAAGTAACATATCCCTCAAAGCAGTAGACTTTTTTTTCTGGTTTGCTTTGTGGATGTTCCACTTTCCCTGAATATTGGGACAATTGGGGAACTATCTTCCTAATGTTAAACATGTAAAGTCAGACAGTGAGAACACTTTTCATGATGCCTCAGCCAGACCAGACATTCTCAGACACACTGAGCTGGGAACCCCATCCTCATCGGGTACCTGAGCCCAAATACCAGCAAGGTCCTACAATCTCTGTTAGGCTTGTGGTACTGCTTAAAAGTGCCATAACACCCATTTGTGCCTCCTGGGGTTGGAAATACAGCTTTGGCCCCAGGAAACACATCCATTGCTTTCAAATAAACCACCCAAAATAAATTAATCTGGCAGAAGGTTATAGGCTTGTAGAGGCAATCTGTCAACTTTCTGGAGAAACGTTTGATATCTGTCTGTCAACAGATGGATGGCAAGCCAGAAAAGCCCTGGTGATGTACAGCCGGAGCTACACAGATTATTTTGACCTAGCGAAACTGTGTAAGTGATGAGAGTAAAGTTGTGGCTTTGTATTCCTTTACATCCTTTCCCAATAGATTATCTTTCCTATGGATTGAAATTTAGGTACAGTAGCATGAATTTATCAGAGTGTCTTTGACACGGTTTTCGAATAACGATTTTCTTCCCTGTCCATAGCATAGAATCATAGAATCATAGAATGGTTAGGGTTGTAAGGGACCTTAAAGATCATCTAGTTCCAACCCCCCTGCCATGGGCAGGGAAGCCCTCCACTACACCAGGTTGCCCAAAGCCTCATCCAACCTGGCCTTGAACACTTCCAGGGATGGGGCATCCACAACTTCTATGGGCAACCTGTTCCAGTGCCTCACCACCCTCTGAGTGAAAAATTTCTTCCTTATATCCAATCTAAATCTGCCCTCTTTCAGATTGGATAAATAAAACATAATCTTCTAGAAAGAGCAGGCTGAAAGTATTCAAAGGAATCCTTTCCAACAGATAATTTAGTTTCTATAAGCTGACATATTTCATAAAAATGATGATTTTTGCATCAAATGATTTTCAAAAAAAAAGGAAAACGTTCAGATGAGTCTGATTTCCTTTTTCAAAATAGGATATTTGGGTTGCATATTTTGAAGATTTTTTATTTTGTAAATAATTTTTTTATACCTAGTCAAAAATGAAAGAATTTTCAAAACAATATGCCAAGAAGCTTTGATCCAAAACACTCTTTTGCAGAAAATTTTAAGAATTTTTAGTTTATGCAGCAATGTCAAACCTCCCAATATTAAAATCCTCTGAGAATCATAATTGCTGACCTCATTATGACTACATTTATCTGTTGGTAACAGAAATTTGGCCAACATAAATCTCACAAATTCTGTCACATCCATTTTATGGCAGAGGACAATGGAAGTCACTTCTTCAGATTCTTGCTCAGAGACAGGTGTGATATCTCAAGCACCTTCTTCACCCTTCTCCGTTGTACAAGGATCTCCAGGCAAGTGTGCTCCTAATCTCGTCATCTCTGCTCAGTGGTGAGCAGAGGGCAGATGAGTCCGGTTCCAAGTGCTCATGGTAACACAGGATGCAACAGCAGAACGAAACTCAAAACCTGTGAATCCAGGAACATGGGCTCAAAATGAGAAAATTAATTTTAAACATACAAACTGAAGTAAATTTTAAGCAATCTGAGGGAGTTTTGCAGCTCTATGCAATATTTATTTTTTTCTTCTGTTGTAGTAAAACATCAAGAAACTGAAGGCTTTGCAAATTGCTGTGGAAACATGATACGTGAAAGTACCATACCGAAAGCATTCACAGCTTAAACACACAGAGAGCAGCCAGATTACAAATGATGACAGTAAGAGTATAAGACTCTCAGCATTGAGCCAATAAATACACTTTGGTTACAGCCACAAACATACCGGACTTGATTTTTCAGTTACATTGGTCTCTCTCAAATGACTTCAAATGGGCATGTTCCTATATGGCACAGGTGTGAGTAACAAGAAAACTATGTTCATTGTTCTTTAGGTCGGAAGATAGGAAGTGATCTGTGCAGATGTCAAAACTGAACACTGAAATGAATTCTCTGACATGTTGAAAATTATTAGGATAGATCTCTCACTCAGCAGCGGATTTTCCTTTCTGTATCTGACACTCCTAATGGCTCTTATACCAGGCACGTCATTCTCACAGAGTCTATTGTTAAATTTGAATAGTAGTTACAAATTCAAGCATTTTCAAGAACATCCTGTTTTCTGGCAGTTCAATTTTTTTTTTTTCCTTTTGTAGAATGAGTTCTGTGAATTTTTTATGGTGCTTATTGTCTGAACTTCTTAACATCCTATTTGAAAACAGTAAATGGTTAGAGTTCATGCCCCATTTTAAAAACTTGCAGTTCATGTATGCATGCTGTGGGACCTGGAATCTGTGATGCTCTGCTGACAGAGCAAAAGCCTGCTTAGTTGACAATGTGTTTATTGAGAAGTCAATGTCTGGGAAACCCAGAGAAATACCCCTTCTGATTCTCGAAGTATCAGCTGGAAGGCTACTTTACTTCAGCATAGTAGGTTCAGCTGGTTTAGTGATGGTCCTCACATTGTGATAAGGCTCCACCACCTTCTCTGATCATCTCATCTCACGGATGCGTGGTGTTTTGCACAAACACTGCCAGGGTAGCCCTGGCACACACCTGCCAGGCACAGCTAGAACAGGAACATAGCAGCAAAGCCTGTTACTGCCACCACTCTCATTTATTCAGTTTGACTTTGGGGACTTCTCATGTCATTTCCTACAAGCTCGGCACCCAGGGTTTAGCACTTGAAGCTGGGAGCTGAAAGCGCTGTTGAAACATGTAATTTATCCAGCAAAATCACTGCTCTAGTCAGTAACACTACAATTGAAATTGATTTTAACAAGACAAAAAAAAAAAATTACATACATATTTCACCAGATTATCACCATTTTTTGGCTGGTAAGTATGTCTTGTGGCTGAATTTTGTTGAAACTACTTTCTAACCTCTGGATCTGTATTACAGTTGTCTTGTGTCAGATATCATTTTTGTAAGTGCAAAGGCAACAGGCTATAATCGAATCACCATTTTCTCGGCTTTTCTTCTATAACACTTAAACTTAACCTATCCATAAGGTTATGCTGCATCTTACAGTGCTAAACACCGGGTCTGGCTTGAAGGTCCCTAATGCTTCTCTGTGCTATGACACGGACTGTTTCTATTTAAGGTTACGTGATATCCTTGTTGCAATTGTTGATACAAAGAAATACTATTTGAAAACGATTTCACTTCTTTTAGTTGACTTTTAACACCTTTTCAGATCTGCAGGACTACTCAACACTGGCTTGTTAAACACCTACACACAGAAGAACAAAGGTCTGTGCAACATTCAATTAGAGAACCTTGGTTGAATCATAGAAATAGGATGAAAAAACTTCACTTAAACACAACAAATTTTGAAAAATTATAATTCATCAGAGTAATGACTGAAGCCTTTTCAAATATAGAACAAAGACATCCAAAAGGAGAAAGGCTATGCTTCTCCTAAAGCCTCTCTGGATATCCCCTTACATTTTTTCAGTGACCAATTGCATTCATTTCTGAGGGCCTCACATTTTGGTAAGACCACTGAGCACAGCCTGTGTCAGGGCAGCTTCTGCTTCTGCTTTCGGTATATCTGACAACAAGGCAGTTTGGTCAACTGACCTCTAGATTTTCTAGAAGGAATTTAATCTGTTTTGCCCTATTCCTAAATTTTCAATCCATAATGACACACGTTCTGAATGATACAGTCTTAAATGATAACCATTCACATCTTCTGTCACATAATGGTCTACGGTTTCGATTTTCCAGGGCTGAAAGTGGCAGGAAGATGTGTATCCCATAGATAATTCATACATATTACACAGAGGGCTTCTCATAACAGGTTAGTTCAATCTAATACAAAATTACTTATTTTCTATTTTTTCCTCCCAAGAAACACACTAGCCTTGAAAAATCATCATGTGTTTTTGCCACACATGAGCACAAACATCTTACTGAAAGACATTCCCAGGTACTAAAAGACCAAACATAAGAAGAACCAGTAGAAGGACAGACAAATTAAAACAAAAATATAACTTAAAAAAACCCCAAAACAGGATACTTCCCTATTTAAACAGATCATCACATAAACTGGTAGATTATCAGTCTGCGCACTTCAACCGAAGGTGAGTTGTTGGGTCAGTTACAAAATAAAGAGACGAAACATTTTGGCTTGTGTTATAGAGGACAGGTAGGGTAATCTGAGGGTCATTTCTGTTCAGAAAAAAAGTAGGTGGGTATATTTTTAAAAAATCTATTGAGTCTTGTTTTCATATTTTGATTTTTTTTTTTAAAAAAAAAAAAGTGCCCATCCAAAACTTTGGATACTGCCATCACTTATACATAGTATTGCACAAGAAATAAGTAAAACTCCCCATTAAAATGTAACCAAGTAAAACTATAAACTAATGTCTCATCTCTTTTGACTTTATGAATAGAGTTGTTTATTTGCTTCATACTTGTGACTCTTTGGATTGGTAATACAGCAAATATATGTGATATCCATGCATTTTTCTTTTCCTCTAACTTTCACACACTTTTTCCTTTACTGACTGACTTTGTAGCTTGTTGTAGTAAGTGGCGATTATCTCTTTCCACTTGATTTATGCATGTTGCAACTTCACCTAGAAAGGACCCTATTGCCTTGCTGCAGGAGTGGCAGTACAGAAGTAATATTTTGTTCTCCATTATAGCTTGTCACTGGGAAAGTCAATCCAAACTGACTCCTAACAAACTCGAAATGGGTGGATTGCTCCTGACATCAGTGCTCCAGTGCTGACATTTTAATTATTTTTTGAAAATGTTTGTTGATATCTGGGAAGTCCTAGCTTCCAGAACAACACAGTTTGTCCAGAAAACTCTGAGCTCACTTTAAAGAGAGTTCCCAGCCACCAGAGAGGTCTGACAACTTGACCTAAAGCCTGAAAATGCCAGGCAGCAGATAAAAAAACATTGCTTCATTTTCAAGCCAGTCTGATGCTTTTCGCTGCATAACTCACATTTTTCTAACGCCAAGCATGGACAATACTATACATTGTACTTTCTCATATGGTCCCGGTTTAGGACGATTGCTGATTTCGCATTGGCTCTTCTCCCCAGTGTCATTTTGACTGCAGAGAGTACAAGTGCTCTTGGAGAGGGGAAAAAACGTAACGGTTCTGCTCTCTGCAGGCAAAAGGTAGGGTGAAGCAATGACGAGCAAAGGGTAAATTCTTGCCCTTATATGTCCAGGCTGTTTATGGAGAAGCAAATAGACTGAGGCATGTGGCAGGAACCAAGCCCATCCTGGCTTGGAGGAACGCATGCCGGAGCCCACGCTGGCTCCTCTGCAAAGAGCGGGGTGTGCATTGCTGCCTGGGCAGAGGTGGGTGCACGGCAGGGGCTGAACAGCCCAGTGCCACCCCGTCCAGGAGAAGCCTGGCAGCAGCAGACAGCTCCTGCCGTGCCGCTCCGCACTGGACACCAGCAGAGCAGGCGGCCACAGAAACAGCCTCCCGAATCCTGCTTCCTTGAGGTGACGGCCAGGCAGAGGCAGGGACGGGTTCGCCCAGCTGATAATTGCCTTCACAGACACAATGTGATTTTATAAACAAGGCGCGTATCCGTGCGGCTGCTCATGGCAGTGAGACATTTCCTATTCCACCCTTCACTGAGCAGGGAGAGGTTTTTTGTTGGGGTTTTTTTTTGTGCCTTTTTTTTTTTTTTTTTTTTTGTATCTGTTACTAATTGGGTAGCAATACAGTAAATAAATACCAGCTTGTGATTCAAGCTGTGCTAGCCCTCGATACGCAACAGGAGCCCTGAGCATCTAAATGTCTATCACTCCTCCAACTGTCAGGATGGCTTCTTAGTCACAGTGACTAATGGTATCTTTGACCATAGGATTATTTTTTTCTAATGCATCTGAGCTGTTTGTCCCAGACTAAAACCACCCTGGATCCGATGAGTGCTTCAGTCAGGCTACACACAGCTAATCCCCCAAGGAGAAGTGTCTCTATGAGTGCTTAAGATCCAACACCAGTGGCTGAGGTGACTTTAGGAAGCTTTACAATTCTCTCCCCTCCAGGATACAGCAGGGATAGCCTGTGCAGGATGAATCAACGCCATACGTCAAGCACTGTTTGTATATGTTTCAGTGTATCCAGGCAAAGTCTTTTAACTTTCCATCCTAGAGCCCGAGCAGCACTTTCCTGAATGTCAGCCAGGAAAATTTTGTAGATTTGGCAGCAGGACTGTGGGAAGCCTGGTTGAAGACCAGCCCAGAGCGCTGGAGCAGAGGCTTTATATAAAAAGAGAGAATCCAAACACCTTCCTTTGTTTCACACTACAAATGAATACAAATGGAGCCCTGAGATTGCAATCAAGCCCTATTGTATAAGCACAGGCCTTTCCATTACTCCATTACAGCTTTTTGGCATGCAGAACTTCATTATTTTTCAGCTGGAAAACTAATTAAAAAAAATTCTTTTTTTTTTTATTTATCAGAGTGTTAATGTTTCAGCTCTTGAGTCCTCCACTGGCTTCCAGCCATTTAATTCTGGTCCCTAGGGCAAAGCCTGACAAATTAAGATAAAGCCATTACTTAATGTTCCCCTCCTGAGAGAAAACAAGAAGTGTTTCCTGTTCTTATTAATTGCATGAAGTCAATTTCCACGGTACAGTTTTGGTGTGATCAGAGCCTCGGCACTCAACATCCCTCTCCGCCTGTGCTCCCGCTCAGCCGCAGCCGCAGAGGCGGGAGAGCCGCCGGGCTTCAGCCGGGCTGTCGGCAATGCCGGGAGCATCACGGGGTAAATGCAGGCTTTGCTCAGGTCCTTGACCTTCACCTTTCGGGAGTCATCCTCCTCAGTACCTCTAAGGTATTTTTTGCTTTGAGAAGTGTAACGCACGCAGTGCTGTGCTTTGCCTCCAAGGAGAAGCCGTCCCCGGGGATCCCGGCCGTGCCGAGCGGGTTAGTCAGAGCTGTGGTATGGGCACTGCCCAGTTCAAGTGCGTTCAAAGTGTCTAAAATCTGCCTTTTCTTTTTTTTTTCTTTTTATTTCTTTCTTTTTCCCCACTGTGCAGATCACAAAAGTTCACGCACTTGTCAGGCAGCGTGTTGATTTAACCGATACCGTTTCTCCACCCTCCCCAGCTGGTGCAATAGGTAACAAACAGCCTTTCCCATGGCAACATGGTTTAATGCCCTGGCGTTGAGGGGGACGGGAGGACTCCAGCAAGCAAACCGGCCTGCTGAGCCGTGGCACGGGCGAGCAGCCAGGATGGTGCAAAAAGTTTAGAGGGGGAGCAGCAAAACAAACAGAACGGAAAGGCAGCAACGTGCCTGCAGCTGGGAGGGGATGGGCAACAGCAGCGTTACTGGGTTTCCCTCCCCGTTGGGTGTCCCCAGTACCCACCTCGTGCCGCTTGGCCACCCGAGCTCTGCCTAGCATCGCTTCGCGCTTCCATGCTCTCTTTATTACACGCTCGTGTTTAAACAAAGCTGACTCCATCGAAACCCAGCTCAATAGCAGTTCTCCCAAATATTTTCCTAAAGTCAGCTTGTTTAGGGAAAGACTTGGCTAAACAGACAGCGCGTAGAGGGCTGTCGAACTCTGTTATCGAGGATTTGTTGCCATGTTTGGGACTGAGAGCAGATATTGTGAAATGGCTGTTGACTCCCCAGCAGCGGCACATGGGGCCAGGTTACGCCAGAGCCTCGGGGGGACAGATTTGTTCTGTGACCCCCTCCAGGCTCGGGTCACCCTGCCTCACCAGCTGCACTGGTGCAGCCCCTCTCTAGGAGCCAGGAGCAGCTTGCACAAGCACCAGCACATCTCTGCTGTGCCGATGTGTGCCGGGGCCAGCGCCTGTGTCTCCTGCAGTGCCGGGCTCTGCTGTGCAGCCTCTTCTTCCTCCTCCTCCTCCCGGGGCTCCTGTTTCCTGGCAGGGACTGAGCTACAGCCAGGGCCACCCCATGGCTTGTCCATGCCACCACCGAGGCTATGAGGTCCCTCGACACCACGAGGAGGAGAAGCTGGGAAGGAGACGGCCGTTCCCCAATAGCCCAGAGTCGGGCAAGGAGGGTGCTAGAAGCCCCCAGCTCCTGCATTCCTGGGGCAGGCACAGACAAAAACATCCTTGAGGGCAGATGTTTGGGAAGGAAGCAAAGCAAGCGACTCTGCTTCTGCGAGGCTGCACCAGCTGAGGAAGTAGCTGAGCAAGGGGTGTGGAGAACAAAACCGATTCACCAAAGACATTCACACTGTCCCAGTGAACAGCAATATACCCTTTGTTTACCTTATCCCCCAAAACCAGTTTTTCTTTACTGATATTCTTTTGAAGAGTGCTTTAAGTTAAAAAAATAGGCATAGAATTTGAAGATGCTCTTTCAACTATTATTTCAAAACTCCAGCATTTTAGGGGGGAATTATTCTTTTCTATTTCTAGCCTTGTACAGACACTCATTGCACATCCTCAGTTTTTCTAATCTCAGCACAAATCTATGATGGCTCATCCTGTCCTGCCATCTATCACTGAACTCGATCTGGCTGAACTGTACCAGGCACATGAGTTGTTAAAGCAGCAGCCAAGGCTATGAAAATTGCAAAAATGAATCTTGATACTATTTGGGATGATTCAATGGATTGAAACGCAGAAGTGAGCACCAAGGAGAGTCTGGAACATATTTTCAGACAGGTTGTTACCATTATGGAAAAATCATAATGGCCAGCGCTGTGTGACAAACATTACCTAAATCAACATGATTCAAACACTCCTTTTCACTATCCATCTCGAGAATTACTTCGAAAAGTGTTATCTTTTGGAAATGTTTTTCAGGAAGATCTGAACGGCCAGTTTTGCCAATAGCTTAAGCAGATGAAGTTTCTGTGCACTTTTAGGCCAACAGGGAATTTGATCCCTTTTTATTTTTTCACATACAAGCTTTAAAAACCCAGCTGTGACTGTTGCCCCAGATAAGGTCAAGGGAAAATACATGTTCTCCTTATGTTAAAAATTGTTTTAAGGCACTTGTATTGGGAAATTCTTCTGCTTGCTTAGTATGAAGAAGGGACTTAAATTTAGTAGAAGGGCAAGATGTATGATGTAATTTTTGCAGTCCCTAAGAAAATCTCTAATTCACTGTGTTACAAACCCCTGAGAAATCTCATTTCCCATGGGCAATAGAGTTTTATTGGAACTTGGTCTGTAGGTTCTTCACTGACCCTTCACCTTCTCAAGGTTCTCTACCCAACTGTGCCGTAAAGGAACCACTCTCATGGGTCTGAATGTTAAAGCTCTGTGCTTTCTAAGATCCCACTGCTTAAAAATGTTCAGGATGTGAAGACAAGGTAGAAGCAGTGACTTGACCATGGAGAGCTGATAAGTGAAAGAGAAGTAATGAGGAAGGTAGTTGCACTGCAGTGGGCGGTAGCCAGGAAGAACATGGGAAAAGAAATGCGGAAGGAAGGAAATGAGGAGGTTGGACCAGAGGACCTTTAAAGGTCTCTTCCAAACCAGACTATTCTATGAGCCATCAGCAAGATGGCTTATGAGCCTATTGACCAGGGAAATCACTAGGAGTGAAGGAAATAGGGAAGACCTGATTTCTGGTCCTTACAGTTTGTCACACATTGTGTTGCACAGATTCTAGCTTCTTCCCCCACCTCCTCACTGTGCAGTAACACAGTTTCAAGAAGAAAGGTACAAATGCACTCCTGCCTTCTCTCCCAGTGCCCTCATCTCCCATAGCAGATGCATTGGCAGTAAGGATGCTCCCCTGGGAATACTCAGCGCAGATATACCATTAAGTATTTCTCTATACATAATTACTAATTAGTCGTGAGACAGATGCCGAGCTGTTTTGCATTTGTACAGAAAGCCCCTGGGAAACTTTGGAGAAAAAAAAATCAGTGCTCAGTGATGTTCAGGCATTCAGAGTTCAGGCAGCTGAGCAGGGGAATTTAAAATCTGCTTTCTGACTTACACATCTACAG
The DNA here is from genome assembly GCF_009769465.1 of Tauraco erythrolophus. Classification (NCBI taxonomy): domain Eukaryota; kingdom Metazoa; phylum Chordata; class Aves; order Musophagiformes; family Musophagidae; genus Tauraco; species Tauraco erythrolophus. The sequence goes on along the minus strand of NC_141468.1, from coordinate 29,707,519 downwards.
TTCATATTAGAGCTTTCCTGCAACCTCTCCAAACTTGCAGTGCTCCATTTTGCACTGATGGCTAATATTTCATTAACTTAGGTGTTTATGCAACATTTCCAGGAAACCGTGTCATTTTAAGCCGAGTTGATTAAAGACGTATTACTAACACTGACATCATTTTGCTTCTGTTTACAGTTTTGATAAGAGAAGAGGCAAGTGCTGTTGAACTGTTGAAAAGACAACAGCTTTTCTACCGTCAAAATGCCACCCATAGCCACTGTTAAATGTATTTCCATAGGTTTTCTACATCATATGAAGACTAGCGAAACAAAGGATTGGCAGTTTTGCTGAGCACATCCCAAGTCACTGGGGAACTGGAGAAGAGAGACAGCGCCTCTGTTTTGCAATCTTGGGAAATCTTATAGCCCAAGGGACGCAATCCGCAATAGGATCCAGCATTTCATCATAGGATCAGATGTTTAAATGAATCACTTCATCTGAATTGCTGCTGGCCATACGGATTAGGAGAATAAAATAGGCTAAGAAGAAGGAATGACGGAAACACATGCCAGCTTGATCCAGTTTTCATGGGCAACCATCGCAGGAAAGATGTGGCAGCCTGGGATGCTGGAAAGTTGTTTAAACATGTTTAACATCCACATAGCCTTGTGTTCTCTGCTGTGATTAACTGCATTTAGGTTTTGTGTGGAAAGCACAGCTAAAAGCTTTTACACTGAGCCTTTATTTCTTCCCTGATGTGGAAAGGTAAGCTCCTAACGTGAACACATATGGTGTTAAAAAGTGGGCAACCACACTGTAAATTGCACTACAGGTTAAAAAAGAAAAAACAAAAAAAATCACACGGATAAAATTAAAAGGCAGGTCCAAAGTGCAATATTTATCCACAGAGGTTAACTTACGGGAAAAGACATCTAAGGTCAAGATGTGTGATTTATTGCTGAATAGTTTGTGGCCTACAGAAAAATGCACAGATGAAAAGATAAAGACATAAAATATGACACTGTCAAGTTCACTTTCTGAATTCATTTTATTCTAGTATTTATTCCCCACAGGTTACAAGTGAATGGTTTTGTGAGTGGCTTAGAAAATTTAGAAATTATCTGACCACACAAACTCAAGTTTTGAAGAATTTTCTCGAATACACAGTGTGTTCCTTCATGACACTTCTTTCCTTATGTATTGAATGCTTATTTCTTTTTACTTTGTGGACACTTAGCACTCAGCAGGATCTGCACTGGTGACCTTGCAGGTATAATGACTTCTCTTCACCCACAGAACAACTGCACTGTGAGAACAAGGTAGGTTAAACACCTTGCTGGACCTGCCAGTTTGCTTCATGAGCAGCACAAGACGGTTCGCCCTTCACAGACTCAGGTGTGCTCAGGTTCCTGTGAAGCTACGTGTGTCCACTGTATATAACCATACAGCACCCGCTTCTTGAATGGTGTGCACAGTTCTGATTTCCTAATCTTCAAAAGGTATAGAGGATACGGGAAACATGCAGAGAAATGCTACCTATGTGATCCCAGCCATAGGGAACAGCTTCCATATCAGGAATAAGGACAATTAAATGGACAAGCACAACTCAGCCTGAGAACAGAGAATGTTGGTGGAGATTTGATATAAAAGTCCCTAAAGTCACTGACGATGGAGAGGATGAATGGGGAAGTGCCTCCCTGAGCTATGAAAATGCTACTACAGCTACAAGTTCACAGGGGTTCAGAAAGCAACTGGACAGATCACTGGAAGAAAAGGCCATCCAGGGCCGTGGCGTACAAAGATGCTGCCTGCAGCTATGGAAACCCTTTCTGTCATGATAAGCTAGAAACAGGGAAAACATGCTGGGCAAGCATTGTCACACATTTGTCTTGCCCTTACATGCTTGCATTGGCATCCACTTTGAGCCAGCAGCAGGATACCAGGCTAAGCAGATCTTTCATCAAGTCTATAAAAGCATGTCTTACGTTCCTACACCCACTTTCTGGAGTGGTCTGAGTGGGTCACATGCCTTCTGTATAGCACCTGAATAGCTGACAACAACAGTATAATGACCTTAGCTGCATTTTAAACAACAGTTTTTGGAAGGAAGCTGTTCCACAGACGGGATAAGCAGTCTTTCTTGGCATCCTCTGTATCATTCCTGTGTCCTTTGTGCCACTCCCGTAGCCCCTCGGAACAGAGCACCCTTCCCTGCCCCAGGCTCCTCCTGCAGGCTGGGGTGCTGGCCACTTTGAAGGGAAGAAAGCCCTATGTCAGAGATGGTTCTGCCATCCAAACATTTTGGACACCACTGAGGTGTGTACCAGATGAGTGGTCAGAGCATAAGATCAAGAAACTCTGTTTCCTAGTGCCCAGGAGAAAAGTACAGCAGTGAGACCGACTCATGATCGCGTAGCTAAAACTTACTTTTTTTTTTTTTAATTGGTACTAAGTGATTAAATTTCCACTTACTCTAAGCTGAAAAAAGAGAATGGGAACAAAAATGTTAGTATTATGTCTCATTTAACAATAGTCTCAGAAATACTCCTAATGTCAAAAGGAAGTAAGCAAAGTTGGGCTACTTTAAATTATTTTCAGTAAGAGCCAGCAGTGACGTCTTAGTATGCTGAGAAGTCAAGTATACAGAAATAAGTTACCCCTTTGAAAGAGCATTTACTTACTAATCCTATGGGTTTTAGACCTTTCTGATAAAGGACTTCCAACAGAATATTCAAATAAGAAAAAAGTAAGATGAAGAGAGATGTGTGGGTACTTAGTATCTTTAGAAACAAATCTTTTACAAATATTTGAGTAATTGAATGCTTCAAACTGGGAAACTGGGGAAAATATGACTTAAAGCATTTTAGTGCCGAGCTACTGAAATGCACAGCCAATACGCTCTGACTTCACATGAAATTCTCCATATAGAGCCCCCAATTAGAAAACTGAGATTACAGACTCAATCAAACCAACACATTCAATGGACCCCAAACCTCCAAGCTATGAGAAGAATTCAGATGTGATGCATCTATGAGCTATTGTAGATATTCAGTATGAATATACAAATCAAGCAGAAATACCAGGCAGGAACTCCTGACCAACAAAATCATTACTTCTTAACAATCCTTCATTACGAAAAATAATCATCATCATTCAATTCAATCCAATCACAATTCAATATCATAATCATAATGAAAAACAATCATAATCAAACCTAATTTTAGGCCTAAATTCAATTTCAGTTCCAGACCTACAGTGACCTCCCAGGAAATATTTATTTTCCCTACGTTTAATAAAATGGAGATTCATAAAGTTATTTAAGTCATTCTCATGAACAGTTTCTTTGGTTATTTTTCAGCCCAATATTGATGAACTTATTTGTGAGCAAGCCTTTTTCTCTTTGACTTTGACTCATCAGCAATCAAATGCAGACATGCATAATACTTCCCCAATAAATCATTTTCAAGCCTTTTTTTTTTTTGCCTTGTCAGTTGGTGACTAATGTAATTAGAAAGAACCCTGCAGTGTTTGCTCACTTTCGTTCAGGAGTGGCACTATGTTTCATTAGAGTGTATTTGGGTGCTTTTAGTAATTAACCCAGAATCAGATTACATTTGTGTGTGGCACAGATGAGACAGGATTCTCTGGACTCCTGAGACAGGCAGGAAGGTTGGGCAGTATCCATAATTCTATTACAGGTAATACTTCAGCAAGCTTGGAAGACACATTGTGAGCTAGGTGCCAGTACAGCAATGCCATTTTAATCACCCTGCCCTGGAACTTTTTCTTCATCTACTGAGAATCTCATCATCTCTAACTGAGATCCTCCTCATCATAACCTCCAAGTCTCAGGCAGAGGTGGCTCTGGTGGGTGCTCGCATTGCCAGCAGCCTTAGCACAGACCCTTCACATTGAAATCTGCATTTCAGAGTCCAGCCTGTCCTCACAGCTATTTTGTGCATTTCAAGCACTCCAGAGTATCTTTTCTCTATATAAGGGCATAAGAAGCCTTATACGCCATATTTTTTCAACATGCGCTACTGTATTTTTTTCTATTTATCATATCTTTCAAAGTAAGCCCAGCAGAAGAGTGTGAAGACAATATCCTTTTGCTTTACCAACTGCAAGAAGGGCAGAACATTACTTGTAGGAGCTGGAGCAAGCGTTCAAAGCAATTCAGAGAGCAGGAACTGACAAAAGCTGGAAGCATCTGGGCTCTCTTCACCTTCTAAACCCAAGGCTGTACCTGCAGCCACAGGATCTAAATACTTCAGTGGTGAATATGTCCTTCTGTAAATTCCCCATTACAAGAATGGAAACTAGTACGCAGACACATGCAGAGGTACATACCAGTAGAGGAGCGATAAGTACTCATATCTGTATTTGAAAAAATTTCTTCTTACATTTTTTCCAGATGCACAGAGCAGCAGGGAGTCAGTGCAATAATTTTCCCCAGAACAAACCATTTGACAGCTTCTACTGTACACTGCAGTGTTGTGCGTGCAGCTGTTATCATTGAACCCCGGGTGTTTCCTCAAGAATGACGTTTGCTGTCTCGTTCATAGCAAGAATTTCTGCTTATAAGAATTCTGGAAAAATCACAGTAGAAAGTGAGTAGTCTTTTTCTGTGCGTGCTCTACAACATGCTGTTGAGCATTTAAGCTAAATCAGGCCAGTTAATAAAATCATGGAGTGTTAATGAGACGACCATCAGGCTCTTATAATTTGAATATCATGAATAAAATGAAGGAATGTAGAAAACCAAAACATTCAAAAGAGTTCTTTAACCTTAATTGAAATGCCAAGAAGTAGCAGAGAATAGCTATATTAACTCTGTTCCTCAGATTCACCCTGGTGCTGTTTTCTGAAAGGTTGATTTAGATATCCACATAGACAAAAAGTACTGAGTGGTTATTGAATTAAGTATGAGCACACCCTGCAAGACCTTGCCACCCCCAAATATGACAGATCAGACTTTTTTTTTTTTTTTTTGGAACACGTAATAATGGATCCTCTGTTAAGCTTGTAATTAATGAGTTGTACTCACAGATCACCCAGGTGCTATAAAATCACTCAAAGCTAGTCTCTGTTTGTAAAGTGTAAACCCATGAGGTTCTGGCATAAGCCATTTTCTCTTCAAATCAACCCAATATTTGCTTGAAAACCTCCACCAAGGAAAACCTCCTCTCCCTGAACAGCTGCGTGCAGGCAGTGGGCTGCCCAGGACACCCACTTTCTAGGGAAAGCTCCAGCTGAATGCTTTCTGCTAAACTAAGGCAGCTTTAAAAGGAAAACTGGGAGGTCCCTTGAAGAGTGATTCGTACCAGCAGCTGCTCCCAACACACCAATGTGGCCTCAGCAAAACTCAGCCATTGCTCTCACCCTTCCAAGAAACCTGGGAGTCCTGATACCACCCCCACCACCATGCAGCAGAGACTCAAGCAGCAAAATACAATTACAAATAACCCTGTGCACTAAAAAGGTAGCAAAGGTATAAAATATAAGAAAAAGCACCTTGAAGATGAATGTTTCCAGTGATGGGCAAAATGATTGCAATGTCTGAAGCCCATGAATCATTTTGAGATCTTCAGTCAGATGGATAAAATGCTATTATTATTCCGTGTACGTTATTACTACATTGCGTTTGAAATGGCTTTGTAATTTCCTGTCTAATGCTACCCTTAGGTCTCTTCTATATTACTGCTTTCCAATTATCTTTTCTTTTTCTTCTTGAATATATATGTTTTGAATTATTTTTTCATCTGATGCATCAGCCCACAGTTTTCCAGATTCGATCTTATTTTGTTATTTCCTGTCCAGATTTCTACAATTAGGAGTTTATTGCTTTGTAAAGCCAAGAAATAAAAAAAAAACACCCCAAGAAAAATATAAAACATCATGTGAAGATGTTTATGTCATGTTTGTATTTATGTCTGAAAATACATAGCCCTTGCTACAAGCACTTTCTAAAAAATCTTAGAGAGATGTCCCAAATTCCATATCCTGCACATAGTCTGTCCACTCAGATTGGAAAAAAAAAAAACAAACCCAGACTTTCTAATCATATGTCACTGTCTAATCACCCTTCAAATTGCAAGGCACACTCATGCCAAAAGGAGATGGGTAAAATCCATCTCTGCCAGGCTGAGATGGGGAATTTCAAGGTCAATGGCACTCTAGGAAAATTCTCCTAGCACCACTCCTTGATAAACGAAATCATGACGTCTCAGAGAATCACCATAAAGCTATAGAGAGATGAACACCTCCGAAGCTTAGCAGGGGAGAGAGAGGAACCCCTCAAGAGGAGGTCAGACACAGCAACATCCAGGCGGGGAGCAGGCAAGCATCCCAGGCAGCACCCGCAAAGGGGGCTGGAGAAGCCCCTTGGCCACTGCCTCTCCACATCCTCACAAGAAAAGCTGTCCCTGAGGGACAGAGCTTGGCCTGGGCCCAAGACTGCGGATTCAGAGCACCAGAGATTTCATCCACTGACGTTCCCTTAGATGAGGGATACATGACATTTATTGCACAGAAAACCCAGATGTTTCCTTACTTCTACACGCAGTCTTAACTCAGACTTCAGCGAGGCTGTACACAACCAAAACTGGTAACAAGTCTTATGAGACCTTCTTCACAGCTTGACGCGTTTAGCATTATCATTGTCCTGTGCAACTTTCCTTCAGCTGTTTCGCAGTCTGAGTTACACTGCTCATCTCAGCAGAAATTTAAATTAGTTTTTAAAAAAATATTTTCCATTTATCTGGTGGTGGCTGAGGGTACAGTCCTAACTCTAACTTTTTTTTTAGTATTTCTATTAGTAAAGAAGACAAAACAAACAAACAAAAATACTAAAGTCCCCAGAAATAAGATTTTTGCCATTTTCTCTGCAGGGTGTATTTTCAGTTGGTTGTTTTTTGAAAATGAAAAAAACAACAACCCACAAACCAAATCTGTTATAACTTTTATAAGGCTTTAAAAATCTATAATTATCTTCTCTAAAATGGATGTCATTTTCAGGCAGATGATAAATAGCATTTAAAAGCAGAAATTTGATTAAAACTCTTCAGGGGTTATTAAACTGACTGTCACACTCTCCTGTCTGTGCCAGAGATGACAAGAGCTATATAGTGCATTGCTTTCATGCCTGCTTCTCAGTCATTTTAAGTGAACTGAGGGTGGGATGGGCTATTTGCTGTTCTCCAGTTTCTGTTTCTTTTGTTCCCATCAATGTGACGACTTCTGTGTATTCTTCCATTTTCAAAGCCAGAGGTTTGCTAATGAGGTGTAGTAATTTAGTAGCATCAGAAAGAAGAAGATGTTCTAAAATCTCCAACTGGCTGTCCTGGGAATCACAGCAGCAGTTTAATAAGACTCATTTTTCTCTTGCTAATCTAAAATAAGACTTGGCAGATAATATTTGCCAGCTGTTGTACATTTATTGGCTTAACTACATTTTTTAATGTCGATGGAGCACCATGAAGGACCCACTCTTAGCCTTATTTGGATTAAACTTTACATTGTGACATATCAGATCTTTTTTTCATTTGTATATCTTTTTGCTTTGCTCACTTATTTTTATTGGACCCAGACATCAGCAGTGTCCTGTACCCCTTTATTAGTACAAATTGTTATAAGCCTGGAAAGATAAAATTTAGTCCTCCTATGGTGGGAGATATTTTAGAATATTTGCAATCATAATGTTGATGTGAGATTCTCTCTCCACCCCAAAGGAATTGCAAATCTTGTTTGTAATTAATTGTCATAAGTCATGGAGTATAAAGCCTGCCATGGACCACAGCTCCAGGATTTCTACACTGGATGTTATTTGGCTTTGCATGGGAAACTTGCAACTGCGTATCAGTCACATTTTAGCTGCAAAAAATTTAACTGCTCAACTTTACAGTCGGTTAAATCTTCGCACCTTTCAGTGAGTTTATACGATGATTCTCTGCACATTTTCTTTCCCTGAAGTCCCTCAATGAAGAACAGCAGTGACTATCAGCACCATGGCAGCAGCAGTGCAGGGAGAAGCTCCATTCCGGTGTGAGGGCTGGGCGCCCGCTCACTCCTGGTCTGTGACATCCCTGGTTGATGCTGGCGTCCTGCAGCCATCAGTTGATGCTGATGTCCTGTTACTGCAAGAAGAAGGAGGACTTCAGGCCTCCATCATGTTTCCTGTTCCAGCACTCATCTCCAAAACGACCTGCAGGAGGAGCTCAGGGCTACAGCATGGTGCTGGCCATGTGTCCACCATGTCCCTGGGATGGCTCCTTCCTTGTCAGCAACACCTCAGTGCTGCACTGCTCCTGCCAGCACAGTGCAAGGGGAGCCCAGCATACCTTTACCTCACTTCTACCTGTGCCTCCGAGACAAAGCCACTGCATTCATGTCCTTCATCTTGTTTGTCCTTTTTCATCTTTAAAAAGGGAAAAAAAGAAGACCCAGGGAACTACAGGCCAGTCAGTCTCACCTCTGTGCCCAGCAAGATCATGGAGCAGATCCTTCTAGCAACTATGCTAAGGCACACAGAAAATAAGGAGGTGATTGGTGACAGCCAACATGGCTTCACTAAGGGCAAATCCTGCCTGACTAATTTGGTGGCCTCCTATGATGAGGTTACAGCATTGACAGATAGGGGAAGAGCAACTGACATTGTCTAACTGGACTTATCCAAAGCATTTGATACTGTCTCACACCACATCCTTATCTTTAAACTGGAAAGACATGGTTTTGATGGATGGACCACTCGGTGGATAAGGAATTGGCTGGATGGTCGCACTCAAAGAGTTGTAGTCAACAGTTCAATGTCCAAGTGGAGACCAGTGACGAGTGGTGTTCCTCAGGGGTCAGTACTGGGGCCGGTGCTATTTAACATCTTTGTTGGCGACATGGACAGTGGGATCAAGTGCACCCTCCACAAGTTTGCAGATGACACCAAGCTGTGTGGTGTTGTGGACACACTGGAGGGAAGAGATGCCATCCAGAGGGACCTTGACAGGCTGAAGAGGTGGGCCTGTGAGGACCTCATGAAGTTCAACAAGGCCAAGTGCAAGGTCCTGCATGTGAGTCAGGGCAATGCCAAGCACAAGTACAGGCTGGGCGGAGAATGGCCCTGAGGAGAAGGACTTGGGTGTGTTGGTGGATGAGAAGCTCAACATGAGCCGGTAATGTGCACTGGCAGCCCAGAAAGCCAACCGTATCCTGGGCTGCATCCAAAGAAGCGTGGTCAGCAGGTCGAGGGAGGTGATTCTGCCCCTCTACTCTGCTCTCGTGAGTTCCCACCTGGAATACCATGTTCTGCTCTGGAGTCCCCAACACAAGAAGGACACGGAGTTGTTGGAGCGAGTCCAGAGGAGGGCCATGAAGATGATCCGAGGGCTGGAGCACCTCTGCTATGAAGACAGGCTGAGAGAGTTGGGGCTGTTCAGCCTGGAGAAGAGAAGGCTCTAGGGTGATCTTATTGCAGCCTTCCAGTACCTAAAGGGGGCCTACAGGAAAGCTGGAGAGGGACTTTTTAGAAGGGCATGTAGTGATAGGACAAGGGGCAATGGCTTTAAACTGAAAGAGGGCAGATTTCGATTAGATCTAAGGAAGAAATTTTTCACTGTGAGGGTGGTGAGGCAGTGGAACAGGTTGCCCAGAGAAGTTGTAGATGCCCCATCCCTGGAAGTGTTCAAGGCCAGGTTGGATGAGACTTTGAGCAACCTGGTCTAGTGGAAGGTGTCCCTGACCACGGCAGCGGGGTTGGAACTAGATGATCTTTGAGGTCCCTTCCAACCCAAACCATTCTATGATTCTAGGATTTGTTACAAATGCCTAAGACAGTAAACCCTCAGCGTCCTGTAACTAGGAATATACTGATTTTGTGCTGTAGAGTAGGAGGAAGAGGCTGATGTTATAGTGCTTGTAGATTCACAAGCACAACAATCATGCAGGTCTAATCAGAAGTACCAAAGCCCACCAAAATTGCAGGTTTTGAGATTCCAGGTTTAGGACTTTAAATGAGACTCTCTCTTTATTGGTAATGACATGAGAAGAAATATAAATGTGTTCTTTTAGCTCAGTTCGGGTCCCAAACCATCATATCTATTCACAGAGCAAAGGAGAGAAGTACAGGGTGCAGAGAACATCCTCAAAGGTAGCAGTGTCTACAAAAATAAAATTTAACCAAAACAGACAAGAAAGTAACTGAAACGGTGCTTGGCAAAACTCACCATGCCATAGTCTTTGTTTCACTCTACAAACTTAGAATTCCATAAACAAGGTTGTCTCGTGTGACTGCAACTGCAAATATGCTGGTGAAAGTAGTTAACCTCTCCAGGTCACTGACGGATATTCATCCACAGTGGAAGATCTGATAAGAAGAACTTTGTGCCTTTTTCAGGAAGATCACACTGGTCAGGGTAGGTCTTTCATCCAAACAGCTTGTTAGTGAGATTCAGCTGACCATCTTTTTGTCTTGTGGCTGTTAGAGAAAATAAACCGTGACCATATTTATGCCATACTTTTATTACTCCTCTCAGAGCACATCAGGAAGAAAATCTGTGAGCTGCTCTAGCAGTGTGGCCTGGGGACAAAGCCAAGATGATCTGGTCAAAGACAGACTCCTTTTCATTCCTATATAGTATCTGGGCACGGCAAAATATAGGCAGAAGCTATCCATGTGCTGGTGATCAAGACAAGCCATGAACAAAATCCTAAACTTGCTTGCCATGAGCTTTGTGGTGACAGTCACTGGGGAAATTCCCAGTTGCTGGCCGTCTGAGGGCATCATGATGAAAAACAAAACCTTTTCAAGAGGTCTCTTTTGCTCCCCTCTTCCAGATCTTCCCAAGATATAAATGATAGCAATTTAGAATAAGAAATCATAAATTCTCATCTTCCCTCCTCTACTGGCCAGTAATACTAGTTCTGTGCATTTAGTAACCTTTATGACCAAGCAGATGATTCATCTGCGAGAGATTACACTGGTTTGAAGTAGGAGCTACATCTCTAATAAGGCAGATTCAAATCTCAGACACTACTTCCCCCTGTACAAATGGGTTTGCCACCCACACCGTGTGCTGGTTTTGGCTGGGGTAGAGTTAACTTTCTTCACAGTAGCTACTATGTGGCTCTGTTTTGGATTTGTGCTGAGAACAGTGTTGATAATACAGGGATGTTTTCATTACTGCTGATCAGTGCTTACACAGAGCCAAGGCCTTTTCTGCTTCTCACTCCACCCCACCAGCAAGTAGGCTGCGGGTGCACAAGAAGCTGGGAGAGGATACAGCTGGGACAGCTGAACCCCACTGACCAAAGGGATATTCCACATCATATGATGTCACACTCTGAATATAAAACTGAGGGAAGAAGGAAGAAGAGGGGGACCTTCAGAATGATGGCATTTGTCTTCCCCAGTAATCGTTACGCATGATGGAGCCCTGCTTTCCTGGAGATGGCTGAACACCTGTCTGCACATGGGAAGTAGTGAATGAATTCCTTGTTTTGCTTTGCTTGGGCATATGGCTTTTGCTTTACCTATTAAACTGTCTTTACCTCAATCCACGAGTTTTCTCACTTTTACTCTTCCAATTCTATCTCTCATCCCGCTGGGGAGGCAGTGAGTGAGCGGCTGGGTGAGGCTTAGTTGACAGCTGGGGGTAAACCACAACACACCTGTACCATCAGTGTGACAGAGTCATTCCAGCCAAAGTAGCTCATTCTTTCAAAGTATTATGGAGTCTTCCCAAGATACTTCTTTACCTGGTATCCTCCGCGTCCAGTTAACAGAGCCTAAAGTTTCCAGAAATAGGAACTCATCTTGGTCAAAAGACTCTAATGACTGTCTGTAAACTGATCACAAATTGCCTATCCTCAGCTTGCTTGCTTCACATTCACATTCTCATTTCTGCTTGCTGGCTTGATGTCCTTGACCTCACAAGAAAATTTAGGATCAGGTTTTGAAAGAGAGTAAGGAAATGTGAGAAATGCAATGCCCAGTTAATCTGTGCTCAAACCGGACTGTAAAGCCTTACTACAAGAAATGTATTGCATATATTTACTTTTCAGATTCTGACATGTACCTGCTATAGGCCACTTAAAATACACTCTATCTATACTGTCTGTGAACAAGAAGTATACAATGTCTTCAGGTGACGTTTTAGAAAACATTTCGCGCTTCTGCCAACACAGAGAGTACTGCTGACCACAGAATCAAGCATCAGACTTATACACTATTGATATAGCAATAGGAAAAATATTTTCTTCTGTGGAAATTGCCATTAACATTTTTCTTTCACATTAACCTTGATAGAAAGTTTTCTTTTCAAGATCATTTTTAATTTGAGCCTTATAAATCCAGAGTCTTCTAGCGTTATAAGAGATGTGGAAGTCATACTCTATAGCATTATAATTACTGCAAGAATCACTCAGTATTAGTCATCGGTATGAATGTTGATAGATAATAATAATATTCTCAAGTTATTTTATATTGACTTATTTCTAAGGTGAACGCAAGGATCTAAGTCCGTAAGGGAATTTGAGAATATTTACTGTATTTCTTTTTAGACTGGATTACATAGTAACTAGATAGGAAAAAAAATGGCTGAAAATCTCCATAGATACAGACTGCAATGGCAATAGGAACCAGCTGTTAGTTTTAAAAGTCCAAACTCCAATATATCAGACGTTTTGTTTCCGAAGCCTGAGAACTGGAGCGCAAAGGAAGATTGGAAGAGTTTTAAAAGCTCTTGGAATGGAAGATGCATTTGAGAGATGCCTCTTAGACAGAGAGACTGACGCAGCCAAGCTGTGTGGAGGGACTTGGGTCCTCTGGGTTAGGGAAAGGTAAGAGCAGATGAGGAGATATTCAGGCCATCTAGCATTTGTGAGATAAACTTTTTTAAAATTTTTTATTTTTTAAATAACATAATAATAAATAAAATAAAAAATAAAAATATTTATTTTTAAAATAAAAAAAATAGGACAAATGTTGTGGGAAGCAAGGATATCTTTAATAATTTGTTCATTACGTGTTTTTACGTAACACCTAAGCTTTATTCTACTAAGAGATATTTACATGTTTCTTCTGTCCTTGGAATATCACAGCTGTAGCAACTCTGCAATAAATACTTTCTTTAAAGAAAAGGAAAAACAGTTTTTCAGGTTCCTTGGTTGAACACCTGTGTCATCCCATACCCTGGAGGAGCCGGCATCCTCTTCACGCGGGAGCCACCTTCAAAGGGACAAGGAAGCCTGTGGACCACATTCAGCCCTCAGACCTGTGGTGGCCTAAACCAGCACAAGACCATAGTGATCAGGGTGCTCTTTCATGTTAATTAACACCAGCTGCTGTTTAAATAAAGAAGAGAGCATGACCTCTGTGATTGAAATGTAACTGTTTCGGAAACTCTTCTCAATTGAAAATGCTACTTCCTTCACTACAGCTAAAGCGTATGTTGCAGATGAATAACTGAGAACAACACTTAGTAAGTTGTGGCTCTTTACAAGAAGCAGTAAAATAAAAGCAGATGAAACTACAGAGGTTGTGGTCTGGGGTTGACTCACAGGCTGGGTCAAACACAAACATGTCAGCCTTTACATAGAATCATAGAACCATAGAATGATTAGGGTTGGAAGGGACCTCAAAGATCATCTAGTTCCAACACCCCTCCCATGGGCAGGGACACCTTCCACTACATCAGGTTGCTCAAAGTCTCATCCATCCTGGCCTTGAACACTTCCAGGGATGGGGCATCTACAACTTCTCTGGGCAACCTGTTCCACTGCCTCACCACCCTCACAGTGAAAAATTTCTTCCTTAGATCTAATCGAAATCTGCCCTCTTTCAGTTTAAAGCCATTGCCCCTTGTCCTATCACTACATGCCCTTCTAAAAAGTCCCTCTCCAGCTTTCCTGTAGGCCCTCTTTAGGTACTGGAAGGCTGCAATAAGATCACCCTAGAGCCTTCTCTTCTCCAGGCTGAGCAGCCCCAACTCTCTCAGCCTGTCTTCATAGCAGAGGTGCTCCAGCCCTCGGATCATCTTCGTGGCCCTCCTCTGGACTCACTCCAACAGTTCCATGTCCTTCTTGTGTTGGGGACTCCAGAGCGGAACATGGTATTCCAGGTGGGGTCTCACGAGAGCAGAGTAGAGGGGCAGAATCACCTCCCTCGACCTGCTGACCACGCTTCTTTGGGTGCAGCTGTTGTGGTTTAGGCCATTCCGGTAACTGAAGTCCACACAGCTGCTCACTCACCCTCCCCCACCCCCCAGGAATGGGGAAGGGAATTAAAATAGAAAAGGAAAAGAGACCCATGGGTTGAGATAAGAACAATTTAATACTACTACTACTATTACATGAATATATACATATATTTACAATGATAAATATATACAAACGAGTGATGTATGGTGTAATTGCTCACCACACCTTGACTGAGGTCCGTCTCATCCCAAATTAATGATCCTGAAACAGATAAGTCCCAATACTGCAATCCCAGACAAGCAAGAGGCCCGAAAATAGAGAGTGAGACAGAGATAGCACTCTGAGAGTCTGAAAGTGAGAGTCCTGGAAGAGCAAAGGCCCTTCCATTCCAGCTGTCCCTCACTTTTATTCTGGGCATGACGCTGCATGATATGGAATACTAATGGGCCAGTTTGGCCCTCAATCCTAAATCTAAATACAAATCATAAGGACAGTCGTGGATCCTCTGTCCCAGCCATGCTCCCCCCTGTCCTGTTGTGCTCCTGCACACTGGCAAGAACACAGCAGCTGAAAAGTCCTTGAGACCTCAGTGCCAACTATAAACATCAGTGTGATGTCAGCGTTCTTCTCAGAGCAAGTCTCAGACTAAAACCAAAACACGAAGCTCTTCTAGCTGCTAAAAAGAAGAGCTAACTCTGTCCCAGCTGAAACCAGGATAACAGCCCAGGATACGATTGGCTTTCTGGGCTGCAAATGCACATTGCCAGCTAATGGTGAGCTTCTCATCAACCAACACACCCAAGTCCTTCTCCTCAGGGCTGCTCTCAATCCATCCTCCGCCCAGCCTGTACTTGTGCTTGGGATTGCCCTGACTCACATGCAGGACCTTGCACTTGGCCTTATTGAATTTCATGATGTTCTCACAGGCCCATCTCTCCAGCCTGTCAAGGTCCCTCTGGATGGCATCCCTTCCCTCCAGTGTGTCCACACCACCACACAGTTTGGTGTCATCTGCAAACTTGCTGAGGGTGCACTTGATCCCACTGTCCATGTCACCAACAAAAATGTTAAACAGCACGGACTCCAACACCAACCTCTGAGGAATGCCACTCATCACTTGTCTCCACTTAGACACCAAGCTGTTGACTACCCAACACCTAGTCCCACTCCCATGATTAGGACTTGCCTGGTGTCACAGCAGGAGTTACTTTTTGACAAGCAAGAGCTCAGGCAGGGGTCTCCAATGGTCACTGAAAAGAGCAACGCTAGCAGCCTTTCTAGCAGTTGTTTTACCTGATCCCCTTGCTATCAGGTCCCATGAGCCAGCAAGTGGGAAGTCCATACAGCAGCCGCCCACCGGTTAGTTGTTATTACTCTTGCCAAATCTTATCTCCTTCAAGTTTCCTTCAGGGAGCTCAAACGAGAGGCTGCAGAATCTGAAAAATCTCAAAATGACAATTTTCTGAATCAAGGCCTGGAAAAGGATTGACCTTTAGCACTGCTTATTCTTGGATGTGTTTTCCTCCTCCCTCTGTGAGTGTGGGTATGTGCAAGACCCATGGGAGATATGCTTGAGAAGGCAAGATAGGAGTCTCTAGAAGGCAGACTGTGAGACCAAAGGATGTGACTGATGAAGTCTC
Source organism: Tauraco erythrolophus (assembly GCF_009769465.1). NCBI lineage: Eukaryota > Metazoa > Chordata > Aves > Musophagiformes > Musophagidae > Tauraco > Tauraco erythrolophus. Next base: position 29,691,710 of record NC_141468.1, on the reverse strand, counting down.
ATGTGTGAGAATCAAGGGGTTCTTTAAAATTGTCACTTTCTAACACCAGTCATGATCTAAATGTGAAAAATGTAGACCAGAAACTTTGTTGTGTTGTCAAAGGCTGTCTGAGAGCTAGAATTTTCAAAAGTTCAGTAGTGTCTCCTCCTTGAAATGCTCTAGCCTGGGATCCAAGCCCAACGGCCTGATCTGATCCACTTCTGGAAAGCTGGGCTGTGCAAACATTTCAAACTGACGCCATTCCTGAAACCGAGGAAGAGTATTCTCAGATGGTTTAGGCAGTCTATTAACTAGTCGTCAGATAGCTCATCCTTCGTCAGCTGATAACGTGTCCCCTGACAAAGCCTTTCTTTATCTTTGTCTCTCTTTCCTCTTCCCTTACTTGGCAGTGACAGAGTTCAGAGTGGTCCTTACAGGCAGGACTGCTTGGGACTGGTTCTGATCTGCCTGTAGCAACAAGCAGGTGGAAGTGCTTTCCAGATTTACTGGGGCAGAGAGAGAACAATGAGGAAATTGGTACAACTGCACTCATTCGATATTCACAGCCTTCACTAGTTGCAAGGAGATGACTTAATCATTTCAGAGACTGTCCAGTCCATTCTGGACACTTGCCCTGACCTTACTTCTCCAGCAGAGCTTTTGCCCTGTGGTAACTACCACTCAGATGGTTATCACTCACAGTCTGACATTTGACACAAGACAGAGCAGGACATTTCCAGGGAAGGCAGAACAAACTGGGGTAAGAGGAGGAAGAGAACGATTCTTTTTATAGCAGAACAGCCACCAATGTATTAGAAACCTTTTTAGTTTTAGGAGATTTTGACTGTTCCCAACTGCTTCTTCCTCCCCTACTCTTCATTTCCCCCTTTAAGAGCATCAAATGCCAAAGCATTTGGTGTAATTGGGTTCTCATGGGAGAAGAATATTTTTACTTGGTTTTCAAGTTTGTTAGCTGCTGTGCTCACAAGGAAAAGCTAACAGCCTCAATCTGCCCTCCCTCTGCAATTCAAGAGGAACAAACATGAGTTAACAGTTTACAAAAGTCTGGTTTTAGTCTTCTGAACCTGTAGGATTTTGTGACTTGACTTGGCTGCCTTCCTTTGAAGGCCACATTACAGTGTCTACCTCATCTTCATGCCACTCAAAGTCAAATTCTGAGGGGTTCGTATTCAGTTCTACCATATCTGTGTTAGTGTCTTCTTCAATGGGTTCCTCCAGATCTTAGTAAGAGTTACTGTGCTTTCCCTTGGCCAGCTTCAAAGGCAGAGCACGTCTCTGCCTCTCTGTTGGGAAAAGCATTTCATTCATACACAAAGCACCTCTTTACAATCTATCTCAGTGAGCCAGAGGAACAACAGTAAAAGGATGAAGATAGGAGAAATGTTTAACTTTATATAGCAAGCAAGTGAAAGATAGGGAAGAGTTCAGTGAAAATGCACAGGAACATTGATGTGGCAGTCATGTGCTGCCACCATGAAGAGATTAAAGCTAAATCTTGAGTTCAACACCGTGATTATCAAGAAACCCTGAGATCATGTGCTGTGCTTGACTGTTAGTTCTCCTGTGTGGTTAGAAGATATTTATTTCTTTTTTATGATATTGAGCATTAAAGTCATAAAACATTGATACTGGTCAAAGTTCAGTGAAAGAGTTGAAAAGAAAAGGGCTGAAGTATTTATTGATAGCACTGAAATGTTTCTATCTAGCTACCAGGGTGAGCGTAGGTAGTTAGGCACTGTGAGGTCTGCCTAGCTCCCTCATTCACTCCAATATAAGTACAATGATGAAGCTCTGCAATTTTAGAAAGTGATTTGGATTTTTTTTCAGATAAGGCAAATTCCTCTCTAAACACCTCTGAATATTGTCTCCATTATTCAGCAAACCTAAGCCTTGCGTATTGATGACAACAAATGTTGCAGATCGGGAAATTCTCTAATTCCTGTGTTTTATAAAACAGTTTTTCAGTTTATAAAGAGGATTGTGAAAACTGGTGCTGAGCAGTGAGTGTGAGGCAGTGGAAGGTGGCGTGTGTCCAGCTGTGTCAGCCCTGGGCATGGCAGCATGGTCAAGTCAACGCCACCAGCTCACGTGGAACTGAACTGAGTCACCAGCGTACACTGAAAATACAGGGGTGTAGCCCACTTGAGTTCCTGTTTCCTGTATAAGAGGAAAATAGTATTGAAATATAAGGAGTGAAAAACAGCAAGGGATAGGTCATGTTTGCCTGATCTGAAGAATTTTCTTAATTTACAGTACACATGTGTTTATAATCCACAATTTGGCTGACTTGATATGCCTTTACTAATAATAGAAATCGTTGTATCCTTAAAACAGTGCTTGTTTAAGAAAATACATTTTATGTTCTTGGATGTTACTTCTGTTTGCAAAACAAATGAGCAAAGATTAACAATATATGAAAAATATAATACACCATTAAAGGGCATCTGCTGTATGTTCTGCCGCTCTTTGTGGTATATTTTTTCAGAAAGTAGGCTCAAAGACAGGGAATTTAAGATATGTAATAGCATTGCCTTGGCCACTGGATCGTGCTTCATATATGTAGTGTAGTGTATGCAAATGCACATGGAACCTGCACATGAAACCAACACATGAGGTTCTCCACCATCTGCTGTCTGGCTTTAATTTTTTCCATGCTTCCTCAGTTCTGAGAAGGAAAGCGGAAAATCTCTGATCTGCTCCATCTGTTTACTTCACACGGTGCCACATGCCGATCCCTGAAGAGCACAGGCTACAGCACATCAATAAAACTGACTCAAACAAGCCTGAGTGATTTTTTTTTTTGTAAAAAACAAGATAAGCCCTTTTAATTTTTCATTTATCTTCCAGCCCTCTAATAAAACTGGATAGGCTTTTTGTGGTTTCTGCAACGTTGAAAGAAAACGCAGCACAAAGAACTTTCATTTACTTGAAACTCATTTTGGCAGCTAACTGTCTTGAAAACCTAGATGGACATGAAGCTCAGACAGCAAAGTAGCCTTCCTTTTTATTCATTCTGATGGCAGTTCATGGTCCTAAGGATTGCTTATGATTTGTAGTGTATGCCAAAGAAATCAGAATTGCAGTTGCAGCAGTATCTTCCTTTAATTACTGCTACCACTAAGCAAGCGCCATACTCTCATCCATGCTGATAAAGGGAGTTAAGGCGAAACCCAACTGTGCTGCTGGTCCCAAATCGTCCCTGTGGCATCCTGGAAAATGCCTGGGGCCAGCGGCGTGGGGAGGCAGCCTGCCCATCAGACCTCAGCCTGCCTGGGGAAGGCTTTTTCCAAACCCTCCTGGTCTGCTTATCTCAGCTGCATCGCGCCTGTGCCAGGAGTCAGCCAGGGACTGTGCTTGGGGGATGTACTTCAGCGTTATGAAGGGTGCAAGCAAACCAAAGTAATGCAGGGAACTTTCTGGGAGCTTTAAATAGAAAAATATATATTAGATCTTCTCTAATGTTACAGAGTGAAGATTTTAGATTGTATTTGCTTTTCCTGTCCTATTGTGGCAGGTTTGAAGGAGCAAGGCATGTAGCCCTCTGTGCTTTGAAGTAGACAGATGTTGCTGTTTCTGAGAACACCACGTGGAGTCTTTGATAGCTCTGATTTTAATGTAACTAAAAAGAATGAAAACATAGTAATTCTGAGCTCTTTAAGGGAAAAGAAATCATCACATTCCCATCTGCTGCCACGGGAGTGTTTAAAAGTGTGTGGTTAAAGTGAAGAGCGGTGTCCAGGTGCATTGCTCCCACCAACAAAGCCTCCAACCACTACGAACTGTACCTGTTGTGGTGCAAACACATGCATATGCATTTAGAAAAGGCAAAGACATTACTCTTGAGAAGTGTTTTGAAAAGAACTGTGTCATAGACACCACTAATTTTAAAGGAAGAATTCTGTCCATATATTTCTTAAAACTAAGATTACAAGAGCAAGGATCTGTGTTCACAGATACACATAGACACAGGCACGCATGCAAGTGATGAAATGTGATTTATTCTTCCCTTACTCATTACTGGACTAAATAACACTGATATGCTTGTTCCACAGTCAGAAAATTCTCATACGTTAACTTATTAATAATCATTTATTAAACTGATTTAATATTTCAAATGAAATGCAGCATTGCTTCTTCCTTATTTGGCAGACACTTAGGAAGAGCTGGTAGGGAGCCAGCTGCCATATATCATAGCTTTTTACTTGATTTTGAGAGAAAACTATAATTTTGCAACAATCAATGCTTAAAAGCTCTTAAGTCAAAATATTAAGGTGTAACGTGTGACCAGCACTCAGTGCATTAAGGCTGTCAGTAAAGTTTATGCTTTTGATTACAGCCCACCTCACAGTAATGTTAACCACACTGTTCCTTGTTCTCATCTGTCAGAACTCAGCACCACACTATTGCATCTGGATCACTGGCTCCACCGGCATGACTCCTGATTGATACTGGTGTAAAATGAAATCATATTACCTATTATTTTTCACCAGTTAGTATGCAAGACTATATTTTCCTTTCTGGTAACTGTTTATTCCTTCTGGATGCTCACTGTGAAATCTGACAGCTAAGAGCCATTCCTCAGCTGACAAATTTCTCTTTGCTTTGCTCCAAATCCTTTGCATGATACTCTATCTGCTGATTCCTTTGCATTTTAAGTTCACTGATGGCAAAGCACCTGAAAAGAACTTCCCAAGAAGTTGATGGAGAGAATTCCCAAGAATCTGGTGTGGTGCACAGAGTGTAGAGACGTGCGGAGCAGCTGTATATTTTGTTCACATGGGCTCTGCAGTGACACTGGAGGAGAGAACTGCTGTCGAATTTTCTGAAGAGGAACTAACAGTTGAAATGGCTTATTTAGTCTACTCTGATAAGGGCAAAATATCCGATTATCTAAAACCCTAAAGAGTTGAGGGAATATTTTACCATTGCCTTTTACTATGAAGTAGGAAGGAAGTAAATTCAGCAGCAGAATCTGCGGGCGATATTCTCAAACAAGCACTCTGAAGCAAAAAGAGTATGACTCACCTCTTGTGCTAAAAAATGGTGTCTTTTCCTCCTGGGACACCACCATTGATGCTGTTACAGCTGCTTCTGTGCGGCATTTTCTGGACAATTGCTTCTCCTTTTTCTCTTTATGCCTATTGGAATTGTTCTGCTGCATTTGTGGTCAGGCTGACAGCAAATGCAAGGGCACATGCCAGAGCAGCGGAGAGGAGGCATCCCAAACTGTGTAATCCAGCCTGGGGCACCAAGAAGAATCCAGCCAGAGTGCTTGGAAAGGCCTCATCCAGGTATCTGGGCTGGTAGCGCAAGTGTAGGAAGACTTGTCTCCAGGAGGAGGCTCCTAGCTCTTTTTGTCCTAACACAGATTTTACCTACACACTAATTTTGAATCAAGCTCAGCAGGCTCTTCCCAGCCTCTCATCAAGAGATGTTTAAACTACTACATTTACTACTACTTTTCTAGGTAGCAGATAGTGGAGAAAAAAGTGGAGAATTTTGGAGCTGGATTGGAAAGCTGTGGGTTGGGAATCAGCAAACTCTCTTAAGCAATACAAGGGAAGAAGAAATCTACCTTTGTGAGACTTTAAATACTAGTGGAAATTGAAAATTAGTGGAAATATTGACAACTTTAGCAACTATATCAAGTGATTTTTTTAGATCTTTTTCCACTCTCTTCTTGGGGACAGTAGCTGATGGATTATCTCCTGAAACACAAAGGAATAAGCAAAAGTAAGAATAGGAAGAAGCTTCACTCTTACAGAAAGAAAAGAAGTTATTGGATTATTCATTCAGCATGATTTTATTTGAAATAGATAGGAATTAGAAGGATGGGAAATACTCTAAAAATACTATTCAATTATTTTTCCATTATTTTTTCCACATTCATTCCAATGATTTCACTGAGGGCCTATAAAAGCTGCTTGGCAATTTACAAACTAAATGATGAGGCTTTGGAACCATGGGGATACGGATATTACTTTTTGTCCAACTGTAGAATACACACATCACATGCTGACTGTTACCAGTGTGAAAGCGATCAAAATATATTGAAATTGCAATTATAAAAACCTTTTTCTAGTGTTTTTTTTTCCTTTGGGTTGGCTGTGAAAAAAATATACTTCTAGCATGCATAGCTAGCGATCACAGAAGTGTTTGAAGTTGATTTTAACTTCTGTTCTCTTGACTACCACTTTATTGTGCAGAATCCTAAAAGACGGTTTATTTCGTTTAGTTCCTAACAGGAATATTTGTAATACTACAGCTAACCAGTCAGCTCTGGAGGTATAGAAGTAATTCACTGCTTGCCCCCTGCCTGGACATAGAACATAACTCTTAAGTAGCTATAAGCTCCATTAACAACAACAACAACAACGACAAATAATCAAGGGGAAAAAAAGACTTTTTTTGAACATTTGTATTTGGGATACTGCTAAAGAGAAAAGCTTCAGCGTTCTTAATCATATATTCAAAGAGGGCTTTAGCTCTGTGTGAGAAACTAATGTTTACTGTTCTTTATAGATTTTCTGGAAGCTGGAAAGAAACGTTGCAGTTGCCTGGTCTGGCTCCCACATAGCATGAGCCATAAGATTTAATTTAGCCACCTCCATAGTGGAGCTGGAAACTATTGTCTGAATTGTAATAAACAATTGTGAGATGTAAGTTTAGACTTAAAGACTTCAAGTATGGCAAACCTATTAGCTAGCATCTCTATCAAAATCCAGCAGTTCACTAACTGTACGACTTTATTTCTGTGGTTGTTTCTTACCTAAACACAGACTTAACAACTCCATTCATTGGCATTTCAGTCCATAAAATGAACAGGATAAAAACAATCAAGACTATTACTGAATATGTTCATGTTTAGGAAGATAATTAGCACCTTGTGGTACTTGGAATTGCTGCTTAGTTAGACAGGAATACAGTTTCCATGAGCATTTATCAGAATGAAGGCAGTGATGGCAAGATCCTCCAGCAGGTGCAAGCCAGCATAGCTCTAGGGGTTTCCTTGGCTTTGTATCCATTGAAAATCCGACTTCTTTTTTTCTGGAAGTTTCTTATATGCTGAAAGATAAAACTCTTGCTACAATGACAAAGAAAAATCAAAGATTTTGGAGAAGCAAAGAATGTTAACATTTTTCTTCCTGTCTTATCAAAATGCCTGGATGAAAGGTGGTTTCACAGCTTTAACTGCAGTTCTTACAAGTTTTACCGCAGTACCAGGAAGGCATACTACCGCAAGCTATTAGTGCTTCTGTTCCTGCAGCTCGTGTATGCCTTTTGATACCTCTTTTTCTGAAGTCATTAGTGCATACCGTCTTTCCGCTGTTAAAAAGATAGAGGTTTCCAAGTAGGGTGAATGATCAGCCATCTCACTTGGATTTGGATTCAATGTTACGTACTTTCCAGATACCCTGTCATACAGCATGAGGAAAAAAAAAAAAAAAAAAGCATTTGGTAGACATACTGCTTTATATATGACTGTGTTGCTTTGATATAGTCTACAATATAGTTGATCTAATTAAAAGTTTCTGCCCTGTGAGATCAATTGCCACTGCAGGAAAATGGCTAGGACAATTTGAACACAGCCGAGGCTTCTTCGTTCTGACAAAGCATTTCTGCCCGGATGATCTGGCCTAAGACGCTGAGTGCTCGATGTCTGCAAATCTGGAGCATTAGACCCACAGGAGATCAGCTTGCTAGCTATACCTTTCTTCTGTTTGGGTGAGAGCTACTGCTACACCCCATCAGCCACAAAATGAGTGAAAAAGGGTCATTTCAGACCATTTACTGCAGAGGACCAAACCAATGCAGAAATGACAAACAAATAGAAGATTTAGGAATAGACAGTTTAAACGTAGTCCAAATATTCAGGTCCTGTATATATAGAACATCTAACTATCGTTAGATGAAACTTTTAATCATAACTGTTGTTAAATGAGACCTTTAAATCCTTAATCTCACAACAGAAAACTAAGAGAAAAAAATTAACATGCATAAGCAGCATACTAGCCAAAAAGTTAATACTACATCAAAAATATCAAATGCCACAAACTTGTTTGGTTCATGACGCAACTCCACTGACTTCAGCCTAAGCCGATGGCTACTCCAAGGACTTAAACTCATTCCATGGCTTCTTTGAGCAACTTGAAATAAATATTTTAGAGAATTGCTCCTAAATTTGGCCTCTGAAAAATAAACAGAGATCAGACTAACAATGCTGCTATGCAAGGAGGAGAGGCACAAAGGAGAAGGTTTCCAAGGAGGGCACAAGGCTTTCAAACCACACCTCTGAGTTTTGCAAGGGCTTGTTAATTGTCACTGTGAGGCTGGGCTCCTCACCCTCAGAGTTTGCTTGCTGGTCACTTCAGATCAAAGTAAGTTTTTGGCGAAAATGCTGAGTTTGCCTCCTCTAACAGCTGTGATTCAAATGGAAAGTAGGTAAAAACTGCTAGATTTGCTTAGCCTTTGTCCATTAGGATACTGGACAGCAGTTATCACACTTTTGAAGATATGCCTTCCGTGAAGTGTTGCCAAGGCAAATATATATGGCACACAAATGCAGGTAAATAACTCCATATTTTATCTTGCTGATAATCAAATTAGGAAAGATGTTTAAATAGTAGAGGTATCTAGATCAAATCAAAATTACAGTGACATTGATGTACAGAAAAACTAGGTTAGATTTACAACTTTTTTTATTTGACCTCTTATTTTCTATTCTCCTCCAGCTGGAGTGGTGATCCTTCAGGTTATATGGAGGTCAAGAGATCACAAATCAAATAATGAATGATCTATTAATTAAACCAAAAAAATCAAGATTAGATGTCCTGAGATTTTCTTCATTTTTAATAGTGCTGCTAAGTGATAATTACTTATACTAATTTATGGAACTCAGGTGAAATCAACTGACCGACTGGAAAGGTGTTACAATCCCTCCTGCATAACGTACAAAGTCCCTGGAAGAGAACTGGAAAACTTCAATTTACACATTCATACATTTATAGGAGCCACATCTAAGCATTCTTATTCATCACAAAGACTTTCAGACTTTTCCTGCTTACATATTGTGTTAAACAAAAGCTGATAATTTTATATAATGTCACTTTCATCTTAATCAAAGACGAAGAATCAGAAGCATCTTTAAAAAAGTAAAACAGCAGAAGATAATTAATATAAATTGAGGAAACATGTACATAATATCTGCGCAAGTCACTAAAATCCCAGGCAGAGGTTTGGTGGCTTTACTTCATTTTCAGTTTCCTACATGGGGAAGGAGATACTGCAGGTGCTGATCGTCCCCCTTGAGCCACACAGCTTCATGGAGTCTGCCAGTCACTTCCTTGTGGCTGAGAGTGAAAGAACAGACTCTAATAACCAAAACCTCACTGTTCACTTCCAGTTATTTCCCCTGCTAATTTTCAGGTTTGGTTTTAAGTTGAATTTTCAGTGTTCTCTGCAGTTTGTGCCTTGCTCAAGGTTGGGTAATGCTCAGCTAAATTAATAAAATATGTCCAATGTCTATAGTTTCCTGCAGATGGGTTGCTGTGCCCTAACTTCGCCTTGTGCACAGAAAAGCTTCCAGGCTGATGAGACAAACAAAGAAACAGAAACTCAAGTAACATAAGCCCAGTATACAGAAACCTGTGGGTGGTGGCATCTGGAGCATTCAGCTACAAAACAGAGAGAAGGAGGATGGTAAAACCACAGCAAGACTGCTTGAAACAGAATGGTGTGAGCAACCCTGGAGAGAAAAGGAGAGGGGCAGTCATAAACAGCAATCACTTGGATTTGGCAACATTAATTTTGGTGTTCCAGAAAGCAGCAGTGTTCCAGTGGGGCATATCAGAGAATATTTTAGATATTTTATATATATTTATTACATATTTATTATATTCTGTATTTATTATTTTCTATATTATCAGCATGGATGCATTTTCAGAAAACTATTTCCACTTCACAATTCTAGATGACCAGGGAATCCAGGCAATACCTACCTACTCCAGGATCCCTTCCTAATGGATCTACCTCAGGGTGTCACCTAGAGTGCAAACAAATACTGCTGAATGCCTTTTCATACTTTCGGCCCAGGATCTGAAGAAGAGCACAGGCATCTGAGGTGGGATTTCACCACCTCAGCCTGCTCAGATTGTGCTCAGATGCTTTGGAGAGAGCCCTGCAGCCCCCTCTTTTACAGCAGAGTCCCTTAGGGGTCTCATCCTCCACTGTTCCTACAACAGCCGCAGCATTCGCAGGGCTGAGCATCTCCATGTGCATGGCAAACCTGAGTTTGACTGGCATCCATCCGATCCAGGGAGGGGCTCAGGCTCAGCTTGGGGGAGATGTCAAAGTTTCCCATCTCATTCTGACAGCCTTTGAAGCCATAAAGGGAAAATGGCTATAGATAGCAACTGGCTGTCTGTACTGAGAGAAAGATCACATCTCTAGATGCTGTTTGAGACAACTGATGCTCACTGGCGAAGGTGCTTGTAGCTACAGAGAGGCAAATGGTATGTGTGATTGGTAGCGTTTACTAGTCTGATTGACTCAAGCTTCTTCTGATTTACCACAGTTCTTCTCATTAGAAAGAGAAAAAAAAAAAAAAAGAAGAATGAGAGTAAGCAAAAATAGGCTCAGAAGAGAGAAGCTGGGGCACAGTGAACTCAGCAAGAAGCACACACAAGGGATAGGCACCTATGTCAAGCCTCAGCCTCAGGTACAGGCTCTCCATCCACCTGAAATTCAGCCTTTGGCCCTGAGGGAGAGTTTGAGAAGGAAGGAGTGCTCCCACTGCCAGCTTTGACGCAGGAAGCAGGAGCAGCTTCCCCTCCTGGGACAATGGGTGGAAGGACCCACCTCGGTGGCTGGCTCTCCATGCCACAAATGGGAGGTCCTCCAGGGCCAGGGAGAAGAGCAAATATCGCAACTCCTTGACCCTATGGCATTCGTTTGCATTCCTCTCCTTCCTTAGTGTGCATGGTGGGAATCCTCCACAAGGACTTGAGACCTTCAGGTGCACTACAGAGCTTTGTTACCTGAGCCAGGCTCCCAGAGGCAGCTCAGCAGGCTGGATACCCAAAAGCCAGCCACTGCTCAGCAGGATCAGCATGCCAGCTGCAAACAGGAGACAAGATACAACATCCCACTGACAAATAAAAAGGCAGAAAAGAGGAAAACGGACACAGTGAGCTCTGCTTTTGGTTGTGCCCACACTCAGAGCCAACTGCTAACTCATCTTGGTGGCCCAAAGGAAAAGGCACCTGGCAGTGCTGTCCCTGGATGGGGAACACCATGATGACTGAGTCCTACTGGTAGCAGTATCAAAAAGCAGAAAAAAGAAAATAAAAGGAAAATATCCTGACAAACAAGGGTGAGGAACCCAAGAAGAGTAGCTTGAGTCTGTAAATAAAATTTTCTGTGGGGAGAGCTCAGAAGCATAAATAGTTAAAAGACACTGAGAGTTTTAGTTGGGCTTTTTTTTGTGTAAGACTTGGCATCTCAATAAAGCCATAAACTTCACAGTAGCTCTGTAATGCCCCTGTTTTGCTTATCACTTTTATTCTGCTGTGTTCATTCATGACAGCAATTCTCTGAGGGTGCATGAAAGCTTCACTCATCCTTGCACTGCCATTAAGCTTCAAAGGGTTGGTTCTGTGTACAATTTAAAATCACTTTCTTTAGTAAAGCACTGTTACTAGCTCAAGCAAAGGGAGTGAACATTCAGAAAAAAAGCAGCCCTGTAATGTGGGCTTAGAATCAGCAGTTTAATTTTCCTTTGCATGGATTTTTTTTAAAAAAAAATATTTTAAGGATGTTGATGTTTTTACTAAGCTTTTCATTTGGAGTGACTCATAGCTGTGCCTTCCTATAACAGAAGGGATTCCCATTTGGGCTCCCTACAAGGCACCTCCTTTCTATTTATGTATAAATCAGATTCAGGAAGAGATTAGCAGCTTCATTCCAGTAAACGAAAGCAATCCAGGTCCTCTGACATTCACTTTTAGCAGGTTTGCAAAGAACTATGCTATGAGCTGTACAAAAGACTTGGGGAGGGGAAAGACAGTTTGGTTTCCTTTTCCAGAAAACAAACAAACAAACAAACAAAACCCCCAAACAAAACAAAAAAAACCTGTTGCTTGAGCAAGGGATTATGACTGAAAAACCCAGTGGAAACCCCAGAAATAAAAGGAAACTTGTAACTTGTACTGACTTGAAATGGAACTGTGTTAGAGGTATCGGGTGCTCCTGATTTTTCTGCTTTGGATATAAATTAAAAAAAAAAAAAAAAGTAAACCTTCCAGGTTTTGTTGGGAATAAGCAGCCCTATTAAAGGACCAATTTAAATCTAATAAAAGCCACTGAACTCCATGCACCAGGGTCATGCTGTTAACAATCTGGACTAGAAGATAAACAGAGCATTAATTCAGCACGGAGCTGATTGGAGTGCTGTGAGAACAGGGAGATAACCTACAGGGACCAAGAGAGGAAAACAGGAGGGAAATCAGATTGAATTTGGAGTAGCGTGAACTATTATGTGCAGGTGAAAAGAACAGAGCTGTTTGAAAAGCAGCCATGGCGAGCTCCCCCAGCCTGGCTGGAATGGGTTTGGTTCAAGGGCAGAAAAACGGGTTAATTCTTTCTGAGTGGGAGCCTGGGAGGGGCAGCTACTCCCTCGGAAAGAAAAGGGCAACCAGGAGCCCATGGGAGTGTGTGTGTGTGTGTGTGTGTGTGTGCGCGAGCCACGTAGCAAGAAGGGGGAAGAGCCTTTAGCACACTGCTCCCCCGTCCCGTTAATCTCAGCCTGGAGTCGAATTCATATTGTTAGTAATTCTGACAGAAGCGAGCTTCCACACCAGGTAAACATGCTTCGCCTGCATGGATATACCATCTCTCTACATAAATGATATATACTGCATACACATACACAGAGTATTATATAAACACCTGTTTAAACACATACACTGGGTGTTATATGACTGCATCTTCACCATTTTCTTCCCCCTATTCCAACTTCCCAGGGACTGATTGTGGTTTCGCTTCCATTGATGCTCATCTGGAGCCAGCAGTTACATCAGTGCAAAACTGGTGTAAATTTACATTAGAATGAAGCTATTATAAACTGTTCCCACTGAAATATGTGTTTATATCTGACAGGCTGCAAGTTTTTCTCAGGAAACTAGCGAAAAGAAAAAAGCTCTTCCAAAACAATTTCATTTGAAAAGCCTCCAAGTTACACACTCCAGTACTGTAAACAAGGTCCTCTCATGAAAGTGGATTTAAATGTCTTTCCATGAGGTCAACATTTAATACAGGTGAATTTACCATTCAATCTTTCCCTTATGGATTTTATTGTCAGTATAAACATTTATAAGGCAGGTATTAAGATCATTTGATCTGTTTAGAAGCTGAGTCTGAAAGAATGTCGGTTTTAATCTGCAAACTTTTTTATGGGCTCTTAGCCACAAAGACTTTTGCCACAGATTTTTCTACATCTCCTGGTGTAATCAAAGCTTGACAGACACTGTGTGTATATTATGGTGTTTTTTCTTAGATTATTTTCTTAGAAGGTGGGAGGAAAGATAAAGGGGCACAAAAGCCAAACTAATGTTTATAGTTGTCTGTCTGGTATCAGTGACTGCTTCAGACTTCTTGTATGGCTCCTAAATGCCACCTCTGTGCTTGCATTTCCCTTCTTCAAAATCAAGGGAGCACTACTCCCCACTTACCAGGTAAGTCTCTCTCGTGATGTGCACTTCTTCCCAGCAGCCTGTCCCATCATGCAGCAGCAGTACTTCGCATGCAGGGGCTTCAGGAGCTGAGCAGAGACTGCAGAAGCGAAAGACATGCCCACGGGAAAAAAAAAAAAAGAGTGGAAACATCGAGGGGAAAAAAAGCAAGAGATTCGCAGGACAGAAGAGCAAAAAGCTGTTGAGTTACTGCTGGGAAAAAGAGGGTCACCAATTTCAAAAATCTCACTTCATTTTAAAAAAATATCCTTTCTTGAAAAAATTAAGTCGAACAGCATCTATATAAAATGTGTAATTCTTCAATCTTAAATGTTTACAATACAATTTCTCTTTACTTTGCTAAAGCAAAGTCACACATCAAATCACTCTATCTGGATGATGTTATTATCTAATAACACAGTAATTCTCCAGCATTTGGTTATCTCTGATTTCGGCATCTTAAAATAATATTTTTTAAAATTTGATTTAGATTTTTCGCATTGTTTGGTATGGTCACGAGTGTTCATGCCAGCATTGGCCCAGAATAGGTGACAGAAAATCAAACAGCAGCAGTTTAAATGTATTCATGTGCAAATCATTGACTCACAGAAGGCAACTGTCAAAAGAAAAGAGAACTGAATGTTCAGTCATTATTTACTTCCCTGTTCTGCCTGTTTTTCCACTCAGGGCATTTTAGATAAAAATTCATTAGGTTAATAAGAATTACACTATTAGTAATCAATGTCAAAAAATTGAAAAAATAGAAGACTAAATAAAGACAAAAATACACCAAGTTGCCAAAACATGTATCACCTTAATAGCAAAAAATCAGATATTACATTTGTTTAGTTTTCTGTCACAAATCAGGAAAACAGAAAACTGCATAAAGTTCAGCCATGGAGAAGGATTTTTTTTTGATTACAATAACACTACAATAATATTAAATAATTAATTAATAATTAATAATTAATTGATAATAATTAATATTAATAATATTTGATTACAATGACACAATAATATTTCATTAGTAAATAACAGAAAACTAACCATATCTTTTTATGTCTGCATATTTTTTGTTTTCATAATATGAAAAGGAAACAGTAACAAATATCCAAGCTAATACCCTTCCTGTAGCCTGACTATGCCTCTTCAGGAACTATGTAATTGAATACAATATAATATCATCATTCATCATCTGAGACATTCAATACAACTTCACCCATATCACAAGGCCATTTCTTCTGATGGTCATTTAAGAAAAACATAACTTTGTACTCCAAAAATATTTATGCTGGCTTCAGCAAAAAAGTGTCTGATTGGAATAGTCCTGAGGTCATGGTATCTTGAGGATGCTCAAGTTCCTGACATTTCTCACTGCTGTCCCATGTGAATATAAGGACTTCACAGTGAATCTTCAGACAGTTATATTTACAAGTTCTACTTCCTCTTCATCAAGGTCAAAGAGATTTGAAGGTGCTCAGGAACTCACAGAAGCAGGATCCTTACTTACAATCTTCTCAGTGCCAGAGCAAGTGTCAGCTGGTCTCTGATCCTGTAAATAGAAGGATCTCCCCATGCTCTCATTAATAAGGGCTGGGAACTACCATTTTTCCTGGCCCCGTGCCTTTCTGAGTCAGAAAGAGCCCCAGGCTCAGTACCTACCTCTGCGGCCCCTGGAGACATTAGCTTTAAAGATAACGGCACAGACTGACATTGCAAAACAACACCAAATTCTCAGAGTAAAGGTTTTATTATTTATTAAACATAATTTTAAAGTTACAGATTTTTTTTCTCCCTACTCATCTTGAGGTTCCATCCAGGTTTGAAGAGGTACTCTGGATTTTCAAGTTGACTGCGGGTGATGCACAGGATACACACAATGGATGCAGGACCAGATTCTCCCCTCTTTGGCTACATGGAGACAGAGGGAAGTAATGATTGTACTTGTAGGGACAAGCCCTAAAAGTTAAAGCTTGCAGTCCCCAGAGGAGGAAAGTAGGATGCAATCTTCATTTGGGTGGAACAGCACATTTTGAAAGTGATTGCATCAGGGACAGGGGAGCACTTGTGTGCAGAAAAAAATGTCTTACCCTCCTCAAGAACAAAAGGAGGAAATACCATCAGTCCTTCCTTTGGATGTATTTTGTCAGCATCAGATGGAATTTTATACAAGTGCATGAATATATCTACATGCATAAACACATAGAGGCATTTAAGATTAAAGTTGCTGCATGCTCTGGACTAATCACAATACCTCTTGCTCCACTCTGATGAGGAAGATGGAACAGAAGGGAAGAAGGACAGGGATGAAGAAAAGAATAGGAATCCCAGCAAATAAACTGTCCAAAAAGGACAACCTTTTTCTACTTTATTCCCTCTTCTTCTCTTCAGCACGAGTTTCTCTTGTCTCACTAATTTATGAGAAGCATGGACCCTTTAGCCTCTCTGTTTTGGAAGATGTGTGTACAAGTGTTTTCTTTCGCGCTTGCCTTAGCACTGCCCTTTAATGGCAGTCCAGAGGCTTATTACGTTTCTTATCTCTGAAAAATGTTTATTGCCTTTTGACATTCTCACCAAAAAATCTTAATTTATTAGTCATCTCATGTTTTCATGTCGTGACTATTATTTATAACTTTTGCTAATTTGCTAAATGGGCCAAAATGAACACATTCATCCCTCTGACAGTGGATGTATTCAGAAGAGCAGACACATAGCAGATGTGACACTGAACCAGTCATATCAAGCCACACGGGAGCCCTCTTGTCTACCTTTTCTTTGGGTTCATGATTTCTTCATTTGGGCTACCGGCAGTCTATCTAAAATAGGAAGGATGGAGTGTGAACCCATCCCAGTCTAGTGTGGAGACTGGGAAACGGGAGGGGGCTGAGACTTCCTCAGGATGTGGAGGAAACTGAATCACATCTTCCACTACCCAGGCAAGTCCTTTCCCCCCAGGTCATCAGGACAACATGGCCACTGCCTTTCCCTCTTCCCTAGGTAGTTTATTGCTATCCCTTGATGAATCAGGCGTGCTCAGATCACTTCTAGTAAATGAAGCTCTTCCAGAGAAAAGCCCTGGACTGATTCATTTAGCCAAGAACCGTGGTCTCATCACGTGTAGCAATGCCACTAAAGGTCCCCAAGTAAGCTTTTGGGTCTAAGCTAAGCGTCTGAGCACCTACACAGCCCAGGTAGGCTTTACATTACTTGTCCAGGGAAGTCTAGTTCCTTAAATTGGGTTTATAAAGAAACATAGGTGCCTGAATTGAGAGTCTGGCCATTAATATTCCTGACTTTGCTCATATGCTGTACAAAGGCATGAGCCTGAGCACATACTGAAGTCCAGACTCAGACATCGCTTTAAGGCAAACTTTGGAGAATGCTAGAGGAGAAGATGGGAAACCATGAGCAAAATGTATCTGCAATGTCAATATTAACACATGACCTTTTGCTCTCACTGATCAAATCGAGGGTAAGAGCCTCTGCCAGGCAAGGGTCAGCTCCATCATTAATACTAGCAGCTGGTTCACCTTTCACAGAAAGCTCAGAGTAGCCATAAAGTCAACTGTCTTGTGATCATTTTCTAGAATCTATGTCTTTTGGAACTTGCCCAAAAGTAAATGCCGATAAAGCTTTCTGTGCTTATATGCCTTCACAATTTCTAATGGCACATTATAGTAGTTTATCTAACAAAGCAACATTTGTATCAGAAAGTCACACAGTTACATCAGTTTCTAGAAAGGATAATATAATTGCACTAATGTCAAATCTGAGAGAAAGAAGTCAAAAACAAATTTTATTTATTGACAGTAACTTTTCATTCTTACCTCCTTGTAAGGTTTTACTTGAGATTAAAAGCCAAGATAGGATGGGAGTTCAGAACGTCCTGGCTCTTCTTAACCTGGCTCTTCTTAACATTCTGGATTAGTAAATATTTTGGGGTGGGACCTGCACTTTCCTTTCTGTAAAATAAAAATAAACCCTCTAAAACTAAATATCAAATATCCACTTCTTCTCTGAATTGGATGATACAATGGAAAATATAAAATTTTCCTTGATGGCAAAGACATATAAATTTTTTATTCTATCTCAATAGAGCCACTGAAGAGGTAGTGAATAGGACAAAGTGAATGGAGCAACAAGCAGGATGAAAATCTGGAAGCCAATCTGGCTTCCATTAGCAGTTTCAACTAAATATAAATCTTCTCAGGTATTTTTCAGTATCATTAGATCATATTTTCTCATGGAAAACTGTTCTTCCAGAAAATTTCAGTCCATTCCTAATCAGAACAAAATAGACCATGAGTAACTTTTCAATTGTTCTTTAAACAGGACCTGGAAATCTAATTGATAATAAATTTACAGTTCCATTAAAAATTAAATAGTTTCTTCTTTGACTGTCTAGCAAAAATCCTGTTGAGTGTCCTTGTTATTTTTTTAACGATTCAGGGCTTGCAGAACCTTATATTTCATAACAATAATACGATTTAGTGATTGACTCATGGTGTTTCATCCTCTTCTGCAGGGTAATAAAACATATCTTACCGTCTGAGACACAGAGACTTTTCCAAGATAATGTGCTAAGAGCAAAGAATTTTGCCTGTATACCACTGAAGTCACTAGTTTTGCCACTGACTTCACAAAGAGAAGGACTGGGAACAGAAGGAGAATTTTATACATAAAATTCTGTGAAGATCATCATTTAGGAGCCATTTAGTTTCCATCAAGTCTTTCTTTCCTTATATCCTTGCCATGCACAGTGGTGTTTAGGTCAACCATTGTGAAACCACTAGAAATCTAGTGACTAGGTGTGAACTATGTGCTGTATGCTGAATTTTTAATATCTAAAACAGAATGCACTGTTCCCAAAGTGCGATAAAAATGCCTACATCCTAAGGGCATTTTTTTTATTTGCATTTGGAACATATTCCTCTCTTCATAACTGTTACTCAGCCAAAAAACAATGTGCGAGCACAGCCAACAACTTCGAGTGGAAAGCAGCTATTTATTTCCTTGCTACAGTCCAAGGTCTTTTCAGGATTGCTGAATATAGTTTCCTGTTTTTTAGGCAGTTCTTAAAAGTGGACCTTTGGGGAAGCAAATTATTCTGCAAGTTGCACTAACTTCAGAGTAATGTCATTGATTTCCCTAAATTAATCCTAGTTTATGTCGCTGCGGCTCAGTTTCTTTCCTATTTTATGAAGCAACACAAAGTAACTCAATGTATGTTCAAGTATGGACGTATCCATACTGCTGATATCCAATACTGGGAACAACTTCAGTTTTATGAAGTCTTTGGAGTGATCAGTGCAGCTGCAGACAGTGTTTGAGATAGAACCAAGTGTCCAAACGTATGTCTATCTCTTGCATTTCTCTGTTTCATGACAAGAAAGCAGTATTTATTGCCAGGTGTGCGTGCCCCTTTTGCTTTACTGCAACGCAACTTTCAGTAGGCTATCAGCAAGTTCTTGGAAGCCAAGTAATTTGTGATAGACTCTTTATTGATAGCCCATTCATTTATAAATGGTCTGGCACTCAATATTTCTCAAAATATTTCTCAGCAAATTGAAGGAGTTCTGGTGCCTTTCAGATCACAAGTCTCTTTGAGCCGAATCAGAGAGAAATCTGAATGCGTTGCCATGTTGCAGTGTTTTAAGTAAATTTTTTTCTGCAGGTAAGTACACTGTTTGAAATAATCCTGAATTATTAAGTGATATTTATACTCATAATTGATATTCTGTTCTCTTCAAGTGTAACATAAGAGTTATTACATACCTTTCCAACTTGTTTGCATGATCATTTTATCACCCTGTAACATGGAATTGCCCTGGTCTGAAGTTTCCGCTGGTGGAGGAAAATAAAATTTGGGTTCCATAATAAAGCAGCCCATACACTTACAGGACTACAGACAGATATTAGATTTTTTTCAGGTTCTATGAAATTCAAGGCTCAGTATAGCTCCTGCTGGGCACTGGTAAGCCTCTTCTTGATATTCTTCCACACAGCTGCTTTATTTGTGGTATCACATACCTACTGTCAGGCTTGGTTGGCCACAAAGGCAGGATGACATTCTTGCAGACTTGGCACCTTAACAGGACCATAGCCTATCTTTCTCCACACAACTGGTACCTGAATTAGATTTTGAATTCTTATGACATCAGTATTGCTCAAAATTCACATAACTTCAGCCATAGCATGCCTAATCATTAATAATGACAGTTAAAGTAAACACAATATAAGTATATTTCAGTAGATCAAATTAAAACAATGATGTTTGATAATGACCAGGTTTAAATCTAACTAGATCCAAGGGAATCCCTCTTCTGCAATCTTTACTGGTGAATTAGTTTGATTCCTGTGTTTGGGACATTCACTTGTGTCTTTATCTAGAAAACCATTCACAGAAATTTGTTTATTCACTAGGTCAACATTTATCTTGGAATGTAAATATTTTAAGACCAAACAGGGATTGCTAATAGGATGTAGTATTTTTAAAAATACAGTCCAATGAAAGATGTTCTTGAAAGATGTTGGCTAGCCTCATTTGCTCTTCAGGATGTGTGAATTCATGCATAATTCAAGTTTTACCTTTCCTGGAGGATTTCCTAGCATTTACAGAATCAGTAAAATTATCAGACTCCAAAGAAATACAGAGTGAAAACTCATCAAATTACAGTATTTTTAACTGTTTTTAATACTGTGTTGCTGCCTTCTGTTAAGGCATGTCATCCAGAGAGATACCATCCAGAGAGACATTGACAGGCTGGAGAGGTGGGCCTGTAAGAATCTCATGAAGTTCAACAAGGCCAAGTGCAAGGTCCTGCACGTGGGTCGGGGCAATCCCAAGCACAAGTACAGGCTGGGTGGAGAATGAATTGAGAGCAGCCCTGAGGAAAAGGACTTGGGAGTGCTGGTGGATGAGAAGCTCAACATGAGCCGGCAATGTGTGCTTGCAACCCAAAAAGCCAACCGTATTCTGGGCTGCATCAAAAGGAGCGTGGCCAGCAGGTCGAGGGAGGTGATTCTGCCCCTCTACTCGGCTCTCGTGAGACCCCACCTGGAATACTGCATTCAGCTCTGGAGTCCTCAACACAAGAAGGACATGGAGCTGCTGGAGTGGGTCCAGAGGAGGGCCACGAAGATGATCCGAGGGCTGGAGCATCTCTGCTATGAAGACAGGCTGAGAGAGTTGGGGCTGTTCAGCCTGGAGAAGAGAAGGCTCTGGGGTGATCTTATAGCAGCCTTCCATTACTTAAAGGGGGCCTACAGGAAAGCTGGAGAGGAACTTTTTACAAGGATTTATAGTGATAGGACAAGGGGCAATGGCTTTAAACTGGAAGAGGGGAGATTTAGATTAGATATAAGGAAGAAATTTTTCACTCAGAGGGTGGTGAGGCACTGGAACAAGTTGCCCAGAGAAGCTGTAGATGCCCCATCCCTGGAAGTGTTGAAAGACAGGTTGAATGAGGCATTGAGCAATCTGTTGTAGTGGAGGGTTTCCCTGCCCATGTCAGGGGGGTTAGAACTAGATGATCTTTGTGGTCCCTTCCAACCCTAACCATTCTCTGATTCTATGATTTTATAATACTGAATATATCCTGTGGACATCTGAGGACAGTGCTGTCTCTTCCACAGATTCGCTTGTCCTGCTTTCTCTGTTAACTTGTGCAAACTTAGGACCTGAGGTTGTCCTTCTGCTGACAGAACCAGAGTCAGAGTGCAGACTGGAACTCTAAAAAGGATGAGCAAAAGATGATGTTCTGTATTTCTCACGTTCATTATTTTTCTTAAGAAAAATACATAAAACTTACATGCATAGAAATGGGAATATATATTGGGGGGAAAGAGTTTACTGTAGTAATTTCTATGTTTAAGAAAAGTGTACAGCACTGAAGAGCTGAGTCTACAGAACAAGAAAAACTTGAAAAAAATCACCATTCACATGAGGAAATTACTGATTGAACTTTACTTTAGCTGCTATCAGACTGGAAACAATTTTACAGTTATCTATAGAAATTTTAATTATATTCTTTTTCCTTTCAAACACAGATTTGCTAATCACACAAACTGATGGATAAATCTGTCTGATCAATGATGCCATACAACATTTTACAGTACTTCTAGTCAAAAATATATTTCCACATATGTACTACTAATCATCAGTAACAGTCAACATAGATTCCATTGTTTTAGTAATACTGTTTTATTATTATTAGCAGCACTTCATATTCTGTAATTATATTCTCAAAATATCATCCTAATGGTTTCTCATCCCACTTGCAGTAAAAATGGGTCTCTGTTGCTGGATCGACTTTTATGATGTAGAAAATAATTCTGTTACTGAGCAAAAAGTAAAAAAAAAGTCAGAAAAAATGGTGTCATGAATAATACTAATACCATAACATATTTGTGTCAGGGAATGACAGCTTTATTTTTCTTATTATTTTTATCAATCTGCAGTAAAAAACAAAACAAAACAAAACAAAACAAAACACCAACCAACAACAAAAACAACAAACTCTACACATCACATATTCTGAGGAAATGACAGAACTTCCTGTTCTCTCACATCTGGAACATTAGCAAGCTCAACCTCCAAAAAAATAGAGGCTAAATAATTTACCACGCTGTTTATTTCAAAGACCTCCTTCCAGAATTAAAGGAAATCTATTTGCATGTTTCTAAAGGCATTGTTCCTTCAGTCTGTGATGTTCATCAGTCAGGTTTGCTGCTTTTGTTTTTATAATCTAAATAAATATAGTTCAATGGTTTGGAACTCCATGGTTATCCCAGTGGATTCCTCTATATCTATTGTGTAAGGCAGGACTAGGGGAAGCAAGGGATGACTAATTTCATGAACACGAGATGATGGAAGCAAGTGGAAATCTCTACATTCTGTTACAATCTGCCACCTTTTAAGACTCTTGTACAGCCTAATGATCCAGTAGCTTCTGAATCTCTCACAGTTAAGTTTGTATTTTCCATTTTCACTGATTATTTCTACAATTTTTTTTACTGGTTAATTGATTAGGTGTTGCTAGAAATTTGATAAAATACCTTTAATTTACATGTGGTAGGTGTGTGCACACAGGCAACTACCAAACAATAACCACTGGGTGTAAATCAACATCTAGCTTGCAATACTGTGTTCACAAAATCGTGGACTAAGTGACAAACAAGTGTTGAGGTAAGGGAGAAACGAGCACTGAGAAACAGTGGTTGAAGACTGGAAACCAAGGGAAATGCAACACAATCTGCTGACAGAAGGAGTTAAAATGCAAATGGATTTCTTTTTTTTTTTTTTTTTCCTGATATACCCTATTTTTTAAAAACATTTTTAAGATTGGAAAAGTTCTACAAAGCAATTGCAGCGTAACTACAGTAAGCTGTACCAAATTCTGTGTAGTCCTACTTGTCAATGGTTTTCACAGCAAAACAAACATCTGAGAAGGTTTGTACCCTGAGCAGAGCTTTACAGGAATGAGATTTTCTATTTTGTGGAAAATTATACAAAACGTTTAAAACCATAAACACAGAATTTTAAAATTTCCTGTTATTTGCTATGAATCAATTTGTTTCTGTATTTCCTACCAAAATAGCATTAAATTTACTTATGCTTGCTGAATGTCTCCATTTTGTGAAATACAGTCAAAAAATAATTTGGTTGATGCAACTCTGATTGTGGCCCAAAGCCACCACCTGTTGAAATCAAAGTGACTCTGGGCAGGATCACACAGTGCACAACGCAGGACTGAGCCCAAGACTACACAGACAAAACCATGGAAGACAATGCATGACTGAAACCAGCTATACAACAGCTGGTTTTTATGCTAAGCCTGTCCCTTACACTATCTTCTGTCAAGGGGAGAAATGGGCTCCTAAGGGAGAGAAATTGGCTCCTAACAGCATTTTAGCCTAAGTATAAAATATACATCTAAAATAACTAGCCAAATCACCTTCTGAAGAACCTCTCCATGTCCAGAAGACAGTGTTTATAGATACCTTGAGGAACTCCTTCTCACAATGTTGCCTAATGCAACGTTTGTAGTTCATGAGAATTATTATTCCCAATTAAAATATGAAATGTGGTAGCATTTGGCCCGTTTGAACATTATGAATAGCTCAATCAAAATTTGATCAAAGTCATCATCACAGAGTAGACATCGTATTTCAGCTTATAGAGGAAAGGTTTGGAAGACAAAGGGCAAAGTCTGAATTGTCCTTAAAGCTGTGTAGAAGGCCGGTGCAAGGTGACTGAGGAGAAGGGTGGGACATTTCAATTTCCTTGAGTAAGTCCATGATTTAGCCACTAAACTTTGGATGCTGAGAAGCTATGAGACTTAAGAGCACAAAAGTGGCAGCAGGAATAGTTAAGATGGGAAGTGATTAAGGCACGAACAATGTGAGCCTGGAAAATACTGCAACAGGCCATTGGGAAATAACGATTACAGCGTCAGCACTGAACTGCCAGATGTGTTTTCTACTGACTGAAGTGGGACCCGGGATTTCTTTGTCACAAAGCACGGCATTGCTAAAAATGAAATATTTGTCTCAATCAGTGAATAAAATCTAAATAAAGTAGTGTTGCCTCCCACTTTGTTGTGGTCACATTTGTGCTACAGGTGGTCATGGACAGCAGCTCATCAGTGCTGGATTAGTCAGCAGCCCATGTTCCTCAAAGTGATTTTCCCAGTGCATGGTGAGTGTTGCCCAAATGGTGACTACGAAACAAGAAAGTGTGCCTTAGCAACATGTTTCAAGAAGAAACATACTGAAAATTCACTGGCAAATCAACACAACTTTTTATGAAAAGGGAATCACTCAAGGGGACCTTTCTCAAGACCAAAGTTTGTGCAATCTAAAACTTGGAAAGATGTTTTGACTGAACTGAGCAATTCGCTGACCTTTCAGAGACATGTTCTTGGTAAATTCATGTGTACCAAAGGTACTGGAGCTGATTTACTATGAAGCAAGGCAATGTCTGCTCAAGGAATGCCCCAATTTAATGAAGAATGTAGATTTGCTATTTTTACAGGACCTTGAAAAAGTTACACGGCCATCTCATATTGTACAACTCTGAAGCTCTTTCTTATCAAACTGTTGAAAACATTCCATAGATATAAATTAGTATCACAGATGCTAAAATACTGCCAGCATTCAGACAGTGAAAAAGTTCTAGGTAAAATGTTAGGTTAAACATATGCTTATAGGGAATGCTGGGGCTGGAGGGGTCTGCATGTCATAGCACTCCAGTGGCTCCAAAAGTTGTTTCATGGAGACAGACACACACTCTACAATAAAGACATTTGGAGAAAGCTTTCTCTTTTCTCCAGTTATTGGAATTTATGTTTCATTTTCTCACTAGAAAATAATTTTTAAGCCACTGTTCACACTCTGGCTTTCACCAGTTCAGTATTTTACTTTAATGTTGTCATCTCAATACAACTATTCTCAGATATGGCTACATGCATTCATAGAGCATTTACCACCACTTGAAAATGTTTTTCAGTTGTCTCTCAATAAAAACTTTGCTTGCAAAAGCAGATTCTTTAGAATAGATAGCACTTAAGCATGGCCATATCTCTTACACTAAATCCAAAGAGTTCCATCATAGGACATGAAGCCACTTCACGAAGCCACTTGATTTTCTTCTGACTTCTCACATGACCTTATTACATCAAGATAATAGACAGGGACAGCCCCTGCGTTCATTTCAATGCAAAAGCTGCAGTTCAAGTCACTCCTGTTGTTGCAGCCTGTGGAGAATGGAGAGATTTTCACTCTGCACCAGCACTGCCTCCCACATCCAGTCCTGCTGCATCCAGCTCACAAGAGTTATGTCTCACCCATGGGAGCTGGAAGCGCTTCTGAGCTGCAGGACCCACACACCTAGTACACACTTGGGAGGGTGCTGGGGCTGCCCTGTCTCCCTCCCCATCACGACGTGGCTCCCACTGGAAGGCAGCCTACCTAAGCTGTCTGGATGGGAGCTGCAGCACATTCTTGACAGATCCAAGATAGAAGACACATAAACAGGTAGTATAGCCCTTATTCTATTCTCAGTTATTCAGACATTAAACAACCTCCAGACTTCTATTGTGCAGGGATTGTATCTTGATGGGTAGAAGAACAAAGAAATGTGTCAAAACATATAGGAATATTTCCCCCCAACATGTTCACATTTTTCTGAATGTTGATTAAATAAGCTCAGGTGGCTTATCCTGATTGTTTACACTTGACCTTCATTTCATCAGCTTAATATTCCATAAACCTGACTGCACATGCTATTCACTCATGGATTTTTTAAAATGAGTGCATTTTGTTTCAAGATGCAGATGTTAGTATAATACAGTACTAACAGATCTCTCAGTATGAATAAACAGGAATCTGTGTTTATGCATGATACAGAGAATTGTGTAGGGAGTTCTCCTCTTTGAAACGATAAACTAAGCACAACTTAATTACAGCTTGAAAGCCAAAGGGAAGTATGTTACTATCTTATCCTGCAGGACACAAGCTAATTTAAAAAAAAATAGTGATGTTCTAGTGATAATGTCAACAGAAATGCAAAATCAAACTAGGCAATAGTATTTGGCATGCTTCATACCATTTTCATTTCCCATGATGACTTTCTAGCTTGGCTATTTATATAAAAAAAAAGAGGTAAGTCAGTTTTTAAAAGCTTTCCTAAAGCACAATCCGTATATCTCCACCATATAATACTGGAAAATGAAATGAAATGTGTACAATACACTTTTTTACTCTGAGACAGTTTATACAGGTTCTAGATTCATGTTCTGCAACGAAACAGAGAGAAAGTACTCATAAAGACAACTACATTTTCTTTCTTCTAACAAGGAATTGGGAACAATAAGTTTTCTCTGCTTCCTTGCCTGATGACAAAAGGCTGTAAACCAAGATATTAAGAAATTGGACCAAAAAGAAATCTGGGCACCAGGACGTAAAAGTCATTGTACTGAAGACTCTGCTGAGGCTGTGAAAGGCAGCATTTTGGACACATATTTGGTTTTCTTCATTCTTTAAATTATTTTTTTCCTGAAGGTGGTTCCAAAAGGAACTGGGTACAGTTCGTCTCCCTTGCTGCTTAGCAGGAAGACAAATTGACAGTCTAAACAAAACCTCCTGCTAAATTTTTAAGCTAGAAGTACAGTAAGCTGCTCCTGTAAGTGGAAATAAGGCATTATATTATTAGATTACTTTTGACATCTAGCTTCTCTTATTTATTTATTTTCACCCTAAAGAAGAATTATTCTCTGGTTGAGTTGAGCTGATTTACCTCCAGCTAAAATATCTGCAATCTGCAAAGTAGATATCCCTGCAGCCAGCATATATTAATAGTCTGCGGTGCTGCCTACTTTCGCACAATATCATTGTGGTTAGTAGAAACATTCTATAAATAAGCTTTGGGTTCTGGGTTCTGCATTCTTAGCTTTTTCAGCCTCAGGAAGCTAGAAATTAAAGCTTGCAAACCATAGGGAAGTGCCCTAACCAGCCACCATGAGGGAAGAAGTAGGATATTGTGTCTTTTACCGGCACACAATACAAATAATCTAACTGTTCCCACCTGAAAATTTAAAAAAGACCTAGTTTTATCACAAGTATGCAAGATGCCAATTTTTCAGCTAAAATGGCTCATCCAAATAAAAGCTGATAACACCAAACCAACACCCAAGAAGCCTATGAATACGGCAGTCTATCAAACCTCATATAAACCAAACTTTAGATACCGATGCTGCCACAAAACCACATGAAAAAAATTACAAACATGTTTACATTCCACAAAATGAAATTATAACCCCATCACTAACAATAAGGGTTCCTTTTAAATGAGTGCTGAGGAACCAGGAACACAACAGCCACCCTCAAAGCTGTCACTTTTTGTTCTCCTGGCAGTAGCTGAACCTTTCTGCTAAGTCCCGAGAGTTAACTCCGATTAATAACCGTGCTGCAGGTCGGCACTCGGCCAGCTCCCATCAAACAATATTTATGTCTCTCTTATCTGGTCAGAAATTGCTAAACTTGACCTTTTGGCATACCCAAAACAATTACCTGCCTGTCATGCTGGAGGCAGGAAAAAACTTCTGTTTTCAAACTTGTGCTGGTAGATGGAGTTGGCAGACAGAGAGGCCGCCTTTCCTGAATGAACGCACTGAGTCCTCAATCTTTAATTCTGACCTAGTGAATGGAATTAAAATGATTAACCAACCACCCGGACAGATGTTAGCATAGTCACTATCAAATCTGACCTGCTCCCAGAGCTCTTCAAAAACCACCAGTATCCATTAGGTTAGTAGCAAGGGAACTGGGCTTTGATAGAGCACTAATTCCAAAGTTCACCTGCTAGACTATTAACAGAGGTGGGCACACTTAAGCACATTTTAATGCAAAAATGCTTAGTGTTATTTTTCCTTTCTCTTACTGTCCAAAATCAGAATGTAGAGATCAGTGTTTCTCTGGTAACACTGGACCTCACTGCTGCCTTGTGCACAGCAAGCAACTTGGCCCCAATTTCTGCTTTAGCTACCATACTTGTCCCCAGTTCTCCTCGGTTCAGACTGCAGAGAGGTGCTGTGCAGGAGCAGGTCTTCAGTGATGTCAACTGAGGTGCTGGCAGAGCTGACATCCTGCTTTGAAAGTTAGTGCGAATATAAGAAATATTATTTTAATGGCTAATTTTCACTGTCAAGCTCTTTGACCATTAATAGAGCAACAAATATTATTTCAGTAGTTAACCTCAATTACTGCATTATACAAGTAATAAACCACAAATTTCCTCTTTCACAGGAGTCTTTACTGTATGGATTTCTACTTCAGTATCTTTCAAATCCTCTTCACAGAGAAATCAGACCAAATAAGTCTGTCTCACATAGCAAAGAGCAGAGGTAGGTGATCTCAGCCTTTCAACCTCTCCATTCCTCAGGCTTTTGAAAGACAGAGCCACCTCGTTTTCCACCTGCAAAAGGGCAGCCCCAGAATGTAAAAAATTTCTTTGTGCTGAATCTCTCTTTGCTTTCCCTGAACTTCAGTTGACATGAAGTATTTGGCCAAGCCATGCACAGACTCCAAAGGCCAAGCCCCCATATCCCTGCCAGGCATGCTGCGATAAAAACACAGATAAGATTCGTTGTTCCTGTAACTTCTGTACCTGGGAAACATAAAACCTAGGCAGAGCTCAGCTTCTTTTGGATACTGTGTGTAAAAGCCACTAGATTCACAACATATGAAAGGCAAAATTCCTCTACATCCAGATTGTGTTCTATAAATTCGTGCTATACAGGTTATTAGTGGAGATTTGTATAAAGCGAAAAGGGAATGCTGCTTTGATATCAGGCTTTCTCCTCTCCCTGCCTTTTTCACCCCTTCCCTACCATTTCAGCTTGAGTTGTGCTGCTTCCCTGCTTTTGCCACAGCGTCTGCTTTCTCGCAGTGACATTTAGCAGCCGTCAGGAGGTGGATGCCCAGAGCACACACGCTGCCAGGGCAGATAAGAGAGAGCGAGTTTATCGGTGGGAAGGATGGCAGAGCCAGTACTGTACTCTTCTGATTCTTTATTTGTTAGTCATAGTTTGCAGACGTTACAGGAAAAATAACGTTGCAGCATCTTCCAACATTGCCCGCAGTGGAGGCATGTGGCACTTCTCTGCAAACATTGGAATGTTTGGCCAGCTTTCCCTGCTGCCCAACTGACTTCTACAGAGCACTTAGCAAGCAGCAAAAGATTTCAGCTGTTGAGAACATAGTAATTACAAAAACATGCTTCTGTTAATCATGTCAGGCTTCAGCTCCATTCCTGAATTTTCTTTAGACTTTTGCTCTCCGCCCACTCCTTGGTGAGCTCTGGGTAAATGCTTGCATTGTCTATTGTTAATCTTCCTTGACTACATGATGATAGTTGGGTTCTGATCAGTGTCTGAACAAAACCACCTTTGCTGGATGGGTCATGAGATAGGGTGGAATTTATGAGGCATCTTTCTCCAGATTGTATTGCCTTCAGCTATATTCTGTCAGAGATACTCTGTAATACTCTGTAAATACATGCTCTTTCATGTCACAGTGATCTGTAAACAATGTCTCTGAATGGAACAAAACAGAAAAGACATTTTCTCACAGGCCTGTCTTAAAATGATATCTTTGAAAATATCAGAATGATCTGCATCCTATGTATGACAGGCAAAGGTGAGCCTTTTTTAATTCTGACACCTATGAGAGGGACAGGTAAACTGCACAGCCTGTGTGTTGCAACTGCATTCTCATTTATTTTTCAAAGATCCCTCCAAGCCAGCCTCACAGGAGGTCTTCCCAGGCAGACTGAGCATTTTCAGTAAAACACATCCCAGCCAATCTGCAGAATGCCTGGCCCTAAATATTGCACTGCTATTTCTACTGGTAACAGTTCCGGGCAGGCTTGTGCTTCATCTTATGCACTCATTGTGGGTAGCAATGGACTCTTCTGTGTCCCTTTGCACCTCAGCTTTCCTCCCAGCATTAACAAGGATCATCCCAGGCAACAAAACAATGGTGACACCAGTCACCTGCTTCCTAACAGCAGGATGGGCAGGCAGCAAGCTAGGAGAAGAGTGGTGGTTTTTTTGACCCTACCCACACCATAGACCTGCTCCGCTGCAAATCAAGGACTGGGCAACATATATCTCCACTGGAGCAAGAGAAAAGCAGAAAAACCCAACCTGATATATTGCTCTTTCATCAGACTTTGTGGTGATCCCCGAGTCCTTATTGTATTTTCAAACTCACTGTGAAGGTGCAAGATGTATCCACCTTATCACACACAACAGGCAGAATCTGTTTAAAACAACTTTCACATTCCTCATGGCTTTTCCTACCAAGCATGGCAAACAGTTCTTTTCCTTATTGTAAATCAATTCAAGAAGCAAAGTCTATACCAATGAGGCAAACAAAATTACTAAGAAGATTTTATATACTGTTTCTGAGAATTTGGGTACTCATACAATGCCACCAGGATGTGGACCATAACATTAATCTGAGAGAAAAGGAGAGTTTGCCAGAAAGTTTTGAATATTCACGGTATAGCTGGAAGCTACGTGTGCAGCGTTGTGCAGCACACACTAACAGGTTTTGAAATGGCACACTGGGCGCAAGTGAATTCCCTGATATGCTTCACAGGACTGATAAACATGAGCCTGACAAAACTGCATCCTTTCATTCCCACGCAATGAAAAGGCAATGAGTCACACAGATAAAGACAATGTAGCACAAAAAGCACAGATGTCTTGCCAGAAGTTATATGGAGAGAAAAACAAAGTCCTGGTCTATCAGCTCTCAGTGTTCAGATGGCCATACTGGTACATTCATAATGATGTCAGAAGGTCCTCAAAAGCTGTGTTCTCCTGTTTTTTGATTCTCTTTTACTAACAAATTTGAAGTAAACTAGAAAGCCTACAACGAAAAGAGTTAAACAAACCTAAAATACTTGGTTAAGGCACCAAAATAAACCTGGAGCTGCTGAAATGGAAAACAGAATGAGTCATAATCCAAGAAATGCCTCAGGCTTGCCACGCTCTCAGTATAATATGTCAATATTGTCTAATAAACTTGATATTCAAAGGTTCAGAGTGCCCAGTATATGTTTTATATAGTCTCCAAAACAAAATGTAGATATACATGCACCTTCATTGCCCTTGTACTTTGGAGACGAGAGAGATGCTTTGCAGATGCTTCCTTAGAGGAGTCCCAGGAACCTTGTCAGAGCATTGCCTGGCCCACTTTGAGCAGGATTTTCAAGGAACCAGAGCTCAGGTCGAGGGAAAACTGCCTTAAAGGGCAAGATGGGGCTAAGTCTCAGGAGTGGCCTAGAATTCAGAGTATTGCCTGGGTTGTTTTACCATATATAGCCTGGATACAGTCATCGAGTACTTTCACATTTAAGTCTGATTCTGCCCTTATTCCCAAAGGTTCAGCTGGAAAAGCTGGAGCTCTGACTTGTTTCAGCTGCAGGACTAATAGGTTTCTCACTGGAAGATGAGAGTTTTTACATAGGATTCTTTGTCAAAGAGGAAAAGAATCAAGACATGGGAAAGTGATACATAGCATCAATGAAGGAATATAAACACACACACTCATACAAAAAATTTACAAAATCTCATATATATATTGAAGCAGTCTACAGAAAATAAAAGGGGCAGACCTTCAGCTGGCATAAACAGAAAGAGGGGAGGCCAAGCATTTATTCTGATTAATCTTAAAGCTATAATGCCTGAGAGCCCACACTAAAAAACTAAATGCATTGTTTGCAAAAGAAAAAAAAAAAAGTTTTGAGCTGTCTTCACAAACACATCATGTCAAAAAGAAGGGAGGTGAAAATCTATCTGTAGATGACCTTACTCTCTGTGTGCCTGCCAGGAATTTTACATGCAGTTATAGCCATATAACTATCAGAAAGACCGAGAGAGAAAATGGAAAGTGTCCAGAAAACAGTAAAAATGATCAGAGAGCTGGAGAGACTGATACATAGTGAGTGACTAAAATAGAACTGGATTTTTAAGACATTGGCTCTATGACAACTAAAGAGATACAGTAATCTACAGCTTGAAAGGCATGAATACAAGAAGACAGGGACTTTTATGGCAAAAAAGGAAGGACACGAAATACAAAAAGAAAAACGCATGCTGGATTTAGAGTAGCAAAATAGACTGAGTACTCCCAAGCATGAAACGTGCAAAAGATCTGCTAGTCTAAGACTAACAATGTTTTCTTCTCCCAGACCTGCCCACAGTAGGTCTCTCAAAAATTTCTTTTTCCTGTTCTTACTAGTTCACCTCCACAATTAAATGTTCCTTGTTACTAAGACAACGTAGATGGTATTTTATTCAAGGATTATCTAGCTCTGGTCAAAACAGTTTTGGAGAACGAACCAATCCCTAACCTAGTCACTATTCTCTGCTGTGTGTCCTACCTCCGCTGTCACAAGCGTGGTTATTGAAGGAAATTTTAAGACGCAAGCATCATGTACATGCAATTTCTTTCAGTATTTGTTGAACTCACTGAGTGCTGCTGACTCACTTAGGCAAGCGTTTCCCTATTCCATCTGGATTTAATAGAAAGCTATGTGACAGAGAAAGAGGAAGAGCACGTAGCCTTAGGAGGGAGCAGCCTGGAGAGAAAAATGCCAGAAGCAGTCAATAGAAAACTGATCACAGTTTGCTAGACTTGGACAATTTATCATGGACATCCTGGAAAGTAACTTTGCATTCTATCCACTTCTATCTCCTTTCTTTGGATAAGCTGGACGGAGCAAACCACATTTGTACCTGTAATGTATATAAACGTATATATTATATATACACATGTGTCGTAATACATGGATCAGTTGCATGGACACTGCAGGGGCAGGCCAAGTCATACTAGAGAATTCTTCCAGAGAGCAGGAATGTAATCCATGTGCACCTTCAAGAATGTGGACAACTGCGCTTATTTGACACAAAATAGTTAGCAAAAATATCAATTGTTCATGTGGGCATTTGTCTTCCATTCTCTCCTCATCTCTCAGTAGAGTTTTCAAAGTAGATATTTTTAAATTATATGCTCTTTGAAAAAGTAGTCTGCAAATTCTACTTTTTGCAAAGCAGCATCCATTTCCATAAAGGAAGGTTTTTTCTACAAAAAATTACTTAATTTACCTAAAGAAATCAAGATTCAACCAAGCTATCAGACTATAAAAAAAAAAAACAACAAACAACAAATAAGGTACACGGTAAGGAAAAACCCAACAATAGTGCTTGTGAAGTACTTCTTGTGCTAGTAAAAGTCAGACCCTTATGAACCCTAAGTAAAGGAATGGCCAGTGCCTTGGAAAGGAAAAACTCATCTCTCTGTACGCAGCTGACCTATATATATTTCTGGTTTTCCAATAAGCCATTCTAAAACTATATGATGAATAAGAATGGAAAATAATTTTTTCTATATTTTAGCAAAAAAGAAAAAGTTTTGTTGTTTCTCCAGGGTTGGATAAATTTGTTGCTGAGAATGTCCTAAATTCCTTGGAGACTTTCTGGCTCATCAACATATTGCAAACAGACCAAACATGCATTCTTAGGATAAGTAGTTTATCAGATTGTAAGTATTTTTGTAAAGGAACTGCACAAGGGTATGACCTAATTCAAGCATAACATGGTCAGTATTCCCCTTCCATATCCAAAGCATGAAAAGAGCAGAAATCTATGAGAAGATCAAAGAGCTTTCAACATAGAAAGCTGTTAAATAGCAAGTTGCAGAAATCATCTGGAAAACTTAGTGATAGTACACCACTAAAGTGTGCTTTAGAAATATAAACTAAACCATGCTAGCCTAAATCAAGTGATCACCACATTTAAAGTCAGATTCCAGATAGACAGCTTTCATAAATGGATCTGAGATGTAATTTGATCCAGCTGCTGAATCAATAGGAATCTGCACCTTCAGAAAAAATTGTCAGGTTTTTTTTTTAAGGTCTGAAGTACATAAGCTTGTGGCAGCTATTGAAGAGTTGAGGGGTTTGATTTTCATTTTTTCTAAAGCCATCCACCAATGACAGCACCTTGCTTCACACCTCCAGTTGTCACCTGCTTCCCACTAGACATTAGCATCCCTCAAAGCAACACGCCATCAATAGAAGTATAAAACAACCATTAGCAGAGTCCTAATTAAACCAGCACATTTAGCAATCTCCAGTAAACACACTGTGATCCGAGCTAAAGGCAGGACCCTCCATTATCGACAGCTAATCCCAGAATGTTTGCAACAGAGAGTGGCCAAGCACAGTTACTGCTTGCACAATGAATTTCCATCAGAATCTGGTTAAATGTTGGATGATCATGGAGAAATGATCTGGTCCTTCCTGCAGATCACACCAGACCCATTTGCATATCTCCTCCCCAATGTCCCTTTCCCTTTTTCATTTCAGTGAACCCACAGCACAAGCTCTGAGGTTCTGCCAGTGTTAAGACTCTGATTTCATGCGACACCATACCCTACTTCTATTTCCTAACCTTTTACAACATGCAGCTGGCCCGTTTAGCAGGAACCAGTCTTAAATACTTTCTCAGTCCCCATTACGGTTCCTTATAATCTTTAACACGCTTAAGCACACAGGAAACATTGATGATAACAGTCTCTGTACCGCCGTACACATTGAAGTACGGATCACACACGCAGTCAGCCCTCAGATCTCACCTTGGACTTTTTTTACTAGATCATCACTTATTTCAGCATTCAAATCCAGGTCCCACTGAGTCTTTGCGAGTTTTACCCTGCAACATATGCTGACATATTAACAACAGCTCTGCTGATACATCCTATGAACCGCAGGGAGAAGGAAAATATATAAAAAAAAAACAAAAAACAACAAAAAAAAACAGCGAGAATGAATTAGGAAAACACACTGAAAACATTTCAAGACTTCTACTGATGGGGGAAAAGAAAGAAGTAATACCTAAAAATGTCCAAGCCCAGCCCCTTTGCTATTCCCCACATTCTCCATCTGCTCATGAGGAGCTATTCCCGTTGTCAGTGTTAAACAGCAAACTCTCTCTCCCCCTCACTGGAGACCAGTTGAGCACTAACTGGTAAATCATCAAAACAGTAACTCGGAGACCTCATGAGAGTAATTTCTTTCTTCTTTTCTCAGAAATCAGAGGCTGTGGGGAAAGCTACTATAAACATCTCAATTACCACTCACCTAGTTTGGCTAAAAGATATCCAGAAAATGCTAAAATCATTTATGAAACCAGCGTTTGGCCTGAACGTGTTTATCATGTCATGTCTACTCTGACTTTCTACGCAACTTTCACCCTGACACATAGAAAACCAGTCTTCATAGAAGCTTTTGGCTTAAATTCAGCAGCATTGGATACAATTTGGCAAAACAAATATACATGTCTAGCCATGGCTTACATTTATTTACATTGATTGATCACGGAAAACAGTGAATTTTACACTCCAAGGGGCAGAAAACTACACAAAAACCACCTAAGAGCAAAGGAGTTTCTATACACAGAGACGGGACCTAATTATCCTTTTTCACAGAACAAGTCAAGTGTCACTGCTTCAGTGGTGACGCACTAGAATACATATGATGTACCCACTTTTCCAAAAGTCTCGATCAAGTTCTCTTCTGCACACTCTTCAAACAAGTAATTTATTTAATATTTTGCTTATACAGATACAAGTATATCAAGACAACGTGTTGGAGTTTGCAGTTTAAACCTCTCCATGTGTGTCAAATCTGAATATTTAATCTGCCCACTGTGAAAAAAAGAAAATGTAGATTCTAATCCATATCTTTAATCTGCAAGACCCTTCACTAAAGAACTACACTTGAGCTAAAGTGTGGAAACACACACATATGCAGACACATTTTGTGTCACATGATACAATTCTTTGACAGTTACCCACACAGAGATTTTTTTTAAAAAATCTGTCCAAAGGATGTCACCATCCAGAGGGACCTTGATTGACAGACTGGAGAGGTGGGCCTGTGAGAACCTCATGAAGTTCAACAAGGCCAAGTGCAAGGTCCTGCACGTGGGTCGGGGCAATCCCAAGCACAAGTACAGGCTGGGTGGAGAATGGATTGAGAGCAGCCCTGAGGAAAAGGGCTTGGGAGTGCTGGTGGATGAGAAGCTCAACATGAGCCGGCAATGTGCACTGGCAGCCCAGAAAGCCAACCGTATCCTGGCTGCATCAAAAGAAGCGTGGTCAGCAGGTCGAGGGAGGTGATTCTGCCCCTCTATTCTGCTCTCGTGAGACCCCACCTGGAATATTGCGTTCAGCTCTGGAGTTCCCAACACAAGAAGGACATGGAGCTGTTGGAGCGAGTCCAGATGAGGGCCACGAAGATGATCCGAGGGCTGGAACACCTCTGCTATGAAGACAGGCTGAGAGAGTTGGGGCTGTTCAGCCTGGAGAAGAGAAGGCTACAGGGTGATCTTATTGCAGCCTTCCATTACTTAAAGGGGGCCTACAGGAAAGCTGGAGAGGGACTTTTTAGAAGGGCATGTAGTGATAGGACAAGGGGCAATGGCTTTAAACTGGAAGAGGGGAGATTTAGATCAGACATAAGGAAGACATTTTTCACTCAGAGAGTGGTGAAGCACTGGAATAGGTTGCCCAGAGAAGTTGTAGGTGCCCCATCCCTGGAAGTGTTCAAGGCCAGGTTGGATGAGGCTTTGGGCAACCTGGTGTAGGGGAGGGTTTCCCTGCCCATGGCAGGGGGTTTGGAACTAGATGATCTTTGAGGTCCCTTCCAACTCAAACTATGATTCTATGATTCTATGATTCTATGTTACAGAACATTATATAAGACTGGAGAAGACTTCCACCCTGTTTGTGGTCATTGCTCTCTACTCTTACTTTTGTCCTTCAAACCATTCTGTCCAGCCACGCTGGCAAAAAGCTGAGCCTGGCAGCTCAGAGGAGTGAAACTGGAAAAATCTCCCTTACTGAACACTGTATACATCTCCTTGTTTCCTGTACGTTTGCTGGAAAAGTCAGGGATCAGACCTTGACATTGCTCAAGCTCTGCCATCAATATCACTTATTACTTCATATTCAAATCTTTTCCAAAATAAGTACCAGAGTTACTGAAATGAGCATGTTTTAAGGGATTCTTAATAAACAACATCCCAAGTCGTCTCCGGCCTTGAGCTCTTATTGCTTTTAAAAAGGCTTTTAATGAAAAATATTATTCTTTCAGGAGTAATTGCATCACCACTTTATTTCAAATCCTCAAATCCTCAGAGATTACACAGCAAAACTCTTCATTTTCCATGGTGCTGTCTTGACGGACATCAACATTTATCACCTGTTACATTAGCAGATTTCAAAAAACAGATGGACATTAACAAAAACTGCTATTTGCTTTTTTATAAAGGGGGCTGATACTGCAAGACCACTCTCCAGTGGCAGACTGTGATTTGGGCTACCTTGCAAGAAGAATCACCCCTGAGCTTTCAGCAGATCTGGAGCTGAGCAAGTGGAGCTATGGACTTGCTGCTCCAGCCAGTTGGTTGGTAGAGTGAAATGCAGTGAAATGGTTGGGGAATGGCTAGAGCTGTTCAAAAGCAGCTCGCCGGTTGTGCATGTGCACCCCAATCTATGCCTCTAGTAAGGGGGAAGGTAGAAAGTAGTTGATATAAACCAGTACGGTCTAACTTCAGTAGCCAAGGGGTTAGTTTGGGATTCTCTGCTGGTTGCTCCTACCTTGCTTTTCAGCAGCACCAACCCCAAATTTCTGTGCTTGACCCAAGCAGCCACCAGAAGCCTGCTGAATGCCTTTGGGTTGAGCTCAGCTCCCCATATCCCCATAGGCTAAAAAATAACAGTTGCTGGACAGAAGCACCCTGAAGGGTGGGTCTGAACCTCAAGTCTGTCAATTGGCCTTTTTATTCCTCCCACTCACGCAACAAAGAAGAACTGGGGAGGGTAGAAATACAGCTCCTAAGTATGTCTTGAGTCATCACGCGGGTTCTTTGCTCGCATTTGAATCTGTTGTAAACTTGTACTTGCAGGCTTTTATACTTAGCTACCAGCTGGATCCAAATATATACCAGCTTATACCAGCTACACTGCTGGATCCAAACTATTTACGTGACACCAGTAACACTAAACTCATTAGCATGGGAGAAAAAAGCATGAACATGAGTTACACATAGATGTGAAGCTCTTCTGCAGAAGCTATCCGGTCAAGAACAATGCGATAAGGTCTAGAGCATTGTATTAAGTGATTTCCTATCCAAACCTTGCATAGTTATTTTTATATCACTTCCCTGTGAGCTTCTCAAAGCTTAAAGCTATTCTTAATTTAATGCAGCGGTGAAAATTAAAGAAAATTACCAGTACAAGCTTCCTTCTAATTTAACAACCCTAGATCATTGATCGGTAATGTCATTTCTCTTTCTGAGAGTGACGGGTGATCATGGTTACTGAATGCAGCAAGAACATTGTCCTGACAGGTCACGACCTCATGCTGCTTATCGATGTTATCGAGTACTTCTAGCAGTCACTATAGCAATTTGCTCACTTTCATACAGATCACTCTTCAGCTTAAAATCTGTTCTCAAATAAAACAGAGCCAACAATCTGTATGGATTGAAGTTAAAACCCAAGGAGGGCACAGTAACAGCTTGTAATGACGGATGCGGTGTTTTATCGCAGCAACAATTAATTAGGCAGTTTAGGGAGCATGAGCCAAGTAAGTGATGCTGGAGTGTGATGGACCGGCGTGTCTGGACACAGGAACCTCGGTGGGCAGTGGCAATGCCTTTCGTCGCCCCTTCTTTTCCAAATACAAAGAGGGCAGCAGATAGGACCCAACATGGCCTAACGCACAATCATCTCCACTTTTTTCCCCGCTGCCTGTTGCAATTCCACCAGCTCTTGCTCCTGCAAACTCCAGTCAGGCGTGAGGCCGCAGTGAAAGCAGCGCGGGGCTGCGGGCCGCGGGTTCCTGATGAACGGGGAAACCGAACGCGTCCGGCGGCTCCGGGCAGCTGGAGGGGGAGCCCGGCTGGCAGCCCCGACCCATAACGCGGCCGCCTAACCGCAGGGCGGGCGGGCTGCTGGCCGGCGCTCCGGGCGGCGGGTCCCCGGCTGCCCCGCGGCGCCCACCCCAGGCCCGGTCCGGCGGCTCCCCGGCGCTCCAGCTCCCGGCCCCGGCGCGGCCCGCGGGGCGTGTCCCGGGCGGCCCCGCTCCGCCCCAGCCCGGCGGGGCCGCCGGCGCCGCGGTAGCGGACGGGGCAGGGCAGGGCAGGGCAGGGCCGGGAGGCGCGGAGCGGCGGGCAGCGCCATGGGGCTGGAGACGGAGAAGGCGGACACCCGCATCTTCATGGACGACGACAACTTCCCGCGGAGCGGCGGCCCCGCGCTGTCGGAGGCGGAGAAATGCGCGGAGGACGAGCTGGACCGCGACCCCCGCGGGCTGAACGCCCACCTCCAGGTGCGCGCCGGGCCGCGGCGGCGGGGACCGAGCCCGGCGGGGAGCTGCGCCGGGCCGCGGGGCGGGCGCGGCCGGGCTCGGGCTCGGCGGTGGGGCCGGGGCCCGCGGCGGGGCGGGGGCGCTCGGCTGTCCCCCCTCCGCCGCGTAACGGCGGAGCTGCTTCTCGTTCCAGCTGGGGTTCGAGGATGTGATCGCGGAGCCCGAGCTAACCCACTCCTTCGACAAAGTCTGGATCTGCAGCCACGCTCTCTTTGAGCTCAGCAAGTACGTGATCTACAAGCTCCTGACGCTCGTCCTCGCCATTCCGCTGGCCCTGGTTTTGGGGATCGTCTTCGCGGCGCTCAGCTGCCTGCACATCTGGTGAGTGCGTTTTGTTGCTCGTCGGTGCCCCGGCTCTGCAGGCAGCTCCGCGGAGCTCCCCTCTTGTAGCGTTACTGCTTAACCCTTCATCGCTGTCTTTACACTCGGTAGTCACGTCGACTTACATTATCTGCTTTAGTTTCAAAGGGAGAGAAGTGAAACCAATGTTTTCTCTGTGATTCAGCTCCCTGCCTTGCTTTTATCAGCGGTCTGTCCCTTTTATCAGCGGTCTGCCCGGTCTGTGTAAGCTTCTTGGAGCAGAGACCCTGCTTTACCATTTGTATGGCACCTACCACAGTGCCTTCCAGCCCCAGCTGGCTTCTAGGGTAATCATAATGATTGCTTGGGGGGGGGGAGGGTTAACATGGTTTTTAAGTTGTTAAAACGTATATTTGAAATTAAAGACCTGAACAGAACTATTAAAGCTGACACCTCAGTATGGTTACCTCTTCCATTTTTTCTCCTCGCAGACTGAAGAAAGGGGGCCTACAAGAAAGCTGGAGAGGTACTTTTTACAAGGGCATGTAGTGACAGGACAAGGGGCAATGGCTTTATACTGAAAGAGAGGAGATTTAGATTTCTAAGGAAATTCTGAAGAAGAAATTCTTCACTGTGAGGGTGGTGAGGCACTGGAACAGGTGGCCCAGAGAAGTTGTAGATGCCCCATCCCTGGTGGTGTTCGAGGCCAGGTTGGATGAGGCTTTGGGCAACCTGATCTAGTGGAAGGTGCCCACTTCCCTGGCAGAGGGGTTGAAACTAGGTGATCTTTAAGGTCACTTCAAACCCAAACCATTCTGTGAAAGCTTTTGAGGGCCCAGGTTGCACTTTCTTTGCTACTTTCACAAAATCTGCTGTCACTTCCTTGCATCTGGTACATGGCCATCTCTAGGTGCAGCGTCCCAAAGCGCTTCCACCTCAGCAAAGAACCCCTGCTGAGCTCAGGAAAGCTGCTTCTGGCCATTGCCCAGGTTAGAGGCAAATACAGTAGCTCTCAAAGTCACAGCAAACCTGGTGTACTTTAAACATAATAGTACCTTGAGACCAGAAAGGAAGATGATTGTGGAGAAGGAAGACAGGCAGGGAAAAGAATCATCGTGAGAAAAGAACTGAGAATCTAGCAGGCTGCAGAGGAAGGGATGAATGCAGATTATCAAAGTCATTCCTGCAAACCAGGTTATTCTGTATACATGAGTTTTTGGCAAAGTCTCATTTAACTTGAGAGACACTGGAATCATGAAGAAGTTGTTAAGGAAAACAAAATACTATCCAGAAACTGGAAAACAAACTCAAAGCAATAGGAATTCATTGGTTATCTGGACCTGTGGTTGCAATCTGGTGGGTACAGATTTCAGTTTTTGAAAGTGGAATGAAAGTTTGGGTTGATGACATTGTCATGAGCCAATTCAAAAACTGATTAACTTGAATTTTGGAGCATAGAGTTTGCATAATATCCAAAGGAGTTGCAATGCAGTTTAGAGCTGCCCACCTGCTACTTCTCTGGTCCTCCAATTGTTATAAACTTTATGCAGTGTGCCCCTGCTTTTAGGTCTGTCAGCTGTCATTGTGCTGTAGAGTACCATGTGACTGCAAGAGGGTTCGGTGGGCATATAGATTTCCAGTAGTAGAATATCTATGGAAAAATTTATTGGTGCCCAGTTTATTAAGACTCTAATAAGTTTTTGTGCTGCGAAATGATCTTGTGTCTGGATTTCACAGCCTGGGTACATAGACATGAGTTTCACTGAACCAGGACTCAGAGGTCAGTTTCTATTTATGCAAGTGGTCCCTAGTGACTCTCTCAGGAACTGTAGGTTCTCAGTGCATCTGAAATAGCACTGTCTGAACGTGGCACTTCATTTGAAAAGTTTCCCTTGACTTTCTGTGAACGCACTTGCCTCCCCAACAACTGATTTTCCTTGCCTACGTTCATTGTCAATACAGGAGTGATCATTTGATTTGATCTTCCTTGCAGCTGGGATGGTTGTGAAAGAATCACATAACTCAGTAGTGCTATCTGCGCTTCCTTGGACCCCATCCAGTGCAACCATCCAAAGCCAGCACTGTCTCATCTTCCCACAACCACAAGCTGGATTTGTTCCAACACGAAAGTGGAACACACCAAGACTAAGTAAGCTTCTCTGCAGCTCTCCATGTTCCAGATTTCTTGGGAGTAAGGAGTTCAAATTTTCTGCGTTTGAGAGGGTAGCACAGAAGCAGTGCAGGTATAGGGACCCTAAACACATGGTACTGGCTCCCATGTAGCCCCATTGGGTCTGAAAAAAATAGTAACTCCATGTTTTGTGGGTGAGAGGAAGGGAATTCCATTATAACTCTCTCTTCAGCTGTTGAAACGTCATGAGAAAACCCTGGGCACAGCCTCCCCCATGGCTGCCGACAGGAGGGCTTAGCAGAGTCTCTGTTCCTTGCTTTCATCATCCAGACCAGTGAGATGATGATGTTTATCTGTTGAAGGGAAACCTTTCCTGAGACTAAATTCGAAGGTCTTTCAACAACTTTTAGAAGTGCTCAGACACAAAGCTCTGTTGATTGTCACACATGTCATTGCAGTTTTGTCAGCATGCTAAAAATCCACAGAAGTCTGACTCAGCATTCCTCATGCATCAAGGGCACCTCATGAGTTGTACTCCTCGTACCTGATAGTAGATGTCGTCTTTCACCAGCAAAAAGATTGCTAAAGGAGGAAGCACACGTGTGAGACTTCATGGAAAACTAAAAGAAAGCTGAGTAAGAAGTATGTAATAATACACTTTAAGTTTCATTTTTGCCTGTAAAGAAAGAACGTATTCTGGTTCTGTTCTCAAACTTACTGCTTGAGCTAGAGTCTGGTTTTATCCTACCTGGTAAAAGATACTGATGGGCTGAAACTGTGCCAGCTAGCAGGCTGGTGATCTACATACAAGCCAGTTCAAGGAAAGCTACTTTTTCATGTTTCTTCTTTACTGATGGCTCTCATTCTCCCCACAGATGGCGGAAGTCATCAAGACGGAGTTTTTTAATGTCTTTCTGTGAATATCTGAGCAAGCTTTTAAACATGTCTCTAGATTGAGGCTGTTAAGGTTATTGATTCTTGGTCATGAGCAGAACACTGCTGGTTTTCCAGGCAGCATATGCAAAATCATCATCTTTCTTATAGATCAGGGACTGATTCTTGTTCTAAGCCACATGTATGTCACCTCTTGGGAATCAACACTTGAATCTCATATTTGCTTTGTTGTCCTCTTGTCCGAATAGTGTTCTGGTATGTTGTATATTTATGCTGAGAATCAGTCGTTCATCTGATGATCCATAACTTGGGTCTTGGGTCTGAGATAGGCTGTAAAGCGCAAGGACTCAGCCAGCTTTATGCTTTATCATCAGCCAGAGCAGTAGATACTCAGAGATCCTCTTGGCTTGAACTTCCATTCACAGCACTAAAATGTAGCCAGAGACTTATACACAGAGAAGTAGATATGGACATGCATCATCTCTTACCTCTTTCTCCACAGCTCCATTTACACAACTTATTTCTATCATACTCAACCCCCAAACCATCTCCTGACTGTCTGTCTGAAATGAAAAGATATTACAGTACAGCTATGCCATGAAGACCCACCTTATGATCTCGTGTTGCCTTGATGCCCCTTCATTTCTGTCCAGTACGTATCCCTTGGCTTCTGAAGAGGAAGTTGTTGGATACTGTCTTGCTTCCTTTTTGGTTTTATCTTTTCCAGTCTACCCAGGTCCTGGGATATATAAATGTTTGATGTTAATGCACTTCATATACCATGTATGGATCCTGGAAGACTCAGGTTGTTGTCTTGGCTTACTCATAAATATCTCAAGGGTTAATGGAGCTCTAAAAGGAGCTCTGCAAC
This sequence comes from Tauraco erythrolophus, assembly GCF_009769465.1. Lineage (NCBI taxonomy): Eukaryota > Metazoa > Chordata > Aves > Musophagiformes > Musophagidae > Tauraco > Tauraco erythrolophus. Next base: position 29,647,779 of record NC_141468.1, on the reverse strand, counting down.
TACTAGCTAATATTTAGCCATCCATTCATGGTGCTTGCTTGTATTGTAGAGCCACGCAAGACTTATAATTCAAAGTCACGATGTAGTGCAGGTGCAAACGTGGTTAATTTAACTACTGAGTGGTATAGTATTTGAAAAATGGCATTAAGACATGTCTGAGGTTCCATTTTGAATAACTTCACAGGAGAAGATTTGATTCCTCACTTTGAAGCAGGAATCTGAATCAATAGTGAATCATTCCTCCAAATATGTTGCTCAAGTCTGTGAAAAGCTGAGCTGCTTCCTGAGAAGCTGAAAATGGCCTTATGAGTGAGAAGTCAATTACGCTCTGCCATTTCTAAGAGACATTTGGTTCTTGACAATATTCCCTCAGGGATTAGCAGAAGAAAAAGTAGAGTGAGCAAAAGTGAGAAAGGTCGATGGGTATAACTTTGTAGATGTCATGCCTTGAACAGGCAGAAGAGAAAACAGGACAGGATGGAACACACGGAGTAATTTGCTCTTTTCAGTTCAACAGTTCCCAAAAGAGGTAATTCCTTCTACTTAGAGAAAGGATGGGTATTTTATGATATATATGCATAGCAAGATTCAATGAGAGGTCATGTAGGTAGTTGAAATACCTTGGCGGTGCTTTAGCTTAGATACCAGATTCAGCATAGCTTTGATTTTCTTCCTGGTGCTGTACCAAATGGTAACAGTAGTTGTACCAATACTGCAGTAAATGTTGATACCCTTGGCATATGCCAACTTTACTTCTGGTGTTACACATTACTCAAGCAAGCAGTTACTGTCTCTGTGAATAGAAGTGCAGACTTGAGTAAACCCACAGCACTGCAAGTAAAGGATATAAATGTTAATATTTATTTGACGGTCACAGAAACAAATACATAGCTTCTAGCAGTGCTTGGTTCTATGTTTTTTAAGTGTGCCTGGTCACTCTATGGAAGGCACGTCACACCCTCTGGTGTTTTGGAAATGCCGCACGGTAGGATAACATATCCTATACAGAACAGGATGCGTACTTATACACGTGTAGATACATATATAGACAAACTCACATATTTTAAAAGTTAGAAAATACTTTTTAGTGCTTTCTTGTGTGTAAAGGATTTCCTTCTCTGAGGAAAGGTGTTTGAGTAATTGTTGCCTAAGTAGACTGACTTTTATTTTAAAATTGAAAGTTATTTACATTAATTAGCTTTGGTTGCCAGCATGTTTCACATATCATTCTCTGGAGATACCTTACATTGTATTTCACATGTATTTACCATAAAATTGCATAGCAAATGTTAAAAGATTATAAAACATTGTCTAAACATTATTTTTTTATTATTATTTATTGTGTTTAACATTATCAAAAGAGGTTGAGTTCTGGTACTGTGTGAATGATTTCTATATTAGTTGCAAGTAGTATGATTACTGCTTTTCCAGCCTTCCCTGATGACATCCTGGTGTTTCAGTACATCTTTCCGTGAAACTTTTGCATAGTGTGATATTTGTTTAGTTTGTATGTTGTGTGATCCTATTGACAGAGGGTCCAATAGAAGTGTAGGCTTTTCTGCTCCTTTGCAATTCAGTTAGATTTAAAAAAAAAAAAAATGCAGGCCAAATTAATTTTAGATGGCAGCAAAGGAGCAGTGACATAGCCGTTATAAACTAACTGAAATGGAAAAAGGGTGAAGTCAACACAAGCTGAGTAGCCATTTCTGGTATTTTCCCTGTGTTGCTTGGAGAAATACCAATTTTTTCACCTTTGCATTACTGATGTTTATCAACTGTACTCTAACACGTGAAGCCTTAGTTTTATTCTCTAGAAATTATCTATTCTATATGCAGTGATACTATAGGTGGTTATAAAACAAATAGTTTCCAGGGCTCAGTTTAAAACCAGTGAAACTAGAGACACATTATTCCAGTAACGCTCGCAGTTCTATATGGTGTGTGTATATTACTAGCTGTTTCAGCAGAGACAAAAGAAGAGAAGGTTTTAGAAAAACTATTCTTGTTTAAATCCATCTGGGTTAGCTTAGAGTGCAGCATAGACATACTAGTATATGGCTTGCATTGTATGATAAAAGCTGAGAATCCGGGTAGATAAGCACTGAAAATAATTTATTTTGAGCCTTTATGTTCCTAAGCTTTGGCTTTTTTTAAATGTACAATGTTTTTTTCTACTTTATTATTCTGAGTGGTACTCATTGGAAATACACAATACTTACATATTTTTCAGACCTATGGTGAAATAGTAAATTAAATTTTTCCTGTCATTCCAACCAAAGTCAATGAGAGCTCTGCAATGGAATTATGCTGACGCAAACCAAGATCTTAAATTTTGAATGCAATGGCAAACTAGAACAGAGTTTATTGTTTTTATCAAGAGCATCTATAGCTTCTTCTATTTATTTTAGGAAATAAATGTTTTATGTATGGCACAGAGATTTTTTACAACCTTGCCGTAGTACCACTTCAGTATCATGTAACTTATTTATACATTTAATTTGTCTGCAACCAAATAAGAACATCCGGCTTAGTGAAATGACATGAAGTTTTGGCCAGTAAATGATTAAAACAGGAGACTAACTTAAAATAGTGTGGTCAGTTATCATGTATCTACTGGCCCTTGTGAGCTGCCCATATGTGCACTTCTGGCTTGCCCCCGTTGTTAGCATGCTTGGCTTAAGCCACCGCTAATGACAGAGCTTTGGAACTGGGACACATGGAGACTGTCCCCAGATGGTTGCTAGTGCTCAGGAGATGAAAGTATGATGCTTTCAATTAGGCACACCAAGTGAATGAGATCTTTCCCCTAACCAGGAGTTTTGACCTCATTCTACGTTAGTTTCTCACCCACAAATGAAAAAACTTTACCGTATCAGCAAGATCCCATTTTTCTGAGGTTCGGGATGTGTCTGTGCTATAGTGTAACCAGATGAGGCTTTACCGTTCCTGTTTTTTGTACCGACTTGTAACAGTGATGTTGGATTGGTAGGAAAGAGGCGCAAAGGGTGATGTGCGTGTGTACCTGCACGTTTGTGTGTGTGAGACCAATAGAAGAAACACCGGAGGAGACAGCAGAGCAAGGACAGATCATACAGAACGGAACGCTGTTCCCAGTCGATCAAACTGGGGAACGTGGTGTTTCTGTTCAACCCCAGAGACTCATACTCAGATAATGCCCGCAGCACAAACGAGTCCTTAGCAGAGGACTCTGCTCCTCAGCCACTGTGGGCTGGCATCAAGGTTGCGGCATATCACCTACACCAGCCCTTCCAGCAGCAGGCAGAGAACAGCAAAAGCTCACCCCTGTAAAAGGCATGTCCAAAAGTTAGCTTGGCGTTGCTGATTAAGGAGCAGCAGAGACATGATGAAAAGAAAGCTGATGTCTCCTGTCTCCTGTATTGCACACAGATGATCCTGGCCAGAGGACAACATGCATCATGGTGCTGCTGCATGTGCAGGTGTGAGGCTGTGAGCGAACAAAATTGATGGAGAATGAGTGTGAGCGTGTAAGATCAACGTGTTTAGAGACTTAGAGTTATAAAATCACTTCCTCTTCCATAAGATCTTGCGTTTGTGTTTGATTATCTTGATTTCCCCATGCTGTAGCAGCAGCGATCTTCAACTCTTCCATTTTCTCTTTTACAGGATTGTGGTGCCTTTCGTGAAGACCTGTCTCATGGTCTTGCCTTCAGTGCAAACTATATGGAAGAGCCTGACAGATGTTTTCGTCGTACCGTTCTTTCAGAGCCTAGGCCGATGCTTTGCCATGGTCAACATACGCCTGGACCAAGAGTAGATGTCAGGGATGCGACACTGCTGTGATTGTAGCTGGTGTTATACCTCTTTGCTAACCTAACATACAAGTACTTACCGTTCATTCCAAACTGTTAAATTACTATGGCTGGTTTAAGTGGGAACATGCTATTTTTTCTAAAACTCATTTATTTTCAGGGAGATCGGTTTAAGAATAAGTAGGCAGTTTTCGTAGCTCACTATTTTAACAACAGAGAGAATGCGGAGTATGTTGGCAACACTTTATTTTAATGGTACGTCACTTGCTAGATTACAGGAGAATTCTCGTGGAGGTTTAACAGCCACCCCAGTGATAATGACTGGCATTATTACTGCAAGTATTTAAAAAGGCTGTGATATCTTAGGTGAAACTGATGTCTAGGGTTTCCCATTGACTTTACTGCAAGTCCACCAGGGATCGTTTTTGGCCTTCACTGTGCAAGATGATCAACTCAGTCCTTTATTATCAGCAATTAAAATGTCCTTGCATAAGCGTACAGAGAGAGGAACAGTTGTGTAGTTCTCCTGTATTGGGGAGGAAAAGCTCCCTGGAAATTTGTTCCTTAAAATAAGGTGTTAGCTAATGATTTGAAACATCAGCTAGTGTGTATATTTTATTTAATGAGAGGTTAACTTTGCTGTATATTTTGTATCTTTGTAAATGGCACTTGATCAGTTTTCTTTGACGCGTTATTTCTATAGTATTTGAACTCTAACCAACTTACTAGGCAGCAAGAGTGAGATTCTGAAAAAAAAAAGACTTCAGATAACTAAAATTTCTAAATTATGTAGATTTTTAAGTGTTGCTGTGCAATTCTAGCATATTGATTATATATGGTTGCATGTAAAAGCAAAGATTATAAGTGCTTTCGTACAAGACTATGCAAGAGTTGGAAATATCTGTTTATGAGAAATGTTTTTTATTAAAAATGGGGTGTAGTAAATGCAACCCTGCCTATTTCTGTGTATTATCTGTGTGAACATTGAGATATTTAAAATGATAGACACTGTGCTGGCACTTTAACTAGGTAGCAAGCTCTTAGAGCAGGCAAGTGAGTGTAATTGGTATCCTTGTCTAATTCTTCTCACCTATTGACTTGACTTTCCGTGTTGCTTATTTGCTACTTTAAAGCCTAACCCATAAAAAAGCCCTTCTTCCTTCTGCACCTAATATGGCTTTGTAAACCAGAATAACAGAACGTATGCAGAGGTACATTAAAATTACATTAGCCTTCTGATGGGCTTATGCTGCTGTTTTCTTTAAATACAGATGATGTTTGTATGATTTAGAATGTTGTTTTCTAAAATGATATCACAGATTTCTTATCAAACAAGAGATATATAATAAAATAATGAAACATTGGCCTTTTCCTATTTTCAACTTCATTTTTTCAGGTTTTTCAACTTTTTAAAAAGCTCTTAAAATGCCAAACGGCATAGAATACTATGTAGTTCTATCAAAATATGGGAGAGGGAAAAGAAATGGATGAGCATCTATACAGTTTCACTGTATTGTATTATCAACTGCATTTAACTTATTTACAGTAGAAAATTATGTATCTCTGTGTGTAAGCCCATACAGAATGATTGTGGAATTTTGGCTACATTCAAAAAAATGCTTAATTCTTTTTACAGACACATGCTTTATTTACAGATGAGCTGCTGAATTCTCCTTTTCTTGCTTATTAGCCTACAGAAGCTGGCTGACACTGTATATTCTTTGTACATTGGGAACATCTTTGCAGGTTAAAAATATTTTTACCATTTGTGCCATTTAGAGAGGGATTCATATGGCTTTTCAAAACTGGATCTTAATGATTAGTGCCCATGGAAACTTCTCTGAAGTTCTAACTTCTTCTGCAAGAAGTTAGCTCGCTGTTCAGATGTGCTCTTCAAGATACCTTTCTTGTGTTAAAAATGGAAATACTACTTTTGAAAAGAAAAATTGGTCAGGCTAGGCTTGAATTCTTTTGAAAGTTATTTTCTTTAAAATGTCGAAGGATTTTTACAAAGGTATTTTCCGTGGAAAAATATCCTCTTGATGAATTCATTTAAAAAAAAAAAAATTAAAAAATCAATCAGTACAAGTCTTTGTGTCTAAAAGGAGCCCTATAAAAGCCTAAGCTTTGAGGCAGTTCAGGTCTGGATCCAAACTTTAAGAATAAGGCCATTCCCTAGAGAAGAAGGTATCATTTTAGGTCATGCACTCCTAGATATATGCATTCTTAAATAGCTTACTGAAGTCATCTGGCTCTAGCTACCACAGACCATCAGGTAGAATGCTTTGGTTTGTTCTTGTTTTGACTTAGGCTTGTCATTAATTAGTTCTTTTCACCGTTTCTCTAGCTACTACAAGACTCAAGTGAGCTTTTAATTAAGTAATTAAAGCTGTCAGTTCCTTGCATATTTTACAGCAGTATATTCCTCTGGAACCGATGTGCTTTTACTGTAAGAAAATACCGAGTGGACTGTTAGGCTTAGGGTAAAATATTAGATGCTTGGCAAATATGCTTACTTCATCCATTAAAGTAGTGGAAGGCAGCGTGAATATGTACAGACTCTTCAATGCTTAGGTGTGAATCTGCCCCAGGCAACTCTGACTGGAAAGTATTCTCTGGTTTTTATGAATTTAACAGTTTTGACAGATATCCCAAAGCTCTGCTGCAGCTGATACTGTCAATAGCTGACAGCGCTGTTGGACAACAGGGACTGAACGGGCACTGGCACCGAACTGTAATCTTCACTGTAGGGGTATGTTCCTTAAGTTAGTCTCCAATTCGTTTGAAATGTGGACAAACAATCCCAGCTGCTCCCTTAACAGCAACTTACAAATGAGAATTTAGGCAAGAAGGGAGTCCAGAAACTGAGTCTCCTTGTCTGCAGCAAATGTGGGAAAATTTACACCATAAACTGAAAGAGGGTAGATTTCAATTAGATATAAAGAAGAAATTCTTCACTCTGATGGTGGTGAGGCACTGGAACAGGTTGCCCAGAGAAGTTGTGGCTGCCCCATCCCTGGAAGTGTTGAAGACCAGGTTGGATGAGGCTTTGAGCAACTTGATCGGCAAGGAGGATTGGACTAGGTGATCTTTAAGGTCCCTTCAAGCCCAAACCATTCCATGATTTTATGATTCAGGTCATCTACTTGGATGCATCTTCTTTCCCTCTATGGAATGGAGAAAATGCTACTGCTCTTAACAAGAGCAGATTTTCCATCATCACGGTAGAGTTGTGAGGATAAATAAATAAAAAGTGTGAGATGTTATGATTCCAGCCTGCCTCTTGTTACTGCAGGCTTTAGATTTATAATCATGAGCTAGAGATTCAGTTCTGTCATGCAAAATATTTCAGCATCTTGTTTTTCATGAAGAACACAACTAACATACAGAACTAACTCCAAATTTGTGTTTATGGACTTTTTTCTTTTAATTCACAAAGAAATTTAACCTTCTTCCTTATGAGAGCTATTTAATAAAATCCTTCTAATCTGGCTCTAGAACTTTTATATTTGTATCTTATCTTTCCCCACCCTACTTGTTCATCATATAAATTGGAATAAATTCTTAACAGAAACTGTGACATAGTGGTAAATGAGGAGCCTTTTCCCACCTATCCAAAAAGCTCACTTAAGCACACACTGACTGAACAGTTAGAACATCCCTGCAGCTCTGGGACCTCAGCCCACACACTCATACTTAGTGGCAGCCAAAGAATGGTAAGTCCATTATTTTTACAGGGTGTGATCGTCCCCCCCACCTGCAGAGATAAAACTATTGCTGTTAAGCTGTATTAACTTTCTTTTAAAAAATACATGGGAAAATACATGTATTTTGTTGGTTTTTTTAAAATAAAAATGCAAATGGAACAAGGTCAAATACCAGACATTTTACCAGTGTTGTCTGTTACTACCCTGTGCTCATGAAAATTAGAGCGAAAGACCTCCAGTGAGTATAATGAACCAGCAGTTATGCATTAAAAACTGGGCTGCTTTCTTCATGCAGGGATTTACAACTGAGGGGAGAATTAATAAAGGCTAATTTTAGCCTGGTGACACTAATCTTCCTAAGCTTATTGCAACAAAAAGTCTTCTGCAGAGGCAATTCTGAGGAGCTGAGATAGGTTCCTTCTCTGAATCATCCTCCAGAGAAGACACTCTGCACTGATTAATGCCAAATGTTTGGCTTGGCTTGGCTCCTTACCCCTGCTACATAAAAAGTTGTATTTGCCACAGAAATTGGGCAGGCCTATGGAAGCAGCTAGACCTTCATGTAAGTAGTGGGACAGGTTCTTCTCTACACACATCTCCCACAACTGTGGCCAGGGGTGCGTGTCACCTGTGTTAGGTGTTCGATTTTGTCTGTTATCTGGCTTCCCTCTCCAATTGCAAATGAGAGAAAGAAAGACCCTTTCACAAAGCACTGAATCAGATCCTACTTTAGACACTGAAATGAAATAAAATGTAGGGAGTCACACTTTTATTTCAAACTTTGAGGAAAGCTTGCCTATTTTTCCAACTGCTTCTATTTAATAAGAGCTGTTCTTTTACCCCATGTACCTACCTCACCTTGCTTTTTACCTTACACTACCAGAGCTATCATAATGGTACAACTATAAGCTAGGGTTGGCCATGAAACACTTAGACAGTGAAGCTAGTGACAAAAAGTCCTATCCTGCATAAGCCTCAAGGAGTCAGTATTTAAGTCCCATTAATGAGACTAGTTCTCACAGCCTGGTATTTCTTTAAGATACCTGAACAGTTAATAATATGCTAGAACTGACAGAATGGTAGAGAACAGTATTCATGGTCCAGCTGGATACTTGTTGAGAAATTTGATATTTAAAAAGTTTTAGAAAAGAGTGACTTTATTTGCACAAGGTCTGGCAGAATTAAAGCTTTCAATCTGTTTACTTCTCCAGCCAAGGCAATTACAAGCTATCTTGATCGAGACCTACAGGGACTAGCTCTAATAAAAACGTACACACCTACCGCAGGATTGAGATGAGAGTCAGGCATTTAAATCCAAAACTGTAATCCCTGCCCAGCTGCCACCCAACCAGGAACATGTCTAAACTCAGAAGGCACCTCCCTTTCACGTAACCTCCCCTCAGCACCTACAGTTTTACTTTGGTCGTGCTCAGAACTGCCCTTGTTTGAGCAACTTGGCATCTTAGTCGCATCTAAGCCCAGTCAGAATCTCAAAAGAAGGGAAGAGAATGCCTTAGACCTCTTAAAATACACTTACTGTACTTCAGCAGAATAGAGCACTTCCCAAAATACGCTTTCCCAGGAGCGAGTCCAAATGCATTAGCACACCTCAGACAGGCAAAAATTGATTTTGAGTCTCTCAAGTGTTGGATTAATTCTTCTAGCCCTCGGGCTATTGTGAAATGTTTTATGGCAGCAGCACTTCCGTGTAAAAGGAAATCACTCCTAGCTAGAGTTTGTGGGAAGGAAGGAACGTGAGGCGATCTCACCATCTCTCCTGCTGCAACTACTCCTTTGACAGAAGGAACAAACACGCCAAATAACAAATGCCTACATGAAAGCATGGTCCCTACATACTGGTGGCAAGGGGCACTCATCTCAGTGGAAATGTTCTGATCCAGTGACTTGTAATTTAAAATACAGAAATCCTCCAGAGAGTGGGGACAGGGGGACCACCGGGAATCCTCCAGGACTACAAGCATGTAAATCATGGAATGAGCAAAACATTGGCCTGCACGTTAAACCCATCCCAATGTTTGTTATCAGGCAGCAGGGTGAGGACAGTAGCATGGCTGATAAAAGCTCACTATCAACAGTTCTGGCAGCTCAGGCTTTCATCCAGCAAAACATCCGAAAATGCACATACAGGATGCGGTTAAGAAGACATTAAAACAAGCAATGATCTTCCTCTCCTAAGCCTCAGGTTTTTAAGTGCTCTGCATAAGGCAAGCTCCTTGCTGACAGCCTGTTATCTGACAGTCTCACTGCTGTTGAACCTATACATAAAGCATACAGTTTCCCAGGGCTGATTCTGATCTTGCTGACATTGGAATATATCAGGAGTATTGCTAATACCACAACTGGAATAATTACACAAGCTTACAAAAAAAAAAAAGGGTGCGATGGTGAGGAGTGGAGGGAGAGGGAGTGTTTGATACCAGGCAAAGCTATTCGATGAGCAGTCATGCACATTCAGTTCAGTTTCATGACTCATTTTCTGACATTTTTTAAAGAATTTTATCCAATCCTTTTTTTTTTTTTTTTTTTTGCACTGAGTTCTGGGAAGAAATGTTTACTACCTGCGCCAAAACCTTTCCTCTTTTCAAAACCGAATGAACAGCTCATAACTTGCACACATTTTGCTCCATATTTAGAGCATGTTGTCAATTAAGACAATCCTGAGGTTTGAAAGTTCAGTTAGAGAAAGACTTTGGAGCAACAAAAACTTTTTTAAAATCCGGCATGAAATGCCTAAGGTTGGTGTGATGGAGAAAGAAGAAAAGCAGTGAGGTAGCCAGCCAAGATAGCACATAGTCCTGTTCAACAACTGACCTGGGCTACAAAAGACATCGCAAAGCTCAATGAAAAGACAGTGGGTGGCCTTTCCAAGGCCAGCTTGGGTGTCTACAACCCCTGGCAATTTCAGGCCACCCCTGGATAATCCATTCATAGTAACCGAGAAGGAGACCAGAGTTGTCGCACTTTCAGAAGATTCCTGCAAGCCTTTACCAGGCCCTTTCCAGCTGAGCTATACTCTTCCTCTGTATGTAAAGGGAGCTCCTTGAGGAACTCCTGCACGCAGCCATGCCAGGTCGGGCTGTTAAGTTTGTGTGTGTTTCTCATGCAACAGTGCTAGAGGCAGTGGGCCATGGCTCTGACCCTGTCCAGCTCTGCAGGTGAAACTTCCTCTCACTCTTACAACTCGGTAGCACTCACGCCATTTTGTCTGTAGGCTGTCTTCTTGGTATTCAAGCTCAAGTGACCACTTCTAAGGTTCCTCAGATGTGATGCTTCACTTCAGCCATATAAGCAGCCTATTATGGAATTCATCTCATAAAGTGCATAACTTCCGCCAGCTTCCAACATTCTTGTAGCTGCAGTAGTGTTGCATGATTCAGAAATTTCTTTTAAAGGAGTCCGTGGTTCTGCAGAAACCACTCCAGGACCAATTCAGCATTTTGAATTAACAAACAATATCTCTTTTTTTTTTTTGTTATCCTTGAGATATTCAGTAATACTGAATGATGGGTCAAAATCTTCTGATTTATACGCAGGATACTGACTAATTGAAAAACTTTCGTAAGTATGAGAACAAAGAACTGTCTTGTGGGTTTTTTTTCAGATGGGTTGAAAAACTGCAGAGACTATGTCCTTCAATCCACCCATCTGACCCTATGCACACATTGAAATGCTTGGACAGCCGAAGATATTTTAATGATGGCTTAAGTGAATTATTGCATCAGTAAAAAAAGTTACTTTTAAAAATTACAACTAACTCGGAAAGTTGGAAAACCTCCATCCAAAGCATTTGTTCTGAAGTTTATGAGCAATATAAACTCTTAAAGTTCACTGCTAACTGATGACCATATCAGTAATACATGTCCATGTGAATCACATTTTCAACAGGTGCAGTTATTTACATCTGTGGAGCCTACATCCATCTCAGCCAGTGGCCTTTTCGAGGTCATTTCTCTGTCGAGTTGTCAAAGCCAAATACACTGCAGTGAAGAATTTTCTACTTCTGTTGCTGCAATTCTGTGATAAATGGCGTAACACTAGGGTCACTATTTTTCTGTTAATGTTATAACTCTTTCACCATGGTTTGACTTCCTAACAGAAAACTAATGACTGCAAACACCATTAAAAAAAAAAAAAAAAAAAGAAAAAAAGAAAGAAAACTAGGGCAAAATACAGTTTATAGATGTGTAATGCCATTGCAACCCTAACCTGAAACATCTTGAATACAGGGATGAATTCTTACAGTTTTTACACCAACATACGACCCTGACCTTACAAAGGACCTCGAGAACAGAACACGGCAAAATGTCAGTGTCCCACCATCCCTCTTTAAAAGCAAATCCCAGTGGTTAATATACATGGCAGACATGCATGGGTCAGTCTCCTCTCAGGAAAAATATAGCACAGTTAAAGTGCAGGACTGTTAAATATTTGCATAGTTTTGAAATGAACCAGTTGAGAAAAATCTCTTTTTCTTCATCCCGAGGATGTCCAAGTTTCCACGATTGTTCCTGGGGCAGCGATTACCATGTGTAAACTATTGTCAGTGCCCGGGCGGGCGGGAGGAGGCGGGGGGAGCCCCACAAACGCCTCGCTCCCTCCGGTCGTGAAACACCACTGAAGTTTTCCATCTCCTCATTGCTTCCTTGCCCCCCCCCTTGCCCCCTCGCCTCCCTCCTTCCCCCCGCCCGGGCGGCTCTGCCGCCCGCAGGCACCGCCGCGCCCCGCACCCCGGCGGCGGGGTCCTGCTGCCGGTGGTCGCGGGCGGCCGGGACAGGGAGGGCGGCGCGGAGGGGACCCTGTCCCTGTCTTGTCCCTGTCTTGTCCCTGTCCCTATCGTGTCCCTGTCCCTGTCGCGTCCCTGTCCCCGCCCGGCATGGCCCAAGCATCCGGGACCGAGCCCGCCCGCTTCCAGGTTGCCGGGGCAGGGCTGCTTTCCCCTCCCACCCCCGGCGGCTCCCCGCCGCGTTGCGATGTGCCGGGCCCTACCGCGGCTTGTCATCCACCCCAGGCAGAGGCAGGGAGCAGCCCGTGGCCGGAGGCCAGCCGTCTCCCTCCCCGCTACCTCCCCCCCGGCCGGCAGCTCCGCAGAGCGGGATCCTCCTGCCTCCGCTCCTACAAGTTATAGCGCAGAGAGACCCGCGGCAGAGCCGCCAGCCAGCCCCGGGCAGCATGTCCGGTACCAAATACATAGACTCGGAGGTAGGACCACCGCGGGGACGGAGCCGGGACGCCGCGAGCTGCCCCGCCGCCCTCCCGCCCGGCGCCGAGTACCTGCAGCGGCGCGGCCGCCCCGAGCTCCCCGCCCGCTGCAGCGACCCGGCCCAGCAGAGGAGTGGGACGGCGGAGCAGCTCAGCGGGGTCTCTGAGGCCGGCGACCGGCGGGGAGGGCGGACGACCAGGCACCTGCGGGCTGGGACCGCGGGGCAGGGGGACCCGAGGTGCTCGTCCGCTACGGCCGGCCTGGGGCCGCGGTGAGGGCGCTGTGGTGGCGGCCGTACGGTGAGGGCGGTATATGCAGGGCGCTATGTGCGGGGCGGTATATGCAGGGCGCTACAGCGAGGGCGCCGGGGTGAAGGGGGCACGGTGATGGCCGTGCGGGGAGGGCGGTACGGTGAGGGCGTTATAGTGAGGACAGTACGGTGAGGACGCCGGGGTGGCGGGGGAACGGTGAGGGTGCCGTGCTCCGGTCCGCACGGCGAGGGCGGTACGGCAAGGGCAGCGTGCGGAGGGCCGTACGGGGAGGACTCTGAGCGCAGAGCCCCGGCCGCTCCCCGCGCTGCCCGTGAGGGCTGCGGCTGCGCCCTCCCCGCTTAGGGGCGGCTGCGCTCCGCCCTGGGGCAACGCGGCGGGGAGCGGGGCCGGGCGCGGGCGGTGCGGGGCGTGTGGGGCGCGGCGGGGCGCGGGGCCGGGGCCGCCTGGCGGCGGGATCGGGATCGGGAGCCGGAGCCAGTGCCGCGCCTGGTACCGAGGGGTGTGGTGTGCGCCCCGCGGCCGCGGTTAAATAGCCGGGGCGAGAGCCGCCCCGCAGCGAGGCTCCCGCCGCTCGGCGCTCCCCGCGGGACCCGGGGCCGCCTCCCCCAGCCCGCCCTCCTGCGCGGCGCGGCGCTGCCCTGCCCTGCCCTGCCCTCGGCTCGGCAATCCCCTCCCGCCCGCTCTCCCTATCCGCAGGGCTTTCTGTACACGGCGCCCATCAGGGAGCAGGGCAACATCTACAAGCCCAACAACAAGATGATGGCAGACGAGCTGAGCGAAAAGGCGGTGCACGACGTGCACACCAAAGAGATCGACCTGGTCAACCGAGACCCCAAGCACCTCAACGACGACGTGGTCAAGGTGAGGGGGCCGAGGCGGGACGGGGCGAGGGGCGATGCCAGTTGCGGGCAGCTGCCCTGCCCTACCGAGGCACGGTACGCGGGCACTGCCAGGGCGACAGCAGCCCGCGAACCGCTTCCCTCCACCTGCTGCAAGAGGGAGAGGGCGGGGACGGGGGTGGCGGTCGTAATTTGTTTTATCTTGTTTCTTTAAAGAAAAGGGAGAGGGTGCAGGAGAGAGGCGGGCAGCGGGCCGGGGCAGCCCGCGGGAGCTCCTTGCGGACGCGGGTCCGCGGTTGCAGCGCGGCGGGGCGGCATCTTCCCGCTGGCTGCCCGGGCTCTCCCCGCCGGGGACGCCCCGGGCCGGGGCACTGCGGGGCTGCGTCCCGCCGGGCCGGGGGCTGGCGGCAGCCCCTCTGGGGCAGGGACCGCGGGGCTGCTGCAGCTGTGTGCCGGCGGGTCAGCCCTGCAGCCGGGACGTCCCGGCCGGGGCCGGGGGAGCGGGGGAGAATGTTGCGTGACCTCATGTAACACCGGCAAAGGGATTTTCCTTCTCCCCGGCGCGTATAGAGGCAGGGCGGGGAGGTGGCACCAAACCAGCGCGGTCAGAGCTAGCTGCGCTGCTGGGGCACGGCCTGCGGGACACATCACCCTCCCGCAGCCAAGTGGGTGCAAAACCAGAGGTCCTGGGAGTCGTTTGGGTTTGTTTCCTTGTTTCGTTTTGTTTTCCTTGGTGTTTTCCCTCCCCTCAGGAAACGATAAATGCAAACAAGCTAAGCAAAATCTAACTGTGCCCTTGTCTAGAGTCTTTTTGTTCGGGTTTTTAATTCAGAGTTTGACTTTTGACAAATCAGTGTCGCTGGAGGTTTTTGCTTGAAGTCACTTTGGTCAGAAAAATCATAAAGCTGGTTTCTCTCTTAGCAGACGAATTTTATACTATGCATGCAAAAACTGAGGATGCTGTCATCTGGGCTTGTGAGAACCTAGGAAAAACGGGAGTTGCCCAGCCGTAGTGGGTGACTAAGCCACTAACTGGCTTATTTAGTGTCCAGCAGAGTCTGAGTGTGTGCAGTTCACCATGTTTGTTGGTCAGGAAGACCTGTTACTGAAAAAGAGAAATATTGCATTGTTTCCAGAGAATCAAAAGGTTGGACTCTGGTTCCTGAATGTATGTCAGTAAAATGATTCATGCTATGTGCAGACAATATAGCAAGGTCCCGAGTAGCCTCAGATTCCACTGACTTCAACATAATTTGAAGGTGATGAATGCGACCAGCCTTCGTGCCGGAACAACACTAAGAATTATCCCTCAGAGCAGGCTATATCTTTAAGGAGCCGTTGCAGCTTTGCAATCTAGAAAGAAAAAGCATAAAGTTTTTATTTGTATAGAAAAAATCATCTATGTACCTAATGGTACAAAACTTCAATTAAAATGGTAGATTTTACATAGGGGAGAGCAATTCTTTTCTACCCATGGAGGAGCAGCTGAGTAGACAGGGAATGCAAGGGCTGAAGAATGAAACTGCATCATGGCTTATTGCGTACATCAACAGAAGAAGTCCCCAAAGCAACCAAACCTTCTGAGGATGAGTCATAGCCCCCAAGCAAGTTGGAATCCGGGTGTCCACAAACTTAACTAGGGAAAGAAAGATCCTGCTGGGAAAAGAGGGAGACCACTGACGGAAAAAACTCCTAACAGACTTGAAAGAAACTGAAGCGTACAAAGCCTCTCCTGCCCTCTGCCTCCCACAGGGGCAATGATTAAGAAAGTTTGTTACGTCCAATCATCCAAAAGAAAGCTGAAAAGTAAGAATTACAGAAATGGAAAAAACGAAGCTTTTCTGTTTGTCCTTTTGAAATAATTGTGGACCAACACATTCATTGAAAACCAGCAAACAGCCAGAATACTGGTACTGCCTCTGTGTCAGCAAGCGAGCTCCTGGTAGTGCACATAGTCACATCAAGACACAGGAATGTATCAAAATGAATTTGATGTTAACCAGACAGGATCCATTTTGCATCATAAAACCAGCAGCATTTGTAAAAAACGTGGGCATTGTAAAGCAACCTTTTTCTGTCTTGTTAGAAAGATAAATAAGAATTGCTTTGATTTTTGTAAGTATTTAATGGGTAAGTCCAACCTGAAAAGTAGAGAGAGGCATTTTGCCACAATTTGAGTTTATTTGGACAATGCTTTCAGATTCAGCTTGTCAGAAGTAGCCATAAAGTTCAGAACCAGTACCTAAGAGACAGACTCAGGTTGGGGTGAAGATATACAAACTCAGTTACTGCCTTAGTTACCAGTCTGTGGTCCCCTTCTAATGTGTCTGTCTGTACTTCAGTTTTAAGTCATCCAGGCAGAGTGTGAAAAACATGCCTGTTTAACAGGAGAGGTCCCCAGTCTCAGTCGGGTACTGAAAGATAGAGAAAAAAAATGTTCAGTGGTATTGCAAGCCAGAAGTATGGTTCAGGCTTAGCTCAATTTTGTTTAGAGCCATTGCATTTTTCTAGATTCAGAACCTTCTGCTTTTTACCCAGCCTTTAACGCATTTCTTGCCTCTTGACTATGAGGCACAATAGCATGGAAACTGGGGACAAATCAGTCAGCCATGAAACAGAAATGATTAGACAGAGAACGAGGAATCTGCTCTGTAAGCAGCTCTCTAAAAGGCCTCAGTGTTGTCTGCATTCAAATACTTCCCATAGCACATTTTAAAAATAACCCTTGCTTGTGAGAAGCAGGAGACGTGTTCCCTTGATGTGCATCTGCTCAGCTTCCTCTGCAGCAGATGCACTGTGCAGGCAGCCATGCGGTAGGGATCCAGGCAAGAGGGAGAGACCCGGTCGAGATCCTTGTGTAAAAACTAGACACATGGAGCAGCTTTATACCCAAGTTACTGATGACTTTGAATTTGCTTATGGTTTATTTTCAAATTAGCTACCGAGTGGAAGCTAAGTGCTAGGAGGTTTCCAGAAAAGTGGGGCAAATGATTTGATTTCTGTTCAGCCATGGACGGAAATGAGGCCTTACCAAACCTGAGGTCTGCCGACAACAGAGTTGGCAACTCTGTGCTGGAGGAAGCACGCTCTAGTAAAATCACCAGAATTTCCTTCCGGTTCTAATTCCTTCAGCAGGGAGCGGAAAGGAAGGAGTTTATTTCTGATACAACTGCCCTCATGTGTCACCTTGGCAGAGGGAGAATGTGCAACAGTGGTCCCATGCCTTGAGGCATTGGCTTGTGAAGTTGGGTAGTCATGCAGGAGGCAAGGAGGGAATCTAGCAAGGGAGAAACAGCCTCTGAGCACCTGAGATCTCCCCGGGAGTCATGCCAGTGATTATACAGCTATTGTGCCTCACAGTTGCATCTATTTCATATGTCCTTCACTGGACCATTCTACTCTGGGACTTGTGTCCCTCAGTTTTTATTTATGCGTGATGAGATGCAACAAACAGTATAGAAAACTGATCGTTTTTTTTTTCTCTCATTCATTCCCCGATGACCCAGGACTCGCATGAAGGTGCCTGAAGTTCAGCCTTTGCTCTTCCTGTTTACCAACACAGTATTTGTGTTTTCCAGAGTATGGCTAAATTACAGCCTTCCAACTCTTCCAAGCTCAAAGTTTCTCAAAGTATCAGTGGTCACAGCTGCACAAAGTTTACTGAATTTGGAAGAAGTAGAGGAAGGAGCCAGTTCTCCTGCAGCTTGAGCTTCTCAGTACTTCTTTGCTCCTCACTCAGGATGATGGACCTTGCAGCCAACCCTGCAAAGTGTACTCCTTTGGGACGAGTAAGGACCAAACGTGCACTCACATCTGCAGCCAGAGTGTAGTTTTTTCCTGCAGTGGTGTGCCAGCGAGGAAGGCCTGGTCTACCATCCAGAACATCATTATTATTTTGTTTTAAACAAGTGGTGTCTATCTGCCGTTTGTTGCATGAGAGTCCTTTTCTTTCCGGAAAAAATATCCAGTGCTTGGCTACAGATGTAAGGATGCAGAGCTTTTGTAAGAAGTTTTAAACAGTTACATATTCGGGCCTCCACTTAAAGCTAATGCAGTTAAGGGCAATTCAGCTCTCTGCAAGGAAAAGTTTGGAATTTTTAGTCAGATGTTGACAAATGCCGTAACACGCTTAGGCAGGCATTGCGGAGGAAAGTACTACTCAGTCATTTTAAAGCCATTTACAATTTCTGCCACTTTCTAATAGAGAGGTTTTTTAAAAAGCAGTTTGCCATTTTATTTAACCCTTCACAATTATGGTCCTTCCCAGTTGCACTGAGCAAGGTATAAGATGCACCATGACAGAGATGACTAGGCAGAGCACCTCTCATCTCTACACCAGGCATCATCCCTTGCTCTTTTTGGATGGGAGGACTAAGGCACTGAGGGCTGTCACTCTGACGGCAGGCATCAACCTGGGAGGAGCAGAGTTCTGCTCTTCGACACAGTAAATGAGAGAAAAGCAGAGCTTAACCAGGTGCTTGTTCTCAAACAAGGAATTAAGTAAAATGTAATGCAGACCCCTTTTCTTTGTTTTCAGATATTGTTAAAAGTCACATGAAAATAGATAAATATAAGTCTTTAAATACATCAATATAAATATATAAAAATAAATGTGTGTGTATATTCTAATCCAAGCTTGTCAGCTGGGTTCTTGCTGTTGGCAGTGATGTTGATGTTGGATGCCTCTGGAAGCAGATTCAGATTCCAGAGCTTAGGCCCAACTGTAAGACAGAGCTAGCAGTCCTCTCAAAGCCCATATTTTTCTCCACTGACGATACACACAGCTTAGGCATGGCACCTTACTTTTACTCTTCTGCACTTAAACGAAATGATTCTGAAACTTTGTGTCATATTAATGTCCAGCTGTGGGGTTAAGATTTAAAATGCAAGATTATTGAAATGTTTGATTTTGGCTATCCATGTGATACAATTCTGTTTCAAGTATTTCTTCCAAGGCTAGTCTAGGAGTGAGAGATTAAAAACTTGAGTCATTAGGAGTGCTAGTTTATATGAGGACTGAGCAAGATCTTAAGAGTTCTGAAAAACAGTTTTCTTGCACATTAATTAGGAGTTCCCAGTCATGGAATTTCTGAATATCCGTAAGATTACAGATAATAATGGCATTTGTTCTAATGAAAGCGTCTTTCTCAAAAAAATGTGTTTGCGTTTAAGCTCATAGTATTATTAAAGCCTTATGCGCTGCCTACTTGCTTAGCATGATGAACATGACTCATAACTCCATAGGAAAATGTTCATTTGATGGCCATGGGGACAGAGCCAACGATTCAGCATGGTTCTTTCTTTTGTTAGAATTTATTGGACACTATCTCAGATTCAGAGGAGACAAATAGTTTTCCTTTCTGATAAATTCAACAGAATCAGATTATATGTTAGAAAATTTTAAGAATAATTTTAATTAATTTTAGAATTTTTAGCCCACTATATGGATAGAAATACCACCTTGTGTTGCAGAGTATGGATGTCTAAAAGAAAAAAAAAAAAAAAGAAATCCAAAACTCTCCAGAGGAAAGAGGGAAAATGTGTCTAATAGAGTGGTCTGTCCATGAGATCCCCAGTGAGAATTCGATCTTTGTTGTATTTTAGGTAACAGAGAGAAGAAAATACAAATGAACTTGGATGATTCCATAAAACTTGTGATCTCTGGAAAATGAAGAGAGATATAGTTCTAAATTAAGTTTGTGTTTCAAACAGCTCTCAAATACCTTTATAATGAACAGACGGTGGGAAGAAATCTACATCAACAATTGATTTTTTGAGCTTTTTGATTCAGAACTACCCTCTCTCTTTTCTTTTCCAGAGAAACAACAGTAATAAAAACCATCTTGGACTAAAAAGGATTTGTTATTTTGAAGATGAAAGAGAAGTTATGCCATTTAATTTCATTTGATTTATTGAGGAGGCAGGTTTAAGTCAGTTAGTCCCTTTATATTTTTCTGGCAGATTTCTTATGAAAATGTCTTTTGATAGTTTCAAAACAAACTTTGAATTTAATGCAGTATTATTCTTGTCAGAAATTATGTCATCAGATAGGCGTTCAAGAGGACAAATAGTTTCAGTACCACTATCCCCACTCTGATGAGCCCATTAATTGACAAAACCTGCACCCGATTTTGTTCAAGATAGACAAGGAGCTGTGCTATAGGTGTTAGAGGGGCTGTACAAGGATGGGATTTGTCTATAGTCTCTCCTATTTGTCTGGCCCATGTAGTTTATTTTCAAATAAACGAGAACTGATAAATTCAGCTTCATAGATAAGAAGTGAGAAGATACTCTCACAGCTGAAGGTGAAAGCATCACATTCCCTGTCCAGACTCCCGCTGTGCTGAATTTAAACTCAGAGTTTTAAAAAAGCCTAAGGGAGTCTCATAGACAGCTTGCAACACTTCCTCTGTCAACTTTGAAATCCATTCTCAGAATCCAAACAAATACTATAAAAACACATTCAGTTCTCCTTCAAGATCAGGTTAATATCCCCTGTAGACCTCAACCGTAAATTCTCCTGTCGTTTTATGAAGTCCAAGTTCATATATCTCTGTTCTAGGGGAGTTTATTACAAGACCAGAATGTTAGACTAATGATATCTTAATTTTTGTGAAATACTAAAGAAATAGTTGCCTCATAATGTTAGACTAATGATATATTAATTTTTATGAAATACTAAAGAAATAGTTGCCTCATATTTAAGGATCAAGAACTTAAGATCTCCCATAAGTGAGACAAACCTTCCAACAGAAGAAATGGAGAGGCAATTTTTTTTTAAAGGAACAGAGAGGCAGCTGGGCATCTCTGCACATTCACTGTCAGCAATAAGCAGATTCAGGTAGAAATGAGGGAAGAGATGAGAACAAGTTATATAGATTTGCTAAAAAGTATTGCAGCAGTTAACGGGAATGTGTTTGTGGGTAATATACCTAGTTAAGAGTCTCCTCTCCTTAGACTCCCTTTACAAATGGTAGAAAAAACCCAGAATTTCAGATCTAAAGAACCCTCCAAAGGTGCCTGTCTCTCTCCACGTACTACTGAACAGGAGTCCAAGGTCACTATATTTCCATTTCCCATTGGTCACTAAATTTAGGAGCGACGAAGCTAGACCAAGTTCTGAAAAGTTATACTTAATAGCAGTTTATTACCTTAATGTTAGATCTTTAAACCTGCATTGAAGGCAATATAAATAAAATATATAATAAATATATAATATTTATATAATATGCATAATATAAAAATCTTTTTACAGAATATATTTACTTTTATTAATGTTTCTGTATTCTGCTTAATTCCAGACCCCACTGGAATCAATAAAGAATTCCCATTATCTTTAGTGTAGTCAAAACTTCACCTGATGTTCATGCTGATGAATCTGCCTCTTTAAACAGACAGACAGACATGGATGCATATATAAACACACGTATCAGAGCTCTTTGCTAAAGTAGCTGTACCAAACGAGGAACTGTGGAGCATGAAACAAATAATAAAATGAAGAAAGCTTAAGAGTTTCTTTTTGGGAAAACTGCAATAGTCTCCCAGCAGCCCAGCTTCCAGGGAGGAAACCAGCCACTTTATTTTCTGCCTGCTTACTCTGACAACATCAATCTGTTTTCCAAGGAACTGGCTGACATGGTATCCCCACCTGCACAGGAAGTTCCGCTGTGTTTCAGAGGAGCGCAGATGTCTCCTTGAGACAGCTAGCCTTCCCTTCGGTTGGACTATATAGAGACAGGACAGGCAAGTGCTTCAGGAAGGGATCTCTGGAGAAAGGCTGGTTGCAGCAGTGCTGACCCATTGGCATTGGTCGCATTTTTCTCACGAGTGCTTCGGCAGATGTCGATGAGCCTGCCCATCTGATATAACAAAGCTCACCACCAGAGCTTTTCTGGTACGTAATCAGTAATTCAGCATGGGCAGGGAGCAGGAGGTTCTTCTCTCAGTAATTAGCAGCAAATTATTTTTTAGCTGTTTTCATTGATTTTCACTTTGTGAAATGGTGACCTGCAGTCACAACCTTTTTCTAAGTCACGGCATTATTTAAAATTGTTCACAATCCATCAGAGTGTTTGCTATGTGTGCAGTGGGGATCACTCCTGACCAGACTGGTTTTCTTCTCTGGCTAGAAGAGTCTCGTCCTTCAAATCTACTTTCCAACATGAAAAACCTTGTTTGTTAAAGCATTGTTTGCTTTTCTGGCATACTCTATAGTACTCAGGAAAGATTCACTATTTCCATTAAGAGATCTGCCAGCAGAATGCTCTGTTCATGCCATATTACAGAAAGCAGGCACAGGGAGACAGGGAACACAAGGCAAATTCATGGGTCAGTTTGAACAAGTAACTGGGGTGGAACATTTCTGCGTGCTTGCTTAGGGTTTCATTTGCCTAGGAATTACTTGTTTGTCATTTTTCTGTGTTTAACCAGCTTTACACAAAAACCGTGGTCCTAGCCATCTGCGCTCATGGCATCTGTGGTTTTGTGCAATGAATGAGGAATGAGGGTTGTGCCCACTGACCTGGCCAATCCCCACAACAGCAGTGTGCTCTAAGACATAATTCAAGGTTGACAGGCAGAGCCTAATCTTGCTGCAGCCCAGCCTGGACAGGCTCTTGGGGTTCCCTTGTTAGATGCTTGCCACCACACCAAGAGTCAAGGTGATTTCTTGTCTGTGATGAAACTTCTCCTGTCTCTGAACACTGCTGGATGTTCGTGTTTTGTAGTCACCCATGCTATAGGCTGAGACTCATATAAATACTCCGGAGTATAATGAGTTTTACCTTTATAACACACCTGACAGCGCCTGGTGTTTGTTGTTGAAAACAATGATTAGCAAGGAAGTAGAACATCTAGGTATCATGAAGCTGTATGTTTTCAGGAACAAACTACCAGCTTCTCTACATAACTGCAGGTAAATATTTGCCAGGTGGCGAATACTTAATGCTCTTAAAAGGGTGAATGATTTTTTCAGAGTGGAAACAAGTGAAGACACTGTTCAAGTTCCTATAATGCCATGCAACCAAGACATGGATGTGCATCCTCAAGGAGAGCATGGGACCCCTTTGCTGTCCAATACTGACAGCTGAGCATCCTCCTGTTCCTCTTTCATGTAACCTTGCAGTCATGAAGTTCTACCATGTGCTGCACCCTACACCTTCAAAAGAGTGGAGTCTCCTGGTGCCTGGGAGGTGAGGGAAGGGAGAAGAGCAGCTTTACCCCTATGAGTCGCAACACCTCCCATGCTCTTTTCCTTGGATTCAGTAGAAACAACCTAATATGCTTTTTAATCTTTTTCTGATAAACTGTGGTAGTGGTCAGGAAGATAAGCATGAGCAGATGTAGAAACATGATATTTCAAAGGGCCAAGGAAACATTTAGATGTTTAGCTGATATCACTGATTTAATGGATGGTTGTGAGCATGTTGCTTAGGGCTCTTTTGCTTCTGCTGTGATGCCTTTGTTTTCCAAGCACCGTAACTGTCAATTTTTAAGTTTCAAATAGTATGTGGAAGTATAGAAAATGATAGTGATCTCATATGCTCATGCATTTTCTAATTTTTAATAACATACACCACAGCCTTCTCCAAAGTTAGTAGTGCTGCACTTGTCCTGAACATCGCCTCCCAAATGTGACTCAGGATCTTTTATACATTCTCTTCTGGTGAATGTTTCTTTAAAGGACATTGAATGCATTGGGAAATTTTCCAAATTGCATTTATCACAACAGAAAAAAATATCATAGCTGGCTTTTTCTACACGTCTGTTCCAAGGGAACAATATAATCTGGTGAAATGATGTTCTACTTGCAGTCTTGGTGTCAGGGAAAAACCCTGTTTAAAAACAGCACAGGATAAGCCGTAAAGACAGTTCCCATAGTCTGTGCTAAAAATGTTAAGAAAGCTAGCTTGTAACTCCTTCTTGTGTAAATATATATTCAGTCTCAACTATAGCCCAGGTCTGGCAGAGCATGTACGCATATTGACATCAGTAGGACAGTCTACGTTTTTCAGGTTGTGTGCATATTTAAGTGGTTTGCTTGATTGGAGATACCAAGTGATCAATCAAGAGACATCCAGTAGGAATCTAAGCATCTTTTCACCAACTCCGAAAGGTATTGATGGCACTCAAAAATGTAGGCATCCTCAGCGCTTGTTTGGGTTCCTCCTCAGTGGAGCAGGGGTGGTGTGACTGTGGTGTGTGCTGTGAGCACAGTAGCAGCATGTGGCTACCACACACATAGATTTGCATAATTATAGTTAACAATCACAGAAATGTAAATGAGGTCAAAACTCCCATAAAATACTGATAGCCTTAATACTTTTTCCCGATAGACCCGGCACAGTAAATTTCTATGTAATAGATAATACATACCTCAAAGAACAAACTTTTGAGGAGAAGCACAACTGGTCAGTAGGTTATTTGAGGTTGGTGTTTAACACGCTTTTCCAGGCTGCTACATTTTAATACATAGGGACTAAAGCGGCAAGGTCAACAGGTAGACTACTTTCATATATAAACTCAAGTCAGCTGTATTTTTTTATAAAAAAATAGTAACTTCACACTGCTAAGCTTTTTAATTAATATTTTTTTGCTTTAAACAGACTTTGAAAAAAGAAGACGAATTCCCCATACCATTTCCCTTTCTTGTGAATATATCTCTTAGAATCAAAGCAGGTTCCTTAATTTCCTGATAAAAGTTTAATAAACACATGCAGAGCAAAAGAAGCTGCGGTAATTCTCGTGGCAGAATCAGACAAAAGCTTCAAGCAATGTAAAAAGTGGCTTTACCAAACTGAATAGTAGGAAACAAAGAATAGCTGAAGTCAGGAAGTGTATTGTAGGCATGTTACAGGAGTTGATAGTGTTTAATAGCTTTGGCTGAAACAGAAGGCTGTAGTGAGTTATTAGCATCCTTTTGAGGGTCAAAACAAATTTCCTTTACTTCTCTCCTGTCACAAGTGAACGTGCCTGTATTTTTATGAACTTGGCAAATAACCCGCCGTGACTTCACAGCACACCCTAACAGCTCTAGAGGAACAAACTGCAGACTGAACATGCAAGTCACTAAACCAGACCTGAGCCTAACCTAAGCATGCCTTTATGTAGATAAATGAGAGTTCTTCACAGGTTTACGTGCACGTGCTGCTTTGTCAAAAGCGGCCTCAAGAACAATACCCTAAAAAAGATATCTTATCCTTGCAAACCAGTTAGGTTCGTTTCCAGAAATTAGAGCATCTTTATTCCCTAGGATCATATTTCTGGCCCCTTCTCTTTCTTCTGTCAGTCCTATTTTTACTTTACTTAGTTCAGTTGGGTTCCTGTTATCAGGCTGATGACACTCGCCATCACCGAGTGCTACTAAACTAAAAACCAGAGGACAGTAGGAGACGAGATTGAGGAGTGCGTAATGTAACCCATAGCAAGGCAAAATGCGTCCAGTCACCTCTTCCTCCTGCTGCCTGTGGAGGACTGATCCCCAAGAGTTAAAAACAGGATCTTTCATGGGAGTGGTTCAGCGCAGGAAGAATCTGGGTGATATCTCAGTTCCTGCAGTGTAAAAACTTGTCTGTACTGCCTGAACAGTGAAACAAGTATAGCGTTTCCCAGCCAGTGGATCTCTATGTGGTCTGTTGAGAAGCCCAGATTACCTCAACTCTTTGCTTATTTTTATTTAGACCGATCACTGCCGCCGCTAGGTCTGGACAGCACCGCAGAGGTTTGTGTTCCAGTCATTGCTGGGCTCTCTTGACGTGTGCATAATTTCATAACGTCTTACAGCTTTCAGGGAGATAACAGCTTCATTTTAACACTGTATTCAGTTGAGGGTTTTTAGAGTTCTGTCTTTTCACTCTCAAGTTCAGTTTGGTATCTCCTTTATTCAAAGAGGAACACGAGTCTCAAGGAATAATGAAGTGGGAAGGATACGATAGTGAGAGAGCAGTTAGGGTTCCTACAGAACTATCAATTCTGGTTGTGTGTGTTGGTAGAAACATTCCTACAGCTGTTGAAATTACTCCAAGAAAGTAACATCTTGACAATTTTGAGTGGTGCAAATACACCACTATTATCTTCTTGCAGCCAGATTGATTCCTGAGTACTTTTAGCATAACTGTGTATGAGTTGAGCTGGGAAATCCTGGCCAAAGATATATCATAAATGTTCTAATATTAGCATCATCTCCTGGAATGAGGACAGGGCTGTCTATCTGGAAATGTTATATAGTGTGATTCTTCTGTCAGCTCCCCAGGATTAACTCCATGGACATCTTGGAGCACATAACAGTCTGAAAATGTTAGTTACTGAGAATCACTATTAGAGAAAGTTTACTATTTGATTTGAAAACCAATGAGTTTATTGACTTCCTTTTTTTCAGTAAAGCATTCATTACAACGAATTATTTTGAAAGGAATCAAATTACAGGCAAGTCTTACTATTTATTTTAAAAGTTCTAGGAACTTCACATTAACCTATGGTTTCTTTTTTCATGCCAAAAACATGCTTTGCTGATAAAATAGGTCCCACTTAGCTAAATTAAAGATGTAACCATGAAAAGGCTGATGGAGCTCAATGGAAACTTGCTTTCCTGCAGAGGTTTAATATTTTCCTTATGGTCCAATTGAAAAAATACAGGATAGACTCTGCCACAACTGAAATGAATAAAAAGACTTTAGGTGTGACCCTGAATAGTCCTCAATGCACTGAACTGCAGTGTGATGGCTGTGTGCATAAACTGGCTCTGCCAATGATCACGTCAACTGGTGGGAAACATGCAATAAATTGCCAGAACTTTTGGAATAAGAGGGCTGTGAGAAAAAAAAAAAAAAAGTAGTCTTCGTGTAGTAGCATTTTTCGAAAAGCAACTTTTTTTTTTTCAGTAATCACCTTGGGGTTTGCCATCATATGCATATTTTTATTATCTGATTTCAAGGCAAATGGTGATGGTAAGCCAAGAACACCCATTTGCTGTGAAAATGAGCTAACATGGCATATGGCTAAACGAAAAGTTTGCTTTTGAATAGCTGCAGAAACAGATACTATAAGTATGCTTGCTTGTGTATTCCAAAAAGAAAATATACTTGCTCAACTCAGGCATACATTTATACTTGGCTAAACTCAGCCGTACATTTTTTCAACATGTGTACTCAGTTGAATGAGATTGATTTCAGTGAACAATATACAGATCTTGAAATAATCTTTTTTTTTTTTTTTTTGGGGGGGTGGGGGGAGGGGCAGGAATAGAAATAAAACAAATGGATGGCATCATCAGTAGATACTATTGACTTATCCATATATACATCTACAACCTTTTCTTCTGTCTTTCATGATGCAGTCCTAAAATCCTGTGATTGATACAAGGACATCGATTGTTTCATTTGATAAAAAAATCACAATACATCCAGGAATGGTCCTTGCTCTGTCTTACTAGGCTGCAGCTAACTTTTAATGACTGATTCATGTAATTATTTTATGGCCAATGTACTTCATAAAGCTAGTTTTTTGTCAGTGGTTTAGTCCCTGAACATGAACTTTTCTATCTAATAATATAACAATGAAAATAGAGAGCATAGCATTGCCTATGATGCCTTCCCTAGAATTAGAGTATTTCCACTAGAGCTTCAGTCTTGCACCCACTGAAATTACAGAGCCCAAATAATTTACAATTTCCTGTCTTCACTCGGCAGTGAATGTAGTGTACTCTCTATGCTGTCTTTAGACGTAGATTCCAAGGAAACTGTTTTCTAAGGTTTGTACCAAAAATTCTTGCACATATCCTACAGAAGCGGAGGTTATTGCATACTTGTAGAACTATTGCAGAAGAGAACCATGATTCAAACTTGCTTTTCATTTTCTCTTTTTGTAGCTAGTATTTAAATTTATACTGTTCAGTTTCAGAAGGTCCAGACAGACTTTTGGCTCTCATACCTTTCCGGACAAGTGCACAGCGCTGAGGTGTGTTCCTTGGGTACTCTGCCAATGTGAAGTCTGCCGTTGGCTTCTGTGGAGACAGAATTTCAACCCAAATGCTACCTCTAGGTGTGATGGTGATGATGATGATTTCCCGCTCCAAACAATCATAGATTACCTTCAGATCACTAGAGCCTAGTTCAGAGTAGCAGATAAAGAGGAGTTTTATGGTTTGTGTTATATTATGTCTACAGAGAAGCACTGGCAGGGAGTCATGTTTGGGCCGAGCAATATGTTGAACTAAGCCAGCTTGATGTTAGATGTTCAGGATATTTGATATCACAGGTTGTTCAGAAATTTCCTCTCAAGGACTTTCAAGCCCTTCAAGTAAATTGCTCCTACACTGTGCAGTTTTGCTTTGGAACTATCTTTTTTGTTTAAGAAACTGGAAACTCCAGTGGTTTTATAGCATTTTTCCCTTTGTTGGTAACTTCTGTTTGGAGGTGATTGAAGATTCAACAGGAGAGAGGGAAGAGTTCTTTCCAATTATTATGTATATTTTAGATTAAAAGAAGTGATGGTGAGCCTTTTCCTATAGTATAAGCAATACTTATACTGAATATATGTATATTCACCTCCTTTCAGCATGCTAAGGTACTGTTGCCTGAGTTTCTGAGGCCACTGGCCTATATCATACTTACCCTGCTTCTGTAAATCTTCGCTTGCGGCAGCATTATCATCTCACTTTGGGATCCAGTCCGAGGAATGCAATTTCTTTTTTTCTTTCATCTGATTTAAACAGTCATTTAGTTTCTTACAGAGGAATACTGTTGTGATGTTCTCTTTCCTGTTGAATGCAGTACCTATACAATTGGTTGTGCTAACTAAATTAAATATCCTGTATTGTGGGTTATATCAAACACATCGTTTGTGTGACAGGGAGCTGAACCATCATCACAACTCTGTTAATTTTCTAATAGAAATGTTATGACAATTAAGCTTCCTGAATAGCTCAGTATTTCAACAGAGAGCAGTAAAATATGCCTGTTGGAATGCACTGCTTCCTTAGGTGAGTTTTTGAACAATTTCTGAATAGTCCAAACTATGAAATATGTGGAAGAGTGTGTTCCTTCTAAATATTAATATGTTAGCCTGGCCATGTCTTTCATGAACAGTGTTATCACATAAACAGGATAGGCTACAACAAATGGGGTGGTTGAGTCCCCATCCCTGGATGTGTTTAAGAAAAGGGTGGATGAACTGCTCAGGGACATGGTTTAATGGGGGATTAGGGACGGTTGGACTGGGTGATCTCTAAGGTCTTTTCCAACCTAGAAATTCTATGAAATTCTATGAAAACGGTTCTAATGTGAAGAGACTCCTTATGTTTAATAAGATGAAAAAGCTCCCTAACACTTTCAGACTAAGGAGGAGCTCCAACTGGTACAGATCTAAACCCAGCATTTTATTTTCAGTCTACTAAGAACTATCTATGTCTGTTTCAAAGTATGTATTTAAATAGCTAGCCTCACCGTTTATTCACTGTCAAAATTCAGCAATGCTATGCAAGGAAGGGTGGGAGAATTTGGATGAATAAAACACATTTTATTGATACATGTTTTATTTTATTGATACATGTTTAAGGTGTGTAAAAAGTCAAAGTAGTCACTGCGTTTGTTCCATTCATAAAGATGGGAAACAGTTAAGTTAGGCAGTGAAAGCATAATGATTTTTTTCATCTGGTTTGTCTCTTAAGTAGACTTTGAGGGCACTGCATATCCTTAGGGCTGTAGGAGATGAGGAAAACATACTCAGTTTTGTGGACATCTCCATTTGGAAGTTAGATGTCTAATTTTGAGCTGATCATTGAGGCTCATCATTGACTCACAGTTAGTCACTGGAAAATGATAGTTACTGAAGAATCATGGCTTAAATGATGTGTTAAAATGAGTTGAATCATGTTGGGATGTAGGAAGTACGTGCCTCGGTCTTTTGTTGCAGGGGATCATTGCTCTCCAGGAAAGGTGTTTCTGGAATCCACCCATGATGTGAACATCTGACTGACCGGACTTTGTGTTCTTTGCTGCAGATTGATTTTGAAGATGTGATTGCTGAGCCAGAGGGAACACACAGCTTTGATGGGATTTGGAAGGCCAGTTTTACCACCTTCACTGTAACGAAATACTGGTTTTATCGTTTACTGTCAGCAATCTTTGGCATTCCTATGGCTCTCATCTGGGGCATCTACTTTGCCATTTTGTCATTCCTGCACATCTGGGCAGTGGTGCCGTGCATAAGGAGCTACCTGATTGAAATCCAGTGCATAAGCCGCGTCTATTCGATCTGCATCCACACGTTCTGCGACCCGCTGTTTGAGGCCATAGGCAAAATGTTCAGCAGCATCCGAGCCACAGTACAGAAAGAGATTTGAGGGACATTTCAAGGAGAGCCATCAACCTAGAAAGGGGGTGAGGGTTTTGTGTTGTTTGGAGTGTTTTGGTGCCAGTTTCATGTTTCCCAAAGCAACATACAGCAACTGGTGGTGGATATACTGGCCCAAAACAAAGAATAGCTTGCTCAGTTTCTTTTCTACTGTTTATTCTTACTGGACTACTTGTTTCTTTTTTTTTTTTGGCTTTCTTTTTTTTTTTTTCACTTCAGTGTGCATTTCAAACTAACCTTAAATGGCTATTCTTCCATGCCAGCTGCATTATCATTTTGCTGGCTGTTCAATTCAGAGACTGAAGTGTCGTTGGATGCCTTTTTATCTCACCCTTCATTCCTTGTGAGATAAATCCACAGTGATACTGAAGAATGACAAAAATGCTTTCCAACACTAGAAAGCCATTCGTTTTATTGTGGCCAAAGAGCACAGAGCTACTGCAGCAGAATGAACGTGACCAGCTGGCAGGTTTTAGCAGAATGTTCTTTTTCAATTGGATTGTCAGTTGACTGCAGCTGTTTACAGTCATGGTCAGATATGGTGCACTATGAAAAAATTAGTTAAGTAAATGAATTATTGAACTAATATATATCCCAAAATCTAACACTTTATCAGGTTGGAGACATTGACACGTGAAAGCTTTTCACATGCACAAAAAGCTTCAGTCGGTGCCTTTCTGTCTCATTTTGCCTTGGAAGTTTGCATCCAGTCATTTCTCAACCTTTGCTAGGGTTGCAGAAGCAAACCACAGTTGAGAACTAAAACTGGTCATTATGGAAAGGTTTTCCTGACTGTGACTTATGACCCATCCCTTAGTGAGCATTTAGGTGCTTATCTCATAGGCTTTTTTCTTTTTTTTCCGAGTATTCATATAACTACATATCGCAGGTATGCCAGAGATAACCCTGAGTTACAAGAAAAGTGAAGGTGTGCCAAACACAAGCCACGTGAGGCCAAGGAGGAGCTGCCCCCGAGAGAAACTTTCCTGTGAGCTTTCAAACCTTCCCCCTGAGCAGAAGCCAGCCTGCCACGAGCACGTGGATTATTGTCAGGAGAATCGACGCTTTGCTGCGTCTAAACTAGTCCGTCAACAAGAGGTGGCTTTGACACTTCACATGGGTGGGTGGGTTGGTTCATTTTTAGCTGAGCTGCGACATCAGGAAGTCTGAAGCAGAGGGTGTTGCGTGAAACTGCCGTGCGGCGAAGCGCAAAGCCTCGGAAGCGGAGCCTTTGCGACATGTTCTGATGCTGTGACCTGCAGGAGCTTTTTGCCCTCGCGATAGAGTACTGTGTTCAGAGGTGCCTTCTGCATCCTCGTACGGTTTGCGTGAAGCTTTTGTAAAAACAGTTTGTGAGGTTAATCGGCTTTATTGTGAACCCCGCTGGGGCCTGAGCCCGCTCCAGTGCAAGATTTGGCCCTTGGGATGAGCACGGAGCTGTCTGGTACACCTACAGCTTTTTTTTATTTAGCGCTGATATTTCACGTATTGCTTTACCTAACATGGGAGTGCCTTCGGTTCAATTTCTGCCAAAGCGTTGAAAACTTTAGAAATGCTGCATTTTTTAAGGGGAAGGGGGGTGGGGAGAGGGGAGAGGGTGCACAAAAAAATTGCAAAGCTGTTAACTACTATTTGCATTTAAAACAGACACTGGTATGGATATAGTTTTACATTTTTCTGTGTACATAATGGAGAGTGTACTATTATAGATTTTTTCAGTAAAAACAAGCAAGATTGTAAACGAGAAATATTTTATCTTTTTATGAGGAAAATCACTCTGAAGAAAATCTTCTTGATTTACCATATAAACTGTGTATCCTGAAAGATGTCTGTTCACTTAGAGTTATTAGTCCCTAATCCAAATACATTGCTGATCCAAGACATTTACGTTGTTGTTATATGCTTACAGATATAACTGACACTTTTTTTTAATTTTGCATGTACATTAAAGACTACAATAAAAGATGTTTAATGGTAGCTCCTGTCTTACTTCTTTTTCCTTGAAAGTCATGTGAACAAAGCTCATGTTATTAGGAAGAAAAGCCCAATGTTTCTTGATAAAGAAATAGAAACTGATGTCATTTTTTTCTCAAGAAAGAAAACACAAAACAGTCTTAATTTGTGGTTCAGCATCTGACTCAGGAAGGTTCTCCCCAACAAAAAATGACATTTTTCTCCCAAGTAAGTATTTTCTGCTGCTAAGTAAGTCAGCAGTAGAACTAGTGAATACAGCATTAAATAGGGAGCCTAAGCTTGTTTAAATGCTTAATGATGACACATTCTGTTGCTTTCTTGTTCCTCAGACTCTCTACATTTCAAATTATGATAGTGATATTTACTTGTAGATTATTTTAATATCCAATAAGCAGAATGATATCATAACACAATGAGTTGCTTATAGTTCATTTTACATGAAAGACTTAGGGCATCCAAAATTCAAATCTGGTTTGTCCAGATAGCTCTTTAGTTAAAATTGTTTAAAGTTTTTGTTTTAAGTCCAGTGGAAACAGGATTGTTCCTAAGAAAAACTCATTAGTCTAAGCATTTAATGTATGGAAACAGGGAAATGACAGCTTTTATCCAGCTGTGTATAGAACTAACTTGTGACAGGACAGTTCTTTTCTGAGGGATTACTGCACAATACCTGTCACACCATTAACCTAGTACACAAAAGTCCAACAGAACAGACTATTACATTTTGGCCTACAAATCTGTTAGCCATATTTTAGTATTCAAATGGCAGATACCAGCTTAAAGTAGTCATATGTTTTCCAATAGCAGAATGGTGTATTTAATGGTAGTTAATAGTCCAATGGTAGAAAATATTACATTGAATTGGACTATGAATTACTAGAAAATTTAAAATATTTTAAAAGGTAAAAGGGAGGTTGTGATGTGAAAGTAAAGCAAACGAGCATTCCAGTATTCAAAAACATCTTGCTTTTGCAAAAAGCCTGATAGTTTCAAGACAGACATACCTATTAATCTTAGCTATTTATAGTGTCACATCTCCAAGACTCTTCATAGGAGAGATGTGCAGATTAACGCCACGATTCCACTGTTCCTGGCACTTCGCTGGACAGCAGTCTAGGGTTGTGCTGTGGGTGAATCTCATACGTGTGCTCCTGCCAGGGTCTCAGTGCAAGAACACTCATGATCAATACCACAGTCACGATACACCCCATAGCAAGAACGAGGCTTGTCTACTAGGGGACTAGA
The DNA here is from genome assembly GCF_009769465.1 of Tauraco erythrolophus. NCBI lineage: Eukaryota > Metazoa > Chordata > Aves > Musophagiformes > Musophagidae > Tauraco > Tauraco erythrolophus. Next base: position 29,614,380 of record NC_141468.1, on the reverse strand, counting down.
CATTAGCTGTTAGACAGTGGCATCAAGCAATCTCCTATCATGGCAGTAAATGTGATGTAGACAGTCTTACACTACTAGATATGAAAGTCAGTGTCATAAGCTGCCTCAGGACCCGTGGGTTCAGGTGGGTTCAACACCACTTTTTACTCTTACTAAAAAACTTTCTTGGCTGTTGCTGGCCAATCTTCTCATCCTCTGGGTCACTAGTTCTTAAATTGTGCCATTTAGCTTGAACCATTTTCCTCTGAATACCCTGAGACAATGTATGGGGGAGATGGGCACTCCAGTTAAAATTAGGTAGAGCACCCAAGTTTTGAGAAATGAGAGTGTGAACTGCTCGGTTGTGTGGTTGATCCCTCTGAATTTTATTGAGAACAGTGGACTAAAGGCATAATATCTTTTTGAAATACATTTATTGGAATTAATGGCAAACAGTAGGCTTTTATTAATGAGAGAGAATTTCCATAGCTGCACCCAAGCTATGTTTTGACCCTCTCTTAGATTAAACAAATTGTTTTTCCATTCTCCGTCCACTCACTTGCTTTCATTGCCTTGTGCATCTGCTGCATCACCCTCCTTTTTTCCCCTCATCTCCTGAGGACGAGGAAGGAAGCACAGAATAAAAGTCTTTACTGAGCTAGACACCTTTGCTGTCTTCATTTGTGTCTTGCAAATCTTACCTCTTTCACTTTATGTTATCTGACATTGGGACACCATGTGATACAGGTTATGTTATTTCTATCTTGCTTTCTTCTGTAGAATTTTTAATTACAGATTCAATTGTATAACACAACTAGCACATCCTGTCTTCAAGATGCTTTTCTCTATTATGGCCTTCTGGAGGCACAGTGGTAAAATGTTTTATGTTTGATAACTACAACAATATATACATGCACAGCATTCTCACTAGGTTTGTGTCAGCTTTTACTAAGAACAGCAAAGTGAGAAAAGAGTGATTAGACTCAGTACCAGCCTGTGTCCCTCATAGCCAAGACACATTTTAGTGTTGATTTAAGACACAATCCACTAAAGCCCCTGGGTTCAATGCCAGTAGGTAATTTGCTTTTCTGAGAATTTACATAACCCTGCAGACACCTGAATGTCTGTGGCACATAATTGTCAGTAAAACTCACCATAAGGATGCCCAGGTCACACCTACACACTGCTGGGTGATACAAATGAGATGTTCCTCTGTCTGCCACCTTCTCCTGCAGGAGCTGGAGGTGATAGGTATTCTCAGGAGTCACTAACAGGAGCTGGGAAATGATGCCTCTCTGAGGCTTGTAGTCTAGCATCTCACTCCTTGAGACAGAGGAGACTTAAACCCCTCTCACTGTACTCCCAGGTGTAAACTTAAGCTGCTCACTGCTCCACATGCTGACTGCTATGGATCCAGTTTTTCTAAGACCAATACTCCTTGTGTGCTGTGCAAGAGCTAACTACAGACCCCTGATGGGACACGATGGCTTCCAATAGGCGCCAGGTCACCTTAAAGGCACCACCTGAGCTTTGTGACACCATTATTGGTCTAAAGTCTTCAGAATCCACACTTTCCCTTCCATCAAGTGGTCGTCAGAGCAGAGGAGAATAAAGGCATTATGTTCTCCAGTTCTAGCACTTCTAGAGACAATTTTATTTTCTGGCTTGAAACACCAGGGACCTAGGTGGAAGGTTGTCCTGTTTTGTGCAGACTGACAGCAGCCCTCAGGGGTTCTTTTGGCACTCAGGGATTAACTTAATCTAAGGCAGTCATAGCTGCGACCTTCTCAGTTGATCATATCCCTGAACCTTTACCCAAGATATGGAGTACCCTTACAGCACATCTAGGCACAGACAATCTTTTCCTGCCTAGTTATTCTGAGCTACAAAATGCTTTACACCAGAGAATCAGCTCAGAGGAACCTTAAAGGACCAAGGGATGTGTAGTTGTGTAACTTTTTGGCAACTATCAGAATACAGGCGTTCATCTGCGACTATTACTCATCAAAACATTCAGCCTGCCCATCTCCAGCAACCGGAGCTCCAGATGTAGCTTGCCAGATGTACATGTTGCCAGAAATCCTAATGGCAGAAAATCCAAAGGGAAAAAAGGGACATGGAAACTAAATAGTTGGTGGTAAGAGAAAAAATGAAGAAGTACATCAGAAGGAGCAGGTATATTCTACAGAGAATGACAAGAGGAGAGAGAATCTCAGGCCTGCCTTGCCTACGCAAGGAACGAGGAGAAGCTGTGCACAGCAGGAAACTTCCCTCTGGCAGTGATAGTTGGAGACTTTTGGAAAGAAAAAGGGAGAGGGATGATTCTTCATATCTTTCTTCAGTTCCTACCTGTAACACTTTGAAGGTAAATTCTGAACCAAAAAAAAATCCTAGAGGAGAGCAAATACGAACAGTGCAGTGATAGGCACCAATAGAGACAGCAATAACCAAGGCATTAAAGTGTCGTCAAGATGTGCAAATTCCTACTTAAGTGTGGCTTGCCTCGAAGGGGAATGGCCACAGATGTGGTCAGATAGAGCTAAGTTTCAAGGCACTGACAAGTCAGCTCAGAACTTGCCTTGGACACGGTATGTATGACCAGATTCACACAACAGGAGCCTGGCTGGGAGGACAACCGGCCCTGGAAGCTGCTCCCTGTCAAGGAGTAGCACACTGGGAAGCAGGCTGGGGAATCACCCCGTGCTGCCAGCAACAGTCAGAGTCACGCATGAAAACTCTCTGCATGCAATCCCAAAGCCCAGTCCATCTGCTGGTGGGCAATGCTTAGCCTGTGTCCCCTGCAATAAGCATATGTTGCCTTGCCAGACTGCTCATTTTTATAGATATGCTCACTGGCAGAAATCCTCCATTGTCATCTGGATTCCTTGTAGGACAGTGAATATCCTAATAATTGGAACTGATGACTAAATAGAGCATATGAGTTCTTGGAGGTTTAGACAACTACCTTCAAGGTTTGTTTGTACTTTCTCATCTCCTGAATTTCAATCTTCTGGCTTGTACAGTATTTTATCTCTCTATTTCATGGTGTCTAGACTCTGATTCAACTGTTACAGACGTCTGTCAATCCAGCTGTCTTCTTTTAACAAGAGTTGGTGTTGTTACTCCCTATTAGACAATGATTCAAATAAATTTGGAAGCAGCTAATATTCTGCCTGTTTCATCTGTGCTGAGTTTCTGAAACAGTCCCAAGAACCTTGTGAAACAGAGCTTCCTAGGAATAAAAAGCTGGAGCTGTTTTTGTCAGATTTTAGCAGGACTGGATCTTTTGGTCCGAATTCAAGTGTCTTTGGAGTATCATTTTATAGTTTAAAAAATTGCTTTGTGTATATCTGACAAGCATCCTTTGAGGGAGGCCACTGAAAATACAGATTTACTCCTCTAGGTTGCGGAATTGTCTGACCAAATACCAGCATTCAGCACAGAGAGGTTAAAGCCAGCACTTCCCAGTTCTGCAGTGAAGTGGAGAAAGCCTTTCTGTTGCAGAGTTCTCAAAAAAACTTGGACTTTTCCATGCATTAGTTTACTCCTTCCTGGCTGAGAGACTAAAAATTTTACAGTTGAAACTACACTGTTGGTGGATAGTCATCCAAAACAAGAAAAAATAATCTTAATTGTCTATGACCTATTGATTCATGGATTATTGAGGATGGGAAACTCAAAGCAACCCTGTTGCTGATGGCAACAAGAACTGGGCTTAAATTCAGAGGGATTCCTCTTAGCACTAGCAAAAGCCTCCAGTTTTAACCCTCACCTTGAGCCCTTGGGACATTGAGCCCTGACTCTCTTGGTAAGCAATATTGCTCGTTTAGAAGATTAAGCCTGTATAAAGACAAGAGAAAGCAAAAGAAACTTGGGAAGAATTAACAATGTAGAATTAACAATATATTTGTATAAGCAATGATTAAAGGTGCATGCTGCACTTCTTTGTACTAAATCTTTTACTCAGTTTCACAGCCACAACCATGATGCTTGCTTCAGCTATTGCCCTTTTGTGGTCACCACTATCATTTCAGCTAGCTCTTCTCTCTATTTCACCATCAATGGTTACATCACCATGATATCCAGGAGTTCCTTCATTCACACAGACATGTCACTAGCTCATAGGGATGCTCAGCCCTACCCCACTTGTTTTGAGAGACCTACAGGGAATTCACAGAGCCCTGCTGCTGGGCTCAGCAGCTTCAGCTTAAGGTATTTTTTTCCCTCCGAATACCTTAAGGTATTTCCCTCAGCTAATATGAATAATCTCCGTATTAGCTCATCACAATGCTTGCAGAAGGTTGACAACTTGCACGAGTCTTAAAGGAAGTCTTTGCTCTGTTTCTGTTGCGCTCTGTCTCCATTTCAGCATGAGCTTCCAGCAATTATGAAGATGATTCTGGATAGAAAATTTATGCAAACAAAATCACTCTCTAGCTGCCTTTCTCCCTGTTCAATAGGATTTCATAACCTTCTCCTAGGTAGAACTTACATTCTTTTTTTGTCTCTACTTACAGACACCAGCTAGAAGCAAAAAGCCTTTATTCCTTTTATGAAATCACATTGAAAGTGACTAAAAACTACTAGCTAACCATTTTATTGCTCTCTATTGAGTCCTAGTACTGTGTTTCCAAATGCCAATCAGATAATGACCGATGTCATCAGATAGTACCCATGCATTAGATCCAGTTCTTTCAGTATATGATGCTACTTGCTGTGACCCCATGAACACTGAGTATGTCAAATGCAAGTTTCAAACTGCTCCCTGAAACTAAGCTGTCCTGCTGGGTTACCAAAGACTGCTATTGATGAAAGACTGTTAAGAAATTACACCTTTATCTTAGGAAATAACAGTTTACCTGTCAGTCAAGGGTATGTGGGTAATTGCAGTTCAGATGAAGACCCACGTTGATCCCTTTTCATGGCACATACTATCAAATTTCAGTACGGATAAACACCAAATGATTTTCTGAGGCAGAACATTAGTCCTTTAGGAGCTGTACAGTCAGTGACTTAATTTTGTGTAAAGAATATAACAGGTGCAAATAGTTGGCATAAGGTGTGTCTGAATATTTCTAAAGACAGTTCAATAGTCTTGGCAAAGGGGATGAAATAGAATCACTCTCACAAAACAAGTTGTCTGTTTCCAGAATAAATATTGGTACATACAACAGAAGTAAAAACACTTTCATATTGCCCTGCAGAAATGTCTATCCCATATCTCTTCAAAGGGCTGGTTCTCATGGTAACAAAATAAGCTGCAGGATTTTTTAGTTCTTACCTCTTCCAACGCTGATACAATTTTTCTGATAATTTCTGTGTTGTGTGGACCTAGAACTGAGAGTGGAACCACTTCTACCATGCAAACGCTTCGATAGCCAGAGAGTAGTGATGCGATCACTGTGAATCCAATGTGAATTTAAACACTGTACTCTGTGGTTCTCTAGTGTGTGCCACTTCTCGCAGAAATAAGCTCTGTTTATCTAAGTAAAGTTAGAATAATTTATTTCACATTTCTTCTATTGGCAACTTCTTTGCAGTGAAACATTAAAAACATTAAAAAAATGCAGAAAAGAATAGGTGTAATCTAAAAAGTTTGACTGAAAAATTTGTGTAAGACACTTGTAGTTTAAGGCTGCTAATGCACGTAGTCACCACAGCTATTTTATAAAAATTTTGGGTTTGGTTTCTTACAGAAATATTGCAGCAAGGCACAAAGTCACATGGAGTTTGTACAGTGCAAGAGTAAATCATCAGCTAACAAAATATCTCCTGACCAAAATGGTAATCCAGCCTGACCATAAGTCTGTCTTAACCGTCTCACGTCATTCACTAGGAAAACTTATGCATTTGAGACTATGTAAAAGCCTTGCTGAAAGTGGGCCTGATTCATAGAAAACTTTGGTCACGGTGCCGTTATCATTCTGTAACGAATTCTGCATGGAGGTTGGAGATGGAAACTGGGGCCAGAGCAAATGTCATCTCTCCACTAGTGGATGCCTTGAGATTTGTGTCTCCAGGCAGCACAGAATAGCTTTGAGAGGAATGGAGAATATAGAGCTCTTGAGGAAGTCAAAGCTGAACCCCAAGTATGAGATCAGGCCCCTTGCTGCTCCCACACAGCTCTATAAAGTGCGTGAGGTGGGGACGAGAGCTCTGATAGGAAGGGAGCCAATGCCTCACCTCACCGAGAGCTGTGTCACCATGTCAGAGCAGCAAGTAGCTGATAAACTCCAGTAATTTGTGTTCACCACTGCTCTTCCACAGCCACACATGTTGACCTGTACCAAGTAGGGGCTGAACACCCTCACAGGGACCTAAAAATGCCTCTGGCTCACTGATTAACCTCCATGGTGAAATGTAGTATAATTTAGGATGTATTTTTCTGGCTCCCATGACATCAGAACCCTTCTGCTGTTGTATATAATTATAAAAAATGTCCCTCTGACTTCTTGTTGCTGAAAATACACAAGCTGTTTTGTTTTCAAAAAAACAACATGTTCTCTCCGTCTTGTTTTTCTATTTTTGGCAGGTTCTACCGTGAAAACTGTGGCGATTACTACAGCTGAAAGCTGGAGTAAGGCTTAAGATGACACCCTCTAGCATGGAGCTTTGTAAAGGTACCTAGCCTTTAGCATCCCTCCCAGGATTAATACTGGGTCTTTTTTAGTTATGCAATACTCCCAAGCAGAAGATGAAACACACTACTTGTTTGTAACGGCTGCTGTCTAAGATCTTACTAGCTTTAACCACAGAGTAAACTATCACTGCAGAGGGAGATGCACAGCAGCAGAGAGGGAGTAGGCACTGAAATACACCATGCAGGAGCCTGAGTAATGGGCAAAAAATGGGAGTGTAACCCTATGACCATATTTAGTTTCCACATGTGAATCTTGGCTGGCTGAAACCTACCCCGAATGCCAGTGAAGCCTGAGAAGCTGGAAATCTTTTGCTCTGTGCATACAAGCAGAGTCATGACTCACGCAGAAAAGAAACAGTTTGCTTTTGCAAGAGGAACGTTTTTCCTTATTGACCAGGGAGACACCCGAAAACAGCTCTGCTTTCTGGGTGATTCTGTCAATTCACGGCAATGCTGTGGAGGTATGAAAACGAAAGAAGCATTTACAGCTCCAGGAATTTGCTAATAAGAAGTAGAAATCTCTGTTTAAAGACAGCCAGCCAAATTCACTATACATGTCCACTCCCTGAAGACAATGAATTAAACTGAGGGTAACTTGGACTATCTGATAAATTCCAAATGTCAGCCAAAGAAATGAAATGAAGGACCAAACAATATTAATGCAAGACATTTAAAATGCCGCGTAACTTAATTTCTTTGAGTAGGGAGTTCAGCGTATAATCTCGTTTGCCCTGGGCTTTATTTCTGATGCAACACATTTTCAGCATCAAAAGCGCAGCAGCGTTAAACTTCTGTGAAAGACAGAGCTCTCTCGATCGCGAAAGGATGATGTTTCTTGGAAAGGAAGGACGCTTCCGAGAATCCCAGATTATTGGAGTTTGTTTCCACCAAAGCTGTTGGAATTTTCCGAGTTACTTCAATGGAAACTGAAGCAAGCCAAGGAAAATCCCACCCCATAGTGAGGGAGAACACCACTAGAAGGTATTAATAATCAGCGCAAGGCAAATGGGACTTATTTTAACGGTTGCACTTTCTTCTCTTCCGATTTCCTCCAGTGACCCTTTTCCTCTGATGTTTACGAACGACACTGATCTTACCCAGGTGGAAATTAGGCCCCCACCGAGCAGACGGACCTCCCCAAGCCTGACCCGCCTCCCATCGCCCTCACCCCGCTGCCGCCGCTCCGCTCCTCCCGCGCCGGAGCAGCCCCGGGGCAGCCAGGAGAAGCCTTCCCCTAAAAATACCCCTTTGCTTTTTCTTCAGAACCATGGCAACATATGGTGAGCCGTATTTTATTTTTAATCTTAATGAGGGGGAATTTCCACTCGGAAAAGGCGCTGGAAGCAGGAGCCCAGGAAAGCGCCCGCCCGCCCGGGGCTGGGGCGGCTGCGGCATCGCCATGCCGAGGCTGCCATCTCCTGGCTGCTCCTCCCGCCGCCGGGGCCGGGGTGACACCGCTTCCTCCGGGTAGGGAGAACGGCACAAACCCTCGTTTGGAGCTCAAAAAACATCATTTGTTTAGGACCGTCATTTATTTCCCAAAACACCCCAGTGCACGTCTAGCAACAGGGCTCTACTAGAGGCCCTCGGGCTTCCAGCGGGGTGTAGGATGCGTTTAAACCTCTGCGTCAGCTTATGGGATGTCTGGGATAAAAACGCTTCGGTGACTAGAGGCAATATTCTAATATGAGAAATTGATTCTGAATATGAGAAGTCAAAATAAACAGACTGTAACACACCGGCTCCAGGAACCAACTTTGTAAAAGCACGTTAGTGAAGACCCTTCCACTGACGTTTCGTCTGGTAAAACAATTGTTTGTCGACCACTTTACCAGTGGAAATGTACCCTCTGCTTTCATTCTAACAGAAGTGTTTCAAAAAGTCATCTATTACTGTAAGTGTGGAAGGGAGAATAATTGAATGAAACGCTCCCTTGAGGACACACAAAATGGATCCAGCAGAATTCTGCTTTGACTGAAATCAGCGCCAGGCTTTTCACACCAGGAAAGTGTGCTTCAGAAAGAAAACAGGGAAAGCACAAAATTAGACAAGCAGACCTCCCACCTGCTCATCATCGACACAAGAGGGATCAAGCCAGAGCAAGCTCGAAGAGAGATTTTTTGTTTGTTTCTGCCTGTCTTCCTGGAAATTTTGGCTGGGATTGAGCTGAGCCAGACGCTCCAGAAATACCAGGTAGTGCTGTAGTAATGGCAATGCACCAGGTGAACCCACTTTAGTCCTGTGCTATGCTTACCAGCGCAGCATAAAGCAGCCACCCGTATGAGTCCTATGGAGTAACAAAACATATTCCCCAAGGGAGATGATAGTTTTGCCTGTAACCACTATTTTTTGCAAGAATAATTGATCCTCTGAGGGAATAAGAGTGTTTTGAGAAGTTCAGTGGTCTCCATGAGAAGCAGCAGTGCTGCTGGCTGGTGAGTTTAGGCAGCACCATGATTGCTTAAGTTTTAGGGGAGTGACAAGCAGAATAACACCAAGCTTGAGTTGTTGCTGGTTGGCATCTGGCTGTTTCGTGCTACTGCCAATACCATGAAGCAGCCCTAGGCCTCAACTCACTGGCTGGGTTAAATCAAGCAGCCAGATCCTCTGTTTTCAGCGCAGCACTAGGCATCAGGAGCAGATTGGTGACACTGGCACAATTATATATTAATAAATAAAAGCAACGGGCTTTGCATTTGAATAGGCCCTTTTCTTTGGCAGATCTCAAAGTGATTTCTAAAGAAGTGCAAACGTTATTATCTCCATTATGGGGCTAGGTTTTATGACAATCTCACAGTTGGGGACTGGGTGAGATCTTGGCTCTGCGATAAGCAACAGCTGCTCTCTATGGTTAAATGCCACACACCAGCAGTCCTGAAAGTTGTCCGGTCCTGGCCAAGTGCACAAAGCCCCTTAGCCAGATGGGCAAGAGCAAGCGCTGGAAAGCTGGTCCCATTACCCAGTTGGTTCTTGAAGTAACTAAAACTTCACAGAAGACTTGTCCAGAATTGCAAACAAGCAGCGATGATAGTTTTTAACATGACCTGGCTTTGTATTTAGTTTCTCTTGCTTCTTCATACTCAGTTTTGAAATAATCCTCACTTTTCCTTAGGCAGAGATCCAAACTGACCTGCTTCAGGGAAGAAATACTCTTTTTTATTTGAAAATGTCCTGCTGGGGAAAGTTTTGAACGTGTTTTCATTTTATGGGTTCACTTCAGGCTTTTGGGTACTTCTATAACTCTTGAAAACATGGCATCCTTGCAGAGACACTACCCTGCAGGTAGCCTGCTTCACATGCATGCTTAGGATGTAAACACCATACATAAACATCATAGCTGATGGTTTAGGTATTGGGTCACATTATATGTAAAATGAAGGACTTGTCACTGTCATTTCTGATTCTTAGTCGAGATGTCAAGCCAGTATCTCTCCCAGATCCCTCTGCAAAATAGAAATTAAATGTATTTCTAGTTAATAGTTCATTGAATTGCTTTGACACATACACATTAACTTGGCCTTTTCATTAGTGAGCCAGAGCAATGCAAACTACATTTTGCAAATCATAGTGCAGGGTAACATGCAGCTTTACATGAGCTATTCTGTGCATTCATTCGCAATGAGAAGAAAGCTGCTTCCCAGCACAGGGGCAGTTCAGAAGTTACACACGCACGACACAAACACATACACGCAACAAAAACATGCCCCTGCTGTTGGGTGCTGGCATTCGTTACCATCCGACAGCTGCTCTGAACCAGATGGGAAACAGCCATTCCAGTTCTGCTCTAAGCCACATCCCAACACCAGCATCACCGCAGACTCCCAGGCTGGCATCTCAACTGAAAGGCAGCGGAGCAAGCCAGCAAAGGAGCCAAATCTCCTTGCTGATGATGCTATCCCTCCAGGAAAGGACTGAGGCATATTTTGTGTGGAGGGAAAAGAAATAGGGAGCAGTGGGCTTTCGGATGCTGTGCTTGGAAAGCTATGACCACATTCATTCTGTACACAGGGAACATCTGGGTCCAGTGTTGATAAAGCAACTGAAAGCTGTCGAGTTAGCTGAGACGTGATAAATGGAAGAAAAAAAAAAAAACAAGTCATCACCAAAAGCAGTAGTTCCCAACCCATGGGTCAAGCCTTCTTAGCGAGGCATGACAGCATTAAAGATAAGGTATAGTAGAGAGAGCAGAGGAGCTCCTGAGGCTGAAGAACAGAAGAGAGAGAACTGTTAAGTTGATTATGTTTCTTCATTCTCTTTTTCACTCCCAGGTTCAAATCTCAGAGAAAAAGAACATGCTGCTTGGTAGTAAGGAAATATAGTGCTATAGATCTCCGAAGGCAGGGACACTGAGGAGTCATGGGTCATGGGATGACAGAGGAAAGGAGGAAAAGAGAGTATAAAGAAAAGCTACAGCTATGAGGCATGCCTAAGACAGATCAGGCATCACTGCCTTAAAAAAAAAAGGTATTGATCTGAAGCATTTCCATATGCTTCCATTTCCATTTTACTTCAGAATAGTAAAATTATCCAAATCCAAAACATTCTTATTAAAACATGGAGCTGGATTCAGCTCCACCCAAAGTCCAGTGAAATTCTCTCCAAAAAAAAAAAAGTATTCTTAGCCCTTAAAAATAAGTACTAGAAGTTATTTCCCTCAACTTGTATCCTTCTGGCACCCTGCACAAAGCTAAACTATAGAGTGATCATATATCAAAAATCCCACTTAAACAGAGAGATAAACCTCTGTTTAAGAGGTAAACCTCTTCCTGAATATAGGAAGGGTCTACTTCTATAAATTTTTACATGTATCAGCAACTTGACACTCATAAAAAAATTTTCTGTTCTATAAATATGTGTGCTTCCCCAGGTCTATCAAGTTTCTGATTGTCTCAAGCTCATCAAAGCCAAGAAAGGGAAAGCTCATCTCTTTTCTTTTTGTTCAAGTTCAAGAATCCTATTTGACCTCCAAGACCCTTTCGGAGTTGCAGTTCCACTGGATAATAAACATCTTGTAGTTTTGCTTTGTCCAAATCTGTGTCTGTTTTATGACTTAATAGCTATGAAAGGCATCAGGTTTTGCCTTGGATTTCTATCTTTCACAAATACTCTGGGGGAAATCATAAAAAATTGGGTATTAATTGTTCATTGCCTGGACCCTGTTGTTTTTACTCAGCATCTTCATGCCCCTTTGGAGTTAGCTGCTTTAAATTACATGTCAGGCTTACCAGTGCCGTAGCACTGACGTCCTGTTTGTCTGCCCAGCAGTTCCAGTGCAATACAAACACTAGTTGTTGGCCTTGCCCCTGTACTGAAAATGATTTCATCATTTGCAAGATAATCATCATTCACCTGTAGGATCAGACACAAGCTCGTAAATTCAAAGGAATTGTATTTCATTAGCTTTGAGGTTAGTCTCGTGTCCACAGTTCCTCTGTTGAAGCTTCCCTCCAGGATCTATGCTATTAAATGCCTGTGCTGTTTATAGTTCACATATTCTAGTCCACTCCCTTTAATGCCTTTCATCCAGTGTGGGCCACGTCTAGACTTGAAAAACCTGCTTGCAAGGAAAATTGTGGTCATGAAACATATAAAGAGAAAGGCTACTAGCTTCAGTTCAGCTAGTTTTGTTTTTCTGGTGTCCCAGGACTCACCTCATCAGATAAAGAGGTGAGTAAAGCTCTTGTCCAGGGAGAGCTCCAGTGGCCTACTACAAACATCTGGCCTTAGACAGCTGTGCTTCCAACTGCTGTAGGCATCTCTCATAGGATGGGATGTGTACAGAGGGAGTCTCTAGACCTGTAGTTTTTTTCACTGACTGCATGAAGAGCCACAATGACTAGCTTGGATTAGCCTGACTTTGCAATGGCCAACAACAGGTGAAAGGGATCCCATCCACTGGATCCAGAGATGTTCTTCAGTGCTACGCATGATGTCATTGCTCCCAGTTAGGCAAAACACTTTTTTTTTTTTTTTTTTTCATGAGGGTGGAGTATCATCTCAAATTCATTTCTGAAAAAAAGAAAACCTAAAATAAATATTCTCCACAGGGAAGCAGTGCTGCCTTCCTTACATAATGTATGATTCGAATGGCAGGCTGCTGAGGAGTATTAACATGCAAATGGAGACATACTGCATGCAGAAGAACAAACCGCATTAGCTCATCATCATCTAACACTGACAGGAACATGCTGCACATGTATGAAGAGATGAATACATTAACCTGCTTGCGTGCACACAGGCACATGCACCTTGTTTCTACAAGGATAAATGTTATTACCCTCAATACGTAAAAAAATACACAAACTTACGTTCAGCCCAGACAGGAACGAACAATTAATATAAATGGCCTGAATGTGCGTAGAAAAATAATAATCTATAAAACTTTCAAATGCTAATAAGTTAAAAAAACCTGTCCTCAGACACAGAAAATAGCCAGTGAAATTTTCTGTGCCCCGGTGACTGATGTGGTGACAGTTTGGGTCCCAGCAGGTGGAATCAGAAGGGAGAAATCAACAAATGGCATAGGAAAATGCGCTTGTCGAAGGTATCACTTTGATGTGTATCAGAGAAAATGAGACATGACAGCCACGCACTGACCGAAAATCTTGGGAAGCTGCTTCTGCCTCAGAAGTCGCAGGAGCAAAAAGGGTGCTGGGATGGCAGCCCTGGGAGGGTGGAGGCACCAAGCAAGCTTCCCCGGGCCCCGGCCGGGTCACGGGGCTTGTGACAGGTACGAAAATTATTACTTACACTGCTGCAACTGTCAGATACAGGGACAAGAGACATCCAGTATCAGGCAGAAAAATAAAATTGAAAAAGCATTAGTCATGATAGTATATCCACAACTTCTGGGGCAAATGCATATGTTGGGTCCCTCCTCACCGTTCCCCACTGCTGGGGGGAACTCAATTCTTGCAAGCCCAGGAGGACAAGGGCAGGAATGATAAAATCAGGGGTGACAAAATCAGAAAGTGAAGCTGTGCCCAACAATCTCTGCTGCCAATCGACTTTCCCCTGGAAAATATGCATGCGCGGGGAGGAGCAGGCAGCAGAGCTGCTTTGCTCGCCAGAAGGATGCTTGCCCTGGGGCGGTACTGCTGCAGGGAAGGCAGCGGGGTCCCTGGGGGGGGGTCCCCGAAGCTACAGGAAAAGACCATGGTGCTCTGTGAAGGTGGGTGACCACAGTAAGCTGTATTTCTGCGAAACGATTGTATTCAGGAGTTAGATGTGGAGAAAGTGCTGCAAGCCAGCGTTAATTCAATGATTTGAGGGTGGTAAAACACTGGATCAGGTTTACCAGAGAGGCAGTAGATGCCTCATCCCTGGAAACATTCAAGGTCATGCTGGACTGGGCTCAAAGCAATCTGATATGATTGAAAATGTCCCTGCTTATTGCAGGGGGTTTGGACTAGATGACCTTTAAGGATCCCTTCCCTAAATCATTCTATGATTCTATATGGAAAAACACCTGGATCCCACCAAATAACCATGGATGGGATTTCTAGGCCCAGAACAAGGAAAATTTAAGAGGATTTATCAAGGAGAAAGTGACAGATGTTTGTGGACTGAAAAACAATGGAGAAGTAATATTTTCCACATCAATAATAAAGACCTTTTACTCTGTGCTTTTACCTGAGCAGATCAATAAAAGTTACAAATACTCTGGATAAAGCAATATATTCTAGCCTAAGATCACTGTTCAAAATGCCAAGAGTTTAGGCAGAGAGCCAGGTTTAATAAAAATGAAATAGAAGCCATGGTTTGACTAAATCATTTATTTGGATTTCTAGACAACATTATAAAGTGTTAGTGGCTACGGTAAAGAGCACGTCGAGGGCATGATTCATGACTGTTTTATTCCAGTTGTACACTGGCTGAACGTCCCTGGACTCAATAAACACCACAGTGAATCAGACATGAAAGCTGTCAGGAGAAAGGAAACACAAAATGCAACAGTCTTCATCACTAGTCTGACTATTACCGTGGTGCACGGATCCTGAAATCGCCACAAAGGATCTTTGTGTGAGGCACATTGCTGCCAGTCTTGAGATTTTATTGTGATTTTTGTTTTACTTGATGTTCTTCCTTAAGCTCGCTGGTCCAGAGTCACATGATTAAATAAAAACTGATGGTTTTGTGGTGGTGTTTTTTTTTAAAAGAGACTCTCTGGCCCTCATAGGGCTGCTGGCAAAACCTGAATGATAAAGTTCAAAGCCGCAAGAGATAAATAAAAAGAAACCATGATTTTATTGCCACTGTTTTCAAATGCTTGTGATTTTAAGCTACTGTAATCCTGGAAGGCCTCGATACATCATTTCATAGAGCCTGAAGCACTCACTGACCTGGCATGTATGTGGTCAAGATTTAGTATTTCGGAGTTAGGTATTGCCCATTAGACTCCTAAACAGTTAAAGCTAAGGGAGCATGACCTAAATAAAGGTAGTAGAGGCCAACACGAAAAATAACAAGACAAAGCAGCAGCACAGATCTACCTTGATGATTTAAAAGCTCACTTTGCCGGATTTATTGCCGAGGCCATTAACAGCTATGCCCAACTACAAAAACTAATGAGACCATTAAGGGGAAAACTAAGGAAAGACAGAGACAACTTGACTTTTTTTTTGTACCTTACTGCTTGTAACTAGATTGTTAAATTGTTAACATTGCCATTTAGTATGCATTTACTGGATTTAGGTAACCTCATTGCCTGGACTTTGAAGCCATTAATACGACGCAATGGAGGGATCTCCTAGTTAACACAGCAGATAGCTCAGACTACTGAGAAGAAATAAGAGCCTGATTCTCTTGATAAGAGTCGTGCTAAAGGCCATGATTCCCATGTTGGAAGAAATTATAGGAAACGTTTGGCCAATTAAGTTCAGATCAGAGCGCTATCAACAGACAGTTTTGGAAGTTGCTTGTTCTTAAGTGTGAAATACATTTGACAAATAGTTGTCATCAGCACTGATTCATGATGCCGTCCACAGTTTGCGACCAGTTCTTTTGCTCATGTCATCCTCATCTTCCCAAGGTATAAGATGTTCTGCAATATCCTGAAACAGTTCAACGCAAATTGCAATTTCCAGGATGGATTCATGCTTAGAGGCTTTTCAGTGGTGTTGTCTGTAAGAGGCGTGCTTAAGACACCGGCAGCCTGGCGCCCTGAAGACTGGATGAAGATTCTGCAGGTGCTTTAAAAGCCTGATGATCCTAAAGAGACTTGCAAATTGGGTGCCACAGAGGGTAAACCCTGACCTAATGTTGATTTTAATCCTAAAGTTTTTCTTTTAATCATTGCACTCAGTTACACAACCAGAGATCTGTTCAGTGCCAACACTGCACGCTCAGTGCACGCATCTTCAGGCAAGCATAAATCAGGGTGTCAGTATTCTCACATGGGGATAGATATCCATTTTGATGTCTTCTTATATATTTTTCAGATGAATTTTAAAGCCAATCTTCAGTCTAAAGCTGTTCCTGAATGCTTTAGAAGAGATTCATTTTGGACTTGCTGGCAGCAAAAAGTGACAGTAAGTAGTTCTGCACTGAGTTTGCTCTTTGGTAATTAGTTAGCAGTGAGGTCTGGAAATGTTACAGCAGAGCTTCCAAACCATCAGGTAAGTAATGACTCTTTTCGACTAAGCAAAAATGCCAACTTGTGCTAAAGCGATATAATCGTAACACAAAAATGTAGATGCTGAAGAGTGAAGGAGCAGGCATGGACCTGTGGTAAACCTCTAGCACATCCAAGTGTGCATGCTTGTTCGGAAGACTGCAGTTTAGACAGTTGCCCGCCACTGTAGCCAGCAGTGTGTGATAGCACTGGCTGATGTTGGAAGCTGTGCATCTCTATTTTCCTCTCCGCAGCTAAATCCATCAGTTCTATTCCGGTTGTTAAGGGAGGACATGTCTAATAAAAACTAAATCTTACCTGTACAATTTTAACCCCATATGGAACAGACCTGTTCCTTCAGCAAGGTGGTTCTGATCTTGCTGGCAGGACCAGACAGAAAAACTTCCTCCATGAGCTTACAGATTGCCAACAGGAAAGCTATTAGAATAGAAGTAATATGGCTTGGTGACTTTCTATGTTTGAGAAGAATGAAGACCCCTGCCTTTTTCGAGTATACCAGTGAGAAAGATCTAGCATCTTCTAGCAGTGAATGCATCTACCAGACATACTCACACTACAGCTTCCATTTTTTGAAGAAGTGAGCCCTAAACTCTTATCTCAAAGGCATAAAGGTGTTGTTTGTATCCCCTACCGTGTACAGGGAGAATAGCAGTGAAATGGTCGGGCTTTGTCAGACGCTCAGAAGACATCCTCCCCGAATCTTCTCTACAATGAGCTTTTTACTTTGCGTCCTGGAGCTGCAGAGAAGATAAGAGGTGACAGGAGCGGCTGTCACTTTCGGTTGACAGTGCTTTGCCAGGTCAGCGCCTTCCAGCTCACGAGGGAGCGCTCAGGCTCTGCGGGCGCCGTGGGCGAAGTTGAGGCCCTTCGCTGTCTCATTCCATCTCTTCAGTAGAGCAGGGTTCAGCTGCTTTGGTGGAGGTTTTGCTGCATCTGGATCACTGTGTGTGTACTTTTAAGGATAGTTCCACCTCCAGGTGTCAGTGGGAACTGTAGACCTCCTGTAGCCAAAGGGAGTATGTTTGATTACAGTTGTGCCAGGGCTGTGTTACAAGGGTCAACAACGTGATCATAGTTTCTGGGACATGCACATTATATTTTTAACTTCTGTTATACACAAGTCAGTGTTGTTTTGCTGTTGATACAGTTGGCAGACCTTCAAAAAGCATTGTGCAAAATGGAAAGTTTGCAAGAAAAGTTTCTTTCCATGTTCACGAGGCTTGCAAAGGAACATTTTGCTTCTGTGTTTCATTAAAAGTCAAAGGCCCAGAAAGTCATCTCTACAACTGGGATAAGCGTCATGTACTTTACAGACAAGAGCAGGAGAAGATTTGCAAAGAAGGACCATTCTGTGAATAACTTACTAGCCGTATCCCTATAGCTGACTGGGGAGCAGTGGGATGTTTGATCTTTAATGCTCCACGGTAAGTTTGTAGATGTCCCTTATGGTCAGTTACCTTCTTCTGGTCATTGTAGTAGAGATTCACAGCCTTCAGTCTCTCCAGAGAAAAGGTATTTCTACACCACCTCTGGCCCACATTTTTAAATTTTGTAGCATTCAATAGGTCAAAAGCAAAGAAAGTGGTGTCCTTAGGATCTCCATACTTTTCATAAAGTGACAACATCAATATTACTTATTACATTTAGAATTCTTGAAAGCTATTTCAGGTTAACAGGTGACAGATTTGTACATTCAGTTAGAAAAACAACAGGTTTTCAGCAGCAGTCCACATATGGACTTCTGGCAAACATAGTCTTCATTTTGGACAGGGTAACCTTTTATCAGTTTGCTTCCAGTGGATATCCATCGCCTATGTTTAAAACTGTTTTTTTCATCTTTCAAGCATGTATACCTTGTGGTTTTATGGTAACTCTGTATATCTGGGCCTGCTTGCCTTCTTAAAAAGGTAAAGAAAATTTTTTTCCAAGCAATTGATGAAGGAAACATCACTCAGCAGTCAAGATGTTCTTTCTCACGCAATATACTCTGCTACCTTGCTGATCATCTGCTTCCTACTGCAACAATTGATTACATGAAGTTGAGGAAAATCTATAGTGAAATGCTTTATTTACATCTAAACAGGAGCCTTGGAGCTCCTAAATTAGGTGCCTGTGTTTGCAGGCTGTCTTTTCTGGGCACCCTGCCACAGGGAGAAAGGCTCCACTGGAGGAAAATGCACTGTGCCCAAGCTGAACTTTCCTTCTGAACTGCTGGGTGCATTACCTGCACCCAACAACGCCTCCTCAAAATGGTATTTTAAAGAAAGGGAATTCAAAGCCAAATAGTCTCAAGAATCACCAGCAGAATTCAGTATTCCAATTGTTATTGTGTTTTTTCCATTGAAAAATGATAAATTAAAATATTCACCAGAAACTTTTTAATTTCATTGGAATTTTAAATTAAATTGTAAATTAAAAAGCTAGCTGCAAATCAATATCTGCAGTGTTGAAACAATTCACTATTTTCATTTCAGGTTTTCTGCTTCATATAACATGCATTCTCAAGTATTTCACTATAATCAGTTAACTGAAAACACAGGAGTTCCTACAGAGCAGGACTTCCCTTTTCCAGTCTGCTTTAGAGCTGGCTTTAAAAATGTGTAGAATAGAAAGGAAATCTTTGCACAGATCCCTCTCTCCAGAAGGCGCTTCTTTGGGGACACTCGTGTAAACAAAGCTAACATCTGTTAGGTAGTCCCAGGACATAAAACAGAGAAAAAAGACCTGGAAGACCACATATAATAATATATTTTATGTATTTATGAAATCCTGGCTGCCATAATGCCACCAGCTTTGACTGGAGCAGGTTTAAACTTTATCGGAGTGTATGCAGCATATCCCTCATGCCAAGCTTTGGAGAACTGAGCGTCCTCCATGAGGCACTAAGCACTACCCTCAGGGATCCTTTTCAAGAGAAGTTGAGGGCATTCTGGAAAAAAACGCTTGGACCTGTCTGGGAGAGACCTCGCCTTTGAAAATGCAGATATTTCTTTGCAAAAATCAAGTAATATAGGAGAACTTTTAAATCTCCATTATTCAGAAAAGCACAAACTAGCTCCTGTCTGTGTCTGTGCGTTAGTAATTAGACTGACTTTCCTTTCATCACTTCGTGAGGGAGTTGTTGTGCGTCAGGGCGCATCTGCCATGCTGCAACCTGCCCTCACGCCTTGGCTAGAGGCACATCCCTGTCTGGTGTCCCACGCTCCCCCGGTCCCAGCCCAACCACTCAGAGATGCTATGGGAGGTAAGAATAAGACTTGATGCTAAATGCTTCTGGTCAACACCTGGCTCATACGGATGCATCTGACCCATTTCAGGAGTCACTGGAAATAGGCAACAACTCTCCTAACTGAGGGTGAAGAGAGAAGAAAATCCAGGCTTTATTGTTAGGAAGGGTTTATATCACAGGGGGCTTATAAATGACTGGTTGCTCTCTCTGAAATTATTAAATTATTGTGGAAAGCTGCTGGCAGCACTGTGTACTGAGATGGATAAAAATCAGAGTCAGAGCTGTGTCATAAAGACACATGGGATGTGTCATAAAGAATTTAATTACAAAAATCTCTGGCTATCAGTGTCAGAATTTTGATTGGCTCGTCAATGGAAAAATTAATGTTATTACTGTAGAATTAATGCTGTTTTAATTAGAAATAATGCTTTAATTAAAAAAGATGATAAAATTATCATTGTAAAGGTGACATGATAGTTATACTCCATTAAAATATTTGTGTTTGAAAGTGAATAATATTATAATAATACCCGTTTTTTACCTTTTATCAGTAGATCTCATTAGTTTGACCCAGTATGAATAGGATGATCTTACAAAAGCATTTGAAAGTGTTTATGAAACATTAATGAGTTCTGTCCATAGCCCCTGAGGGGAGAAATGTGCTCTTATAACAATTTAACAGTTGGATAAACTAAGGCAGGTGGTTTATGCAAATTATTAGAGGTCAACACAGAAAAATAGCACCTCTTGCATCCCAAATGCTCGTCCTCAATGAACAGCTTCTGCACTCTTTCTGTGCATATTTATTTTATTTAATTGCAGTTTAAAAGACTCTTTAAAAGGCTGCTGCCATAGCTGCAGGCAAGGTAGTATCTGGAAAAATACACAATAATACCCTGATTAAATATGAATGCATTCAAACAGGCATCACCATGCTGTAAGAAGTCCATCTTTAGAGCCACTGGTGGTGGGACATGGGTTTTGAAGCAGAAAGGTGAATTAGCTGGTGACAAAAGAAACTTCAGTTCCACATCCACCTCCTTATTTCATCCCATATTCCTCTTTTTGTTGTTTGCATAAAAAAAAATAAATCAATATATTAATGGAAAAGAATAGTCTGTCACCTGAGCTTAAATGGGAATGGGTTAGTGATAATCTGCTGCCCAATCTATTGCATCTGGAATCTGATTGCACATCAAAGCCACAGGCAGTTATCCCATTTCGCTGTCGTACAACCATACGGGTAGAAAGGCTTTTCAGATAATTATTTTTTTAATAAATAGAGAGAGGCAGAGTGCGTGGATGCCTGTGTACTTATCCAACGGGAAGAAACCCTCCCCGAGGAGCAGCTCATCAGGGCGCTGTCACTCACAGCCAGGACACGGAGGGCTGCAGTGGAAGAATGGCACGGGGTCCTCTTCTGAGCAGCACCTCTGCTCCTCCTGTTTTTTCTGAGAGCATCCCTGTGCCTGACTTCTCGTTTAATGGTTTGTAAAACCACCCTGAAAGAAATCTAAAGCCTCTTCTGATCTGTAAATGAGGTTATATCTTCGGAGCCACTATTTAAGCTAAGCTAACAAGCTGCATTGCTATCGGCTGGTTTGTAAAAGTGTTGAAGAGCCGCTTGACAAGCAGGAGTGATGACATTTCTGAAAGATTGTCACAACATCAGTTATTTGCTACTGTACTGAAGTCAGAGACACTTGCCTGTGCAGGGACATGTTTATATCACAGATCCAGCATACTAAATACTGAGTACTGGCTGGATTACTAGCAGCTGAAAGTAAGAGTTAATTTATGCATTATAAAGCAGGAGTCTAGTAATAAAATCTTGCTGATATTTTGTTGAATATTCAGTTGTAGATGCTAAGCCTAGAAGATAACCAGCAAGTGATTAAAAAGATAAATACTGTTCAATTATAGACTCAGTAGTTATTTTTTTTGGCTATTTTTAAATCAACCTTAGGAGTGAAGATACAAGTCATGCTTTTTAAAACACAGTTCAATTAAACATAAATTGGTTAATTTTAATCTTCAAGAAGCTTTAGGTAATTGTTTGGAGAAGATGAAATAGACATGTAAAATACCTAGAGGTCTGCAATCACTGCAGGCCTCTTCTCTGGGAAGCAAAAATCAACGTTTATACATATGTGTTGGACAGAACAGACTAATAAATAAAAAGCATCTGAAAGGTTCATTTGTTCCCCAAACTGCATCTGCACAGCAGATACATTTTTTACTCAGAAGGCATCGTGATCCATTTAGTAGATGGATATCTACTTATTTTCTAATTACAATACACATTTACTACTCTTTACTCCACGTGGTTCTGCAGAACCATTATAGTTCCACCACAGGGACACCCAACTGCGTCTGCTCCTGGTGATACGGGAGCTGCAGCATTGCCAGCCAGGTTACACAGGCAGAACCCATGAGTCAGGGAGAAGCAAACTGGACTTGCCCATGCAGACGCAGCACCTCTAGGTCTTTAAAAAAAGTGTCTTTGAACCAAGATTTAGTCACATCCCAAAGAGTTAGCAAACATGGGAGCTTAAAGCTGCAGTTCAAATACTCACATTTCAGAGTAGGTCTGCCAGTTTGTTTATGTCCCCTCAGCCAATTCTAGCTCTTCGAATCAAAGGTAGATCTTGCACAATATGGTCATGTATAACAAAGGAAGCCAGACTGACTGTGTGATAGGTAAACTAACAAACAGGTTTACCTATCGGATCAGCAATCCAAATGAATATTGTAGAACAGTAGCCTCCAGAAATACCCTGAAGGCACTTTTTTCCTGGGCACAATAGAATTACACAATACCACAATGAGAGAGACAATTGTTGCATTAAAATTATCCTGGTAGCTGGAGATTTGCTACAGTAGCTTTATTAAAGCAATCAGAAAATAATACACAAAGTCATCTTGAAAGCCCATAGCTCAATTCAGCTGTTACTTTCATCCCATTGGCATCAAAGGAGTCGGTCAGGAGCAGGACAAGGGAGAGACAAAAGACATAAGGTATCTTGGAAGACACGATGGTTTGTTTTTAGGATAAAAACAAAAGGGTTGTCAGCCACTGGAATAGGCTGCCCAGGGAGGTGGTTGAGTCCCCATCCCTGGATGTGTTTAAGAATAGGCTGGATGATCTACTTAACGATATGGTTTAATGGGGATTAGGGACGGTTGGACTCGATGATCTCTAAGGTCTTTTCCAACCTAGAAATCTATGAATCTATGAATAAAATCAACTAAGATGCCTAAATCCCATCAATTTTTTGTGAATTTGCTGTTCCTCAGTGGTCGTTACATTTAAAGTAGTACAAAAGTCCTTAATTGGAAGCCTGAAACTTTGAAAATTTTATGCTTGACTTCCACTAACCAAAGAACTCCTTTTTCGCTGCTGTGTGGTTAAAAGGTTTGGGGGGAATGGGGGCAGAAAGAAAGGAACGCAGGGAAGCTAGGAAATGAGAATACCTCACCAAGCAGTTCAGTTGACATGAAAAACACAAGTTTAACAGAGACCATAAATGTATAAAGCATTTCAGACAAAGCCTTAAGACCCAGCAAATCATTTTATTATCAGTGGAAAATCTTTTATTCTCACAAAGAAAGTAAAGCTGGTACTGAGCATACCATAAACCAACGCATTTTAAACCCACAGTGTGGATATAAGGAAACTTCTCCCCAGTTTGTTCTTTTCAGCGTTGCAAAACCCAGATGACATAGCCCATTGCAATAAAAAAGAGGAGGAAAATCCTCAGAGATGAACTCGGGCAATTCAGAGACCTGTGACAAAGTGCACAAAAGTGTGAGAAAGTCCCACGTGTGCAAACAGCTACGTGAGGGACCTGAAGAGCCGGCTGAAATGGGGGGAGGAAGGTATCAGAAAATGTAATGTCAGGACCTGCTGCTGTCATAGGGCAGCCAAAAGAACGAGTCAAGTTCTGAGTTAAAAAGACAATATATTTATTAAAAAAAAATCTAAGACCATATAGCAAGAAAGAAAACAGAAACAGGAAAATAGATTCAAGAGGCAGTCATGCCAAATCTTAACAAAATCGTACCAAAACAAGTTAAAAATCTTCCCATGCAAGACTTTCTGGTCCAAATACTTGGAAAATCAGCCTGAAATTTTTTGAAAGCAGTTGTGGATAATGTAAAATGCTCAGTATTTTCAGGCAGTAAAGTGCTTATCCTACACATTCCTTACGCAGCAGAAGGGTTTGATCACCCAAGTGCAGGTGGTCAGTTCGTGTTTCCCAGGTTCCATTGTGTTCCGTACTTTGTGTATGTATCTCTCCAGTCCAGTCATTGATCATTTCATCAAGCGTAAGTCTTACAAACCTCCCTCTGGTGTGGCACAGACCAGCTCTCTGACAGAATTAGCATTATTCCTTAAAAAAGGCAACCAGTTAATGATATACAAACTCTTTTTATCATGCTATTTTCTGACAAATTTTCAGCTAAATTAACTTCCTGGTGAGAACTAGCCATTTACTGGACAAAATTCCATGTTTTTCAAAAAGCAGATTACCAGAAATCTAAATAATCTTTTCCTCTTTTTCCTTAAAGCGGATTACCAGAAATCTAAATAATCTTTTTTCTTTTTTTTTTCCCCTTAAAAACCCAAAACATTTCAGGATTGTCCCTGTGGTGGTTCATGAAAGCTGTAGCTGTCTCCAGTCCCCTCTGTTGCCCAGGTTTTCTAGCTGGACTGGATATCATATAACGAGTCCTACAGCCGGGAACTCGTAGAGCAGGTCAAGGGAGGAGCAGTTTGTTTAAGAAGCCCACACAGCTGAAGGTTTCAGTGTATGAAGCATGCAGACTACTGCTCCCATGAGATGCTTGAGGTATCAAAACAAAAGCATTTTCAACTGAAAACACAAGCTTCATTTTTCATCATAAGGCATAATTTTCATTAAGAAAAATAATTTCTGAGCAACTCCAAAACCAACAGTCCAGTGGCATACACAGTTCAATGGCTTATTAAAACAGAAGTGGGGAATTTGCATGTTATGAAATTGGGACATGGCCAGGATATTCTCGGAAAAAAGAACCAGGGGACCTTTGCTAATCATTAACAGTCACGGATGCCAGTGGCAACACCTCGTCCAAGACCTGTTACCTCCAAAGTCCTGCACCTCCCTCAGACCCTGTGAAGGAGGTAATGAGGAAGGATTCAGGGAAAACTTTGCAACTAATAAATGCCTGTTTTTGCCAAAGCTGAGTAAAACTTCTTTCTTTTGCCAACAAGTGAATGATTCAACATGTGTACCTCTTTCTCCATCTGCATTAAGATGGAACAGTCTTTCCTACATTTGATTGCTGGTATTATTAGAAATACTGAATCAACAGACAAGATGTGTATTAGCAAGAAAAGCATCCGACATTTTCAGCACAAACTGAAGCACCTTCCCCAAGTGCATGTTTGAAAACCCAACGGAGCGCAGCACAGCAGCTCAAAGTACTTTAAGATTACTGAAAAGCTCTTTTTCCCTCAGCATCAGGCAGCTGGGGTTGTTTACCACTGTGGGATTTATTGGCAGCTGTGAACTTGTAAAGGCTCTTAGAAAGTGGGCACTACCTTAGGGTCAGATTGCAGCATCTTAATTGAGTTTTCCCGGCAAAATATTTGCTGCCCAATGGCTCTAACAGTCAGGACCTTTCTTTTCTCTCAATGATTTTTCAGCTGCCTCAGAGAATATGTGAGAGGCAAGATAAAAGGAAAAGCACAGCCCTGAAGACCTTCACCAGAAAGTGGGTGACTGTCTTGAGAGCAAACACATTGAGCTAGCTCCAGCCCTGCAGGCTGGTACCCTGTCCAAGTGCTGCCTTCAATGGAGGGGTGTGAAGGTGTGGTGGGATGGCACTGGCTGGACACCTGGAGCTCACCAAAGCCACTCTGTCACTGCCCTCCTCAGCTGGACAGAGGAAAGAAAATTATAACGAAAGGCTCATGGGTCGAGATAAGGACAGGGAGAGATCATTCACTAGTTACTGTCATGGGCAAAACAAACTCGGCTTGGGGAAATTAGTTTAATTCATTACCAATCAAAATCAGAGTAGCATAATGAGAAAATAAAAGTTAAATCTTAAAACACCTTTCCCCTCACCCTTCGCTTCTTGCCAGGCTTAACTTTGCTCCTGATTTCTCAAATTCCTCCCCACCAGCGGCGCAGGGAGACGGGGAATGGAGGTTGTGGGCAGTTCATCACACATTGACTCTGCTACACCTTCCTCCTTAGGGGGAGGACTCCTGACACTCTTCCCCTGCTTCAGTGCGGAGTCCCTTCCCACAGGAGACAGTCCTCCATGATCTTCTCCAATATGAGTCCTTCCCACAGGCTGCAGTTCTTCATGAACTGCTCCAATGTGGGTCCTTTCCACAGGGTGCAGTTCCTCAGGAACAGACTGCTCCCATACGGGTCCTCCACGGGGTCACAAGTCCTGCCAGCAAACCTGTTCCAGCATGGGCTCCTCTCTCCATGTATCCACAGGTTCTGCCAGGAACCTGCTCCAGTGCGGTCTTCCCACAAGATCACAGCCTCCTTCGGGCGCATCCACCTGCTCTGGTGTGGGGTCCTCCATGGGCTGCAGGTGGATCTGTGCTCCACCTCTAACCTCCATGGGCTGCAGAGGGACAGCCTGCCTCACCACGGTCTTCACCACAGGCTGCAGGGCAATCTCTGCTCCTCCTCACCCTCCTTCTTCACTGACCTTGGTGCCTGCAGTTGTTTCTCTCACATATTCTCACTCCTCTCTTCTGGCTGCAGTTGCTGTTGCACTGCAACATTTTACCCTTCTTAACTATGTTATCCCAGAGGTGCTACCACCGTCGTTGATGAACTTGGCCTTTGCCAGCAGTGGGTCCACCTTGGAGCCAGCTGGCATTTGCTCTATCAGACACAGGGGAAGCTTCTAGCAGCTTCTCATAGAAGCCACCTCTATAGCTCCCCCGCTACCAAAACCTTGCCATGCAAACCCAATACAAAAGGACAGGCAGCTGGGACAGACAGGCAGCCACAAACCAGCCGTGGAGTCTATTTGTAACTGCTACAACAGTCCTAACGTTTCAGCAGCCCTGGGATGGAGAAAGACTGACTGAAATACATTAAGGAAGTGTTCGATAACAAAGACGATGGCTTGCCAAGAGTAGAAGCCCAATCCAAAGAGGAAAGCCTATAATAGCTAGTCATATCTGCATAATAGGTCAAAATCTGCCGGAAAAGTCCCCCATTAAAGGATTACAGTTGCAGAGCTGTCTAAAAGAGGGGAATATTTGAGCCTTCCTATGTTGTCATTCACTATAAACTTCCTTTTACATTTTCTGGCCCATTTGAACTTTCAAGACAGATTTTTTACAGAAGTTCTCTACTTACAGAAAAAAAAAAGCAAAAATCAAATGAGAAAAGGTGCAAAAAAAAGGGTTAGAATGATAAATGGTTAATTTCCAAGTTGTCCAGTGTTTGCTGAGTTGCATTTTTTAAGCAGAATTTACAAAGAGATTACTGTATTTATAGTTCACAGTGTTTAGGTCTATCTTTCTATATTCGTTCTGCCTTGGACTCTAAAAGATCTGTTGGAGTTAGATTCCTTTCCTAAAAATTCTATTTCTTCACTGATTTGCATTTCCAGTGTTCCTTCAGGTAAGAGAAAGTCTTCAAATACAATCCTCTCTTCCCCAAAAGCTACATTTGAAAGTATATTTGCACACTATTCCCTAAATCCCACTTGTAAGCGTTTAGTCATTTTACTTATTTGCTGATTGATAACACCAAACCACACGCTGTTTATGATTTCATAAACTAGTGTTTGGCCTCTGCTGATGCTGTGAGATCAAGGCAGGATTGCAGACAAGCATGAGGACACTGAGCCTCATGTCATGCTCTGCATCCATGGATGGATGCTTTCCATACATATCCCTGCCCATTGGTTTCCCTTAAAGTGCCCGTGCTTAGGGCAACCCATGAATAAGCTCTGGCCACCGGCTGGTCCAGGCAGCCTGACCTCCCCCGTGCTAATCTGTTCAGGTCACCCAAGAGGGTGCAGGTACCAAGGCGGTGACCAGATCCAAGCTGTCCTCCCCAGGTGTGTGCTGAGTATCTATCTGAGCCCACAGCAAAGCACATACCTGCTCATAAACAGCGTGGAGACTAGGCTTGAGCACGGGCTTGAAACTAAAATAGCAGGTTGGTCATGTCAATGGTTCTTCTTCTATATACAACTGCAGCAGTGTGTTGCATGTCACTTATCCATGCATACAATTATTTCCTCAGGAAAGAGCAGGACTCTGTAAAATTCACTTTATTTGCAAATGTATACAAAGAAGATCAGTCAGGCACAGCAGAGAAAAGTATCACTTGGATGCAAACTGTTCTGGTGTATCTGCCTGTCACAACAAGAAAATATACAACACTTATGTGAAATTGTTGACTTTCTAGTCTTTTGATTTTAAAATATAATATTGATATTGACTTTAGATCTTGCCTGATTTACTTTAATTTGAGCCGGGCCTCTACACAAACCTGTTGCCTAGGTAACAAATATTGTGCACCATAATAAGGCAAATTGCTGTTGAAATAAATAGTAATTATGGCCCTGGTTTCAAAAGTATTATCTTTCTTTTTCTTTTAAACACTCCTTGGGTAAGGCCGTAAGCACTGGCTCTGTTCAGTCACACCACCTCATTGCGTGGCGGCTGGGAGAAGAGAGAGTCCACGCTGGCCTCCATATCCTCCCTCTGCATCCTGAGCAGTGCTAAGTGTGTATTGATAGATATTTTTGAGCAGTATTTAATTCCTCAAGGGCTTATCAATACAAAGTGTAAAATTCTCATCAGGAATGGGCAGGGTTGACATTATACATTCCTGTTCATCATTTGTTACAAGAATTGCTCATACATGAGCACCATCTCACAGTCTTTTCCATGTACCCTGCAGAGTCCTGCCCTGAGCTGGAGCCTTGCATACCTATTCAGATCCATCAGGTGCGGGATTTGCTTAGCGTATATGGTTCTTCATCTAATAGTCTGGTGATTCACAGACAAGTATGAGCTGGAAGGAATGAATGTCATGCCTAACATTCATCTATTTGTACTCATAAAGTATTTGCACTGGAAAAACAAACGTGGAAGGGAATATGGATGGCTGCTTTCACTTTTTCCTTTATTCGTCAGGTTTTGGTAGACTGTGGTGGTCTAAGCTCTCATAAGGTACCATGACCAGTCGCAGTGCGGCTGCCCCGTGGATTGCCCCAGGTTGGATGCGAGGGAGCACTGACCGCAGGGAACACTTGTTCACGTGCTGCCTGAGGTTCCTGCCACAGCCCACCACAGTACGCAGCCCACCCAAAGTCCCACACCCCTCCTTTCTCCATAGTAATCAGGCCCCAGAGCAAGGAAAACTGCATCCAAGCAGATATGTGGGGAGCAAGCTGCAAAGAGACCACAGGAGAGACTGTAACCCCATCACACATGGGAGCCATCAGCCAACACATCTGTGGGAAAGGGTTATATACACAGCCTCGTTGCTTGGTCCTATCACCCATGCCATGGAAGAAGGATGCTCAGGTTACCACTCCACACAACAGCTCCTCTGCAATCTGCAGGTGGGAACTGATGCTCCCTGTGTTTCCTTCTGCAGGGAGTGGGATGCAGAACACAAATTGATTCAGCTGTAGAAGACATCTGTCTGGAAAGAGTGACAGTAAGTCCGTCCCTAGATATACTTTCACTGATACCAGATTTAGTAGGTTGCAATGAATTAAAAAAGCTAAGGTGTGGTCCTCCCAGGCTGACAGACCCCTTGAGTGGTGGCACTGTCTCAAAAACATTCTTAATCTTAATGATTTTCTTGTGATTTCCCTGGTGTTTCTACCTCTGTCATATGTTTGCTTCCCAGAGCTTTCAGTCATTCTGCCTGATAAACGGCCATAAATGCCAATTTTATATCACTGATGTGACAGCAGCCAGGGAAGTGAGAAGATATCAACAAACGTTCAAAATGCCTTTTCACTCAGGAAGATATTTTCTTTCCACCAGAAGGAGCTAAGTCCTGGGGTGAAGGCAGACTTGGCTTTGGGCAGAAGGGGCAAGGTCAGTCCTCCTTTTGGCTTCTTCTCTGGTCTTGGACAGAGCTGCAGCCCATGGGGACATCCTTGCGTAATCACATCCTTGCAAAAGGTTTTTCCAGTTTTGGTCAAGGCTCCTTTCAAATGGGGTCAGGACTACATTACAGATATCCTTATATGCCTATTCCTGGTAAGCTTTGCACACCAATTTGGAAATTCAATA
Organism: Tauraco erythrolophus; assembly: GCF_009769465.1. Classification (NCBI taxonomy): domain Eukaryota; kingdom Metazoa; phylum Chordata; class Aves; order Musophagiformes; family Musophagidae; genus Tauraco; species Tauraco erythrolophus. The sequence goes on along the minus strand of NC_141468.1, from coordinate 29,584,604 downwards.
GGATTTTTGAAGGCAAACTGAGCCGAGGCGGCAGTCGTTGTGGTATAAGCTCTGGGACACTGCTCAGGCAACCGGTGCTTAGTCAGGCCTTAAAAGCTCCATGCTGAAAATAAAAGGATCAGCCATGGAAAGCGAATTTTCACCTACTTTGGCTACTTTTTGAGACTTCCAAAAATGTGCAGAGCATGGATTCATTGCCCCGTTGAGAAAGAATGACATTTTCTAGAGCTATCCACCCAGCTTATTTAATGAGCCCTGAAACCGCTTAAAAAGTGCGTGCGCGTGCGTGCGTGCATGTGTGTACTGGAGGGCAGGGAGGCAGAGGGAATCAGAGAGGCTTTACTGGAAAACATGATCTGTTCTTTACGGAGTTTGTCACACACAATCTTATCTAATTATTCAGAACATTTAACATCACCTAACTCCAAATAAAAATCTCTTTCCTCCTCCCCTGCCCGTCTTTGCTGAAACTTAATACACAGAGACTAATACGGCACAAAACCGTCTCATTGAGCTTTAAAATGTAAGACGACAACTTGTGACCTTTGCCTTTGATTGCCAGCCAAGTTGCATATGTCTCAGGGTCTCAGCGGGCCACCATTTGTCACCACGCTGACAGTGAAATATGGCTCAGCCTATTGTTCTGCAGAAGCAACCTCAGCCTGGGCCGGTGGTGACGAGGGGCAGTTTGCAGGATGTTGCTCTGTGTTCCCTGGGAGACCCTGCTGTGCTATGTGCCATGGATAATCCGTGAGCTTTGGGAGAAAACACAGCCATGGGGATGATGAGAGAAAGCTATTCCTTGGAACAGCTTTGGAAACCAGGAGTGGTAGCATTGCCAGCCCAGAAAGAGTGAACAAACATCATGCTTTGGGAAAGATCATCACAGCTTGGATGAAAAAAGGCTTCCTCATCAGCACAGTGTATTTCTGCAGTAAGCTGCTGTTTGTGAATCCTTGCTCTCCAAACTGGGGGTTGCTGAGTCCCTGCTATGCACATTTCACTTAGGCAAAGGAAAGAAACTCTGAATCAAACTGTTTACTTGGGTGTAGCTGCTCTTCCACTGTGCTGGTCACATTTGCCTTGTAGGATTAGAAATGCAGCTAAAGGCCAAGCAGGCTGTCAGACAGCTATCCTTTACCATTTGGTGCCCACAACTGAACAGGCACAACTGAGAGGGCACTTTACGTTGTGTGAAACAGGCGTGCGCACAGTCCAAGCAACCGGGTGCTTAATCTGACTTCTGCTGTGTGGGAAAGCTCTTTGCCTCCAATTACTATCTTCACAACAGGGATCGAGTTTCCTAACTGACTCCTGAAGTCTCAAATTAACGTCCTTCGAACCTCCATTTAACACTAGAGATACACACCAAAAAACCCACTTGACTTTCTACATTTCTGCAGATGAGTATGCCAGAACCACGTGCATTTTCGCGGCAGTGAACCATGCATCCTTCATTTAAATCTTAGTAGCACTGCTGCATACCTTGTGGTCCTTGCCCACCATTTGAGAACTGACTTGATAACTAGGAATGCATTTAATCCCATAGAAACCATGCTGTGATGAAGATGCTGGTATCCCAATTAAAGTTCTGATTAAGTACCTGTTTGCGCCTATTTGGGATGGCAGAGGTGCTTTCCTGTCAACTGAAGCAAAACTGCAAGAAAGCCGTACGCGGCCAGATCGCTGGTCCAGCGCAGTCAGTATGCTCCCCAGCAGGGACGGCCTCTGACCTTCCAACTCTATCAATTGGACTGCTGGGTCACATAAATAAAGGTGCTCTTGGTTATTCCCAGCTGAGGATGCTTCTGATCCCATGCATAAAATTTTCAGAGGAGACAGAGACTGCCTCTCCCACAGCTTATGTGAAAGCTCTAGTTGCTGCTTTTGCAATGCTCAAGATTTATGCAATGCCGGACAGAAGCAAAATCACAAGAAAGAATAGTCAGAAACACCTTGAAAATGGGAGATCTGGAATCCCATCCCACCAGGCAGTGGAAGGATCTGAATGCTGATGCTCCTTACCGCAGGTGAGTCCCCAGAGTGCCACACTACCAAACGAAAAGAGAAAGAATGACCTCCAGATTGGTTACGAGAAATGAGATGGGGGGACCCCAGCTCCTATCATAGCCAAGATTTCCATGCTCTCAGTCCACGGGCTAGTACCCTGGACGTGACGCCTTCCTATCTTTTAGCATCCTAGGCTGCCAAGTCTATCTCTCATGTGATTCTATATTTAAAAATGTACAAGCACATATGCTTTGGTAAAAGAATAAAAACCTTAATTCTAAGTGCAAATATTTGTACTTCTGCTTCTAAGCACTATGGTATTTGACACTGCTCAAATTAAAGCCCCAAATGTTAATCCGAGGCTCTAGTAGCAGCAGCATGAATACAAACTTTCTTCTTTGTTTTCCCAGTGACCTTAACCATATTTCCTAGAAACAAAAATTCTTCCCTAGGATGCCTCCATGATTTCTGACTCGTCAAAGAAGTATTGCTGTGATAAATCCAGTCGGAACTCTCTTGTCACATGTAAAAACAGTGACCATTTCTCTTTCTTGTGTTCAGCCATATATCATTGCAGAGTAAGGAGGAAAGGAGTTCAGTGGATTTTTTTCTATTTTGGTCATTGATCCTTTACTGGAAAAAAAAAAACCATAATTATTGATTATGCTCACTATATTAGTATCCCTAAGAGAGGATTCAAAAAATTTAACAGTAGAGTAGCAATCAGAAGAATACAATAAATGCTGTACCATGTCAGACGGACTCTATCCGACAGCGAGCTAACCTCAGAGGCCTATGAAAGAGCATCAAAACAGGGTCAGCACCCAGTAATACCCCCTCAGACTCCAACATTTGGCAAATGCTGAGCTTCAGTTTGCATATAATAGACCTTGGTGAGTTTTTCTTCCTTAGGTTTTTCAGGAGAAAGAAGTCATGTGTAAGGCTGGAAAATACACTGAGGAAATGAGATAAATATCAGAACTCTGCTAAAGTCAACAGATTTACATTTTAATAAAGCTGGTAGTAGAGAAAAAATGAAGGTACATTTTAAAATAGACTATGGATAGCAGAAGAAATTGTCTTGACTAGAATCAACAGAAACATGTCATGATATTGTTTTATCCATCTTCAAGCCGACTTCCAGCTTCAGAATGTAAACTCCAAGTATTTTATAGTTTTCCTACACACTGTTGAACATCTGCACTCTTCCATTTTATTCCATTTCAGCAAATTTGGGGTGGTTTTATCACATAAATAGTAAGATCTATAGCAGTACAATTTGCATTTTCATTTCGTTTCTGTTTGAAATCAAGATGATACCTCTTGGATATAATGCACATCCTACAAAAAAAAAAAAAGTGAAATACTGCCATTCATGTGCATTGTAAGTAGAGGTTATAGTAGAAAACTCAAACCATCTCAAAGAAGGTAGTCAACTCACTTCTGCCTCCCCTATGCAACACCCCTAGCCAGGTGTGCTGGCCACTTCTGAAGAGCGAATGAGTGGTCCCACCATTCCCTGCTCTCAGAATGTAGGGAAGTAGTGAGTGTGCATGGCTTGTAACTCAGCCTTGGGTGCATTGCAGAAGTTCAGAGGAGGAGTCAAGACGCCTGGCAGCCAAGGATGGGACAACCTGGAAAGTGGCCGTATAGTACTGGCTAGGTTTCTGTCAGCTCCTGTGCCAGGATTCTGGAGGATTATCCACAATTCATCCCGTTCTGATGATATGATTGATGACAGGGTCTTACCCTTTCTCTTGAGAATGATCCAAAGCAGAGCTATACCAGCAAGAACAGAGGATCATGTTATGATGCATATGACACAGAAATGTACATTTTACTGTGACTGTAGAAAATCAAACTTTGCTATCCTCCTAAAACTCCTTGGATATGCATGTGATCAAGTTAAAAAAAAAAAATCCTGAGAAAGGAGAAGATTTGAATTCTGAACGTCTTGGGGATGCTATAGTCACGGGATACATCTTCACTGTATTCACTGTGAGGGTTTCCAGTCCTGAGAGATGTTTCCAAGCTCATTTTAGCTTACTTATGCTGAGTACAGACAATAACAGAGCTGAGGAGGCATGGACTATCACGGGTCAAAATACTTAAGGTTCCTGGCAATTTTACAGCTCAGAACGAAGCTCATTACAAGAGGGAAGTTCCTTATTGCTGAAAATGCTGGTCATTAAGTTGTATTCTGTAAAACCTGAAGAAGAGGTTCAGCCCTGGATATAACCATCCATCAACTGCTGTCTTCTGAAACCATTTCAAGAGTCTTAGCTCAGTTTCAAGTGCACATGTTCAGAGCACAGAAACACTGTCACACCTTGTACCTTCTCACATCTTCCTTGAGCAGTCCCAGATGGGACATCCTTTTGCTCTGAGAAATAGTTCCACTGTCAGAGCGCTGCAGTTCACTGGAGCAACAGCATTAGGGAGAATGCAATTATGTTCTTCTTCAGAAAGAAAGAAAAATTCAGACTTACAGTGACATTGCTTCAGGGAGTAAAATTTTAAACAACCCCTCCCTGTTTCAAGACTATTAATAACTCAAATCTCTCAACTTTTGTGCTATGACTGCCTGAAATAATACATGTTCATGTCCAATATTTCTTTAAGTAACAAGAACAATACTTCTGTGGAAAACAAAACAGGATAGCCAGTAGCAAAGTCTTAACAATGGACTTAATTGCATCCTTACAGTTGAAATGTAATCAGAACTTTAGCTATACAAAAAGCCAACAAATAATAACAGCAGAGTTAGATTGTGTACCTGTATAACGTCAGAGGTTCTCTAGTCTTCACATTTAAACAAAGCCAGATTACTTAAGCAGCCATCTAATGAAATTCATTTCCTCTTATAGGGAAAAAAAAAAGTGAATGTATATATGTGTGTGTGTGTATATTTGGGGAACTAAGCATAAAAGTAATTTCAAATAAAGAATTTTGGCATGTAAACGTGCTGATGACTATTTTCCTAGTCCCAACCTGTGTCTTACAAGTTCTGTGAATCTTTCCATGGAATACCTGTGTACAAGTCTGTTGGTGCTGTTTCAGAGGAACTCAGGAAAAAAAAAAGAGTTTTTTTTTAAAGTGAGATGTCTTTCCTGTGGTAATGAAAAGATTGGATTCAGTGGTGAGTATAATGGTGGCTCTTCATGCAGGTGCCTTGAAAGAGAGGACCTGCAAGTAGTTCTGTCTGAGTGTGTAGACCAGCTGCAACCCATACTACATAACTTTATTCTGCATGTGTTTTCCTGTGTTTTCGGAAGCACAAGTTAGAATGTATCATGGAAAGTGTCATTTATAAATGCATAATTATAAGCTGGAGCTTCTTTCTAAAACAGGACATCAAAATGGCAAGATCAGACTTGAGATGGCAGTAATCACTCCTGTTCTCATACTCTAATGTTTATTTCAAGTAATAAGAAATCAACTAATATTTAGGCTAATTAAAAAATAAGCAAAGATAAGCTCAAGGTATCCATCTTTCTTGCAGAAAACAATACTTTTTTAAGAAATCAGGGAACTTTACTTGGGAAACAGTGTATCTTCCTTCAGAAAGCTGTTATTTCTATATGAAAAAGTAAGTCACAAAAAATTGCTAAATCATTCCTCAAAACTCGCTTTTAAAGAATATTCTGTTTATTCAAATTTACAAACCTTCCTTTCTAAAATGAAGTTATTGCAACAAAAACTGTGCAGCTGACTTCCATGAAGCAAGATGATGAAATCTCTAGCGCACTTCCAAAATTATTTCCAACTCTCAGATTTCTCCAAAATACTGTTTAAATCCCAGTTATCGATCATGAAACATTTTATTTCTTATCAAATTCTGTAACAAGCTGGTTTTATTATTGACTAATCATGTAAGTCCTCACTGCTTTCATCAAAGATTTTGTGCCTCTTTAAATAGTTAATTACAGTTGTAAGATTCAAAATAATATTCTCGCAATTATTACAGTTGGGTTTGGCTTTCACTTTTACTTGCAGTGTTTTATTTATTTTCTTAGTTTCTTTCTGTATTTTTGCCCCAAAATGTTCTTTCTGGACTCAGTAGTGTCGTCCTGCCTCCAAATGGAATTTTATAGTATCTTTCCACTCTCTGAAGTATTATGGTAGTTTTTCTAGTTTATGTGAAGACTTACATTAACCTGTGCTTCTATCCTGCAGTGCTGGGAGTCAGCTTTGAGACAAGAGCCACTGCCCTGAGGAGAAGTTAGCCCCACAACCACTGTTTTATTTATCGTGAAGCCTCGCCTTGCAGCACAGCTCTGCAGCCTCTAAGCACCCTGGACCAAACCCGCTTCTTGACAGGTAAGGTGTGCCCCTGGGTGAAGGTAATGAAGGCAAAGAGTTGGAGCCTTCTAAGGATGCTGCTAGTGGCACTTCATCCTGCCTCTGAACTCAGCCACACCAGAGCAGATGTCCACACATCCACTCACAGAGCTGCAGGGAAGTAAACACATACCGGTTCTGAAAAATGCCAAAGGAAAGCTGAAGCTGCGAGACAGCTATGTACAGTGTCTGATGTCTGCTCTCTGAGAGTCATTTCTGACTTACCTTTTTGTGCCTTTTTTTAAGACTTGGAGTTATGACCATCCTTCCCCTCCTAGACTTCAAACTTTGAGTGAGAAGTGCAGTTACGAGCTGACTCCAGTTCCCTTGAGGAGAACAATGTGACTGTCCTAGGTATGTCTCAACTTTCCGCTTAGGTTTCTCGTTTACTGTTGTCTTGTCCCTTTACACGTAAATTTGTTTTCCAGTTGAGTATTGGTCCACAATGGCTCTCAGAATGGGCATCACTTGACATCAACACTAACTTCCTAAGAAGTCAACTCTACTGTTGTTGTCTGGGCTGCTGAGGGCACACTGAAAGCCAAGTCTAAAGCAGGCAGAACGGTTGCTCTCCAGATGGATCCACCTCTCTTCATCGACTACAGACAGGATTTGACTAGTTTACATTACACACCAGGCTTTCGCACTCTCAAAATTAGGTGCAGTGAATCTCATTTTCAGCAATTACAGGAGCTTGATCTCTATGTTTTGAATTCTCAGGTGACGAGCTCTGTAAAAAGCAGCTCATCAGTGAAAGCCAGGGGCCTGTCAGCTCCACAGCTCTGGTGGGTTTCATCAGGAGGCAGATCCAAGCACTCGGTTTCTTCTGAGCCCCCTGCTCTGTTTAGAGATGTTGACTAGCACCTTTTGTCTTTACTCCAGGTTTTAATCCAAGCGTGATTTGGGCAATCTTCTCACTATAACTATTTCAAATATCAAGCACAGGAAGGATAATAATAGCAGCATTTTCAAAAGGTTAGTCAAAATCTTCACCAAAATAGCCTGTGAAGACACAGCAGTATAAACCAAAGCTCTTATTCAAATTTTAACCTTAAAGTCCACCTACACACACAAACAAAAAAATTTACCCTCCTTTAGATGCACCTTGAGAGCAAGCAAATTACCCCACTGCAGACTACAGTTGCATCCATATTTTTTTTAACCTGGTATTTTGCAGTGAGGATGCTGACTAATTCAATCGAAAGCTGATAGCCTGCCAGTACTTTCCCATAATTTCCCTTGAGGGATAAACAGATTCTCCCCAAATTGACTGAGAAAGCACAAGGACTAGGAATTATGCAGCCAGATGCAGGCAACAAATTGTAAAAACAATGAAGAAACAATTGTACACATGTGGGCGTGCAGTTCACACCCAGCTCACATTAATTTGGCTTCTGAGACCTGAGTGATGAACTCTCCAGCTAACTTTGAATGAAAACATTCTGTGAAAGAAACCTGTATATTCTCAAAATCTCAAACGTTATATTATTATCGCAGAAAGTTTATTGGTTCTGAAAAGATTTGTTTTCACAGGCTTCTGGGACTCTTGTTAAGACACATATAGAACTAGAAAAGGTTTAAATACAAAGATGATGTTCAAAAAAGAGACTAAATCGATTGGGATTTGCCAGCCTGGCAAAGAAACGAGGGGAAATTTTAAGAGGTACAAAGAAGTGAAAGCATCACAGAGAAAAAATATGCAAGGAAAAATCATTTGGTATTTCTAAAAATACAGGAATCCAAAGAAATCAAACAAAATGACAAGGCAGAGGGATTAAAACAGATAGGAGAAGTGTTGGGAGTTTTTTCCCCCACAGATTCTAGTTAAACAGTGGAACTCATTGGCAGAGGACAGTGAAGGCCAGGAGCATATACAAATATAAAACATGACAGGAAAGATGGATACAAGAAATGTCCATCAAGAACAACGAAACAAAATCCTGAAGAATCAGCAGCTGGCTCAGGAAGTCCTCCAGCCACAGAGTGTTGGAAACCGGGCAGACAAACTAGAGAAAACGTTCCTGTGTGTTTGCCTGGTCATACGCTTTTTCCCCAAACACGTGCTGTGGCTGACTGTTAGAAGTTTGATGGGTTTTTTGGACCTTTGTCCTGATCCAATATAGCAATTTTTATATACTTAGGTAGTCAGTGTCTCTCCCTGGACCTCTCCTTCATTGCTATGGCTATACATACTTTCTGAAGTTTCCCAGTGTAACCATACCTTCAAAGTGCATTTTGTCAAAGCTGGTGAATTTTCCAATATTTCCCAGGTCCATTCTTCTCAAGTTATCTATCGGGACTTTGTCTCCACAAATTCACTAACTTTGTCATATTTCTTGATAAAAGCTTTGGGATATAATGAGACTTCCTCTTCACTTGTGTTCTTTCTTAAAACTTATCAAAACAAAATCAACATTTTTTTGTGTGAGAAACAGGAAAAATATATTTTATATATTCATGTATATATTATATATTTTTATGTATTTATATATTTAACAATCAAACTGCAGTAGGCATGTTATGAGTACCAGTAAGACAAAAGCAATGATTAAAATAAATAAACAGAAAACTCCTTTCAGCAATTCGAGGACCATACTTGATACAATACATTTTTTTAACTAGCCAGCAGAAGTGAGAGCATGTGTAAGATGCAAGAGCTAAAACCAAAACTATAAGCCAGTGTTCAGACTTACAGAAGAAGGAAGTATGAGCAACTTAAAAAGCAACCAAGAACTGATAAATAGAGAAAATAATAAATGCAAATAAATCACAGCTGCAGAGGGAATTACAGAAAGTTAAATGTTTGATGATGTGAAATCTAAGTAGTTTAATTCTAAGTGTTAATTATTTCAAGTGCCTTTTGCAGCATGCTGAGTCTAGTGAAACAGTATGAATCACTGTCTAGCCTTAAATATGAACCATAATGGAGTTTATTTCAGTGATGGTGTCTGTTTTCCCATTTTCGTACCAAAGTAGTCTTCAGGTATTGTTTATTTAAGGGGTTTAAGGCCCTTCCCCTAGCTTCTGTTTTGTCTTTCTGCAACATAACAGCTCTTCTTTCACAAATGTCTTTTAAATATGTAGAAGTGTTATTTTTCATTCCCCTAGAGGGAAGAGCTGTCTTGATACAAATATTGATATCACTGGTTTATTACAGCTGCCAATAGTTTGGTCTCAGAATGGATTCATGCTGCACACCAAGCTGCAGCAATGTTTTACAAGAAGCTCTGCTTCAGATATTGGCTCCCACACATATGGGATTTGGGCATCGTGGTGCTGTTCTTGGTAAACTCAAAAAGCAAAACCAGCACTGAAGCTGTCATAATATGTTTTTTTTTCCTCATGCCTTGTTTCATTAGGCAGTCACTAATGATGTGCTGAAGGAATGGTTCAGATCCTTTAGAAAAAAAAAGAGATTCCTTTGCTTTTTTTTCCCTTTTTCTTGATTCATTGGTTTCAATAGAATAAACCACTTCTCAGTCCATGTTATTTATGCACCAGAATACCGGAGGTGAAAGGAATCCTTAGATGCACATACCCTAGACTTTCTCAGAGGTGAATTAGTTTCTCAGAGGAAATTCAGTTTAGATTACAATCAACAATTACACATGGACAAGTCTTTTATTCCTTATATTAGTAGTCTTCAACAATTTTAGAACAATTAAATCCCAGGCACAATTTGCAAGAATCACTACATCTCGGTGTGGTATTAGCTTTTGTGGATGCTATAGAGGAACTAAGTGGCAAGTTTAGGCTAATATTGCTTTTAAAGCACTACTTATGTGAGAATATGCCTCCTAACTTTCAAACAGAAAGGATATGTTAGGAACTTCCCTTAAGCAGTTACTCATATAAATCATAGTATAATGCTTGTCTATATCATTAGAAGACGAAATATTTACAAAAATATTAATTCTGTATTTCAAAATTCTGTGGGTAAGAAATGAGCTATTATTTGGCCATGAAGTGCGACATGCATTTAGGCCACTACGTAAACAACGATGGTAAAATATGACATAGATGTTATCTCAGAATCCACGAGGTGGCAGTGTCATAGTTTCCTTAGCTGCACCCTGAAACATTAATTTTCTTTTAAAATATCTAAATGTTATTGTGATATTTATTTAATATTTCACCTCAGTTCTGAAAAAATTTGGGGAAGTATTTGAGATCTCTCCTTCATTTCCAAAACCAGACAATGAAAAATTATTTTCCTAGGAAAAGGCAGAAAATGCTATGTAAAGATGAGGAGCCAGCTTCCGGTGAGGCATCTGTCATGTTCTTGGGTGTTCAGTGCTGGGATGCCTACAGAGGCTTGTAAAGGATGTAGCATTCCGACGTGATCATACCCTGCAGAAAAATCAGAACATCACACCCATCAGCCAGTCCTCAAAAACTACTTTCATTTACAGTAGTAAAACAAAAAAATAATGGCAATTTCTCCCTATTTCAGATTTATTTAGAAAGCCCTGACATTGTTATTTAGCAAAAATACCGAATGTTAGGCCTATGTTAGCTTATATCAGACCTCTTCAATAAAAAGCTCCTTATTTAGAAAGTGGAATACAAAATATGTCCCTATGTTCATGACAATATATCTGCATTGCATTTTTAAAACCACGAAGAAAGCAGAACTACTAAGAATATCTAAAGGGAGAGATACCCTTGTCCTCATCTAGTCTTCCCCAGGAAACACAACATCCCTATTGCAAATGAAGGAAAAGGTCACGCAGTATTTAACAAGTGGTTTCTTTTGAATTCCCTGGCTGCCATCGCCTTCGCACCCGCTGTCAGGCTGCTCGCGGGCTGGTTTGCTCTGTCCCCAGGGCTTGGGCTGTGGCCATCACCCCGGCCACTGGCTCCGTGCTGAGGCAGAGCCGGGTGGCCCACACAGAGCTGTCGTCACATTGAGAAGATTAATGCAATTGGGTAGGTCGCACCCGTCAGGGTCTGTCAGATTCCCAGGAGGATGATTAATTAATGTAATCTTATTCAAACACAGTATAGCAATTCCAAACTTTTCCACATCCAACATGAACTTTCTTCCCTTACTCTAGCAAGTCCTTCAATAAACACCAGGGATGTGAGGCCATGGACATGTGAATGGGGTTGTTCTCAGCAGAGCCGGCGCTGGGATTTCCCAGCCACCTCTTGGAGCAAGAGCTGCACTGTTGGCTAGCTCGAGCCATCAACTCCTTCCAAAATGCCCAGCTAGGCTCCATGGCAGCCATGGTCCTCTTCTTGAAAATTCACACCCATGATTGTACCTCTTCCTTCTCTTCTGACCATTCTTCAATGTGATTTTCTCCTCTTTCCTCTTCCAGCTCGCCACAGGGTTCTCCCTCTTAATCTCCTTCTCTGGTCACTCTCACCCACACATAACATCTCTACGATCCCAGCCACGGTCCCAGCTCTATTACCATTCCAGACTAGACCTCAGCTTGGTGATGAAGGCACCTGCCTGGAGATGCCTACTTGCAGGTTGTCTACGTGTGTGCTGAGTGCTCAGGCCTCGCTGTATGGAGGTGTCAGCCAGTTCAGAAAACTTTCAGATATCTAAAATGAGTCTCATCATCTGCAAGACATACTACATTCCTCTGTCTGACTCAGACTTTCAGCTTCTCTGTGGACATCTCTCATCTCCAGCAGCTTAGGTTAAACCCGTTTAAGACACAGCTTTTGGCCGCCTTCTGTCACCTGTGTCCTGCTGCAAGCCCAAGGCATGCCACCACCATGTGCCCTGCACAGGGTCAGCCTCACCTCGGACCTGCCTCCAGATGTTCACACCTGGCCCGTCTCTAAATCGCAGGTTCAGTCTGAGTGAGATCTCTGTAGCCTCTCCAGCCCATCTGTAGGTATTCAGAGCAGTGGTGGTCAGCTCTGGGACCAGGCAGGGGCATCAGGACAGCTAGAATCTGCTCTGAATCCCTCCAAAAGGCATGGAGGCTGCTTCCCATCCAGGAAAGATGTGCATGTGGTTTACATTCCAGCTGACGAAAAATCATCAAGGTTTGATTCGGAAATCCCTTACTGGAAACCTTCAAATTTAAAAATGGCAACTTGCTCCACGTCAAGTAAATGTTGATCAGACTGCTGGAACTGCCAGGATATGAAGAGCAGAAGAGAAACGATGCATTCCATGAGCCAAAATCTCTGTCATCTCTTGGTGTCCATTTAAGAACTATCTCCAAAACTACCATAGCAGAAGTAGATCGGTAGTCCAAGTGTCTCTCATTAGCCATACCTTTAATGAAACTTTAATGAAACTGTTAATTACCACAACTAGTGAATTTATCCCTGTATATTTTGCTGCCTCTTTAATCTTGGAAAAAAAAAAAAACAGAGAGAGAACTCCACAGTGAGTTCTAATGTTACCCTTAATAATGAGAAAAAACATCAGCAGTCTTGAGCCAAGAAATTTGGAAGCAATTTAGGAGCCGTGTAAATGTTGGGGTTTTATGTTTTCATCTGTGGATTTTGTCTGCTTTCTCCCTTAAAAAAAAAAAAAATACCTGCTTAAAAATCTCTTGGACAACATTGGAGATAACAACATTTAGCTTCCACTGAGACTTGATCTAAATTAATTGGGTTTGAAACTTCCATCTCTTCCCTGGTAGCACACAGGCAGAAAGGCTGGGTTCTTCTTGTCTGACTACCTCTGTAACCAGGAGACAGATAAAAAGAATTAGATGCCCTGTATCGTGTATGTAGTATATGAAGAAAAATAATGCAATTCGTATTTTGGATGCACTGAATTACATTCTCAGGCATTTTTCTCTGTGCTGCTGTTTGCTATGAAAGGAGACCAGATCGAGAAGATCCTCAGCTTGGGCATCTCAAAAGGCATGTCAAGTGAGCTGAGTCTTGCCTAGGTGAGGAGAGAGGCTGAAAGCAGAGGTGAAGTCACCCCTAACACAGAGGTCACACCACAGTGGGGTGATGGGGCTGGAGACCTTCCTTTCCTTCCTAAAAAGGAGCAGCCTTTCCTTTTTACCTCCATCCACACCTCCACCCCAGCCGCTCCCCTGACATGTTTGGGTTGAGATTAGGCCTTTTCCCTGATTAATGCCAATAGGATGTGTGCAATGAGACACATCACAGCCTTCTAAGATAATGTTAACAGTTATTACATCACTATGGTCATTAAAGAGCACTAACACATACGAGCAAAATGTTCTCAATACATTGTAGCTCCGAGAAAAGCATTAAAAACTACTTTAAGATGTAAAAGATGTGTCTAGTCTTGCACATTCAGAGGAAACTGAAAACCCCCAACAAATGGCCGATCTTCTGCACTGCCTTCAGTGTGACTTCTGAGAGTTTCTCAGAACTGAGGCTTTATTTCTCAGGGGACTGAGAGGACAGGCTGAAGTGACCTGGGCCCTTCCAAGCGGCCAGCTGACTTCGCAAGCCAACTTGACCAGGGTGACCTGCTTCATCTGGTGACCAGGATCCTCAAGGAAGATGATCCAAATAACTCTGATGTCTTCCCTGTTTCTCAGGAAATGGTTGCAGACAAAAATCCCTGGATTTCACCACCAAGTAGTTATGTGAGCAGCCGGCTATGCAAATAAGTTATTAATGTATAAATTAAAAACACAATATTGGCAAAAGGAGTGTTTTCAGAATTAGCATCATAACTCAAGGTCTCAATTTCAAAGCTGTCTTTTTAATTTATTTTCACATGAGGCTTACCTCCCTGACCTATTTATGCATCCAAAAAAATGTTTCCTTTAGGATTTTTGGACCTTCAGAAAAATAATTCTGAGTTAGACCTACTTTCCTCCTTCTGCTTCTCTAGAGGTTTCCTTCCTGTCTTACCTTAGACAAGACAGTGGTTTTCTCTGTTCCTCAGTCCTTCGTCAGTAAAATGAAGCTAATAGCACTTCTCAGCAGTGTTTTTTGGGGAGGATTAAGACAGCAGGTGTTTGAGATGTTCTTTGGTACATTAACATGGGAGACAGCTATAAGAGGGAAGAGCGTATGTGAGAAAGAAGAAAGAAAGGGTAACATCTTTCTTGTCTCTTAGTTGGGAGTCAAACTTTGGGAGGTAACGTGGGAGTCAATCAGAGCTGGATTTGTCCTGATGGTAATTGCAGCTTTTATAGGATCATTTAAATTGTCTGTCAAATGAAAATATTTCTGTATAATGAGCATGCTATTAAAAACACCCCTGCCAAACCGAGGGCAGACACAGTCACCATATCTATGAGGGACTGGCACAGACGCGCGGCTACTGCCGAGCCGGGTGAAGAGCAGCGCGTGACGCCTGAGCCTGCCCCGGCCCTCCGCAAGCGGGCTGGGCAGGTAGGCAGGGTGAGTATCGCAATTTAATTTGGAAGAAAGCATCCCCTTCCAGTTCCTCGCTTCTGATGCACTCATTATATGGCTAAATCTCCTGAGCTGGATCGGTTTTGCCCTACTGTTCCCCTCTTTCCTGCTGCCCAGTTCTCAGTGGGGTGCTTTTGTTCTTTCTTAGAGATAAAACTAAACCTATGAAAGTGACCAAAATCAGGAAGGTGTTCTTACAAAATCCACATTTTAACTTTGAATTTTGCCTTTGTTAAAAAACTCTCAGATAGCAGACAGAGGAAAGTGAAACGTGAAATTGCAGTGCTGAAGTAATCACTTTTGGTTTTGCGCAGTATTACCTAGAAACTCCTTGTTTCATTTGATTTGAAAATGTTCCCAAACTCAAAGTTAAACTTTAAACTCACCTGAGTCCTTGCTGGCATGTTAAACGTGCCTTCTCTCTGGATGTTTCACAGCAGCGTTACTAGCTCCCGAAGGAATAAAAGAGGTAACATGTTAATAATAGTACAAGGACAGTCTGATTTTTACTTTTTTTTTTTCATGAAGAACCATATTGCTATCAGTATAGATGTATTGTTAAGGACACAAATATTTCCTGGCTACACATTATATGGGTGTGCTCCTGTCTAATTTAAAATAATGGGATTTTAACGTTGACTTCATTCTCCGTAGTATTAGATTCATAATCAGCACATGTGTCTAATTAAATTATGAAAGTTATTGAAAGGAATAATCTCCTATCAAGATTCTTATGAGTTGGGCTGTATCCTAAACCAGTCTTATGAAATACAGCTTTTGGCAAATACCATATACTTACATCATTACAGAATCAACAATGTTATTCTAAAGTCAACTTTAAAATGCACATTTTTTAATGATCATGAACCAAATCCAGGCCTGACTTACAATAAATTGGCTTGGTCGCAGAATATATTTCTTTATCTTTAAAAATGTATCAAAATCGGTGTTGTACATGAAATGCAACACATTCTAAATCACACCTGAGAAACAGCTTGTATTAAGCAATGTTAAGTAAAAAGCCACTATGAGATTTTAGAACTGTATTCTTCTTCTTCATGGCCATGTAGAAGACAAATTCGACACACTCATATGTGCATAAAGGACCTGGTTTTCCAAATCAACAAATAATTTCGTGTATAAGCCCCTAGAGGTGGTGAAAAGATGATAATGATGATGAAACCTAGACATAGTTCTCCAAAACTAAGCATGCCAGGCAAATTTCCACTATAAACTACATCAATCTGATATTTTGCCAAAGACCTCCACTATGGTAGTTATGGAGAGCTAAGATGCAAGCTCCCAAGTCTGCAAACACACATGTACGCAATTGATTTCATTACCGAACATGCTCTGTATTGCTTCTCCTTTGCTTCTGCTTGATGCCTGGTCAATGTTATGCCAAGGAAATATAGGTCAATGCAGGATCTGTTTTCTCCTGTACTCCTCGGTATTTTGAAGAAGTTTTACAACAATAATTTCTGCTTTTAAAATGCTTTCCTTTTTCTCATGTGTTGAAAAAATTATTAAGGGGAAATCTTTGAGTTAATCTGATAACAGGTGAAATGCTATAGATGCAAGGAGTAAGTAAGCAGAAAATAAAGAGATTTTTTTTCTTAAATCTCTCTCAGTTTCGCTCCTCTGAGATACGGCTTACAGCAGCATTACCTTAGGCAGTAGCATTCTGAGATGCTTTCAGACAAAGGAGAAATCTGAAGGTGACGCTTCTCTTTCAATGTGCAGGAGCTCACCAACGGTAACACTTGGGCAAATGGTACACTGCGGACCTGCATCATGATCTGCAGGTGTGATGATGAGTACGATCACAGAAACCAGGCTGCAAACGGCTGTGGCACTCAGCATCACCAGACTTAGGTATGTGCTTAATTTGAAGTATCTGATTATCTGTAATGAAGCTTATGTCCTTCAAAACTAGGCTGAATCAGGACTGTGTTTGTTCAAGCATGCTCACATGTGTGTTAGTACAGTCACACCCTTCCCCTGCTCACCAGGTGCACACATAGCTGGAGGCAGGATTTGTCCCTGTGCTTTTAAATAGGCAGATTTTCTGTTTTCAATGATCTAGCTGCTATGACCTTTGTAAACACAAATAGTAAACTAGAGGGAATAAAAGGCTGTAACTGAGTCATGGGAATCGGACTGAAAAGAGATTTCAGGAAAATTTGCAGCAGTGGGTTCAAAAATAATCCTGGAAATATCATAATCAGAGAGATTTTACTACAAGACAAATGTAACATGTTTGCTGTCAAAATAAGAGTGGGAAGCGCGTTAAAAATGTACTGAAAAGAATGTCAAGAAACAGCTATACTTATCAGATCATTTTAAGAGAACTAAATGTGCAATACCAGTGAACATACGAATATAATATACAGCAAATTCCTCACTTTGCCAATATCTGACTTTTGAATCTCATCAAGTTCATTTCCAGTTAAACAAGCAGATCTACTGTGCCAAAGTGGCATGCATATGGTATCGGATTTGGATTTTGCTACCGTGCTTTACCAGAAGCAGTTCACGATGACCTATGGTAGAAAAGTCCTCCACGGCGCATGCTGGAGAGCCTTGGCTTCTGTTGTGTGAGCTCAGTGAACGCACCAAGGGCTACTGCGCCTGAATCCACCTCAGACATGTGAGCATAAAATCATAAAGACCATTCAGCTTCCCATTCCTGAAATGGTTTCTTTTTTTTTTTTACATTCAGGGATACTCTTTCAGGGATTTAACATATTTCAACACCGTTAGGAAGGGAGGCAAGACTAAGGTGAGGAGCATTGCTGCAATCCACACCGCCTCCTCCCAGTTCCTCTACTACTTTCCAGAGGGTGAGGTGCCTCCTCAGTTTAAACTAACGTATATCTCAGCTGCTGCAAGCCCACCCTCCTCCTTAGTCGCTGATCTTGTCCTTTTGCAGGCACCAGCACTCACGTTACCGCATAGCAGATGGATTCGAAGAGCTGATCTGTCTGTAATCTAATCTTTGTTCTTCTGAGTGATTAATCTTTGCTGGATTCCTGAACTTCATGTACAAGCTTCCCACCTGGTCACTGAGGCGCTGAGGCTGGCACAACAGGGACACGGAACCATGGCAATTCAGACTTCAGATGCACTAACCCTGTTCATATTTTTCTCCGTTCTCAAGCAATGCAGTTAGTTGGCGTCTACATGGTTCAGATTTTGGAATCGCTCAGTTGCAGTCTTCCATTACAACCAGAAAGATAAATAATGAGAAAAAACCCATCAAGTTAAAAAAAGCACTTCCCTTTGCTTAGTCAATATATAGAGAAAAGAAAGTACCTGTGGTACACAGCACAGTTAATGGCAATGTAATTGTGTGATTCCATATCAATGGAGAGCTGCCCAGGGTAGTGCAGTGGTTCGAGATTAGGATTTCTAGCTGCGGACTTCTATTTCTGGCTTTGCGACGGACTTTTGCAACCTTCAGCCACTGGCTGAAATTTCTTCTAGTGCCATTGTTGACCCTCTTACAAACAAACAGCAAGTACGTATTTAGCTTGCAGAATCTATGGGCTTAGTTAATAAATGCCTAGATAATTAATAAATAGCCATAAAACGCAGTGATGATCAAATCTTTGGAGCCTACAGTTCTAAGTAGCAATTGCGATATTTAGCCTGGTTTCCAGAGAGGCAGAACAACCGTCATGGCCATGCTTTCTCCAGAGCCAAATCACCTAGTCCACACTGCCTGTCCCTGCCCACCATGTGCTTTCTGAGCTCAGAGAAGACAGAAGTGAAAGATGGATTATACCAGAGAGACTTCAAAGGACAAAATAGACACAGGGAACCATACCTCAGGCACAATCCCTTCCTTGAACTGCCTCTGGCATTTGCAGCCAGGATGCCTTCCAGTAAACAAGGGTCTACAGGAATTACAGTAACACATCACCCCAGCAGGCTGTTCTGTTGAAATTTTACCTTTGGATCACTGGTCTGTAAGACAGTTGGGTTGGGTGGAGTCATTCTGGGCTCTTTTTTTGCATATAACCCTTCCAGGGAGACTCAGACTGAGATACTGCCAGTCCGCGTTGCAGGGTCCTGTGGCAGAAGGGTACCTGGTACCCACCACTGCTAAGCTCAGGTCTAGAGATCTTTGTCTCACGTGTTCTTAAGCATGAAATGAATTCCTTTCCACTATCTTGCTCCTTGTGAAATCGTTTACTCATGAGTAAGCCTCGCTAAGTCGGAAGTCTCTGGAGTCTCAGAATGACATTTGCATTTTATATTCACTCCCAAAGGTGTGAATGAGTGCAGCAGAGGACAAAGAGCAAATTCACTGATGGCACTGTATAGCTGTGGTGGAATATATTATAGTTTGTTCCTACAGAAATGCATAGTAGACTCATTTTTGATTCTGCAGGTTTAAAAAAGGTGCTTAGATCCAGATTCACAGAGACATTTAAATATCTTGGCCATATCGAAATTAAATAGGAGACAAATACCTAGGTGAATCTGATCTTTGAACTCCATTTTACTACCTGCAGTGATGACAAATCATTTCTTAAGCTCTGACCGCAAGTCACAATCAAAGCCATAGTACTGACCCGCGTCCCTTAGTGTGTTCGGGATGCACTACTGCCAATACGTAGAAATATAAATCTTCGCATGTTTTCATTTCTCATCTTTACATGTGAAAGTTCAACTTAAACATAACCTTGAAATTCATTTTTCTAACTATGTGTTTGTATTCCCGGACAAGAGATAGTGTTTGCTCATCAGCTCCCTATCTTGAAACACGTCAGAGCTGGGAAGCACATGCCAATACTCTCCCCAGTACGTGCCAGTTTTCTTGCCGAATAGATCACCCCGACAGACTCTCATTTACACTTTTGAGTTGTTTTTTCCAGTGTCGTCAGCTTTCTAAAATGCGCCACACTATCACACTTATGCCAGACACTTTAAAGAGAGTGCGGAGGACCAGCTCCTTTTGGACAGGGGAGAGAAGCAAGGAAAAGTTATAAGAAGAACAGGACGATAAATAAGAAGGTCATAGTTTCTTTTTCACCAGTTCCTGCACTTTAAAGGTGCTTCAAGCCTCTGGGAAGCCGTTCATGGTGCACACACATCATTGCAAGCACAGCAAAGGGAGTATCCGAGGATTATCAAAGCCCTGCTGCAGTGTAGCTGTCTCATACAGCTAACCTAAAATAACATGGCATCGGCATGGTCAAAGTGGAAAGGAAACATCTGTTTCTCCTTTTTATGTTAGTGACAATCCATTTGTTAGCTTTAGAACAGCACGGGCTGACCCACTGATAACAGCTCCGGCGCTGGCTGTTCAGCCCAGGCAGGTGCACAGGGACCTGAGGGGCGGACTAAGAACAGATAACGTGGGTCTATCCTTAAGAGGATGAACAATGCACTGAAATCTTTTTCTTTATCACTTTCTTTCAAAACTAATGAGGAAGATCCTTCCAAACCTGGTGTAACTGTAAGGATGCACACTGATTAACTGATAACCAACTGAAGCCCGGTGAGTAGTATGATGTGTAACCATGCTCCTCTCTCTTGGGGCTGGCACTGCGTGTGCTGCCTCTCAATCTTCCTTTTCTAACTACCACTGAGCATTAATTGAAGTAAAGGCCATTCAAGTAAATGGCCAGATTTCCAGGGACTTCAAACAAATGGGATGGGATCAGTCAGAACATCTGTATCGCAGGTTAGCTTTTAGCAACTTCATCTTTCAGGGAGCAGGAGAAGGGACCGGTTTTATTTTCACTTGGTGTCATTTCTAGTGTGTTGCTCACGTAGATGAAATGAGGATGCAATAAGTATAACCTCACCTCTGCCCTTCCTACACTTTTCTTACTGAATCCGGCTGTCTTTTTTTGCTATCTGTTGTCAGTAAAAGATACTGCGGAGGAAGAATCTCACAAGTTAAACACATAAAAGTTTACACGCTGCCTCGATCACACATTTGCTTTTTGCAGAGGATTGGTTTATAGCTAGGTTAGATGTCTTTATTACTAGTGCCAAAAAGTCCATAGGAAGGAGGAGACAGAGAAACAAATTGTGAAAGTGCTGCTGATGCAGATTAGCGGAAGACCAGCTAACTGCTTTCTAAAAGCATTTTGTTCTGATGTACAGCTTCGTCCATATACACATCACGGTGACATGCCAGGCCCGAACTAGATACATTCAATACTTTATTTATTTTTCCTTTCAAAATGTTTTGATGTAAGGTCTGACATTCTTCCCATGGTTAATCATGAAACTGGGCAATGTTTCTTACAGTTCCTCGTACTTTACTCATGCAAAACATTCATCGATTTAAATGGCATGATTAAGGGGAGCAGAGTTGGGGCCAAAAAAGGAAGCATGCAAAGGGAAAATCGATGTCTCCAATAACTTCTGTTGGAATATGGAGCCTTTCACTGAAAATCTGGTTTAAATCAGTAGCTGCTGAAACTCATTACCAGAAAAAAGATGGGTACTCTGGTGCAGGCCCTAGTGTTGAGACCTTCAGTCTCTCAGCAGCTCCTCAAGTGTATGTGGCATTGCTCGGTGCCTCAGTTTCCCAGTACCTCTGAAAGACGATGCCACCATCTGCCTTACAAACGTCGCAAGGGAGAGACCTCAACTCTTGCTAGTTTGAACCCTGTAGGATGCACATACAGAGGGAAATGGCCATTTGATGGTCTAGATGAAATGAGGTCATTTATTTCAAATTACACGTGGACAGATACTCAGAGCAGAGCCAGCATCGACGCTATGACAGGGGCAACACCGGCTGAATTTGTTCTCCACTACACAGCCTGGGGGTCCGGGGACAAGCCTAGAGACGCCAAAGCCCTGCCCTCTTGGGGTCAGGCTTTGGCATCACTGAGGCGCAGCCACCTGACGGTGCCCAGCGGCCGAGAGCGCAAAAGGAGGCGCCTGCCCGCCACCGGTACCCGCTCGGCCGGACTCCGCCCGGGTGCAGGATCAGGGCCGCCAAGGGCGGCCGCGGCGGGTCCCCTCGAGGCTTTGCCCGTCTGGGGAGCGACAGCCATCCCTTCTGCCCCCGGGCTGGGGGAGCCTGGCCGGGAGAGATGGAGGGGAAGGAGGGCCGGAGGGAGGGAAGAGGGAGGGAGGGAAGGAGGCGCCCCCTCCCTCCTTCTCCCCGCCGCGCACCCGGGCTCCTGCGATGTGGTGAGTCACCGGCAGGTCAGGACCGCGCCGGAGGGGCGGAGGGAGCCGAGGGGACCGGCTGATTTACCGCTGGGAGCCGCCACCAGCGCGGCGGAGGCGCCGGAGGGAAGGGCGCGCAGAGCCGCCCCGCAGCCCAGGTGCCGGGCGGGAGGGCCCTGCCCGCCGGGGCGCGCAGCCCCCGCCGCCCCCAGGTAGGGAGGGCAGCGCGGGGCCGGGGAGGCTGAGCCCGCGGGGGGCGGAGGGGGCTGCGGGGCCGAAGGGAGCAGGCAGAGCGGCGCGGGGTCGCGGAGGTGCGCCGGGCTGCGCCCCGCTCCGCCCCGCTCCGCCCCGCCCGGGCTGGGCCGGGCTGTGCCGGGTGCCTGGGCGCGGACGGCGGGAGCCAGCCCGCCGGGGTGCAGCGCTCGCCCCTCCGGCGGCGGTGCCGGCGCGCAGCCCGCTCCGCTCCGGTAAGGGCCGGCAAATGCGGGGAGGACGGGGCGAGCCGGGGAACGCGGGAAGCGGGATGAGCCGGGAGCGGGGAAAGGACGGGGAGCGGCCCGGCTGCTGCGCTGTGCCCCGCCCGGGAACTTCACGGGAGCGCCGCGCCCGGAGCCGCCACCGCCGTCCCCGCCGTCCCCGGGGCAGGCAGCCTCAGCGCCGGGCGGGCAGGTGAGCCGCGGTGCGGGGCCGCCGGCACCGGCCCGCCGGGGCTCCGCAGGGCGCCCGGAGCAGAGGACGCCCGCGAAGTCGCCGCGGCGGGCAGGGCTCGGCGGGCAGCGCTCCCGGGGCTGCTCCGCCGCGGTAGGAGGCTTGCGGCGGCCGCGCAGGCTGAGCGCGCTGCGCTCCCCCATTCCCTCGCCCGTTCCCGCTCCGCGGGCGCGGTAGGAGCGCGCAGCGGAGCTGGCGGCAGCAGCGCCGGCGGCTGGTTGCGGCGGGGCTGTCCGCAAGTGCGACGGGGAAGTTCCAACTCGGAAACGGTGGCTCCGAGGTGTGGGTCTGTGGTGGCCAGTCCGACCGCCTTCCGTGAGGCTGAGGTGTCGGGGTGAGCCTGTAGGATTCCCCAAATTAGGGGGTTATTTCTATACAGCGTTCGCAGTCTTCCTTGCGCTCATGTTGCGGTTTGGGTTTTGGGCTTTTTTTCCATTTTTAAAAAGCAGGATTTGCTTCAAATGATAAATAATTGGCACCTTATAATGGCGTTCCACCACTGTTTCCATGTCGGTGTTAAATTAGGTGGTCTTTGGCTTTATAAAACTCAGTGAGCTCCTTAAAAATCGGAAGTTTTGCGCACAGTTCTTAAAATAGGGATTAATAATCGAGCAACAGTGATGTTTAACAAACTGTGCGTTTGTAACCTGCAGGAGGTTAAGTTGCAACGCTTGCTTTTTTCCAGAGAACCTATGGCATGTGTGGTAGTTCATTTGCTTTCATCCTACAGGTGCTTTTTGCATTGTCCACCAGAAAAAAAAAAAAAGACAAAAAAAAAGACGATGATGTCTTCCCTCTTCTTTTTTTCTTTCTTTTTTTTTTTTTTTTTTTTAGAGAATGAGGTTTGGATTCATAGTCAGGCAAGATAGTGTGTCTCATATGTTTCTCTAAGAGCTGGTTAAATGTTTACAGATCATACACTGCGAGAGCAAAAAGCTAGCCTTTGGCAGGAGCTGCTTGTTGAAAACAAAGTAAGTTAGAGAATGACTGTATCGCTTGTTCTCTGTGTGCTCTAATCCTTCTTCAGCACTGCATGATTCTTTTTTGACTGTCTCCTAATACAAACTGAATCATTTGGAAGAAGGAATATTTTGTAAAACATTCGTCTCTCTGTTTATAGAAAAGAGTGTCAGATTCTATGCCTTTTTAGTGGGTGGGGAGTTAATTGTCTGCCTTTATTATCTTATAGGGCTTTTTTTTTCCTTTTTTTTTTTTTTCCCTCAAAGGATACCCACTGCATAGCAGTTCTTCATTGATAAACTAAATTGCACTTGTTGTGGCTGGAGAGTGGTTCGTGGAGGTGGTGTTTGCTCGGGGCAGATGGCAGTGCAGCCTCTAGATGCACACTGAGTCAGGGCAAGCCAGCCAGAAAGCCAAAACTCAGCAGAGGTTCAATGGACAGTTCATGAATGCAAAACCGAGTGGAGAACATTGTCCTCCCCGGACTGCCTTTCCCATCCTGATTTTCCTGCATTTATGGTTTTCTGGTACCTTAGCTGATGATCTGTAACCTCCTCCTGCTGGTCCAATGCAATTGAAGGGGCCCAACCCACCTACTCTCATTCTTCTCTGATCTGCGAGTGACTGCTCTGTGTTTTTCAACTCGGAGGAGAAATTCAAAGCCTGCTGCCTCCCTGCTCTGGCTTCCAGGAGTAACTGGCACAGCTGGCTGCAGTGCAAGAGCAGCAGCCTTGCCTTCCCAGCCACAAAGGGAACCTGATGCTGGCCACATGCTGTGCTGGGGTAGCCAGAGAGCTTGAGCCACAGCAGTGGGAGTCGCAGACCCCTGGATGATCTGCTTTGTACCATGATTGCTCTGTGGCGGTGATGTGTCTAGACTTCAGGCAGAAAGCAAGGCATGTGTGTTTGTGGAATATCTAGTGTTAGGGAAATCCTGCTTGAACTCTCTCAGCACCACAGAAATACATCGTTTCTTGAACAAGAAAGCAATAGAGTAGCTGAATAGGGTTCTCTGAAACTTCAGGAACATGAAACCCAGAAGGGAGTTACAGAATCTTTTTGATGCAGAAGAGAAGGAACGGATTGCAGCGTGATACTTCAAACAAACCTTCCTAAGATTTTGGGTGGCAACCACACCTTGGTGGCTGGTGCCTGTGAAACTTGTGTCCAGGCTTCCCACTCCTGTCTCCCCATCGCTGCCTCGCTGGCTGCCCTTCAAGTCAGGGACATGATTCCGTGTTTCATTAGGCTGTTACCATCAGCCGAGCCATCAACCTGTGCATCTTGTCTGCTATGGCCACAGTCTGTGATTTTTTGCCTCCCACACCGAGTTTGTAGCCAGTAATTAAACCCACGGTCATGCAACGGCAGCTGCCACATGGTCCCAAGCAGCATGTCATCGCTGAGGAGGCAGGACCACGGCTCCGCTGAGGAGTTCATGGATGGCAGCTCTTTGCCTATCCCTCCCCACGCAGCCAAGCCAGGAACATTTCTGTTGTTCTCTCCTTGTAAAAATGTTGCATTTTTCTAGGCAATGGTTTTAACAAATCTATATCTCATACACAGCGACTGATGCGAGCGCGTTAGCAGAAGCCATTTTTAAATCAGTTTCCTTACCCAGGGGAAATGTAGTATAGACAGGGCCTTCAGGAAACGAATAATTAGGTGACCTTTTTCCCCCCAGAATATCAGGTCTGTTTTATGTAGAGCTGTTTGAAGTCACACAAATTCTCATTACTCTCCAAATCTCTAACCTTGCCTTGTTTAAGATACCTTTTAGGAAATCAAATCAGTGTTTCAATCTAATTTCCAAAGGCATTCAAACACATGGTATGTGTGCTAACTTGTTTCCTCTAGCATTAACAAATCTAGCAAATTGCCAAGCTATTTGCCTTCAGGAAAACTATGATGTTGTACAAGAAGATAAAGTATTTTTTTTTTCCTCCAATTTCAAACATTAGAAAAATAAAGGAGAGGGAAAGTTACGAGATCAAATTGGACTAGGATATAACTCCTTTGAAGGAAACAGTGTTCCCAAGTAGACTGCCATTTTTTTTGATCTGCTCTGAGACTTTTTAGTCACGTTGTGATCTTTTTCAGTCACTTGATGTGGCTGGATGGTGACCAAGTCCCCTTGGCTCAGATGGACCTTCCTTGAATTAGTTGCGATTGAGTACAAGTATCAGAGTAGAAAATACAAGTGGAGATAAAGAATTTGAGGGGTTTATAACCCTCAAATTTTAAGGGTTTTATAACCCTTGTGTTTTAAGGAGAGGCTGTGTGCATACCCAGGCGCAGGGTGCATGTGGTGCAAATGGGGAGGCAGTGGATGCTCTGAAACCCCTCTCCTCCACCTCTTCCCCCTGGCACACTGGTCTCCAGGGAAGCAAATGCCTTGGAGCATTTCATTTTTCAAGCAGGTGTCAATAACAGAAGAGTTTCTGTAATGCTGAGGAGTTTAATAAGCTCAAAATACTTAAGCAAAATGCTTTTTTTTCTGCATCCTACAACTCCATGAGTCTCTTCTGCTTATCCCAAGAAAATGAGCATGCAGTTGTCCTTTTGTATGGAAGGCAGCCGAGGGGGTCTTGCTTGAATTCATGATAAATTTGATCGCAAATGCATGCGAAAGGAAAATTGCCGAGTGCTTTCAGAAGATTTTCATTTTGCTCAAGCGTTCACACCACGGCCATCACCATGGTATTTGATAGCTATCCATTTTGTTGTGTATGTTGCAGCTTTCACCTCCCTTC
Source organism: Tauraco erythrolophus (assembly GCF_009769465.1). Classification (NCBI taxonomy): domain Eukaryota; kingdom Metazoa; phylum Chordata; class Aves; order Musophagiformes; family Musophagidae; genus Tauraco; species Tauraco erythrolophus. Next base: position 29,558,355 of record NC_141468.1, on the reverse strand, counting down.
GAAGGGTCACATTGGCATATCTTTTTTCCTGTAGTCACAGAGAAATAACTATTTCTGTGTAAGTTGCTTTCCTCTACCGTAGCTCCTTCATTTTGACGTTTATCCAACTAAGCAGTATCAGAATCTTTTTGACATGTACGGGTATCATTTCTGCAAAGGATCAGTGACCTAGCTTGATAAATGTAAAAAATCAGCAATATAACTAAATATGTGACATTTATTGAAATTCATTCTTTGCCATGGAGCTACTTTCTTTCAAAAATATTGAGAATAGTAAGGGATTGCAGCTGCAATTTGATTAAATCTACAGTTGTTACCATTTGCCTTCTGAAAATTGATTCCCTCCCCTCCCTGTCCCCCAGTTTGACATGCTTATTGATTAAAAACTCTGCGCTGGCCTAAGCCCGCATAGATTTGTTAGTGTTTATGTGCTTCCCATGCAAGTTTGGACAGGCTTTCCAGCGTGGAAGCCGACTCTACTCCTAAGCTATTGGAAATGGTAAGGTTCCTTAGCAATTGTTTTAAACTATATGATGACACATCTTTGAACCCCATTGTACCAAAGAAAAATACCTTCTGACTGGAGAGAGATTTCCTGTTTATGTGTGTGTTTGCTGGAATTAAGCCTTCCCCTGTGTGTTGGCCGAGTATTTTTTTTTTTTTTTTGTGGTTCAAAATGGCAACACGGCAAGTCACCTCCAGAGTTTATTTTTTGGACAGGATACAGGTCTTTTATTTTCAAAATAGCATGGCGCTGGAGTGGATGATGAAGCGTAGGGGCCTCTCAGTTACACTTCTACAAGCAGACTCGGTTAATTGAGGCAGCACAGTTATAAAGACAGCTAGATGTAGGCAATAAGTAATTAACTTTTATTGACAATTTTATACAATGTGAGCTGTTCGCTTCCCACACAGGAAGTTTTTGGCTTCGGGCAGATATTCTTTCAGCATAAGGATATGAAATTTGCCAAATGTATCATTTATTTTATTAAACGATTAGAATCATAGCTTTGGTTGTGACTGAAGAGAGTCCCGTAAAACCTTTTGGTTCTCTTTATAGAGCGAGGAGTAGCCCCATCGGTGATCTCTGGGCGAGAGCCCAACTGCAGGAGGATTGCATGCACTACCTAAAGGGCTTTCAGCTGGGTGGACATGGGCAGGTGACCAGAAAATAAAGCATATATAACAGTCTTGCCTCCTGCTATCTGGGGTGCCTATGTTTGTGACCTCGTAATGTGCCTCTGCACGCTGCATGCCACAGCTGAACCGCCTTCAGAGGGGAGAGTTGGTGCCAGGAGACTCAAAATAGGCGTTTCGCCTATAACAGTAACGAGGCTGGACCACCCCGAATTTAGGCAGTAAAGTTATAGTTATTTATTAAATACAGTGTTAAGGTTTCTGGTTTGCTTCAAATGATGCTCATTTTAAACAACTGTCTGGGACTGGGAGGAACCTGGACTAACGGACTGATTACACCGAGTGTTTTGTGAGGGCTGAGAGCCACATGGCCCTGGTGTGGGATGTCCACATCCCAGCCCCAGCTGTGCCAGCCGCTGCCCCTGCCCACATCTGTCAGAACATTGCCCTCAGCTGAATTCCAGTCCCTCCATCACCCACCACAGGGGCTCGGACCTACAACATGTGGGTCTTAAGCAACTTGCTTTTCATACCTCCTTTCGTGGTTGTGCTACTTGCCTGGTAGGAACCACGAGAAAGCCTCTGGCCTCATGGTTGTCTGTGGGACTTTTGGCACTGGTTCTTCATGGATGCTGGGTTTTTCTCTACCTTTGTGTGTGTTTGCACAAGTGTTTGCAAAACGGATTTCCTCGCCTTCAACTTTAATAGAAGATTGAGGTATCTTTGCCACATGAAATTTTTCTCATTAATATTTGTACAAATAGATCATTCCTACAGGAACTATTATTTTTTCTCTAAATTTTGTGGAAACAGAAATCCTTTCTGAGCACATCTAATGAGCAGATGAAAACACTTACCATCTACAATTAGAATTCCAAATTTACTTATGTTTAAGAGATATTACTTCTTTTGTTTATTTTTTCGTTTGAACTGGATGCTGAAGCTCACCTTTCATTTACTTTTTTTTTTTTTTTCCATACTGAAACTGTTCTAGCTAGCAGGGTTTCAAGGTTGGCAGAGGTCTATTGTGCCATGTGAATGCCTAGAGACATACATGGCTTTTTATTGTTTTGGTTTTAGCTTTACAATGAATAAGAATACTTTTTGCATTGATTGGCCTAAACTAAATCACCAACATTTCAGGACCATTAGAGATATTTATTAAGACATTGGAGTTTGCTTCTTCCTCCCCTCACACCCACCGCATGGATGATGCTATGAAGATAAAGGTAGCAGGTTTCTAAGTAACCCCAGCCTTTGAGAAATTTCCCAAATCTGGGGGTTGTCCAAATGCATGACTTGAAGAGAACATGTTTTACTCTCTAAAACTGAAATAATTTCACAGGCTTCAGTTATCTTCACATATATGCTGGGGTAACAGAGGCTTGGTTTTCTCTCTAAGACTGTTATAGAGCTAAAATTGTATTAGGATTTCTGCTATGGGAATTATAGATACTCTAATCTGTGATTATATATCCATGTATCGTTCTGGGTATTATTATATCATTTTCATGTGTCTTCATGACATATGTCTTCTCATCCAAAAATACCAGATTCTACTGGTTAGGTCTGAGAAAGCAGAATAAAGCAGAGAGAGGCAGCTTTACTGAAGACAATGAAAGGTGTTGGTAGTTGAATTCATGTCAAAAGTTGATTAATTCCTCTTTTCTAATGTCATAGAAAATGTTAAATGGATTACTGGAGTTATATTCAGTTTTCCTGTCTACTTCTAGAAAGTGGGTACTAATTTTAAATGTTACATATTACTGGCCTGCAAAACCTTTGCTTAAACTCTTTAGGTTTATTGCTTTTGCTCTTTGGATTAGAGGCTAATATTTTTCCTGGGGAAAAATGTTGCTTATTAATACTCGGTATTTGATATCATTCTTACAAATGCCCAAAGCTGCAGTAAAAAAAATACAATTGCAATATTAGTAATGCTTTAAAAAGTAGATAGCATGCAAACAGTATTGGACTCCAGTGAGGCAGTGAGCCCATGTGAAGCTCCCTATGTGATTAAGCACTTATGCATCACAGAATATAATCCAAACTTCACTCTGAAAAATGTGTTTACCGTCCATTCAAATCGGTGGAAAATGTTGTGCGCGTTTGAGGATGCAATTTAGCCCACAGTAGCTGATTGAAAACTTTATCTTAACTGTTGTTTAACCGTTCTGAAGAAAGAAACCTTCAGCAACCCCTTTGCTGTTGCCTTTCTGTACGTGTTCACGGACAGAGTGCTGCATGATAATGAGTTTTATCCTTGTTTGTGTTTGCAGCGCTTCCAAATAGTAAATGGGGGTGTTCCCCCAGCCAGGAGGTGGGTACCTGTAATTAAACTCAGAGTGTCCGGATACAAGTAAATTCCATCACATTCAATGGTAATTATGTTGAGAACAGGTAGAGGATCCACACTTGCACTATGGCTTTATTTCTGTGCTTTGTTTTCTCCTTTTCCTAGTATTTAGTGTTTATTAAGTATGTTGTAGTCAGAATCTGAAATTCCCAAATGTCTGTTTTTCCTGCTAGTGCAAGCGCTGGCCTTACGTATGATTCACCAGAGAACGTGGCCCAGTGGCAACATTTCACTGTGTCCTTTTGCCTTCTCAGATAATTAAATAGCCCCTTGACTGGAGATGTCCTCTCCTGTGATGTTCTCCAGATCTCGCCAGTTCTTCACCTTGGCTCGTCAGTCAGATTTCCAGGATGGGAAAATCCTATTGAATCTACTCCATGTGGGAACCTTACTATAAGTTTTTTAACTATCCTATGAAATTTTATAGCAGTTCTGTTCGTGCTTCAGAACTGCAGTATGTTAAAACCCCATTACATTTTATCTTCCGTTAAATCCCATAGAATTCAGTTACTCTTCTTTGTATCAAATTCCATTGGATTTCTGTCCTTATTATCCCAACCTTATATATACAAAAGAGATGGATTGCAAGGCATGGCCGTTTGTGAGAAAGAGATGATTCTCTCCCTCTCCTGGTTATATTCAGAAAGACTTGACCAACAAGAGTTATCTTTTTTTCCCGGGTAGCTATGGCAGGCTACATCAGAGGAGGAGCTCTGAATGCAGAGCGTCCTAACAAAAGGTGGAAGAGATGAGAGCAAGCCAGGAGGTAGATAAAGTCAGCACAGAGTGTGTGAAATCACAAAAAACATTAATGATGTTCTAATGGCAGAACTGAATCTCATGTTTTTCTCCAGGGCTAAAAAGGGAATACACCGTGCATGGCTGTTATCAGTCAGGAGGGCTGTTTACCAGCTCTTTGGAGTTTTTTTTCTTTCTGAAAACGCGTTTACAAAAATAAGTTTGTGTTTGTTCTTCTTCAGATGTAAGCTGCTATGATAAAATCAGCTTGGGGAGAGCTCAGAGACATCTTTGCTGCTTCCAGAAAATTGCTGTGTGGTTAGGGTTTTTTTTGTTTGTTTTCAAATTAAGAGGTTTTCATATAACATGCTTTGAAAGAACTCCTTTTATGCAAATAATACCACACTTCTCTCATAAACTAAACACAGGCTGGGCCAACCTCTGCCTGCTGATAAGCACGCGTGGCTTCCAAAGTTCCCCTGGCTGCAGTGGGAGGGCTCCCTGCTTATCTGAGGAGAGTATGCCCCCAAAATCCCTACAGGGCACAAAAATAAGGTAACAACCAGTGAATTGTTTCCACAGTATGAAAAGCCTTTCAGGAGGCAGCAAAGAGCAATAAGAGGTGGCTAAAGGATGAGAAAGTACCCCTTTCCCTTCTGGGAAAGGCAAATCTGAAGGTAGGTTATTTACCGAGACCTCTGTTGCATGCTATTAATAGGGGTGAAAGCCCATCAGGCAAATATTTGACTAGGCATGGTTTATAGGGATTTCAAAGACATATGAAAAGATAATGCCGGGGTCCATTAGGTAGCTACTTGGAAATGCAATGTAGGTTAATTCAGTCTTTCTTTAAAGAGTAATGATTATCTTCATTAACAATATATAAGATTTTTAAAGATTCACTCTTCTGCACCTATCATCCCTGTTAAGTTATGCCTTCTGCATCTCAGTATTTACCCTGTATCATCTATTGCTCATTTTAAATGAGGTAATATTGAGATTTTGTCATGTCAACAGATCTGCTGCCTTTCAGGCTGTTTTAAGCACCCCGTTTTCTAGTCCTTAGTCAGCTCAACTATCACAGGAATCGATGAGAATATTGTTTGCATAAAGACTGCAGAGTCAAGTCTTGGAAAAGGTGGTGGCTTCACCACTTACTGTTATAAGTAAAGGAATGTTACTTATCCTGACAGCTTTTAGGTCTGAAACCAGGCTTTCGTGTGAAAATCCAGATGTGTAAGAATTTAGATCTCTCCTATCATCACCTCCAACAGCTGTACCTTGTTCAAATTTAAATTGTTCAAGTGAGTAACTATTAATCACACAAGTAGTCCATTTTTTTTCTTTGAACATGACATACATGGTGCTAATAAGCCATACAATATAATGTGAATATTTCAAGTAGGAGCAGGGATGTAAAATAAAATGTTCTTGTTAAATGATGGTGGCCTTTGCTCAGTACCTGAAGTATTGAATTCAGCGCTATCAACTGCTTAACAAAACCTCATGCTCAGGAGCAACTGTTGTAATATGAAGTCCTAAATTAAAAACATACGTTAACTATCATTTCCAGTTTTACCACTGCCATTTTATTCTCCTTTTTGGTTAAGCAGACCAAGCTTAAAATTGCGGGTGAGATCCAGAGAGGCTACTTTGGCAGCTAAAATGGGGTTTAGAGTGAGTTCAGGGCGTAAGTCCAAGAAAAGGATCCAGAAAGCTAACACTCACTGGCCACAAAGCTCTCAGGTGCTTAGATTAAGCGGTGCCTGCGCTTCCTGCTGAGTGTGCCCTGGATCTCACCTAAGCTTCAACTGCAGGAGAAGAACTCACGTGGAGCCATAAGAGGCCCTCAGTCCTGGCCAGGTTACAGCTCCCAGCTAAGCTCCTTTGCAGCCCCCAGGCAGGATGGAGCCAGGCACCGCAGACAGGTCCTGCTGCTGACAGGCAGCCTCCAGTCCCGCGCTAAATCCCTGCCCTTCCTTCTGGCCCCCCCGGCTCCGAAGCATGAGGACCACTTGGCCTAGGAAGAGTCACATCCACTTGAGCTGTCTGCATCTTCCCGCTGGGACAGGAGGAGGAGAGCAAGGAGCAGCAGTGGGATGATGGGTCTCTCACAGCAGAAGAGCAGGAGGGCGCAGGCAGGGGCTGCCTGCATCTGGTGAGGGCAGGTGGCAGAGAGGGGCAGAGCCAAGCCCTGGTGCGACATTTAGACCTTTGGTTGACCTGTTCATGGGGGGATGAAGACCACGGTTTTAAATCCGCTACTTTATGGCGGGCACCATCCTACAGCTCAGCCTTGCTGTGCTGTGCCTGTTGTAAACGCTGGCACTAAGCCCTTCGTGTTTTGGAGGTGTTTAGTGAGAACGAGCTCATTTATCCTCGTGTCACCCCTGTGAGAAAGGTAAATACTCCCTGGGGTTTGGAAACAGCCTCTTTGCTTATCTCACAAACTCCTTGAATCTGGCTCCAGATTTCCGAAGGAGACACTCCGGGGACTGAACAAGTCTAAAACTTGGTACCAGACCCTGTATAAACAAGAACTCCTGAGAGCAGCATTTGCACCCCAGGTCTCCCCACAATGGGGGAAAGGCTGAAAGAAAGTAAATGAAGCAGCTGAAAAATTCATTCAGAAAAAAAAAAACCACCCTCATTAGCATGAAAAAACTCAGACCGCTCAGCCATCCCTGAACACCTTCTTCAAACTAGAGCTTTTCAGCATCTTCTGAAGGTCAGCACAATATTTCAGAATAAAAGCTGCGGCTGACAAACCCTCGCTGAGGGAGATCTGCCAAAAAACAGGAGCTGAGGCTGCTCCAGATCAGCCACTCTGCTGATGGCAGCTGTGACACTGTTGCCTCTGGTGAGAACCGGGGTGTCAGATAGGCTGGTCCCAGGCCATTTTGGGATTTATGAACACCAATACCGTAAAGTCCTTGGAAGCAGATCATGAATCACAGGTTCACAGCAAGGCAGCAGTAGCAGTCATGCCAATGAGCCATCATTAACTCCGTTTCTAAACTGAGTGAAAGTAGGGCATCAGTTAAAGTGCATTGCAATAACATAAACTTGCAGTGACAAATGCAAGGTCAGCATTAAAAAGAAAAGGTCGTCACCTCCTAACCAAATGCAGATGGGAAATGAACACCATCCTTGACGTTGCTCCTGTTTGATTATCAAAAAGCTGCTGTGAAGCTAAGTAGACCATCAGGTTATTAACTTTGGTACCAGATAAAGGATGTGTTGTGCTAAGCTCAGACATAAATACAGATTTCATTACTTTCACTAGGTGGTTTACAAACACAGTCAATTCAGTTTTCTCTGTAGCCACTCGGAGGGTCTGCACCACATTTTCTCATGGGGCAAAGACCACTGAGTGAGTTTTGCATAGAGACAGTCTGTGTTTGGCGGGACTAGTTATCTCAGATACAACATCACACAATCGTGGTAATAGTGCTTCTGGAGCCAGCTTGGGCATGGAAGGAGTGCAGTCTACTTCCCAGCACTAAATACAGTACACGTGGACAGATGGACTCAAAATGGACTGTGCCAGGCCAGTCTGATTCAGCAGTCTCACAAGAGCTCCTTAGATGCAAGGAGTGGGCTTGGAGGCAACCTGAAGGTCTCTGCGCGGTGCTGACGCAGGTCCACAAGCAGAACTTTTTCCTGGTTTCTCCTGTTCCTGGATAAGCCACTTCCCAGCAGGCTGAGTAAAGGAGAGCTGACAGTCTCGTTCCAGCCCTTGGGTGAGCCCTTGGGTGAGCTCTCCGAATCCAGGGACCCAGCTCGTTCTTACAGATGTGCTGATCTCGCTGGGACCCTGCGGGAAGTTTGACCGTGACATCTCGGCTTGACTAGCTGTGTATCAAGCAAGGTGTTGGCAACCTTTTGGAAATCCTTGACCCTGGGTTTTGTCACTAATTTGCCTTGTGGCTCTCAGAGACGCATTGACTGAGAAGGGTGAAGTCACGGCACCCAGTGGCATGCTTTATGTGCGCCGGTGGAGCAGAAAAGCTGCTGCCTGACACCGTCCTGCCAGCTCTTTCAGAGAAAAGAACAGAGCCAGCACAATTCCTTTTGCTTGGTAACCTAGGCGTTTGTACCCCACCTTGGAGGAATTCAGGGACTCGTTGGGTTTTAGTTGCTGTTATTATTATACTTATTATATTTACTATGACATCAAAAGGAAAATGAATAATTTGGTGTGCATGTAGATCATTTGATACAGTTTTCATATAATATACTTTATCATCACTATCCGTTGATGTGCAAAACTTTTTTTTTCTTAAAGAGATTAATGTTTGGCTATGAAGGGTTATTGTCTCACAGACTCCTAAGAACCATTAGCACCAAATGACAATTAAACTGCAGGAAATGCCCTGCATCAAGATCATTCATAATTGCCATTAGACCATTTAGATCAAATCTGTATGCTGTCTTGGTTACTCATGGCTATCTGCCTTTTAATCTTTCTCATTTTATGACCCATGCCATTCCTTTAATTATCACAGTATGGAAGGCTGTTAGCTTTACAAGACAGGAAAGGCTTCCAAAATCTGCTCAGCATTTCAATACAAGAATTCAGGTAGATAGATGTTAAAACCATAAAGCATAAAGTAGAAAATCTAAGTAAGTGCTGGGAGTAGTTGAAGGAATCGAGCTAAAACTGTGCTTGCAGCCAGGTTTGCCAACTTGGCTCTTTAAGAAAGGAGGAACTACATTCCAAGGAAATTACAATGTCCCCGTTCTGTACAGACAACCACAAAATGCTTAGACTCATGCAAAAAGTTGATCAACAGGGTTGACTCAGAAATAGAAGAAAACTGCTTTCTCCTAATGTAAGGTGGTTTTATGCACACCAAAATGGACTTGCATCTTCACCTGAGCTTGTGTGACTTCCTTGGGGAACCAGGGCACATGTCTGCATTTACCTCCACTGGCTAGAGTCGATAAAGGTCTTTGCTTTGCACGTGCAGTGCAAATACATCAAGAGAGGAATTAGTCTGTACAAACACATGACAAACTGGGAGTAAAACCCAAGTATCTCCATATTCACCCGGCTGAAACTGAAGACCAACCTTACCCTGTGTTATTGGTCATATCAGGTACAATAAGCAGAACATGTTACTCAGCCCCACGCACAGCTCCTTTTGTACTTGGACTGAACACTTGGACTGAATAAGATGTTCACATGTCAGTTGTCAGGCTGAATTATTTGCTGTAGATACTAAGCTTAAGTCTGTGCTAGAACTGAATTTATTTTACTGCCAGTGTAGTGGTAAAGAGCCACAATAGCATCACAGGTATTTTCTTACTGAAGCTCCACAGTTGCTGACTTGCATTTCAGATGAATAGAGTGGATCAATAGTGTGGTGTTGTTCAAAGTTTACTTTCTATTTTTGTGCTATCTCCAAGCAATACAATAATTTTTAAAAAATCCTTCCATCCTTATCAATCTGGATGTAGAAAGCTGTCCTCCTGTATTTAAAGATCAAAATCCGCCTGCAAGTATAAGCATAAACAAACAACGAAAGACTTACCTTATTGTGGGTATTTCCTCCCTATTTTTCAATCATTCTTTGTATATTTTGAACTTCTTTTCTAGTTCCTGTTCTTTGTGGAATTGATTCCTCAGCCCTTAGAATGAGTACCACTTCCTCACATGAGAAATTTCCCTGAGTCCCAACAAATGCTGTATACCACCTTTTAAAATAGTCTTTTTGAGCAATGTGTAGCTCTTGATCTGCTCCACTCAGTCGTAATATATCAGTAAGTGTTTGCTCCATTTTGTTAATGAAAGAACCTGTAGTGCCATTGTAGCCCATCACAAAAATAATATTTAATATTTAATATTTATTAAATTACTAAATTACTAAATAAATCCAGTTGTGCTACAGACCCAAGACATGAGTTGGCTTTAGTATGTTAAGATCTGAAGCAAGCTTCGAAGAAAGCACTCTACACTTTATTGCACTGCAGGACACTTACCAAAAAATAATGCTAAATGAGTATAAGAATAACATTTTCTCCACTGCAAAGGATAGATTAACGTTCTTGTGTTTCAATGCCTGTTAAAAATAAACCTGGCAGACAATGGAAATGCTTCTGTTGATAGGTGCTGTGAATTAAAACGATATATTAGACCCAGTAATGGACCGTGTATATTAAAGAGTATATTTCGTGCAGGGAGAATTTAGATTCTTTTTGTATTTGAATATTTTAAGAAAAGGCTTACAGATCAGTTGAACATGCTAATGAAAGCAATTTCTTCTGACACACACGACTGCACTGGATGTGTAGAGGATTTAGTTAATGGTAGATCCTCCAGCAATTGCCTAGGCTGTACCCTGCCCACCAGTTCGTCACCACCAGCCATCTGCGTGCACACACACCTCTTGGGAGTACCATAGAAACCTCCCAGCTCTGTTATGAATGAATTTATGACCTAAGTCACCGGTACTAAGTCCTGTGACTCTATGCACTGGGAAAATGCATCGTGTTAGCGTACGTATCACACTGCAGGAAAGTTATGTTCCCATCCTAGTCAGGACGAGTAACCTAAACTAGAGTTAAAATAGTGCTGAAGACAAGGGAACATGGATTTTAACTCAGATTAGCCATTCGAATTCAACCCAGGGATCATTTGTATGTTTGTTGCTGACTTTCTCAAATTTACTTGTTCTCTCTGTTATTTTAACTCAAGGTAGCTAATTCAGGTTAGCAATTCTGACTTATGAACACTTTTAATCTGTGGACAGAGAGGTTAACCTCAATAACTGTTTTGCATGTAACCAATCTTGTCTACAGATGCAATTGGTTAATCGACAAGTCTGACGAAGATGCATCCGCTGTGGGCTTAGTCTGTTGAAGCTGATGCCAGTGCTGTGGCAGATTTGCAGCAACAGATTAAAGTTGGATGGATGGAGCTGTTATCATCTCCTTCTCTCAGTTGCCCTGTCCTGTTAAATGATGTTGCTGTCTCCATGGCAGAGCACCTGATTCACAGGGAATCAGGTCCTGAACTGGCACGGATTTCAGTCCAGGGTAGCAAAGCAAACTGAACTATCGTGAGCAGTAATCACTATGGTTCTACCATATAAATTTCCCACCACAAGTCTGTCAGAGCCCAAAGTAACAAGATGCACTATCCTACTGGAAAAAAAAACCCACACTATACTATCAAATATTTCCTCAAAGAAGGGAAAAGGCTACTATTTGCTGACAACAGAGTTTTTGAAATATGAATTAACATGGTTCTGCTGTTACCTAACCTGAAATGACCTATCTGAGGACTAAATGTATTCTTGTACAAACATGCTCTACATGGGATATGCAGGATGCCGTCATTTCCTTTTCCGTAATAAAGCAAGGAAAAATGAGATGCACCAAACAACCTACGAAACGTTTTCATGTCAGCATGTTGTCTTAGCTTGTGCAGATCTGTGGAGTGCTTTGTGAACAGAGTTCAGTGGGACCTGAGTTGTTGAAATAAGGGCTAGGAAAACAAGCATGACTGTGTTTTCTGGCTTCCTTGCCTATGACAGCTTGAACATTATTCCACAATAAGGCCAGGGCCGACTTGTAAGTATGGTGGCAAACAGTGTGAAGAAGAGACATGATGTTCAATGTTTACAAATTATCACCCGGGCCATAATTAGGGAGAATGAAACTTGTAGGAAAAAGATTGCCATTGGGAAGCCGTTAATGGTACACAAACACTCAAGACCAAGCCTGGTGGGAAGCATCAGCCATAGCACTTGAGGTTGCCAAGCGCACTAATATGACACATCATTACTAGCCACTTGCAACGGTTGACCAAAATCCATTTTCTCATCAGTTATACAAGCCAGCATCTGCTGAGGGATGGAAAAATGAGCACATCATGACACAGGCTTTGAAAATATCTCTTACAAAAGGAATAATCCATCCACAGCTATTGCTTACTGATAGTTATCACAGGCCAAAGCTTACAAGTCTTCTGTTGACACATGAAAGACACACTGACACACAAGTCACAGGAAGGTCACAAAAGATTGAACAGCATCCATCATTCAAACCGAGTAGAGAAACAAAGGGATTACTTGTTTTCCTTTTGCAAGTGATAGACGGCAGCTAGTTCTTTGACCTGTACTCAAAAAGTATTATCTGTAGCCTAAGTATTTCAGTTCTAATTCAGCAAAACTCTTTAAGTGCTTAAGTTCAACTGAAATTACATTTGAATATGTGCTAAGGAGAACTGGGACTATTGGACCTTTGAAGAGAGGTGGGATTGAATTTTTATTTCTCCAACGTTTTCCTGCTTCTTCAGGATATATTCAAGTGTGTTTGCAATGACCTGGACTGGAGTTTACAAAGAAACGGTTCTGTGCTGCAGGCTGCAGCAGTGGAATAGAGAAAGACCCTGGGTCAAATGCAGTAAAAAGAAACACCAAATGTCCTGGAGGTCTCACTGAGGAACAGGAGAGTTTATATGATGTGAAGACTGTGAAAAAACAAATGCCTAAAAAAAGGAGTTGCACGATGTACTCTTCACATAACTCCTATGTCCTCCCTCAGCTATAAATGTCTCACAGTAGAGCACGTACCTTCTGATTTCAGGCACCTTGAGGAAAGATTCACAGTGTGCTGGAGACATGCATTGTGGGGAACCATCTTCCCTAGAGCTGCCTGTAAATCTGAGCCTGAACTTCCCATAGGTGGGAATCAGCAGATTTCTGTCTGAGAGGGTGCTTGAAACACCTCAAAAGCATACAGAGGAAGGCACAGTGATAGAGCTCAAATATGAGAGCAAAGATGACGGTTTTCATTTATTGCTCATATTTTCCTTCCTGTAGTGGTGAAATACAGGACCTGTTATTCCTGGCATCCTTTGCATTACACTGAATCCCGCCCTTGCTCTTGCTGTTAAGCTTTTTGGTTCCCATCTCACTTGCTAAAGGAGTTTAATGAGGAATTTTGTGTCTCCAGAGCACAGGCTCAAACCAGCACTGTTTCACCAACTGGGTGTAGGCAGAGTAGCCGATCTGAGGATGCTGGCCTCCCATCCCAAGATGTGGTTTGAGGGAAAGAATAAGTCAGACAGTATTTATGGCTCTAAATCCCTGTGCAGTGCACACTGGTATTTGCTGTTGGACAGCTAGGGATCCTCTTTTCCGTACACTGGAAGAACGGGGAGGACTGTAAGCTGAAGACCAAAGGGCATTCTGAGTGGGAAATCTGTTTGGGAACATATTAAAAGAAGAACATAGCACAGAATATTCTTCAACACAGTAGGTGCCTGTCAAGTAACCTTGCATCTTTGTGAGGTGGTCAATCAGCCTGATGCTCATCTAACTATTGTCCCACCTATTGTTTTCTCTTTCCACTGCAGTGCCACCTCTGCTATTTGGCTTTAAATTCGTTGCGGTAAACAAGATACTTGCCTCTGCGTTGTGTCAGAAATGGAGCACTTTTGGAATTTTCAGCTTAATCTAGTATTTGTCAGAACATGTTGACTCGTCAGTACTGAATCTGCAGGAATGCATTGGTTTTAGCAGTTTTTCAGGTGGAAGTGCTGGCTGAAAGGAGGCAGGCGGTCAGACCGGCATCCCACTCGTCCCATTGCGGGGACCTTCGCTTGGCACTGGCGAGGCAGGGACATGGACACGGCTGTTCTTGGATCGGGTCTGACTTCAGGGTGTTTCATACAAACTTCGAAAGCTCTTGGTTTCATCCCAGCACAGAGCAGGAAAAATTCTGTAATAGCAAGAAGCTTCAGAGGATGAGAAAGCTGTTTCCTGCCCTATACAGTATAGAAGTCAGCGCTCTGTATCCTGGGGCTATTTTCTAGTTACAGCAATATCCTTGCTCTTTTTTCGTTTCTTTTTCTTTTATACTTAAGTCCATGTTTGATTTGTTTCCAGGATTCTATTATCACTAATTAATATCAGAAGATATTGCTGATTCGAAGGAAGATCATTTCTCAATACCAGAAGTGTGACTTGTTACCAGCTAATACTTGCAAATAGCCTGTGTTTCTGATTTTTATCCCCAACTCTCAATCATGATTCTTATCAGATAACAGGGAGGAAGAACGATTCTTTGTTTCCAAAACCTATTATTTTGTGTAATTAATGAGGTAAGCCAGAGAAAGAGTTCAGTGCATGCTGAAATAAGATGTCATAAGGAATGCAGGGAAATTATTGATGGATTGTTTTAACGAATCTAGTGAAAACACTGAATTTATACACAGCTGAAACAGTTCTGCTCTATAGATATCTTTCCATTTTGCTTGAAGTCTTAATGAAATAAAAATACAGAGCTCTTGCTCTTGATTCCTATTATTAATTTGCAATTTTCAAGGTTGTCTATTTAAAATCCTTTCAGTGGTCATAGGCATTTCTCTATTAGCAACAATCGCTTAACTGTCGCCAAACTATAAGTACTTTCCCAAAGTATGTGATCATATTGCTGTTAGAATGCATAATTGTTTTCTCCGTAAAGAAGCTAAATTTGGCTTAACAACTGTGTCATGACATTAACAGAAAATGTCTGGTGTGACAGGGCATGGCGTGGACACTGCACTGAAACGCTCATAACCACAGCTCATTTAATTGATCTTCTGAGGGGGTGAAATATCACACTAGTCATCTGCCTTTGGTTTTTCAAGCCACATCAAACAATTGTGTGGAGAAGTGAAAAAAAAGAAAAGTGCTAGGTTTTTTGATTTCATCGGTTAATGGCTGTAGGTCACTTAATACCCCTTTGTTTACCGTACAGTGATACCCCTGTATCTTGTAAAGGTTCACCAGAGTGACTTACTGCTGTGGTACAGGGCCTAAAATAAAACTTGCACATGCCAGGCACCACATGGTGCATAAAATATCCCAACAATATATTACAAAACCTTGTCAACACTAGGGAAAATGACTATTCCAAGAAGTAGAGCTGGCTGGAAAAAATAATTCTATTTCCAAAACAGGCCCTTATGAAAGACAGTGATTTGGGGAGCTGGAGGCAGAGAGAAGGCTTGCTTTCTTTGGTCTGGTGGAGAAAAGTCTCTTCCCTGGTTAATCAAAAATGTCAGCAGGATAAAAGAGAAGCCCACTTCCAGCTCAAATCTTCAGTGTTTCATCTCTTTCCTATTTCTCATTTTTGAGCAGCTGTGCTAAGAACCAGCTCAGCCCCTTGAGGAACTTGCCAAATATCTTGTATCTGCACACTGAAGCGCTACAACTGCTTTGTGTGCAGTTGTGTCCTGAGTGTCCTGAGCAGATTTGCTCTCAGCTACCTGTGCACCATCTTCTAAACCGTATCAGTCAGCTGGTTTAACGCCAGTGTGGAAGGAGTCATCTCTCTTCTGCTCTGTACAGCGCACCGAGGGGGCTTGCAAAACTCATCATAAGAAAATCCTTCTGTGAATCGTTCTGAAAACAGTGAAATGGGTATCCACAAAGAACGTGGCAATTTCTGACGCGAGACTTAATGACACTAAGCAAGATTATGATACTTCTTAAACTGAAATAGTTCAGCTAATACATGCAGCCTAGAAACGGATTTCTGTTGATTGATAAACTGATGGTTTAGTATATGAAATATAACCACTCTTTCCTTTAAATATATTTTGACAGATTAAATCTCTGACAATGAAGCCTTTTACTGCATATCCTTCTGGGTTTATCATATTCCTGTTTGCCTTGCTGCAGAGGAGCCACGGACAATGCAAAGAAGCAGCTAAAAAATCAGAGATGAATTTGAGTATAAAATACGATCTTCCTAACTTCGTTGCGGAAACACCGATTCAGAATGTAGTTTTATACAAGCATCATGTTTATATTGGAGCAGTCAACAAGATTTATGTACTAAATGAAACTCTCCAGAACATTTCTGTGTACAAGACTGGGCCCGTTTTGGAGAACCCTGACTGTGCGCCGTGCGAAGACTGCAAAGATAAAGCCAATTTATCTAACAGCGTATGGAAGGATAATGTCAACATGGCGCTGCTCTTAGAAACTTATTATGATGATCAGCTCATCAGCTGTGGTAGTGTGTCCGGAGGCATCTGCCACCGTCATATCATTCACCCTGACAACCCTGCTGACATCGAAAGCGAGGTGCACTGCATGTATTCACCCCGGGCGGATGGAGAAGCAGATAATTGTCCTGACTGTGTTGTAAGCACTTTAGGAACCAAAGTTTTGGTGACCGAAAAGGACAGGTTTGTCAACTTCTTTGTTGGAAATACTGTAACGTCTACGTTTCAGCCTCCTCATGTGCTGCATTCCATATCGGTTAGAAGGTTAAAAGAAACACAGGACGGTTTTGAATTTCTCACAGATCAGTCTTATATAGATATCCTCCCTCAGTTCCGCGACTCGTATCCCATTAGGTATGTCCACGCTTTTGAAAATGATCACTTTGTCTATTTTCTGACTGTCCAGAGAGAATCTCTTGACTCCCAAGCTTTTCACACCAGAATTATCCGCTTCTGCACTTTAGACTCAGAGATGCGTTCTTACATGGAAATGCCCCTTGAGTGTATTTTTACTGAAAAGCGGAGGAAGAGGTCCATCCGAAAGGAGGTGTTCAACATTTTGCAAGCTGCCTACGTCAGCAAACCAGGCGCTGCTCTGGCCCACGAGATGGGCCTTGGGTTGAACGATGATATTCTCTACGGCGTTTTTGCACAAAGCAAACCAGACTCTTCCGAACCAACCAACAGATCTGCTGTCTGCGCCGTCTCCGTGCGAACCATCAACGAGTTCTTCAACAAGATTGTCGACAAGCAGAACATGAAATGTCTCCAGCACTTTTATGGGAAAGAGAGCAAATACTGCTTGAACAGGGTAAGTGACAATTAATCTGTTACATTTTGGGACTCTCGTTCTCTCTTTGCCTACTGCATTGCCAGATAGCCGTCCCCTCAGATTGAGGTACAAAATGTAAATCCCTAATTTACAGATTATTTAGCATTGCTGATGATTCATCTCTGTAAGGATTAGTTCCTGTAAATTGACTATGAAAATCACTGAGGTCCTTATGGTGCCAAGAAAGTATTAGTGGAACTGGGGAAAAAAGTCCTTTTTGTTTTTTTCATTTGTAAGTAATTATTTTTCTGTGTTCTTGAGAGACTGTGATGCAGATAAATGGAACATTTAGGCAGTTATTTCTTTCAATATCTCAAAAAAGTATTCATTAGCATTCACATCCATGTGCACCGAGGAGTCCCTGAAAATACCACTCATATTTTAAACTGTATTAATGCTGAATCACTGACCTCTTTAGAAAAAAATGAAAGAGCTGGTTTGGAACATGCCATGAAGAACCAGATTGTAATACAATTACTCATGCTCAATACATAAACGGTCTCACTGAAATCAGTTTTCTTAATGACAGAAGTGTCTGAGCAGGGCCAGAGCCGTTGTGACAGGGCTCTGCTCAGCCTCACCAGCCAGGATGAGTCCTGTGTCAGGATGGAGTAACAGCTCAACCTGCTTTTGAGGCTGGATGGGATCGCCTGGTTGTTGGGATGGCTCCCGGTGAAAGTGGGAACCACAGGTGTTCATCACCCTTCTACCAGAAGACCCACCCCCCCCTCAGCCCCGCTGCCCAGCACAGGGTGCAGGACAGGGTGCTGGCACACACCCCGGTTGGAGGTGGGAGCCTCTTGCATGAAAGAAAAGGGCTGCTCTCCACTGCCAGGGTGAGACCGGGGTGGTCCAGGGAAAAGCGTCCGTTACAGAGCTGCTGTGGCTTCTGCCCGGTAGTGGGAACATGCACTGAGGTGGAGCCTGAGCATCACCGCAACAGCCTGGGCATTGGGGGCACAACTGCTTATCGCAGGCTCCAGGTGTTCAACACAGATGTAGGCATTGCCAGTGGATGCTGAGACAGCAGCCACAACAGACATAGTATTTTATTCACTTTTTTGAGGGGAAAAGGCAATTTTCAAGAACTAAAAGGAAGTTAGCAAACATACGGCATGGTAACTTCTTATCTTTCTTTACTGTGTTATTGCTGTCCTAGTTTTTCATTTCAGGTCCTAATATCCTCTTCTTTTTTTTTTTTTTTCATTTTTCAGTTCATTTTTAACAATGAACATTGTTCTTCTCTGAAAGTACTTTTTTCCCCTTATTCCTGGGACATTTTATTTGTGAGTGACTGTCTTTAAAGCTCGTGGCCTTTAACTTATCTCATTCTGCTCTTGCCTGTACACCCGTTTCATAAGGTGATCTTTTCATAGCAAAGTATACCATTAAAATATTGACAGAATAATTTGCCACTTTTCACATGCTGGGAAGTACTTTCCTGTTTCAAAAGCTTTTCCAGAGTCTGCTGCTGCTTTGCATATCAGAACTGAATGTCTTATACTGCAGACGGTTTATTATAGTTGCCCATTTTCAAGAAATGTCATCAGAACTCTGATTTCTGCTACATTAAATTGATAAAGGGAAAAATGTTTCTGTGATTTCTTGTGGTTCCTTTAAGTGGCATAAAGGCAGTCAGAAATTTTTGTCCTGATTGTTTGCTTAACTCTGAAATATCAAGACCGTCAAGCTTTGCCATTCCATTTCCTTTGCTTTATTCCAGAGGACTCATTAAGGCTCCAATGAAAAGTGTCCTGCGAGTGTTTTCAGGTTTCAATTGGCCAAAAAGATTGGTGAGAATTTGCCGAGCATCCTTTATACACTTGTTTTCCTCAGGTGTGTAAAACAAACCTGCAAGGTTGGAAGGTGAAGGAAGGGAAGGAACAGGCAGAAGAAGGAAAATCCATTATATCTTTTGCTTATGCTTGTGTCAGAAGTGTCAGCTCGGGTCTTGCTTGATTTTGCTGAAGATAAAATAAAAAAAAAAAAAAGAAAAAGAATCCCAAACCTCTCAACTCTTCTTAGGCCCTTTTTTGTACATTATAAAAACGTACATAAGGGCATAACCCATTTTTTCCCTTTGTAATTCACCTTCAACTTAAAAGAAAGCTTTTATAAACTGTGAGAGTTTGTCACAGTTTATTTTGGCAAAATTTAAAACTTGCTTTTTGTAATGTAGCCAAGATGATCTTTCTCTTTGATGTTGAAAGGATGAAACCACAGACCACTGATGCAAGTGAAAGGCACTGACCACTGTGAGATTAAGCCATAGGACAGTGAAAACAGTACAGCAGTGAATATGGTATACCACTAACTTCAACATTAAAAAGAAAAATGAGCCTTTAGCAACGTTTGCAAAGGAGTGCTATCTGATAATTTACAGTTACAGTCTGATTGATGAAGGCCATTTCATGTTATCAAAAAAACTCCCACAAGACAATTGTACATAATTTCGTTGGACTTTGGGTAGTCCATCTTTTTAAGTGGCTGTCCCTCAGGACTGTTTAGTATGAGGCTTCTAAAGGTAGAATTAGACCAAAATAAACCAGAATAAAGCATCCAAAACACTTCCTCAACCCGTTATTCTCATATTTATAGCATTTAAAAAAAATACTTCAACTCATCCTGATGAAGTTGACAAAATTTGGTCGTTTTAAGCCTTGTTTCCTAAAGGAAAGAAGTTTATGTGGTCATGCTATTGTATGCCTGTCTTTCTGTTAGTTGTCCTGACAACCTGAACGACAAAAAAATCCTAAAGATGTGAATCCAGAGACAGATGCAATATATACACAGGCTGTGGAGACTGATGAAGTGTAAGGAGCCCCTTTATAAACATCAGAAGGACTCAGAGAGACCAAAGCAGGTATTGCTCACCCATGGGAAAAGTCTCTGTCAGATCTCAGTTGGACAGCAAAGTCAACCAACCACAAGATATAAATCCGGACACAACTGTGCTTCACTTATTCCAGTGCTCATGGAAAACTTTATAAAATCAAAATAAATAAAACATTTCAAGTTGTGTTTAAGTGAAACACATAATAAGCCAAAGCCTGGGCTCACTGAAGTCAGGGTTAGGAAAAGTGAGTCCAATGGTGCATCTGATTGATATCAGATGTACCTCAGTGGAGCTGTGACCAGTTAGCACTTCCTAATAATTTCCTTCAGTGAAGAGCTGGCTGGCACTTCAATGACAGCAGGGAGGAAAGAGAACTGGCTTTGAATTAAAAGAAAAAATTGGAGTCACAGTAGAGGGGTTTTATTGCCCAAGTCAGGACAAAGATATCTGAAGTGTAGCTGCTGTGGAGGGTTTTGAATCACTGTTTAGGAATCTCACCCCCAGTGAAGCCCAAACTGGACAGAGTTTATTTGGTCATAGTCACTATCAGCTCTGGTGTGGTACTCCTGAAAGCAGAGGCATACTTAGATGAGGAGACAAATGCTGCTTACTTCATTTGCCGACATGGTCCAGTAGTGTGCACCTCTATCATGGATTAAATGTGATTCTGCAAGTGACGAAGATAGGTTGAGTTTAGCCTTGACAATATGAACTATACATTTTAATTGTCATTAGTCAGATCATGATCTTATGGGCTTTGTTTAGCCTTTCTGTGCCTCCTGTGTGCTAAACAGTTGTTAACTCAATTCTCCTCTAATACCCAATTTCAATCACTATGGACTTTCATGGAAAAGCACCTCTAAAAATGAAATCCAAATTCAGTTTTGTGAAGTTCCTGTGGCTTTATTTCTTCTACAGGTACGTTCAGGTGAAAGACTAAAGTAGTCCATTCACTTTACAGGAAAAGAGAAACCACAGAGAGGCTTTTGCCACCACGTTCCCAACAAGTGTCCTAAAGCAAGACAAACTGGTCGCCACTCCCGTCAAATGAAAGGCACAAACAGTCGAAAGAACATGAAATGAAAACAGAAGATCACCAAAACAAAAGATAAAGTGACAGTAGAATAAACACATGGTGATGCTTCTTTATTACCGTTACGCACATGATAGATGAATGAAATTGGGTTAGGCTTATATTGTAATGGAAAAAAATAATTGCTGCCTTCTATCAGGAAACCGCAAAGGCACTTATTGATCTGTCATCCTAAGGGTATGTCTAGGAATATTTAATAAATTAAACGGAGACAAATAACTCTTATGAGGCCCTGTAACCGTAATATCCCACACCACTTGGCTTAAAATTTTTTGGCAGGTTTAAAAAATAACACCACATCTCTCTGATTAGGAAGGGTTGATGTGGCTTATTTAGATAATCTCACAGCACAGAGGAAATGTTTTTTATGTTGCAAGAAGAATGTGCCTGAATATTTTCCCTAAAAGTCAGGCACCAGAATCCATCGGATTGGTTCAGTCATTTGTTCCTCTGGAAATGCTATATCAAATGACACACAGCACTCTGCCTGGGCACAAAGCCTGCTCCCATCCGTACAGATTTTGTGCAAGCTTCTCTATGGGTTCTGACGTCTCAGAAGAATAAATGAAGATGGACTGGGTGATGGGCAATGTGCACTGACATTTTGGGCTTAAACCGTAGTAGTAAGATAACAGGCTGCTCCATGTTCCTGTTCTGTGCCTGCTGCCTGTCTGATGAAAGCCCAGGCAGTACCCTGAGGGTCCCAGTTGTGCCCTGAAGATACAGAGCTCACCAACCAGCTCCCCTCCACCGTTTGGTGCATGGCCACCTACCCACCTGGCCATGCAAGACCTGACTGGAGCAAATAGCATGGCCTAAGGGATTGCAGGAAGGGTCTGAACTCCAGTTAAGCTGCGTATGAGGGAGGTATGTGTATGGGTACGAGTACAGATATGGGTATGAGTGTGCAGGAGGTATGGTATGAGCATAGGTATGGGTATGGATATGGGTATGGGTATGGTTTTCTCAGGCTGGGCCAGGTTCAGTAGACACATAACTATAGAGGTAAGGGCTATTCTGTCCATGGGACCAGCCATGTGGACATTGTCACAACGAAGTTCTCAAGAAAAAGGCAAGGGAAGGAAAAAGGTGAGTCAGGGAGTTTCTTTGGTAAGTATTGCACCACTTCGAGTGACAGATATCTTTGCAGACTCTTCCGAGCCCCGGGAGCTATGGAGTTTGGGGCCGATGTGTTAGTCCCCAAGTGCTGCAAAACCCCCGATTTTCCTTCTCCTGATGTCTTCTTAGGGCCCCGTCTCTGTTTGCTTTCCAGTGCTGCTGCTTGGTGTTTTATCATCTTCTTGATGAAAGCTGGATTTCTCTGTGAAAAAGTGGTATCCGTTAAACTACCATTTTCTGCAAAGGGCACTGCTTTATCAGCCAGAGTTACTAATAATGTTTCATTTCCAGACTTTTTAATCAAATTCTTCCACTGAAGACAGGGTTCCCTATTGGTTATTAGTGTGGAAGAGTGACTCTGCTACTTTTCTCTGGAATTGCAGAGAAATTATTTCAGGCAGACAGTAATTTTTATTTTTTATTTTTTTAAGATGGATGTCTAGATTCTCTGGTCATGTGTTTTTTATGTCTCAGAGTTTCAGAAGGCTCTTAAATAACACTAAAGATTAGAACTGGACACAGAATAATTTTCTTGTCCTATGTAACTTTGCAAATTTGAAAACTTTTACAGTCCCACAAGAAGAGATGTCTAAAATGTAGACTAGCAGTTATGCAGCATTAAGGACTCTCACTAGAGATGTATAATATTCAGATCTAAGCCTCTTTCCCTGTGTTCAAACCAATTTCTAAGGCTCCTTTGCCTCAGATTAAATTCCTGGCTAGTCTGCTGGTGGCTATTCTGCAATGAGACTGTGTCAGCCACTTCTGAAAGAGCTGCTTGGATTTCTTTATAAATAATTTCATGTTCCAGAGAAAGAGAAGCTGATTCTGCAGTGCCCTGCATGCAGATCTTAATTCCTGGCTTCATCCCACCTGGCTTTGGTAGGTAGTTGAGACATCTAAGTAAGCAATGAATTTTCCTCAGGTTCTTCTGCCAAACAATGGAGAGACACATAAATCCTGACAAAGCAGACATTTGCCTTTCAGCTCACTCAGCACCAACCTTACCTCAGCAGTCTCTCCACTTACTCTACTTGATCTGACTCAGGACCACATATTGCCGTCATTATTGCTCACTAAAGCAACAGTAGGTAATTATTATCCAGAAGAGTGTTGTGTTACTCGAACTTTCTAGGTGGCATGTGGGTTTCTGATCTCAGACAGCTTTTGCATCAGGGTGAAATTACTAGTCATTTCCAAACATACAAGTAAAACCAGTGTCAAATCTCACAGTAAATAAAAAAAAAGTACTGCTAAGGAAGAAGATCCATGGCATAAATGATTCAGAAAGCAAGTGTAGGTCACAAAGAAATATGACTTGCGCTGTCTATGGAGTGAGTGAAAACAATGAAATGTTAGGGGAGGAATGATCTGGGGTGAAGTAATAATGAGAGCTTCATTTTCTTAAGGCAGATGTTACCCTGCTTTTATACACAGCCTGTGAAAATTAGGGCAAATTGCTTGATTTTTCTCCTACTTTCTGGACTCCTTTCTATCACACACGTCTCTTGCACCACTGTTTTGGCTAGACATGCAGTTGTTGTGCAATGTTATCTTGGAATAAGAGTCTCCACACTCAGCATTGTCTTTGGATAACTGGTCTACTTGAAATTCACAGCTTTTCTATTTCATCACAGCTTCTGTGTAAATAAGGACTTCTATGAAAAATGCACCTGATGTACACTACAAATGTACAGGGAAACTACTTTTATCAACACATCTCCAATGCATTATTTTATTTCTTCAAACTGTGTAGTTAGTCAACACCTCTCCTTTGATAATCTGTATACTGAGTTAAATGTTAAATTAATATAAGGGAAATCAGCAAAGTACAAAGATTACTTAGGTCCATTTTATCTGCTGAATCAATAGGATTTACTTAGTGCTAATGCACTAACCAGATTATGAGAATTAATGCAGCACTGTTCAATGACAAAAGCAAATAACTCTTTGAATGATCTTGACAATAGAACATGTAATCATCTTAATTTGTATTAACTAATTACATTTAACATGGATGTCTTTTTGCCTATTACTTTAAGTGGAGCATCAGTACAGTAACTTCCTTCCCCCCTCTCATTTTAGCAGTGAAGTAGATCAAAGCAACAAGTATTAAGAGTTAGTAGGATGATACTATGTCAAATTTTACATCAATGGAGTTCTTTAAAATATTTATCTTTCTCTAGGGGTCATAAAAATTTGTATAATCTTTCCATTGTCTTCAGTGAGTTCTACATCGAGTCCTTGAAGTTGAAAGTGTAGCTTAAAGGTAATTAATCCTTCAGTAATTCCCTCTAAATTGTTCCTTATTTTGCAACAAGCACTAGTTTGAAGGGTTGGTTTCCTGTGTAACTCGGACCATCTCCAGGCAGTAGCAACACATAGTAGTGGTTGGTCATTGCGTAGTTAGGATTGCTTGATTGTTTCCATCTTAAAGGCTTGTTTCCAGTTGCTCGCTTTTTCTTGAAGTCTCCTACTTTGCAGTTGAGGTTTGAAAAGTTTGTTCACAGAAAGAGAACATACTTCTCCTGTATTTTATGTAAAAAAATCTTTGAATTGCTTTCAAATAATGAGGAATATTGGGAAGAGGAGGAAGGAAGAAGAAGGAAACAAGTCTTTGTTTAAAACAAAAAGAGGAAAAAACTCTTTTACCTTTTACAATGAAGCTTCAGTGCCTCAGCAGTTCTTAGAAATAAGAGAACCCAGTCCCCTGCCCCAGGCGTGTTCAGTTTTCCATGAATGCTGGGCTGAGTAAACAGCACCTACACCCTCAAGGTGTCTTTCACTGGTCAAGAAGAAACCAGAAGCACAGTGGATCTGCTTCCATGTGAATTGTTTAGCACATAAATTTGTGTCTACTGGCAAAATTGAGCTGTTCCATTTATTATGCTTTTTTTCCTGTCCTTAGGATTACAAGAAGTGCTTGGTAACAGCGTGTGCTGCTACTGTGCAGAAATCTGTTTTACAAAGCACGTAGCATTTTGAATATTGTGTTTTCAAATACTTTTCTCTTGTGGTGTGACTTCTGAGTGATTTCTGTTCCATACCCAGAGAATTCCATGTTAGTTGTTTGACAAAACAGGGCTTGAAGAAGAAAGAGAAATTCAGCATACCTAGTACCTATCATTACCATTGCCACATTAACATGGCAATTAGCTGTCTTTCTGTGCTGTGAGAGCAGCAGGTGAGGTACACACTGTGTATCCCTAGCAGACTGCTCTAGTCTCTCTTCCCTATAGTCTATAGAGCAAATAATATCTGGCTCATTCATTTGAGATACTTCTTTCTGAGTACTGACCCTATCACTACAAATATGTCCCATAGTTCAATACGAGAGACCCAGTCTCTTAATTGATAATGTTTGATAAACGAGGTGAAATGAGAGAATACGAATGTAATGTGATCTTGGTGCCAATAAGGAACACTATTTGTGTGCGTTTGGCCTGCTTTTGAACAGTACCTATGGCTAGTAGTGATGTATGGCCAGCCCTGTTTAGTTTTGCTTGCTTCTCTTGGAAATGCAGCAGCAAATTTTGGGATCTCACACTGCAGTTATGCTGACCCAGTGTGTCAGGAGTCTCACTGTGGACTTGCAGTTAATCATGTTGGCAAAAGCCAACACGCTATGTCCGAAGAATTGCTGTTTCTCATGTCCCTCAGTTCTGGCTGCCTTCTCTTCTGCCTGTTGTACAGCACTGGAGTTTGTTCACAAGAGATTCTTTTCTGGTCAATTACTTCCAAAAAATAGATGTGTCCATATTTTTTCCGTGTATCATCATTGAGTGTGGTCATAACCATAAAGAATTCAGACCACCTGTGACAGTTAGGTATAGTGAGAACAATTGACTTTTTAGAAGTGCTCGTACTAAAATTTTGTCCATTTCACAAACTTTCTGTCTTGCAAATTGCAGAGGAAAAAAATATTCCTTTGTGATAGCATAGCAGAAAGCGATTTATATATTTCTCCTCTTCTTCATTATGCTTTATTGACTCTGACCAGCTATGGTATGAGAACACATGGGAAAGGAGAAGGGAGATAGATAGTTCCTTTGCCAAGGGAACTGACAGTAGAAGGCATGAAGTGAACAGAGTCTGTAAATGTGCCAGAAGGCAGAAAGTTTGTCCTGGTTATTTTTCTCCTCTCCTCATTTTGTCAAAGAGCTGTAAGTCCAAGGATCTTTGTAGTTATCTCTAACTGAGTCCAGAGGTAAAAAGACCAGTATATGACCAGCTGAGAAGATTTATGGAGTTTATGAAATTTAAGGAGTAATTCCTTTCAAAGATAACGATAGGCCGAATTTATAATGTCCCTCACTTTCATTTACTTGAGACTGGGAAACAGGTTCTAACACCAGTCCTCTAACAGACCTCCAGCATGATGCTGATCAAGTCACTCATCCTCTTCAGGCAACACCCTGGCTTCGCTGAGTTACCTGGGCCAGAATTTCACTTCTTGTATTTCACACATGGAGAGAAGCAGTGATCAAAGGCACTTCTCACCTGAAGAGAAATACCACAAACTACCCAGAAAATTCAAATGTATTACAGAATAGCAAAACTGTGTTGGCTGAAAATACGCAAGAAAATTTAGAGAGGAAAATCTGATAAGGTTCTTTTGTGTTCCTCACAGTTATTCTTCCTGTTCAGAGTCTGCTGTTCACATAAATTCTTCACCATTATGTGGTTGATTCCAGTAGGACACCCTCCTGAAAACTGTCATTTTATTATTCATCTTAATTCACTGACCTCCACAACAGAAGAGATAAGCAACTCATACAGTGTCTCCATTTTTAATCGGCTTGGGAATCAATTTGTTGTGTAGAATCATCTATTCATTCACTCTACAGCAGTTTCTTTGAAAAAGGATTTTTGCTGTTTGTGGGTATCAGGATCCAGCTCATTTAGCAGTAGCTCATTTCCCCCTGCTGCGTGTTACGCCACAGAAATTCTCAAAGGAGAAATGTTGTCAGCACTTGTGGGTGCCCAGTTCTCTTGAGGGAGACTCCCAGGATCCATAGCAGAAAACAAAAGTTGATACTTAAGAATTTAATTCCTGACAGCCAACAAGTTAAAAGTCATATAAACAAACCAGAAGGAAATAAGACTCCTGCTTATTCCTACTTTAATTTGAGTTCTCCTTCATAACTGTAGTATTCTACATTTGACCATAGGAAATTTTGCCTAGTTACATTCAGACCATTTCTCCAATTTGTGAAATTAAATTTTAATTTTAATGATTTCCTCCAAATCGCTCATGTTCTGCAGTGATTAAGTCATTAATTTCTAGTATATTGAAGACATTAAACGTAATATCAAGACATTACACATGATATTGCTTACTAATTGAGAGCTGCACTTAGCTAGGAAGAACAGGTTTTGGCCAACTCTAGAAAGATGAGGCTGGAGGAATGTTTCTCCAAACTCCAGTTGCTGCGAATAACAGAAAAAGTCCCAAAAAGTCTTTGGTAAAAATTTAGATTTTTTTTTTCACCTGAGTCTAGCTATTCAGACTAGAGACTAGACTCTATGATCAGGTGAGGGTGGTGAGGCACTGGAACAGGTTGCCCAGAGAAGTTGTGGATGCCCCATCCCTGGAAGTGTTCAAGGCCAGGTTGGATGAGGCTTTGGGCAACCTGGTATAGTGGAGGATTTCTCTGCCCATGGCAGGGGGGTTGGAACTAGATGATCTTTAAGGTCCCTTCCAACCCTAACCATTCTATGATTCTATGATTCTATGATCGGTTCTGACACTGACCTAACTATTTTTTTGAGATTTTCATTAGTGGCTTTAAAATTTTCTCCCTACTTTGCACTTTTGGCTTCAAATGTGCAACTCTGTCCGTAATATTAGTTTTATGCACACTGAATATGATATATAAATCATCAGTTAACTGCCAAACAGCAACAGCTCCTGATAGACCAGCTCGATGATGTCTAGAGACTTGTTGGCATATTCATCTTCTGTGGACTGAATCCAGGATAAATTCTGAAACGTCACAACTTCCCCTATGAACAAACAAGATAGCGTTGATTATCTCCTACCCTTCTGGACAAGGCCAAAAGGTAGGGCTTGCCCACACCTCATTGCATTCCAGTAGCATTCCACCTACACCAGCTTCACAAAGCCCATGTTATGAATCATGTGCAATTGGCACCTCTCATTCTACAAGAGAAGCAACGTAGCCCAACCCAAGGAATAATGCACTCTCTAATCGTCCATTTTAATAGTTGTGTGATTTGTCACTGGAACTTGGCATAATATCTAGAGTGCATCATCTGACATCAGTTATTTTTCCACATTGACAGCCAAATGGATACTTACGTGTATACTGAGAGAGAGGGAGGGAGGGAGAGATTCAGGCTTCAAAGAGTTAATTTAAAGCAGCTTATTTGCCCAAGTTTTCCATGTTATCAATCTTCCTTTAGTTTTCTAAGTAGCCTTTTAATCTCTGCATTTCTACTCAAAGATCAAAGCCTTTCTATTTCTTAACAGCTAACCTTACATTATGGTTAATCCATGAAGTGCCAGGTTTTGTAGGAGAGCCATATGTGGAACAGTCTGCAGGTTCTTGGGCAGATACCCAAAATTACGACATCTCTGAGGAAGGCTGAGCTGACTTTGGGGAGGCTAGGAAAGGTGTTGGGGCAAGCAGGAAAATCTAACCACTTGTTAAAAAGAGCTTGAGCAGGGTTTCATGAGGCGTGTCAGGATGTTCAAACTGTGTTAAGATGACTATATAGGAGGGAGTACTTTTTTAAGGTTAGCACAGAAAGATTTCTCCCCAAAGTCATTTGCTCATGGAAAAAAAAGAGTTACACCAATGAGTAGAGATCCCAAGTTGGAGGAGGGTAAATTCAGAAATCTACCTTATTTCAAAAAGCATGAAAACTGTACATCTTTCTGCACTTGAACTATTCATACTCATTGTATGAGTAATCTTTGCACAGATGTTTCAAAAATACTTTGAGACTGGATAGGATATGAGTGTAAAAGAATAAAGCTTTTAGCTTGTTTGGTGGCCAAAGCAAAGTTAAATATGTGCCTTATTGATCAGTCAAAAATATTTAAAGTGTATTCAATGAATACTCAGTGTGCCTAGTGTAAAGCATTAGTTCAGTTCCTACTGAGCAAAACACGCCACACTTTTAACAGTTAATACCAAAACTAATACAGCAAACGCTTTAGCATGTAGATAACCAAACTGTTAAGTCACTGCTGAATCAGATCTAATCTGGAAGCCTTCTTTCTGTATCATTAGGCAGTCCACAGAGATTTCAGTTGTTCTTGTTTGGTCTTACATAGGTTTTTAACTAAATGATACAGGAAATTGACAGTGCACCCGGAGAAAAGCTGGCACCACAGCTGACTGCAACTCCTAGGGATCATAGAAAACTTCACCCGCCAGCACTGTTGCTGTGCACAGTTCAGAAACATTACAATTCAACAGCGAAGGACTGAGCTGTTAGGTTGCACGTTTTGTTAATAGCATTTTCGATGCTTTGGTTTTTCTCCAGAATTCACCAGAATTAAGCCAGCAAT
Source organism: Tauraco erythrolophus (assembly GCF_009769465.1). NCBI lineage: Eukaryota > Metazoa > Chordata > Aves > Musophagiformes > Musophagidae > Tauraco > Tauraco erythrolophus. The sequence continues at coordinate 29,528,694 of NC_141468.1, read as the reverse complement.
AAATTTTTGGTTCATTGCTTGCTTTCTCATAGTACTTTGATTATAGGTAGTAGAAGGAAAACGATCTGAATCAAGAAAATAAAATTTTATTCCTTCTTGTTCTTTAAGGGTATGATCCAGATCTACTAAATTTAGTGGAAAGACTTTGACTGTCTTTAAAAAGTTTAATTCAAGCTTTTTTAAAAAAAAAATAAAACATGTTTGTAATAACAACAAATCAATAAAAAAAAATTAGGAAAATCGAAGCTCTCTATTGGTTTCAACAGAGGGAACCACCATAAGATCCTTCATAATCTCTCTACATGTTTATTCATAAAGTATGTCACAGTGGGAAGATGCTAGATGACTTCTAAACGTAAACTGGTTAGAGATCCTTTAGGGGTTTCCTGGTTATTATCTGTACAATCTCACCAAAACAGATGATGTAGTATCAATAGTAATGGAATTATCAGTTAATAGATTACTATTGAATTGTCAGGACAGCAGGTTATATTCTTCTCCGGAGATAACTTAAAGTGTATTGTTCAAGAATTTTTCCAATGAAAATTAAAAACATGTAATCTCTATTCCCACACTGAAAGAGAAAATCCTGCAAATGCAGCAACTATTATAGTGCACTCAAGACATACAGAGATTGGACAAAATAGTGCATGAGCCATAGATGATCAATACAATAGCCTAAGTAATTATAAAAAGCTGGCATCTCCATAGTTTCATTTAAATATACCATCAGAAACATATTGTTCCCGGCTTATCTCCCTTTTCTCTTTCTCCATCTTTTTATCCGCTTTTCTGTCTTATCACTGAAAAAGGTGGTGAAAAGAACAGAAATAGAGAATAGAATAGAACTGGAAATTGGTATTTTAATGCAAAAGAAAAGGTTAAAAAATTGTGACTTTCTAGAGAATTGTTTTCTAGGAATCACTGTTTTAGAAGCAGGTGTGTCACTGGTCAGGCTCTGCAAAGAATTCTGAGACCCTTGGAGAAGCAGCATTATGGAAGTCATTAAGAGAAAGGATACTTTGATAGATGTGCTTATACACATATCATCTGGTTAAATAAAGACCCTATGTGTTATTCCCAACAGACAGGATAAAAAAAAGTTAAAAGAAACACTCGCATAACATTAAGTAGTCATTGCCTTCCTCATGGAACATCATAACTGATGAAGCAATTAAGTTTGAAACATTTTAAAATACTTTTGGTCAAATACATTTGTGCTAAATGACTTCACTCTGACAAAGATCTATTCCTACTCGTAAAGACAGTACTCATCTGTGCTTCATTTTCAAACAGGCTTTTTCAAGAAATGCTTCGTACTGCAGAGTACAAGATGATGAATATCGCTTAGAAGTTACGACTCCTTTGCAGAGGGTTGACTTGTTCATGGGCCAGTTCAACAGTGTCCTGTTAACTTCAATATCTGTCTTCACCAAAGGAAACCTTACCGTTGCTAATCTGGGAACTTCGGAGGGACGCTTCATGCAGGTAAATGTTACTACGACACCTTCGTAATAAAAAAACATACTGGAGTTTAGCAGGATGGTGAAAAGTGAGGAGCAGTATTACACCAGTTTAACAGGGCACTAGAAAATTGAAATTGCTGAGTAAAATAGAACTTCTGGAATATAAACAAAGTGCCTAATAGAGCATTCAGCGTTTTAAGTATTTACATGGGCTTTGTGGTTTGGAGTAACGGTTTTGGAGCAAATTCTACCATGATCTCCACTTAGTCCAGCTGGCTCAGTTCACAGAACATTTTTGGTCCATACAAACTAGATTTCTTTCAAAGGAAACTAGACTGAAAGCTCTGTCTTGGATACACATCAAATATGCTCCAACCCCAGCTGGGGCAGAAAGGTCCAAAACAGTGACTGATTCTTCAAACAGCTTCAGATATCACACTTCATATGGTCATTTGGTCTAGAGGATCGGATTAAACCTAGTTCAGTGTAAAATGCCAAGACAGCTTGTAATGTAGAAGCAGGAGCCTCAGCGTTAGTTGTTTCTATATACCAATCCACTCCTCTGGCACCTAGTTACTTGCTAATGTACCCATAGCCTATGACTCACAGCTGTAGAATTGAGATTAGCTCCTCCTCCACCTACTTTCAAGTTTCTCTGAGTCCATTTTAGATTTTTGGGCTCTTGCTCATTCACTCTGTTTTGGACAGCAATTCTTCCTGTCCTAAACCAGGTTTCCCTTAATAGGTGGTAAATCACCCTCCTGAGAATTCTGTCTCCCTCCACTGAGTACATAACTAATCTGGACAGGTAGATTATACTACATGACTTCCTTGTAGGTGACTAAGGAAATAAATCTAACACTCAGAGACAACAGTCTTTTAAAAACTTGGCAGTCAAAATCAAACATCAGAAGACAAAATAATTTGAAAGCACCCTCAATTCACCCATCTTATTTTAAGCACTGTCATCCTGCAATGACCACCTTGGAGAGCTTGGCTTCTCCAGCTGCCACAGAGTCCATCCAGCCTGGGTGTGCATCTCAGCCTGGATCCCTCTTGCATCCAAGGACTTGTGTCCTTTTACTCTGCCAGTATTATTTGTCTTCTAGTGGGCTTCCTGAAGGATTGGCAGCCTTTGACCCTTCTTGCTCTGTAGGCTTCAGAGAGTCATCAAAGGTAGTAGCATTGTGCCCCAGCCATCATTAACTGAAACCATCAGTTGCTGTGCCCTTCCAGTTTTCCCATTTCCCATAACCTTCCATTAGAAAAATTAGAAAATACTTGGGCACATGTAACTTTTCATAAACACAAGCCTTCCCTTTCTTCTCTCCCTTCCACTCATTCTCTGTCCTTACCACATGCAGTACGTATTGTCCCCAGTATATGCACCTTTTCTGGACAAAGGGAATCCTATACCTCCACTTCTGTCTTCTGCACAGACTGGACACAGAACCTGCCCCATCATGCAAAATTCGTAATGCTCCTACAGGGAAGAAGGTCAAAGTGATTTACTGCAAAGGACAGATGAAAAAACAGAGAAAATCATGTTTCTGTTTCCTCCTAAAAGACAGGAATTTAGCAAAATGTTCAGTGACATCCCTGCCAGTTTTACCTGAGCTTCCCATGATAACCTTGGTAACTTTAAGGTGCAGTTTGTCCTCAGCACAGGAAAGACAAATGCTAAGAGCTGCGCACTGAGGACCAACCTACGCTCTGCTCTTAAATGTAGATACTGGTTCACACAGCGAACATGAGCCATTTGTTTAACCTTCCTGCAGCCATTTCCTTATCTACAAAATACAGTTAATAACAACTACTGTCTTACTCACAGCATTTCTTCTGGGCTGTCACAAAGCTTTTAGGGAGGTTTGGCGGCAAGCGCAAGGCAGCGTAATTTTGATTTGTAGCACTCTTTAAATTATTCATTCAAGTCCTGCATCACACACTTCATTCAGACATTTGCCCAACTCCAGGAACAATTAAAATATTTCCAGAATACATTTCCCATTCCAGGTTCAGTTACAGATCAAAAGAAAGGCTATTGTGTAAACTGCACATTGCCATTAGCAGAAATATTCTCATCATTGAATTAGATTGGCTTGAGTTACAGGGGGAAGTCAGCATTGGGCTCATATTGTCATAAGTAGGAGCTGTTTCTTTGAGGGTTTGGTGCAAGCAGCCTGAGAATAAGCCTACTGGCTACCTTTAATGACACTATCTCCAAATAGAAAGGTTAGTATTTGCTTTGCCTTTAAATGATCTTGGAAGGGATACTAGGTCTGTAAGATACAGCAGGCACAGCTTTTTGCAGAATTTAATGTTCATTTACATTAAATCTTTTTTTTTCCATTTTTTTCATTAATAGTTATCTAGGAAGTGATTTCAAATATGTTCATTAGCAAATGCCCAACTAAAGCAGATTTGCAGTGTTTCTATGGAAATGTAGCTATTAACTGCAATGAGATGGAGGTCATTAAAAATTGAGCCATTAAATGACCATTACTGAAGTAAAATGGGTTAAAAAAAAAATCAGGATAATCTAACAATGACTTAATTTATCAAAAAGATATCCCCAAACACTTCCCCACATTTTTTAGCAGAGAAATGTAATGATGTTCTTTTTTGTTTCATTCACAAATCTTCTGGAACATGTTGCAAAGAATCCTCAGTTTTTCACTTACTGCGCACCTCACATTTGCACAGTCATTTGCACTCATATTTTTAACTTTTTGTAAATGCAAATACTGAATTTTCCTGTGCAATCCCCTTGTAACTTGTGGCTATTCAGAGTTGACTATATCCCTTCAGAGACAGGTATGCTTTCAGAGAAAATGAGTTGCAAAATTCTACCTATCAGAGAACCTGTTTTAAAACTGGTTATATTGCATTAATATCTTGCAAACCTATTTTCATGCCAACTATTTAGAAGCAAGAGAAAAAATATTCATATATAAGTTACTAAAATTAGAAAATCAGCTCAGCCCTTCCAGTGACTCCAGTTCATCTTGTATCCTCTTTGAAATACCAAACCTTACCATATTTAGACAATTTAGTTTGTGACATAAATTTCAGCGCTAGCAATCATCCATGAGATTAAAAGAAATAGTATTACAGTACCTCTCTCTGACAACTGCACCCTGAAGTGCCCAAATATGAAACAGCTTGAACATTTAATTCACATTTTTGCTGTATTAATTTCAGGTTTTCTTTAATTGTTATGAAACATTTTGTGGGGAAAAAGGAAGATGTTTAAAACATAGTGATCATGTCGCCTAAATTGAATTGAAGCTCCAAGACTGTGCTGTAGAAGCTGGTAGGTGCAGCAGCAAGCTGCTGATACACAATCTGAGAGAAATTAATTTCAAAATGTTTCTCATACTCTCCCATTATACTGCTTATACTGGACCAGCAGCTAACCACTTGATTCTCCTTCTTTTCTTTCTTTGTTTTTTTTTTTTCTTGCCATCTTCCCATCTCCTTTTGCATTTCTTCTGCTCATCACTTTCTGCCTTCCTACCACCCCCTGATCTCTGACTCCATTTCCATCTCCATCCATTTTTCTCTCTTTACCACACGATTATAGCACAGCATTGTTGCAAAAGTTAACAGAAGGTTTAACATGTAGTTTTTGAGAACAAAGTTTTTCCTTTTGTAGATGATGGCTAGCAGATTCTGGAGTTTTGATGTATTTAGAGACACATCATAATGAATAGTTCCTATCTTTACAAGTGATGCCACTGAAGTTTATGGCATCACCCATCAAAACTGTGCTAATGACCTAACTCAGAATATAGCCTATGGTGTGCTTATTTAAAAGAAGTCATCTGAGGAGCCAGTAATATTCAGAATGCAAAAGCAGATATGCTTTATCCAATGAAGGAGTAGTCACCTGTTGTTTTCTGCTTGTGCTTTTAGTTCGATTAAATAGAATTATTCAGTTAAACAGCTCTGGAAAGCACTAATGCTGGAAAGGAAATACAGCCTTCTTCACTAAATGTTTATTGTTTTCAGCCAAAATCTAAAACTAAAATCAAATCGATCTGGATGGTCCAAATACAGAAGATTCATGAGTTCTTTTAAGGAGGATAATTGGGGCCAGGAGGTGAATTCCAAAGCTCTCCTGGAAAGTAATTGCAGCCCATTGACATACTGAGCATGTTTTGGCTGCATCAGAAATGCTAAATCTGTATTTGGCCATTAATAGATCGGAGTTTGTAGTTTACCAAATACTGTGGAGTTTCTGTTACAAAACAGAGCAGTAATAATTTTTCTAAGACAGCTGACATGCATGAGACAGAGAAGAAAAATTGTTTTACTTCCTTCCTAAGCTGGAGCCTGACGACAAGCTTTTTTTTCCCCCCCTTTTTTTTTTCTCTGTTGAGAAGTTGCAGCTGTTTCGGTCTTTCTTATTGTGCTTGTTTTCAGAGTGTGACTGGGAACATAGGCTGAAAGTACAGCTGTTGGGTGCAAAATGAATCAGGTATTTCACAGTGGTTATTTGATTAGAAAACAGCACACAGTCACACTGCTGTAGTTGGGGAATCAGATTTTCAGCTGGTGTAAAATAGACATACTCCATTCAAGCCAAAGATGCTACATTGAAAATACGACTCACAACTGGGAAAGACGCTTTCATTACCAGCCACTATTTTCGGAAATTATAGTTTGTCAAAAAAAAAACCACCATGATATATGGAGATAAAATATCTTCTAGTTTTGCTCAGTTCCAAGGTGAATTTTTTATTCATTTTTTTTGCTTGGAGCTTGGTATTATTTCAGAGAGTGACTTTTGAGTGATGAAGAAAAGAGCAAAGTTCCTCAGGAAGGGGAAATCTTTCTGATAGCTCTGGGGAGAGTGGGATATGGGAAAGCTTTACAAGATTTATTCTGAAAAACTCACATTTGGTCTGGCCTTAACAATGAACAAGAGACCGATGCAGAAGCTGGTTTTCAGCATAACACTATGTTTGGAACCGTGTGCTCCCTACGCTTGAAGCTGGCCTCACCCGAGCAAATGCACTGCTTGGTGGTGACCTTCTTGAGGAAGAGAGGGATAGAGAACTTTTCACTGTATGTTTTACAACTACAATGGGCAACCACTCTCTTTAGATGCAATTTTGGCAGCAGGGCCATCTCGCCCTTCTGACTATACCGATGAATCTCAGTGCACAGTGGGGCAACACTGGGCTGCGTGCGGAGTGAGGAGCTCCCCCATGCACCCTCTCATCTTCACGGGGCAGTAGGATGTCCACCCTTTTGCTCCTGGAGGTAAGGAAAGGGTCTTCCCATGGGTATACGTACACCCTGAGATGCAGTCAGCCACACGCTGGCTGCAGTCCTGTCCAATCTAGCTGGACACAAGCCAGCTCTAGCTGAGAAGCCAAGCGTTAGCAAATCGTAGTCACGCACTGTCATGTCTGAACAGATTCTGGACTCAAAATGGCTTAGGGCACAAGAACCAAGGCACGATGGCACAGATACAACAGCCTACTCACTGTCCTCGGGGCCTCTCAGCACTTGTTAGGTACAAAACAATAGAGAATAATAATAAGCCTTGTTCTAGGGACGCATTATATCCCAGTATTTTTAACCATATTTTTTTACTCAGAAAGGATGTATAGAGTCAGAATAAAGGTTCAAGGAGCACTGTCTTCTATCTCTGGCAGGGGCTAAGAAGGATAAGGGAGAGGTATGAGGCAAGTAAAAGCACACAGTGGCATTTGTCCCAGTACCCTCCTGCTTCTGGCACTCAGTGGCCCAGAGATTCCCTGAGCTGGAAATTATGCCCGTATCTGGTGTTTAATAGTCTTTGATGGACTTCTTTTCCATAAATTTGGCTTATTGTTTTTTGAAACTATTTGTTGTTTTGTCCTCTACAGTACACTGTGACAATGCCTTCCATAATTTCATTCTACTTTCAATGACAAAAAGCTTCCTTTGAGGTTTCCTCAACCTCCTGCCTTACCATTTCATTTGGTGCCTCTGGTTCTGTCTGATGAGGAATGGGGACTGGGCTCACACAGATCAATGATCTGGGAGATTTTCACACACCGAGCACAAACTTGTCTTTCACTTCCAAGTAGACAGAGCACTTGATAGTCACGCTCATTTCCCAGGAATACTTATGATTAAAAACAAACACCACCACCACCAAACTTTAACACACTCATCTCATTTCCCTGAAAAGAGAGAAATTAGCATGTGTTATGGCTGCTTTCATAGATTACAAGCCAGGGAACATAATGCATGCTACAAAAATTAGTATAGACAAAAATAATCACATCTGCTTTTTATTTGTAACTGCAGTCAAGGCTTGGAAAAAATTGTCCCAGAATTCAGCAAGAGGAGAGCCAAGCCTTCAGCATTGCTCTCTTCTTGCAAACAGCAAAGCGACAAGACCTCGCCTCTCCAGGAATCAAGGCTCAAAGCCATGGTGCCTATCAACAAAATGAGTTGACACAGAGCAAGGAAACACGGAGCTTTGCATCTTTGAGCATAGTCATTCAAACCCAGTTTATACCATAGCATACTGGAAGCCATTTCCATCTTTTGATCTAGCTGCTGTCCCACTAGACACATGTAGTCGTAACGAAACCCACCAGTTCAGGCGGCAAGCCACAGTGGAAGCAAGTGCGAGGATGTCAAGAAATACATGAGCTCGGACCTTAAACCTTACAGACCCAGAAGGAGGGAAGAGTGATGGGATGCCCATTGCAATCAAAGGTTGTCCTCAGTGCCTGCTACCGTCCTGCCTCTGTGGTCCAGCAAGTCACCTGGCTTTTCAAAACTGGCAGTCTGGCCTATGTAAAGCTAAATGCAAACTGCATGCGTGCATTTGTAGGAATACAAATAGTTACCCACTATTCCCTCTTCATCATTTTTAAACCAACAGAAAACTTTGGCAAACTCTAGATAAGTAATGTTTTCATATCTATAGCTCAACTTTTAACAGTTTTTTAATAGCAGTTCTTTCTGTGGTAAAGAATGTATCTTGATGCTCCCAGAAAAAAATATCAAATATAGCATAATGCAAAATCCATATTGTCAAATTAAAATTAACACCTGGTGCCAAATAACTGTTTTGAGAGCACACGTGTTTTAATATTCAGTTTGAGTAGAAGAGCTTTCACCCTTCAGGAGATCCATTATACTCTCCGTGGATTAGAATGATATACAGCATTTAGAGAGCTACATATGTGCCCTTTGCAAGGCTACGCTGCATATCCCAGGGCATTTGAGGCATTACACAATAAAGTTAACCCTGAGCCTATCTTTGCTGGGTAATGGCCTACACCTGCCAGACATCTAGGGAAAAAATAACAATATAATACTGAGATGGGATTGCTTTTGGGCGGCCTCTTATTTTTGCGGAAGATATTTCAACATAAGGACCATAACATTTGTAATTCAATCCTGCTGACTAGAATTTAAAAATCAGAATCATTTTTAAAAGAAGCTATTGCATGCTGTCTTTCACTTCAAGTTACCACAGTCTTAACTTGCCATATTGTGCATAAATGAACCCAGAGTCAAGTCTTCTTACTAAACATTAATGCTAACAAAAGGCAATGAAAGAATATTTAAATTAATTATTTTACTGTTCATAGTCCTAAGTGGTCACTGACTTCCAGTATAAAGGTTATATTAATGTATTCAGTAGTTATTACCTGTTGGCTGTTATCTTCATGGAAGAAGTTTGAGCTATGCTGAAAGACCATGTAGTTTTTTGTTTTTCTCTTAAATAGAGGAACATAAATATTGTGTTTGCTTTGAGAAGAATGTCTGGGGTTGTAGTTAGTGATAATGAATGTCATTCTCGGAAGCGTTACTTGTAAGAACATCAGAAGAGCCACATGGGTTTAAACAAAGGGTCCGTCTAGTTCAGTGCTCTATCTCCAGCAGTGGTGACAAGTGGATGCCTAGGGACCCCGGCAACATACGTAATACCTTCTACTTCACACCCCCAACTATTTTCCGTTCTGGGGATTTCCTGAGCTGTTGGGTTTTGTCTGTTTAGCTCTTTCCATGTACATGTGGAGTTCCTCTTTGAATACATATTCCTCTTGCATTCACATCCTTTGGCAAGGAGTCCCATAGGTCATCACATATTGCTAGGAGGTCTTACTCTTTTGTTTGCTTGGAAGCTGACTCTCACTTTTGTCTTTTGATGGTGTTTAGTACTTTTATTAGAAGAGAGTAAATGGTCAGTCTCTACCCACTCATGTTTCTGTATGTCTTTTTCATAGCATTTCCACATCTTCCCTACTCAGTTTTTGTTCATTAGAGTCTTTTTTTCCCCTCTTTGTTACCCTTCTCTGAACCTTTTCCCGTTTTAATGTGCTCTTTTTGTCATAAGGCAACCAGAACTGCACAAAGAATTCAAGGTTTGGGCAAGCCGTGAATTTGTATGACATCAGGAAGTTTTCCGATTTGTTCTCTTAATCTCTTTCTAATAATTCCTAAGTTTTTATTTGTTTTTTTGACTGCTGCTGAGCAGTGACTTGATGTTCTCATGGAACTATCTATCATACACTGCTTTACATTCATCTTCTTTGTTGTATTTCACCTGCCGTTTTATTGCCTTGACATGCTGTCTTGCGAAGTCCTTCTGCCATCCTTCATAGTCTGTCCTCATCCTTATCACCTTGAATACATTCAGATCATCAGAAGACTTTGCCACTGGACTGCTCAACCACTTTTCCAGCTCATTTATGGGTATGTTGAACAGTGTGGATCCCAGCACAGACACCTTGCAGAACACCTCTGGTGACTTCTCACTATTGCAAGGACTGACTGTTTACTGCTAACATCTGTTTATTCTCTCTTAGTCAATTATTTATCAGAGCAAGACCTTCCCTCTCTCCTAACTGCTTGAGTGCGGGCACATAAATATACTTTCATTTCTCTTATGCGCTGGAGAAATGCTTGGTTATTAAAACAAAATGTAAAAAAAACCTGCAACACCACCTCTCTCCAAGAAAACCCATGAAAACCAAACCAGTATTTTGTGGTCTTTGTAAAGAGAAATCTTTCTGTAGTACTGAACCATTTCCATGGTAGAAGTAGCCCCTGTATGCTGGTGTGTCTACGGTAGATTAAAGCCACACTGTATGCATACCAGTCCCGTCCCAAGCAATGAAAGTGAGAGGTTTCTGAGAACGACACTGGAGTCCTAAGTAGCCTCTTCTTCGTGCTGTAGAAGCTGTCTTCAAATTACCTTTTTCTTCAGGATTATGTTGGATAAGGGTAAGATAGAATTTCAAGGACTGGGCTGATGCGTGCAAAACCCACATAGTTGTATAGACCAAAAAGAGCATTTTTGCGTCTAGTATCTGTTACGGCAGCACCGTAGGCTGGTAGATTAGTTCTAAGCAAGCTCCAAACTTTTATTCCGTAGTCTCAAATGAGTTAGGAAGTGTAATCTGAGCTCCCTGCATGTCATGAGGTCAAAGTCTATTGACTTGGGCTTTGAGCAGGTGATTTGACTGTCAGCCTCAGTAAAACAAAGGTCAGTCAGTGTTCAAAGTACGGAATAATTTTTCCAAGATTGTAGGGATGGGATCACAATTTTCCTGTATTGCTCTGAGGTTGCAATGCAGATGTGTTTGAAGGGTTAACACTGTGGCTCAATCAGAAAGAATGCTTGGCAATAAGAGGAAGCCTGGATTAATGATAGAAAAGAATTCTTAGCATTTTATAGCAGTGGGTATTTGAGATGAGACATGGCTAATGATCAACTAAAAAGGTATTTGCAGCTGTGGTGCTACCTCTCCCCATAATGCCAACATTAATCAAGCTTTTTCATGCAGCTTTGCAGTCCATTCTATTTTTCATTGTCCTGAATATAAAAACAGAGCTCATGCCCTAATACACTGAGTCAGAGACCATACTTCTGTGTCACTGAAAATGATCAGACCTTATTGATTTCTAAAAGCTGCAATTTCTGTACTGTGAAACAAACCTATAGCAAAGTCTTTAACAAAGCCAGTTTCATTTTAAAGAAAAAAGAGTCGCTCGTAACCCCAAACTGTAAATACCTCTGGGATGTGAAGCACTTATCACCGTGAATTAAATGCTCATATATTTTATTTAAGTCTTGAATTACAACAAAACATCAGCTGTAATTACAGCATCTCTAAGTCTAGTTTTGGAGTCAGCCATCTTGTTGAAAGACCTTGGCAGTGCGGAAAGCCAGTGAAATCGTGTAAGGCAATGTCCTAGCTGTTCTGATGCTGCCTTCGGAGTCAGAAGAAAAGCTTCATTATAGTGAAAAATTAAACATTTGACATACAAGTTATTTCCAGAATGGCTTCAATCTTTTTAAATAATGAACCCCATTGAATCTCAGCTTCTCAGCAAATGTCGATTATCTAAATTCCTTAAGTAAACTACACATGATGCAGCTTTTGAAACATGAACATGATCTTCCCTCATGTAAACAATCCTCTGCCTTTGTTGCCTGATGCTATCACATTTGAGCGTACATCCTTCTGGATTGCAGGCCCGAGCCTATAAAATCTCGCTATCGAATATCCACCCCAATCTGCAGATGCTTTATGCCCATGCTTAACAGCCATGACTCATCCCATTAAAGTCAACAAAGTTACAGTAGTAAAGTTAAGCGTGTGTTTGCAGGAATAGGCCCAAATTCTCAGAAGTATTTAGGTAACTCAAGATGCAGAGAGATGACTAGTGGGGGAATTTCACACTGGTGTGACTAATCTCCCTAAGATCTCCTAAAATCAACTGAGAGAGAGAGAGAGAGAGGACTCTTGCAAAGGGGCTTCAGGACAACTAAATTAGGCTCCTGTTTTGGAACGTCTTCTAGAGAAGCCTCCAGTTCTCCCTGCTATTTAAAAGGTGCTTTGAGTGCTTTGTCCTGGTCATCCAGCTCCCACAGAAATCAGCAGGAGCCCGATCTTGAGGTGCCCAGCCACATCTTGCAAAAAGCCTGTCTGTAGCAATAGCCACCTCACCAGCTCTGGGAATCACGGAATCATAGAATCATAGAGTGATTTGTGTTGGAGGGGACCTCAAAGGTCATCTAGTTCCAACCCCACTGCCATGGGCAGGGACACCTTCCACTAGATCAGGTTGCTCAAAACCTCATCCAGCCTGGCCTTGAACACTTCCAGTGACAGGACATCCACAACTTCTCTGGGCAACCTGTTCCAATGCCTTGCCACCCTCATGGTGAAGAATTTCTTCCTTAGATCTAATCTAAATCTCCCCTCTTTTAGTTTAAAGCCATTACCCCATGTCTTATCACTACGTACTACAACTATCACTATATCACTACAACTTGTGAAAAGTTCCTCTCCAGATTTCTTGTCCATGTAATCGAGGTCCATGTACCTGTAGCTCTGTAGAACTGCCCACAGTGCAACCTGCTCCTGCCATAGCCTTGTGCTCTAATGGCCCCAAGTGCATCAAGACCAGATGCTATTGACACAGGGTAAAGTTTACTTTTCAAACTGAAGGACCACAGTGAAAATAAATGGAAATATCTTTGACTTTTGAAAGCCTGCAGTTTTAAGATTCTTTTAAATAGACGTAAATAAAATTCTTCATTCTTAAATGTACAGGGCTGACTAACTGACCCATCTTCATTTTTTACAGTTGATTTATAAATACCTGAAATTAAAGGACTAGAAAACATGCAATGACTCCTTCATGTTTTAATGAATACGATGTGTTTTGAAGATCCTCCAACAGCCATGATTTTACTGTGTTAAATAAAGTAGATTTTATAGCTCTTTAATCAGATCATGATGGAACATTATGCAAAATATTATGCAATGTAATGCAAAGTAATTAATGCAAGCAGAGAAGTGGTAGGAACGTGAGACCGCTGAGCAGCATGCATTTGTGTCACACGCTGCCTGCTGATTTTCCCAATTTCTTTCTTTCTTAGATAGTGGTTTCCCGTTCAGAACCCACAGCTCCACATGTCAGCTTTCAGCTAGACTCCCACCCGGTCTCTCCCCAAGTTGTTGTCGAGAATTCATTAGCGGATGATGGCTATACCCTGGTAGTGACTGGGAAAAAGGTGAGTGGTTCATAATCTAATCCTTCTGTGCACTGTTTAAACTTGCCATCATGGCAGCAACTTTCAGTAAGAGCAACTATTCACACTTCTGCTCTATGCTCTGCATCCTCCCAGCCTTGTCGTTCCCTTGGGAACACTGGAGGGGCAAGTTTCCTCCAAGATTTATTTTCTTTTCCCTGCTAAACAAACCGACAGCCTAATATTGAGAAATGTTTAAATAATGTAAGAGCTGTGATATAAACCGACAAAAGCCAGGAAATGCAAATTTAAAGGCTGAAACGCTGTCCTTAATTCAAGTGCTTGCAAAGATAAAACACACAATGGCTTAAGGAAAGAATGGTGCTCACAGTTTCCTGGCTTTTGTTGGTTTGTGTCATAACGTTATAACTTTTTAAGGAGGGGTGTGTGTGCAAGAGCTATGTGAGTGTGTTTAAAATTTGGAGCCAGTGTTCGTAGTAAGGTTTGAAGACTGCTTTAGCATGTAGGCTACAAAGGGTTAATAAAAGATGGAGAGCTATCATAAATATGCTGTTGTCATAAGTAGATACGCATTGTAGAATGAGTTTAAAACATCAACAGATAGTATTACAGATAATCCTAAACCACAATCGTAAGCAATAATTTGACCCTTTGAGTTCTATAAGAATTTACAGAAACACATCAGCCATTAGTAAAGATGGTTATTAATCATTTAGTAGAAATGTATGAGATATTTATAAGAGTAATCTTCAAGAAAATGTCCAAATTAAGTTTAAGGAAGTTACTGAAGTGTAAAGAAGTATGATGTACTTATATAGTAATGTAATTGGATATTAATTTTAATATTTTGCCTGAAAACAATTCCTATATATTTAGAGTGACTATTATCATAACTATCCTGATATTTTCAATAACATAAATTTTAATTAATATTTTAGGTCTAGTGTAGGGGTTTTGATCATAGGTGTTAAGAAACAAGTACGTGGTCAGTCACATGCTGTGAGTGTATTACGTATTAGTACAGCCTCGCCAAAGTTGAAATAGCCATCACGCCTGTTTTTGCAAATGTATGAACTAAGGCATACTGAGATGCACTGTTTTTTTCCGAGAACTAGTGCAGAACTGGGAGGAGCACACTGCTGTTTTCTTTTTCCATCAGCAAAAAATGCTATCTTGCTGTAAACACCAGATGCTGGTAGCAACTGTATATAACATTAAGATGCCTTTAGGGTTTCTCCCAAGGGAATTTAAAATCATGTCAGCTAAATTACTTATAAGCTCCTATAATTACTGAGCTAAAGAGAAGTCGAGCCGCGGCTCGCACGTCTGAGTAGCACCACGGCGCGTTGCATAAACCGAGGCTCTCCCCGTAGTAGTGGGTGCACTAAAAGGATCCGTGCGTCGTGTCTTTCCGCCGACAGGTGACGAGGGTGCCGCTGGCGGGGCCGGGCTGCCACCACCTCCGCTCCTGCGGCCACTGCCTGCGGGCGCCCGCCTTCCTGCGCTGCGGCTGGTGCGGCCAGCAGTGCCGTCGGGCCGCCGACTGCGCCCACGGTGCCTGGACACAGGACACCTGCGTGCCCAGCGTGTACGAGGTAAAACGGCGCGTTCCTCGCGTGTGTCTCCAGGGGAAGTTTTCTCTGGGTGTTTTCTCTGTATTTTTATGTGATTGTGATAAATGAGGTGCCTGTTCTCCTCGCCTTCCCCTCAGCCTAGGTGTCCGTAAAGCCTCTGGCTGAATGGATGAGAGGATTACTCTCCCTGAATGCCACGGGCTCAGGTACTCATGGTGGACAGGTCTGTCTGATCATCCTGGCTTGCCACAGGAGAGCCCTAGCCCTGCAGAGCACTTGTGGTGGGGAAACAGCGTGGATCTGCGCTGGCCTGACAGGGGTCTGACGGAAAAGGCCAGTCACGGAAAGGAGCACCTTTCCTCTCAGACCCCGCTCAAAGGGAGGAGGTGGAGGAAAGCACTTCCCGCCCACAGCTGCCACGGCCTGACCCAACGCGGGAGGTCTCTGGCCCCCACTCCTCATCCATCCCCGCACTGGCTCCAACATCGGAGGAAAGGGTGATGTTTCTCTGTGGAGAAAAGTCATAGAATCATAGAATCATAGAATGGTTAGGGTTGGAAGGTATCTCAAAGATGATCTAGTTCCAACCCCCCTGACATGGGCAGGGACGCCCTCCACTACAACAGGTTGCCCAAAGCCTCATCCAACCTGGCCTTGAACACTTCCAGGGATGGGGCATCCACAACTTCTCTGGACAACCTGTTCCAGTGCCTCACCACCCTCAGAGTGAAGAATTTCTTCCTTATATCTAATCTAAATCTGCCCTCTTTCAGTTTAAAGTCCCCATCTCCTCTACCTAAGCTCTGCCACACAGCTGTCAACCAAAACACCACCCTGAGGGAGTTGGTTTTTTCCTAACGTTCGTTTCCTGGCTCCTTGTTCCTGTTGATCCACTCATCACGGAGGGGGTGAGGCTGTAGCTGCACCCCTCCCTGGGACAGGGACAGCCGGAGGGTGCTGCCAGCAGACCAAGGCCCATAAAGGGTGTGCGGGAACAAAACTGCACGGACGAGCAGAGAGCCGCACCGGCACGGTCCTGTTTTAATTTAGCTATGGTTAACGCAGGAGTCGTACTGGCCAGTTGTATGTGTAACTGAATCATCCCATGTGAAGTGTGACATAGCTGTGAAGGCAGAGGTTTATAGGGCAGTTAACGGACCAGAAAACTGAAGGAAAGACAAGCAGAAAACTTTCTGGTAGCACTTATACCCATTTACTTTTGTTAGTGCATTTAAACTACACCGTGTAGTTAAAAATATCTTTCCCTTTGTGGGCATACAGCTTATAAACGGGGATGAAAATTTGACATGCTAAACTCTCAGAGAGAAAGGGAGACAAAAGGGGTTTTTAAATAAATAATGTATTTCTTTCAACCAGGCAGATGATGTCACGTACAACAACTTTTTAAAGAGTAGGTAGGCAAAACTGCTAATAATCTAGATGTAATCTAGAAACACGTGTTTACAGGGTTATTTTTCTTTTCCGCATTCACCTTTCGGATACAAAATTTAGGATTAACACAAGCAAAATGCAATGAACAAACAATGAAGCATTATAGGAATCAAATCCAAAATGGATGGAAAGGTGTGTGTGCAGTGGGGGGTGTTTGCCTTGCCTTCTATTGCCATTTACCTTTGGTCAAAGGAGATGTAAAAACATTCCTAGTGCAGAATATGAATAGTTTACTTTCTCTTTATACAAGAACACATTTATTTCAAAAAGGCTGTATTAGATGATCAAATAGTCCTTTCTGGCCTTAATTAGTATGAGACTACAAATCACCACTTCAAAGGGATACACTGAGAACTAGTCCTGATACATTTTTATGTACCTCTGCAGGACCAAGCTACTCACACCTATCCTGCACAGCTTGTTTAGTCTTTCCTAGAACTCAAGCACAAGTAGCATCCCTTAATGTTTTTTTCTTGGCAACGCTTTGCAGCAGTTGCTGTATATTCCCATGCCTCCAAAAAGATTTCTAAGGCTCTGAACTGCTTAGTTTCTGATTTTCAGAGGTGCTGAGCTCATATAGCCCTCTTTAATTTCAATTATGAAGGTGTATGCTCAGCAGTTTTAAGAACCAAGCGCCCGAAGCCCATGCAGAGATGCTTAAACTGAGAGGTGCATCCCCAAGGCTACCTCTGCAGTCCCCGTGAAGTCCCAGGGAGGACTCATCCAGGGGAGCAGTTCTTGGATGTGGGGCAGTGGGAGCAGGCGTGGGGCTGGCTGGGTGCTCCCGTTCCCCATGTGGTGCAGGCCTGCCTGATCAGCACAAACCCAGTCTACCTCTGTAATGAATATGGATCTGTGGCACCGATGGATCTTAAAGTGAATCTCGAATTACAGCATGCGCATGTTGGTAGAAGTTGCTTCTAGAAGGCTTGTAAGGAAAAAAATGCAGCTGAGTACTTAAATCCCTTTGGAAAGCTAGCTGTTAAGACAGATTTCATGCTCTACTGGACCATGACATTTAACATTATTACTGAAAAAAATATAAAACAGATTATTCATCATCTTCTGATCTGTCTTTAAACCCATATGCATAAAATATGAGAAACAAGCTTGTTTTGTTCCTAACAAACAGAGGATGACCTGCTTTGCGTAGTATCTGAAATTCAGTCTGAACCTCCCCCTAATATTTTGCAGCTTTCAGAGAGACAGATTGCTTGAGATATGTCATGCGATCGCTTTAACCTGAGGGGAACACAGAGCTTCTCCGAGGATCGGGTTCAACAGACATTAGCTAAGTCTCCAACAAAGTTTTCCCAGGTTATTACACAGAGTGGTGCCCAATGGGGAAAAAAAAAAAGAGATTTTCACCTCATGAGGGATGGCAGAGAAGAAACCCAGCATTTTCCTGTGGAGTCCTGCAGATCCTTCATCTCTCTGCCCTGCTTTAAGCACTTTTCATTGGAGCTGTGGGTGGTGGGGAGCAGCCCCATGCCCCAGACCTGCGGGGAGCGCAGAGCTCCAGCTCTGCCCGGGCATCCCCCCTGCTACAGGCAGCGCAGCAGGGCTGGTGCCAGGACATGTCCCCACCAAAGCCCAGCTCCCACCCGACGCCTCGGCACCATACCCAACTCCCATCCACCACCTCTGCCAGCAACGAGGCATGTTTTGTCAGCCCAGACAGGCGGTGCTAGAGGAAGGTGGGGAGACTCGGAGGAAGTTCCTTGGAGATCATTTGGTGCTGGAACAAATTGCAGGCATCTGCGTGCGGCGTTCAGGTCGCGCTGAAAGGTGAACGGCATGAAAGAAGAAATAAATTGGTCTCCCTTTTGATACTTTGTTGTGGTTAAAAATCTGACATGGTTTGTTGTTGTTTTTAAAGTGGGTCATTTTAGCTGGCTTTTGTCTCAGACATATCAAGAACATCAGGCCTTCTGCTGCCTGTTTAGGTTGGAGGTTTTGCTGGAAATTTCACATGTGGCCTGTACATGTTCTTCCCTCTTAATTAAAATGAATGGGCCATCAAAACTTTAATAAATAGATACTTTCTTCCAACAATTTATAAAGTATATGAGTGGATATTAGCATAATGGCTGTCAACATAAACAAAAGAAAAATACAATACAATACTTTAAATTTTTCCAAAAAGAAAATATTAACTTTCTCTCCCTTAACCTAAAGTTCAGAGGGCAGTAGGAAGAAGCAGAACATCCAACCTTGCAGCAGGACTTACTCCATCTCATCAGTGGAGTTTCCTTGCTATAGAGAACTTTCAAGTCCTAAATTTTACAGCATTTATAACTGATTTGGGTTTTGCTTACTTTCTTTTACTACCTGTGTGATGTAAGCACACAGAAGAAGCTTACCTATGCCTCGGTTGAAAGTCCAGGAGGTTCACTAGTGGTTTCTGTCGACTCCCAAGAAAAGTCTGCAAAACTACATTTGACTTTCAGTGGTTTCATCGTACAGAACAAGTGGAATAAAATAAAGAAATTAATAAAAAATCTGTGGGGTAATTTCTACGCACTTAAATAAAAAAGTATAAGGTTTGGTTTCTTTTTTGCTATCTACTTAGAAGTCCTAAACTTGCTGGCAGAATGTAGTAAATACTTTCACTTTCCCTCAATTAAAGCACATGGGCTGCTATCACAAGTCTCTTTTGGCAGATAAGATCACATAAAACCTGTTAAGTGCCTTTGGTTTTTATTCTGTATGGCTTTGTGAAGCCCAATTTTAACACCCTTATTTTGATAACTTATGGATTGCATTTCAGACTCCTCAAACGCCACGTGTCAGTGCATTATTGTAAAAAAAAACATCAGACATCCTGTACCCCCACAGAGCAATTTCAGTTTCTACCAGGGTTTTGTTACTCCAAAAATAGATACTATTCTGAGATACTAAGTAGAGTGGAAAACTAGGATCTGAAGTCAATCCAGATTTCGAAGAAAAAAGAACAAAGAAATAAGGAAAAGTTAAACTTGGGAATAGCACAGACTCTATGGGATACAGTACTGCTCCATGCTCTTAGCTGCAGTGCTATGTGTCAGGGGGCTGTGCATCATCACCCCTTTTTTTATGGGATTTGTGCAAAAGTACTGTACCTGCACAGGTTCCTTCTTCTTTGCGTATTGAGAGCTGATTTAAGCTCATTAAAATAGGAAAGATTTCTACTGGCTTCAGTGCATTTTAGATCAGACTTTTTGTCTGGTTTCTAATGGGGGCAGTAAATTTCCCCGTATATAATATATGGTTTAATTCTTTTGAAGTATTCTTCAGCTGCCTTTCTATCTACAATAGTTCATTTGTGAGAGTCTTGAAGTATAGCTACAAGAGAGTTGAAAAGAAATGTGCTGTCTTACTGGACTTCCAGATGAAATAATAGCCAAGTATCTCTCAAACACTTGCCTTTCAGCTTGAAAATGAAGTTGAGTCCTTTGAAAGGCACAGCTGTATTGCAGTTTAGGGGCAACATTACTATCACTAAAGCATTAAGTCTAAGACATTTAGGCACGATGACCGCAAGTATAAATTTAGTGTTTCATTCTCTGTTGTTTGTCCAGTGGTACTGATATGTTTGCAAAATTATGCAGTATTGTTAAAAGTCCTCATAAACCCTGAACTAATATCTTTTTGACTTTTTTTTTTTTTTACTGGCAGTACTGACCATTACTTTTACTGAGTTTTGTAAGACTTCTATAGTGTTCCTACGTTTTTCCCACCATTGTTATATTTTACAGGACAATTTACAATATACAGAAAAAAAGCATTTCCTTTGTAGATTGTCTCTGTGTTTCTGAGGTGTAGTTTATTTTTAACTCGGAATTAGAGGTGACCAAATGTAAAAGATTTAAGGAAAGAATAGCAGAAGTCACGTTAACTTTATCATAGCCAACACAGTATCGGATTTTGGTGTCTTTGAAGCTACTTCACTCTGAACCTGACTTTCATCAAGCTGACAAAAAATGGTCATTTTGGGGCTCTTTTGTGTTCAGCATTCAGCTTCTAACAAAATAAGTACATTGTATGTTTAACATGCCAGAAATAAGATGTGAAAGACAAGAACGGCAGGATTTAAAAGACTATTACAATGCACAGCTTGTTCAGTGCCCCTAAACACTATCCTTCAAAGCCTTCTAGTATAGGTTTTGTTATTTATTGCTACTGTCAGAGAAAGCTCATAATGTGACAAATGAAAGATGAAGAACAATTAAGATGAATGGTAGGACATAGTCTACCAAAAGAAATGCTTTTCTAAAATTATTCCTTTGCACATTCTTTATTTGAAGTTCAAGAAAACCTGATGTAACTAACACAATATTTTTTTAACAGATTCTTCCGAGCAGTGCTCCCTTAGAAGGTGGGACAAAACTGACACTGTGTGGATGGGACTTTGGATTCAGCAAAAATAATAGATTTGAATTAAAAAATACAGTAGTCCATATCGGAGGACAAATTTGTGCTCTGGAAGCAAAATCTAGCAACCAAAACAAGTAAGAAACCTAAAATATTAATTTTCTTTTATACAGATGTTCTTTATGTGGCATGGATGTCTTTTATGATATAAACATGCAGTCTGTAAGTGTCATCTCCAATTCTGAAATTTCAAACAGGAAACAATCCCTTGTTTTTTAAGGTCCCCAAGAAAAAAAGTGCTCGAAATGGAGATCAAATAAATCTAGTTAATGCCGATAGCTCCTGCAGCAGCTTTTTCTGGTTTGTCTGCGGAATGCTGTTCAACATCTGTGGGAGCTGGCAAGAACGAAACTATTCAAAGGTTTGAAAAGGGGGCAGGTTCCTTTGGCCGGGATCCTGCTGGGCTCAGTTATGTCACCTCCGTCTTCCTGATCTGTCAAGCTGCTGGAGAGAAACATGAGAAGATGAGGGTATTTCGTCATCCAGAGCCTTATGACCCTCAGCTGCACCTCTCTTCCTCCTCCTCCTCCTCCTCCTCCTCCAAAATTAGTATTTGAGACAGTGAGATAATGGCTTAAGTTTAAGACAGAGGTTATTCTGGTTGTTATCTTGAAGCAATAGGAAGTTCAATGAATATCGTCTCTCAGTTCAAAGCATATGACTATCCACTACCCAAGTGATGTGCAAATCGTGGCATGGCTTCCCTGTTCCTATACACAGCAGCAAAAAGGTCACCCTCCAGAAGTACTGAGCACTCTCCCAACTGCCACTCTGGACAGTCTTAATGAAAACCAAACAATTTAAGGAGACTAGCTTACATATGAGACCGCTTAAATATAATGTAATACATTGACACATGCTGCCACAAAAATTCAAGTTTAGTTTTTGGTAATGTTTAAATTTATACAACAAACTTGTGTATATGATGCATTTTTTCTAATTCTGTTGTCTGCCGAAATTTGGCACTAAAGGAAAACCTCAAAAAACAACTCAGCCATTGAATGAGAAGTATTTGTTTTTTCTTAACATGCTTCTTTTTTTCTGAAATTGATTTGATATACTAGAATTATTTTCTCTGGCCAAATATAAACACCACAGTGTTTGTATTTGGTATTAAAGACGACGATCACAGTTTTTTTAGCTGTTATTTCTGAAATATTCCTGATGCACATAGATTGATGATTTATTTGGTATGGATTCCCCATTATTGCGAGTTTGATGTGATTCTAGTTTAATACAAAAAACCAAGCCAGAAAAAAATGTAATCCCTTCTTTTTCCCTGTTCTCCAAAGGCTAGAATGCACAGTTCCTGCTGCAAAATATCCAAGTTTTAATATATCCAGTAGTGTTTCTGTTGGACATGGCAAAACACTATTCAATACATTTTCGTATGTGGTAAGCACTATAATTAAACTTTTATTGTCAAAATTAGCTTCAATATTAACTGGAAGGAGACTCCTCATGAGTCCAATCCAGTATTGTAATTCTATATTCCTGTTTGCTTTATTATTACTTCATGGAAATGCTAATAAATGTTTTAAGATTCTTCCTCTTCACATTTTGAAAATAATTTAACAATCTACTGTTCTTATTTTAACCCCCTCAGAATCCTGTAATAACAAGTATCTCTCCCACTTATGGCCCCAAATCTGGAGGAACGTTGCTAACTGTGGCTGGAAAATATCTAAACAGTGGAAAATCCAGAAGGATTTTTGTTGGTGAGAAACCATGCACTTTGAAAAGGTAATGTACTTACTGAAAAGTGATGCCTTTAATATTGAAATGACTTGATTAAAATGTCTTGGAGTAAAAAACCACAAACGTGCATTGCTCTCCTGTCCTCATGTTACATATCGGAGAATTGATATTGCAATAAGCATTGAGTTCTAGATTACCTCTGGAGTTTAGGATGTCTGAAAGATTCCTAGAAGGGACTACAATTCCCTAGAAGACATGTTTATTCTGTTCATTACCTCATTAAAAGGTTGCATAGAGAAGTGGCAAACAGCTTCTAATGGACTAGAAACTGCCCATTTTCCCTCATTTTTATCGCCCTGACTCCTGCACACTCAGCCTTCTTTCTTGTATTAGCAAGAGCTGCTGTTCATGCAGCAGCTCCCAGTGAGCATCCAGTGGGTACACGTTACCATTTCCTACTGGTTTGTTCAGTAGAAACCTGACTGGTGTGGGAACGTGTATCCCATGCAGAGGAGCAGTTATTTCTGGGCTACTGTCAGTAAACAGCCTCAAAACCAGAGGCAGCATCAGTTTGGGACTTTTCCTGATATATATAACATTGTTTTGAGGATTAAGCTAGAATTTCTTGTGGCTCTGTATTGGATCCAGAAGGAACTCAGTCAAGAGTCTTTGACATGCTCTGGGTGGAAATGCCTTTAATCCCAGCGGAATGTCAATGTTAAATACCAAGCGTAGATTCTCAGCTATGGGCAGACAAGGGTTCTGAATTTGGAAGCCATTCTACCATGGAACAAATCCTGCTTGGTCCTGTTTTCAGATGCAGCAGGGTGGCTCCAGAATTGTCACTGCTGCAGCCAAGGGCAGAATCTGGCCCACTGTGTTCCAGGAACAGGATGTCCAGCAATTCCTCTAAATTTTGAGTCCCTCCTGATTATGGAAAGTCCTAGTAGTGAAATGTCACACTTGCGGAGAACATAGTGAAGCAATAGCCTATTAGTTAACGTCAGACTCAAGGTCAGGAAAGCTAAATTTTATTCATAGAATCATAGAATACCAGGTTGGAAGGAACCTCAGGGATCCAACCCTTCTTGGCAAAAGCACAGTCTAGACAAGATGGCCCAGCACTTTGTCCAGCTCAATTTTAAAAGTGTCCAGTGTTGAGGAATCCACCGCTTCCTTGGAGAGATTATTCCAATGGTTGATTTTTCTCACTGTGAAAAATTTTTCTCTTGCTTCCTACTGGAATATCCCCAGAAGTAACTTGTAGCCATTACCCCTCATCTTTTCTGTGTGACTCCTTGTGAAGAGGGATTCTCATCTTCTTTGTAGCCACTCTTTAAATACTGGAATACGGTGATAAGGTCTCCCTTAAGCCTTCTTTTCTCCAGGCTGAACAAACCCAGTTGTCTCAGCCTTTCCTCATACGGCAGGTTTCCCAGTCCTTTCATCATCTTTGTGGCCCTTCTCTGGACCCTCTCCAGCCTGTCCACATCTTTTGTCTATAGCGGAGACCAAAACTGATCACAGTATTCCACGTGTAGCCTGACAAGTGCTGAGTAGAGCAGAATAATGACTTCTTTGTCTCTGCTGGTGAGGCCCTTTTTGATGGAACTCAGCATCCTGTTAAATTTCTTTGCTGCAGCAGCACACTGTTCACTCATCTTGAGCTTGCTGTCACCAGGACCCCCAGATCCTTTTCCACAGAGCTGCTCCCCACCTGAGTAGATCCCAGCCTGTGCTGCACTCCTGGATTATGTGGTTGTTTTTTTTTATTCTTTGCTGCTAAATGATTCATTATATGCTTTTGATCAAATCAGATAAGTCTGACTAAATCAAGAAAGGGGTTTAGGTATTCAAGTCTGATATTTAATCATTACCAAGATCTTCAGCACTTCTGTTCAGTGGCTACTTAATAGTTTAGGAGTGGCATTTATTGATGTCATCATCTCAGCTGGTCAACTAATGGGCAAATATATAAACCTTTTGGGAATGATTTATCTGATCCATTTGAGACATGTACTGTGGGGGTGAGATGACAGCCAGCTCAGAGGCAGACATCTGCTTTGGTCAGGTGGACCTCTAAGTATCTAACTGTAATTGGGGCTTACCCAGTAAGCAGCCCCAGCACCTCTCTTTCTCACCAGCAAAGTTGTCTGGAGACTTCTACAGAGGTCTTTTAGCCAGTTTCTCAGGGCAGGTATTTCTCTACCTAAACTGGCAGCTTTCCTTAGTTCTGAAGGCAGCTAAATCAAGGGTCTATTTTTTGCTTTAAAAGATTGTAAAAAGCTTCTAGATACATATGAACAAATCACTAACCCCTATGGCACATGGTGAACCCACCCTTGCTGGAATGCTTCAGAAGTGGCAGTAAATGCCCCTTTTGTCTAATTTGGAGACAATCTCTTACATCCTTTGAGAACAGCCTACCTTGGAGGACTCCTGGATGTGGTTGGGCCCAAATCACTGAAACCAGCTGGTAGAGTTACATTTGCTTCTCCAGTCAGTTGTTACCATTGTCTCTGATGTGCCCTGCTCCCTGTGGCCACACTTCATGTGCTTCAAGCTTCAGAATCCTACACTTCTCTGCTGCCCTCTCACCCACTGAGCTCAGTGTAGGAGGAGGACTTCCATGGCCAAGCATGAGAGAGCAACAGAAAGATGAATATCCCAGAGACTCCGCTGCTCTGCTGAATTCAGCCTGGATTTTCACCTTTTTCCCTTCTCCTTGCCTTCTGCCTGCCCCTCAGCAGCACCTGGAGTCAGCAGGTGCCCCCAGGGCAGTACATCTCTGACATGCGGGTACATCCCCACCAGCACCTTTTCTTGAGATTTTTAACACAGGATAAATCCTGTGGATTTGAAAGAGAAAGACATTATCCCTGGGTTATAGCAGAACAAGTCATTCTTCCTAAACCTGGAGCGTACTGTTGTTTTCCAGGCTGGAAACTGCTTTTGCAGGGCGCAGGGGCTGATGTGGCTGTCGCCAGCACTGGGAAGACACCTTTCAGCAGGCAAGGTGCAAGTCAACCCAATTAAGATGAATCTTGAGCCTAAGCAGTGATGTTTCTGTTTCTACGTCATGCCATGCTTCTTTGTTGCAATATGATCATCCATCATCTCATCCGTGTGAGAATCAATGACGTTTTTTCACGCATGGATCCTTAGGTGGGGTTGGGGCTCACTAAAGGGCAGTGTTTTAAACCAGGTATATGTTTTATGATGCTGACAAGCAAGCTTTTTTCTGTCCTTCCAGCATATCAGGGAGCACTGTGGAGTGCTACACTCCGGCACAACGAATTCCCCAGGAATATCGTGTGAGGGTGGCAATCGACGAAGCCGTGCGAGACGCCAGCGGTCATTTCACATACAGAGAAGACCCCGTTGTTTTAAAAATTCATCCGGCCAAATCTTTTCTTAGGTGAATAAAAGTTTCGTGTAGAAATAAGAAAAGTAATGAATGAAAGAAGAATGGCTGTGCTGCGCAGCAATCTATCAAAAGAAATTGCATTTTTATCTCTATCTGCCATGCCAATTGCTTCTATTACGGTGCAGTTGCAGAGGGCAGATCATTTCCTTTCAGAGGTGAAGGAGAAGGGGGAAGGGCACCTCTTTTCCTTGTGCGATTTAACTCCTAGCTGCTGCTGAGCAGCACAGTACCTGTGATGTCCTGCTGAGATACCTCCTGTACAGCTAAGTGTGTCTCCTATACTGCGTCTGGACATTACCCTGATTAGTGAGGAAAATCATTTAATGTGACAAGTCAGCGGTACTCAGGAGAGCAAATGGATTTTAAAATAGTCTAAATCCAGCGCTACATAAATATTATGAATATATATGTAGGGTAGTATGTGTGTGTTTTTAAGTGACATATTTATGGTCTCAGTAGCTCTAATCCAAGCCATCTGCCTTTGCCAAAAAAAATGTCAGCAGTAAAAAAAGACACCTTTTTCAGCACCACTGAAAGCAATAAGTTTAGTTAGCTAATGCTAAGTACAAGTATACACCCTTCTTTAAAATGTACACATTTGTTTTCTATCCTAGCATACCACAATTTTAAAAAACTATTTTTCTTTTCTTATATTTGATTAGTTGTTATAGCAAGTGTAAAATCTGTTTCCCAGAAAAATAATCTCACTGCTCGGAGCTATGTATTTGCATTCACCCCATATATCCCTAATTCTAGTTTTATGTTGTCATTTACTCTAAAATATAATTTGTAATTAAGATTATCACAGCAGATGTATCATTATCCTACTCATCATCTTTTTTTTTTTTTTTAATTTTTCCTAGTGGTGGAAGTACAATCACAGCTCAGGGAATCAACTTGAACTCCGTGTGCTTTCCTCAGATGGTGATTACTGTACCTAAACTGGGAATGAACTTCTCTGTGGTGAGTCAGTCTTGGAGAAGACAATCTGTTATCTTGTCATCATCATGTGGTGAATGGCACAGAATTTTCAGTCAAAATACTTTGATTTTTGCCTTGAAACCTTGGGGCTTCCACCGACATTTTGGTGTTTTCTGCACAGACTGTTTCCACTGCATAGGCAAAACTCAACAACAAATTTGAAATTAAGATGAGGGTAGAACAACAGTTTCCAAGGATCTTCTTCCAAAGAAATAGGGCTTTTACACTGTCTGATAACAGGATTTTTATATTGCAATTTAACAATGCAAATTCAGTGGCTAAACACAAACAATGCAATATGAGTATGTCAGATTTTACGGCAAGTTCAAGTGCTACTGTGATAGGTAGGAAATACGTTCAAATGGTGACTGTGCATGTAAAAGGAAAATGGAATAAGCTTTAAAGAATGAGGAAAAGCAAATATATAAAACAAAAGTAAGTATTATTTGGAAGAATTTCTGATTGCCAAATTACCTATTGGGGCGAGTGTTTCCTAACTTATCAAAGTTCAGCAGCTAAGTTTTAAGAGATGTTTGGGCTTTTACAGTTGCGTATCTCTGCATGAACAGAAGGTCACTCAAGGATAGGAGCCTTCTTTTGTTACCTGAGTTGATAATGTACAGTGTCTAAATCGAAATAAGGTGATCAGATATGACCATGTGATCTACTTTCATTTTTATAGGGCAAAGATGACATTTATTGGATAGTTATACTGGAACTATTTCCTATAAGCTTTTGCATACACGTTTGTCTTGCACCTCCAGCATCTTCTTATCCTGTAAGGTCTGTTTAGCCTAACTGAAGCTAAATTGACCTACACTCTTTATGACATGCTATGCTACTGCTCATATTCTCAGCTTATTTCTAATGATCATCATACACTATGTCCTGTGTTGAATTCTAAGTATTAGCCCTAGGTTTGCTCAAAGCATTTTAAGTGGTATGTCTGCAAATTTGCAGTCTTTTATAGCTTCAAGGTCATAATATTCTTCATGATCGTAATTTGTATAATATCAGGAGTGTCGGGACCTGAATTTCAGCTGGATGTAATCATAGCTTGTAATTTAATGGATTCAGATTTTAATCTGAAAACCATGCCCCTGCAATGAAACATGTTGTTCAATGTTATCAAAAAGACACTTTACCCATGAGTTGGAAAGCAAAACATTTCTGTGAAATCAACCAAATTCAAAATTTATTAGGTTTTGAGTAACGTGGACATGATTATTTCTAAGTACAAAAGATTGCCAAAGCAAAGATCATTACTGAAATCAGCTCTTTAGACTTTGCTTTCTGTGGATTTGAGCAGTCTTTCTTTTGAAGTAAAGATCATTCACTTGCTTTCTCTCTTCCCCTGTGACAATATGCTATATTGCTTCTCTTCAGGGCCTGGTTCTGCATACCATGCTTGTCAAAAATTTGGAACTTCCTCAGAATTTGAACAGATTTGAAAGGATCTGAAGTTTTAAACAAGTAAATCCACTGTCCAAAAGTGACTGGGAACTCCAGACAATGAACACTGTAGAGTTTACTTTCTCCCTCAAATACTGGGGAGCAACCTTTCCTTTGAGCAGTGGTTTGCTGCCATCCTGCCTTTTAACCTGCTATTGAAAAAAGACGTGGACATAGACAGTCAGAATTAATTATCTGTCTGCCTTATTCTTTTTCTTTTCATACCTTGCAGCATGCATGATATTTGCCAACGCATAAGAAGGGCCAGGTCTGACTCTCCTTTTCCGTAAGGATGTCTGTCCTCTACCACTGCTGATCTCTGTCCCAGTATAAAAGCAGCGGTACACAAGTTCATTCTCCCTGCACAAAGGGTAGAATATAACCCCAAACAGGTTGCAATCCAGAGTGTTTTGTACTTTGACACCTTTGACACTTCCCAAGCAATATATTTTGTCCAATTGAAACTAAAGGCTTTTGGCACCTAGTGGCTTTCCTTCCCTCCGTGGCAGCCCAGCTCTGCTTGCCATTTGTTCTGCCACTAGTCTTTACCTCGAGCTTATTTCTCAAGGAAGGATATTTGTTCTCAGGGAGAAGGGGAAGATTTATAAGTGGCAAAACAAGCTTGCACTGTGTAACTGAGGAAATTGCTGGCGAAACATGCCTATGGCTGCAACCTGCCCCGTCCTGCACTGGAGATTCTGGGCCCTATGCATGAGTGATATGCCAAAAACCCAAACTTTCATCCAGTCTTTACAAAAATAAACAATGATGAGGAACTACTTTCAGCAGAGATCCAGAGCGCTGCGATGACCAGCTGTCCCATTTATAAAGGAGAAAACAGGTTGTGTAGACCACACCCAGACAAACAGTACAATACAAACCAAAGTGGTCAAGAAGGCCTATAGCTGAGGTTATGTATCTTTTTGATTCCTTAGTTTGGGAGAGGAGAGCTGAGTCATTTTTTTAAATTGTTATTTAAGACCTTTTTCTTTTCAGTTTTCTCTCACCAGCCTCCTCCAAGAAGCTGCTTTTGTCAGCATTCAGAAACTCTGGCTCTTGGGAAAACCAAAGCCAGCAGTGAAACACGTCCCAAAGCATCAAAGGAAAGTACAGCTAGGAGGGACCACAAAGACCTAGCCTGGCCTGCTTCCCTGCGGCAGGAGCAAATGTACCCAGACCACTGCCTGACGGATATTTGTCTAGGCTGTTATTAAAGCTCCTTGTGAAAGAAATTTCACAGCCTTGCTTAAACAAGCTTTGGAGAGAGCTGCTCTACCTGCTTACCTAGTGGTTTAGAAAGACTTCTTTCTAATAATTAACCCAAATTCTAGCTGCTAATTAGCTATCTTCTTTTTAACCCTCAGTGGACACAAACACCAGATTACCAGTCTCTCCTGCTAATTTTACATATTTGCACTACACTATGATTCAACTTTTCTCTTTTCCAGTTGAAGCAAACCAAACTGCTCCACCTTCTTATGATATATGTTGTTTCCTAGAGCTCTGCTCGTTCTTTCTGCCACCTCCCAGACCCTCTCCCATTTGCCTAAAACTAGTGGTGCCAAATTTAAAAGAGGTCTCACCTTTTCCTGTCAGCTGTTTGCCCCCAGACCCTTAATTCACTTCTTCAGGCTTAATTGTGGCCTAGAACCCTGATGGAGTCAAAGTGTGAGAGGAGGGTCACTTTCGTAAGCAGCAGGAGCTGTTGGGGATGCTCTGCATCTCAGAGCCTCAGGGAGCAGAGCCTCTTGACGTGCCCTGGGGCATTTGCTCTTCTCTGCTGGTTTCTTTTGATCCTGGTGGAAGAGATGAGCGGTACAACTGGTAAAAGAGGTTTTCTGGAACAACTCCTCATAAGAAGTGCAGATTCACTGAGATTGAAAAATGTGGGGGCAACAGCCAGACCTCTATAGAAGAAACATTTAAGTTGATCTTTTCAGCTTTCACTATTGAAGTTCAGTATTTCTGAAGGTTTTTCTTCTATAAGGCAAAAATGTCTTGCTTCAACTTCATAATTTTTGATTCATGTTTATTTAAATTTCCTTAAAATTATTCAATACTGTGTTAACACTAGTTGTGTTTATATTACATTCTATGTTAACACTATCAAAATAATACGTTTTGCCTTCTTAGAATTTGGTATTTCAGTGAGTGAAAAAAATGTTCTAGAGTTGTTGAACCATATGTTTCAATACTTGCAATGTGTTTCTTTTTAATTTCTATTTCATGAGTTCTTCTGACCATTTGTTCTGACTAGGAACAAAAAATACGAATTTAGGCAGTGCTGCAGAAATCCCCGACAGCTCTAGGTATCACATAAAGATACACAAACCCTCTCACGTCTGCTCACGTGTCCAGTTTCTCTGTGAGGTGCACAAGGAGAGAAGCAGATCATTCCTTCCTTTCACTTTGCATTGGGCCTGTAAAAAAGCTTTGTGCAGTTTGGAATGATGTTTGATCAGGAGCCTGTTTACAAAATAAGTGTCTTCTAACCTCTGCTATAAGTCGTGCTAGATGATTCTGCTGCTCATGAAGCACTAGAGGCCAATATTTTCTCTTTGAAAGCCTGTACTTTGCATTGATTCCCCAATAGTGAAGAAGTGGTCATTTGGGGATCCTTTGCTTATAGCATTTTTAATATTCCATATTAGTATTAACTAATTTTGATATATATTCCCACTGCTTAATCCCTTCTAAGCATGAATGTCCCAAGATATGCAAGATTGCAAAGCTAGGGAGAAGCACCTTTTAATGCATGACCTTCTACTACAACTAACCCTGTGAGTATGAAAGATAATCTCTTTCCACAGACTTTTAATTATCTCTTCAGTAAGTAGTCTCTTGAATGATCTTTAGCATTTCTTAACTGCTCCCTGCTAGCTGCCATTTCCTGCTCTATTACAGGAGGATTTCCTTCAGTGTTAACAAGTCTGTGAACAGTCCATACTCATAATACTCATCAGAATGCCTAGAATTCACCTGCAGTGTGAATCTACCTTGGATTTATTAAATAATTATAGCTTCTATCTGTATTGACTCTGTGGCAAAAAGCTGCCACAGAAGCCCAGCAAAGAGTTTGACTTGTGGAGGGGAACCATTGGCCTTTCTTTCTGTGCCAAATCTGCATCTCATGAACATCTCCTGCTAAGGAAAGAGTGCAGTAAGGGGTGTCAGGGAAAAGCCCACGCTGTGAAATCACCGGGGTGTCATGGATGTGGTGCTAGCAGGTACATTGACCATCCCGAGTCCAGGGAGGAATTCAGACTCCTGGTAAATATTGGTTGTGTTGTGTGAAGGGCTGGCTCTCAGACCCAGGAGCAAGAGAGGCTTTACTCTACCTTCTGCTCCAATGATCTGAGAGACTGGAAATATCATCTCCCATGCCTTCATCCAAGAAGATAACTAGAATAAAAATGCTACCCGTCCATTAGCACCGTTCATTGCACTACCTGAAATGGCAGCAAAAGCCAATGAGTTCCCTGAAAAATCTTCAAGATACTCTGCTTGAGGGTCATTGCTGAGTTTCTCACCTACACAGAAAAGCCTTCTGAATGGACTTTCCTCAAGTTAGACCTGAATTCTCATCTCTTTCTATTGAGTAATCATCCTTTGGCAAAGACAGTCGGAGAGTTTCCCATTCTGCTTTTAACCTCATTCATCTTTCATTCCTCACTGAAACTCCAGAAGTTTACTTTTCGTGAAAGGACAAATTGGCCCTTTCCTCTTTTCTGACTGCTACAGATCCTATAATACACATCCAACTGCCTCTTTCTTATCTGGATCAGCTGCTGGGAGACCTCTGGAGCTCAGAGATCCTCCCTCATACTTTTCCTGTTGTTCATCAGATGAAAAAATATTGAATTGGGCACTGAAGTTCAGATGCTGTAGGTCAGGTTTGAATTAATTGCCTTGAGGGTCATATTTTACAAATGAAACAAGAATACATACCTTTAAGTGATGACTCATATGCATTGTGCAAAGGATTATTATTCCCTTTGGGGTATAGTATTTACTTATGCTTGTGAAATGTTCCATAATTTTTACATCTTTTCTTCCTTATTGTCTTCAGATGTAGATTATAGTCACAAGAAGAACATAGGCTTAGCTTTTAAAGTGAATGGACTTTAAAGCCTAATTAAATAAAAGTTAAAGGTGCTGGATGATAGGCAGTATCTTAATTGAGAAGGCAATAGATTAAATTAGGGTTTTTTTCTTATAGATCCTCAATCCAATATTTCTTGAAAACTAAACCGTCATATTCTTCAATTGCTAAAACCAATTTCAAGGTAAAAATGTCATGTCAAATCATGTACCAATAAGGGCATTGCAAATAAGATTTTTCTTGACCTTACCAATCAGTCACATTGCATCCCCTCCAAGGAGTATTATTAGATTTTTATCATTTTCTGAAAGCTTCCTCTTCAGAGACCAGCCTGATAAAGTAAAGTATCTGATTCTAATAGATAGCCACAAACAAAGTTATGAATACCACTGCTATTCATTTAAGGGACATCACTACTCTACAGTAGATAAAAAGTCTAATGAATTTACATTAATCAAATAAATATAATGATTACCTGGGACACATTTGGTTTTATAATTATATATATTTTAGTAATCCCTTTTTAGAATCGACACAATATGATAGATATCTTTACGAATATTCATATATCATGGAAAAGTATGGCATGATCCTACATTATACTAACAGTGCATCTTGTTATTACCATGCTGATTCAAATGAATTTCTAGATCCGTGTGACATAACGAAGCCTGAGATATAGTAAATGGTGTGTAACAAGGTATTCAAAAGAGGAAGGATAGTCTAATACTGTTATCAAATGAAACAAAGTTCTGCCTTGTCTTGTGTCCCGCGGATTACCTTGTTATCATGGGGAATGCACAAATATTTCTGAATTTGTGCTAGGAATCTAAATGGGCTGTTAGTTGCTTGGGTGCAAGTCCCATTAGCATCACTAAGAGCTGCACCAAATTGTTTAACTGAGTGCAGACCTCACAGCTCACAGATGTGTAACCCTTGTAGTAGAGCTCTAGTGCTCAATTTCAAATCCTTGAAAATGTTTCCCTTGGCAGATTCAAGATCTCACAATATTATGCACAGAAACATGATAAGAAAAAGTGCTGATTTGTAGATAGGTAATTTAATCCCACTTTTCAAGCTAATGTGAGTATATAACTGATACAGCTTGAATGGTTATGTCACTGATTTGAAACACAGCAAAATTACATTGCATTAATTTAGCATATTAGAGACAAATGTAAACTAATTTCACAGCTCATTCAGGCAGCATTTTATAATGAGAACCAATTTAATTTGAAAACAAAACAGAAAAATATAAATTGTTTTGGCCTTCTCTAGATTTGCAAAGGTGTTCAACAGCACTGTTGATTTTCCAGGGAAATCTCTTGTAGAACAAATATAAGATTTATCATGACTGGGAGCCAAGCCCCATTCCTACTGGGCCACATGTCAGCCACTCTATTTACAGAAAAGAAAAAGTGTAATCGCTGCCGTCAGGGCACAGTGCACAGTGAACTACTTACAGAAGGTTCGTACAGTTAGAAGAGGAATACTTCTGTAGAGCTGAAGCAACTCTGTTTGTGCCAGAAGTCCTTCAACCATATCCACGGTAGGCAGCGTGAAAGGGAGGCACAGTGAAGGGACTACACGGTACGGTCACAAACGAGCCACTCTGGTTTGCGTGATGCTGCCCAGCACCCACCGTGCCTCCCATCCATGCTTATGGATGTGCTGTTGACATTACAATCAAATTAGTCATGTAGAAACCTTCACGATCAAGAGAGCGAAGTCGACCCTTCTGGAGCACCGTTAATCTAATTAAAGCTGTTGTCTAAAACAGATCAGATGAATCCCACTCTAGGTGAGCCTGTTTGCCTCTGATGACTGTAAAGGGAGTTTAGACAGCTAACTTCAACACAGGTGTCTGGATGCAGGCTGGATCAATACCATCTGCAAGGATTCTCCTTATCTCTGCAAACTGCCTAAACACAGCTTCACATCAGGCTGTCTGCAAACCCCTCCTGCCCTTGCTTGCAACACAGCAATCCTTTTAGGAAGGACCTGGGACCATCCTGTCTGTCTCACAAGTCCTGTGTGAAGGTGGTATGGGATGAAGGGAAGCACCCTGGCCAGACATTTCACACTGGATCGCACCTGCACAGCACGAAGCATGCTCTGGCAGGTCTTCTGAAGTGTAGGGTGCACCAGCAGCTTCCCCCTCAGAAGCACCTCTAGAGCAGGCCTCCACGAGGAATAACGGCAGAGTGAGGGGCAAGCGTGGCTTCATGCCTCTTGTCAGGCAGCTCCTGCACTGCAGTGAGGGGCAAACGTCTCATCCCGCTGGTCCAAGGAGGTACAGCGTGAAGCACGTCCTGCAGTCAGCACTCCCAGGAGGGACTTGCATGACACCTGTGTACCTGAGCACCGAACGCCACACCTCCGGGGCTTTACATATACATTTTTAAAAAGCAGATACACTTTGCTGAGCTTTCATGGCCCAGAATCCCATGGTGGCTTTGGCTTTAAAGCGCTTTCTCACAGCATCTGTAGTGGCTTTCTGGCAACATAGCAGCTTAGCTACGCTGTGGGTAAGTGGTGCTTTACTTTTGTTTTCCATTACTTCAGTCAGATTCATTTGCCCTATTTTTACTTTCTCCTCTGGTCCCTTACTATTGCTTTGATGGTGTAAAAGGAAGGTAAATCCATGTGGTAGTCACTCTGATATAGGCTGGATAAACCGAATTATGGCTGCTTTGGGTCCCAGTACAGCTCAGTACATCAAGATAGCCTCCCAATAGTCCTTGGCTTTGAAAATCATTTTCCATTAATTATCTGCAAAATATTTACTTTAAAAGTGCTGTGAACAATCAGGCCAGGAAGCTTGTTTACTTGAACATTTCCTCAACAAGAGTGCAAACACCATTGACATGAAGTTTTTATACTTTTCTCCCAGCTCTAAATAAACGCTGTGTAGCACTGATCAAGATATTACTTCAGTTAAAAAGAACAAGACCCCTGGTGTTTATTTTTTCAATATATGTGTATTGTTAAAGAACAGTTACGTTCATCAGCAACTTCCTATGCACGTAGTTACTCCAATTACCTCTTTCTTTCTTTCTTACAGGCATGTAGCCACCGCTCTAGCTCAGAGATAATCTGCTGTACAACTCCTTCATTGAAAGCCTTCAATCTCCAACCACCCTTTGTAACCAAAGTGTTCTTTATTTTCGATGGTGTCAGCTCTTTGTACTTCGATTTCGATTATGTAAATAATCCTGTATTTAAGCATTTTGAAAAGCCAGTGTTGATCTCAAGAGGCAACCAAAACATCCTGGAAATTAAGGTAAGAAATGTTGAAGTAGGTTTTTCAATTATTCACAAGCGCACATTAGCAGTGTAACATGGAACAGACATTTTGATGAAATAAAGGAAGCTCCAAGGAAGCAAGGGCAGAGAGAGTAGTGTGTTCAGTACTGCGTTCACCCGAGCCCCCAGCTGTCAGAACTTAAAAGATGCAGAGCTGAAAACAAAGATGTATCAGGGTAGTTGTTGGCATCAGGTTGGGTGGGAGAGAGGCTTTCCTTGTCCTCATGTGAGGACCAGGCTGTGTCAGCCTCCAATTGCGATAAGCTGTGTCACCAGTTTAGGATTAAACATGGCCATCAGCCCAGAACCTAAAGTGTGTGGTCTGCGCATAAGTCGCGGCTC
Organism: Tauraco erythrolophus; assembly: GCF_009769465.1. NCBI lineage: Eukaryota > Metazoa > Chordata > Aves > Musophagiformes > Musophagidae > Tauraco > Tauraco erythrolophus. The sequence continues at coordinate 29,492,453 of NC_141468.1, read as the reverse complement.
TCTTACTGTCACATGGTTTTGTGTCCTTCCTCATGAAAGACGTGGAGCTGCCTTTAGAAAGTGGCCTAGCGGTTGTGGCTTTCCCTAGCTGAGGGAAACTCTGGCCTATGCACAGTCACTCATGAGGATCAACTCAGCATCAACTAAATATAGCCTAAATATTTACAGATCCATGAAAAATGCAAAGTTGATGCTGAGTGTTAAAACAGCACTGAGAATAGTCTACACAGCACTGGGAAATATCTGTTAGGAATTTGGGGCCCTCACAGCCACAGGCTGCTCTCTACTAGAATGCTGTGAAGATGGTTAAATCTATTTTGCAAGAGTCTGATTTCCTGAAATCTAGTGTTTTTCTGAGTTAGAGTATCAAATAGAAACAGTATAAATACAGGTATTTCTAATTTACAATGAATATTTATGAAAATGTATTGTTATGTACATGTAATTTATATAGAATACCTGTAATTTATATAGAATATAATTTATAAAAAATGCTTTATGGAAGAGAATCAGTGTTAATTAATGCTGGGGTCATCTCTTTGTGTAGCTGTTCCATAGTTCTATAAGCCAAAACTCTTTTCCCCTATGACAGTCATGAAATCTTGAACCCCTGGGGTCTTTGACTCCAAGATGGTCCAGTGGGCCAGCTTCTGAGCTGCAGGAAATCAGAGCAGGTTACTTCAGAGCTTCTGTCAGCCATACTGGGTTCCAGTCAAACTCTCTGAATATTGAACTGTCTCCACAAAGTGTTTTGGGAAAATTCCAAAGAATAATCAGTCAGATTTTTGTTTGTTTGTTTTTTTCTACTTGGAACTCTTGGCTGTACAATCACTCCTTCCTCAGTGCAGAGCAATTCTCTGGTTCAGTTATGGAGAAACACTAGAAAGAGTTCTGGTGTGCGGGTCAATGGAGAGCTGCTGCATGGCTCAGTGCCTCTGTGCGGTGACAGCAGTGTTTTCCAGCATTTTCCAGGTCATGCATATCAAACGATCGGAAAGAAGACTAATTTGAGAAGAGTCATAGAATAACTTAGATGGCAAGGAACCTCTGGAGGTCTTTGTAGTCTAACCCCCTTGCTCAAAACAGGGCTAAGTTAAAAATTAGGTCAGGTTTCCCATGGCCTTGTCTAGATAAGTTTTTAAAATCTCCAAAAATTGAGATTTTACAGCTTTAAAACACCCAACTCCACTAGCATCCTTCGCTTCAGCTCCCTTCCTAGCTCAGTGTCCCTCTGCTGTACTTCATCCAGTTTCTCAGTATCTCTCTTGTTCTGTGGGGTTCAAAACTCGATAGAATTCTCCAGGTGTGGCCTCACAAGTGCTGGCCAGAAGAGAACAATCACCTTCAATCTACTCGCTTTGCTGCTGCTAAAGTGTATGCTGAGCCTTCATCACTGCAATGGCACACTGCTGCCTCATTCCACCTTGGGTCTCATATATCAATTGTTTTCCTAAATTTGATGTCATCTGAAAGCACAAGGACAGTGCATCCTGTCGTCCTGTCCCTTGGTCCAGGATGTCGATAAAGATTTTAAGCAGTATTGTTCCAGTATCAGCTATTGACAAATGCCACTTGTTACACTTCAAGATTTGAGCTGATGGCCAGTCAGTTTTTCACCCACCTTCTAGTCCATCTGTTTAGTCCATATCATCCCAGTTTGCTTCCACTGCTAGGAGAGATTGTGTTGCAAACCTTGCTAAAATCAAGGTAAGCATTGTCCAATGCTCTCCCTTCGTCTACAGAGCCAGTCATCTCTGCATAGAAGGCAAGCCAGGCTGCTCAGGCAAAATCCACCCTTGGGAAACCTGGATTGGCTGTTCTCAATCGCGTTCTTGTCCTTCCTCTGCCTGAAAATTCTTCCATGAAGACTTACTCAATAATCTTCCTAGAGACTGAGGGTTAAAAATCAGTTATTTTTTTAATTCTTGTCTTTCTTTTGCTCTCAAACCTTTTATTCTTCCTGAAGGAGAAGTCCCTAGTGCCGTTTATCGCTGGGAAGACGCCATTCCGATGAGAAAGGTTGGCTGAGGACTGTAGCACTGACAACTGACCAAAGTCACAATTTTGTAGTATTGATGTCACCTGTAGTCATGGCACCCAAGGCAGAGGTCTACCTAAGCCTAATGCCCTGGTTATTTCCTGGCAACCAACTGTAGAATAACATCAGTGAAAGCTGGTCTCCTAGAACAAAGCATGAACAAGCACCAATTTAACATCTTCCTCTAAATAGAATTAATTATAGTGGGATGCTTCTACCAAAACACTGAGGCGACTTTCAGAAATCATAGTCGGGAGCCAGAAGATCATTACAAGCCATATTGGCAACACTTTTCCCTCGTCCCTTACCCGCATTCAGAAATACACACACACAAGTTTACATGCCTCATGGTCATATTTTGTGCAGTAATTAAGCAAGCTCAGCATGAAATTAAATGGCAGTTTGCTTCAGTGAACAGTCTGTTCTACCAAACCAAAGTTCTTTTATCTTTCTCTTAATTAGTTTCAGAGGGGCGGAGGGACCTTTTATCACAAGTTTTTCAATCAAACTAATCCAGTGTGACATATTTGGCTTTCATGAAATGACAGTGGGTACCAATTGAAAGGTTCTGTTTGGTTTCCCCTCATGACCATAAGATGTTTTTGTAAGAAAATGTTACACACAAGAAAACATTAAGTCTTCTATCTAAAACACAGTCAGGGCACTGTGTGCCACGAATGCCAGCCCTTCTTGTCTTCAGTGCCAGCCCTTTTGTCTTCCACACTACCGAGCCTCCCAAGGTCCCACATCATCACCATCTTCCTCTGCCAAGTATGTGGCTCTTTGCAGTCTCTCAGTGCCCACCATGCCCTAGTCAGAGGGGTCATGGCAGAGCGGCTTGAGGCACTTCTCTGCTCCCACATCATGAATACATCACTTCAGAAGTGCTCCCGTCTCCTGCCAACACAAGAGGCTCTCAGAGCAGGAGAAATTCTGGTGTTTCACTGTTGGGGATGACCGAAGACCTGAGTCTGCTCAAGAGGACAGAGTCTACTTGCTGCCTCCCACAGCAGTCACAGACCCAGACCTGCAAGCTGGCTCGCTGACAGCACAATGTGTCCTAGCTGTGAAAAACAAACAAACAAACAAACAACAAATAAATATATAAAGAAACAGCTTCTTACCTCAGTCTGCCCAGAGGCCTGGCCTGGTCAGGGGTTGTACTCATGACCCAAGCCAATGCACAGTCTCTGTGCATGCTTCCAGAGGAGACCTGGGAATGGGCCAGTAGGTGACTAAAGTGTATTTATAAATGTGAATCTTCCACTAGAGAAATAAGTAGCACAACTGTCATTTCATGTTACACATCACATCTGAGATCTTGGCTGTCCTCTGGCACGTGTGTCCTAAAACTAAGAGTAGGACAAGACCTCCTCTATTCCTAAGCCAGTACAACACATACTGTATGAGACAATCTTAAGGAACGCTTCTTGTCCATTTATAGGTCACTCTATTTTCAATCTTCTTCCACATTGCATAGAAAAATATGTTTCTCTCAATATCTGGTCCAAGAAAGTGCAATATGGAAACCCTGGTATTTATGAGCAAGCTGAAGTGGAAGCTCTGCAGCTGCAATTACTACTCATTCTTTCCAAGTCAACCTTCTCTGCTTAGGAAACTCAAATTTCATTTGACACCAATCTCAGAATTTCCATGCCTTGGTTTGCGGTCCTTCTACAGCTTCTAGACTTTCTCCCAAATTATTCCCATTTCTTTAAAGTTGTGAGGTAGTTGATCTATCAGATTGGTTTGCAACAGCTATTTCGTCTGGTAACAAGCTTCTCCAGCTTGAGTGCAAGGGCTTTGCTCAGCAAGAAGGGGGTAATATGCATTTTAAAGAGGAAATATTGTTTCCTAGTTCTCACAGGAGCCAGCTTCCTCCTTTTCTTGAAATCATAGGCAAATGTCAGCATGATTTTTTTTTTTCCTTTGTGTAAGCATCAGTTTTGGTGGAGAAAAATGCAAAGATTTGGTGTAGAAGAAAAAGAGGCTACTCGCCCACACTCTCCAGGATAGTACATTTATCCTGAAGAGATAGAAGACTCAAATTCAAGTCCTTCAAGGTGCGTCATTCAAAGGAAAGATCTGAACATGAATGGCTCACAATCAGCAGCAAGTCTCCATGCTAATAAGCAATAAGCAGTCAGTTGCATCCTCTCTGGCCCATTGGATGTTTACTTAATTAACACCAAACAGAACGGCTCCAAGTAGACAGAAGATACAGGCAAAATGGACTTTTTTGGCCAGCAATTAAAAAGCAGTCACCTGGGGTGTGGCTTTATCGGTCAAAATAGGACGTTAAAGTGGCTCTCCTATACATTTATTAAAATTTTCCTGGTGCTCCGTCTGATTCTGCAGCAGACTTAAAACATATGCTAAAGTAAGATTTTTTTTGCCCCTCAGAATGGGATTCTTGTTTTCTTTCCAGTACACGAGGCCTCATAGCAATGTCAGCTGTGACACTTTCCTCCCTTCTTGTGAAAAACTCCCAGATCCAGCCCACCTAAATAGCCTGTATTAGTGTTAACTCCCCACCCTCCCTTCTCCCCATTTACTCCCACTTAACGTGCCTGTTCTTTCATCTTGAGCTGAGCTGTACATGGGGTAGGGCAGCTTCTTAAATACTGATGCGCTCCTGAGCGTAGAAGATCCTGAGCTTGGCTTTTCGACACTACTATCACAATAACAGAAGGAATAATATTTCATCCGAGTCTGGGATGCAAAAGCAGGTTTTCTGAGTAGGGAGCACACTTTTCATGCTGTCCTCTTCACCAGGGTTTGTTCTTCTTTGGTCTATGAAATGTGACTTTAACAGATTTGCGCATTTTTATTATTATAATTAATTATTCCTTTTTGAAAGCTTCACTTCTGCTACCATAACCCCTTGCAGAACAAGATGTTTGAGATGCCTTTAGTTTGTGGATAATATAATACCAGTTTTGTATAAACAACAAGGTCGTATAATGCTTCCTTTCTTATGCAAATTATACAAAAATCTAAACAAGACCAACAGATTTTATCTCTCAGACGTTTACATTTTTAGAAGTCTGTATGGGTTGTATGAGTCTTAGTGACAGCAGATTTATCTGTAAACATTATCATCCCCCCTCTGGCCTGTCTGTCAAACTCCCATTTACATGAAAATACCTGATACATGCAGATTGACAGGGCAATGTAAATTTGCGTTAGTCTTTTATTTCACAATTGTTTTTCCATTAAAAACATTTTCCAAGGTAATGAAAGAACTTCTCCTTAACTTTTACAAGATAATTATGTAATATGAAATTGATTTTTTTTTTTCCCCAAGGGAAATTATATTGATTCAGAAGCTGTTAAAGGAGAGGTGCTAAAAGTTGGAAATAAAAGCTGTGAAAACCTCCTCCTGCAGTCGGAATCAATTCTGTGTACAGTTCCCAGCGATCTCCTGAAGTCCAACAGCGAGCTAAATATAGAGGTGAGGCAGCTACAGCACACATGAGATATTAATGCCATTTTTATTATCATTCCCAATGTCACTATTGAACCTATGAACTTTAAATTTAAGCCTAAGCCTGTGTTTACAGAGAAATCTCTATCCCTTTTTGTTTCGGATGGAAATTCAAATAATATCGACTATTTTAAAAGAAATATTATCAGCGTTGTTGTTATTACCTGTTTGTACAGAGACTTTCTGGAGCCTTAGGCACAAAGCAGGACCTAAACTAAGCACAGAAATAAAATGGTAGCTATTAATTCAAACACAAGGAAACAAACGGGGAAGAACGGGAAGCTATAATGGAGTAGGTTTACTTTGGAGCTCACAAGTCCGTTTTTTAGCAAAGAATTCTGCTGCAGTCAGAAGGATCAGATCCTTTCTGAAAGGATTTTTGTCTTCTTTTTATAATTTCATTTCAATTCTTTTTGTAAGATGCAGACACTTAGGATAAATGTCTGAGTTCCGCTATTGTTCTAAAGGTGGTCTCAATAGAGTCATTCAGAGTGCTCTGCAAATTTAAGTTGTAGACAGTTTTGACCTGCTGATTCATGGAATAAGACAGAAATCCTTCAATATCTTTGTAATTTGTTTTAAATATAAAAAAGGAAAATCACAATGGAACGATATTACCTTTAAACTGTGAAATTTGCTGGTCATGGGCTCTGATTCATTGAAAAGAGTGGAAAATTTGCCAGTATGTGAGTGTGACTAGAATCAAAGTCTATGCAAACTCTTTGGGGCAGGGACCATCTATACTTTATATATCTTTATGGCATTCATCCTGTTTGATTCTGGGCCATGAATGGTATTCCTATGTGCTACTGCAATCTAGGTAAATAGTAATCATAGAATCATAGAATCACAGAATCATAGAATGGTTAGGGTTGGAAGGGACCTCAACCCCCTCAACCATCTAGTTCTAACCCCCCTGCTATGGGCAGGGAAATCCTCCACTGCACCAGGTTGCCCAAAGCCTCATCCAACCTGACCTTGAACACCTCCAGGGATAACTAATTTGCTTTATTAATATAGTAAATATTAATTTATTTTAATATTGATTTATTTTGAAAAGTACAAATGAAATTTCTTGGATGTATCAGGCAAACTGTAAAATTAAATGCAGCTCTCCTTTTGGCCTACATGTTTCCCAGACCTGTAAGTGCCTAGTTTCTTATAATTCTGGTGCATATGTTGCATGCTGTACCTGTTCATATTTTTACATATGCAACAAGGACTGGCATTGCGTTCAGTCAGTTCTACTACGTGACATTTCCTTCATCTCTAAGAAACAGATACGTGTGACATGTATTTTGGACGTAGAAGAGAACACAACATAAAGGGGTTAAACAAGGTTTCTGCTTGTTTACTGGCAAGGAGCCTCAGAAATTGCAGTCTGCCCAGCGAAGAAGAAAATTTGCTCTTTTGACGGGCAAATCCATCATTACAGTACCCAGAGGAATGAATTCCACAGGAGGAAGAGAAAGGATGGCCAAATGCATTCCAACTGACTGAGCTAGTGCCGTGTGACCTGAAATAGTTTTTCCCTGTTAGCTGCTTGCTGTTTGTTTGGTTGTTGATTTTTGGGGTTGTTTTTTTGTTTTGTTTTGTTTCTTTAAACTGTCAACAAGTTAGAAGCTGGCAAGGGACAGGCTCACGTGACCTTGGGAACTAAAATCCAGGCGCGCTGTCAACAGAGAATTCGATGTTACAGCGTATTTATGCCAGAAGGAAACATATTAAAGACATTAGTGTTTTTTAGCATATGTTTCAGACCCTATATCCACAGGACTATACATTTCCCTGGACCATTTGAGTAAAAGTATGAATTTAGCATTTTAAATTAACATCTGGTAGCAGTGGGACCCTGTTATCCAGAGCGCGTGTGTGAGTGTGTGCCGTGTGTGTGGTGTAGCTGTGTCAGTACCAGAGCTCTTGAAGGCATGTAATGAATCATAAAGATGTAAATCTGCTTTCACATACACCAATATCATCATTTCTCCACTCCCAGTGTCTTATCGCAGTACAGCATCACAAAATCAAGATTTAATACATATGGGACATATCAGCTCATACTTTAGTACTAATAATTTACTTCTTACTTGTCTTTTGAAATCGTCACACTGTTTTTTTCTTTTTTTTTTTTTCAGTGGAAGCAAGAAGTTTTGTCAACAGTTATAGGAAAAGTGCTGATCCGACAAGATCAGAATTTCACGGGACTAATTGCTGGACTTGTTTCAACATCAGTTTTAATTTTTATCTTTTTGGTGTTTTTCTTCTGGAGAAGGAAGAAGAAACAAATTAAAGGTCTATCCTAGTCAATATTATTAAATAATTCCATTATTATATCTTAGATTTTTAAAACTAGCATTAATATATGCTTTGCTTAACTGCCATGCAATGCCCTGCTGCAACCTGTCAGCAGATGTTTCACAATCAAGTCCAATGTTTAGTTGCATTTCTGCCCTTGGCTCTTGCCTGAGCTGGGTGAAGGGCCATGCCATGCCTAAAGGAGAAGAATTTCAGAGGAACTTTGAGCTACTAGGAAATCTTAGTAACTTCTCTTCCCCAATCAGCCTTGGAAGAGGGGACAAGTAAATAACATGCCTGGAATCGCGAGTACTTCAGCTTCATCCAGTTGCCTTGCAGCCCTCTAGGCTGTGCCTAGATTGTACAAGACACAGAGTGCTGCAGTGTCCTTGTCTCCTGTTCACCCAAATCAAGGGCTTGGCCAGAGTGTGCGTCCTCTCTGGCCCTCTTGTCTGGGTTTCCTTCCAGTGGGAACCACTGCACTACACAAAGGGGAAGGAATATACAACCAGGTCTTGTTCTGATGTGGTATCACAGGCAGATCATGAAGCTGGCCCCAGAGGCTATAAAGCCCTCTTGAATCCTTCAATGTGGCCAAGAGCAGGGCTTTAACACAAGTTACTGCAAATCTTGTGCTATTCAAGTAGCTGAAGTTCAGGTCCTGCATGTGTCTGCCTCAGCAACAACCTGACCCTCTTCCCAGCCGAGCATCTTAAATAAATATCTAAATGAATGTAGGCACACAGTAAACATGAGGGTTTTCCAATATTTCTTTCTCCTCCCTCTTCAGATCTGGGAAGCGACCTAGTGCGCTATGATGGCAGAGTGCATACCCCTCACCTGGACAGGCTGGTGAGTGCGAGGAGTGTAAGTCCAACGACAGAAATGGTTTCAAGTGAATCTGTAGACTACAGATCAACTTTTCTAGACGGTATGCCTCTATTTTGAATCTGTATGGATGATACTGTTTTGTACATCTTGTTTTTCATGTCTTCAGATTATGGCTATTTTGATCAATATCTTAATTTCACTATTTCTTCTGGTTTGTCTGTGTCTCCATTGTATAGGACTTCCATGTGTTCACAGGTTTGCTATTTGAACTGAGATTCTCAGGTGCTTCTCAAGATTAAGATGCAAAGGATTTTTATTTTTACTCAGGTTGGAGAAATATATAAAATACCATAAGAGAGACATAGATTTGTTGGAGCGTGTTCAGAGGAGGGCCACAAAGATGATCGAGGGACTGGAGCACCTCTGCTACGAGGACAGGTCGCGGGATCTGGGATCATTCAGCCTTGAAAAGAGAAGACTTCGGGGGGACCTAATAGCTGCCTTCCAATACCTGAAGGGAACCTACAGGAAGGCTGGGGAGGGACTTTTTACAAGAGTGTCCACTGATAGAACAAGGGGAAATGGGTTTAAGTTGAAGGAGAACAGATTTAAATTAGATCTTAGGAAGAAATTCTTCAGTACGAGGGTGGTAAGACTTTGGAATAAATTGCCCAGAGAAGTTGTGGATGCCTCCTCTCTGGAGGTGTTCAAGGCCAGGTTGGACGGAGCCTTGAGTAGCCTGATCTAGTTGAGTGGCGTCCCTGCCCATGACAGGGAGGTTGGATTAGATGATCTCTGAGGTCCCTTCCAGCCTATGCCACTCTATGATTCTATGATTCTATGAAGTACTATTAGTAGAAAATCACTGTAAGTACACTCCACAATTAACTAGGAGCGGGTGGATATCATGATGTTATCATGAGGTTCATCACACCAGACGCAAATCCACTCTGAAAATGGGATTTTAAGGATAACATCAAGTGGCCGTAGGTTTAGTATGTCTCGGTGACTTCATGCAGTCATTATAAAGGTGTTCTGTCAGCTTAACATGGGACATGAAGTTTGGTAAACTGGTATTCTTTTGTCTGCTCATGCATTTCCTATAAAATAGCATGTTATATGATGCAGAAATGTTCATTTTAAAAATAACACATAAGGGATGTGAAAACCGTGACAGATTGAGTGGAGGTCTATGTGTGCTAGGATGCCAGGCTCAGAAAACACGCTGTTCACTTTCAGGGCTGTGGGCATGGGGGAAGAATAATCCTGTGCTGAATACATTTTTGTGCCTCGTAACACCATTTTAGAGTGGGTAATTCCCTGCTGCACTTACCGTGCCACTTTAGGCTGAACATGTCCTTTAAGGCATGTGGAGCCCGTGTTCTGTTGGTAAAATTAAAGAGTCTTTAGCTATCAGGAGTTACCATATTGTGATATTTGAGATATCACAGATATTGGTTAGTCTTGGTATAGGCATAGTCTTGAACTGTTTCGGGTGCTGCTGAATGCAACTCAGTACAAATCACTCCAAATCCTTATTCCACCTTTGTAATTCCCAGTCTTAGAGCTGTTTGAGAGCCAAGCCTATTCCCAGCTTCCTTTATGGTTCTTTAATTGCTGCCGCCAGCTCGCACAGGAAGTTTCTTGATTGAAAGATTCCCAAAGGAAAAGGAAAGTCTATGTTACTGGTTAGAAGGGAAAGTGGTACACGAGAGAAAACTATGCAAAGACCCTTGGTGGAAGGTAAATCTTCAGTGGTCCTGGGGCCACTGTGCACTGGCAAAGCACAGCGGAGAGCGCACCGAAGAAGGAGGTGCGTTCACTTAATGTTTCTGTAGGAATGTTTGATTACCATCAAAGAATAAAATGACAGGAGCAGTAGGAAACATGCAGGTTTACGTGTAGCAGCTGTAAAAATTATTTTGCAACCATGGCCAGAGTATTTTACCATGATTATTAAATAGATGTTTGCCCTTGGTAACATAAACATGGCTTTGTCAATGGGAGAGTTAGTGGTTTTGCTTCTAGACAGAGCAACACCGAGTTTTTCTCAGTACCTAGAGTGATTACAGCACTCTATGAAAACTTCCCAGGTTTTATACGTAAATATATAAAGCATTCATTCTTTGTGATAAAATATTTGAAAATTTCTGTTGTTAAATTTATTCCTCCCTTTTTTTTTTCTTTTTTTTTTAACCTTGAGCTAAGTTCTGCTCATTCACTCCACTGGAATCATTCCAAACTGAAACTGATGTAAATTAAATTTAATTCCTTGACTCTATTACACAAAATACTAGGAAAAAATATTTTAAACAACAGTAATTTAGAATACCTGAACAACATGCTGTTGACAAAAATAATTTTCTCAAATAAATACTCCTGGCTTGACTGAAACATTTTAATTTCTGCTATTTTAAATTAGCTGGCTCATGTTATTTTCTTGAGTAGCACCAACTGTATTATCTTCAGCAGTTACAGGATATGAATCACCTCTAGGCATTTCCCTGGTTGAATATTTACCATTGGATAAATATAGCTAGTCACCAGCAGTTTGGAAACCTTCATGAAATGTAAAGTTCCCTACCAAATTAGAACATGACAATAATAACAGGTTTCATGTTTTTAATTGTTCACTTCTTCCTCCTCCCATATTGCTGTCATTTTTCTATTTACTCTTGTTACTCCCAATTACTAGAAATGTTATAAGCTACGCTTGGCAAGAAGTGATGAGGCTTCATTCCATCCCCTCAGAAAAGTGGAAGTTTTGCCGTTTACTTTCATAAAAGGAGAGCTGAGACAAGCACAAGTTTCTAGTGACACGGCTTTCCTGGAGTTTGGCAGATTAGCGATGCATATTTTCATTTTCCCTTTGTGACCGAAACTTCTGCAAAGCCAAGCCACTGCCAAACTGATAAACTCAAACCGCGCTCACCAATGAAATAAAGCTCTTCTTTTTCCAAGGAGAAGTCTGAAAGGATTATAACAGTTTCTGTTCATTTTGCAGATCAGTTTCCAAGCATGTCTCAGAATGGATCATGCAGACCTGCCCAATATCCTCACTCCGACCTCTCCCCAATTCTGTCTAGTGGAGACTCAGATTTAGCGAGTCCACTTCTCCAAACTAATGTCCACATTGACATCAGTGCCTTAAATCCTGACCTGGTCAAAGAAGTGCAGCATGTGGTTATTGGTGCTGACAGCCTGATTGTGCACTTCAGCGAAGTAATAGGAAGAGGTAGGTACCACAACTCTTACCTTCCATTGTAAACCACTCTGAATAAGATGCCTACACAGAGGTTTTTTAAGTTTTTTGTCTCGTACAGCACTGCATCCCCTGCACCAAATCAAGGGGAGAACCAAGGGGCTCTCCTTTGAAGTCAGACAAAGGGTTGTGCATTTGATCAGTTGGAGAAGATAGCAGAGCAGGGAAGGAGTCTCCCAATTAATGGGGCTCCTTTGAACTCAGAGACTTGCTGGTTCCCCCTCAGCTGCCTCACTCTCACCCTTCTCTGGGCCATGGAAAGGCTCAGGAGGGCCTCTGATCCACAAGGCTGTGGAGCAAGAATGAGGCTGCCACAGAATATTGGCACGAGCCTCAGGCACACACCCAAATGACGGGGAACGCCGAGGCAGGGGCACCAGCAATCTTAAACTCAGAGCCCGAGAGCTGTCAGGATTGCTACATGACACTGAAAACTCCTGCAGTCACTACTACATTCAGTAAAAGTCCCCAAGGGCCAGGTGAAATGCACACATCCTTTTTTCCTCCACAAGTTTTCCCCAGCTCTGAGGAACTCCCTGTTTGTTTCCTCCCTCCAAAGGCTCTCTGTTCTCCCTCATTCCTCTCTCCTCCCAGCTGCAGTAATGTGTAGCTCCTGATTCACTTCCCCTTATTTTTGTCCCTGATATGGCAAGTCCCCTATTTTTCTGGCTTTCTCCCATCACCCCTTTTCCTCTACATCCCTGTAAGCAGATTCCCTCCTCCTTTCATAGCCCAAGCCAGTATTTCTGTTAGGGGCATTTATTAAGCTCTGTACTAAGAAGTACCAAGCAGAAACTGGATTTTCAGTACTTCTGCAGATCATGCATGAGAGGTCTCTTGTTGAGCATGAAAATACTGATAAAAATTTGGCTATAAATGATCCTCCTAATGCTTCTGCAGGAATATAGCCGCAAATCAAACAGTCAATGTGTTTCCCTTCCGTGTATCACACTTCATCATCCCCAAAGCAAGGGTGGGCCTTTTTCTTTTCTTTCTTATTTCAGAAAACGCCAAGTAATTTCCTATTTTTTAAATGTTGAAAAGTATCAGGAATGACACTGATATAATTAACCTTTTTTAATATTCTCCTCCGTAACTAGAAATGGGCCAAAACCAAAATATTTCAGACACACCCGATCCAAGCTTTAGGATTTGTGCCCAGGCTCCAAACAATCTGTGGTCTGATGGGATTTTAGTTGCTTTTATAAAACAAACTTCATATTAATTTTACCCCAAGCCAAAATCAAAGCCAACTGGACTCTCACCAGCACTTATGACTGGAACCTGGTAGAATTAATCAGATAGTCTTGTTCTCTCTGCAGAACTCGCACTTGACAAAAAAACTATTTGCTTTCTAACTGCAAATATTAATATTTTAAACAGTAAACAGTACATCTATGAAGGAAAGTCACCATTATATGCACATAATTTGATTTGGATAAATTAATGCATGTGCCTGGAGCTCAAAGTTCTCAGTGTCCCAAACAGGTCAACCTGACCTCTCGTAGTAGATTTCCCCACTCCACAGGCTATCCCATTTACTTGACAGGAAAGGACAGGAAGGATTTCTGTGTCACTGGCCATTTATTTCACTGGTTAGACCATTGGCAAGAAGGCAAATTTCACTCATCTTTTAGTGATATTTTGCACTAGGAACTAGGCTACAGCAGAGACCATAGACTGCCACCTAATGAGGTGATCACTCTGTGATCAGCAGAGCGACTCCCAAAACTTTCATGGCCAATATGCCACTTTTAACACTCAGCATTTTCCATGGAATAGCAAAATCTAAGAGACTGTAAGCACACAGTGACTCTCCTTATACAGCTTTCCACTGAAGATGCATCAAGGCTGTACAATCTTCTGGACCACTTAGCATCGGTTTGCAGACCACTGGGAACCACCGATCCAGTGGTCATGTCAGCTCCTTCTAATTGCTTCCCAGTGCCCTTCCTTGACATATATCTAACAGGAGAGCATGGTGGCAATGGGCTGACATGGTTTTTCTGTACATAGTCATTACAAGAATATAAAGCAGTTGTGGCACCAGCCTTGTCATTATTTAGACTGTCCATCTAAGTCAAGAAATGCCAATTATGCTTCAAATAGAGTTTTCATTTTATGTAACAATGGTTTTATATAACGATCGTTTTATGTGATAGTTATGAAGAATACATTGCAAGTGTTGGACTTGGACAGAAATGCAGTGTGATCACTTTCTTAAATCATAATTGCGACCAAGTGGGAAATACCAGAAAGCTAATTTTACTTATTAAAGCTAATCTTGCTCATTTTTTATACAGGACATTTTGGGTGCGTGTACCATGGGACATTGCTGGATAACGATGGCAGGAAAATTCATTGTGCTGTGAAGTCACTGAATAGTGAGTTCCATGTTTAATAGTGAGACATTACCATAATTCCAAAGATAACTGGGGTGAACTAGTTAATTACAGCGAAGTGTACTTTCACAAAGATTCTTTGGAATTGGAGCAATTCCAATGACATTAGATTACCACGAGGCATTGGTATATATTTGTGCATCAGATGAAATGCCCATGTACTTCCTCTACAAAAAGGACAGAGGACAATGAGGGAAAGGCAGTGTCATTTTTCTGTTCTACTGACTACTGAAGATTTGGTTTTGGAAGTTAAATTGCTAAAGAGCAGGCAAAACTGCTGAAAAAAACAGGAAGAAACTGTAACAACATTTATTAAAAGCTTTACTCAAGCGTTGTTATTCAATTCTAAATAATTCATACTAAGAAAATGAGAAACGGAATTAAAGTCACCAAAAAACTGCAATTAGTCATTGTAAGAAAACTGATGCACGTAACCCAGTTGTCATGTGGGAGGTGGGCATCATGATTGTAGCTTCTCATGACCACTTTGTTGTGCAATTACATGCTATACAGAAATGTACTGTAGTTTGTTTGGGTTTTTTTTAATTATTTCATTTTGTTACTGGATTTCTTAGGGATTACAGACCTGGAAGAAGTAGCTCAGTTTCTGAAAGAAGGAATAATCATGAAAGATTTCACTCATCCCAATGTTCTGTCGCTCCTGGGAATCTGTTTGCCCAATGAAGGCTCCCCCTTAGTTGTTCTTCCATACATGAAACACGGAGATCTTCGAAACTTCATTAGAAATGAGACTCATGTAAGTACACGGTGAGGTCTACAACATGGTTTTGCAGGTCTAGCAACGCCCTGCTCCAACACCACAGGTTGTAAGCTCTGATAATTACATTACGTCTGGAACTTGCTGCTGTTACTACACCTTAACCTTTAGTACTTGGTTAGGCTGGCACTGAGCCCGACCACAGTGCTGCCACTCCTTCCCTTCCCCCTCAAATTCTTCTCTAGAATGTTTCCCAGAAATTATCAACAATAAGTATTTCTCATTTCCCATCCATAAGCCTCTTTTATAAACAAATGTGTTTATGAAATCTAAGTCGAGGGGCCCGACCATCTGCTGGTTTAAACTGGCATATCTCTGTTGACTTCAGCACAGCTGTGCCAGTCGTCACCATCTGCTCTTCCAGCTTCTAGGTAAGGGATCTTCATGTCCAGCTAGAGAATGTCACAGTCCTGTTATTATCAATATTTTTTCTTCTTATCTTAAGAGAGGAAAAGAGCAATTTTTATACAAGCTATGAGTACTCTCTTATCAGAGATTTTTCCCTATTTTCATCGAAAGACTGCAGATTTCTCGAATGTGCCTCCCTGCTTTCTCTCAAGTATGAGACCACAGGTCTTGCCTCAGGTAGTGTAAGCCCACTTTATACTGTAGCATTTCACCCATTTCACAGCACTAGGACAATATAAAATGACTTCCGAGCCAACAGGGTTTCAACCCTGCCTCTTTGGCAATCAACAATAGCCAGTAAAATAAGTAAAAAAAAAATGCATCTTGAAAAATTGTTGGGGAAGTTAAGCTTTCTGAGGTAGGGACCTCTTCCCTTTTGAACTTCTTTCATTCTAGAAGCACCAGGGACCTTGTCTGTGAATAGTACCATAGTCCTTCCTGAAATAAATAGAATAACACCACAGTTGAACAGGATTGTTCCACAGAGAAAAGAATTATATGGAGCAGTGGGAACAACCCAAAATCTGTCAGACCATACTATTACATAACAAATCATGATGTTGGATAAAAGAATTACATGTTTATGTTTATATTTATTTCTATATTTAACATTTTCAGTACGGTCTCACCTTGTAGACCAGCAGAAAAAGTTACCAATTTTTGCAGAAAATCTTCCTCTGGTAACTGCTGAGGTCTCATTTGCCTTTTCCATGGCATCATATTGATGATAGCTTGCACTTAGTTTGCCCCAAACAGGACTCTCTCCTTTCTTGGTAATTCCCAGCTGATAAGCTCCAAGTTCATGGTTAGCACGTTTTACGGAGTTACATGCTATTGCTCTCAGTTCACAAATGTGAATTTTGTGTATCAGCTGTGACGCTGAGGTTTCAGCATAGTGTTCCACTTCCCAGCCCATGTCATGCTGCTTATGCTGCAAATTCCACTCTTCCGGAGTCTGTCAGTTTTTCTGATTTCTTAAAGAGTATCTCCTCACTGGAGGTAAGAACTTGACCTACGCTTACACCAGTTTCACTACAAGCACCAGCCTGTCTTGATCATTCTGGTGGCAAGATAGGTATGTCAAAAACTGATAGTCACAGCAAAAAAACAGTCTGCTCCTTGGACTTCTGCATTCATTGTATCACAAATGTTTGTATTTTACAGAACCCAACAGTAAAAGATTTAATTGGATTTGGCCTTCAGGTCGCAAAAGGGATGAAATACCTTGCAAGCAAAAAGTTTGTCCATAGAGACTTGGCAGCAAGAAACTGTATGTAAGTACAAACATCTAATTCCAGCCACGCTATCACACTCTTTTGTGTAAGTCAGTGAGGTAAGGTAAATGAAAGTTTCCAGGATTCTCCTTTTTTAGTCAAAATAGGGTGGTTTTTGCATTGTTCCATAATTATACGGATGTTTGTCTTGCATACTGATGAACTACTCAGCTTGCTAAGGGCTCGCTGCTTACACATAAGCTTTTTTTTGAGTGTGGGAAATAAGAAAAGCTGAGGTGAAAGTGTCGTCTCTCAAAATCATTGGTTAGGGCGTTTAAAAGGCATCTCCTAAGGGAAGTTAAACTGCTGTTGTCTCAACTTGCTGTGCTTCCACCCAGCCTCTTCAGAAGCAGCACATCTCTGCTGCCACACCTAGCAGGAGGGAGAGGAACACAGGGGAACTTTGTGGGAAAAACAGGAACACAAAGAAACACCAGTGAGATTTATTGACAGTAATATTTCATTACATGAGTATGAGCTTTGGCTCAATTCACACACAAATTAACATTAAAAAATCAGAGCATGCGAAGACTCTTACCAGTGTCTGGGTAACCAGACAGTTCAGTTCACACAAAGACTAACTGATACAGGAGTTGTTGATACTGTTATGCTGATTGATCACATACCTTGTGAATTAATGAGGTACAGGATTAAACATTAGCGGTTATTTTTAGCACATCATAATCTGGAACTCTGGCCGCAAAAAGGTTATTCACCTGCGACATCAGATTTCTTATCTTTTTCAAAGGGAGCACACTTGTACAGCTGAACACCCTCTGAAAAATAACATTTTCTTATAGCTGCTGATTTTTAAGGGAGGAAAAAGCCACGAGCAACATGATTTTCAGGCTTCCTAAGAAGAAAGGAATTGGGTGACTGGATAGAAGTCCTGGTTCATCTAATCAGAGTCCAAATAGTGGCAACAGGACATTCCCTCTGGCCTACTGTCTCTTCCTTGGGTGAGGAGGGAACAGCTACTGGAATGACAGGTTGCCAACTGAAGGGCTGCTTTTGTACTTCTATATGGCTCAGCCCTTCAAAGCCTGGGGAGCTGCTGCCATGTGAGAGGAAGAGGCAGGTTTTGAAGACCCACATTCCCCAGTGGCCGCGTGCAATCCAGCACTCAGAAGCACAGCCCCTCCCACAATAGCGATGTCCAACAGCAAGGAAGCCAGGATGCAAATACAGTCCCTGTGGATTCTCAATTCTATTCCACTATCCTGGAAGAGGTGCGGGAAGCTGCTATGGCATAAACTGTCCCCTGTTGACCCATCACAGTTCCCTCCTACTCCCTTCGTTGGTATTGGTTTAGTTATTACATCAGTAAATACAGCAGATGGTTGTGTGCCATTCAGTGGGACTTCAACAGACCAGAGAGTTGTCGAGATAGAAACCTCATAAACTCAAGACGGAAATGCCCTGCTGAGAGTGACGGGATTGTTTAGCCTGAAGAAGGCTCAGGGGGATCTTATCTACATGTATAAATTCCTGATATGGCGGAGTAAAGAAGATGAAGCCAGATTGTTCTTAGTGGTGGCCAGGGACAGGCTAAGAGGCAGCAGGCACAAACTGAAACAGAGAAAATTGCGTTTAAACGTAGGAAGAAAACACTTTTATCGTAAGGATGGCTGAACACTGGCAAAGGGTTGCCCTGAGAGGTTGCAGAGTCTCCATCCTTACAGATATTCAAAACCCAGCTGGTCATGGTCCTGGCCAACCTGCAGTAGCTGGCCGTGCTTTGAGTGGAGGAGGTGGTGGTGAACTAAGGTGATCTGCAGAGTTCCCTTCCAACCTCACCCATTCTTGTGACTGTGTGATTCTGTAAAGAAGCCCAGAAGCAGGTGTTTGCTGTGGCCAGATCTGCACGTCTAATGAAAGACAGGCTTACGCGTGCCAACACACGTGCTCTGTCTGTTTTCTGACAATGATATTGCTTATCAGGACAAACACCAAGCTTAGGAGGAACAAAGCCAGGGAGATCTTCTGGTATGGCTGAGCTGTAACCCCAGCAGCACTTTCCTTATGCCACCATCCTTTCCCAGTACAGGCACCAAACACATCCTTAGTTACAGGGCTACATTGTTATATGTGGGCGGGTATTGAGATAACGATGGGTCCATCCTTGTCAAAATTGAGAGTAAGCAGGAAAGGTGATGCCTTGGCTTGGAAATAAAAAATGAGAGGTTTCTAAGGATATGGAAGAAGAAACAGCTGTGGAAGAAATGATGTAGCACTCAATCAGGATGTATAGTCTATTAGCAAAAATCTTTTTATACAGAGCAATTGTTTTAAAAGAACTGTAATTCAAATTCTATTATCCAAACAATATCAGTAATTTCCTGAGTTCGTTCACTGTGTTAAATGGGTGTCAAGTATACTTTGCTGCGCCTTTTGTTTCACTGTTACATTAGTTCATAGATCCAAGATAAAGCGCTGCCTTCCAAAGTCACGGTCTCAAAACTGCAAGTCACTCATTATAATCCACCATCACTGTGAGACTCGCCTGCTCAGTTGCAGATAATACTTTCTATCATTTCTCTAGGTTGGATGAAAAATTCACTGTCAAGGTTGCTGATTTTGGTCTTGCTAGAGATGTCTATGATAAAGAATACTACAGCGTGCACAATAAAACAGGAGCTAAACTGCCAGTGAAATGGATGGCTTTAGAAAGTTTACAAACTCAGAAGTTCACAACAAAGTCGGACGTGGTAACGTACAAACACATTCATATCACCTATTAATTTCTTTTATATTGCCTGAGGCGTCTCACTAGTATTTAACAAATGGACTAACACCAAACCCAAACTTACATTCGAATCTGGTTTTAGTTCGCATAAGAATAAGAGACCGTTTCTACATCCAGAAAGGGTATTTGTTCCAATCACAAAACAAGATGTTGACCCGATTATCTGTTATGCTCAGGAAAGAATTAGAAGTTTAATCCCACTCTAAGGGAAACTAAGGACGTTCCAAGAAGCCGAGTTGGAGCTGAACCCTGCTATAGGAGGGGCTCTGGAAAGCTTGACAAAACAGGTTAACTTTGACACTCATAAAATTTAATAGTTCTCAAAAAGACTTTATTTGCTTTATAAATACTCACTGACAGCCTACAGCAATCTCAAGTATTAGCTGGCCATTTATGAAGAAAAAAATACAAGATGAAGTCATTAGTTGGCTGGATCACTTTGTATTTTAGCTCTGCTTTCAATGCAGACTCAAATTAGCCTGTGATGCACAGAATTTTCACCACGTATGTTCTCTTCAGTATGTATTTACACAGGGTTAGTCAGATCATCAGCTCATGCAAATTGGCAGAGCTCCATTAACCTCAAAAGAGGTCTGCCAATTTATACCAGCTAAGTAGCTGGCCTATAGGCTTTTATTTTCTTTCACTTACTTAGCTGAGTGTCTCTGGCTCTAATTTAAGTAAGTGGCTCCTCAAGTCCCTACAGCATTTATTAGCCCACTTAAAAGAAAGCAGAATGCAGTAAAATAACTTTTCAAAGGGAAAGTCCATGCATTTGAGTGCTTAAATCTGTCAAACCATCTTCTAATACTGGAATGTAAAGCCCTCCAACCCTATCACTTATTATGTATTTCTTTTGTTTTCTTAGTGGTCCTTTGGGGTGTTGTTATGGGAACTTATGACAAGAGGGGCACCACCTTATCCTGATGTAAATTCTTTCGATATAACTGTTTACTTATTACAAGGAAGAAGGCTGCTACAACCTGAATACTGCCCCGACCCACTGTAAGTAAACAGTTTGCAAAGCCTTCCTGCAAATGCTGCTCATTCTGATATTATAGTTAAGTGGGAGGCAAGAGTTGTGTTTTTTTTCATTTTTATATTATTTCATAATTGAACACTTCTTTTATCTGAATGGCAGGTATGAAGTCATGCTGAAGTGCTGGCATCCAAAACCAGAGATGCGTCCAGCATTTTCCGAACTTGTTTCAAAAATATCAACAATCTTCTCCACTTTTATTGGGGAACACTACGTTCATGTCAATGCTACGTATGTCAACGTGAAGTGCATTGCTCCCTATCCTTCTCTTTTATCATCACAAGACAACACAGACATGGATGTTGACACATGACGGGTATGTCTGAAATAGAGGAAAATCCATTCTTAGTTGTATGAACAAAAAGCAAAACATTTTGTCCGCTAGTTTTTACTGCCCGGTCTTTGTGAGAAGAACACTGTTGCACATGTTTATGTTGTTGCCCGAGTTGCACTAGTACAAGGACATGATATCGTTTTGTTTAAGGCTATGGGATTCTATAAACCATCACCGTGATTTCCAAGTATTTGACAACTGCCTCGATTTGCCGAACGGAAACGTTGCGTGCTGCCACCCAGAGCTAGTTCCCGCTGGCTCGCATCGATGCGTGCTCAGACCCAAGAACAAAGATTCATCGTTAATGCCGTGAAGGAGGAAGTAGAACACCAATCAGTATGGCTGGAAGGACTATTACTGTTGCGTGTACTTTAGGACAACGAGCAGTGCAGAAATGGTTTTCGCACAAAAGGCTAAGGCAAACAATGAGAATTACAAGAGTTTAAAATGTATTTTCCTCCCGCACAGTCCAAACTTTGGTTTTTTGCACTATATCAACAAGGTTTCTGAAAACAGACAGCCCAGGAGAGCCGGCCTCATGGTAAATGTCTCAACAGAATTCAACGTCGAAAAACGGCGTGCAGTAAAATAAGTGTGTCAGCCTTGCCAGTCCTCTGCTGTAGTCAGACGGTACATAAAATGAAGGGAAAATCATCTAGTTAAAGCATTCCTAGCGTCAACTTTGTTCCAACATTCAGCTGCTTCTTTGAGTAACAGCCTATCTTGACAGATCTCTTGCTGAAAAATGCAAAGCCTCCATTTCTTTCAATAAAGAATTAACCACTCTCTGAGCATAAAAACCTGAAGGCATCCATATTAAATGCCAGGCTAATTCCTGGGATGCAGTAATATGGGCTGCATTTTTCTAGAGAGGAAGAGGAGACAGGCAGCCTGGCGACCTTACGGAGCTGCTGTCTGGTGAGTCACACGTCGAGGAGCTGAAGCTCTGCCACCTACCCTTGGGTGGAGCTGCTGCCAAAGGTGAGTAAGGAGCAAGAGCAGAGGCGTTGCAGCCAGCCCTGACCTAAAACGACTGTGCCATAGCAGGAATGTTGGTACCTTCTTCGTGCCAGCCCTAAAGGGCTGAGAAGACAGATCAAGAGAACAGCTTTAGGCCCCCCTCGCCTCTTCTTGGATCACACAACCCAGTGAATTACAATACCTACTTTTATTTCTAAATTATGACCAGAAAAATAATTTTGAAAAGAGATAGTAAATGAAACCTTCATTCATTAGGGAAGAGTACTATAGCTTTAGGGCAAGCATCACATGTCATTTCTGTTCCTGTGGAATTCTGTGCATACTACTGTATAGCTTGTTTAGTATAGGATAGAACTGGGTTTGTTGGTGTAAACACATAAAGTATTCTATTTTTATATTAAAAAAAAAAGTTTATTTTTAATGACATTTACAAAGTTTGGTTAGGCCACAAAATACTGCACTGTGAACATTTCAGAAAATGTATGTCAACGTACTACATGATTCATGAATTGTAGCAACCTTAAAAAAAATACTGTGTAAATATTAAAAAGGAAAAGAACTGACTGTAAACACACTCCACCCTAAGTACGATATCTCCGTTGCTGCAAGCCAGCCATTTTAAGGTCTTCAAAGAGAGGCAGTGCAGATAAAGAACTGATAGAAGGGAGATATATTGTTCTTGGGAGACAGTGTTATAACTGAAAGATTTATGGTGAGGGCAGAGTGTGTAGGCAAACTATGAGCAGATAATGTTGTATTGTGTTTCATCACCACTTTCATTTCAGAAATGAACTTTCATGTCTGCTGAGAGCAATGCTAATTGCAGATTGCTCAAGGACAAAAGGCTTTGCTGCAGGCAAAAAAAAAAAATCATCTCTGTGGTTGTTAAAACAGCTAAGGAAGTTTATGACACATAGATTTGGAGAAGATACTTCAGACTTGTACATACATGCTTGAGGAACGCTGCAATGTGAAACAGAGGACGTTTCTACTATTTATGAACTTTTGCTTAACAAAGTTAATGTTGTGTCTGGGACACCTGTAAGAATACGTGATTCTGGTCAAGATTTGATGTTAGTAAGTTCATATACCTGCAAAAGAGTTGAATGGTACTTACGTTTATAGTCGTTGTTATGACCTAATAAACATGTTATTAAAATGAATTATTGTAATACTTTACGCTCCAAGTGCTGTAATTACTGCTAACGTTTGACTGTTAAGCTGATAAAGTCTGCATGCTTTTTCTGACCAACGTGTGCAGAGCAACCCGGGGAACTGTGCGAGGGAGCAACTCATAAAAACACAGAGAGTGCACCAATAAATCAAACACGCGGTTCGTCAGCCTCCGACCCATTAATAGATGCCTCAGAGAAGTGCAGGATATTCTGTCATGAACAGTCATGGCCTAGCCCGTTTGGTTAGGAAGTGTCTTGCCTAACCACAGCCTGCACCCGCACAGAGCCTTAAAATTCTTCATGCACGTAGCATTGGGGCTGACATTTGAAGCTCGGAATTTGGGCATTGTAAAGAGTAGCTGCTTGGCCCAGCAAGGGTGCCAGCACTTGCATTCAGCACCCAAGCTCCCAAATCAGTCATGATCCACAAGAAGCTTCAAGCACCTGAACTCATGTCCCTCATGGTCACCCACAACGTGTTTCATCTCTGCGAGGTGCTGTGTAGCTGTGACCCCTGAAGAGAGAAGGCGTTGCAGTCCCCAGGGGTCTCGGTTCCTCTGGAGGAACAGGAGCCAGCCCCACTCTCCTCCCACACGTCTCCTCCCAGTTACGTCAGATGCCTCCCACTGAATTCACAAGTTCACTTCTGTGAAGTGTCTTTTACACGGGTACCCCACAAACACTGCAACGTGCGCGGTCCTGTGCCGCTCTCAAGCCAGATGACGCTACAAGCTTGTTTCTCCGGCAGCTTATCTCAGGGGGACATTTCATACTTAACTCGCTCAGAAATATTCTAATACACAAAGTTTCAGCTGGTTAAAACCAGCATTTATATGCTCTTGTAATTTCAAAATATCAAGCAAATCAACATCAAAACACATTTTCTCCAGACCCGTTTACTTTGTAACAGAAAATGCATATGCTCAGTTTCAACTCCAAGTGTATTTTGGGGAAAAAAGGCATTGAAAACAGCAGCTAAGGATAAAAACATTCTTCTTTTGTGTCACGAGCCCAATCCAGCTAAAAAGTCTGGCATTTTTTATTTTGATTATTTACATCTAATTTATTTTCCAATACATTTTCAGGATATCCCTGAAAAGTCAGTAAAAAATCTCCAAGGTTTTACCATAGTCCACTATTAATCCCAGGGTCTTCAATCTAAACCAGCATAACACAGCCAAATGATGGTCTGAACCTAAATACCAGATTTGTAACACATTCATAGAATCATAGAATCATAGAATGGTTAGGGCTGGAAGGGACCTTCAAAGGTCATCTAGTCCAACCCCCCTGCAAGGAACAGGGATATCTCCAACTAGATCAGGTTGCTCAGGGCCTTGTCCAACCTGGCCTTGAACGTCTCCAGGGATGGAGCATCCACCACCTCTCTGGGCAACCTGTTCCAGTGTTCTACCACTCTCATGGTAAAAAATTTTTTCCTAATATCCAACCTGAACCTACCTCCCTCTATTTTAAAACCGTTACCCCTTGTCCTATCATAACTGGCCCTCCTGAACAGCCTCTCCCCATCTTTCCTGTAGGCCCCCTTGAGGTACTGGAAGACCGCTATAAGGTCACCCCGGAGCCTCCTCTTCTCCAGGCTGAACAGCCCCAACTCTTTCAGCCTGTCCTCATAGGAAAGGTGCTCCAGCCCTCTTATCATCTTCGTGGCCCTCCTCTGGACCCTCTCCAACTGGTCCATGTCCTTCTTATGTTGGGGACTCCAGAACTGGACGCAGTACTCCAAGTGAGGTCTCACGAGGGCAGAGTAGAGGGGGAGAATCACCTCCCTCGACCTGCTGGCCACGCTCCTCTTGATGCAGCCCAGGACGCGGTTGGCCTTCTGGGCCGCAAGAGCACATTGCCGGCTCATATTGAGCTTCTCGTCCACCAGTACTCCCAAGTCCTTCTCCTCAGGGCTGCTGTCGATCCATTCACCACCCAGTCTGTATTTATGCCTGGGATTGCCACGACCCAGATGTAGGACCTTGCATTTGGCCTGGTTAAACTTCATGAGGTTGGTACGGGCCCACCTCTCCAGCCTGTCGAGGTCCCTCTGGATGGCATCCCTCCCTTCCAGCGTGTCGACGGCACCACACAGCTTGGTGTCATCGGCGAACTTGCTGAGGGTGCACTCCATGCCACTGTCCACGTCACCGACAAAGATGTTGAAGAGGGCCGGGCCCAACACGGACCCCTGAGGGACGCCACTCGTGACCGGTCTCCACTTGGACATTGAGCCGTTGACCACTACTCTCTGAGTGCGGCCATTGAGCCAATTCCTTATCCACCGAGTGGTCCATCCATCAAACCCATGACTCTCTAGTTTAGAGAGAAGAATGTCTTGCGGGACAGTGTCAAAAGCTTTGCACAAGTCCAAGTAGATGACATCCGTTGGTCGACCCTTGTCCACCGATGTTGTCACCCCATCGTAAAAGGCCACCAAGTTGGTCAGGCACGATCTGCCTTTGGTGAAGCCATGTTGGCTGTCACCCACCACCTCCTTGCTCTCCATGTGCCTTAGCATGGTTCCCAGGAGAATCTGCTCCATGACCTTGCCAGGCACAGAGGTGAGGCTGACCGGTCTGTAGTTGCCCGGGTCCTCCTTGTTCCCCTTTTTAAAAATGGGGGTTATGTTCCCTCTCTTCCAGTCATCGGGGACCTCGCCAGACCGCCACGACTTCTCGAATACAATAGCCAGTGGCTTGGCAACTTCATCCGCCAGTTCCTTCAGGACCCGCGGATGGATCTCATCAGGTCCCATGGACTTGTGCACCTTCAAGTTCCTCAGATGTTCTCGAACCTGGTCTTCAAGTACAGTGGGCGGTGGTTCATCCTCACAGTCCCTGCTAGTAGTAAATTCCTCCATTTACTTCCCGTGATGCCTAAGGGATGCTATATATTGCGTTTTTGAAAGGGTCAACAGAATCACAGGCTTCCCATGCTCAGTTTTTCATCCCGTAACTTCGTTTATACCAGGTACACACACTGCAGCAGGTCTTCAGCTGACTCGCGCTGGCAGCCTTCCCCCCGCGGGAATGCTACATGGCTCGTGGTCAAAAAACTGCAAAACAGATATACCTTACACAAAAGCCAGGAGATTAAAACATAGGGAGGGATATCCTCATCCCACCGAAATTTTCCTGTTGATTTCACACAAGCTTTTTTTAGTGCACTATTAACCATTTCAAATAATTTGCCTATATTAAGGAAGATTTTTAATACATCCACCAATATTAAAGGTTTCAAAAATCAAGGAAAATGGTACACTGTGCCATTATAGAATCACAGAATGGTTTGGGTTGGAAGGGACCTCAAAGATCATCTAGTTTCAATCCCCCTGCTATGGGCAGGAACACCCTCCACCACATCAGGTTGCCAAGGCTTTGCGTGTTGCTAATTTTCCATCTCTGTTGTTAAAATCTATCGTGAGAAACGGACCTGTGTGCCTAACGTAAATAAATGAAGAGGAAAGATCCACTGCAGCTTTTGCTACGGTGGCAGAAGCAGTACAGGTGAGCAACTGCAAAAGGGCGTCAAAATAATTTTAAACCTAAACATGAAACTCTCCCTTCAGAAATTTCATTTCTGAAATTCAGCCATGACACTATATCACAGGAAAAGGTCATAGCAGATAAACGAAATACAAATCCTAATGGTTTTTTTACTCACTAAACAAAACTTCCATTCCTGAGAAATGCCAATTTCCATTACTTTTAACAAATAGGTCATGAACTGAGTATTCCGAGCATCGAAGAAGGACACAGGAAATCTTAGGATTTTGCCAGACCGATTACTAAAAACATTTACAAGAAATTGTGATCTCACAGACAGCAGGGAGAATTCAGAGCAACTTGATTGACTCAGCAGACACCAGCCCAGAGGAGATCAGTCCCTCACCCTGGAACTGGAACCGTGTGCTCTGATATTAAACCTTGTTTTTTGAAATCCCCATCCACCTGCTAATGCTCAAGGTGTAATTAATCACCTCCAGCGAGGATGCCGACAGACTCTTTTCCTGATTAAGGTCCAGCACTTGTAGCCACTCCACGACTTCCTGGGGGACAGAGAGAAAAGGTTTCCGTTTTGTGAGGAATACTGCTTCCCTAGCTGGTGTTACCATTAACTTTGGTGCTTTCGTCTCCAGAGCGGGCAGCCTTCTCACGCCCGGGAAGAGACCCTCAGCCGAGGGTAAAGCCCTGCCAGGGTCAGCCCAGGGAGAACCTCCCGGCTGAAGGGCAATCAGGTGCAGTCCCACCAAATCAGGCTTAAACGGGAGACTCTGATGTGCAGACCACGCTGGGCTTTTATTTTTCCATTTTTAGCTTATTTGGGATGAGAGGGAGGAGGAGAGCCATGTTCAGATTTCTTTTCCCCCCCGCTGTCACCTCACCCCTTCCTTCCCTGGGTCTGGAGTTGGCACAGAAAGCCTCAGGGCAGCAGACTGACCTTCTGGGTCCGCAGCCTTACGAGGCTCCCGAGTTCAACAACAGAGCACGGTTGTAGTTAGGGATTTAAGCGAATTCAGCCAGAAACTGTACGTCAGGCTTGTTGGGATCTTGTTTGCACGAGCCAAGGTAGAACACCAAAGAAGGATGATTTATTTAATCTGGTTTTCATGTGCTGTTCTTTTTCCATAGCAAGTACTTTGCCACAGCGCAGTGCCATTAGGAGGCTCATTAGTACCTGCTGAACATCTTCTCACGCTCATTAGGTAATGTAAGAGGGAAGTCATCCTCTGAGGCCCTGTGCCTTTCTGCAGACACTACGTATTAACGCTTGCCAGAGTTCTAATTACCAAGCGCACTCTAAGCACCTCTCTGATACCAATGACAGCTGAACCAGCAGATCAATACCCGGCTCCGAGCCTGGTGTCACCGGCAGAATTTTGGGATTTTTGACCGCACCACCGGGCCCGCTGGCAACAGACAGTGTACACCCGTCTCAAAGAGGGGAAAAGATCTTTGCACAGGAGTTAGCAGGGCTTGTTGAAAGAGCTTTAAATTAGATTTGAAGGGGGAAAGGGACAAAACCAGGCTCACTAGGGATAAGCCTGGGAGTTGCACGCCAATGTTTGAGGGGCGGTGTGCTAGCGAGGTCCTTCGGTCTGCCACCTCAGTGAAGGTAGGGGATGGAGATCCATGCAACAGCAAAGATGCAACGGTGATGTGTTAGAAGCCACGGAAGTAACTGAGAATGGTCATGTAGGAATTAGGGCTTCTCTCACCACCAGGTGGTGGGATCAGTAGCCCAACTGAAGTGCATCTACACCAAAGCACACAGCATGGGCCACAAATAGGAGCTGGAAGCCATTGCGCAGCAGGAAAATATGGTATAGCTGCCATCACAGAAACACAGTGGGGTGACTCGCAGAACTGGAGTGCTGCGATGGATGGCTATAAACTCTTCAGAAGGAATAGGCAAGGAAGGAGAGGCTGTGGAGTAGCCCTGTATGTTAGGAAGAGTTTTGACTGTCTAGAGTTTAATGATAGTGATGATAGGGTTGAGTGTTTATGAGTAAGAATCAGGGGGAAGGCCAACAAGGCAGGTATCATGGTGGGAGTTTGTTATAGGCAACCCAACCAGGATGAAGAAGCAGATAAAATAACTCTATAAGCAGCTGGGAGAAATCTCACCATCACTAGCCCTTGTCCTCGTGGGGGAATTCAACTTACCAGATGTCTGATGGAAATACAATACAGCAGAGGGGAAACAGTCTAGGAGGCTCCTGGAGGGTGTGGAAGATAACTTCCTGACACAGCTGGTGAGGGAGGCAACGAGGGAAGGCACTGCGCTGGACCTGTTTTTGTGAACAGAGAAGGACTTGAGGGTGATGTGATGGTTGGAGGCTGTCTTGGGCATTAGCGATCACAAAATTACGAAGTTTTCAATTCCTGGAGAAGTAAGGAAGGAGATCAACAGAACTGCTATCTTGGACTTCCAGAGGGCAGACTTTGGCCTGTTTAGGAGCCTTGTTGAAAGAGTCCTTTAGGAGGCAGTCCTGAAGGGCAAAGGAGTCCAGGAAGGCTCAACATTCTTCAAGAAGGAAATCCTAAAAGTGCAGGAGCAGGCCATTGCAATGAGCTGGTGGGAAGACGACTGGCCTGTCTGAACAGAAAGCTTTGGCTGGAACTCAGGAAAAAAAGGAGAGTTTATGACCTTTGGAAGAAGGGGCAGGCCACTCAGGAGGACTACCAAGATGTCATGAGATTATGCAGGGAGAAAATTAGAAGGGCCATAAAAGATATTCATTGGATGCAGGGGGAAACATAGTGACAAAGGATGAGGAAAAGGATGAGGTACTTAATGCCTTCTTTGCCTCAGTCTTTGACAGTAAGACCAGTAAGTACCCAGCCTCCTTAGCTGGAAGACAGGGACAAGGAGCAGAACAAAGCCCCCATAATCCAAGGGGAAATGGTTAGTGACCTGCTGCACCACTTAGACACATACAAGTCTATAGAGCTGGACAGGATCCACCAAAGGTACTGAGGGAGCTGGCGGAAGTGCTCACTAAGCCACTTTCAATCATTTATCAGCAGTCCTGGCTAACCGGGGAGGTCCCAGTTGACTGGAAGTTGGCAAATGTGACGCCCGTCTACAAGAAGGGCCACAAGAAGGATCTGGGGAGCTACAGGCCTGTCAGTCTGACCTCAGTGCCAGGGAAGGTTGTGGAGCAGATCACCTTGAGTTCCATCATGCAGCACATACAGGACAACCAGGTGATCAGGCCCAGTCAGCACGGGTTCTATGATTCTATGAATATCCTCCTTTAGGATGTGAAAAGTGTTACTGCCAAAAACTTTAGGGTGCATGACCAAACATGGACACTTCAGCTGCCACGAGGCTGCAGCACACTGGGGCAGTTGGCATGCTTTTGCAAGCGCGACAAAACTGAATGCAAATGCTAAAAATACGGTTTGAGCGTTAATTCAGAAGGAAAAAAGGCCTGCAGACCACAGCTGTGTATTCTCTATCTTTTCTGCGGTCAGAAAAAAACACAGGCAGTTTAAGAAAGACAGCAGAGCTGCAGCCTGTGGGAGCTCATGGTGCAGAATTCATGGCAAACACGTGCGATAATGTGACAACACACATACCCTAGTCAGCAAGCGAGACGTAACAAGGAGCGAGTCACATCCCACTCCAACTGTATGCTAATGGTTTTCTTTAGAAAAGTTCTTTCTTAGAAGCAGTTACTGTGCAGGAAGGACAACCATCTTCAGAAGTTAAAAACACTTTCGCTATGTAACTTTTGCATCTTGTAGAGAAATGTAATCATCTATATAACTTCTTCATTCATTTTCAGTTACTGGATATTTATCTATCGAAATTAGCTTATCTATTAATTTACCAGCCATGCCTATGTAATATACCTGCCACCTGGCCACAAGAGCCATGACAGCATTCCCAGTATTTCCCCTCAAAAGTCAACGGCTCAGTAATTGTAAAAGTGCTCCAGCATTGCTGTGTCCTCCGTACACCTCTAAACACAAATTGTCGCAGCTATTGGCAGAACTTTTCAACAGCAGCTCTGAATTGGATGGGAAGAGGGGAAAAGTTTGTCAGGCCCATGCAGTTCCCAGGAATGTTGAATCATGTCACTGAAATGATGAAAACAAACTCACCTTGTTGATAAGTGTAGACCTGAGCTGCTGTATGAAATTCAGGTAAATAAAGGGCATCTATGTCAGGACTACTACTTCTTTTTGTGAATATTAAGTTTACTCAAAAATATCCAGGGTTTTCTTATACAAAGTACATTATTACTTTTTATAAGGGCATGTAGTGACAGGACAAGGGGCAATGGCTTTAAACTGAAAGAGGGCAGATTTAGATTAGATATAAGGAAGAAATTCTTCACTCAGAGGGTGGTGAGGCACTGGAACAGGTTGCCCAGAGAAGTTGTGGATGCCCCATCCCTGGAAGTGTTCAAGGCCAGGTTGGATGAGGCTTTGGGCCCAATGGCAGGGGGGTTGGAACTAGATGATCTTTGAGGTCCCTTCCAACCCTAACCATTCTATGATTCTATTTTAAAATATTTTTAAGTCTATGTTATATGTCTATGAGAGTGAATGCCTTCAAAATATATCTGCCGGCCTATCTGGATAAATGAAAGGAATTCTTTTCTATTAGTCATTCTGGGCATCTTGAAACAGGTTTTGTTTCTTCTCGAAGCTGAGTTGGGTGAGGAGGAATCCAGGGAAACTCATTTTTAATTATTTGGCAGAAACTAGAGTTATCTGCAGTACTTAAGGGTTCTTCTGTCCACCAGAACTGATTTACCAAATACTTCATCATTTTTCTTGTGTCTACTATCTTCAAACTACCAGAAGGCACCTCAATATGGAGGTTCTGTGTGCAAACATCTACCCAATATTATTTTCTGCAGACCATTCTGAATAGGAAGACAATGTCCAGATGGTGATGATCACTATAAGCAAATCCTTATTGCTGTGCTGAACAAATCATTATCAACACAGCACCTTTCCCATGCATCCCCTTCCAAAGTCCCTATAGTACTTACCACAACTGCTTTAAAATTTATGTAGTCCTATATTTTACTGCATAAAACCTTGAATGGTGTTAAAATAGCAGCTTCATTGCAGGGAAATTGGCATCCATGAAGGTTAATGGCCCATACTGAAAGCCAATAACAAATGTCCTTCCTTAATGAAATGCTTGGTTTAGATCATGTGTGTCACACTGTACTTATGCACTAGCCCGCCAAGCAGATATTATAAAACAGACTCATTCATAAAGTACAACATACAGGAGCAACACTCTGGTATTTTCAATCTGAATTCAGACTAACAAGGTCTCATTTCAGTGAAAACTAAAAAAAAAAAAACAACCCCAAACTTGCTATACTACCTGAATGAGAATACAGAAACATTGTCCATCATTCATATATTCAGCCACAATCAGGAAATTAGAGACCGCAATGAGATCAAAGGATTTCCCTGCTCAAGGTACTCAAGACTATTTTCTACAAGTTTAATATCACTACTCCCCACCCCCCTTAGTCATATACTACCCCTAACGGCTAGGTCAAATTTTATGAGGAGCATTTCTGAAAGATGGAAGAGCTTTCTCTGGAGAGAAGCCATCTGTTTGAAGCATTCAACTCCTTCAAGATCTGAAATGCTTCCCAGTGTTTTTTCGCTTCCCAGATGTATTGCCAGTTCCAAATATCTAAGCATAAAGCGACAGACTTGCACAGTTGCAAAGGAACTTCTATTTAGTGGCAAAGCACAACTGAAGGGTAAGCTGTGTCCGTCAGATACAGGGGATCTGAACGAGGAAGGCTGCTGCTTTGGCTTTATCTACGTTTTGCAATGCCAGTGTTGTATTTTTCACGTACGTGAAAGGTATCCACAACTTCAAATGCTTACGTTGTGGAGTGGGTTTTCTTTAGATACAGACTGCATATATAATACATCTTTCTGCAGAGCCAAGCTACACTTAGAGAATGCTGGAGATGTCCCTCAGCCTACAATAACTCATACTTCAAGACAGGGCAAAACTGATAAAAGGCCATTGAAAAAGAGGCAAATCCATCCTACCTCTGTGATTAGCTGAGATAACATCAGTACATTCTCCAACATGAAGGTATTATCCAGTAACAGGGACCACAGCACACAGCTCAAAAATCCATCACTCTGAGGAGGACTGGTTAAGGAGATTAATACCAAAATTACTCGTGACTAGGAAATACTGAAACACTGGGAAAATTCCCTAACAGAAACGTCATCGTAAAAGCCTCTTTGTTTCCTTTCTTGATGCTTCTAATCAAACACTTCTCTGTTTACGCAGCTTAGTGACCATTTCGGCCTGCTATGACAATGCCTAGGGCCAAGGCCTAGGAGGAAAGCTGACCGAAGAACGAGCAGAAAGAACCAATTTTGGAGATAAGAGTTTTCCTTTGTAACTACGCTGAGAAGAAATATAATGAATAATTCTACCCAGTTTGGAGACAGTGCTTTTCATCAATAAATTTCAAAGCACTTGCACAGAAATATAGGGCTGGAAAAAATGTCAGATCATTTGGGGAATCCCATGTCACTAAGATAGAGTGAACACACCTAAGCTGCCTTGGCAAGCATTTGTCTAATGTTTCCTTTTTTTAAAAAAAAAAAACAACCCACCTGTACGAGCTACAAGGATTTAAGGACTTCATTATTTATATAGTGCTAAAGTTCTCCTGGATTTCTTTTCTATATCTTCCTTGCTGCTGCACGAGATCCATCACTCTTCTTTTCGCCCCAACACTGGCTACAGAGCCAACAAATGAGTGTCATGTTATTTATAGAAAAAAATTAAGCAAAGATGTCCCATCTTAATCTCATCTTTTCTAAGCTAAAAAGTTTTTTTTTCAACCCTTAGTCATATCCTTTATATTCTAAACATCTTAATTTTCTTCTTGCTCTTTCTTCCCAGTCTATCCACATTTCTTAAGCGTGGTGCCAAAGATGAACTCGGTACTCTCAAAATGTGCTGCTTTACAGAGTGATTAGGTCAGCAGCTCTGCTGCTCATGGCTAAAGAAAGCCACCAGTGATACAATGCAAGTTGTCTGGAAAAGCAAGGTAATACAGCACATTGCGCACTTAGAGCCTTTGTCCACAAACAGATGTAGATTGAGAACTATGGCTCCAGGCACTAACAAGGCAAATTAATAACTTGCTTGAGGATTTTTCTGGTTATACAAGTTAGATGGGTCTGCAATTCTCTGAATCCTCTCTTTTTTAAGTTTACATCCTACATTTGTCTCGGAACAATGTCTCTTCCCTAACTAATTCTTTCGTGATTGCCTTAGCTGAACCATTGCAGCCAGGAAAGCTGCCTCACCCGAAGCACAGCTTTCACCCAAAGAACTACAGCAAAGCCAGGAGCAGGAACTCAAGTTAGTTGGAACCCAAATCCTTCAATCCCTTAGCCTGCATTACCTAATGAAATTCACTTAAAAGACTGATAACTCTTCATATTTTTAAATGCATAGGTATTCTGTTGTTTCACACTTACTTTGTCTCTATTTTAACTAACTTCGATCAACTAACTTGGAATAACTTGCATAATCCAGCCAGACAATGCCAGAGAACTAGAGATCTCTGGCTTCTAAAAAGAGCACTGTAAATCCAAGAGTTTCTTGAGCACTTATTGACAAGATGGGTCAGGCAGAAATCAGGCCAAACCCAAGTTGCAGAGCAAAGCTAAGAGCACAAAAGAGACATTGTTTGCAGTGTAACAAGAAGTTCTGTTATTTGGGAAGATGAAAACATCAGACTTGGGTAGGTAAGAGAGGAGGTGTGCTGACGCTCCCTGTTTGCAAAGTTATGCTAACGCTATTCCCAGTCTCTCCCTCATGCCAAATCTGACACATGGAAAAATTCCCATGGGCCCCGAGAGGTGCCTCTTGCTAACAAGTGCTCTCTGAAGCCACCTCCCCTGCCGGAGAGCTCTGTCATGACTGCAGCCAGCAGGCGAGCGATACAGAGGTACCCCCCTCAAACTGGTGAGAGAAGAAGAAATTTCTTCAGCAGTGCTTAGACACACACTGGTAATAGCTCATGCTGTACAAAGACTGGCATGGCAGTAAAACCTCAAGCACATACTCACTGAGCATCAGCTCCCTCTACTGTAAATACACTGGTATATGTTACTCTGCCGCCCTGTTGCCTCCCAAAATGGTCAGTTTTGATAAAAGTACTACTCTGAAGCACTGCGACTAAGATCACTGGCAAAACACATCCTGCAGAACAGACAGAGAGAAAGACAGCATGGATTTTTCTTTTCAGTTCTTGTGGTTATGATAATTGGGTTTTCAATCTTCTTGTATGCTGCAAATATCCATCTCTAGTTTGTCTCAAAAGCAGAATAAATTTCATGATCTTAATCTAATATCTTGCAAACAACTGTAGACTACAGTCTACAGAGCAGTCTGCTGCAGTAACTGCAGTCTTGCCTTTATTAGTCACAACATTAATTTCTGACAGAAAACGTAATGGCGTGGACCCTAACCTCTGCTGATCATTATCCTACTTAGGATGTTTTGTCTTCCTGAAAAGGTTAAAAATGTGAAAAGTCTCAATAGCTGATGGCTGTGCCCATCCATACTGAGGGCTGTTCTTGGTTCCAGCAGAAATCAGAGACGTTTGCAGCACAGGTCAGTAACACAGTCCCATTAACTGATAAGATTTACTCAAAAGTATGACTCAAAAGGACAGAAATTGTTGTTCAGTCCAGACTGAATTCAATTAATAGTTTAAGCCCAAAAATACGAGAGGCTGGCTTTTTTTTCCGAGAAAGGGAAATATTTTTTGTTTTGAAATTGACCTTATTTTTTTATGTTAGACTAAATAAAAGTTTAATTTCAGATTAAACCAGTGCTCACGGTTTTACTTGGCATGAAATCCAATTAAATGATCAAAGTATCAGAAGTCGGCCAAGAGATCAAGGAAGATGAGGACAGAAGAGGCTCTGAGACTTGCTCAAGAATGGATAGCCAGAGTCTGTAGTGAAATTTTAATGTAACAGAAAGCACAGGCACTAGATGAGAAAGAATCCAGACACCTAGAGAAGCAATCAATAGCCTATCCACGAAAATGGCCCGTTTATTGATTGTAAAAAGGATCAGGAAAAAGATGTTAAAAGTTGTAACACAGGGATGGAAAGCTGAGTGTTGAGATTCTAATTTGTTTGAATGTTGAAGAACAGAGGCAAGGAAGAAGATGAAAGAGAGAGAACATATGAAAACACGATCAAGAAAGGTCAGCTCAGAGGACATGGAAGCATCAAGGGGATGGGCTGAAAGCACTGCAAGTATTGAGCTAGCAAACATCTCCAAGTAAAGAACCTGAGAGGCAGCCAGAGCTGCCCTAGACAGCAGGTGAAAGGGGAGGGAGGCCAGGACAGCAGTGTGCCCGACAAGCATGGGTTGGAGAGATTTCAAAATCCCCCAGCTTCTAACAGTATCCTGTATGCTGCTGTGCGGAGGGTCACATCTCATCCTTAGCTGTGGGTCCTCTAGAGTCCCTGGAGACAGATAATGAGAGAAAAGTGATAAAAAGCAGAAAGTGAGTTTGATCAATTTAATGTTGACTTTGCACCATTCCTTTGATAGGAACAGAATAGTCAAAGCAAATAAAGCTGCTTTGAAAAATGAATTGACAGGACAAAACATAGCAAGTACATGTGAGGAACTTCATCAGAATTATGCCACAACTCATTAATCTGTATCACAGAAATAATGTTACTTTAAAATTAGCACGAGTATTTCAAAGCAGAAGGTCTTCTGGATCTCTAGCAACTCACTGCAAACGCTTTACAGCTAATCAGTTATCATTGCTTCAAAAGAAATTAAACTGTCTCCACCCAGTTAACTCTACTGCCATTTGATCTACAATTGGCTTGAAGTTAAAAATTAATTACCCTTCCAACATATTGATTACATGACTATAAACATAAAAGCAGCAGCCCAGAACAATGTACACTGACCCTCTGTTGAAACAGCATGTTTGTTTTCAAAAGGAAGCTAATTAAGACAAGTTCCCTAGAAGAGGACGACAGCAGTAAAACTAAAACCAACAGTGCCATCTAGTGCGTCACTGTGCTCACAGGGTACCACACAGAACCACTCTCATCGTTCTTTCTTGCAGCTATTTCCTAATGCTAACGAAAAAGGACTGAGAAATGACTGTCACACTCCACACGCCTGAAGTCCCAAGTTCTACCATCAGGGAGTACCTAGAATCATCATAGACTGACGTGACTTTCCAGATGAAGAAAGTCTTACATCATATTTACATTTGTATAATTAATAAAACTATAAAGATAAATCTACTTGATTAGTAGATTTAACTGCTAACTGTGAATTAACTGAAATGAATAAAAGATCTACATTGGCAGTAAATCTCAGGCTTCTAGACTGTTCTGTTTCAAACAACTAAACTGGAACATCTCTTTGTTATCTTTAGAGGGTACCTTTCCAATATGCACTGAAATACATTGGACAAGAATGTCTATATATCCTTCATGGCTTCTTTATTAGATGTACATGTACGCACACCAGTGAGCAAAACCAGAAAGCAAAAAAGGACAGTACCGTTTTATTTTTTGTAGTGTAGTATCTGTTTAGGATCTGCTAAATGTATCCCTTGCTAATGGACACTGATCATTTTTATCAGAAAAATAAGTCATTAACTTTTTTTTTGCCCATATGTCACTGACAAAGCATGTGGAGCCTGCTTCTAAACCCTCTTCTGTAGAAGAGCCAAGGTCCATCCCACGTGAGGAGCCCCGCAGAAGTCACGATTCCACAGAATCGCTCTCCCATTTTGTTGCCACCCAATTTTATTCTTCTCTCTGGCTGGTTTCATGTCCCCTATTGTTAAACGTTCCCTTTCAGGAACACTGAACACTGAACACTGACTTGGCTTCCTCTTCCCAAAACCCTGTAGACTGCTCACACTGCATCTAGCATCATACTTGGCCCTCTACACTAGATTAATGAACATTCATTGTCAGCTCTTAACACAGATTGCCTTGAACTACAAAAGGGAGCCTGAAACGAAGGCTGTATATCCTGCAGCAGGAAAAGAAAGATTGCAATCTCGATGCCAATTGCCTCAGATTCCTTTCTGCCCCAAGGACTCATATTTCACCAGGGTTTTTTTGCACCCATCGCCTGGTATCACTAATCTTTAATCTACACAAAATAGTGTCAGGCACGTCTCAGATGACATTGGGCATACAGATGTGTGCAGCAGCACACACAGAAGTCAAGCACGGATCCTTCAGATTTTGCAGTTTAGTCAAGACTGAAATTCCTCTGTCTTCTTCATCGGCTCCTCCCCTGACATCAGGGGAACTAGTCCATCGAGATTACTGAAGCAGCTTCAGTATTTGTTTTGGTTTCCCTTTTCTTTTGTTTTGCTTGGTTAACAGAACTTCTTATAAATGTTAAAACATAAAACAAAACCCTGGGGCTGATGTAGACCTGGCCCATTTTACCAGGAGCAGGACCTGGCAGGAGCAGGCCCTCCTGTCCCTCCCAGCCTCGGCCATTTGCAGCGCTGGTCAGCAGCAGGTGACTTGACCAGGTCCTCCACCATACACACAACAAAACCCCAACTTTGCCAAGTTTAGAGGGCTGTAACTGACTTTTATGACTAGATGGAGAGTTTATTAACAGCCCATTTGAAAAATCCTTCCCTAGAATATAGCTGACAACGAGAGACAGACTGTATTGCATGGAAACTGTGAAGGGCAATATGCTGTAAGGAAAAAGATTACATGAGATCTGCTTTCCTCTCTTCCCCACGGTCCCATTTTCCTCACTCCTTTCCTAGGTCTTCTCTTTCTTCCCTGACTCACAGGACAAGTCCCAGCACACAAGGCAGGGAGCAATGGTGGCAGCAGCAACATGATGTGACTCAGAGAAAAGAAAAGACTGACTGAAAGGAATGTAAGGCCAAACTCAGAAACAAGTAAGTAGCAATGAACAGCTAAAAACTACCAGAAACGAACACATACAGGTCCAACCATCACCATGCTATGCAAGGGAACAGCCAGAAAAGATCCAGCGCTGTGTGAGGACACAGGTCACATGAGGAAGCTAGACTCAGTTACAACAGGTCTGGAAATAAGCTCAACTAGGTTTAGAAACAGCTTTTCATGTCATCATGTCAGCAAGCAGAACATGAAGACAGTTGTCCACCTGTGTCTCACCACTTTTTGCCTATTATTGTTCCTTCTAGGTCTTTCATAAGTTATGAAATTCTCACATCCTGCCACCATTAAATTTTAAAGAAAACTCTGTGCCTCCTCCTGTGTTGCACTTGAAACATCCATAAGGGCTCCTTGCTGCTCTCCTTTGGCTCTTTCCCTAAAAACGACTTCTGACTTGAGGGTCACAAAAATTTGAAAAAGAATAGTGAGAACAGAGACCCCACTCCATCACAGTAGATAGTTTTACCTTACATATCTGGATATCCCACTTCTGTTTGTATCTCTTCATCACCTCATCCTACTCATCACAACAGGGACGAGACTCCTTTTTTTGCTGTATATCCTCACCCGACATGAGAGATTCAGACCAGAAGTTCAAAATTTTCCGATGAGGAAGGAAGTGGAGCACAGCATTTGCACTAACTTTCCCCAGATTGCGAAAGCCTGAGCTTGCCATCTGGAAAGAAAGTACAGGAGGCTTTCTGTCAGACTAATGATCTGTATCAGTCAGGGATATCACTGTAACAGCAGCAACAGGAGTTAAAACAGGCACAGATACAGCAAATGCAGTTCTCAAAATTAGAAATCTGGTTAAAGCACATGTGGAAAAAAACTTTCTCTTTCCAGGATCAAAAGCATTTTCTTCAGTTCAAAACAGTTCATCTAGCTATTGAAATTCTTTAGTGAGTTATTAATTACTACCAAACACAGTTCTGCTTTTAGTACTTTCCGCTCCCGATTAGTTCACACAAAATGCTTGCTAAAGGGCCACAAAGAGGCAAACGGCAGCATCTTTTTCAGAGTAAGCATAATGTGCTACTTCTCTGTGTATTTCTGGAACATAGAGAAATGAAAGTAGTATAATCAGACCTTTAATCTCTGTGTTACTTTTGTTCCAAGATGTTTTTCTTTACCAAAAGATTCTTTCTTGGCGGAGCATTTTGGTGGGATGTATTTCCTCTGGTTTTGCATTAGACTTTTGTCAGTTGTTTTTCATGCCAGTTGAAGGAGAATTTGACCAACTATCCCTATATCCCAGTTTACTGTAACCAAAAAAAAAGCCATCTTCTTCCCCTTTTTACACACTTCTCAGGAACAGACAGAATTATTAACATAATCAAAATCCCATTCCCACAGCAATAATAAATAGTGGAAATGTTTGGGGGAGGGGGCAGGAATTCTTCATTGCAAACCCTCAAATAAGGCGGTGTCAATACGAAGCCTAGGAAGCTGATCACGGCTGAGTACAAAACAAGCATGAAACACAACGATGTATCATTCCTGCCCTGAGATTTATTATGCTTCTGATATTAATATTGCTCTTTGCAACAGACCTCAAAACCATTATATAACCCAATTAAGTGTAAAACTGAGATCTCAAAATATGAAACAGTGTTTTTCTGAAGTCAAACAAGATAAACACTATCTTGAGACAATGTATAGACACACCAAACTCGACATTCCCTCTCACAGACACATTGCCCATTTGTTTGTAACCTCCCCCCTTGATTCCCGATCATTTAATCTTACCTGAAAACACCCATGGTCATCATCAACTTCAGAATTCAGGTGAGTGAAATCCTGGCTCTTTTGTAGTCAGAGACCTACTAATTTCCAGAGCACCAGAAAGCTGTGAACAGTGCAATTATTACAGTCATATACTTTTGCTGAAGGAGAATAGTAAGATAAATTCCTCAGGTTATTTCATATTTAAGATGGTTTCAGTGTGTCCCTGTACAGAGATAAGAAATTACAGATCTCCCAAGGAAGCAGATCTTGTGCTCCAAGGCCACAGCTGAGTTCTGCAGGAGAGGATTTACATGACTGCTACAGGCAAATTGCATCACCATCAGCGCCAGTCTTCCATTAAACAGTGCAGAATAAAAAACAAACAAACAAACAAACAACAAAAAAAAAAAACCCACCCCTCTTTTAATACATTAATGTGATTTTATCCATATATCACATGGCAACTGCTTCAAGAGCAGATGACTGAAGTTACATTCCCATATCGACATTCGGACACAGTCCTAATTTTCACAAGTATTTAGCATTCAGGACTTTTACTGAGGTCAGAAGTGAGTGTACTCAAGTCCTAATTTTGAGCATCATTCAGGGGCCAAACAATCACAAATAAAATTACATTGCTTTACTTCAAAATCCTAATTCCTCTTCTAACTATTTCTTCTAACATGTGACACGATCAAAAATTAAGGACCCCTATTAAGGACACCACTACTAAGCAGCACGAAATATCACTATCTCAGAGGCATTTTCCTCCACACAGGCACAGAAATTCTCAGCCCTACAGTCACATCTGCTTGCACGGTTTACCTTTATTGAGATTTTATCTTCATAAGTCATTCAGTTCTATAGAGAGTAAAAGAAAAAGGAATTTGGACTCCTGCAGCGAATCTCAACTTCATTAAACAAATCAGCACATTTGACATTTCCTATTGAAAAACAGAATTGCCAAACAATGCTTCCTTTAAAATGAAAGTAAATAAATCCAGCTAGAAGACTACACTTTCCTTTTTCAGAAAGGAATAACTAAGAATATAAACAGGAATCAGGCTCAGTGAGAGGGAAGGAAAGGAATTTTCGCGTTTGCTCATGGCACTTTCCAAAATCAGGTGGCTGCTCTATTCCTGTGAATTAAAGCTCTACTCCTGTAACAAGTTAATGGCTGGGGAGAGCAGTGCTCCAGCTCCTTTGCTTTCCTCAGTTTTATTTGCTTTCTCCTAGCACCACTGCTGCTTTCTCCTGGTCCTCTCTTCTCTTCCCAACCTATCCTGGTATGGAGCAAATGTAAACAAATGATGTACACCAAAGGAGAACTAGACTGGTTGAGGTTGGAAAAGTCTCAGAGCTATTGTAAGGCACAGAGTTTTCTTAAAGGCCCTCTTCAGCCATTATGGGATGTAGAACCCTTACGCTTCGATTCTCTCCTGTTTCCTAATCCTCGGCCTGTCCTCTCCTTTCGTTAATCCTAATCCTGCTCTATCTCTGTATTATCAATAGCTACAGACACAGCATTCCTGATGTCTGAGTAGGAGCTGCAATAAAGGCCGTACAGAAACACAGCTCTCTTGGTACAAAGTCCTTTGTGGGTAAATGTGTGATTCACCTCCCAAGTACAGGTTCCCTCAGGAGCACAGAGCAATGTTGAATTACAAGTGTCATCCTTTCTCCCTTCCCTTGGCCTTGTTACTCCAGCTGTCCTTTGTGTTCTTCCCTTAGCTCTTGTCCCCCTTCCTTGGTCCATCACCTTCTTGCCCTTTGATCTTATAACACTGAAAGGGGATTTGGCTGTCATAACACAGGCACCTAATATCTAGACAGCTGCTGGGTCTGAACTAGCCAGCTCATTACAGCCAATAATCTTATCCTAAGACAGATGTCTTAACTAGGTCAAATGAATCTCACCCTCCGAGTGCTGACTTCCCCCTGTTGATGTAATGGGAGCCGAGGGTCACCAGCTCAGACTCAGTTTTTTTTTAAGTTAAGTATCAAAAATACTCCCCAAATAATCCCATTTCAAATACTCTACTAAACCTTTTCACAGACACCCTATTTGACCCTGGTCTTCCCTGTTTCATTAATACCCACTCTAACCTCACTGATTTCCCTGGTATTTTTTCTTTGCTCCCTTTTAAAAGCCAGAGCCCCTTCCGTACACCATCCTCACTGGATCCAGTTCATTACGCTCCAGTTATGCTCCCCCTTCTTTGGCTCTTCCATGGAGCCACTTCCATTCTCACCTGAGTTTCTCTCCCTCAGTTGCTGAACAGGAAAAGGGCTCAGGGAACCACACCATACAGTGTCAGAGAGGACTGCATCAGGATCTTCCTTGCCACCTTCTTCTGTAAGTCAGGCCACAAGACTCCTTAAGTCTTTGCTGAACTGCATAACATATATTTTAGAAAAACTATCAATCTTTACTCTAAAATTGCTAGTGCCAGTGTTGCCTTGGCTAAATTGTTCCATTAGTCAACTACTCTGACAATTAATACTAAGTTTATTTATTAATACTGAGTTTGTTTTTAGCCTGAATTTGTCCTGTTTTAACTTGTGGCCATAAATCCGGTAACATCCTAACACATCAAAACATTCTATTAAAAACTTTCTGGTCTTCCAATAAGTACTCACAAACTTTTAAGCTTTTTGCTGATAAACTAACTAGATCGGATTGCTCACATTTTCCAATCCCTGATTATTCTTTGAACCCTTTGCAATTCATAAATATTCTCCTTGAAACTCTCTAGCTGTACCTGTCTACAGCTAATTTATTTACCTTTGAAAATCTGGCTGTAAAATACACATGCTAATACCCTTCTTTCCGAAGCACTGTCGCAGCACGCGACTATAATATGATTTATTAATATTTATCACTGTGGCACAGACTAAAGTTTAAGTTAGCAATTTTGCCACAGACACTGTAAAGAGAAAACTTTTCTAGTTGTTCTATTTTTCCTGAAAACTCCGGTGCTGTAAACTTCTAGAATTGTTCAGTACTGGCAATCCACATGCACTGCTAACTTCAAGAATACTTTTAGAATGCACTTTTTACTATGCCATTGTTCCTTACATTGCATCAGAATTAAATAAATTAGCGTTGAGGGATGATACTCTGTAATGAAAGATGTTTTATAAGCAGGCACTAATCTTTGCTTGACAGTACTTCATTTTACATTTCAGAAGGAAATCAGGGTTCTTTCATCAAAGAATTTTTGCTGAAGCGCTTTTGCAAGTCTGACAACTTTATCAAACAATACACGTAAGAAGCCAAAGGGCAGCTGAAGAAAAGCAGCTGACAGGTAGAGACAATGTTGTGGCTTTTAAATAGGTAGCAT
Organism: Tauraco erythrolophus; assembly: GCF_009769465.1. Classification (NCBI taxonomy): domain Eukaryota; kingdom Metazoa; phylum Chordata; class Aves; order Musophagiformes; family Musophagidae; genus Tauraco; species Tauraco erythrolophus. Next base: position 29,448,828 of record NC_141468.1, on the reverse strand, counting down.
ACTAAGATAGCAAAGATAACAAATATGTTAGGAGAAACCTGCCGACAACATACCCCAGTGTATGAAGATTACAGACTTCAGAATCAGTAGAACACAATTTTTTTTTTTGGCACCTCTGAAAATCTGTGTATAATTTGGATTATATAAGCATTGTTCCTTCCAAAAGATAGCTTGGGACTGACTAGAACCAGAAGTAGATGTTTTAATATGCAGCACTTCATCCTTACCATCTTCTTGTTGCCTTCAGCTCTTTGTAGATGCTGCTACACTGTTGCCCGTTGCCTTCAAAGACCTGCAGCCTCCTTATCTCTGCTGAAGCACAAGTAGCAGCCAACAAGACTTACATGTATTTTCTTCCTTTGGTTGCCTTCCTCTAAAATGCTCAACACTTGCTCTTCTTCACCCTACTTCTGCACATTCTCATCCCTGAATAAAAATTCTGTATCACAAATAAATAATCCCACTCTCAGTTCTTGAAAGAGTATGTCTGCTTCGAAGTACCTCAGTTTATGGGAGAACTAAATCATCTTGTTGTGACCAGTGAAGTAAACTACTGGCCTGCAGTTTAAGATAAATCTAAGAAGCAACACGAGTATTTAATTCCTAAAATGTAGGTATATATCAAAAGAAAGACAAATGCAAGATTTTGTATTTGAATTACCTAAAACAGAATACAGAGCTGACTATTCTTGGAGGGGATAATGTGGAGAAAGAAGCTGAGAAAACTCCCAAGAATAGAAACAGAGTAGGAAGTCACAGAGCTAGTCTGGATAACATCTGAATGTAATCCTAAGAGGAACCGAAAAAGAACTTCTAGGGTAAATGTGGTAATAAAAGCCCCTAAAACTGGCAAAAACGATCCACTTTAAATATCAGGTTTGTCACCTAAATAATTATGACATGGACACCCTCCATGAAAAACACAGAATATGATGCGAAATTAATAAAACATGTAAAAATATTATGGTTGTGAAGCATGAAGAATGTTGTGACAATCTTAAAAATGCCACAGTAAGCAAGACCATGAACTTCATAAGCAAAGAAACCAGAGGACAGTAAGTTCTAAGGCATCAACAAAATTCTTGATGAAAAGACATTTTTTACAGTGAGAACAGTCATTCACTGGAACAACCTTCCCAGGAAAGTGGTAGAGTCCCCATCATTGGAGAGTTTCAAGATGCAATCAGAGAACTAGGTAATCTCACCTATCCCTTTCCCATAACAGGTTGGTCCAGATGATCTTTCAAGGTCCCTTCCAAACTGGGCTGCTCTATGACTCTAAATGGGACCTCTACAGTAGGTGAAGGGCTACTGAGTCATGCTCTTGAATGTCTGTTTTGGCTTAAAATATCCTAAGTGTTATCTAAGAAGGAAGCTCAGTCTCAGGTTTATTCTACAGTTGCATTTCATTCTAGTTTTCTTCCTGTTACAGCATTCCTTCCAACACTATTGTAAGGACTTAACATTCAACTTCTCTAGAAAAAAACTATTTGCTTCCACCACTAAGGTTCTATAAAGTGCACAGCGCAAATTGCGAGGTTTGCAAACACCAACTGCCCTAAAATACAGACACAAATTGGCAGGCAATTCCCAAGGCCCTAAGATATGATACATATTTGGGAATCTCAGAATCTGGAGTATGCCTCCCACCAACTCGCAGTAATGTGAGGATTTGTACCAACCAGGTATAAATCAGGTATAAATGCAGGGAGACACTTCCCACAGAAAAGAGCAAGAAGCAGGGACACAGCCTGCCACCCTTTTCTGGGCATTCCTCCTGTCCCACTGCCAGAAGCATCATCTGAGCGGGCCTCAGAGCTTAGCCAGAGTCCACCTTTGTCCTAGGAAACAGCGGGTAGTACATCCTCCAGATTAAACAAGCAGGCATCAAACATACCTCTCATCAGTTTGTCCTCTGAACAGATGCAATGCATCAAATGCCAATCACCTGTCTTGAAAAAGAAGAATGAAAATGTAATTTATTTTTTTCTGCCTTGTTTATCTCAATCTTTGAGGCCAGTGCAGAAGGATAGAGGAAGTGTGCTGTGCTAATCTCTATGTCCCATTGCCTCCTCATCAGTTTCAGTACAGCTTTAGCACAGAAACTGAACTTCTCTCGAGCCATTTTGACAGCCCTGCAGGGAGACCTTGCAGGAAGGATTGCTGTGCCCTTCCTCCCAGTGCTATTCAAGGGCCAGGGTTCTGGCTCTACAGATTCAATACAGAAAGAAATGACAGAAGCAACACAGCAAAAGAGCTAAGTACTTGACTCGTAGCTCTATCGTGTTCGATTAGATTAATTAGAACTCAGTAGTTGCTTTTTTTTTTTTTTTTTTAAATGCATTTGTTTTTCTCTCGTTGCATCAGTAAACCACACACTGCTTATCAGGCAGATCTGCTAGCCCACGGTGAGCTTCATGTAGAGGGACTAGACATCAACTAAGACATGAGCTGGCTAGTCAGCAATAGGATGTTTTGCTGTTCTGTATGTGATTGTAGTGCAAATTAACCTTTGATCAATGTGTAGACACTGGCACATGAAAAAGATTGTTAATGTGGGTGAATTTTATAGCATGAGAACACTTAGTGGCTGGAAATAGGCTGTATTCAATTAAAAACAGCAAGTAAAGATGTATGACTTCAGATAAGATGCATACAAATTCCAAACTAACTCAGGTCTCACAGCTATTTCCTAAGTCACTTCTTAATCTTGACATCCTTGAGCCTGAAATTTGTTCTGCATCTTCTGGATTATTTTTAGTCCTCCTTTAAATTGCCTCTGAAATTTCCATATTCTTTCTGAGAAGAGACACAAGCACTCCAAAACACTGAGTCACAAGGCAAGAATGGTACTTATTTCTGCGTGATTATTCATTTCCCATTAAGTCCTAAGGTCACAGTAAAGCACCTGTCGTGGTACTACACAGAAGGTTCCCATTAGCATCTATGATGACTACACAGTCCTCCTCTGAATCATTCACTTCATAATGCTAATTTCAGCAAACTTCAAGAAAAAAACTAGTGTAAACATGGTGCATCCAACAGATACACATATATATTAACTTATGAGAAGACTATTCATGTTTATCTGGCAAGATCTACCTTTTTGAACTATCCTTTTAATACATATTAAATGATGCAACATCCTTTCTATCATTCTCTAGGCTGGTAAATCCCAAGGTGTGTTAAAAAATTAACAGGAGCATTTCACAGACCTCCTCAGCTAGTTACTCTTCCTTTGGCTAGAAGCTACATTCATACCACTAACCATGACTGACTTAGATGTATCAAACATCTTAGAATCACACCTGTGATTTTCCAGTCAATGATCAGCTTTTCCTCATCCATCACAGCTGGGGTAAAGTACACTGCGCTAGACATTAAGAAAATGTTACCAAAGAGTTATCACTGGACATACAATTCCTCCACCATATTTCTTTCAGTTTGAAGAAAAGATAAAACCTTTATTCTTCCCATAGACTAGGAATAGACCATTAAAAAGTTCAACTTATTCTCCAGTAAGGCCAGGTGGTCCATGGAATACTATTTTTCCTTTAATGAATTAGAACTTTAATTTATAAATAATTAAGTTCTTCTGAAACTTCTCTGACTTTGAAACAGTAATGGCCACTCTGGCATAACACACCACCCTTTTTACCTTTTCCATCCTGAAGAACAAGGTCTAACCATCAATTTCAACAACATACAAGACTCTACCCACTAACTTTGTTATACTAATCATATAATCTTTCTCAAGCTCCAAACTGGCTTACATATTTGAGTTTCCTAACATTATTATTTCCTAACATTATTATGCAGTAAACTGAAAGATGTACCCCTTACAAACAGTGTAACATTCAGATTTACCTCATAATGCTTTAAGGTTGACCTTTTTTAGAACATGGAATGAGGATATTTTTGTTCTCTCAACCACCCTTGCACTTGTATCACCCAGGAAATCAGCACCCATATTAATGGGATGAAACCTACGGACAACCGATTTTATTCAGACTTTATCCTAGAGTTCCACAAAACCCAAACACTCTACTTGGCTAACACCAGTATCTCCCATGTTCTTTCTACTTTTGATCAAGGAACAGGAAGGATTTCTCAAAAAGGTCATCTGACTCCTCTCTTGGTTTCCTTTCTAGGCCTCTGCAGTTTTTCACCTTCAGCAGAATGGAGTCTGCGACTGTCTCACTGTTGCCAGAACAGATCGTTATCAAAGCAGCTTCTCCTGCTTATCCGTTTTCCCAGTTCGACTTTGCTCCTGGAAAAAAACAAAACTCCCCACTGTCTACCTGACCATTAAATAATAGTTCAACAGTCCTCGTCAGAATGAGGTCAGCGAGGAGGACGGCCGCCTTCTGTGCCACAGCCGGCTGGAAGCGAGAAAGCATTTCCAGGAAGTGCCAACACATACGTCCTTGTTCTCCCACCACTCCCTGGGCATCTGCTCCTGGGTCACTGCTGGAAGAGGATACAGAATTTCACTGGCCTCAAACCCATGTGGTTTGAGCTACACGAATGTCTTCTTTCCTCTCTTACAGTCTTCCTCAGATTATGTCTTCTTCCAGGCAATCCTTGCAAGTCGCCATCTCGAACGCCCCCTCTGTGTACCTGCAATGTCACACCACTGGAAGACACACATTTTTGTACTCTTGTGGTAAAAATTTTCCAGCTTATTTATTTTCCCGTTTCCTCCCGTTGACCACATTCGTTTTCCACATCCAATCTTCTCTCACACAACCTATTTCCTCAGCCTCCCCTGCTGGCACCAAACCAAGCTTTCTGGAACCTCCTCCAGCGCACTGCAGGGCGCTCCAGACAGCCCTGCCGGCACTGCCCCCACCCCAACACCCAGCTCCGCCGCCCCCAGCACCCGCACCCACCGACCCGCACCGAGCGTGCTGCCAAAGGGGTGCCTGACACCCGGCTTAGCTCCGTCTGCCCAAATTACCAGCGATCGTATTTAAATGGCTCGTTTTGCTATTAGAACAGAGACGGGAAGCCCTACTCTTCGCTCCGAGGACGCCCTGAGGGGCGCAGAGGCCCTGCCGCCCTCACTCCCTCTGCCGCTCCACTCAGCCACTGGCTGCGGCGCCCGCTTTCCTTGACCGAGCATCACGCAGAGGGCCACCTCCGCGCCCCCGGGACGCACACCGGGACGGGAAAGCGGGAAGCCAGGAGGCAGCCTCCATGCGCTCGCTCCCCTCCCCCGCCCCACTAGCCGCCCCACGGCAGCAGCCCCGCCCTCCGCCTCGCGCATGCGCAGAACCGCCGCCTGCCCAGCGAGCCGCGCAAGGCGCGGGGGGGCCCCCGCCCTTCCTGCCTGGGAGGGAGGAGACGGGGGCGGCGGCGGCGGCCAGAGCCAGACGGGAAGATGGCGGACCTGGAGGAGCAGCTGTCCGACGAGGAGAAGGTAGGGGTGGGTGGGGGTGCTGCGCTGAGCCCGGCTGCTCCTTTGTCCGCTGGCCCTCCCAGCCGGAAGGCCGAGGGGCGAGCGCGGCGCTCGTCCCGTGCTCTGTATTTTTATCGCCGTCCCGCGGCCGGGCCTGTCAGTCAGGGGGGCGGGAGGAGGGTCGGCGGGGAGGCCAGCGGGGAGGGCTGGCCCGGCCGTCACGCCGTCCCCGGCGCATCTCCCGCCGCTCCTTGTACGGTGCGGGTCGGCGGTGGGCGGGGCCCGGTGTCCGGTGGAGGCGGCGGCCGCTCTGCCGGCTCCCCGCTGCCGCCGGGGCGGCAGACACGGCCGCTGCGGGCCGCCGCCCCCGCCCGGTGTGTGGCAGCGGGTACGGTGAGCGGGGCACGGTAGGGAGAGGCAGAAAAGTCGCGGAGGGACTCTCCCTTCCCCTTCCCCCACCTCCGCTTCCCGTTTCCGAGGCCTCTTGCCCGTGCCGGCCGGCTGCGCGGAGCACCGGCTCTGCCCTCCCCGCAGAGGGGCTCTAGACCGCGGCCCTGGCCCCGGAGCAGGGCCGGCCTTGGCCATCGCCTCCCCCTTCAGCCCCGCAGGCTCCTGGAGGAGATGGGTATGGGAGATCGAGGAGAGGAGGGGGAGCGTGGGGATGAGGAAGACTGTTTTACTTCCTATTAGGAGACAGTAATTGGGGAAGTGTAAGGTCAAAGAGCAGAGGATCTGTGTTAACGAGATGTATGTTTAATCTCTTTTAATAGCAGTTGGAAACTTCTTAGATTTAAGACAGATTTTTCTAGGAAAATCTCACAAGGAGCAGAGTGCCCTGTAAGACCTCAGTTAGTTCTCCTTGTCTTCTGCTGTTTGATCCAGCTTCATGGCAGCTGCCTGTTTCAGAGCTGGGGTGTGGTGTTTTGTGTACATGGTGCTGGTGCACTGCTCATGGCTTTATGTAATGCATGGCATTACTCATTTTTTACTTTAAAAATGTAGGTTTTCATGGCCGCAGAAGCTGTAAGATGACTTATATGTGAGACACATCAATAAATGATGTTTCAAACTTCTTCGAAGTTAGAAGGAGGATGTCTAAAATGTCTAAGTAGTTACAATAAAAGGCAGATTTTCTGCATGTTTGATATGGCAAGAGATGCATAGCGCCAGGATCTCACTGTCTCTTTCTCAAGAGGCTTTAAGACTGCGCCCTCCTCTACTTAATTCACATTCAAATGCCAGCTCTCTGTTGGTACAAGTAGTAATGTAATCAAGGAGTGTATGTGGTAACCCATGATTCTTTTAGCCCCTTATAGAAAATACAAGTAACTCTAGTCCAGTACGTTGTCCCTAGAGGGTATGCTTGAAAAGACTTAGACTGCAAGTTATCTTGGCATCACTGAATAGTTGAGGTTGGCAGGGACCTCTGGAGGTCATTTTGTCCACCCCACCCTTGCTCAAGCAGGATCATCTAGAGTAGGCTGCCCAGGACTATGTGCAGAGGGCTTGTGGGAATCTCCCAAGGATGGAGACTCCACAGAGTCCCTGGGCAACCTCTGCCAGTGCTTGCTTACCCTTGCATTAAAAAAGTGTTCCCTTATGCTCAGATGGCACTTCCTGTGTTTCATTTTGTCCCCATTGCCTCTTGTCCTGTCAAATAATAAAATACACAATGGCAGTTTTATCTTGTCTCCATATGATCTGAGAAGCACTGCCTGTGCTTTTGTGACTGATGGAGTCAAGTTCTGAACTTTTTTCTATTAGTTAATTTCAGGTTTTGTTTTCCCCTGAAGTGGGTGAGGATCTTCTAGAGATTCTTCCTGCCTTGGTTTAAGTGAATAGAATGAGCACTCTTCCATTGTGAATTCAAATTGATTCCTTTATCTTCTTCAGTCCCATATAAAATTGATTGTCCTGTATGAGTGGAATTTTCCAAGCCTGGCAGTATATTTTATTGGCTAATAAAACAAAGATGGGTAACACTGCAGACTTTGGAAAAGCAGACAAATATCCATGTAGATCTTGTAATGCATTAAGATTTTAATTCTGATACATTTAAATTGTGCTGTCATTTTACAATAAAAATTTTACCTCAAATGTTCAGCTTTACTGAGCTAAAAAAAAAAAAAATCAGCTGGCTAACATTTGGAAAGCACACCCTTCTCACCCATCCAGTTGGAACTATAAATAAATCTAGGAGTAGAGGTGGACAGACAGATGCTCATTTTCAGGGGGAATAAATCACATCCCTCTTTTACATACTTTTCTCCTATGATATGGAACTGATAGTATGGAAGGCTGACATAATGGTGGTAGTACAGTTTTGTAGGTAATTGTAGAACGCTGGTCAAAACTGCTGAAATTCCAAGGAGGGAAGAAGGTGAACAAAATAACAGTACTTTTTTTGTACCAGACTCCTAACAAGACACTAAAAGCATATGTAAATAGGAGATCAAGTGATGCAGTGATACAACAAGTTCTGAAAGGCCTTTGATTCGTCTTTGTGTATAGTCAGTAGATTTAAGTGTTGCAAAGGCAGTAAGCAATTCCATTTGTAGCAACTATACCTTTCTGTCACTGTCTAGTAGTCAGTTTAAGATGGCTGTATTTAGCTCTTAATATAATTCAGATTTAAAACTTGAAGTGTTTAGTGTAATTGAGAATACAGAAAGGGCATGAATTGGAATAGTGGCAAAACAGAGAGCTAGATTTCAGATAAAGGAGCTCTAAAACCGAGGAAGGAGAAGAGCCAGTTGTCAGAAAGAACATGGTTTCAGTATGCAATATTGTGTAACTGGTTTTGAACCCAGTCTTGTTCCTTAGATTCACATTTTAGCATGAGATTTTTGAAGCCTTGCTTATCTTTCAGTGATGCTTTTTCAAATTTATCCTCACGTTATCTTTTTTTAAAAAAATCTGAAAACTCTTTGTAGTAAATACAATGTGTAAGATTCGTGTTCATTCAAAGATCTGAAGTTGGGCTTTAGCATCCAGTACAAGGGATTTTCCAGTGCTAAAACCAGCTTTTGGTGAGACACAGCGTTTTGTAGTTGCTTTATTCACATAGGTCACTGAAAGCTCAGAAGCTTTTAGATAGGTGGAATAGCATAAGTTTATGTTTGCTTCAGTCTGTAAATAAAAATGAGGTGTGAGAGGTGGAAGTCTTGAAACCCTGAACTCTCGAGGGAGATAGCAATGGGAAGTCATCACTTTTGTGCCCTGCTATGGGTAATGCATCCTCACTTAACAAGTTTTGAATGCAAAACCTATTTATTTATCCAGCATATTTGAAGTAGTTTTTTTTGAAGTCTGATAACCATTTTTTGCAGTTTAATTTTATTCCAGTTTCTGTAAAAATTCTTTTTCTACCTGTGGCTATGTCAAACTAATAAGCATGTATAAAAATGGTTTTAATGAGCATATTAGTATGGATATAAAAGCTACCATTTATCGACATAAATATAGGCAATGATTAATGGAAGGTACTGTAAAAGTTGCGTTTACTAATGTAAATATTCACTAACAAACAACAGTGCAAATGCAAAACAAGACTAAAACTAGTTGAATCATAAAACTAGTGTTCTACAGTCTATTTTTGGTGACTTGAAGGGATGCATTTACTCTATTGTTGTATTTTTATAATGTGAATCCTGTTCTCTAGAAAGCACAGGAGTTAAATAGCTGTGTTGATATCAAGATAAAGGCTGAGAAAATCAGGATACCTTCAGAGAGGAAAGGGGAGAATCCTCATGGTAAAGGATAACACATCCATTTTTATTTTTTTTTTAACGCAATATTAGTTCTTGCATTCCTTTAAATGCAGAGCCTATAAATATGAGAATTGTCAAACATTATTTTTAAAAAAAGAACCACACCTCTTTCAGTGAGGTTATGTCTCAGCAGTTGCGCTTGTTCAGGAAGGTGGGGTTTAACAGTAGGTCAGCTTGCTGTAATTAGAGCAAAACTTCTCTTCTGATGAGGAAGTAGTCCCATTTGTGAAAATGAGCCAGCAGTGCTGCCAGGTATTTCCTGGTGCGTTGGGTAAGTGTGTAACTTCTTAAATTAGGTGTCAAACCCTACAATTCTAAGTAATAAAGGTAGATGTCTGTTGTGGTTTAGTCTAAGCAGCAAAGCTACTTGCTGCCTCCTCCTCACTGGTCGGATGAGGAGGAGAAATGTAACAAAAAGCCTCAAGACAAGGACAGGGAAGGATCACTCACCGGTTATGGTCATGGGCAAAACAGACTTGACCTAGGGAAAAAATTCAATTTAATTTGTTAACAATCAAATCAGAGTAAGATGATAAGAAATAAAAGCAAATCTTAAAAAACACCTTCCCTACACCCCTCCCTTCTTCATGGGCTCAACTTTGTTCCCGATTTCTCTACCTCCTCTGCCCCAGCAGCTTAGGGGGATGGAGAACAGGGGTTGCGATCAGTTCATCACATGTTGTTTCTGCTGATCCTTCCTCCTGAAGGGGATGACTCCTCACACTCTTCCCCTGCTCCAGCATAGAGTCCCTCCCACAGAAGACAGTCCTCCACGAACTTCTCTGATGTGAGTCCTTCCCATGGGCTAAAGTTCTTCACGAATTGCTCCAGTGTGGATCCCTTCCCTGGGATGCAGTCCTTTACCAACAGACTGCTGCAGTGTGGGCTTCCCACAGGGTCACAGCCTCCTTTGAGCACATCTGCCTGCTCTGATGTGGGGTCCTCCATGGGCTGCAGGTGGATCTCTGCTCCACCGTTAACCTCCATGTGCTGCAGGGGTACAGCCTGCCTCACCATGGTCTTAACCACGGGCTGCCAGGGAATCTCTGCTCCGGCACCTGGAACACATCTTCCCGCTCCTTCTTCACTGACCTTCGTGTCTGCACGGTTGTTTCTGTCACATCCTACTGCTCTCTCTGTGTCAGGTTCCACTACAGTTTTTTAAGCCTCCTTAAATATGTTATCCCTGAGGCTCTGCCACCATTGCTGATGGGCTTGGCCCTGGCCAGAGGTGGGTCTGACTTGGAGCTGGGGAAGCTTCTAGCACCTTCTCACAGAAGCCACTCCTGTAGCCCCTCCCCTGCTACCGAAACCTGACCACACAGACCCAACTGTCTTACACCAACAAAACTCAGCAGCGTAGTTTTCTCAGATTTATTTAAGGAAAGCTTCTTTCTTTGTCAGTCCTTTGAGATGAAAAGTCTATGCCATTAAAAAGCATTCTCTTGTGTAACTTTGTCTTTAAAAGGTGATACATTGGCAGCAGGACGCACTGGCCCAAGCCCACCCATGTGGGAGGTTCAGGTGTTTCCCTAATGCAAATATAAACCTTTTTCCTGAAATGCTTTGGAAGCATTAGCAGAGCTTTTTGACAAAAACCCCTGTTATTTAAAAAAATCTTCACATATATTAAAGCAATACATGTGCTCTAAATCATGCATTTTAGAAGGATCTCAAATTCTGACTTTTAAAGTTGCCCTGAATGAGTCTTGGACACCACAGGTGATTAGAAGCAGAATGTGTTGAAGTAGAAGCAGGATTCGAATAACCTTTTCTGGGTATGATTGCACTGTAATCTGTAAGATAAACTTAAGGTAAAGTTTTGCAAATGTTGTTGATCTTCATTCTTTGCAGTTCTTCAGTGTACACTTTGTTTCATACTTACAAGTGAGCTTTGCTAGTGTGTCTAGCAGGAGGACCTTGTGAGCTCTCTGGGTCTTGTTTATATCTAGATTCTGAATGGAACTGGAGATGCTGTACCAGGTTCCCATGAAAGCTTGAAAAACCTTTAATACTTAAATGTGAAATAACTCAGTTACTGTTTAGGCATATCTTCTGTTTCATTTACTATGTTATCAAAGCTGTGGAAGTTAACTTTTTTCCGCAAGTGAAATGTAACAGAGGTTGTGTGGAAGGAATTATTTTTACAGTGTTGAGATTAAACTCAATGGTTACACTTCGATAACATTTTGAGAAAATTCTTTAATAAGAATAAGGAAGTTGGGAGTCTTCAGACTGACATGTAATTCTGAATATAGGAGTCCTTTCAAGATTAAGATTTTTATCTACATCCTGAGATATTGTGTTTTGTCTTGAGTTAGGAATTGATTTTTTTTTTTTTTTTTAAGATGTGTTAATACCCTTGAGATTGAAGGTCAGAACATAAATTTTAATCACTTCGGGGAAATTACAGAAGTGTTCAACACTGAAAAAAACAATCAGACACAAATAATAACTTCATTTGTTTGCAGAGTCATACAGGCTTGAAGAAACTTCTGGAGGTAACTCAAATGCTGCTTGGTCAAAGTGGGCCAACCTAGATCAGGTTGCTTAGAGACTTGCACTTCAAGTTTTGGGTATCTCCAAGGATGGAGACTGCGCAGGCTCTCTGGGTGACGTGTTGCAATGTTTGACTACGCCCATGGTCAGAAACTTTTCCTAATAGGTAATTCTTGCCACTTGTGTCCAATACTGCTTGTCTTTTCACTCTGTACCTCCATAGAAAGTTATTATGCAAAGCAAAATTGTCTGCATTTTGGACGAGTTAAAAATAATTAGCTGAAGCTTAAAGGGGAATACAAATGAAACCAGTTATTCTAAATATAAGATCAGTGATTTCTAAAACTGCAGTTCATATATTCTTTTGTTATTAGTAGTTTGAAGAAATTAGGTTCTTCTTGTGGATTATGACTTTTAACATGTCATGGAGTATTTATAGTGCAGTGACACCTCAGAACCATCAAAAGCCCCGTTCTTGCCGCCTGTGTGTTTGCAGAACTCTTGCAGGAGCTTGCTACCCAGGAAACCTCATAGTTTAAGAAGTTAAGAGAAACAAATTGAACCCAAAATAGAGAAGAGTACTAGAATAAATTATTGGCAAATCCAGACAAATAATTTGTGATACTACAGATAAGGTTCTGTTGCCCACCAACACAGACATCAACTTACAGTTCTGCTGTGAATTACTGTCTTTGGTTGGTTTCAATTTTGTCAGCCGAAGAATAGGATAAGGATTTTAGCCACATAATTTAGCAAATCAGTGTATTTTTTCTTGAGCAGCACTATGTAAAATCACTTTCCGTTTCTTAAAGCAGGATGTAAAGGAGTTTGAACTGCTCATGCAGAAATTAAAACAGATTTTTCAGCATATGGAAATTACTTTTTTCTTACCTTTGAGTAAAAAGCTTCTGAAATGCAAAATATTTTGAAAGCTTTCTTAACTTGACAGAAGGCATTAAAACTTTCAGACTGATAGGTAACTTGAGAGAGACACTGGCATTGGGAGGGTGAGGTGTACAGTTAAGGTGACATCTTATTCTATGACTTCTAATAAAGGCGTTTTTCATAGAGCAGGCTCTGATATTATTCCTTTTCTCTCCCTGTTGCTATTGAATCCAGGCTTGATGTCCTTGGAGTATGTAATTATAAATAATGATCTTGGAGTAGTAGGAAGGATCACTTTAAAAATTTAGGCTTTGTGGTGGAGCAATGCTTTGGAAATGTGAACCAAGTGCTTTTTAGGTTATAGTATATACTGCTCTGTGAAGACCGCTGAGAAAGAGTGGTCTCGTTGCTGCAACGGAGGAGCATGTGTGTTGGGCTAACAGAATGTCTTGGTCTGCAGGAGATGATGCGATCAATTTCTTTCTTTGAGAAGTAAAAGGTATAAGAAAGGGCTAAGTAAAACTTCACAAACAAAAGTTAATGCTTTTGCTTTTCACTAAATGTAAAATTTTACTACTTTTTCAGTTTTCAATGAATGACTTTTGCAAGGAAATTCTGAAAAAAAAATTAATGCTTATTATCTGTCGTCTATCTGATCCATAAGCAAAGTATGCAATTGCTCAGCTTCTAAAGGCTTTGTAGATAAGATTGACTCATAAATTTATATCATACCAATGACTGCATTAGACTTCTGTCTAATCATATGAGGTTTCTATTTAGCAAAGGAAGTTCTAGTCTCTAGCATGCCTCCAAAAATGTTATTTTGTTTCTTGGATTGATTACGTATGTTGGGACTTGACCCTACAATGAAATAGGAAGTGTCAAAGAATTATACAGTTTGAGATACTGATATTTTAAAGCACTCAATGTATAGTCTCCTGAGACTGGAACTTAATGCTACTTTATTGGACTTGTCTCTTATTCATTGTTTTTCCTTTTTCCCTTTGCTTTTTTCCCTTAAAGTCCTCTGTAAGTTACTGAAAGCAACTTTTGTCTGTTATGAACCTGAGATGTTCTTTTTTTTTTTTTTTTTCTGGTTGCTTGTTTTATGAACTTCCGTGTACATACCTAGAAAAAGGACTACTACATTCAAGATAAAAACTTGCAGTAACCTGGGATGTGTAGCACTATTGATAATTTTAGAATCACTTTTGCATGTGGTGTTCTCAGCTTATTTGTTTTCCTGCTAACTACTGAGAAGACATAGGCTTTCAGAGAAATACAGATGGGGAGAAAAACAATATAATGTATTCTACTGTCTGTATTAGAATTACAAGCAATTTTTTTTTTTCAGTGTAGAGCTTTTAGTAATTGATGGTGATAGCTGAAGCTAGAGTTCCAGGTTGATCTTGATCCTTTAGCATCTACAAACAAAACATACTTGTTTCACTAATTTGAGACCAGTACAGTTCTTGTAATATGTTTCTGGGTTACAGTATGGGAAGTGCATGACATAAAAAGCTCTACAGTTAGATATAGTCAGGAGTAATAAAAGTAATTTCAAAATGACATAGGGGAAATCTCTCTTCTCTTAATTTGTTTTCTAGTTAGACGTGTGTATTATCCAGGTAACACACATTGCTTTCATATTTCTCTCTACTATCTGTACCTGATACAATGGCTTTCAGAAGTCCTGGTTTGGATTTGATTTTTTTAATCCTTCATCTCAATGTGATGTGGCGTGTAGAGCGACTTTAAGATGGAGACTTTTATAATATATAGATACACTGCTGCTGAAAGGCCCTACAGTGAAGCAATCAGCATGTTTCAAAATAGTTATTTTTGTGAAAATAAATCTCATTATCCAAGTCAGGTCTTCAGGTAGAAAGAATGGAGCTAGAATATCTCATTCTTACCGCTTTGTAAGGTTTACTATTTGCACCACTATTAAGTGCTAATACTATTACATACTCTTAAATACTTGTATATTAAAAATAGAGTAAAACACACGTTCTACAGATGCAATGCAGCTTCAGGCATTACTATGAAGGAAGTGTCTGTTCAGTCAAAGCCATAGGCATGGAATGTGCCCCTCCTTTCCTGTGCCACAGAACCGCATTTTTGCAGTGTTTTGTGCCTCAGCTCCCCAGAAGCAGAAGTGAATTGAATACTGCAGTGCATTTTTCAGTTGAGCTTGGTAGGGAAGCGGTTGCAACGCTACTTTTTATATTCATTCCCTCTCTTCCAGAGTCACTGCCTTTGTGCCGTATTTATGTGAGATGCTGCGTGTTTTGGGATGCTCCTTCAGTATTTGAAATTATATGGGTGAGGTTTCATGAGATGCTGAGAAGAGAGTTTGCTGACATGGAGTAATACCTTTCTCACATATACGTTCTCAGTGCTTGTCTGGCTGTTTGAAGGCTTACTCACCTCACTGAACTGTTAGCAGCAAGAAACAATAATCCTTTAAAGCTCTCTTGATAAGTGAATTGGTTGCTATGTTCTTGCCACCTTCTGAAGCTATTCTTTAGCTAGATCAGTTTACTCCTCTGGATGCTCACATAAATAGATGAGCACTGGTGATAGAAAGAAATTGTAAAAATGGATAACAGGGTTTATTTGGGAGGAGGCAAAGAGATTAGTCCTTTCGGTGGCAGCAGCAGCATGGTATTAGGTCAGTTTGTGCCACTTAAGAAACACTCCCAGCTCTTTTTTTTTTTTTATTTAAAAATGTGTATTATAATTGCTGGTGTAACATCTTGGGAAGTATCTAACCTAAGAATTTAATGAGCAATTGGAGCCAGTAATACCAAGTATCTACCTGTCCAAAGGACCAGCCAGTTACATTTTTTTAAGCATTGAAGGGTTTGCAAACTGAAAAACTATGTTGATGTTTGCAGTACTGACAGATTATCAGGCACTGTATCTTGCAAATGATTGAACCTTAGACTGTGTTCCTTGATGTGCTGAGTGTGTCAAAGCAAAATTTGACTGGTAGAAGATGTCAGATCAGTTTTGTTGTTCTTTAGAAAGTAAAGCTGCATATTGAAAAATAACGACTCAGGTGAGCTCAAAACATGAGTTGCAATCAAACTCAGAACTCAATAAAAGTAGACAAGTCTTTTGTCCAGTATCACTCCAGGTAGTACAAGCAGGATCCCTGAATTACTCGTATGTTACAGGGAGTGTGAATTGCAGGGTCTTGAGAGAATTGGAACTTACCTAGTTTGAATCAGCTTAACTGTGTTAATATTTCTATAACTATGGGCTGATTGTGAGAAACCCCTGTAGCTACATGTAAACAGAGTTCAGTGGGCCAAGACAAAGCCATTTGCTTAGCTCCTGCAGAAAGGCTTCCTCAGCCAAGAACTACGGCAGAAGGCACGAGTCTGGCAATAGGGTTCGCCGGACTCTACTGTTCCTATAGCAGAACAACGAGCTCCCTTCTCCCAAATGCGGTATCTCATCTACTTTTCCCAAACATAGGTTCCTGTGATTGGGAGATTTGTTTGCTTTTATAAGGAAGCAAGGGCTCCTGCTGTAACTCTTTTTATAATCACTGATAAAAGTAACTGCTGAAAGCTCTTTTTTTTTTTCTCTCTTTTTTTTCCTGTGATTAGCAATAAAGTTGTCTTTGAGTGGAAATGTATTGTAGAGGTCTTCTACTTTCCCCCCCGCCTCTCCAAATTTTCATGCAGTTTTTAGGTAAAAAGGGCTTTTCATTTTCATGAGGGCTTCACTATTTCATTTTTATTGCTCTGGAGCAGTAAACTTCGACCTGTTATGAGTGTGGAGGAAGGGTGAAATTCACAGCTGAACTTGAAATAAGTGATGTGTAGGAAAGAGTAAGGGCAAAGTGTGTGGTTTCACAGCATCTTGCTTACCAGCATGTTTTTCCTGCACAGCGTGGCTGTTGATTGAGGCGTGAGCTGTCAGGGTGCCTGGCAAATACAGCCGTATTTCAATCAAGTTTAAAAGGGAAGAACTAAAATGGAAAGGGGGCAGGCGGGGCAGGAAAGCTAACTGAAGTTTTATTGTCTCTATTAAATATTGCTCGTTGTACCCTAGCTGGTGATCAGGAATGAGTGTCTCTTCGCAGAGCGGCCTGTGGCGCGGCGGCGCGGGAGCCCTGCGCTTGCGGGAGCACGTATTCGTGACCATATATAGGCACATGCAGGGCAGAAGGTCGGGCTTTTTCAACCAGTGTCAGTGCTGATCTGCTGGGAACAGGAAGAGTGGTTTGAAGTCACTGCCTGTAACTTCTTTAAAATAAAACAAACTTCAGAATGTCTCAGTTTGGAAAAGGTAGAGACGTAGGATTCTCTGTGTGTCGGATGGGTGTCATGCCTCGAGAGAAATTAGATTGTGAAATACAGGCAGAAGTATGAAAACAAGGCAGATTTAGCATAACTGACGCTATTCTGTACATTGCTACCTCTGTGCTTGTGTAATCTGAAAACTGCAAATACTGGAGTATCCGAGTGTAGGCATTTTTTGATAGACCAGTTGTTTTAATCTCTAGCAGAATGAAAAATTATGCCTTATATCCATGCTCATTGCATACAACAAGCCTGTCCTTTCTCTTTTGCTAAGCTTCTCAGTATGAATTTTCACCTTAACTGAAATAGTTTACTTTATAAAATCAAAAAGCTTGTAACTTATGTGATGAGTAGCATTTGGCTTCACTTGAATTGAGAAAGTAAATCTGGCTAGCTCTTACCTACTGGTATCAGACCTCAGTTTAAGGGAGAATTGATGACAGTGACTGGTACGTGTGTGAAAATTAGATGAAGAGAACACCTGCAGTGGGGAATGCTTCCTTTCTCAATGGTTCAGAAGTTTTTGGGGGTTTTTGACTGTGGGGTTTTTTTTGTAACTTTCTGTCAAACGATATGCCCAAACCTACGTGGTCATGTTTTATGAAAATGCACTTAGATTGGTTTTGTACGTTCAAGCAATTAAATGTAGTAAATATGCAATTCCTTACAAAGGCTTGTGGTAAAAGCTATTTGCTAGACCTGTTTTTTGTGAACCATTGATGATCAGATGTTCTGGTTTAGTGAACTCTGAAGTTTATGGTTTCTTTCAAGCCACTCTAGACATTTAACTGGAAATGGTTGTAAATCTAATGTCGGAAGCTATGTCAATAAAACATTCAAGTTTTAGATGGTTACTTTTGGGATTAACTACAGTAATAAGTGGAGAAACGTCATGTGATTTCTCAGTCTTGGCTTTTGAGTTTTCTAAAGGAGTACTCAATTGTAACCTAATTTTTTGTCACTTGCTGATATGTGTATAAGGCTCTTGTACTGTGGGTGAAGGTGCAGATCTCTTGAATGAAAAAGATTGTCATTTAGGCTTTTAAAATGTAATGTTGTTTCTGTTTTGACTTGTTCAAATCAGTTCTAATCAATTTTTAAAAGTCTCAATGTATTGAATAACCAGCATTAGTTTCAACTGTAATGCATCTGATCAAAGTGTTTTCTTAAATAGTTTTCAGAATCAAAATTCCTGTCTCAACTGGACTATATTGCAATCGAGTTTTTTGCCTGTTGTGTCATATTACAAGTAATGTGCCTCTTGCTATAGGTGCATTTTTAATTTGCCCATAAACACCACATTTTATATAGACTGTCCCTTTGTTTAAATTGTGCTTCCTCAAGTGATAGCTGAGCCAGTGGCTTTTTACTGCCAAAAGGGGGAGATCTTCATCTCATTGAGGCTCGTGAAAGCGTATTGCTTTGTCCTTCAGTATCAGTCTGGTTTTGGAAAACAGAGAATCTTCCTTCAGAGCATTTATTTCTGGAAAAAATCAGTGGCAATAAAGAAGCTGTAAGTGCTTTTCAGTTCTGTCTTAAGTGAGACTACTGGATTTAATTATTTTATATGGGCTTCTTGTATGTATGAGTTGGGGAAATATGGCTTTTTCAGATACTCATCTCCACAGATAAGTTAATTTGGTTTAACTGCTGAAGAGAAGTGGATTGGTTTTAAATGGACCATACAAAGGCAGGCTAGCAAAACGCAGAGAGTATCTTAGCTGACAGACTCTCAACTTCTGAAGACACGTTAATGGTTTTGCTTCTGTAAGCAGGAATATACTTCTTGATGAGATGTTCATTGCGAATTTGCATGATTGTGTTTATCTGCCCTATAAAAGGTGACATATGTGATGAATTATCACACTGAAAAAATTCTCATTGAGGAATTGAGTTTACTAGTAAAATGTTAATTTAAAGCAATGTTTAGGTCTGTCTGTCCTGAGGAAACATGTTACTATTGAATGCTTCTGAATGCATATTACACATGCTATAGCTAATCTGACTGATAAGAATAGTTCTTACTCATAGTGAAAAAAGAAGCAAAACTGGGTTTACATTACCAAAAAAACTGAAAATGAGGTATGATTCCAGTTTTAGTACAGACTTAATATCCTACCTTACATATATTACCAGTTTAAAGCACATGGTCATTCAGAGTGCAGTTTGGGCACCCAAGTTTTTCTTAATTTTGCTCATTTAAGCAAGTCTTCTTTCTCTACTTGCCTAGAGCTAACCTGGCCTTGGCAGGGGTAAACACTCTTGTTTGTGTCCTGAAGTCAGTCGGAACCAAGAAATGATGCCCCTTCATCTAACTTTGAGCTAGGAGTCAGCCTGGTAGTCAGACTGAAAGCACCACTACATACCTGCTCTTAAGTATGAGTCCTAAATTCCAGTCTTATCCCAGACTCTGTTAATTGATCATTTGATAAAATGTCTTGGTAATAGAGCCTTGGAGCCTGTCTTGTCCTTCTTATTCATGACTGCTTTAGTAGTACTGGAGGGTAGCTGTGCTTTACTTCCTTTAGATTGCTTTGGGTTGAGCATTGAGCTGTGTACAGAGCACCCTTACTTCAGCCAGAAAAGTATGGAGTATGTTCTCATTCAGGAAAAGTGTACAGACCGGTGGTTGGGTAATCTTTGGCTAATGCAGATTAGTTTACATTCCTTTGGGTCAAAGGAGGCAATGCAAGTCATGCTTTCTTCTTGTCTGGGCAAGTGCTTCAGTAAGCTGCCATAGAAGAAGATGCTCTTGCCTCTCTGTGTCTCCTTTGGGAAGAGTAAACCCTGTGGTGTTTATCTCAGTGTAACAAATTTATGTTTACATGGAAAGAGGAGTTCTGGGTTAAGTATTTGAGACAGCAGATAAAGGCTGTCTGCAATCCAAAATGTAGCATTCCGTTTAGAAAGCTGGGAATCTTCAGTCTTCCCGTTTCTGTTAGCCAGCTCTGAGTGGCTGTGTGCTGACTGTTACTGAGCAGAAAGCTGCCTGGGATAGTCATTTGGGATCTCATTGAGGTTTGAACACTGCTAGTGAGGCAGCTAAGTGCTCTCTCAGGGCATTGTAAGCTTGAACCATCTCTCCTGGAGACTATTGTCTGAAACTTGGACCCTGCTGAGAAGCTGGGCCCTGAGCATTGGCCATATTGCTACTCTCGACTACAAAAGCTATTTACAAGTCAGTTCAAGAGCTCTAGCATGCTCAAGACAGTTCTTTTGTAGTTTCAAATATATATAAATGTGTAAATGTAAAGCATTCTTTGGTTGTTTTTAGGCATTTGTTAATTGAGTATGGGCTTCTCAAACACCTCGATTTCAAACAGGAAGTGCTGAGAGTGCAGACACTGAATCTCCCAGTGCTTTATTCCATAGAAACATAACTAAAGGTGTTAAAAACAGAAACTATGGTTCAGGTAGTATCCTGTATTTGAATAGTGACATCAGATCAAGGATGCAAGACAGCTTTGAATGTCTGCTGAACTTAGATAACTGTAAAGTGTGGAGGATGGGAACTTTTATCAGGTTAAGTTAGGAAAACAACTTTTATTTGTTGTTTATAATGGTAGAAGGCAGGTCTGCTGAGTGACATTCTGCAAGGTAATAGTTGAGAAGTTTTAAGGTTGCTTCAGATGAAGAAAAGTGGATTTATGTTTCTTTTGCAAGCATATGTGTTTGCAGCTGTGTAGTGAACAGTTCAGAGAACTGGTCGGGGGGGGGGGGGGGGGGTGGAAATCTTTCTTATCTTGCTCCCTGTGTTGTACAAGTGCTTGTGCAAGCAGAAGGAGGGAGAAAGCCAGGGCACGGGCAGGTACTTTTAGTGCAAGTACTGGCTTATGCTGTGTTTTGCCTGGAAAGAAGTGGTGGTTGAAGGCAGTTGCTCAAGGACTTGCATTAAAGAAGTTCTCAGGGTGTTTTTTTAAACTTTACCTGCTGATACTGTGATAGTAAGAGGCCTTACAGGTAGACGCAGGTTAAATTACGTGCTCTAATGTCTACGCGAGCGTTTTTAAGCTTATATAATCTATTGATTACTGTCTAGCTGTGGGTCTTTTGGAAAGCTTAGAACCAGAGGATGTGTAGCAAAATTAGAGGAGCTTTGAAGATTGAATGTGTCTTCATCGTGGGTTTTGGCTGTCTTGGGATGTGTGTTGATTCCCAGGCATCCATGGACTGAAAGTTGAAAAAGATTGTGAATATACTATTGATCTTACTTGTTATATTAACCTTTTTCTTTTTGCCAGTAATACAAAACATGAGTGACTCAATTTCTCTATCTGCTTCCGTCACATATAATCTTCCCTATTCTATTTGAAGAGGTGGAACTTTATATTCTGTGTTTCTAACAAAGACAGAGTAGCTTGAGTAGTGTGAACAAATGTATGAAACAGTGGGAGCTGTACAATTTCATGTCTGGGTATTAAAGCTATACAATGCATGATTAGTTTGGATAGGAATGAATGCAAGTATATGCAAGTACATAATTGTTTTTGTATTTAAGGTGCGTATAGCAGCAAAATTCATAATCCATGCTCCCCCGGGGGAATTCAATGAGGTGTTCAATGGTGAGTATCTGTCTACTCTGTCATTTCATTTAAGGCATCTATAGCCAAAATTGTTTTGCTGATTACTCTCCTGAATTTCACGTAGCTTATCTTTTAGCAGCTTACTTGTTGTAAGAGCTGGTTTTGTAGCTTGGCCTAATAAGCTTTGCAGTCACAAGACAGCTTGGGGTTTAAATATAAAAGGAGGAAAGTACCACTTTTCTTTGTGATGTGAGAATGACCTTTCTTTCTGTTTCTAATCAGTCATGAATTAACAGTTGCTAGGGTTTTTGGTTAGAAGACACATGTACTCTTTTTTTAGTCATTGATAGACAATTACATTTTTCAACAGAATTTAAACTAGCTGAAATTAAAATAGTCCTTTTTTAAAAAAAAAAAATATTAATTGAGTGTATTGGTAAGCTGAAAGGAAACTTGAAATTAGCTTCTTTTTGCTATTGTTGCCTGAACTTTACCTAGGATGTTATTTTTCTTTAACAATTGTTGTATTTGTCTTGCATCAAGAAACGTGGGTGTACATGTCATGTAAGAAGGCATATGTTTCGTAGCTGTAGCTTACAATAGCTCTGGTGCTATTAAGTGACAAAGTAGGTTTAGTATGCTAAACTTTTAGTCAGTATCAGGCTAGAGAGAGCTTAAATTTGTTAAAGGATGTAATGTTTTTAGAAGTACCTTGTTCTTCAGTTAAACTGTGACCAGCTGGTTATTATTTAAACTTAGCTTGTACTGCATTTGTGAAATGAACTGTTGGTGAGCAGCTCATTAACCCAGCTCCCTGAAGGTTAATACAATTTCTTACAGCAGTAATGCTATAGACTTTAGTGCTAAGCTAGTTCATGGTTGTAACTACCTGCTCAGTAATGGAGTATAATATGTTTGAAAACACATAACAAAACATTTGATCATAAATGCATGACCAATGTTCAATGAGATTCAGACTGACTTCTAAAAAAAAAAAAAAAGAGAGAGAAAGCTTTAAATTCCAGTGCTGTAAATTGTGATTTCGTTTGGTTTGGCATGGATTTTTTTGGGTTTATAGGGTTGTGGGTTTTTTTTTTTTGTTTCTGGTATTTTGTGTTTTGGTTTGGGTTTTGTTGTGTTTGTTTTTTTTTTTTTTTAAGAAAAAAATACTTCAGATATATTCTGGATTTTTTTTTTCTGCTTGCGTGATATCTTGGGAATCTTTAGAAGACTTTAAAATGTTATAGTGAGGCTAACGATTGGTTAGTTAATGATCAGTCCATTAAATTGTTATTAAAATACTGCCTAATAAATAATAAGGTATTAAGTCAGGTACCTAAATAACAATTTACTGCATAGTAGATATGAAGTCATTCTGAGGAGAGTATTGACTTTATTCTATACTCATATGTTTCTTGTACGATGATAGAAGAAATGGTGTTGTGATATATCGTGTTCTGACTAGTAAGTATCATGAAGGGGCGAGAGCAAAACCGGTTAAGACTTAAAAAAAACACAGTACAACACATACCACATTAGTGTCATCAAAATACAGTGACCACTACCATCAATACAGTGTGAGAGATTCGGTAGTTTACATCTTAAGAGTGAACTCATTTGAATCCTATGCTGTTCTCATTAGGAATTTCTCTAAAATCTCATTTGACAGATTTCTTGAGCTGTCACACAGCCTATAGATTATGGCTTATATCTGCCTACCAGATTGTGTTGGAAGGGATCCACTTTGATACTGCTCTTCTTATTTTGTTCAGTCAAAATTATGAAATACAAAGCAGTAAATTTCCTGCCTAGTAATCTGTATGGATATGGAGTGGTTTGGGTTTTTTTGTTTTATACAGTCTGTTGACGTTTGTTATGTGACTGAAACAAGTTTGAGTTAACTGTACTTTTATGTTGTAAATATCTCCTTTCAGATGTTCGGTTGCTGCTTAATAATGACAATCTTCTCAGGGAAGGAGCAGCCCAGTAAGTACTAGATGCCACATACTCAGTTGCATAAAAGCAAGATGTTTTTCAGTAAGACTTTCACTGCCAGTAAGTTATTCATTTAAAAAGATGTGTCCTTGGCAAGTAAAACCCTGTTATGTGTGTTGTGCATCTTTGATCAAGATTAAATTCTTGGCAGAGGAGAGATCTGTATTTTATCCTAATGATTAGAGCAACTGTTTTGGAAATGGGTGACCTGAGTTTTGAAACTAGCCTCCATCTTTTTGGATTTCATTTTCTGTTCCTTGGTAGATGTTATAGGCACTGAACATAGTAAGATACTGCTTCCTTAGACCCTACTTTTATATCAAAACATTATGCTTACTGTATTTTATGCCAAAATCCTCTGTAAGAACGGAGATGTCTGGCTTAGTAGATAGGATCTCTGTGGAATTTAAACATTACCTGTTCCTCCAGTTTTATATGGGTTACTGTAAAGCTTATGTGTTTGTCTGTATCAGGTTACTTTTGAACATAAATCATTGTGTAATGGTGGTTGGAATCTGTAATACGAGCATTGAATGAACCAAGGTGATTCCAGGAATTTGGACTTTCTAGATAATGAGGCATTGATAGAATGTTTGATGCATCATTGCCCAGATTATTAGCTATTAATTAAAACTCTTACAGCTATTATGGAAAGAGATTGTGCTTGACGCAGGCTTTTGGTGTTTGTTTTTTTTTTCTCTTGTAGTGCATTTGCACAGTACAACTTGGACCAGTTTACTCCAGTAAAAATCGACGGTTACGATGAACAGGTATGAGTACAGTGAAATACTTGCAGTGTTCCTTAAACTGTTAAAAGTGTTCTGGTATTGGAACATATCTTGGCAAGAAAATAAAAGGAAAAACATCTTCCCTGCCAAAATACAGAGATTATGGCTTTCCAGTAGTACCAGTTCAATAAGCTAATTGTTTAGGGCATCTAAGGAGCTTGAAATTTCATTCTGTGTTGTCCTGAATTCAGTCAGACCTATTTTGGAGCTGTAGAAACAATTTCCTCCTTTTTTAGTGCTAGAAGACATGAATTTCTGTATTGCATTATTTGTTGCAGTAAGAGGGTAAGATTCAGGATTATTTTTCTGAATTCAGTGTGTCATGTTAGCCTCATCCCCTCTTGCTATGTGCATATTTTGTTTAAGCTCCAGTTAAATGTAGGATACAATTAGATTTTTCATAGTATTTTTTTTTCTTTATTCAATAGCAAATGTTATTAACTAAAATTTTATAATACAGGTTTTGATAACGGAACATGGTGAT
Source organism: Tauraco erythrolophus (assembly GCF_009769465.1). Taxonomy (NCBI): domain Eukaryota; kingdom Metazoa; phylum Chordata; class Aves; order Musophagiformes; family Musophagidae; genus Tauraco; species Tauraco erythrolophus. The sequence continues at coordinate 29,424,164 of NC_141468.1, read as the reverse complement.
TTGGGAAATGGAAAATTTTTGGATCCCAAGAACAAGATTTCTTTTAAATTTGATCACTTAAGAAAGGAGGCAACTGATCCTAGACCCCACGAAGTTGAAAATGCCATAGAATCCTGGAGAAATTCAGTTGAAACAGCCATGAAAGCATATGTGAAAGAACATTACCCAAATGGTGTCTGCACGGTAAGTACTGAATTATATAACCACTGTACCACTATAGATAAAAATTTAAACCAAAAGTGTAAACCGGGAAGACGGCTAGTTTCAATGGTAAAGAATTTAGTCCTGTCAAGGGTTCGTACAGGGAAGTGAGGGAAAGCTTCAGAAGTTTAATATTTCAGCTATTGGATTATTAGTGGGTGGTTACTGCAGGTCATAGTGAAGACTTAACTCAGTTCTGAAGAATTTTTATTTAAATTCCTTAAAGCATTATGACCTTCTGTAGACTACTGCTGGTTGATCCTGTTGATCCTGGCTCCCTGGCTGCTTACTTTAAAAAAAAAAATTAAAAAAAATCCATAAGATACAAATATCTGTCTTGGCTTGGTTTAGTGACAAAACTGTCAGTAAAACATCCCATCTCCTATATATCAAAGTGATTTATTCTTACCACCAGAATCAGTGGGTTCTGATGGCTTCTTAAAATAAAACCTCTCACTCTGTACCGAAATAGCGTTCATTTGCTGTTAGGAGCCCTACGCCTATTTAAAGCTCAGCAAACTGATCTAATGATAGCTATCCTGTGCTTTGAATTAACCTGATGGAAAAATTAGCTAGCAAAAAAAAAAAGAAAATCAGTTGCTGAGTTAACAAGCTGAATTGGATTCCTAGGCAGTTACATGAGTTCCAGCTTCTGTAAAGGAAACCAGATTGCTGTTCATTTAAATAATTTTTAGTAGTATTTGATTTTTAGGGGATAAAGCAGAACCAGAGGACCAAAACCACCCTTTTAATCACTTTTTTACTAGTCTGTAAAGGCTTAAATCGTCATTTAGTTGGTAGAATTACTGGTATCTGAAACCTGGCTGGTAATATACGTTGTCACAGCAGTCACTGCTATAGGCTTAAAATTCCTATAGTTGCAGAAAAAAGAGTTGACAGTATATAAAATTTCAGTTAAGATGCTTGACCTTCAGATTTTCTAATCTTAAATTTTTCTGCATTGTAATATATACTTTCATGTTTCATGTACTGAATAATATGCAAGAACCATAGTGGTTATAGAATTAAATTTTACAATTTACGTAACGGTAATAGAACTAGTTGTCTCTAAGCAGTTTGAGAAAGACAGATGCTGAAACTAACTCATTTTTTGGAGGGTTTGTTATTTTTTGTTTTTTTCATTTCTAATTAAGGTGTATGGTAAAACAATTGATGGACAGCAGACCATTATTGCATGCATAGAGAGCCATCAGTTCCAAGCAAAAAATTTTTGGTAAGTTTCTGAATGGATACAAATACAGTGAAATACAGCAAACTGAATAACTGCACTAGTGCCATGACAGTGATAATCCTCAATTCAGAGAAGGAGATGCATGCACATCTTGCATGTGACATCCCCGCCTCCCCCTCAAGTTTTTCTGCCGAAACTATGTAGAAATCTCTTCCTTTGTGATAAGTAAAACAGCAGACTGCACGTCTGTATCTCCTTTGCAGAACTTTGGAAACTTTGTAAAATTCCTTATAGCTGTTCTGGTTTATCACACCAGCACCAATACCCATGCCTGTGTTCCCTAATACAGTTGCTTCTGCTTATGTTGCTTCCTTTGTGACTTACCGAATAAACCCAGCTCCTTCTAGTTTACACGGCTCAGAGAAAGAAGGTGACCAAAGATTCATTTACTATAGGACTTGAATCATTAGTTTTTGGGTGAGGTAGATAAAAGTGATCTTGGATGATATGAACTCTTATAAACTGCAGCTTGATTGTTTTTCTGTGCTTGATTGAAAGGTGTTTTCCACAGTCTGGAGACATGTTGGATAGCTCCTTGCAGGAAACTGGCCAGAGTTGAGATAAATGTTACTTCCTCAACCCAGTTCCAATATTGTATCTCCTGGAGACAGCTAATATATGCAATTGTCTGAATGAGTGTATTTCATTATGATTTTATTTGCTATTTTGCATCTGCTTGAAAGCATATTCGTAATACCATGAGTAATGAATGGAAGTGCAGAAATTTTTGTTTTCTGATGTATGGTAATCTCAGCATGTGTCTGTAGAAATTAAATTATTTGCTCAGTATACTGTTCCATAGATTTTAATTGAATTTGCCCAGTTATAAATAATTTTTCCTAATGACTTAAACTTGACTAGGTAAGTCTGTATGTTTTACATCAATATTAAAAGTAAAGTGAAATAATACTGATTTTCTTTTTAGTTTGGAAATAAGAATGAATTTTGGTATTCCAAATAGTTACTTTTATATTAAAGAAGAGGAACAGATACGCAACAACCTTTTATAGATGGAGAAAATCTTTCTCAAGTTTTCTTTAATGAAGTTATGGTCAGACATCTATGCGTAAATATTGACCATGTTTCTAGGAGTTTTACAGGGGGATAGTCACACTAATTCTCATTCTTAATAATGAGAATTAATAAGTTTTAATAAACGCATATTGGTTTGGGGGATTTGGGATAGAGGAATAGATTCAGAGTTAACCAGGTTCCTCAGTTATCCAGCTGTTATGTCTGGATATTCAGCTCAAGCCACAGCCAGTATTTATTCTCAGGGTGTCTCAGCTTTTTAGGCATTTGGAAGGCTGGCAACCTACTGTGAAAGCAAGTTTGTTGGATCATAGAAAACCAGCACATGCCAAAGAAAAACGTTCTATGAATTTCTGAAATACTATTAGCATAGTAGTAGGATAGTAGTAGCTGGTTTATTAAAGGATGTGAAAGAAAAGGGAGGACAGTTAATCTCTTGCAAAACATCTTAAGTTAGCAGAGGTAAATAAAGTAATGACATGTTGTTTTTAACTTGGAGCATTTCCTACAGAAGGATCCTTCTGAACTTGAACTCTTTTCTTGGAATAGCAGCTTAAGGACAAAGAATATGTCCCAGAGTGGAAACATTGTGGTCATCTTAACGTCAAGGACCACAAAGTGACTAAGAAGCAAACAAATCAGTTAGCTAGTCATTGAATCCTATGCTTCTAAAAACTAATGTTGTACCTAAATTGTAGTTCAGCACGTACGCTATTGTATAACTAATGGGTCAATCTTAAAGCTACCAGTACTATTAGTGTTGCCGAGTTGAGTGACCCTTTCAATTTTCTTAGAGATGCCAACAAGCTTCTGAATTGCCTTGGTCTGAATTATCAGTGATAATCTATAATTTGTATATTGACTGAAATAACCACTGATGTCTTTATAATTGAGTTAATGTAATTATCTAAGATGCGTCAGTATAGATCCATTAGTAGGTGTTAGTCTTTCTCTCCTGTCGTTGAATGCACTGGAATCTACACTTAACATTAGTAGGATTGGAACTCTTTCCTTCTTCAAGTGCAAAGAAGAAATTGAGAGGCAGCTGCGATGTGTTCTTAATATAGCTCTAAGGTACTAACCTTCTAATCCACTAACCTCATAACTAAAGAAAATGTCTAGTCTACAGGAAAGAAATCAGGTGAAACTACGATCTCCCCATACTGTTTTCCAGACATTTGAAACTCCCTTTAAGCAATTTGGCAAGAATATTGAATTTGTGGAAGGAAACTGGAAGGAAATAGTCATCCTGGGACAGAAATGCTGGAAGAGCTTAAGGGCCTGGTTAGAGTTCAGTGTAGCAGAAGGCCTTGCGACTGTAACATGTTCAAGTTTCTCACAGCCTGATGTGAGGTGTGACTTTAGCAGGTCCAGCAAGTCGTCCAGGTCCCAGAAACAAAGTCTTGACTATATCTAATTAATAATAAAGCAGGGAAAGAACATTGGAGCTTTAGGTATTTTCAGAAGTTAAGTCCGATTGTTAAAAATTCCTTACCAATACATCTCCTTGATCCACATCCAAAACTGAGGATAAATATTTTGGGAAACTGTTCTCCTCTTGACTGATTACAGTGCTGAATCTTTAGGTAAAAGTTTTGTGCGTGTTTAGTTGCACAGCATATGTCATTCTCTGTTTTCCTTTGACTATCAGTTGTATGTTGTTGGTTGTTGTTTTTTTTTTTTCTTAACCAGTGGAGTGACATCTGATTTCTATTTTATTTTTTTAAAGGAATGGCCGTTGGAGGTCAGAATGGAAGTTTACAATCACCCCTTCAACTACTCAAGTGGCTGGCATCTTGAAAATTCAGGTATGCTTATCTCAAACTGTCCTGATCAGTAAAGTCTCCAGTTGTTATCAAGGGAGATTCAGGCCAGTGTATTAAGTATTCTCAGAGAATTTGGGGACCCAATAAGCAAAGCAGAGATGCCCATTCAGGGTGGGGCAGGTTAGGTGTTAGCGACTTTGCATGTTTACCTAATCCTTACAAACACAAAGTATGTGTTTACTGTAATGATTCAGAAGACTTCAGAAGGTGTATTCACCTCAGCTGGGCACATACCTTTTCCATTTCCTGTTTCTTGAATTTCTGATGGCACAAGCCTTTCCTGAGGGTAGGCCCTTTCTGAAGTAGAACTTTTTTTCTTTTTAACTGGTAATAACAGGTTTATTTCATAGATTTCTAGGTTGGAAAAGACCTTAGAGATCATCGAGTCCAACTGTCCCTAATCCCCATTAAACCATATCCCTAAGTAGATCATCCACCCTATTCTTAAACACATCCAGGGATGGGGACTCAACCACCTCCCTGGGCAGCCTATTCCGGTGGCTGACAACCCTTTCAGAGAAGAAATACTTCCTAACATCCAACCTGAATCTCCCCTGACTAAGCTTATACCCATTTCCTCTTGTTCTATCACCCATCACTAATGTAAAGAGCCCTTCCCCTACCTCCCCACCATCTTTTCTCAAGTATTTGTAGGCTGTAATCAGGTCTCCCCTCAGCCTCCTCTTCTCCAGGCTAAACAGCCTCAACTCCCTCAGCCGCTCCTCATAAGTTTTATTTTCCAGCCCCTTGACCAGTTTAGTCGCCCTTCTTTGGACTCGCTCCAGGAGCTCAATATCTCTCTTAAAGCGAGGGGCCCAAAACTGGACGCAATATTCCAGGTGCGGCCTCACCAGTGCCGAGTACAGGGGCAGGATCACTTCAGGATCACTTCACTTCATGACTTTTCATGTCGCCCACCCTGTTTTTCAGAAAGGTGGGAACCTTTGGTTTCAGTCATTCCACCATCTGAAATTTTTGAATCTAAGTCTCCTTCATTCAAAATTTGCCCTTCCTGTTGGCTTTAGGGCATTCAGAAAGGAGATACTGTCCAAGCAGGAATGCAGAAATCTTGAGACCACAGGAAGTCTGACTGTCATGTGGTAGGCAGGGGTTCCCTGGAATGTGTACGCATATTTTGCAGGAGTTTATTAAAATAATTCTGAGATCACGGACTAGAATCTTAGTGCAGTCTGGCTTTCAGCATAGTACTTTATTATTTTTTTACAAGTTATAGAGTCAAGTTCCCTTTTCCTGCGCTTTTTGTGCCCTGATGAGTTTTGCACTTCCTTACTGCTCAGTGACTTGACTTCAGATGTTATTTTAGGATGTGGTAGATGTGTTCAGATCCACCCAAGCAGGGGGCCTGAATCTGATTTCCCATTCTGGGGCAAATTCTATAACTGGAATGATAGTCAAAATGTGGGCCACCATTATTATGTTGTCAGATCCAGATGGTCACGGTAAGCACCTTAAATACGAGAGAATCTAAGTAAACTGTCACTTAAATCCAGCTTGCAGCACAACAGGCATTTTCGCCACAGCATACACTTTTGGTTAAATGTTTTAGGAGGTTTTCCAGGACAAGCAGGCAGGTGTCTACCTAATTCTGGGAAAGGTTAGCTCAGTAGCCAAGAAAATATCCTGAATAGGGAATTTAGTCAGGTTTTAATGAACATCTCAATTTGGGCACCCGCTGATTTTGTCTTGTGTTACTATTTCATATAGTTAATTAAGACATTATTTACATTCATTAAAGTCTGTGTTTTGGGAAGTGATGAAAAGTTTTACTTTTTTTGCTTTGTATAGGAGCTACTTGTTTCACCAAGGAATTTTGAACTCAGTTTCAATGTCTGTGGGAGTGCTCCGCTTTCCCTTCTCCAAACAAAGAAAGAAGTATTTTTTTTTTTTAAGGAGCCAAATAATTTTCTAGAGTATGACCTCACTACAACACTAGTAAAATTTCAGAGTACTGAAATTTCAGTGTTATTTGCAGAATCTTTATGACAGCAATACAGCCATTGCCCTGTTTCTGATAAGACATTTTGAGTGTGTTGAGGAAGATTCCAGTATCACCTGCTGTCTTCAGGTGTCTTCAGTATTTTTAAGGTCACTTGCACAATTTCTTCTTCTTTTTTTTTAATTCTACTAATAAATTTTAATATAGGAGGTTCTCAACCGTCTTAATGTCTTCCATTGTTTAATTTTCTTCTAATTATATGTAAGGGGAAAACTGCAACAGCAGAGTCTTTTACTAAAACTAAGTCCCTGTGGTGCTTGACATGCTCCAGCTGTGCATGGAAAACAACTGATAAGTGTACTGGTTACTATTTTTATCTCTTAGGTAATTTGTTATTCTCAACCCTCCGTAGTTAACCTTTCCAAGAGGTTCTGTTCATAAACATCATCCTTCTTGTAGTCTTCTGAACCCAGACCTAGCATTCTAAAAGGATGTTAGCAGTGAGGTATAGTACAGAACAGTTACTTCTCATATTTTTTGTAAGATATAACACATCCCAGAATTAGATTTGATTCTTCATCCCTGTTTTTAGGCCTGAGTGTTTGCCAAGAACGTGACTCAGTGAGATAGATAAGATGTTCATGCTGATGTTGGCGTCAGAGCACAGGGGAGGTTTGGGCCCTCTGCAGTGGATTGTGATGGAGAATGAGGGAGATTTGCACTTCTCTGGGTTCTGCTGTTTCTTTGGGAGGTCTCAGAATTTTGCACTGAGTAAGCACTTCTCATCTTTTAGGAACTGGATTGAAAAAGACTGGCAGAAGTTTTACCTAGAATGTTTGATTTTAAAGGAAGCTTATTTTATGGTTAGGATGATACCTTTTGTTGAAAACAAGTATTTAACAATAAGCAAAATAATAATGTAAATGAATCATAGGAAATAATGTTTTTTTTGTATAGGAAACCTTTCTTTTGCTTAGATATAGCTATCTTGCTCTGTGTCATGTTTTCTCTATTGTTGTTTATAAAATTGAGGGTCTCTTGCCTATATCGTGGTCATAATATATATGAAATTGTAGTATTGTGCATTAATCTCCAAATTAAAATGTTATCTTGCCTAATAGGGTGAAACGCAAATGCCTCAATTCCTCATAACATCAGCTACATTGACTATGTTGACTTTATTGAAAATGTAAAAAAAAAAAAACAAACCACTTTGACTTTTAAACAGGTATCTTTAATGAGCTGCATAACTCTTCTGTATCACTTATCGTGAATGAATACATGTAACTTTATACATGCTTCCTATTTTTTAAGTTTTCCAACAGTTTCATTAGAAACTGAATGTTTTCAGATCCCTCCCAACTGAATTCAAGACTACTGAAGTTAGCTTGGGTAGAGTTTTACTGGTCTCCTCCTTCTGCAAAATAATCAAGGAAGCTGTTCTATAGGTATAACATTTCAAGAGTAAATGGATTTCGTTCTGCTTTGCTGTCTGACCTTGGCAGACTTCGTCCCAAAGAGCTCCTTTGTCTAGATAAATACCAGCTTTTGTTATGAGCCACACCTAATAGAGGAAAATATCAAAACCAGGCAGATCTAGAAAGGGGAGCTTAATGTTACACTGTCACTTCGAAATAGTTTGGGTGAAGCAAAAAACAACGTCACAGTATCCTGAAGCCTTGCCAAAACTATTCTCATTTTAAATATATCTTCACCATTTCAAGTGTTTCTAGTAAGGTCACATGAATAGTATGTTTTCGTCTTCATGATGTTAACAAAAACCTTGGTTTAGTGGTGGACTTGTCAGTGTTAGGTTTACAGTTGGACTTGATGATCTTAAATGTCTCTTCCAACCTAAATGATTCTATGATTTTAAACTGCTTTGCATGAAATACTACTTAAGGTGCATCAACACGAAAATGGTTGCAGACTAGCTTCTTTACTATTCCCTCTTAAAAAGACTTAAATTCTACATTTTGTTTTTCCTATTTGTTTTTGTTGTTCTATAATATTTTATGCGTGTGTTTGTTTGAGTTGTATAGGTTTTTTACTATGATAAATACTATAATACTTTTCTTTTCCTGTATGTTGTTGGTCCGTAACATTTAATATGACGTTCTTTGTTTAATTTTCTGTAGGTTCACTATTATGAAGATGGTAATGTTCAGCTGGTGAGCCATAAAGACATACAAGATTCTCTAACAGTGTCTGTAAGTGAACTTTAAAGACTTTAATGTGTATAGTACAGTGACTTTTTAACTTAAAAAGAGAAGCAAGCTTAAAAAAACCTCAGAAGTTTGGGGGCTAGCTTGCTCTTCTGCATGAATGGGAAATGATGTTCTAATTTCTAAATGTTAAATATTTTGTATGTAATATTTACTACTTTTACCTAACAGGTAGAAGTTTAAAAAAATTAAAATTAATGTATGCTAGCAAGTGGCTTATATAAGCTAAACTAACTTTGCTTGCAAAGCTTTAACTAGATTGCTCTCAGTCTTTCTGTACTTATGTTGTGTTTAAACTTTGGTCTGCAGAATGACCCGTAGAACTAATTTTTGAATATGAAGGAGGTTTGAGTTATAACAGCTCGCTTCAGTAGTACAATCTCTAGGAGATTGCACCTCCTTTGCTCACTGGAAGAAGACCAGTATGCTAAAAATAGTAAACAAATGCTGCTAGTTGAGAAGCAGTAGTGGGTATTCTCCCTTCATTTCCTCCCTGTCTGTAACTGGTGCTGTCAGCCTCTTGCTTTTCTATACAAAAAGCCCTTTCAGAGATGCTTCGACTCGAGAAGCATAACACACTTCAAATATAAAGCATAATTTTTTTTTCAACTTAGTTCCAAATGGATCATTATAGTAATGAGGAGCAGACAATAAAAATAACAATTGTTTGGAAATACTAACAGATGTATCCTTTAAGAGTTGGTAATGTTGCAACATGAACTACTACTACTACTTTTGAAATAATGCTTCTCTTGCCTGCTGGAGATCGTGTTTATAAACAGTAAGATTGTTTTGTTGTTGGAGTGTTCTTTAATAAAACTTAAGCTAGTGTGGTTAAACTGGGAAAGGGAAATTGTAAAAGGGAACAGCAGAAGTGTTTTAATAATAATGACTAGTAGTGAACGATTTGGCTCAAAAGCCCAATTCATCAATGAAGAACATTGTTAGTATAAAGCAAGGCTTGTTGGCTTTGCAGTTGCAATAGCACCATAAAGAGTGAGGGGGTGTGGTGCCAACAGATAATGCTTCTGAATAAAATAAATAAAATTCCTTTTGACCCTCTAAGCAAAGGGATCTGTTTAGTCTTTCATTCAGCTAAGAGTTGCTTCAGGGAAGATTATGTGGAAGAAGTTGTCCTTTCAATAGCTTTTGCTTCACTTTCTATTGGGAAGAAACTTAATCCTGTTCCACAATTTAGTAAAGCAGCAGAAGACCGACGAGCAGAAAAACATCTTTTACGTAACTTTTCTTACCTCCTGCTAGAACAAAAGCAAGTGTGTTGCTGGTTACCAAGTTTTAGCCTTGGCTTTGGGCTTCATAGAGGGCAGAGGCTGTACAGGTTCTTATTTCATACAGAAGGAATGGTAGGTAGATTAAAAGGAGCCCAAACGACTCCTCTTTTTTGTCGTTTGGCAGAGAAACAATATTGTACCACCAGTGGGCAAAACTGAAATAAACGACTCGAGAGTTCTCTTGTTACTAGAGCTATGAATGATTTTGCTGAAGGTTATGTTCTTACCCCTTATTTCTCTCTGAGCCGAATAAGACCTCATACCCCTGAATTCTTCCTTTCATTAGCAGAGCCTTTGAAATCATTGCCTCGGTTCACTGAAAATTCAGAACCTTTAATTTGTTCTACTTGGTCTCTGCCTCCTCCTTCATCTCTTTCTGCAGGAGCACTTTCACAGCTGCTAGGCGCAGTTTCACTGAAACTTTTTGCCAGTTCTAGTTGAAGCTGCCATAGCTTTCTCCCAGTCTTTGCCTTTGTAGGAACAAGGGATCACGTGGGGCAAGAACGCTCCTATCTTTCAACAGCTTGTGCAAAAGCACCCTTTGGAATGTCTCTAACACCAAGTTGGAAATTTTGAAATTCATGAACCCTCACGTCCTTCTTGAGACTTCTTTCAAGTGCTTCAACTAATTTATCTCTAGATTGAGTGACGGGTCACTTCTTATTTTTGAAACAAACACTTGTAATACTTAAGGATGAGTCCCAAAGCCAAGAAATTCTTTATCAGTCATGATGAAATTTGGACATTGTGTTGTGTTGCACCCTCATTTTTGCTGGATGTACTTATGGGATGTTTTTAGAAGATCAGGTGTACAAAGTAGTGTTTCTCTCAGCTTAGTGTCCAGATTCAGAATGTTTAGAGGTGAAAAATCTGGTTTGGTTTTTCAGTTGTATTCTTCGTGCTTCTGGGTTAGCTGATATTCTTTAAATTTTCCTGAATTTGTACTGAAAATTTAACATTGGTAATGTTAATATCCATACTTTGCATGTTTTTAGAGACGTGTGTGTGCATTGTCATGTTTCCAAATGCTGTTCTGTTCCATATGTTTTTTTATCATACCATAAAGATTTAAATGAGATCAAAATATTTTAATGAGCTCCATGGCAATCTTTATGCTTGTTGCAGTTGGACTGTTTTTAATATTTTAATATATTAATAATATAGTAATAGTATGGCATATGCCTTTTGGATGAATGTTTTGTTCAGTTTTGGTTTAGCCACTAAATGGTCCTGTGTTCTCATGGAGTCTACCTGACGTCTGTCATAACTATAGGAAAAAAATTAATCCAACTAGTCTTAGAATCATGCTGTACATCAGACTTAATTCAAATGTTCTTTTTCTAGAATGAAGCCCAGACAGCAAAGGAATTTATAAAAATCGTAGAGGCTGCAGAAAACGAATATCAGGTATGTTGGAAACAAATGCTGTATCCTTACTCAGATGTATAACATTACTGTACTTTTAACCAAAGCTAGTATTCTATAATTAGCAAGCTTTTGATATTAAGATAATGCAGTTGCATACAAATATAAATAGATTACATGCTACTGTTAACTGTATCCTCCCTTTCCAAACCTTCTGCTGATTGCACTCACCTACTTAATGTTACATTAGAAGTAGTTTTTTTGAGAGCAGAAAAGTCCCTAGTGTGATCAAATATCAGCAATTCTGATCTTTTTCAGTATTGGTGCATTCCTTAAGTGGAATTTTTGTACACATTCTGCGCAGAGGCTAATATGTTAGACAACTTTGCTAATCTGACTGTAAGCATTATCCATTTCAATTAGTCATTTTAAAGTTAGAAAAGTGTAACTGTTCTAGATATCCTCTGTAGAAGTGGATTCATGTTCATTCAGGTCTTGGACGTAAGGTAAATTTCAGACACCCTGTTCCATCAGGTTTTTTAAAATGCTCTTTAATAAAAATTTACTAAGTATGTGTCATGCATTATATTCAAGTTCATATGATGTTGTGGAGAGTGACTCTACCATCCTCACAGGAAAAACAGTGGAAGACTTTGGTGTCTAAAATTAGTGATGTATGAGCTAACTCTGATGAGCACTTTGTTCATGCTGCTGATAACCACACTGTGGTTTGCTGAAACGCCTAGGCTACAGCCAGATTTATTGCATCTGTCTCAATAATTTTCTTCACGTAGTTTCAATCTAGATCTAACAGCTTTCCTTCATAAAATATTATTTTAATTTAGCATATTTTTATTAAGCCTGTTTAAGAGGTAACAGACTACTCAGTCATTTTAACTTTTTGTGTAACATCCTAGTTCTATTCTTCATGTGTCTTTGTTTTGTACGACTTTGTGTTTAACAGACTGCTATCAGTGAGAATTACCAGACTATGTCGGACACTACTTTCAAGGCCTTACGTCGACAATTGCCAGTTACCCGCACCAAGATTGACTGGAACAAGATCCTTAGCTATAAGATTGGAAAAGAGATGCAGAATGCTTAAAGTGAACGTTGCATGACTGGATCGTTTGTGTCCTTGTATACAAATAAAAATTATTACAAAAAGTATTTGGAACTGTCAGATCACCCAGTCAGCATGGGCTTTTGCCATTGAAAATCACTGTAAGTAGTTTGGTTAGAGCACAAAGCTTAGCTAATTGACTTTTTTCCTTTTTCTTTCTTTTCAGAGGGTTGCAACTTCAGTATAGCTGAATTTCCTCCTTTAGAGTTTCTGTTGTACCTTTATTTTTTTATAATGAAGAGACCATGCCTTTAGTTTTCAATTACATGTTAAGAACAGTTTGAAAAATATTTTTGCATATGATAACCCTTTCTCTTGCTTTCATATGAAATGGACAGCTTCCAAAATTTGCTGGATTCCTTGTTGAGATCAGTAATGTGCATTTCTAGGTCAACATGGAGTTAGCTATAGGTGCTGGTTTTGAAACCATCTATCCTTTCATTGTATGTAAAATTTGGAAAAGCATTTTCTATATAGTTTAAACCTTTCAGAATACTTATTTAGCTAACTCCATGGTAAATAAATTTTTTTTTTTGAAAGACAAGGCCAAGGTCTAACGGTGTTTTAAGATTTTGAAATTAAATAAAAGTACTTATTTCAGAAATGCATTTAATGCTTTGTTCCTGACAATTACTTAAATGAGCTCAAAACTCCATCTGCCCTTGAGGTTTTTTTTTATCATAAAGCCACAAATGTATTATAACAAGGCATATTGTAATATATATATAATCCTGTACTCATTAGTATATCTGTCAGTTTTTTTTTTCTTGGATTGAAATGTACTAAAATTCAATGTGACATTAAAAATGCAAATTTTCTATTTATTTGAGTATCAGATTGCTTCCTGATATAGCCCATTTTTGGTGTTTCTGTATATTTTTAAAATACTGCTTAAAACAGCCACAAAGTTGTGGCCTATTGGCTGTTCTTAGTATATTTGGAGATTGTTGTACTATTATCATCCATTGTTTCCACCTACATTGAAGAAACATCTACATACAGAAGTCTACTTAAAAGAGGTATTTTTTACCTTCTTATTGGCTACAAAGGATGGAAGAAATTACAAGACCAAAAATAACACATTCATCTGGAGAATACTTTCCCTGTCTGATATATCTCATTGAAAATGGACATCGGGTATCTAAAACCACAAACTTCCTTACAAGTGCTGCGTAATGCTTGCATGAAATGCATAGATTTCATTTTTAATTGGATGAAAACCTGTTTTAAAATATGCTAATTATATGCTCATGGTGGAAAACTAAAGATTTTTAATTTTTTTTTCAGAAGGCATGCACATTCATGCGCACTCCCAAACTACTAAAGCTTACAAAAGATTTTATATTTTTGTTTACAACATGATCCAATTAATTACCTTAAACTGTTAAGTTACAGCGTAGCAAGAGAGCCTAGACTAGTACTGAGTATGAAAACGTACACAGAAAGTAGTTTACTGGTTGAATTGTAATAGCAATGCCCCTTTGTTGTGTTCTTCAGTACTCTCTCATAAAGGGGTATGGAATTAACTGAAGTTCTTGAAATTGCTGCTACTTTACAGGACTAAACTGTAGAGTAGAAGAGTGGGATTTGTTCTACCGCAGTCTTCCTGGAGAGTTGCCCTCGTAACTGTCCCTGTAGATCAGCTATTGAACCATGTTATTCTTTAGAAGAAGGCTTTGTAAAAGCTGTATATGAGCTAGCAACAGGTGCCGAGTCACTGTCCAGTCAGTCTGTCAGTTCTAAGATCTAAATACAAACCTTGTTGGGAGAATTTCTTCAACACATTTAAGAACAAGCTAAAAATAAGAGACAGTGAATGGACAGTTAGGAGAAACTGTTAATGGGCAACAACAGTGCAAATAACTTTTCTAGCTGTTAGAGTATTGCGTATGTCTGGAATCAGCACTGGCTAAAAGTCAGAATGCTATTTTTCTTACCTGAAATAAAAAGCTAGTTTTAAATATATTCCTAATAAAGAGGTATTTTACTGTGAAGTACTCTATTACTGTAGTGTTCCCCTCTCTGTTTATTTAGTCCTGTCATAGTCTTAATTCCTCATCTTGGAAGAATAGCATCCTACAGGTTCAATTCTACCAGTAGGGTGACATAAGTAGATTTGTATTACTCTTATTTTTTTTTCTGTTGTGTTAAATTTAGTCTGTGAGATAATTTTACACCTCGAACATCAAATTTATTAAGTTATAGGTTCAATAAGGCAATTTATAAGTAAATCAACTATTCTGTTACTTTTTCGAAATGGTATGCTGTATCATATTTAGGGGTAATGACTCCCCACATGAAGCTGACCCGAGTATCAGCTGAGGCATATGGCACATTTGGAGTTCTTGATTTCTCTCAAAATTTTGGATGTCACTTGCACTTTTTTTTCATTTCTACCCCTATTTCTTTTAAATTGGAGAACTTAAGAGCTTGCTCAGTAGGCTTTAGAGTATTTTGTGTAGGTAAAGCACTTTCTCTAAAAAATTTTGCTGTGGCAATTGTCTTAATGTGAATTACTATTTGTTTATATTCTATTTTTAAATATAAAGACAAGCTTTGTATTGTGGAATGTTGATGTACTAGACATTATGGCTTGTAATATGGACTTGTAAAATGCTTGCGTTTATGAAGTGTATTACATCTTATGCATCTTAGTACCCCTTTATACAAAGGAATTTTTAACTTATGCAAGTCAGCAATTGTTCTTTCTGAACGTCTGCAACAGGAGTGACAATTCTGCTTTCAAGTTCTTCCGAGCAGCCCCTTTTTTGTATGTCTGTCTTAATTCATACTGCAGGGAGAACAAAACTTTTAAAATAATTGTAATTTTGGTTACGTGGCTACTGCTGCTTACCTGCTGAAAGCAGTTGTGCCAGCTGGTTCGTTTGGGAACACTGCAACGCAGTTCATTAGTAAATGGTCATTCAGCCCAGGGTTAAAAGTATTGTATGAGACTGAATATCCAAATAGATGTGTTCTCTTCAGGGGATGACTCCAGCTGCATCTATGGCAGTGGTGTAGTTTGTTCAGTCTGGGAATAAATCCCTCTCTCATCCCCACTTGCTGCATACTGGTTTGGCTGACAAAGCAGTTTTGGTGCTCTTGAGTTCACTTCCTTTGGGAAAAATCTAGACAAGGAATTGTGCTCGGAGTGCCCTCCAGCTCCTAATGGTGACCTGAGTCCATAGCAGTGGTTTCCTTCAGGCAGCTCGAAACCACCTATGCGTTGAGGATGTCTGGAGGATGAGACTAAACCTGACCTTCAATTTGCCAGACTGTATATGCTGTAGGTATAGAGACAAAACATCAACTGTTTGATTCTGTGGATTCACTCCTATCGTACTGAATTACTTGCTGACACAGACGTAGCTTCTGCTGCATTCGCTTACTGGAAAGACTGAAACTGTTCTTCCTCTGATGCAACTGTAAACTAGGTTTAGATTAAACTTAGTTTGTTCATAACCTTGAAGTGTCAATTTTTGTGTGACAGTGTCAACTCTGGACTCTTTTTTTCTTTCTTTTCTTTTTTTTTAAATGGGAAAATTTGCATCAGATTTAAACAAAAAAAAATCCATTTCTTTTTTCCACAGCTAGAGGAAGGGAACTGTGAATATATACTTCTAGGAGATTTCTTGCGTAGTTCTGTGTATTTCTTCTGTGAAAACAAATGCTTAATAGTCAGAAGGTTTTCTTATTAGCAGTAGTTTCCTCTGCTACTGTGGCTTGCCTGTAACAGATACTGCTCAGCATCATAGTATCCATGTGTTCATCAGAAGAGGGGATAGGGTCGGTAATTGTTGCCTTAAAAGGAAATATTCTGTAGACGCGTTTAGACTTTTCTGTGCAAATCTGTTAGGTTTTTCCCCTCAAGTCAAGAGGAACATGTAGGGACTTTTGCCTGATTATCTGTAGTTTGAAATAACTTCAGATCTCAAAAAACTTCTAGCTTACAGGGTTGTGAATGTGCCTGCTAAAGTAGTATTTGGTTGGTTGGTTTGAGGGGACACCACCACATGCTAATAATGACTTGTAAATACTCATTTCAGCTTTGTATTTAACTGTACTTAATGTTTTTCAATGTCAAGTGTATAGTGAGTACAGATACTGCAGGTGTCAGTGGAAGAATTGAGAGTACTTTCTTTAATAAGTAGTTTCCCAGTGTGGAACTCAGTGTTTGGATTACCCTTTAAGATTATTTCAGAAATTATTAGAAATTACAATGTAGAAGGCTGAACCAAACTGTAGTTTGAACTGTAGTGCTTCAGCGCTACACTATGAATGCAAGGCGAGGAGTGTTGTGAGGAGGGGTTCAGGAAAATGGGCTCTTTCTTCGCTAGTAAAAATGTTCTCCCAGGGGCTGCCAATTACTGCCAACAGCCTGCTAAGGCAAAAGTTAGCTCACGTGGTACACCTGGAACCTAGGCTGCTTTCCTCTGAGGCAGAGAAGAGTTTTGGTTCCAGGAGTTAAAAGAACAGACTCAGTCTCCCTGAAGCAAACGATCTTAGCCTGGTTTTGTTTTTAGCCAGTGATATCTCCTCTTTTGCAAATGAAGTGTTGATGAACTTAACTGAAAAGTCACAGCCATAAGCTCTCGAGTGCAGGAAAAATACTTACCTTTCATTATCTTGGGCTGCAGTGGATTTACAATGTTTTCCTTCTGCCTGTTTGGGCTGCGTCCCAGCCCAGTGTGCTGGTTTTCTTGGGTACTTGATGGTGGCATACGTTGTCTCAGACTGTTGCAGAAGCTGGGTGGTGGAAGTTGGGTTCCTAAAAGGCAGGAATTTTCAAATTCTTGCTGTGCCTTTAAGGTGCCAGAAGGGCCCATCATGCAGCAAGGGGCCTGAGTGTTAGTCCTGGGGTCTGAGATGCTGCCATGCTGCCATTTCCCAGGTAATCCAGTTATAACACAAGATGTGTCAGCAAGATTGCAGGAGGTACAAGAATGGGACCTATCATAATTTTCCTAAAGGAAGAAAGGTTCCATGTGTTTGCACTTAAACAAGTCTCCTGTTCAACCTGGAGAGTGGAAGCCTGATGCTGCAGCTCCAAGTAAGGGTTCAGTTGAATTGGAGTTGTGCTCCAGGAGTGCAGGTCTGATGGAGGCTGTCGGAGCACTCGCAACTGAGTCTTGGGTACAGAGTGTCCTGTGAGCTACAGCCCCTGCCGCCCGCCTGTCTGGGTTCGGTGCTGTTCCTGAACCTGTGCCTTGCAAAGGGCAACGGCGCGCTGTGCTTCAAGTATTGCTGGAGCTGTTCTTCCCGGCCCAGTGCAGTCTGTCCTAACCCCATCAAAACTCCTGAGGATGCTGCTCCAAATGCCTCTGTGGCCCTTCTGTTAATAACCTGCTATTTGTACGGTGACCTAGCACCTGTTTCTCTTGTCTGTTGGTCTAACCGTGCAGTAGTAACTTCCACTCCTTGGAAAAGGAGTAAGCTAATTACAAAATAAATCAATATTCAAAAGATGAATAGACTTTTTTTAATACGTTTTTAACTGTGATGTTTGAGGTTAATACTTGCACAAGCAACTGAAGTAGAGATCTGAGGTTTCAAGAGCCATTAGCAGTTTTAAACTAAATAGCAGGAAGAAAAATCTGCTTTCTTCTTTCCTTTTACATGGCGCTGCATTGTTAAACCAGCTTTCAGCTGCTGTAAAACTGGTAGGATTTGCAGATCTTTCACTTCATTGTAGAAACTGGAACATGAGATAGCAAAAACATGATTGGCCGAAAACCAGTTGTGGTTAAAGGCTCCAAAGTTCAAATACGCTGTTGTTCAGAAATCTTAGAGGTGTTAGAAATCTTGAAATCCTTGAATGGAAAACAAAAGCTCATCTTTTTTTTTTTTTTTTATTCCACAATGTGGCAGAATCAGCTGCATCTTGACCATGCGTGGCAGGACAGAGACTTGTCTGCTCTGAAAGAAATTGCAATGACTTCCTCTCCAAGTTCTTATAGGGCTTTAGTATTATTAGTGTTGAAGTAGGTATTAGGAAAAGTTAAGTCTTCCTTGCTGGATCTTAACCTCTTTTTATCTTAGCTTTGGGCATACAGAACAGCTTGTACCGATCTTCTTTGCAACATACTTTATGTATTTGAAAAGCGTCTCCAGACTACGTAGCTTTTAGGCTAAAGACAGAGTCCAGCAACTAATTTCTACATGAAATCCAGTACTTTAAGTCATTTGTCTACATCCTGCTTTTTGGTTTCTGTTCATTTTGAGAGGCTTGTTTTTCTCTGCATATCGTTCATGTCGGTCCTTGTGATACTGCAGGCTATCATGATATTAACATAATGCTTAGATTTCCTTTTGCTAGAATCTGGCCTTGAATGCTATAGTATTCTCTAGCATTGTCTTCATCAGCAGTTAGGAGACTTCTGTTATAATTTTAAAGCCCATGGTAAATTAAGGAGAGGAAAAAAACCCCAACCAACCACTGCTAAGTATGTGTGCCTGATGTGACCCTTCTCTATTGGCAAAGTAGGCACTGGGAGTGTACAAAAATGAGACTGTTCTGTATTCTAATGATGTGGACCAGCCAGCAAATGGATTCTGAGCTAAGAGCATCCTGGAACGAAGAGTCAGGGGCTGCTGTGAACTTGTCCAGGCTGATGAGCTGGATCCTCATGATCTGGGATATTTGTGCCGACAGCAGGCAGATTGCTTAGCGGTGTCTTGTAGGCACTGATGTCAGTCAAAACTGAGGTGAAATGTGCCACCCTCTCTTGTGCTAGGAAGCACATAATATGCTTTTTTCCTGCCTTTTTTTTCTTCATGGAGGAAAAGGAATCAATGACCAGTCAGAGTTGACAAGGCAGCCTAAACTAGGGGTCCAGGAGGATAACTTGTCCTGTTCTCAGAAGCACTGAAGCACATCTCGCCTCTCCTGTCATGCACTGGTGAGGACTGGATGGTAGCTGGTGTAATAGCCATGCAAGCATTTCCGTATGTCCCAACAGTTCAGTGTGTTAGGGGTAGGAGTATCCTCCACCAGGCTAGCCAGAACTTCTCACAGAATATCAGAAAAGCCTGTGTCATGCACGAGCCTGTTGAAAGTTCCTGTAGGTGTATACTGAGTATGAAGAGTCCTTTAGCTGTCACAGGGGCCAGGAGCCAGCTCAACTGCAGAAGACTAGACCTGAGAGATGCTGCTAAGCAAATGCCACATGCTCATGAAGAATCGAAGTGCTGCTCCCCTTTGAGGTCTTTGCTGCAAGGCAAAGGCAGAGGTTGCTGCATAACTGATTATCTGAGTGCAAAAGGATCTGTTAAAGTCAGTAATGAGTAGGTGTCCTGCTTCAGTTCATTACTAAACTTAGTCAGCTGTCACCTTCCATCTGAGAACTTGTCTACCTCTCCTTAGCTCTTTCAGCTGGATACGGTGTTCCTTGCAGTCCTACCAGCAGTTGGTGTGACCAGAGTTCCTCTAACTGAATGTACATGATGAAGGCAGAGTGTGCCAATATGTAACTTCCCAAAGGATAAATCCAGCTTCCTGATACTTGACCTTCCTGATAAGATACTTCCTGATGTAGTAAAGTTGCTACCTAAATCATAGCTGTGACACAGTGTGGTAACCCAGTGCCTGGTGTCAAAACACAGATGATGACAAGTTTTCAACAATGCCTGTTGAAAAACAGGGCATTAGCGGACGCAGCCTGGGCAATCCCACAACCAAGGATCATTGTTCTGGAAAAAATCAAAGTTACCAGCAAAGTAATGAGCCCAGTGAAAGAGGTTTCAAGGTTATCTATAACGATGGATCTTTACCACAGATGATGGGTTTGCTACAATCGCGTGACCATCTTTGGTGGTGATCACCACAGAAGATGAAAACATGGGAGCAGCAACCATTACTATGTCCTTTGCCCAGAACCTCTCGTAGTTTATTAATGAAATTGTAAGGAAAGAACCCTTCAATATGGTTATTTGTATCTGCCAGCAAGGTTAGGAAATGCTGAGGGGAAAGAATGGAAGAGCGTGGGTGAAGCTACCTGCTTACCCACCAGGTTTTTCATCTTGTTCTCCTTCCTTGCTGCTGTGCAGAGCAACTGATGCAGTCAGTGGAGTGAAGACAAACTGGCTTCTTCAGCTGCGCTGGCTGTGTCTAAACAGAAAGTGAAGTGAGACAAAGCTGGAATCAAATGTAAACAAGGATTCATTCGATGTGCAAAATATGTGGTTTTGTCTGGAACCGACATGGGACAGAAGAATTCCTGTTGGAGTAGCAGAGGGGACATTAAAACCATTAAAGCCATTAAAACCAATTAGCCAGAGCAGACTTGGGCTAGCTGGTAGGAGAGGGATTCCTAAGGATTTGAAATCTCAGCACGGAAGATAAAAGTGCGAAATAGAAAAGATAAAGACTCTGGGAACAGTCTGTATCTCAGGATTGAAAAGGCCTAACAGCTAATTTGCTGGAGTGTGGGAGGGCAAGGAAAAATATGCAAATACCTGTAATAAAAGCACGGGGGAGGGAAGCAGCGAGAATCCATCTTCTCTTCCTTTTTAAAAATGGCTAAAGAGTAGAAGCATGGATTAAGAGAGTCCTATTTCTAAGCGAGAATGTGTGGAAAGGGCAGGGCATACTGAGAAGGGAAGGAATTGAAAGCCACTGGGATAACTACCATCAGCACGCGTCACTCTCAGCAGCACAATGCCGGACGAGTCACCTCTGTCGCACCGATGGTGAGAGGGCAACGCAAGCTGCTCTTGCATGATCCCAATTTGGCAAGGGGAACGAGCCTGGGAGGAAGCAGCTGGCAGTATCCAGGCTCTCCTGGGTGTCTGGTGTTATTCCTCCTCCATCATAGCTTTCTGTTTGCAAAAGACATTATGGAAAAAGTCTATGTGAAGTCTATGAAGTACTTGGTAGTGTAGTGGCAAACATCATGAAAGAAGCCATCAGGGAATGATAATGCTGTACCTATAGCAGGATTTCAATAATAGGTAGTAAACGATGCCGAGGATATGTAGTGAATAATGGGACTGCAGGTATCAACTGGCACTTGAGTACAAACACACCTTGTTCTGAACGAGCCGGTGGGATTTATGAGACAGGCAGTGCGATTCAACCTGGAGAAGAGAAGGCTCCCGGGACACCTTCTAGCACCTTCCAGTACCTAAAGGGGACCTACAAGAAAGTTGGAGAGGGACTTTTTACAAGGGCATGTAGTGATAGGACAAGGGGAAATGGCTTTAAACTGAAAGAGGGGAGATTTAGATTAGATATAAGGAAGAAATTTTTTACAATGAGGGTGGTTGCCCAGAGAAGCTGTGGATGTCCCATTCCTGAAAGTGTTCAAGGCCAGGCTGGATGAGGCTTTGAGCAACCTGATATAGTGGAGGGTGTTCCTGCCTGTGGCAGGGGGGTTGGAAACAGATGATCCAACCGAAACCATTCTATGATTCTATTCCTGGGACTGCCGGCACCCACCTCACCCCTACGTGAGTAACAGTCTGGGCTAAGGCTGTCCAATTATGCTCGGCTGTGCAGTAAATTTGGAGCTGTATGATAAGAGAGAGTAAATGGGATGTAAGCTAGCAGTAATTTATGACAGGCAAAAGCACTTCACTTTGGGCTTATCAACACTAGCGGGCGTGAGAAGGAAGAGAATCTCTTCCTGTATAGACCAGGTGGGACTCCATCACATTGCTCTTCTGCATTCTTCACAATCGGAAGGAGCTCAAATATGAAAATGTTATATAAAAACATATCTATAACGTAGAATTCACCTAGGTCTCAGTTTGGCTAAAGATCACAGAATCTATTCAAATAATAGAAGAAAGATATGAACAAGTCAGATAAATATTAAGAGAAGAAGGCCTACTGTAAAATCTGTGGAATTTCTTCTTGAAATATGGTTCAGGTAACAAATGTGAGCATCCCACTTGAATGCAAGGTTCGAGGTTGGCACCAACAGTTAACACTGAGGTTTCCTTTTCGGACATTGGGTAAAATCTCTTTAGGCAGAGATTATTGGGTAAAAATTACCTACTACACATCAGAAAAATATGTTCCTCCTTATATACGATAACCTAAAGACAGTGAGGTAAATGTAATTTGAGGTAGTGATTGCATCATTACTAAAACGGGAGGCGGGATGGACTGAATGAAAGGATGCTGCGATAAAGGAATTTGGATGTGAAGAATGACTGCTGGGTGCAGAAGCGGTAATGCCGTGAACCAGCGAGAATATAGATCAGGCAGAACAGACTGAAGAGCGACGGAGGGGAGAAAGTAGGGTATGATGAAGCTAACATGTAAATAAGACAATTGTCCTCTAGCCCAAATTTAAAGATAAGAGCTCATGGAGACCTTCATCTGTGGTGAGGGAAAGAGATGAGGGGTCCATGGTCTGCAGAGAGAGGTTTTCTCAGCAATGATGTACTGGATGGATGAGAAGAGGCACGACAAGCAGGCCAAGGAGCGAAGCGTTACGTCAGGCAAGGCAGAAGGCTGTTTTGGTACTTGATTTTTGAAAGGTTTAACGAGATTTGGCTCAGGAGCCAAGTCTAGCTGTGCTACAAGGAAATCCAGCACCAATGATTATCTGCACATGACCCAGCACTGTCACTGCTCGATTTCCTATATCTGAATTTCTGGAGGTTAAGCAAAATGTAACTTGTCAGTGGATTTCTGTGTTTCTACCAATATGTAGCTGGTAAAGATGCTGTGTTGACAAATGATAAGGGAAAAATAAATTATATTCTCCATATGCTAATTGTGGATTTCAGAGGAGAAGATTTGAGACATTTTCTCTCCTAAAAAGGTTTTTTCATTAAATATAGTAACAATGCTTGATAAATGAAAACCCACTCTTAACATCTCCTTTCTTAAGGAAAAAAAAATCCAAGATACCAAACAGTAAGGGAATTCAATGTCTTCTCCATCTCCTGCACCCACAAGTGCATCTCAGTTAAAATAAAAAAAAAAAAAAGAAGCAGATGTACCACTTGGCTTCAGTCCAAGGCATGGATGCAGGGAGCTGAGCTCTTGTCCTTCTTCTCGACCTAAACAGGGGAGGGAGACTCCAGCGCTGGTTCCCCTCCAGGCTTTTGGCCATCTGTCTCTGCCTCCTCATTTCTCCCACAGCCTCGTGTGCCTCCCATGACGTACAGAACACGTGTGGATGCAGATGCCAGCCTCTGCCTTGCCGAGAGCTCTTTTTTTGACACGGGGCCAACCTCGCAGCTCACATGATTCCTTTATGAATCCCAAGCACGTACCATCCTGTACAAATACTGACGTGTCTTGGTCCACCACCTGATTTTTATAAAGGATCTTCATAAAATGTCTCAATGAATGTCTGTGTCCACCTACTTCAGAAAAATAGCTAAGTGCTACTAGGGGATATTTCCATGGATTAAAAAAAAAAAAAAAAAAAAGAAATACATTCAATGTGCTTCAGCAAATGTGTGTGTTTGGGATTGGGTGCTCTGCCCCGCACTGACGCTAAGCACACTTATGGTCAGGGCGGAATTCCCACCTCATTTTTTAGGGTGAAAAGTCATTTGTTAGGCAAAAAAAAACCCAACAGGTTTGGGTTAGTTTGGTTTGTTTTGGGGTTTGTTTGATTTTTCTGGTTGAGATTTATTTTGAACACTACCTGAAAAGATTGAAACACTGTGCTGAGCTGCACCAACTACTAGTAACATCTTTCTTTGCCCTGTCTTTGCATCGACATCTGATTTGTCACGGAGCCAGCTCTAACTCAGGTTTTGTCACTTGTCTTGCAATTAAGACAGCTGGATGGCTGATTTTCTTGTCAGTAAAGATCTTAAAATGACTTTCAGATGGTTTTTCCTCCCTCACCTACAACTGCCCAGACACTTTCTATGTCACCCTGTTTTCTGGCAGAGTCTCCAAGGCCATGGACAACCCCATGGGTTTAGGGGTGTCCGTCGCCTCGTTTTCTCCATCCTCCTTCAGTTTAAGAAGATCTCTGGGAATTCAGCTCCCTCAAATCCAGCTTCCCCTGCTTTCTGAACCGATAAAACGGGCAGAGCTTCACCCCCCGCTTCCCACCTTTGTACTGCTTCGGAAGTAATAAGGCAGACATTTTTTTAAAGCTTTTTGACAAGTGGTGCTCGAGGCATGTGAATGCTCATTGGACTTTTCCTCATTACTAATGGTGGCATATTCTTAAATATTACTGTCTTCATTTAAGCTGAAGAATAGTCCTGTAATACCATAATATCTCACTTTTAAGATGGGGAACAGAAACTTCAGCCTGGGCACACTCTTCAGAAGTCTGTAGTAGCATACTTCTGAAATATCTTTGTTTTAATGAAAATACATTGATTTAAATTGTAAATTAAGCATGAATTTTTATTTCAGTCTTTTAGCATATTTTCAGTTCTCCAGGCTGTGACTAAGGACCGTGTGCTTCAGCTGAAAACAGATTTATCATACGTGTTTAAGCCATTTTAATCAGACTTTGGTACGTCTGAAAAGCGCTGGCTTTTCACTGGCACGAACTCTCCTCCGGTGCTTTCACTCGCGCTGGCATGCTGTTTCTCACCACCACTGATTTCAGTTTAGACTGCCATCTCCAGTTCATCACGGATATTGTTTAATATGCATCTGATATGGTTAATAGGTGCAGTATATGCCTATGTATATAGATACACGTGTAGATATATGCATGCACACGTATATACCTTGCTGCTTAATATGTATCTAGATCAAAAAGTGTTAGGCATAACAATGCTTAGCTGGATTCCATTGCTAACCAGGCATCACCTGAAGGTCAGGGGGATGTCTGGCTCCTTTAGACCACGGTGACAACCTTTCCCAGTGCTCACAGATGTCTGGAGACGATGTGGGTCTTGTTCATGCCCTTTCTGAATGTCCTCCACAAATGTGCCAGGCCGTCTCTCAACTGCCAAGAAACCTGATGCAATCTTATTTTATAGCTGGGCTCCAAGGGGATTGTACATTGTGGGCCTAGAAAAAGTTATTGATCTCTGAAATGTTCAGACAGAAGATATTTTGAGGTTTATTTTCTGTAAAAAAAAAAAAAAAGAATATTTAAAACCCTACTACTTTGGATCTGGACCCATAAAAAGATTGGGTGGGCAGAATTTTCAAGCTAGACTTTTGCTGCACAGTGGTTCTATCTTTTTTCTCTTACTTGCCAGGACCCAAGTTCAAGAGCGTTTCTCTCTTCTGGAAAAAAGTAGTAATTTCACTCTACCTCATGTTTAGTAACTGTCACTGCTTCTACTTCCTGATTTCATTTAGCAAAGTCACCAACAGTCGTATGAGAACTAGGAACCCTGAACTCAGTTTATGGCAAAGGAATTAGTAGCGTTTGCACTTATAAGGTATTTTGAAGCAGCAACTGGGATATCTGAGGGGCTGTGTGAGAAAACACTTAAACGAGTGAGATAATTGAGTGAGAAACGTTAGCAGAAAGGTAAAAGACTCTCTTCAAAATGATTTTTGTGCAATGATCACTTCAGCTGTGTTCTGTTAGGTCTTGACTTAGAAAATGAGTGCCTGGAGCCAGGTAACACTTAATAAATCAGGTCTCTTCATAGTACTAAGCAGTTTGCTTTTTTGACTTGTAAAATGCGTGTTTTAAGGCTTTGTATTAATACTTGGCACTCCTTTCGAACAGAATTGGATGAGGAGACATAATTTATGTTAAACAGAGCCTGAACTGTGAACTTGTCTTGAATGTCAGCTTCAGTACTTCTTTAACAGGGACAACCAGAAATGTAATTTGTCATACTCATGAGTCAAGACATCTTAACGGCTAATTGCTCTTCACCTCATGCAAACATACAGCTTTAGACACGTTTTTCTTTTTTGATTTTAAAATAATAATAATAATAACAACTATTGTTATTGTTGGTTTTTGTAGTATCATTATTGTTTATTATTATTATTGTTATTATTATTAACCATTGTGTGTAGCACCCAATGGGAAATCCAGTGGAGTGTCCTACCAGGAGCCTGAAGAGCTGGACTCTGTTGGCAGCTTGGGTTTTAAATACTTTATGCTCACTGTAAAAACATTGGAGATCCAGGAGTGAAATGCATAGCATTACTGCAAAATATTAATAACTGTTGTAATTCCAAGGGAAGAAGAAACAGTACTGCTTAAAGGAAGAAAGGCATAAAATGAATAACTGTGCTTTAGGTGGGCACAGTTGACAGTGTTTTGATCTTCTAGTAATACAGGGGATATAAAGAAAGCATAGCTGAAGAAACCAGCATAGTCCTCTCCAGTCTTTCAATAAAACACAGCTTAGCAGAATGAAAAGTTGTTCACAAAAATAAAAAAAAAACCCATAAAACACCTCTGTCTTTCGTACATAAAAGGAATCAATCATAGTTTTGTACTAGAGGCAATAATGCTCTCGAAGCTAAAATATGTAAAGGAAAATTTATCTAAGCAAAAAATTGCTTAATGTTTTGGGTTTTTTTAACTAATACATAAAAGAACATGAGATGACTATTTTGATTTATAAATAACTGCATGAGTGAATAGTATTGACTTTTTTCAGAAGTGACTTATGCTTTAAGCATTTCTTGCCTTTATAACTGGAAAGGGAAGCTGAAATATTTGAAATGTGGTTTTCTTTGGTATGCAATTAAACTATAAGTGACCTTTTTGTACTTAAAGACCATCTGTATATTCTAATTTTAAAAGTTTTGTAAGGTATTAGAGGGAAAAACTTTTGTCATTCTTGCACCAATATTCTGATATAAAGACGGTGATCCCTTAACCAGCAGGTTCTGCCACCTCCAATTGCACAAGATGCAGCCAGCTTCAAGTTTCCCCATCCAGCTTCAAATCCCGTAGCATAGTCTGGAAGAAAAAAATTGTGAATCTTGGTGCTTTTGCTACTATATGAGAAGGTATCAATTTGTGTAACTACAAATTTATTTTGGTTTAATGTCTTTAGATACTGTAAACATTCTGGAATTCCAAAGCTGCTGTGTTTTCCTCCATGATGACTTTTTCATTGGCAGACTATGAAATCCCAGGCCACAGTGGCTACTACCAGCTGGAAAAATTCTCCAGGATTTTTTTGTTCTTTTAGTACCGCTTAAGAAATGCCACCTGTTTCTTCAAATGCTGGAAAGTATTATCCCACTCGATACAGATTGTGGAAGCACAGGAGAGAGATCCAAACAAATTGCAATATACAGCACGTGCCTACTCAAATGTGTTACCCATGTAACATCAAAAAAAGCAGGGATCTGTTAACTGGCCTTTGAATTTGTCACATTCTATTGATAAATTTTGTTTTATGAAGAAATACCTCATCCAGAGAGTCATGGAAGAAAAAAATGCGTTTCACCTAAGTACAATTTTATGACTTGACAATTATGCTTTATTGACACTATTTGAATAAGACACATTTATTTATTGTGTATCTTTCAGGGGGGGTGGTGGTGTAGTTTTACACTTCAGGACTCTACTGGGCATTGCACCCACAAATACACACAAGCAAAATTATAGTTTTATACCTCTGATATTATCCTAGCAAGGCAGTTAGGCGAGTAAACTGCAAAAAAACCACATCCTACACGAGCCCTTTTTAGGCTTGAAGTCCTGCTGCATTGTGAAAATACCGCTTGAAATTCTTGTTCAAAATCGTAAAGACGTGGAAAAAAAAATGGCACGCCCTTTTATTATTATTTTCTCTCTCTCTTTTTTTTTTCCCCCCCCCCCCCCCCCCCCCCCCCGCTTCTCCGCAGCCTCTCGCTGTTTCCCCGCGTTTCATCATGCAGCTGCTGCCGGGGCCGGGGGCTGCCGACCCGCGGGGCGCGGCCGAGCCCGGCTGGGGGCAGGTCGGGAGCTGCCACCGCACCACATCCCGTCCCGTCCCGTCCTTTTTCCCTTGCCCCGGGTTTGGGAGACCTCCAGGCGAGGTAGCTGGCCTCCTCTCTCCCTTCCCCGCCCCTCGAAGGCTG
Source organism: Tauraco erythrolophus (assembly GCF_009769465.1). Lineage (NCBI taxonomy): Eukaryota > Metazoa > Chordata > Aves > Musophagiformes > Musophagidae > Tauraco > Tauraco erythrolophus. The sequence continues at coordinate 29,395,957 of NC_141468.1, read as the reverse complement.
GAGAAGGTGCAAGGGGGTTGGGGGGGGGGGGGGGGGGGGCGAGTTGCCACGGAGGTAGCTTTGCCTTAAAAACCCACCCGCTCAGCCCGAGCGGCCACGGGAGCTCGGAGGAGTCCATTTTAGCGGGCCAGCCCTCGCCGTGGGCCGCCTGGGCGCGCTGCGGAGACAGCGGCGGCGGCAGCGGCCGGGGGGGGCGGCGGGAAAGAAGCGGCAGCGCCCCGGGGGGACCCGCAGCGCCCGGCGGCCGGGCCGCGCCCCGCGGCGGGCGGGGAAGCGCTGACTTGGGGGAGGCGTGAATCATCCCAGAAATACACGCTGAGAGGTTGTGGCAGCAGAGAGCAGAGGGTTTGGGTTTTGTGTTTTGTTTGGGTTCGGTTTTTTTTTTCTTTTTTTTTTTTTTCCCCCCTCCTTTTTTTTTTTTTTTTTTCCGCTTCTTCTCCAAAAAAACATGGCTGAAGCTGGGACGGGCTTTTTGGAACAGCTGAAGTCTTGCATCGTCTGGTCCTGGACTTATCTCTGGACGCTGTGGTTCTTCATCATGCTCTTCCTGGTCTACATCTTAAGGGTGCCCCTGAAGATCAATGACAATTTAACTACAGGTAAGGCGCGATCGTCGCCACGCTGCTCACCCACCACGGGCTACCCGCCCTCCCCTTCCCCTTCCCCCCGGGGGGCGGCAGGGCCGCCCCCCGGGGGGAAGGGGAAGGGGAGGGCGGGCAGAGAGCCTCCCCACTGCCCCCTCAGATGCCAGGGAAGACCAGGCAGCGCCCACCCTAACCCCCTCCCCCCCCATTTCCTCCGCGATCCTGAGGCGCGGAGACGCTCGAGTGTCCCGTCCCGTTAAGACCATGGACGAGGCGGGGGGGTGTGTGTGTCCTTTCCCGAAACGATCCCGTTTAGGGGAGTGTTTGCGCCTTCTCCGCAGCAAGTTGCTTGGTGGGGTTTTGTAAAGGGGTGCGGTGGGCAATGTTAGAGCTTGTGATGGAGTTTTGGGTTGGTCCAGCTCGCCCAGGGAGGGCTTGGAGGTACCTCGAGAGCTGAGCTGAGAGTTTGTTTGCTCCTGGATCTGGGAACCTTAAAGTTGTGGTGGTGCGGCAAGAACAGGGTGTAGAAATCTCGGGGTGACCCAAGAGGGTGCTTGGTGGTGAGCAGAGAGATCATCTGGTGGTGGTTTGTTGCTCCTGCTTGCTTTGCCTGCTTGGAGCGAGCAGCTACCTGAAGGGATGCTTGGTCCTTCTGCCAGCGACTTCTGCCTGCTCGGGTGTTAGGGCTGTAGTGGCACTGGAGGAGCTTCTCTGTCGTCTTTTTTATGTCGTGAGTACAGGTCAAGAAGTCAAGATGACTTCGGGATTATAGTACAAACTGTGGCAATGACCTAGCTGAAGCTGGCTTGTTTTTCTGGACTTGTAGTTCACACTGAACACAAAGGAGTCAACATACTCATTTTTGACTAGTGTGTTCTTTGAGGAAAAAAAAATGCATGTTTGATCTTCAAGTAGTGGCTTGAGCTATTTATACTGGTTTTACTGTGTCAATGATAAACAGCAAAACTGCTGTTTCCCCCTGCAATGTCCTGCTTTTTCTGTACTTTTTGAGAATAACTGGAAATTTCAGGGGCTTGAGCAAAAATGTGCAGCTTGTTCAATTCACGAGCCTAAGTCAGGGACAACCAAAAGTAATTTACATCTCGTACGCGCCTGGTCTCAATTCGTTTCCATAACAGGCTTATATCTTTGGTGTAGACTAAGTGTGTAAAAACAGACCCATCTTCAGTTGCAGGGCAGTTCGTTCTTTCTGGCGGTTTTCTTAGGAGCAGGGGGCAAATGAGTGTTTGAGGGATTCCAAAGGAAAATTATATTTGTGGAAAATTCTTGGTTTCTTTGAAGGACAAAAAAAGGCCCTTGGTTATTATGGGGAATATGCTTGTATTCGGGGAGTATATGGAGTGGAATTAATACCTTTTCCAGTACCATTTATATTATACTCAAGCATTTTTTTAACAGGATTAAAACTTTTATTATGTTTCTGATAGAAATTAGATACCAGCTTACTCTTCTGAATGATAATAAAAAAGTGCACGTGCAAGTTTGCTGGAAGATTATCTCTGTTGTGATGGACTTCGCTTGGACTGTTAAGACTCACTAGAAGTAGTATGCCACTACTACACTGAATCAATAGTAATTTATGTAGTTAGCCAGTCTGAATTGGGCAGTTATGTCTTTATCTTGAAATTCCTTCCTATCTACTGTGATCACTTACTTCCGCCTCACACACACACACACGTTGGAGAAGGCAGTTTGTTTTGGGGGCAGATGAGATGTAACCCCTGCGGCATCCCTGCTGCTGGGAAGCTGAATGTTATCTGAGCACTTCACCAGTCTTTCTGGCCTGTTCTCATTTGATAAGCCTTTGGCAAATCCAGCATCAAAGAAGAATTTAAAAAAAAAAAAAAAGAAGATTCAGCATACTGCAATTTTCGCTTTATGCGTAAACACAATTAAAAACTCCTTTTAAATACAATTTTGGTCAAAATTTTCTCAATATGTCTTTGAACAAGTATCCTGTTTCTTTTGACGTTGCTGCACGCTGATTAGAACAGGATGTAATTCTTGCTGCTTGATTCTTAATAACTCTGTAATGCGTATATCCCAGGTAAACACTGCAGACCATGGTTGTCAAGCGAAAATGTCAGAATGCTTTATATTATCGTTTCCACTATTGAAAAAAATCTCAGGCATCCGAGACCTCATCAACCCCTCTGATTTTTTCCTGAGTTTGAACGAACTAATTCTTAGTGCACTTTCTCATTTGAAATGTTACTCCAGCTGTCGTCAGCTGAGTCATCTTTTTTTTTGTTGAAACGTCTCAAAATGCAAGCAAAATGACAGTATGAAATCTGTAAATGGAACAGATTTTCACAACTGTGTGTTTTAAGCATTGAGGGGGTTAAAAAGTCTGAAGAAATTACCTGTAAGTCCCAAAGTGCGTGATGAAAACGAGTTACTGGGGGAGAACAATACACACAATATGGCCTTTATGCATCATTTGTTCCTCAGTGGGGTTTATTAAAAAATCAGCACTGGTAAGAACATGAGGTTTTTTGTTTTGTTTTGTGTTTCAAGGCTTTTCCGAATGGATTAAAACCGATCTGATTTATTGTGGCTTTTTCTTTTCCCCAGTGGATCACAAAAGGATACTGTCATTGGTTGGAGGTTGCCCATAAAGTACCACAGCAACTGGCCCCAGATGTGATACTAATCAAATATATCTCAGTGATGTGAAAATAGAAGTATAAATGTTGCTAATAAAACTTCTGCATGACGTAAAGAAATAACAAGGTGATTAAAAACAATGACTGGGCTTTTTCCCAGAATAAGCTGCATCTGTTGGTGAGTTGAGGTCAAACAAACTGGTTTTCATTACCACCAGACACTGGCTTAGACAGCCAGTAAGAGAAATGTAGTTCCACAGGTATCATTTGCACCTCACAAAATAATGATTTAAAGAGGTTTCAGGTATTTAGATCAAACATCTTGACTCTGCAGTGGGCTGCTATGATATGCGGGACTAATGTGACGTGTAAGGGAGGGTACCTACCAGAAGGACTGGTGCTTCCTACTGTTGTGTGATTTTGTTTTTCCATGCTTGGTGTCAGTATTTTTAAAAGGAAGTTGAAAAGCTGGAGAAGATAGTGGAAAAATGATTTGAGGACTGAAGAGAAGCATCAGAGTAAGAGATTTTGCTTGGGAGGTGACTAGATTGCAGTAAAGAGGTATTGTTGTGGCCTTTTAATCGCAAAAACAGTAAGAATTGGTGACTGGAAGTGGAGGGCAAACTCAATTTAGTCATAATCAGGCATTAATTTTTAATGACCGTGGATCAGCAGCTAAAGGAAGCTTTTGATTTCCCATGTCTGAAAGTCTTCAATTCGAGTCACTAGTGTTCATTCAGTCTTAAATCGCTTTTGGGAGAGGTCTTGGGCAGCGGGCAGTGCAGCGGCCAGAGTAGTTATGGATAGTTTCACCAAGTAGTCCAGCGGTCAATTCTAGCTGTAAGTTTTATTAAGATGAAGTATGGAGTCTTTTTTCCCCCCGTTTTCTGATGTTGTGTAGATGTGCACGCCCCGAGCATTTGGTAGCTCTGGTAGTGCAAGTTGGTCATCCTGTGTGTTTCGTTGGGCTTCCAGGCTTGAAAGTCCTCAAAGTTTGGGGCAAACGTTATTTCAGTATCCTCAGCGGAATAGATTACTGTGATATAATCAAAGGGAAATCTAGTCTGTCATATAAAAATATTAATGTTAAAACTTACTGTGGTGTTTGATGTTTTTTTGCATTTTATTGAAGCTTGATGCACAAATTAAATCATAAAATCCTTTATGAATAAGGCTGTTTGAACTATTATAACTGTACCATACCATTAGCCAGGAAGCAGGAGAGGAGACTTAATATGCCAGGCTAAAATATTAAACACAGAATAAGTAGTTGAGGAAGCGGATGTTATCATCTTATTCCAAAATAATTAAAACAAGCAGTATTATTTTATATAACATGCTGTATTTTCCTCCCGTGATAGCACTTGCACAATTTCTGAATGCCACGTTAATCTGAACCAAGACACACCTCTTCTAAAAATGTGCAACCTTGCTTGTTTTTCCTGACATAACAGTTTGGCTTTTTAGTCATATCCTAAGAAGGAGAAAGCCACAGAAGTTAAAAAGTTTCCAATGATTTTATTTATCCTTTCAAAGCGCAGCAGAAAGACGGATTTAATAACCAGAGCATTAAGTGCAGCTGGCTTGTGACGAGGCAGAGAGGAGGAAACCTTTGGGTTGCTGAGGGTAGAGAAATCCAAAAACCTGATTTCCTCAAAGTGTGAATAATAAATATATGGATATGAGCTCTGGGTTGAATCTAGCTCTGTCAGTGTCTGTGGAGTAGTATTAGCTTTCTGCAGCACATCCTGCTTTAGCGGCACTGGAGCAGGGCCCCATACTGCTCCCAGTTGAACATCTAGAGAAGGGAGGGTTAGAAACCTGCAGCGTGAAGGACACTAGGTGACGTTGTTGCCAGGCCCCTGAGGTCAGCAAGCTGGAGAGGGAAGACCACGTCACATCAGTGGAGAGCTGGTGTTTGTGACAAAGTTTTGTTCTGGAGAATGCGATGGTTTTCTTCATTATGATTTTTTAAAATTATTATTCTGACATTCCTACTGAAATAATTACCTAGAATTCTAATTAATGTGGGTTTTGTGACCATGTAATAGGCTTCTCTTAGAGCCCAGAGCCTGAAACACCGCGCATGATGCCAGCTGTCTGGAGAGGGGAGGAAAGAGCCTGATGTGCCACAGTGCATGCCGCACTACCAATGCCAGATTACTCACCAGCCAGGGTTTGTGCATGCATGGGCAGGAGGACAGAGCAGACATGTTCGAAGTGTCTCCTCTGTTCCCTGTAAAATTTGGATAACAACACTTTCTCTTCATCCAGGAGTCTTTCTGAAGGCACAAAAGGGGGAGATTTTTAGGCAGCCAGAGGCTACGGTGGTCTGGTCCACCTCAGATACATTCGCTGAGGTGTGCATTGAACAGCTTGATAAATCATAGAATCACAGCATGGTTTGGGTTGGAAGGGACCTTAAAGATCATGTAGTTCCAGCCCCCCTGCCATGGACGCTTGGACCACCCCTGTCTCAGTGAACCCTCATTTTAGGAAAACTATCCAGTATTTAACCATGCAAGAAAGCTGGATGTGATTCCCTAAGCAGAAATACTGCAGGAGAGGGAGCACCTCTCTCGGATTCAGGCTATACTGTCTTAGGGTGGTGGTTGCTCTCAGTGAAGCTCATCTCATCTTTCTGATCTTTCCTTTCTGGGCTTCCTGACCTCGCGTGTATATGCTTGGCGTGGGTGCAGTGGGCTCCAGTATGTTGTGATGTGAGAAATAAGTAACTTTTCAATTCTCATGATCTCAGATTCAAGTAGAAGCAGATAACGTTCACCTGTTATTAAAATTTAACTAGCAGTCACTTTTCTTCTGCTGGTGATATTTGGCCATCTGGAGCTGTGTGTGCACAGACCTGTGGTGATGAACCACTCTTAGGGCAGAAGGTTTTTTGTCCTCCCTGCGCCAAGGATCATGGCTGTGGGCACTGGGGCTGGGGCTGCCAACGCCTGCGTGGTGTTCTCCATCACCGTAGCCACCGTGCATGTCAGGGTGTGCTTGCTGTGATGGCGTCTTGACAGCGTGGTCAGCAGGTACTGTTCCCCTTCATAAATTTAAGCCTGGGAAGGTGATCATGAGAGTTGGAAAACATTAACCTGATGAAGGTCAGGGAATTTCAAATGGATTAAAACTGAGTGAACAGCTTCTTTCTTTTGCGAAGAACTGAAGGACAGTTATTTTTATGTTCATGGACTTGCTGGTAGGTGCTTGGCCTTCTTTCAAAGTCAGCTGCCATCGTTTTGATGGGTTTCCCTGTTAGCGTCTGCTTTGTGAACTACAGAAGTGAGTGTGATGATGTGACCGTGGAAAATCTGGAGCAAAATTCCTCTGCCACCAAAAGAAGATGGAGAAGCTCGTAACTCCCTGCAAGTGCAGCGCTGAGGTTTTTTTCTGTATGAACTAGACTGTTTAAAATAAAATTTTAAATACATGACCCCTTCTGGCAAGGTCAGCATCACTACTGCATATGGTTTTTGCAGAATAAACCATATCATAGAATCATAGAATCATAGAATGGCATAGGCTGAAGGGACCTCAGAGATCATCTAATCCAACCTCCCTGTCATGGGCAGGGACACCTCTCAACTAGACCAGGCTACTCAAGGCTCCATCCACCCTGGCCTTGAACGCCTCCAGGGAGGGGGCATCCACAATTTCTCTGGGCAATTTATTCCAAAGTCTTACCACCCTCGTACTGAAGAATTTCTTCCTAAGATCTAATCTAAATCTGTTCTCCTTCAACTTAAACCCATTTCCCCGTGTCCTATCAGTGGACACTCTTGTAAGAAGACCCTCCCCAGCCTTCCTGTAAGTTCCCTTCAGGTATTGGAAGGCAGCTATTAGGTCCCCCTGAAGTCTTCTCTTTTCAAGGCTGAACAATCCCAGCTCCTGCAACCTGTCCTCATAGCAGAGGTGCTTCAGCCCTTGGATCATCTTAGTGGCCCTCCTCTGAACACGCTTCAACAAATCTATGTCTCTCTTATGGTGGGGACACCAGAATTGGACGCAGTATTCGAGGTGGGGTCTCACAAGAGCAGAGTAAAGGAGGAGAATCACCTCTCTTGACCTGCTGACCACGCTTCTCTTGATACATCCCAGGATGCAGTTGGCCTTCTGGGCCGCATGAGCGCACTGCCGGCTCATGTTGAGCTTCTCATCTATAAACACCCCCAAATCCTTTTCTTCAGGGCTACTCTCAACCCACTCTGTGCCCAGTTTGTATTTGTGCCTAGGATTGGGCCGACCCAGGTAAAGGACCTTGCATTTTAACTTGTTGAAGCTCATGCAGTTTGCAGTGGCCCAATTCTCAAGCCTATCAAGGTCCCTCTGAATGGCATCTCTTCCCTCAAGTGAGTCCACGGCACCACACAACTTGGTGTCATCGACAAACTTACTGAGGGTGCACTCAATGCCATCATCCATGTCGCTGACAAGGATGTCGAACAGCACTGGACCCAGAAGAGACCCCTGAGGGACACCGCTTGACACTGGTCTCCATGTAGATATCGCACCGTTGACCACAACTCTTTGAGTGCGACCATCCAGCCAGTTCTTTATCCACCGAGTGGTCCATCTGTCAAATCCGTGTCTCTCCATTTTAGAGACAAGAATGTCATGTGGGACAGTGTCAAACGCCTTGCATAAGTCCAGGAAAACGACATCCGTTGCTTTACCCACGTCAACCAGCGCTGTAGATTTGTTGTAGAAGGCCACTAAATCAGTCAGGCATGACTTGCCCCTAGTGAAGCCATGTTGGCTGTCACCAACCACTTGGTTATTTTTTATGTGCCTTAGTACAGCTACCAGGAGAATCTGTTCCATGATTTTACCTGGCACAGAGGTAAGGCTGACTGGTCTGTAGTTTCCCGGATTGTCCTTGGTCTCTTTTTTAAAGATAGGGGTTGTGTTTGCCCTTTTCCAATCTGTAGGAACCTCACCAGAGTTCCAGGACCTCTCAAATATGATGGCTGATGGCCCACCAACTTCAGCCGCCAGTTCCTTCAGGACCCGTGGAAGTATCTCGTCAGGTCCCATGGACTTGTGCACCTTCAGGTTCTCTAGGTGTTCCCGGACCTGATCTACTCCTACCCTGGGTGGTTCTTCACTCTCCCAGACTCAGCCAATATCCTCTGTGATTTGGGTGGTGTGTCAGATATATATATATATATAACTGACACAGTTATATCAGTTATATATAGTTTGCCCTCTGACCCCAAATCACTTGTCTTTTAATTTGTGCATTTCTCAGAACGTAAATGAGGTCTTTCCTAAATACTCATCTTATTTTTCTGCAGTCTTAATGGCATTAAAATGAACAGTGTTTTGTTTACTGTTAACCTCTGTCTTCAGTTGTATCAGTTACAGTTGTATCAGTTGTATCCATGCATTCCTAGTGGCTGCTGAGTCTTCAGACAGGGTTTGGATGTTAAAGGTTTCTTTCATCTGTCTTTTTGGGTTTTGAAAAAATTTAGTTGTTACCTGGATACAGGGTAATATTCAAGAGGTTATTATAAAACAGATTTTAACTGTTTTAAGCATGTGTATTTTCAGCATGGTACGCTCGGAAACTCTCCCTTCAGTTTTTATGGAAAAGAATATAATGTGCATGAAAGTAGTGTGTTATTTTTGACAAAAGTCTTTATACATGGAACTTGGGATTCTTGTGGGGGGAAAAACCCCAACAAAACGTGTTAGATCAATTCCCGATAGATGCAGTGTACAGCGTACAGTGTTTTCTAGGAATTGAAAGGAGGGAAGGGCTGTGGATGTAGTTTTCCTTGACCTCAGTAAAGCCTTCGATACAGTTTCTCATAATGTTCTGGTTGAGAAACTGGTAACTGCTGGCCTGGATAGGCACACCCTCCTTTGGGTTAAAAACTGGCTGGATGGCCGGGCCCAAATGGTGGTAAATGGGGCTAAATCCGGCTGGAGGCCGGTCACCAGTGGGGTTCCCCAGAGCTCAGTGCTGGGTCCGGTTCTGTTTAACATCTTTATCAATGACCTGGATGAGGGGATTGAATGTACCCTCAGTAAATTTGCGGACGACACCAAGCTGGGAGGCTGTGTCGATCTGCTTGAGGGTAGGGAGGCCCTTCAGAGGGATTTGAACAGACTGGATCGTTGGGCTGAGGCCAATGGCATGAGCTTTAATAAGGCCAAGTGCAGAGTCCTTCACTTGGGGTATAAAAACCCCAAGCATCGCTATAGGCTCGGGGAAGAGTGGCTGGAGAGCTGCCTGGCGGAGAAGGACCTGGGGGTGTTGGTTGACTACCGGCTTGATATGAGCCAGCAGTGTGCCCAGGTGGCCAAAAAGGCCAATGGGATACTGGCGTGTATCAAGAATAGTGTGACCAGCAGGAATAGGGAAGTGATCCTGCCCCTATACTCGGCACTGGTGAGGCCGCACCTGGAATATTGTGTCCAGTTTTGGGCCCCTCGCTTTAAGAGAGATATTGAGCTCCTGGAGCGAGTCCAAAGAAGGGCGACTAAACTGGTCAAGGGGCTGGAAAATAAAACTTATGAGGAGCGGCTGAGGGAGTTGGGGCTGTTTAGCCTGGAGAAGAGGAGGCTGAGGGGAGACCTGATTACAGCCTACAAATACTTGAGAAGGGATGGTGGGGAGGTGGGGGAAGGGCTCTTTACATTAGTGTTGGGTGATAGAACAAGAGGAAATGGGTATAAGCTTAGTCAGGGGAGATTCAGGTTGGATGTTAGGAAGTATTTCTTCTCTGAAAGGGTTGTCAGCCACTGGAATAGGCTGCCCAGGGAGGTGGTTGAGTCCCCATCCCTGGATGTGTTTAAGAATAGGGTGGATGATCTACTTAGGGATATGGTTTAATGGGAGATTAGGGATGGTTGGACTCGATGATTTCTAAGGTCTTTTCCAACCTAGGAATCTATGAATCTATGAATTTTGGTGTTTCTTCACGAGTTTGATTTTTTGATTGAGCTTAACTTTCTCAAACATCATCAAATGCAGGAAACTGAGTGAAGTTTGTAGCAAATGCCAGGTTTTCAGAAAATACTTCTTTAAGAAAATGAGTTTCGTACTACAAAAGCTCTAGGAGATTTGCAGCCAGTATTTCAGGGGAAATGTGTAAGCCAGAGCCTTCAAAATAATGTTTGATAAAATACTGAGTGAGCTTACTGTAACACTGGCTGATACGCAACCACGGAGTTGTACTGCCAGCTTCTAACTGAAGTCTAATGTCCTCTGTGTGCTGATGAAAATCTTCAGAAGTGCTACTAAAGCTGCATATATGCAGTGGGATTTTCCCAAAACATCCGCTGAGTGCCCGGATAAATTTAGCCTGAAAGAACATAAGCCCCGTTGTTCACAGAGGTCATAGGTCCTAATTGTCTGAGCGACCATGAAAATACTACAATTCTAAATTAAAAGAAAAAATTAAAAAATATTTTTGTGTCTGTATGGTTATTTTGTAAACAAAGCAAATGCAAAAATCTACATCATAAATTTGTGTTAGTGAAAGGTGCAAGAAGTGCTAAGTGGTGTCAGTGCCTAAAGGACTGAAAAGAGAGAAATACATAATTCTGTGCCAAAACACTACGTTAGGTGACAGACAGAAGGACGTGATGCCTGCCTTGAGAGCAACACCTAGCAGGAGTTAGGAGGAGAATGTTGGATGAAACAGGGATTTTGGGGGGGAATAGTGTGTCTGTGTTTTAAAATGGACTCTGAAAACTGCAGCATCTCTGAGAGGAACTACGCAGGGTCTGGCAAAAACATGTTGCTGGCGTAAGGAAGCTCAAACTGTTTATCTAATCACAGAGAAGCTACAAAAGCAACTTGACGGTAGCTATGGATGTTTAATCTAGTTGACAAACATATAGTGAGCTTCCTAAATATTTGGAGTTGAAATGCATGTGTTACAGTTGGCAGATGTTTTGGGGCCAGATCGTCCGCAGTCTGAAGAAGCAGCAGCCCAGCTGTGAGACATGCTGCGTGCAATGCCCACACTTCGATAGAGGCAAAGGATCGAGAGGTGATTGCTCACACTGTAAACAATATGGTGGGAAGAAAATAGCAGGTACTAAAGTAGCCTTTAATATAGGGGAGACAGGTATTACGAAAATGGGTGGCTGCAAGCTGAATCCAGAGGAATTCACATGCGAAGTGTGTTTTTTAAAGGAGATTTTTGAAGATGTGTGTGTTTGGACCCAACTGCTATGGCAAGCGATGCTATGGCTTTGCAGCTTTGGCTGTCATCCTATTAAGACTGTCAGTGTGGACGAGAATTGCCAGGCGCAATACAGGGGGAATGGGAGCGAAATCTAATGGCCTGTAATAAACAGGAGAGCTGACTAGTAAAAATGCTGTTGTGTTGAGATTAAAAAAAAAAAAGACCCAGCTGGAAGCGCTTGCTGATGATGTGCAGGTACAGTGTGCAAGCACGGAGGAGCCGATAGTCTTAAATCTACAGAAATGAACATTGCTGTCAGAGGATGATGAAGATAGTGTCTTTTGTGCAGCAGTCATAAGTCAGGATTGGGCTTTTTTATAACAAGGCTAGTTGTTTAAGAAGATATTTTCTATTTAACAAAATAAGCCCCTATTCCAGACATCTGTTGGTACCTTGAAAACAACTGAGAGTTGTTGGTGAGAACCAAGGCACCGGAAAATAAGACCCTGATCCTGCAAATCTTTAATGTCACGATTTGTTCTGCAAGCATAGGTCCAGGGGGTTACTGCAAAGGTAATTAATGGGCATGAATTCTTAACGACTGAGGCATAAATAGTTTACGAAGGAAGCCTGTAGCAAAACTGGGGATAGAGTCCCCAGTCTCTTCAGTCCAAAGGCAGTTTTCCCTCTTGTAATTTGATGGTCTCATCTAAGTTTTCCCTTTTTTACCAGAGCTACTTCAGGAACGTGTTTAGGACATTTGTCAAAGAATTTAAGATAAAACCTATCTCGGTCCTGTAGCCAGACTGTGAGGTGCTTGTGGGGATGTTGCTCCTCCGTTGGCTCTTAAAGAGGGTGTCTGAGGGCCCCTTCCACCTGTTTTTAAATTAGCTCTTTGTGGCACTGGAGGCATCTATTGAAAGATTGTATTATAAACTTCAGCTCGTCCTCGTGTCTGTGAAGTGCCATGTGCACGAGTGATGCTGTGTAAATACTAATGAGTGAAAGTTGCTTTGTAGGCTCCCAGCACAGGCTAATTGGATTTTTTGTGTGTTTCTTAGTGGGGTGCTGCAGAAGACCAACTAATTTTAACACCAAGAACACTAAGCTTAAGCAACGATAATGCAGTTAAAGATAGGAGTTAATGTCATGCTTTCAGCAGACAGAACAAACAAGTTGTTACTGTTAAGCCAGAGGAAAGGACCTAAATTCAAAGTCCAAATCAAAACTCGCCAGCTGCTGCGAGAAGACAAAGATTTATTATTGTGGGGTCTAAACTAGAGATTTATCATTGCGGTAGATTCAATGCTTAAGTGATTAAGTGCACTTAAATATACCAATTAGAAGGATGAAAGCTATAGGGCAAAAATGAAATGCAGTCATCATAAGATTCCTCTTCTGCACAGTGTGCCAGCTGCAACCATGAGATTTAATTTCCAGCTCACTTTCTAGAAATAAACTTGGCTTATTAAATGTCAAGCCTGTTAGGTTGATATGTTAGGTCTTGTGCTCAGTGGCAAGACACTCAGAGGTCAGATTTAAAGTGCAAGAAATGTTATAGTTGTTGTTTTATTATGTAAGGCTGCCAGTAATTTCTCAAGAAAACGTGCCTGTAACCTGAGAGTGCCATGGATGTTGCTCTTCATGTAACTAATGGCACTGCCTGTATGTTTTGTGCTGAGGGCTGAAAAATGTTTACAGCGTGGCTTGGTCTGGAGCAAAGTTATATGATCTACTAATGCACTTAATCTTCCATGTGAAATTTCTCTTGCTATTTTTAAGTCCGAAGCGAACTCGATAGCAGCATACTCAGCTGGTATGTTTTACACAGATCTCAGCTTAGAGTCCCAGACTAGTTGTTTCCTCAGTTTTTGGAGAGAAGGTTAAAGCAGACGGTGTTAGCAGAGGGCATGTAGCTGGCTTGTCGTACCCTGCGCAGGGGACGAGGGGATGGGGAGTCCCCGAGTGCGACCCAAGCCATTCCTCAAGCAGAAACTGACTCTGCCCAGCAGCAGGACACTGCAGCCACAGTGATGAGCCCTCCCTGCAGAGAGAAGGAGCTGAGGAGGTCTCGTGCAGGGCTGCGCTGATGCAGACCTACTGCTTTGAGGAGCTAGAAGTGTCTCCTTGGCAGATCTTGACTTCAGGGATTTATCTGCCTGCTCAGAGTAGGCTTCTGTACCAGGCTGGTGCTGTGGAAGTGCCTTTTGGTCCTTATGTCTATCGGTCCTGCTCTTTGGATTAGGACAAAGAGGAGTGATACAAGCACACGGAGAATCTCCGTAGCAGTCAATATTGTCCTACATACTCTTGACTTGGATTTCGCTCCAGAAACCCTTGTCAAGAGTCTATGAAAGTGCTGGTTGCAGCTGTGTTCGCAGCAGCCCCAAAAGCCATGTAGTTTTGGAGGGAACACAAGCCATGAGGAGCTTTCATTAGCTCCAGGACTTCTGAAGATGCCTAGACTGCGGATTTGCCTAGACCTGGCGAGGGAGGGATTTGGCGTGTGTTACAGTCGGGCCTGTTTTGTCATCAGCTCTGCAGGAGCCAGGGTTTCCACCCTTGATGCCGTAGCGTAGCTCCGCAGCCTCCTATGAGGCGTAGGTAGGAGCTGTGCCGTGTGGGACTACAGAGGTGGATGGTCCCTGACCGACCCGTCTCTGGGTCCCTGACTCCAGTCCTGTCAAATTTTACATTATCTTCCCAAAAACCACTACACTGAAAGATATTTCTGGAACTGGGTAGCTCTGATGCTTAGAAACCTTGGTCTTACTCCAGTCCAGGTGTATTCATGGCTGGTTTGCAGCATTTGCCCTCATGACAGCTCTCTCCTTTACCTCTGAAACTCCACCACCAGCCATGAGGACTGTTCCCAGTGCACTCACTTGGGGTTTTCCCTCCTCGTCCTCTCCTTGTGAAGCTGAGCCAGTTTGGCTGTCCTAGCCTGCTCTCCTAAAACAACTGGATGTCCTTGATCACAGCAGTAATACACTACTCTTCCATTGTTTTAATCCATTTCAAAATTGAGTGACCAGCATTGTATGTCATACACCAAGGTAAGGTTTCAGTAAGTGCCTTATACAGTGTAATTAATCTTTCTTGCCTTCCGCTGGAAATATTTTACTGTGCAGTCATATGATTAAAATTGCCCTTTTTTTGTGCCAGTATCTCCTTGGTGGATCATAGCAGTATGTGGTCATATGGTAGGTGTGGACCTGTCATGCCAGCTGACCCTTGCTGATCTCTTGCCCTTAGCATTATTAACTTTGATCCAGTTTCTCTGGCAGCTCATACCAGCCTCTTCTGCACCCTTTTGGTTTTGGTAATGAAAATATTCATTAAGATTCAGCTGACAGCTCCATGGGCTCTCCTCACAGCCCAGTGCTCCCAGGCAAGCTGAAGGTTTCTCCATCTCTGCCAGTTCCTCCCTGTTCCCCGTGTCTCTTGTCGTAACTGACTTCCTATGGCACAGTTCAATACTTCACTGAAATCCAGATGGTTTAGAGCTAATCGTTTTTCTTGGCTAGAAAACTAGCTATTTTTAATAAAGAGGCACATCTGCTTGGTCTGGCATGATTTATTTATTTTGTGTTTTATACAATTTTTCATTTACCTCTGTTGCTTAATTTATTGTTATCTTTAAATTTCTGAATTGCCACATAGTACTACTTTGTCAGTAGCACAGTAGCTTGCATCTGCATATTAAATACAGAAATATGAGGCACTCTGGCATAGTTTGGGGAGTTTCATTAGTTTATTAAAACTGTCTTGATGCTGGGCTTGGTTTTTCAAATGCCACTTCTTTCAGTAAGATGATTTATGTGTATTCCCTTCGTCTCACACTCAGCCATGCCTTGAACGTGTTAAGCTCTTTGAATTATGTGTATTTCTCCTGTTAAAATATCTCTTTTCTTGCACTTACTTTTATTATTCTTTTCCTCCACATTCAACAGTTTTGTTCCCATTCACAAGTGAAGCAAATATTCATTTTGTTTTGAAGACTTTCAAAGTCTTCAAAAAGAAGAAAGAATTCTTCAAAAAGAATCTTATTTCTTGCCTATGTTGTTACTTACTTTGTTGAAGTAATCTTACTGGGTTGCTGGGTTTATTTTGATATATTTTAAGTGTTTTTATACAACTCTTAAGGTATAACTCAGTCTGCCTTTTAGCAGATACAATTTTATTTCTGTGCCTTTTGTCCTCACCGAAGCAGAGGCCATTTTTGAACATCCCAGGTCTTGTGGGTGTTACTTGTACAGGGCTGATGTTGCTTTATTTTAAAACCTTGGCTGTCTGTGAGGTAGAAATGGAATTTAACTTCCCATGATTATTTTGAGAATGTCTGTGTTGCAGTTTTGGCCTCCTTGAAGCACTTGGCAGAGCTCCTACTGACGCTGATGAAACAACTGTGTTGCCTCAGGACTTTTTTGACATTAGGTCCTGGTAGAAGAGGCTATTTAGCATGACTGACTCCCAAACATCCCTCAGCAGTTTGAAATAAGTCTGCACGTTCGCTGCCTTCCTGTGTTTGGAACATCATAGGTATCGAGAAACTGAGAACTGATAGCAGTGTGAGTTAGACAGCATGAAATAAAGGCCTTTAGTGAGTATTACATGTTAAAAAAGCAGCTGACTTGTCTAAACCTAAACTGCGAAGTTTCTCAGGTGCTTTTATGTTTAAAGAGCTCTAATCAGTTATCTTCCCACACATTTTTTTGAAGTTCTTGAAGTTGCAAGATAAATTTTCAGTTTGTAAGGTAAGATATTGTAAGCTTGCTGACAATATGACGAATTTCGCACAATATAAGCCAAACCCAGTAATTAGTAAATCACTCAGCTGAAAGTTTTGGGTGCTTCAAGTACTATTCTACTGTCTTCCAAAACTCAGGTAGATCTAAAATTCCCAATTTTTCTACAGGCCACATTCAAGCTGACCATGACTGATTATGGAACAACATCCTTATTAGGCAATTGGTTTTACTGAGGTTTCTGCATAATTATGTATTACTGTCCCTCTTCTGTTTGAGGGTCTAGGTCTGTAAATAAATAGCTCTACAAATGATCCGTCAGCTGGGATGCAGACTCAGCATGATGGGATGGGATCTCAAATCTACATGTCCAGATGACAAACGACCCCTTTGTGTCTTTGCAGTGGACCCTTAGAGCTACAGAGGGGCTTTGTTGGCCCTGGGTGAACGCTGGAGACTTTCTTAGTTTAAAAACAATCAACCTAAAAAAACGGGCAGAGAGAGAATCCACGGAGAGCTTCTCTGGCCGTTGAGCTCCCTTACAGACACAGCCCTCTGCACACTGCAGTCCTCTTTCCCGTGTGCTCACACGTGACCCTTCTACACCGCCACAAAAATCAATAATAAACAGTAAATGAATAACGAAAGGCCTGCCAACCAAAATCTCTCTTGTTTAATTCCGTGTTTCTTTTCCTTTTCTAATATAATGTGACAGACGAGCCTTTAAGGGAGAAGGATGTGGGGAGCAATAAAATTTTATGAAGCCTTTTCTCACAAACGCCTTTGTTTTAGGAGTGGAGGGGCTGGTGGTGCCTGGGGGGGGGGCCGACGTCCCCTCGCCAGGCATGACAGGCACTGCAGGCTGCGGCAGCGAGGTCCTGGGCTTAGTCCTTCAGAAACTTCCTCCTTGCGTAAGGATCAGAAAGCCATTACGTCAGTGGAGTAGGTCGCAATGTGTCTTGTGCGGGACAGGCTCTGCAGCTCTTCGGATCTATTTTTATTTGTGTATGGAAGTGGTACTATATAGCTGTGCCCTCACCTGAGCCCGCCCTTTAACTAAGGACTTTGTCCTTTTCCTTTCCCCCCTCCTTCCTTAGATTTTTATCTGCCTTTGGTCTTGAAGGTGAAAATAAATTGGTATTAAAAGTATCCTCTCTATTCCAGTTTATAGCATTAGTTTATTTGGGGTATGTATTTTAAACATGCAGACTGGAATTATCAGGGCAATGTTTTCATAAGCACGTGTGGTATTTCATCACCCTAAATGCTTTAGTCAGCTATCAGTTTACTTATTAACATGTGCTTGTTTATATACCTTTTATAGTAAGCATAGTAATAAACCAGAAAGTGCTTTTCTAACTGTCAGAAAATAATTAAATATGTTATATACAATATAAAACATGCAACTACAATGGCACAGTATCCTTGTACACTAGTGTAATTCTGTATTGTGTGTCGTAGCTGTTGTTTTTGCAGGAAGTTATGGTCTCAGTTCGGAATAAAAGTTAATATTAATGAGAGATGTGAGAACACCATAAAATAATCATGAATCAAAAATACACACCAGTTCAAACAAATTTGGTTACGGTATGTTTGCTTTCTGTGAATGCTGTAGTTCTGCAAGAGGGACGTTGGCTGACTCGGGTCCTCAACATTGTTATTAAAATATAGGTCCCTCTGGTCAGGGGGCTGCAACGCTGCCTTCCGGTAGATAGGAATGGTCTGAAGTTTGAATTCTGTTCTTAATTTATAGTGGACAAAATAAACTGCCCTTTTATTTACAGAGACCAATAACATTACAATTTGGTATGTTACAGATAAATTTGTTTGGAAGGATTGATTGAAGTGATTTACGGAGGAGTTAAAATTGTGCTTTTGATTCAGCAGATGTTTATCATGCAGAAAACTAACTAGAAGCCAATGTACTTGCATTTGAGTCAGTTCCATTTCCTAGTGGTTGCTATTCAGACAGGAACAGTAAGATTAGACTTCTGTTCTACACTGTTGGTTGGTAGGTATTTTTTCCCCTTGTCTTTGCTACCTTCCTTTTAGTCCTTCCTTTAGCACTTGAGCTGGCCCCTGCAGCGTGCCTCGCCTAGGCTGCCTTAAACACATTTTGCATTTGATGTGTGGTAATGTGGCCAGAAGTGGAAGAGTCCATATACAGTTTACGCACTAGAGGGCATCCTGTTAAAGACGCAAGAGGCATCCAAGGACCAGGAGAGGCAGCCATGGCCTGTGGGAGACATAGTCTGAAAAAAACTTAGGTCTAATTGCGTGTCAGAGACCCGAGGAAGAGTCGTCGTCAGTTTCTGGTAGCGGACGCGTGCACACACAGACACAGCCCTGTTGCAGCAAACTTGTGAATGTGATGGAGCCCCTTCATGCACAAGCAGAGATCTATAACAGTCTTTATATTGCGTCAAATGGTCCGCAGAGGGGAAGTATGAAGTTGAACACAGTCATGTGATAGGTAAGAAATGTAGTTGCAAGGCTGTCTCACGGCTGATGTAGCTGTAAGGCAAAGTCACATCCCACCCTTGACCTTCAGAAGTCTGCTTGTGGGGTGGTCCTCTAGATTGCTTTTACAAGTCAGATGAAACGTGAGGTCCTGGGCTTCAGTAAATTGAAGCAACAATGGCGACTGCGGTAAAGCTAGACTGTCGGAAGTAGGACAAAAAGTGGAAAATGCAGGACTAGAAGACTCTTGACTTTAAGATGTCTCATGTTTGTCTTCCTGAAGTGATTACCGCAAAGTAAGCTAGACTGTGAGCTTTAAACAGGCCACAATGCGTTTTTACAGACTTAAAATTCACTGCCTGTCATTTCTAAGGCTCTGGAAAACTCGTGCTAATCTATCCCGATGTCTTGGAGGCAGCCTGCTGTGGCTGAGGAGGCGCCCCAAACGGCGAGTACCGCCGGGGCTGTGCGCAGGAGCGGTCCCGGCAGTGACAGTTGGGCAATCCCCTGCCAGAGCCGCCGGCTGCCTCCTGCGGCACAGCCTGGCCCGCGGCAGAAGGCCTTCTCTGGAGTCTGGTGCAAAACATCTCTGCACGTACAGCCCATCCCTGGGCCATGGCTCGGGGTGCTTTCTTGTGGAGCCCAGTGTGAGCACAGTCTAACGTGTCCCCTTCCCCATCCTCCCATCTAGCAATACAGCTGATCCATTCAGTCACTCGTGGACCCTGATGCGAGTCTTAAAAAATTGCACCTTTGATTCAGTATAATCTTTACAAAAGAAGAATGTGTGTGTTGGTCATTTTTAGCATTTGATGTTTTTTCTCAGGGATTTGTCAGGAAAGAAGTCATCGCTTTCCTTCGATGCTTATGTCTGCCTTGCTAAAAGAACCTTACAGAAGATTGTTCTTTTATAAATCGTTGATCTTTTATAAATCAAATCAACTGAGCTCTAATTCTGTTCTTTCAGTTTGTTCTCCACCTGCTTTATGTTTTTTCTCTGAACTGATATTGGTATTTAGTTTATAGACAGTAGCATCACTTAAAAATATGAGTATGTAGGTGTTTGCAGCTGCTGAGACAGTTAAAACCGACTCTTCAACATCAGGTGCCTCTGGAATACCACTTCATTGAGGTTTTATCAATGGGTGTAATTTGGGGAGTTTCAACCAGATTGAGGCTCTGGTGACTTGTCTTTATATGGCTGTGTATTAAATGCTAGCTCCCACCTTTATGTGATCTGTTCAGATAGATCGAAGATAAATGTAAGCCATAAAAGATGCAAAATAGCATTGCAGGTACGGTTTAGAATACGTTACAAAGTGCCAAGCAGGTCTCAGTGTTTTGTAATGCCAGGTCCCCACCTGCTTTGTGGTTATTAAATTGATTTGTGTGCGTGGCTTGTTTTAAGTGAAGGACTCCTCAGCTGAGGAGACTTATAATGAGGCATACTAGGTAGAAGCAATTTGAGTACTTAAAATTTTTGTCTGTAAAGTGTTTTTGTAAGAACAGTCTCAGCTGTGATGTGTTTTTACGACAGATGTTCATAAATGGAACAAAAGAATTTGCTGGTGTCTATCAAGGCAGCAACTTAACTAAGATTTTAGAGAGATTTCAAAGGCAGAATACAAGAAAATGGATTTGTGTGGCTACCAGCAACTCACAGTGAATGTCAGGGGCATGAGGTTAGGTGTTCTGTTCTGGTGAGTCATCTCCTACGTCTCTTCACACAATATGTATTTCAGACTTGTCCTCTCTTGTGTTTAACATGGTATGAAATAGCATGTTAACTGGAAGGGCAGTGACTTTTTAAAAGAACAGCTGCCTTGCTAGACAAGCCCTTGGCCCATGCTTAGCTTACCAATGCCGAACAACAGTGGCAAGGTCAGAAGAATTAAAAGATGTTTTCATGTTTCTCCAGATATTAACTGAGTGATAACTTCCACAATCCTCCTTCGCTTGTGTTTATATTTATTTTTCTCTTGCTTCAACCATATCACCATGGCCCCTTTCCAAATTGTGTAGCATGTGGAGGAACATGGACAATGACATGAAAAATCCATGTATCGCTTTCTTCTTAAAATTTTAAATCCAAATTTAGGTGAAAAGCTTTTAACATCTAGTTCTGTGGGGGGAGTGAGAACATAAAGCTTCCTTTCCATACTTGCATCCTTTGTGAAACCTTCGAGGAGCCATCACAGATAACGTAAAAGGTATCGCATCTTTGCTAGCATACGTTTTAACGTCTTCTACTCATGCTTGGAACTAGGCTATCTGGTTTCCTCAGTAAGGTCCTTTGATTGAAAATTAAATAGGCAAGAAGGATGAGGTTTAATTGTCATGAAAGTTCATTTCTAGTGGTCAGACATATGAGTTCAGTGAGTTGTAGGGGAGAGTGGGAAATGATGCTTAATAAGCTGGTGACTGGCATCCAGATATTACCAAGAAACAGTGTCTTCGTTACCAAAACAGCGATTTTTCTCTTTCTCCCTCATGCGATATGATCAACACCCATTTGCAGTACTGGAGGAAAAATCTTGACATTTTTACTCCAGAGGCAAATGAATCCTTGGCTGTTACATAGCTCTGACCTGGGAACACAGAGAGTAAAAACCAACTGATCCGTGGTTGTGTTTCATTCAGCATGAAAGCCAATGCACTTGAAGCCTCCTATGGGAAACGCCTCATCACTGTTTCCCACTTGACTTGTGCTCCAAAACCAGGTATACATCTGGACGGATGTGGCACACGAAAGTGATCTCAGTTAGCTCAAACACTTTTTCCATACAGTGGTTTTGCTTGGTTCTGGTTGTGACCTCCATCCCTCAGGCAAGGCTGACGCCTGGGTTGACCGGTGTGCGGTTACACCAGCAGATGTTTGGAGGTTACCCCAGGTAGGGAGAGCAGTGACAACAGGCGTACGCAGTGAAAAAGCACTTAGCGCCTGACCTGCAGCCAGAACTACCTGTCAGACCACAGCCTTAGTCTTGCTTTTGCTTCTGCAGAGCGTCACATAGCTGGAGTAAGTGTGATACATAATACAATGTACGTTGAAAGCTTCTTTAGGTTAGTCTGGAAATCATCAAACAGTTTCCTCTTATCTGTAAAGCAGAGTTTTCAATGCGTTCTTGATATATTTGAGCAGCATGGGGGTTTTTGTGTGTGCTAGTAGGCTGTGCTCCAGAAACTATGCAGAACATTGAAACCTCTGTGGTGGAGTCAGGGCATTTCTAGTGTTGCTCTAGGGGAGGTGGGAGGTTGGTTATTTCTTTGGGAGGTGCTTTGTTGTTTTTTTTTTTTCCTGAGAATAGATAATACCAGAAGCAGCCAACAATGTAAAATAACTTTTAATGAGCAAGTGCCAATTGTTATCTGCCTCTCCTTCATCGGGAATTTACTTTCACATGCAAGTTTGCCACTTGGCTTTTTTGTTATTCTTCTGGATAGTCTTATTGCAATTCCAACTTTGAGGTTTGCTAGTTCTTGACTTCAGCATCATCTTTTCATAGTGACTGTTGCAAGTAAATGATGTGTTCAATGAAAGCCTGTTTTCTTGTACAGTTCTCAATTTGTCCCTTATTTTACAGAATGATTGCTTTTTTTGCCATTCTGCTTCTTTATTCTACATAGACCTACAGTATCTTTTATCCTCCTTTAACTCTTATGTGACCTAAATGATACTGATTTTTTTTAATCTTACAATTTTTATTTTTGCTACTACACTTCCTTATGCAATCATCTATTTTGGATAGAGCGGTAGTACTCATAAAGTATAGGTGAACTACAATATATGGAAGAGATTATATATTTCATATTCTTTGCCATTCCTAACATCATATTTATTTGGATGGTTAGGGGATTTTTTTTGCTTATTGATTTTGTCTGGCTCTGGCTGCAGCTGTTCACGGAGGGAGGGGATTCTGTTGCGCTGTGTACAGCAGTGCTCAGATTTTCTGCTCAATCTGTTACTCTGTATGGGGAGAGAAGAAAATGTAGTCGTTGTGTTTTAAATTTAGTAACTTCTAGTAATTTTGATGATTACTAAGATCCCTTTTCCGATTATAAATAAACGACATTGTTTAAAAATATTTTTGACTAGACTGAATTCTGTCCCAAAATTGGAACAGGCTGAGGAGAGTTTGGGAAAGAAATTATGGTCAAGTTTTTTGCATTCTTAACCGTAAATGGAAACAGAAGGGCATTGACTAACCAGAAGCTTTAATTTTATAGCTCATAGTAGTAATGGAAAACATTATTTACTAAAAACACTGTCAGATTTAGTTTGTCATGCTTTGGAGGTTCCTCTGGAGCTCTGTAGGTGGTTGAATCCTCGGGCAAACCCTCTGTCTGATCCTCCTTGGGCGGCCTGGGGAGCGCTGAAAGCTGTATGAGTAGGTGTCAGGTGTCCTCTGGTGTGAGCGAAAGGGGTAACCCAGCGTCATCGTCACTGGGAGAGTAAGGCCAAGCTAGCAGACACTTGACAATAACCGTGGGTTGTCGCAAAGCCAATTTCAAGTTATTGAAATCAAAGTCCGAGGAATTCAGTATCTTCCTTGTCCAAATTGCTAGGAAAAGGCTGAAAAGTTCGATGAAGTAGCAAGGTACTTAGTTGAGCTGAAGGAGAGTTTACCAGGAAAAAAGCCCAAATCTTGTCACTGCTTCTGAAACTGTCCTGAATCCATTTACTTCCATGGACTAAATTGGCTGTGCAGTTTATTTGCACTGCTTCTGAATCATCCTTTTTACGTAGTTTTGTCAAGATTTATGAATTGAGGAGAGGGATAGTGCGTGGCAGACAGGAAGGTCATTGAGATGAAGTTACTGATTTAGCTGAACATGACCAAACTAGTGGTTTGATGCTCTGGGACGTATCTTTGCCCTCCCGGAGACTGACAGTTTGCTCTCCTCTTTGTACTGTGTGGCAGCTCTCTCTGTGTGCATGTTACATGAGTCTTATGCCTCGGATGTGGAAATGGACCTCCTTCCAGTGTCTGACCATTAAACATGTTGTATGTGTTGAGGTGTCACTTCTGATCTCTCATCCTGGGGCAGAACACCTCTCCTATGAAGACAGGCTGAGAGGGTTGGGGTTGTTCAGGCTGGGGAAGAGAAGGCTCCAGGTAGACCTTATTGTGGCCTTTCAATATATAAAGGGGACTTAGAAGAAAGACAGAGAGTTTTTTTACCAAGGTCTGTAGTGACAGCACAGGGGGCAGTGGTTTTAAATTGAAAGAGAGTAGGTTTAGATTGGGCATAAGGAGTACGTTTTTTGCAATGAAGGTGATGAGGCACTGGAACAGGTTGCCTGAGAAATTGTGGATGTCGCATCTTTGGAAGTGTTCAGAGTCAGGTAGCACGGGGTTTTAAGCATCCTGATCTGATGAAAGATGTCTCTGCCCATGGCAGGGAGGTCAGACTAGATGATCTTTAAAGGTCCCTTTCAATCCAAACTGTTCCATGGTTCTATGATCCTGAAATAGACCTTTCTGGAAAATCTTTACAAAAAGGTACCAAAGTGTTTTACAGTGTTGGGAAATTATCGATAATTGTGGGTGTTAAAAGTTTGATGCTGTAAAGTCATGAACAGGAATGTTTCACCCATAACAAGATCTTGACTGTGTGTTGTGGTTTTGACTCTTTAATTTGTATGATGTAGATATTTGATGAATTTTTCCATTACTAATTTTCTCGAAAGCCAAGATTAAAGACCTTTTATGCACTACTTGCTACTTCTTTTATGAACTTGGAAACGTCCATAGTCTTGGAAGAGATTTCCAAACAGTAGGTGTGTTTGAAAAATCCTACTTCTCTATCTCAAATCAGGATGTAGGGCTGTATTATAGGTTAGCAGATATTCGTCTTCTTTCTGCTATTGATTTGTTAACTGTTTTCCGTCTTCAGCGTTAACCAGAAACAGAAACTTAAGGATTCACTGTTAACTTTTTTCTTTATTTAGTAGTAAGTGAGAAGCTCAGGAGCTTTTAGGCTTGTGTTTGTAACCATATGTGAAATATCCCTCTATAAAGTTATGAATTCCATTCTGGTGTATGAAAACCATTGATAGTTGTAACTTGTGTTCTGATTCACAACATTTCTCTCAGCACAGATGTGATATTTCATGGACAGGCAGGGGCAGAGAAGAGTTTCTGGCACAGCATGATATGGTCTGAACACAACAGCTTTTCCATGCAACTGTGACAGTCATTTTCTGCCAGCGAGCCCCCCCTGTGCAATTAGGCAGAAACCAACCATGGTTGTGAGCTGAGATTAATTTCTGCTCTGTGAACTGCATTGACAGGAGGGACCTTGACAGACTGGAGACGTGGGCCTGTGCAAACCTCATGAAGTTCAACAAGGCCAAGTGCAAGGTCCTGCACATGGCTCAGGACAATCCCAAGCACAAATACAGGCTGGTAGAGAATGGATTGGGAGAAGCCCTGGGGAGAAGGACTAGGAGGTGTTGGTTGATGAGAAGCTCAACATGAGCCGGCAATGTGCACTTGCAGTCCAGAAAGCCAACCGTATCCTGGGCTGCATCCAAAGAAGTGTGGCCAGCAGGTCGAGGCAGTTGACTCTGCCCCTCTACTCTCGTGAGACCCCACCTGCAGTAGTGCGTTCAGCTCTGGGGCCCCCAACATAAGAAGGACGTGGACCTGTTGGAGCAAGTCCAGAGGTCTCAAACATGATGCGAGGGCTGGAGCACCTCTCCTGTGAAGACAGGCTGAGAGACTTGGGATTGTTCAGCCTGGAGAAGAGAAGGCTCTGGGGAGACCTTCTAGCAGTCTTCCAGTACTTAAAGGGGGCCTACAGGAAAGCTGGAGAGGGACTTTTTACAAGGGCATGTAGTGATAGGACAAGGGGCAATGGCTTTAAACTGAAAGAGGGGCTATTTCGATTAGATCTAAGGAAGAAATTTTTCCCTCTGAGGGTGGTGAGGCACTGGAACAGGTTGCCCAGAGGCATTATGGATGCCCCATCCCTGGAAGTGTTCAAGGCCAGGATGAGGGTTTGAGCAACGTGGTGTAGTGAAGGATTTCCCTGCCCATGGCAGGGGATTGGAACTAGATGATCTTTGAGGCCCCTTCCAACCCAAACCATTCTATGCTTCTCTGATTCTGTGAAATACCTGGGGACTCCAGGAAGCTGTGTCTTGAGGTTTGGGTCTGAAACCACTGGACACCGCCAGAAATATGAGGTGAGAGCCTGTTCATTAGTGATGACAAGTAAGTTTTCTGCGAGAATCTACTTGCAAAAATAACTGTGGAGGTGCAGTTGCATTTCGTATTTAATGTCCTGATAATACTGCCATGGAAGGTAGGTATCCTTGGGAGCTCCATGGCTGTGGAGACCTCTTGTCCTCAGGGTACAGCGGGTGCTCAAATAGGGTCCAGGCTGTGGATGTGTAAGGTCTAGACAAAGGCATGGATACTGGTTTCTGCAAGTACTTTCTATCAGGTTTGGTGTATTCTCTAAGAGAAATCCTCTTCTTTCCACTCAGCAACCATGGTGTCAGCAGGGCAGAAAATGCTGTAGCTTGTGAGCATCAGACATGGTCCATCATTCTGCCCATGTTGCCTCTGTTAAGCCAATATTAGAAAACAGCATATTTATAACAGCATATTTATAACCTTTTAATGGAGTTGAGAGAAAGCACTTAGTACAGGTCAGACCATTGTATGTTTTGATTACCACTTGTTTTTTACACAACTTAATTAATTCCAGGGTGACATTATCCTGTTAAATTTTTTTTCTGAACGGCCTGATCTGCTCACAGTAATGTCAATAACTGATCTCTCACTGGCTCATATGGGTAAAAGTTAATGGCAACACGAGTAAAAGTATGTTTCCATGTTTGGTCATGAATTTTTAGTTTGCGTTTTTGAATAATTTTGTATGAAAAATAGCAGCATAACATTTATTATTTTACATATAACCTATTCCTACTTGTTTTAGTAGAAGGAACTTAGAAATAAAAATAAAAAATCATGACAGCGAACAAAGCCAAAGTAGTAATTCAACTAAAGGAAAGAAGAAATGTAGCAATTTAATGGAAATTTGTTTGCAATAGTATTTCCTATTTTTTCCCCTGGCTGCACGCAGTAAGGTGCATTTAGTCAATACAGTATTTTACTACCTACAAGATCCCTAAGTGCAGTGGAGAGATTCATCTGCTTTTACGTTACATGGCAGGAGCACTTTTGTACCAAAGTGTAATGCGGTAAGCAGGGAAACAAGGAATAATTCCTGGCTGTGACCAAAATTGGCTGCCCAGACTCACGGGGTAGCTCCATGGTCTTGGCGTATATAAAAGCTTAATTTACAAAACCTTAACATTTGGACCTGATGCTTTAGACCTTACATCTCCCCTTCCTCATCACAGACATAAAACACACTTGCCTTTATTTATCAGTGCTATGGGGAAAAAGGAGGAGGAACTAACTAGTTTGTTAGAAGTACAAGGCATTTAACCTCACTTTCTGTGTGTGCATGATGTGCTTTTAAGAAGTAATAGGGAATCATGATATAGAAGACCTTCTTGCTCCTCATCCGGGGTAGAAAACCTTCCTTAGGAGAACAGGCCAGTTAGGATCAGTGAGACCTATATTATCTCCTATTAAATATTAAGCTTTACTTACTTGAAGACCTAGAAGTTCTGTCACACGCCTAACATGGACAACATAATTTAAGCTTTCGTTTCAGTGGCTGACCCACTATGTGCCTGTGAAACATAATGACCCTTTCAGACAGATCTCCAGTGGTTGAATAGTGCTATTGCAAAGAGTCAGTCTTTATCCAAGTTTTTATTACTGCAGTTTTTTATTATTGCTGAGATTTGAAATGAAGAGCTGTGGACACTCGCTAATAGAAAACCATTGTGTTGTATTCTGTTGTTGTTCTGAATCGTATTTCCTGTGAAGGGGTTGAAATGTTATGGAAA
This sequence comes from Tauraco erythrolophus, assembly GCF_009769465.1. Lineage (NCBI taxonomy): Eukaryota > Metazoa > Chordata > Aves > Musophagiformes > Musophagidae > Tauraco > Tauraco erythrolophus. The sequence continues at coordinate 29,368,453 of NC_141468.1, read as the reverse complement.
TGATGACTAAGAACATTTGTTTTAAAATATATTATGCTGCATTCTTAGCCATGGATTTAAAAATAAATTGTCTACTGAGGAAAAAATGTTGGGCATGTTCCAGTTTCACAACAAAAAGTCAGGGGTGGTGTCACTGTGCTTGGGCTGAAAAGGAAGATTGCAAAGAGGTTGGGTGAAAGGCATTTCATGGAGAGCCAAAGGAGAAATCCAGCTGCACGTCTTGCATAAGGCAAAAACTTAAAAAGACTTTCTCAATATTTCTGAAAGTCAGTGCAGCTCTCTCTATATAATTGGAAAAGGGAAGTCAATAGATTAAGGTGGCAAGTTCATCTGAGCCGTAATTTGATATGTTCCATGTCAAGTTGCCCATGGAATGGGTTGCCCAGAGAAGTTGTAGATGCACCATCCCTGGAAGTGTTCAAGGCCAGGTTGGATGAGGCTTTGGGCAACCTGGTGTAGTGGAGGGTTTCCCTGCCTGTGGCAGGGGGGTTGGAACTAGATGATCTTCGTAGATCATACGAAAAATAGATCTACCACGTGCAGAGCACATGGCATAGTGATTTTGACAGCATTGGTCGTTGCTCCTTTCAGGGCTGTAATTTCTTTCTCTCTGTAATATGGGCTTTATTTCTTCCTCAATAAAAATCCAGTGGCAGTAGATAGGATGAATCTAAGATGTATATGAAGGTCTTATTGAAATGAAACAAGCTTTGAGTGGTGTTTTGGGCTTATGCACACCATGAAATGATGCAAGAAGCCGTGAGATGCCTTTGGGAAGTGGGTTGGGCTGGGCTGCGGGTGCTGGTGGCTGCATCTTGGGACATGGGTGCCCCACTTCACATTGCTGCCTTGCCTGGCCCTGGGTCAGTTGAACTGGCCAGAGCAAGGTCTGTTGGGTGGGGAAGAAGCTTTGATCGAAGCCTGACTCACGGTGATCCGAGGTGAATTAAAGTAGATTGAATGCATCTGCTCATCAAATAGGACCAAGTCTGGTATGTCTTATCCCAGGCCAGTGGTCTGTCCAGGGGCCTCTGAGAGGTCTTCCTTGTTCCTCCTGGCCTGCAAGCCTGTCTGGGCTTCCCTGACAAAGTGTTGTTGAAATTTATGCGCTTGCATGAGGTATGTTGATATAGTTGAAAGTGCTGCCAGCAGAAAAATCCCTCCTTGCTCTTCTAGGGAGACAGTGAATAGGAGGCTACTGAGAGATATTTATTAGAATTAGTCTTATAAACCTGTCATAGAGTAATTTATGCTTTCCTCTCCATGTAGGCTACAGCTTTCCTGCTGTAGGATTGTGAGAAAGCATAGAGGGTCCCGAACTGAAAGAAAAACAGAGTGGCTGTGAAATCGTGTTCTCATACAAATGCCGAGAAAGAATACTTGAAAAATATGTAGGAAGAAAAATAACAGTGACCATTAGAGATAAGAAGAAAAGTCTGACTCTTAAAAAGAAGTAAGCTTTGCCATATGTTAGAGAAACTGGAAAAAAAGAGCCCTGAAAAAATAATTGGAAGTATTAGGGTTTTTTTTCAACTGTGAAGCCTGCAGTGTTGTCTCCATGGCCGTCACCATGTTCTCCACTGACAGATCTGTGAAATTGTACAGGTTGAGAAAACAGTTCAAGTTCTTCAGTGTTTCTGTTTCTTTTTTCTTATTTCTTTTTTTTTAACTTTCTTTTTCCATTTTGGTTGTATAGATCCATAAGGCTCAGACACTTTCTTTTATCTAGTGCCTGGGGGTTTCTGACCTTTTTCAGTTTTCCCTTGAATTCACAGGTAAGGTCAAACTTGGTTGTTTGATCATCAGCCTTTTAAGATTTATTAAGATCTAGTCTCCGTTCTTCACTTGAGTTCATGTCACTGTGCTTGGCCATGTGATCAACACGTAAAATACCCGCCGTGCTGTAGTGCAGCCAAAAGAGCGTTGCTCCTCATCGCTCCAGCCAAGAGGTTGAAGCTTGGCTTCAGAGTTTGCTCATGGCTGAGGTTGGATGTTTTTTCTTCTGTCTGCTGGAATCCTGGGGACGTTACAATGCAATATTGTTCCTGGCGCAGAATGATGAATGTGATCCTTACTGTGGGAAAATTCCTCTGCCAGCCGTGCTGGTTCAGAGGAGGTTTATTGTTGATGCTCTCTTCGGTCACAGGATGTGGCTCATGCAGCCGTGACCGCACAGAGAGGGATGGATAATGCTCCCTGCTATGTTAGTTCGTAACCTTCCTCCCGTCTGCCATTCATCTCTTCTTGTGCTGCCACCCTAGTCTCTCCTGACTGTCTGTTGCTTCTCTGCAGCCTGTTTTGATTGCTTTGGCTTTTCAGCAGAGCCTGATTCTTCAAGTGCAGCTGCCCATTGCAATCCCATAAGGATTTTGTATAAAACATTGCTACAAAGGCAAGTGCATCCCTGTAGAAGTGAAAGCTTCAGCTGACCTGTAAAATAACCCTGGTAGTCGGGTTGCAATGCAGCAATCCGGTGATATTTCGCTTGGGTCCTTCACTATTTGCTGGAAAGTCTGTATTGCACTGCTGTGCCCACACTAGACGGTCTCTCACGTAGTGCTGTCATTAGCCTCTTATTTCTCTGACGTGGCTTCTGCTGTCCTTTGAATCCTGTGAAAGTGGGTTTTGATAAGAACAACTCATCGATAGTTTTTTTTAGTCCTTGCCAAAGCAAAATCAGGGATTTGGAAAAACTGGGGCAGTCAGGTCCGCTCCAGGGAAGTGGAGGTGGGCTCCAAGGCATGTGAGGAAGCTCACTATGCAAGTGATTTTTGGGGGGTTGGGGTGAGTGACTGTCGTTGATGGTAATCTCTGGACCCTCGCAGGGTGGGGGCTTGTCCCCCATTCCTTAAGTGGTCACTAGTTCCTTTTCTCAGTCAGAGGAAGACTGTGTCTGGACTAGAAACGAGTGAGCAACAGCAACACAAGGAGGAAGACTCCTCTGCAAGGCTCCAGTCATGTCTGTGTAAAGGGCAAGTGCTTGCCACACAGAAGAGCTAATATTTATTACTGCAGAAATGCATCTCTACTGTGTAGAGAGCACAGATTTGAAATTTGACAACCCAGCTCCTTCTGGCGGGGCCTGAAGCTTTTAAACAGAAATTGTACTGGAGCTTCTAGGTAACTATTACCCAGGATCAGGGTCTGGAGGTAGGGGAGGCACTGGGAGGCTCACTGCATGCTGCTGTCAGCGTTTTCCTATCAGTTGTGCAGGTTGTAGAAAGAAGTCTTGAGAGCTGTGGGATGGGAGACGAAGGAGAAATGGTTTCTCTTTTGAGTGTAGCAGCAATTAGGTGAGACACTGAAATGGCAAAAGCTTTCCTAAGATCCTGCTGACAGCTTAAAGACAGCAATAAATAAATGAATAGATAGATAAAAGAATGAGTGAAAGATGCGTGATGAGCTCTCCCTCTGCAGTGGGAATTCAGGGACTGCACTAGATCCACCTTTGTGGGACTGTGCTTCGTTTCCCTGACTGCCTTGTGCCTTGAGACCAACTCTTGTTGTTTGAGATGGAGTAGTGTGGTCCTACGTAAGCAGCACCTTTAAATCCAGAGAACCTTACATTTCTTTTCAATTCAATTTTGTTCAGAAATTACTTCAACCATCATTGAAATGAAAAAGCATGGTTTATATTTCCTGTAAGAACTGTACTTTTTTTAAAAGAAGAGCTTACACATGCAGTCTGTTGGTATCTAAAGGCTGTTTTATCCAATAGCTGAGTTCTGCCTCTTTGGAGAACAGCATGTGAGATCTGCTAGTCTGATATGTAGGGGTACAAAGGTGACCAAAGGCTGTATTTTTAGTGACTTTGATCGTGACCACAAGATTTGCTGCAGTAATAGCATCCCAGGTAACGAGAACCCTCCAGTCCCGCAGATCAGTAAAGATGGCAGAAATAGCCGTGAGTCAGCGGTGACTGTGCTCCATTGCACAGCTTTCTGGGGCTGGGCAGTTGGTCTTGCTCTGTGCTCTTCTGTGTGTTCTGCTCAGCCAGCTCCGTTCCCAGACCTGGTTCCCTGCACACTGCTGAGGAGAGCGAGTACCAAAAGGTGGGTTTAAGGAGCACGAGCTCGCATAGGTTCAGTGAGCACATGGCTGCTGAACAGGGAGTAGCGGTGCCGGGCCACAACCGTGTGCAACTGAAAGGGATCATAAACCAGCTCTAATAGAGCCTCCGAAGGCATGGGTTTGTGAATTTCTGGTGCTGGGAAATACAGAAATCCATAGCTGGCTGCTGCAAAAGCGGTTAAATTACACAGCAATATTGCCAGAAGAAGTACGGATTTCTTTGAGTGTGAAAGAAAATTAAACAACCCAGTTTCCAAATTCACCCTGAGCTAAAATGAAGCATCTTAAGAGGGTGAAAAATTTTGTTAATTATCAACAGTATAATTCATCTATCAATTAGAAGAGAAAAATACAGACTTGATGGAGAAGGTCATATTTTTCTTTCAGGTCAGTGATGCCTCACATCAGGGAAATTTGGAAACTCTCAATTGTTTCGCAACAAAGGCAAATAAGTAGATCAGTTCTGTGATTATTTTCAAGAAACAATTAAAAGGATTGTAACTTTCAAAAAATATACACCATTATTTGTTTCTGTACTACTGTCTAGCATACGTTCTGTGCATTATCCCAAAGTACATTATGGACATGTCCTTGATTTGGGAAGATACAAAACCAAAGGCTCTAATGAACTTTCCGTATCTGCAGAAACTTCAGAACTGCTTGACGCAATCTGTGTCATTGGGCTTGATGACATGGAAATGTTTAGTCATGTCTTCACAGCATGGTTTTTCCTTTAGGCTGCAATTGAAAGAGTTACTATTAGGTCTGCAAAACAGTCCGTTAATATTGAAATTTCTGTTTTTTTTAAAGATGCTGGAAGGTGGAAAGCGAAGACACACTTTCTGTGGCTTATAACTAGTATTTATTAATGTACTAAAATCTATTTATTATACACTCTGAAGCATAGCTGAATCTAATCATTAGTGTTACTGGGGACTTAATTTGGCAAAAGTCATGGATCGTTTGTTAAAGTTTTCACTACGAAATATTCCTTACAGACGTCTATGTTTATGCTTCAGTTGTTCTACATTGTTATACTTTTGGATCCAGGCTTCCTGCTCCTTAAAACTTGCTGACTTTATTATATGTCTTTTTACCTCAAATGCAGTGATGGACAAGATACTTTTCTTCCATGAATAAAGTTGAGCTGATTACAGAAGTCTGAAAAATATTCAACTGTTAAGGCTGAGTTTCAATTTGAGGTTAATTCCAACAGCACATGTAGAAAATGTGATTTTTTTATTTTAGAAAAAAAGAAGGAAAAAAAAGTTATATGCACATCCACTTTAAATGACATTGTTTAAATGAACTGTGCATGTTGTTGTCTCCTTATTTTTATCCAAGGGACCTCTGGCTGAAGTGGAAGGTATTTTTATCTGGAGATTGCAAGGAATGGTGGAGTCTGGGCCAAGAGGGGTGCAGCCTTGAGGTGGACTGGATGCACAGATTGCATTCCCAGTGGGGCCCAGTGACAGGACAAGAGACAACAGGCACACACTGAAACACAGGAAATTTTGTCTGAACAAGAGAAAACACTTTTTTACTTTGTGGGTGGTCAGACACTGGAGCAGATTGCCCAGAGAGGCTGTGGAGTCTTCATCCTTGGAGACATTCAAAACCCAGGTGGATGTGACCATGAGCGACCTGCTGCAGCTGGCCCTGCTTGAGCAGGGGGCTCAGACTAGATGATCCTCAAAGGTCCCGTCTACCCTGTGCTTCTGTGTGGTGATTTAGAAGAGGCTTAAAGCAGAGGATATGGAGCAAGGCAGAAAAGAGGAGCAAGGAACATTCTTTCCATGGGCCGGAGAAGAGGAGGGACCTGGCTGTGCACTGGGAAGGGCTGGGTGCTCCTCAAGAGGAGGGATGAACACTGCTAAAGCAGAGCTCTGGGTTGGGAAATGCAGGGCAGATATGGAGTGGTTCTGGGAAGAGGAGGGATGAGACCTGAGCTTGGCTGTGGCCAGGTACGTGGAACATGTAGCCACCTTGCTATACCCATTTCATCTCACTTGGATTTTGGCTTGATTGAAGATCTGTGGACATGAGTGCCTTGCTCTGTTTCAACTGTCCTCAGAGAGTGATTTACCACCTTGCTGTGACTTTTTGCAAGGGGTCTGTCCACTCTATCCATCACCTGGTCCTGTAGGTTTTTGTTTGACTTGGCTTTGCTTCATGTTTACTGCTGGAGACATAGTAGCCTTGTCTGTTATAAACTAGTGAAGCACTCTGTTTTAAATAGGCAGTATTAGTAACAACAGAAAACAAGAATAATGAAAAAAAAAACCCAGATTTTAAAGAAAATAAATGCTTTAACTGCAGCTTGCTAATTAAGACATTACCCCTTCAGGAAGCTCCTGCCCTGGAGACCTCTCCTGGCTCTGTACCGTAGTGCATGTAAATTTACTGCACTTTGCAGCAGAGCTGAACTACGACTGTGGCTATTGCAAGTAAAATATTCCAGTTCCCTTTTGGCTTCCGTGGTAAACGTGCACCGTGTGCCCGTCCACTGCCTGCGTCAGCGCGGGCGCTTATCAAAGGACACGTAGGGCACGTTTCAACAAGTGGTTTTAAAATCCTGTATGTTATTTCTGAGCAAAAGAAAAGTGATTGGCATTTCTTTAAGTGACTGTTATCTAACTAGCTGTATTTAAATTGATGTTAATTCAAGCTAGTAAAGGGCATTGAAAAGTCAGTGAAGGATTAGTTTGCTGACGAAATACAAATTCAGGTATGTTTTGCTTTCATTTGCATCTGTAATGCAGGGCTGAAGTTGAACCGAGTGGACTATTTTTTTTGTTGAATATATTCTGTAAAATAATTGCTCCGGTAAGAAGCAATTGTTGTGTACAATGAAAGCGTCTTAACTCTCTCTGCACAGACATGAGAATGGTATTTGGAATAAGGAGCACGTTGAGCATGTGATTTAGACATAGTGGGACTTTCCACTGAGATCTTTCCCCTGGGACCTGACACTTCATGCCAGGGGCAACTGTATGTTCATAGTTGGACACTTGATATCACATACGCTTTTCTTATTAAAGTACTTAACCCTTTGCTTTTCCCTACTTGTAATGTGTTGTACCAATTTCAGTCAAACAAACAATTAGCAACAAGAAAAGTAATGAAGCCTGAAAGCCTGTTTTTACCAGTTTCTAAAGAGATGCGAGGGTTGAGAGCAGGGAAGGTGCCATACGGGACAGCGGTCATCCAGGACACTGTTTCCAGTGATGTTTGGTTTGAACTGGAGAAAGGCACAATAGTCTGTGCCATTTATTTTAGAACATGTTTTCTTGAGAATTTTAGTTAAAAAAAAAGTGAAACTGTTTGCACAAGGTATATTTCCTATGCTGTTTGACTGAAGTTTAAAGGACCCATGAGCCTTTGTCCTCGGGGTGCCCATGGGGTTCCTGCGGCATGGCCGTGGTGGTGTGGAGCCAGCCTTAATCAACCGAATGCAGGAGGTGAGTCACTCCTTGTGCTTGAGGTGGTGTTTTGGCCAACCACCAAACCATCCTCCATGAAGGGTAAGTGGTGTCAAACACTACTTGCCTGTAGTGTAAACAGGGCCGGAGGCTAAAGTGGGTAAATGACATTGACTGACAACAAATAGAGCTGAGCGGAGCCCGTAGCCATCTGAAGGCTGATGGGTTTCATGAAGCATCAAGGAGGGGTGCTCAGAGGCCACCTGCCTGCCCGGCAGGCTGAGCAAAGCTGTGTGCACCTGCTCTACTACAAGCTGAAGCTCTTCAGTCTGGTTTGACAACTGATGACATGGCGTTAAGTAAACCAATGAGTTATGTCAAAAGGGCCACAAACCCTTCCACTTGAAGAAAGGAATATGTCTCCGTGCTTGAATTTGTTAGGAGGAGGAGTGTCTCTGATGGCAGGGAAGACTTGCTCTTTGGTGAAGTGACGCCTACTGATTTTATCCGCTTTGCATATCTGCAAACTCTGTTCTTGGCATGATGGCATCTAGGCTGATGTTGATAAACTGTGTGTGCCATCTAGTACTGGACACAAGCCCTTCAATCTTTCATGATACTGAAGCCAGAGAAGTGGCACAGTGCTTTCAGGTATTGAGATACTTTTAAATCACTGGTGTAATGGAGATTTATGCATCTGCAGGAGAGAAAAGGGCTTCTCTCTCAGCTAAACACCTGGTCTTTGGGTGACTTGGTCATGCTGAAGCCTGGGACCTGTTCAAGGGGAACTTGTGCCCATAGCAGAGGTCACAGTTCAAGGTAGGTTTGGAGTGCAGGGATCTGCTTTTCTTTCCTTGAAGTATGGGAGTCCTGACCTCAGCATAGCCTTCTCTTTTTCCTGCACTTCCCTAAAAAGTCCCAGACACACAGGAGACACTTCTGTGCCTATTCAAATGTCTGTGTTTTCGCTGCTCAAGCCTGACTCTGGTTTTACTCTCTCTGTAGTCAGTGGAGAGAAATACACGCTGCTGGGGTTGACACCTGCTGAACCAACAACAAATATATTCAGAAAATCCAAGCTCTCTAACCATGCTGACGAGGGCTTTCCTGGGATGGATGCTATGGAGGTTGGGAGCTGCAACTTCCATGTCTCCATCCTCTCCTCGCGCTGCTGGGATACAACAGCTCTGTGAGTACCACCACCCACCTCTCCAGGGGAGAGGACAGGAAGGGGAGTACAAGCACCCTGGCCCTGGGCAGCATGCTCTGCTCAGGGAGACCCACAACTAGTATCAAGTTTCTGAGAAACTCGAATACTGTTAATGTCTGGTCATGTAATTGCCATTAAGTTGCCGTGGCACTTATTATCATGGCCATCTGGAGTAACAGTTCTGCTGCGGTGTTCATACATTGACCATCACCAGGCAGAAGACGTAAGCTGTAGTTACTGAGGTTTCTTTGTGTTTTGGCAGCACGGTGGTTTGCTGTGAGCGGAACCCTGTGAACCAGTATGTGCCTTGAGCTCCTAGTAAAGGTCTGCTGTACATCCTAAGTTGAGGTTTCACATGGAGTTGGACATGGGAGTCTCTACAGTTTTCTTTGTGACTCGTGCCTGATGGGAAGGATGTTTGTGCAGTTGAATCTGCTGTGAGAAGGGCAGATGCCACCACCCTTTCCAATCTTACGTTCTTCTACCTGCATAGTTAAGCCTTCTGTTACCATGACTAAATGCCTGCAGTTTTCTCCAGTGCTGTGTTTAGGAAAACATTTCCAAGATGTCTGCAAGTTTAAGAGTCGTCTTCTCCTGAAAGGCAATGGGACTATGTTTAAGTGCTTTGGTGGAGGATTCCTCTTCGGCATACGTTTGTTCCTCAGGCTGGCCTTTATCCAGATAAGCCTTTTTTTAAATTTGGAGAATGTTGCAGTTCCAGAAGAGGTTTTACTCTTCTGCTGTTGAGTGTTCAGCAAATGAGACTGTTGTGTCCAGGCTTGCTGCCTGAAGCCTGCAGCCTGAGCCTCACCGGCGGACGTCTTTGCCTGCAGCAACCTAACACCGATCAAGCTGCAGTTTAGAAGGGCCTCTTGCTTGGATTGTTTTCTCGACTCTTAGAAGCTCTTCTTTCTCAAGAAAAGTTGTGATAATCATGTTATCCAAATATTTACTAAATTTTGCAGTTAATTTTTTTTATTCTGGGAGAGAAATACTACATCTCTAGTCTCCTGGGCTGGGTTCGCGTGGAAGCTGCGCTAATTTGGGTTGAAAGGTAAGATGGGTTCCTGAGTTACTAAGCAGGGACACACAGAGCATGTTCGTGTGGACAGCTAAATTCCTTGGATACCTTCTTACACGGTTTTGTGGGTATTGTCTCGTGGGCTTAGAAGTCCTGCTTAATTTTTCCTGTATGTACAATGAAATAATTGCTATTTATAATGCCATATTTAACGTTCTTACTATGTTTACTCAGACTGAGAAGTAATTTAAATTTGATACTCTTCTCTCAAAATCAAACTTACTCTTAACAGTGCAGTTTTGGCATTAGATCAGGCATTATTAATGTGGATCATAATGCAATGTTGACAGTGTTTAGTACTGTTCTAAATCTCTCTGATTTATTTTTTTGTGCATATAAATTGGATGTTTGTGTTTTTTTTTCTGGGACACACATGTTCCCTCGGATGCCAGTTTGCATGCAGTTTATGATGAATTGGCCTTAATCCTCATCTGTGGTCCCTCAGAGTTGCATAAAAAATTACGATAGTTTGCTTATAATCTGTTTTTTAATTTGTTATCCGCCTCTGTTCGCTCTAACATTTGAGGCTTTCGTGTGTACCTTATGTGCAATCATGTGGCATAGATCCTTGGAAATGACCCTGATATTAGGATACAGAAAAAACAAACCAAACTATTTCAGGTATTTCCCTCAGTGAAGAAAAGTCACACTTTTTTCTACTTCTAATATTTTATTCTTTTAAAAATGCATTCAAATAGGTAGTTATTTAAATTTTAATTAATTTAAAACCACTGTGCTGATTGGTTGCTTCCTTTGTTTTTGAGTTTTCCTTGGATCATATCAAATGGTAGTGTGTTCTGCTGGTACATTTTCCAGACACAGTAGTGGCCCCATTTCATCATGCAGTTTCATGCGTTTGGGACAAAAACTGCTCCCAGAATTTAACGAAGCCATTACACAAGCTCTGTTGAGCCATGGGGCTTGATGTTATTGAAAAAGTAACACGTTTAATTTGGATTTGATATGTCATTTGCACACAGTGAGTAGATTTTCACACTGTGTAGGTAGCTGTCTTAGACATTTGTGGATAAACAGTTTTATGTTTAAAATGAAACCAACCAAACTGAAAACCAAACCAACAAAACCACAACGCAAAAGAGGTGAATCATCATCCTAATCTTTTGACAGTACTGTACAGAAGGTGAGCTATACTGTGCCACTTATAATATCGCCTTATTTTCCAGTCTCATGCTGAATATTAGAAGGGAAGTGGTTGTTGAAAGATTTATTCTGTATCATCAGTTGTAGGGAATGCAGATATCTTTCTGTTCTGCTGCTCCCTGTTACTAAACCCTGAGTATTCAAGTGGAGTCCACGGGCTACTACTGGAGGAGAAGTAGATACTGTACCGCTTAGTATCTCAAGGCTCTGTCACCTACAGAAGTTCCTGGTTCCTATGGGAAGACAGGAGCCCAAGATTTGGGGTTTGTTCAAGATCATGAGGCTAAAGAGCCTGAAGAGAGCTAGACACTTGTCTGGGATAAACAATCTCAGCCTTACCCTAGAATTACGTGCTTAAGCTAAGCTAATCCTTTCTTATTTTCTTTCTTGTATGCAATATTCTTTACATTTAGCTTTCTGTGTGTAATACTCTACCATTTGACAGCTGCTGGAGCTTCATGTCCAATAGATGTGTCCCAGAAGGGTGGCCTGGGAGAGCCAGAACACACAGAACTTCCTCTGTTACTTTCTGAGCAGCTCCTCGGAGCTGCCTCTCACTGCCCGTAGTGAATGGCTTGCAGTGGTCATCTACAGAGGAGTGCTGATGCCAAGATCGTTGTTAAAATTGAAGTTGAAAGACATTGCAGTAATGTAATGATCGGCTATTGCGGTTCATTGCATCTCTTTTTAAAATAGCAGTCTGTCTTTTGAACTTCATCTCTCAAATGAGGACCAATGTAGACATAAAAAGTTTTTTTGGTGGCAAAATTAAGTACTTGTTCTTCATTCTTTCTTATCTTCTATGTACATGTGTTCATGTGTATGTTTACTCAAAAAACTTAATGTTTTAGATGTTAATTGGCTCAAAATGCTGCAGAAGAAGATTTTTTACATGAAACGGGGTTGCATAAATGCAATATGGACTACACAGAAATATTGGAAAAATCAGTACAAGAGCAAATAATAATAAAAAGAAAAAACATCCCTGCAATCAGTAAATCAGTCTGGTCTAAAATCCTCTTTGTATTTGAACAGGACAAAGACCTTGACATTTTTTTCTGCTGGCAGACTCTTTCTGTTCTGTGCCAGCGCAGTGAGGGAACAGCGAGTTGCAAATAGGGAATGCAGGTGGAAAACCTTGAACAGAAGGTGATAAGAGTAGGCTACGAGGACAACACTGGGGACTTGCAGACAGCTCAGATGTTCAGGGATATTTTCCACCTTCTGGCTGGCCGATCCCTTTACCTGCATGTCTGGGCTGCCTGGCATGGTCCTGGCTCTGCCACCTGCCTCGTGCCATGGGCTGCTCTTCTCCCCTCCGCCCAGCCTGGCTCCTAGTGAGAACGTGCTGGCATTTTCTTAAATGAAGCACTTCGGACATTTCCTTCCAGTGGGACATGCCTTTAGTTGCGCTTCTTGCTCTGATTGCCATGTAAGCCAAGATACAGACCCCAGGGAACCCTTCCTGGGGGACCCCTGCCCCACTGCCCGCTCTCCTGCCGGGAAGCACTGGTCCTTTCTCCCAGCCGCTGTGCTCCCTCATCCCACAGCCACCGCTCCCAAGGTGCTGATTCTGAGAGAGCGTCATCATTTAGTGAGGGAGGTGGGAGCCTGTTTGGAAAAATACGCCCCCGGATGGATAACTGTCCACACTTCTGCGTTGGGGACTCAGCATTGCAGCATCGGTGCAGGCGGTTCGGTTTGGCTGTTTGGAGGTTGGTTTGTATCTGAATTACATGATCCTGTGAAATGACAAGCTGAAGGTGTACCATCACGGTAGAGTCTCCATGGTGTGGTTGTGATGTCAACTTTTTTTCGCCAGAAACATTTATTAAAGTTAATTAAGAGTCAGTGAAGTTAGGCACAGGAAGGCCAGAGAAAGTATAAAGCCAAGGAGCTGTAGCTCAGTGATACGTGGTGCTATTTGGCTTTGTTCTTCTCTAGAGCCTGAAAAAACACCTTTTTCTTGGTGTCATGTCAATCAGTAATTGGTGTGGCAGTTGTTGCAGAGCTTACAAAAGCTACAGAAGCTGGAGGTTGTCACAGCATGGGTGTCTGGGGGTCTCACTCGGTTTTTAGGAGTGAGCTAATGTTCCTAGAGACAAAATAAAATCCTTTCGGGAGCTGCTGAATAGTGTGGATTAGCTACACAGTCTCTCAGAGATTTCCAGTAGCACCTTAAATGCATTAAAATTTTTAATGCCTTAAAAAACTTCCAGTGCCCTTACAGAACAGGGAACTTGGAAAGTAAAATCTATCTAACTTAATTTTTTATTAATGAAGATGATCATCCTCTACTTTCCCTGTAGAGGGAAACTGTTCCCCTTCTCCGGGGGGAGACAGGTGAGACTTCCCCTGTGGAAGGGAGCTGCTCGGGGCAGTAGGACAGGAGAACCTCACAGATGGGATGGGTTCATTTCTCATTCCCAGATTTTTCTCCTGTGGAAAAGAAGGTTAAGATCAAAATGACATGTTTCTCTAGTGACAAGAGAGAATAAAGATTTCTAGTTTAGTGGATCAGCATAAGGCACGTGTACAAATCTACCTCATCTTACAGTCTCCTGCTTGCACTGTTTTTCTTCAGAGAAATTACTCAAAAGCAGAAATTTACATCTGTATAAAAATTTAACATTTCATTATCCAGCTTCTTTTTGTTAAAACTCAAACTATGCTTTAGGCTTTAGACACACGTCCTTACAAAACAAAGTAGAATGTGTGTATTATTTTTCTGTGGTAATAAATTGAGGAATAAAGAATATCTGCTCAACATTAGCAATGGTTGAGGAGCACATCCATTTCGCTGGAAGATGTGAATGTATAGCAGAGAGCTTTGACTAGCAAATCTATTTCCTGCTTTAAATATTTCGTACTGGCTTGTGGAGAAATGTATGGAAGTTACATTGTAAATTAATCTAACGCCTGAAAAATGTCTTGTGCCCATTGTAAGCGAATCACAGCAATGGTAACACTTGCAGGAGATTTCGTTTGATGTTCTCTGTACACTAATTTACATTATCTTCACCGCTGTGTAGGAGAAGAAACTTTCTTGTAGGAAGAGATTAAATGCATTAACCCTTATTTGCAGAATAAACCAACAGCAAAGCTCAGGGTAGGAAACAGAAATTCATAATTCTGCTAGCCAGCTGGCCTAACTATAACATTATGGTCTTACAAGAGCAGTAGATCAGAAACAGATTTTAACACTTTCTCTAAGTCGTTTTATGAAGTGTTTTAGGGAGACTTGAAAGAATTTCAGAGAAAGTCTTTCAGTGGCCTGTCAAGAGTCACCTTCCCCACAAGGCAAAGCACTGACCTGGCAAAACTAATGCTAATGAAACAGATGATTATGAAATCCTTCCACAGATACTGCATGGGTTGTTTAGCCTTTTCGACTGGGTATGTGCGTCAGTGTAATGAGAACTTGGCAGAGGGCCTGGGCTCCGTGACACCTTCAAGGATGTCATTGGAAAGCCCTGAGGTTTTGCATCTTCCCTGGAAACAATGCTGTGGGAAGTTCTGATCGTCAGAGCAAAGCTTATTCTCCAGCCATTGCACATGAACACTTGGGTTTTTGTTCCAGAGATTTGTGTTTAAAGATGCTAGGAGGCTTACTGGTACATAATAGACACGTTTCCTTTGTGAATTTGCCTCAGTCGCTGGAAAACCAAGCCAGAATACTTGCTTTGCTCCCCGCACAGCAGCTTCTTGTCAAGCTGTTATGACTGAAGGAGGTGTTACCGGCTCTAAATAGTCAAAATAATTATTTCAGTTTTGGGAACAGCAAAAACTATGGTCCTTGTCAGAGGGTTTGTGCCACTGTCATTGTAGAATTATGGTCAAAACCAGTTTGGATGTGTCTTCCTGGTGCTGAGCACCCATGCACATGACTGCAAATATTTGTTACAATTGAATGGTCAGGCCATTAATGCAGGTGCCTAAGTACAGACTTGAGGACATCTGGTTAGTCATTGCCTAAGGGTTGATTTGAGTCACCATGCACCCATGTCCTGCCTGCCAATGGAGTGAATAAAAGTTGTGTGTTAGAGAGCGTGTTGTGAGATGTCTCACCCCAGGGTATGGCCTCTCCATGGCTTTCTTCCAGAGATGAAATACAGTTAAATGCTCCCAAAAGCCTGCTGGTCTTAAGTATTCTCATGGTGTGTGCAGAACACAAAGAGACTGTTCAACATGTGGGGTGGAAAGCAGGCAAACAGTTGAAGATCATTTTGGGCCAACAGAGGCTACTAGGAGAGGAGCTCGATGTGGCTTGTGGGTACCCCCTGCCCCTGGCACCAGGACAGGAGGACAAGGAGGTCGAGTTCTGTTACAACCTCTTGGTCTCTCTCCTTCCGTGTAGCACCTGTGCGCCAGAGTTGTAGAGGGTCCATACAGACTTTGTTGGGCATGCACGTTGTATGAGCTTGGGACCGCATTCCCCCTCCTCAGGAGCAGAGGGATTGGCATGGCAGTGGATGGCTGTGGCTCCAACCCGTACGTTGCTTTCCAGCCTGCTCTTAGGGCAGTGGTGGCCCCAGCCAACACCTGCTTGGTTCCCTAATTATAGAAGCATATTTTGATCCTCCAATGGCAGGTCTTGCCAGCCTTCAGTGTTACTTGTTTTTCCAGCCTGCTGCTCGAGGTGGCATTGTGTGTTCTGCAAACAGCACAAACCCCCATAGCGCACAGAGCAGAAGGAGTGTTTGGGAACAGTTAACCCACAAAAGCTCAGAATTGGGGGCAGGTGGTTGTTTTTCTTTAAGTGCTTCACTTACTGGCCTTGCATCTATCTCATTTCTCCTCAACCACCAGCAGCGCTTTTCAGTCTTTGCCATCTTTGGAGCTGAATGTACTTGTTCAGTGAGACTGACAAAAAACATTCTCGGTTTTGCTCCCACCGGACAGCCGTTCCTATGGGTGGCCCCCAATGTCTGGTAGCTTCCGACCATCAGCTTACTGCTTGGCTGCTCTCACCAGCACAAGCCAGGCAAATTTCTTTTGTCTGCAGAAAAATCAGAAGGAGCCAGTTTAGGGCTTTGTTTCTACGTTTAAACGTTTTTAAATTACTAAGCATCTGAAAAAAAAATAAGCTCGATGCACTCAGAAATGCACTAGATCTAGATCTAGATGGTTTAGAAGAATAAAGAAGAAATAAGGAAAATATTTCTTTGGTTGCTAGGATGCCTTTTTATCACTGAGATCAGTGTGGTTTGGGGTTTTTCTTTAGATGTGTGACTTATTTATTATGGTTAGAGCATTGCTACAGTGTATTCTGACAATAGGCTTAAGTAAATGAGACAGTTGGCCAGCGCTTCGCTGGGAAAATTAGGGCTGAAACATAGATTGGCCCAGGATTTTAATTTTTCTTCGAAGGAAAAATAATGAAGAGAGTTAGTGATAGAAGTTCATGGTTATTCTTTATTGAAAATGCCGTAAGTGGCATTTACTAGGACGTTTGTCCTTGATATTTATTCTGTTTGCACAGAAACACTTTGCATCTTGTGCAGCCGAGAAAAGGAGTGGGAATTCAAGGCAGATATTTTCCTGCTGGCGTTACAGTGCCGGGTGGAGGTTTTGTCGTTACGGAGGGAAATATATGTCTGGTTCTTTGTCTTCTGCTTTTTGTGACAAAGGAATTCCCATTTGAATTGCTCTGCTCCGTTCAAGCCCCGTCCGAGCCTCTGGGTTAGCAGCAGTCAGTCTTTGCAGTGTCCTGACGTCATCCAGTGTATGCATAAGCTCTGCTATTGTCTTACGGAGAGCAGGGGCTGGGGATTGCAGTGTCTGGTGGCTGCTACCTATTTATGCCGGCCGGTATCACGGGAGGGACGCCGGCCTGCCCTTATCTCTTGGATTTAAACCAGAAGCTCCTGCTTT
This sequence comes from Tauraco erythrolophus, assembly GCF_009769465.1. Taxonomy (NCBI): domain Eukaryota; kingdom Metazoa; phylum Chordata; class Aves; order Musophagiformes; family Musophagidae; genus Tauraco; species Tauraco erythrolophus. Next base: position 29,351,634 of record NC_141468.1, on the reverse strand, counting down.
TTGCTTTCTGGAGAAGGACCTTTGCTGCGGTTGCGAGGAAAAGCTGTCTGTGGTGTGGAGCAGAGGAGGGGAGAGGAGAGGAGAAGCTGGCAGCTTGGATAGCCTGGACTGCATTGTCTGGCTTCATGACCCCTGCTGTGTAGCAGTCTCATCCCTGCTCTCATACACTCCCTCTGTCTTCCACTCTTTTTTCTTCTTCCCTTATTAAAATAGCAGCATCTGGGGCCAGCCATGTTTGGCACTGAATCTTCATGTAAGTAAATGCATCTCACTTAATATCCTTTTTCTGTTGAGAATAGGGTTTGTTTTGTCCTCGCTGTGCCCACCGAGCTTGCATTCCCTTCGCTGTAGGTTGTTGGCTAAAAGCTGCAGTCCTTGCCTCTTTATGAAGGGACGAAAGATGCCGGCAGGGAAGCATCTACCTCCTAACTGCGGGTGCATCCTTGATTCCAGCAGCGAGGCAGCATCGGGCTGTCAGTGCTGCCGGATTTGGGCCGCTGGAAGATGGGGAGAAAAAGGCAGTTTTGCTTGAATGTGTTAATTGATAAGATCACATCTGTCAATGATCGGGAGTTGCAAATGCAGGAATTAATGCGCTGCTCAGATGATACGTTTGGGGACTGGGAATGCTGCAGCGTTAGATGGGTGAGAGCTTGGGGAGAGTGATTTAGTCAGCAGGAAAAGACTATCTATCTCTTTTGCTTGATTTTATTTCTGGGAAAAAGGAGGCTTGCATGGGATCCCTCCTGTAACTGGAGAATATGAAATTAAGTTAGGTGGAATTCTAAATATGAGGTGAAAAATACAAACTAATGGGATCATTTATTTGTTTCTTCCGAATCTTTGTGCTGAAAAATCAGATGACTGAGGCGGTCGTCTGCTGTATAATAGCGGTGCAGATGCATGTCATTGAAAGCAAGCCAGTTTTGCTTCAGTGGGAACAACAATTACCTACCTGGCAAATCTGGCCACGGAGGAAGGCTGGGGGTTTATGTAGAAATAATGTTGCTGGTGACAGTGCGGGTGTGTGGAGACCAGTCTGATCCAGTCATTATCGGGTGACTGAAAAACAGAAAACAGTCGATTTACACTGTATTTTGTGCATAAATAGTACTGTGTGTTGAAAACGTGTCTCATTTGAATATGAAGCAATGGCTTTTTTAGAGCATTATAATGTGCACCGTGATGTGATATCTCAGTGCTATAAAGCTGGGACCTGTTCTGCGGCTCAGCTCTTCCTGAGAAGTGGTAAGAGCATCAGGATGCCTCATAATCGCGTCCTCCTGGCTGTCAAACCCCCTTGCTCCCAAAGGGTTAACCAGTGCTGTTGCCTGGCTCTGGCAGCTCCCCTCCTCCTCTGCCACAACACCTGGTCAAGGTCAGGCAGCATAAAAACAAAATCTGCCTTTAGGTTTCTTTTGTTTGGGGACTCATTTTTCACGCATGGTTGTAAACATGTTTGCAGCTCTGGGTCAGCGGAGCATGAGCAGAGATGCCAAGTGTTGTAGCTGCATCTGTTTGTTTATTCCCCGGCAGGTCTGTAAGCCCCAGCCTGTGGGTCTGTGGGGTCTGCCTCTGCAGAACACACCTTAATGTGCTTTGAGATAAAAATCAGTGGTGTGCCTGCCCTCTTGCAGAAAGCACGTACTGCATACTCAGAAAGTCAAATTATTCAGCCTTGTTCATTTTCATGATCCTCTCTTGTTTAGTAAGATGCGTTCATTGATGGCTTTTTTGTGACATCATTTTTTTTTTTTTGACTAAAGTTGCTGGGTTGTACCACTAGCAGCTGTGGCTGCTTTTGTTTCCATGGTTCTGACAATGTAGAAAAGAGCGACGGGAGCTTCCGTAACAGCCGCTACCTGTTTCCCAGAAGGGTCTAGCGGCGTTATTTCCCTTTAAAAAAGCACTGAAATGCAACGTGGCTAGTTGCCATCCAAGCAGAGGCTTGGTCCATTAAAGACCAAGGCAGTGTGATGGCCTCACCTTTGTTCAGACCCCCTCCTCTGCACCTCTGCCCAGGCCTGGACTTTGTACCCAAGGGGCTACCTGGGACACTGGAGGTCCTCTTCAGGGTGACCAGCTGTCTTGTTGCCTGCTGCCGCCGGGTGCTGGCCCACGGGAGGGGAGCGGGGTTACCAGTGCTGCTGCCGCACGCCTGCCCTTGCGTAACCAGCCTTGTCTGCGCCGCTGCTGCTGGGGGAGCCGCGGGTTTGCTTTCAAAGAAAGGAAATTGTATCAAAATTAATTCAATCAAAATGCAGCCACAGCTAGGGGTTTTCGGTCTTCTTCTCCTGTCTTCTTCATATTTCAAATGACAACAGTGCGACTAGTCGTTGATGTTTCTGTCCAGCTAGAGCATAAAACAAATAAAATAAAACAAATTAATAAGATTCAGCATCATCTGGTCCTTGAAAACGTGACAGAAACCATTTCTGCTGCTGTTTACGCTTAGTATTTAGGCTTTTATTTCTCTTTTCTCTGATTGAAAAAAAAAACCAAGAAAAATGATCAGAAGCAAATCCTGGTTTAGAACCTTTTATTCTGTCACTTGGTATCCAAATATTTTAAATGTCAAGTCAACTCTCACTCGGCAATCTTGTTGGTGGTTTTTTTTTTTGCTTTTAACAGCAGTCAGAAGGGCAATAAAAGATAGTCCAAGGGCCATTGTAGAAACACAGTCATCTGCTTATCGCCTCCTGGATGCAGGGAAAGACAAACAGCAGGCGACGCCGGCCCGTGAAGGGGGATAAGGCAGCAGGCGACGCACAGCCAGCTGCTGACGCTGCGGCGCGTGATGAGCGAGGAGGGAGCGCGCGAAGCAAAAACCCCCATGAAGCGCCGGTAGGAAGGCCTGCCCTGTGCCAGGGTGGCTGCCGTACGGTCATGCTCAGTGTTTTCCATCAGTCACGTGTCCTTTTTATAATCCCCACGAGAAACGTACGTGCCAGAGACCCTTCATCTGCGGTGCTTTTGTGCTGATCCACTTGTAGCCGTGCCACCAAGCTGGTGTTGGGGGGCTGTATGGTGGTGGGGGAGAAGCTCTCCAGGCCACGCCACCTCTCTGGCTGACCTGATGGATTTATCTGCTCGTGATAATCATTTGACGTTCTGTAGGGGGTAAATAAAACTTGGTTTGATGAAGCATCGGGTTGAGAGTGAGGTCTTTTTTAAGGTGAAATGATACTGCGGTGCTGCACCGAAGCAGGGAAGCGGTGGGGCTCTGAACGAGTGATGAGCTGGTCTCCATGAGAAGGACACCCTCGGTCCAGGGAGAAGAGATAACCCCGAGCCTGGGTGAAACAATTGGCAAACATCCTTCATCTGACTTGTAATACTTGCAGTTGCCGGCCAACCGGAGAGACAACACAGGCACAAGTTAAGCCGAAATGTGAGGTCAGGCGCAGTCAGTGGGCTCAGCAATACTGGAGGGGTCAGGGCGACGTGAGTTCACCAGATCTCTCTGTGTGATGAGAAAAGCGGGGCAGGGTGCAGTTTGGAGCCTGGAAAGTGAGCAAAGAGGTGCTCAGAGAGCCGTTTTGTGCGTGCCTTGAGAGTGTGCCCCGGGTGTGCTTCGGATACCCCGGGCAGAGTCACGTGGTAGGACACCGCTGCGGGGAGGGAGCCACACGCGCACGTGTACGCTGCTCGCCCCAGCACTGTTGAAGGGACCCAGATGCCTGCTGTGACAGTCTGAGGTGGTGTTCTCAGCACTGCTGTGTTTGTTCATGCCAGGGTATTTTTTAACTTAGCAGCTACACTAAACTGTGAGAGTTGTATCAGAGGTGGTCTTCCAGCCTCAGCTGTTCAGGGAGATGTTCATGGTAGTCCCTGTCTGGTAGATCAGCAGCTGCGCTCTGGAAAGCAGAAAGACTCTGGATCAAAGGACAGCTGACCAAAGGGCAGGAGAAACGCAAAACCAAAGGGCAAATGAAGGTTTCCTCCATCCCGAGGCCAATCCTGGCAGGCTGTTCTCCACAGAGAGGCTGGGGGAATGCTGTGGAGAAGAGGAAACCCTGCCCACTTCAGTGTGCCAGGCAAAGCTGCTGTGCTTGTCCCAGGCTCACTGTACAGTGTTTTGCTCTGTCTGTTCTGAAAGTGCTTTTGTTCCTGGGCATTTCTGCAGGTAGTCGTTTTTGAGCAGGTTGGGTCCTCAGGCTAGTTCATGGGGTGATTAGGTGAACAGCAGCACAACGTAGGGTGGAACATGGCCATTTAAACTTTGGTGGGATGGCAGCATTGGCAAGAGTGGGCTCCACTGAACCAGGAAATGACCAAAATGCTCCTTTCTTGAGACTAAATAGCCCACTGCCATCCTGAATTGCCAAGACCAGTAGTAACAGTAAGTACTCCGTAATAGTAAGTAATCGGATGAGAGCCACAATTTCACAATGATGCTACACTGGTTTCTCAGGCAACTGAACATCAAAGAGAGGTTACAGGAATGTACCAGAAGCTGTAACTTTAAACCAATATATGGGGCTGGTGGGGTTCCTGCTGTTCCCAGTAGGGTCAGGATTGTTGAACAAATTGCAGAACCAGGTCAAAGAGAGGCTTGGCTACAGCAGCGTCAAATGCCAGAGTAAACCTGGATTATGAAAGGGATTGAGATTGCAGGAGCTGTAATGAACTTGACAGATTCAGCATTGAAACTTCAAGATATTTGAAGGGAAAAATACAGTCCCACCTTCTACTTTACAGTAGATTTTTAGGATTTTCTGAGTGCTGTTGTTTTTTTTTTCATATCATGAACATGAGATAAGAGGGTTCTGCAGTTTCTGTGAACTCCTTTGGCTGAATTGCTTTGTTAGATGCCTGAGGTGCTGTCTCCAAGGGTTTGGCTGTATGTGTGCTCAGGAGGACAGGAGTTTGAAGCTCAGCTCTCCTTCTCAGGAAGCACCAAGGGCAGCTTGAGTTCGCTGTGTTAATCTGTTTTCAAGCAGGCAGCTGTTTGGAAGGCTGAAGTGCACCTGCCCTTACTTCCTCCCCAAAGAAAAAGTGACTGGAGACATCTCGCAGGCTAGATTTGACTTAGCATTTGACAGTCTTAGGCATTTTGGCTCTTGCAGCCCTGGGTCACCTTTCCTGCCTCTTTGGTTTAGAGGTTGCAAGGATCTGATGTACAGTTACTGAATACAATTCCAGTCTGTGGTGCAGTTGTGTTCACACATGAACTTCTGGAATGGGGAAGAAATTTCAGTGAGCAGGCAGTGAATAGGGTAACCTCTTTTTTTCGGTTTGTCAAATTGCAGTTTGTTCTTGCCATAGCTAAAAGCATAAAGTATAATTAGTGGAGGGGCTGTGATTGGTCAAACGTGACAAAAGATCTTTCTGATTTGAGGCAAAAATCATAGAATAATTTAGGTTGAAGGGACCAGCCCCTCAAAGCCTCCCTCAAAGCAGGACTGACACCCAAGTTAGAGCCGGTGGAAGATACCATCTCAATCCGTGTGTTTGTGAAATGATACGAGATCAAAACAAACTTCAACTTTGACCGGTTTCATTTACAGGACCAGAAATAGGGATGAATCTTTATGCCTAAGGATGACTGAAAGATTATTAGAGTCCCTTTGAGCTGTGTGACCGAGATAGGGAGTGCAGTACATGCAATGAGGAGTCTGTCATATTATTTGAGCTGGGGTAGAAGCAGTAGAGTTTCGTGAAATTTGGGGGTAATTAATGGGTATGCCCAGCAAAAAACTTACTCACAGAACAATGTAAGTTATCTCTTTTCGTCTTAGCTACAATACCTTGCTTGATCCGTGAAGCACCAGGAAAAGGTCTGTACAGCACTATGAAAAGAGCACATGGGATTCAGGGAGATAGAGTATTCCAGGTTTCAAGATTAATGGTTATCTTTCCTGTTTGGTGAAAATGCTGATGTAACATCACTGTTTAGACCCTTTCATACGAAGGTAACTATCTATAATGAGAGATTACAGAATTTCAGAAATGCCATTGTGTTCCCTATTGTAAAGCATCAGATGCTGAGGCTCTATAATAGAGAAATAAGCCATACAACTACAGAGAAAAAAAATTGCTACCCAGACTCTGGTATAGCTCAGTGGAAAATCGGCTGACTTTGCTGTGTTTGATCAAGGTGAAGCTTATGCTGAGAGATCAACTTAAGATCCTCAGAAAGCGGGAGTACAAGTGAACCCATATTCTACGTAGACCAAGAAATGTGCCATTGCTTCCTAGCATTAGATGGAAAGTATTTTAGGAGTTCTTAGGGCTCTCTGTGGTTTTAATTTTAAATGGCATCTTGAGGTATATCAAGTGTTTTCATCAGTACATGAGAAGTAAAAGAGGAATTCTTCTGAGACTACAAGGCAGTGATACAAAATTGTCTGATATGTTTGACCTCTTTTGAGAAATCTAGTAGCTGGGAAGATATTTCTTCGGTGCAGTGAAATGAAAGATGCTGAGGTGACCCTCAGAGCATGCTAGGTTGGGTTTCAGCCTAAAACAGGAGCCTAAGGTGAAAATGGTAGAAAGTTGGTGAGCTTTTCAGAGAAAGTATTTAGCTGTAGTGGGGACTTTCCATGTTTGTACTGCCCTTATATTGCTCTGTAAAGGTTTGACTGGACAGGGAAGAAGGATGAGAGAGCAGTGGGAATAAGCTCTGGAAGAATGTGCCTTGTACTCAAAAGTTCCATAGCCTAAGAAGCCATGAGGAGGTTTTGAACATGCCAGCTGAAAGTTTAGCCATCTCCCTTGGCTTCTCTTGTTTAACATGCCATTCATTAGCTGAGTGATTTTGCAATCTACAGCGATGGTACGATTTCATATATGTCATCACTGCGGCAAATGCTGACTTACATTTTACCACTAGATAATAAGTCTTGGAAAGCTGTTGTGAATTTGAATTTCCTGCTGGATTCGACTGGATGTGGAAGTACCCATCTTGTGGTGCATCAAGGAGTTTTAAGAGGATATGGTCTTGACGTTGATGAGTTGTGGTTGTGCAACTATAGCAAAAGGAAAATGTACTCAATTACATACTTTAAAAGTTCCTGGATGGGATTAGAAAAAAAGAGATCAGATATTTTTCACTTTATGTTGTTGTTGTATTTTTTTAAAGTAGTAAGGGATCGTATGATGAAGACACCACTTGAAACCAATCTATGAGGGGAACAGCATATATTACAGCTCCATGGAGCTCAGAAAATGGTAGCTGACTCCACTTGTAAGATCTCTGCTACAAGAAATAGAGAAACTGCTGTAAGAAGAGAGCATCCCAAGCAGAACCTGAACTACATAAATCGCTGGCTTACCGATACTTATAACAGGAGTCACACTGACTCTGAACTGACTTAGCACAAGGGAAATACTGCTGTTCACAAATATTAAAAAAAAAAAAAAGTATCATAATTAGCAATACTGAAAGATGCTAAAAAGGTGTATTTAACATTCAGGAAAAGAGCTGAATGTGGAAAATATTAGCACCACTAACCTTTTTTCCTGTCAGCTGCATTCATTACTGGCATTAATAAGGTATCTAAGACTGTTGCAGTGGTAGTAAATTGTGCCACTGTATTTGCATAGAGGTAATAACCAGTCACTCAAAGCGTCCATGTGCTGCTAAAATACTCTCAAGCTTTAATTTAGATTACCAAAGAGAATACAGTAGATCAGAAACATCAAATTAGCTGGTAAAGAAACGTGTCAAGTTGTGTGTGAAGATTCCATGCTGTGCTTTGTCATCCACAAGGACATGAGCCCAAACAGTCCAACTAAAAAGCCCTGGAAATTCTATAAGCAGTGAGTAGAGGCAAAGGTCTGCTAGAGGGTTAACTGAGCCAGGGGAGTGTTCCTGTAACTCAGTAAGTATCTCAGCCTGGTTATTCTCTGTGTCCTTTGCTGCTTTCGTGGTCCACGGTGATAACTCCAGATAAGCTGTTATTATTATGTGCAGAGCGAAGAGGGTGATAATTGGACTATCTGTGCAGATGGATGGAGAAAAGCTCAGAATGGTGGAAAAGAGCAACCAGATAAAAAGCAGCAGGATCTGAGCTGTGTCACATTCAAAGTGGAAGTTCCTCCAAGAAACTACCCAAGTGTGAGAGGCCTAATGCAGGTTGTATGGGAGGATACGGTGTCATAGAATCATAGAATGGTTAGAGTTGGAAGGGACCTCAAAGATCATCTAGTTCCAACCCCCCTGTCCTTTGTGACAAGGCAGAGGACAGGCTCTTGTGGCAGTACAGGCAGGAGCAGATTCCTCTATGGCTGCTGACCTGCTAGTGGTGTCTTTCTGAGGCTTCAGCTGAAATGTTATGATAGCCCAAGTAGATGGCACCGAGATGAAGGATTTCTCAAGTGCATTAAGTAAGACATAGTATTTCCTCTTTAACATCATTTTACACATGCTATAATGGGACTACTGGGTGTTGCCCCAGCCCATAGGCATACAACAGCTTCAATGACCAAGAGGTTAAGTTTCCTGCCCAGGATAATTTAGCGCTGGTGGTCTGTCACGGCAGAGAGAGGACGCAGAAAGAACAGGCGTTCAAAGGCCTTTACACAGGACCTTTCTAGAGTTATCTTCATAGATATGAATATTTTCACGACTGGAGTTCTCGCTATGCTGGGATACACCTCCACACCACAGGAGGTGGCATTGCTGCGAGCATCGCGCGTTACGGCCGGCAGTGACCCGTCTGGATGCAGAGACGTTAGCTTGGTCGCTCTGGGGCATCGCATGGATGCTAATGACTTCGAGTCTGCGGGTCTTGGCTGCGTGTCAGAGGGGAATGAAGCTGTAGATTGAAAACCAGTGCCCCGTACTGCAGGAGTTCAGTCAACTACGTGCCTGGCATTTAGTTAGGTTATGTCTTGTTTGTGCATCTATAGTGACATTTGATCAGTTCTTCCATAAAATATAGATAAACACTCACACAAATTATGCAAGAAGCCAAGAAGAAAAGACTTGTGGTTGGACTTGCCATCCTTAGTAGTATCCCCTTAAAGACAGAGGCTTCCCCGAGGGAACAAAGTGATGTGGCTCTCTCATCTAGAATGTGGGCACAGCTGCTGTTGCTGCGGAGCGAGGCGCTGCGGACAGCAGCTGCTGCCTGCAGTCTGGCAGTAAGTACACTGTGTCTGCATTTCCAGTTACTCTCCTTTAGTTCACTGGTTTGTATGTACTCCAAATGTGGTTTTGTTTACAGTAGGAAGAAAGAAGTGTCTTTATGCCATTGAACAATCTAACCATGGGCAAAGGAGTTAAAAAAACCTCCCAGTTTTTATTTATATATGTATTGTGTGTATATATTTTTTAACTTTAACAGCTGTTGTGAGTTAAAACTATAACTGCTTTGTTTTTACTAGGATTGTAAAACAGACCAGTTGACCAAATTTAAAGCAGTTTTTTCCGAGTGAAGAAAGAGCCTGAAGCTGTCTCCTGTATAGTGGAGATGCTGATGTGAAGCTGTGGTCTTACTGTGGTCCAGGAACTAGCAATTCAGTACCATGGCAGCTACTAACTCTTGTTGTTCCCCTGTGCAGGGAACCCAAAAGTTTATATACATCTGGAAATCCATGTACCCTCTCTTCTCCAGAAGCACTACAGACAGATGGAAGAGAGTGGAGGTATATCACGGGCGGCATGGGCACGCTTGCATTGCAGCTGACTCATATGCTGCTTTTTGTATAGGTAAGGGAGGATTACGCTGCCAAGTTGGCTTCCAGAAACTGAAATTTCATCTCTGAAAAGCAGCTGCTGGAGGTTACTGATTGCTTTGTTGTTTTGTTGTTTTTTTTTTTAAATAGGTTAAAATCTGGCTGTTAGTCCTGGTTTTGTTTCCAAGTTCAGTCTAGCAATACTTTTCAAAGGGAAAGATGTGCAACTATTAACTGTTAAACTCGAATCATAGTCATTGGGCCATGTTTCTGCTTTCAAGCATCCAAACTCACAGAACTGCTCTGATGAAATAATTTTGAAGAAGCAAATGAGGATGGCCAGTCAAATAATAGCAAAAGTTATCAGTAGATATAGTCAGAATGAAATCGAATCAAAATAAACTTGTGATCAGCAATATGAAGCACTGAACTATGAAATAATTGATGAATGAAATAATCATGATATGACAAGAAATATTTTAGAACATTTTAAAAAATCACCTTGTTTTCCAACATTTCATTTGCTTTCATTCTTTGTAAGAAGAATGGTGCACTAGCTATGAGCAGAAGTACAGGTAACTTTTTTCTTTATAAAGTTACTTTTTCCAGGGCCTCATACGTGAGCTCAAGGCAAAACATGGCCTTCATGGACCCAGGTTTTATCTGATTGCCTCTGTGCAAGTGGTTTCACACCAGCTACTGCAGGATGCTAATGTCCGAAAATAAGCCAAGAACAGCAGTTGACTTATGGTAGGAGTCACTGCAACAGAGTTTGAGTATTGGCCATTTGCAGCTGATTACCTTTTCTTTGGGAACAGCATGGCAAGGTGGTTTCAAGCAATGAAAGACTTGTCCTGAATAGATATTGAAAGCCTTTTTGGTGGGATCTTAAGAGCTTAGGCTGATTGATAAGATCAATCTTTTCTGTGATTTATATTCTCAGAAATAGTACATGATCTCTTACAAAGTTTGTTGGTGTGTTAAATAAAAGTGTGATTTTTTTTTTTTTTAAGAAGGTTAATTAAGCTGGGACAAAAAACCTACACAGATTCTCAGTTAGGACTACATTGAGTTAATAAGGTTTAAGATTAATTGAAATAAACTTTCTTAGCTGAAGTAGGAATGTCCACGAACTATACTGCTTCAAAATGTGGGTGCAGGCAAGTCAAAGTACTTTAATGTAATATTCATGTAAAAATGTCGATATGGTTTATTATTTCTGTTTTTAATGTCTTTCAAAACACTTGTAGTTTTCAGAAACTCAAAATGAAATATCTGCTTGTTTGCTGTGCTCTCAGATTTCTTAACAAGCATGAATGACCTTTGATAAAGGGTTTGAAGTTCACATCTGCTGAAGATGAACTACGGTTTCTAAGCATAACAAATGAATAACTTTGTTTTCTTTGATCTTGCTGCCATGCAGTCGGCCCTTTGGTGATGCTTCTGCAAAGCTTATCATATATGTTTGGAGGATGCCGAGAAAATGGATACTAGGTAGTGTTAATTGCCCTACCCATAGATATGGCCATGCTTCCCTAAGATGCTTGCTTATAGGAAGGCTTAGAGACATTTCTATTGATCCACGATGGTGGAACAGCAACAATTCTGAGAGCACGAGGTGAGAAGGGCCAGCCACCTTAAATTTATGAGTGCATTATCTGTAATAGCTCAGCACCTAAGCCATTGTCCAAGATGGTATAAAAGTTAGTCTTTACAATGAACAGCCTACTGTTGATGTTCTGTTCTTGATCTAAATACTAAACTTGAGCTGGTTTTAAAGCTTTTGAAATTCTGACAAAAGCAGAAATTGAGCACAAAATATATTTTGCAAGCTGTTGCAAAATCAAGTATAGGCTAGATGGCTGATCTGTGGAGGCTGAAATAAGCTGATGAATAAGAACAGTTGGAAATCTGAAGAACAGTTGGAAACCTGAAGGAGGAGGTCAGATCATCTTCATTCTTGAGCAACAAGAAAATTGAGGAGGTATGATGAGCTAGAAGAGAGATGGAAGTCTGCAACATAGAAGATCCTGGAATAGTAAATTCTCGAATTGTGGGGATTTGGGAAGTGTGAGAGCTAAAATCTCATATGCTGAATAGGCAGCCAGACTATGTATGGGTAAGAGAGGAGGGAAGATGAGAGAAGCAGTAGGAGAGGCAGAAGAGGTTTGATGGTGGAATGCTTAATCCTGCCCACCTTTCCTTCATGAAAACCTGCTTCCATTCCAATGAAGAAATCAAGAGACATCCTTAAGATGAAAAAGGGAAATAATGGAAAATGCTGAAAATGTTACTCAAGTGCTTTTAGTAAATGAGGCCATTTTAGAAATTAAAATCAAGACATCAGTCTCCCTTTATTCCAATACCTAGATGAGAAGGTGGATAGTAGATAATTTGCTGTACTAAATGTTATCACTTGGTCCTTGACTGCTGTGTGAACAAGAGTTTATCATGTTGTGGAGGCAGACCCCCTGCTCCTGCATGGAGTGGGAAAACAGGGCAGTGTCTCTAGGGCTGGGGTGGCGAAGCTGCGACAACCAAGGTGATCCAGGGTTGAGGAGGTTGATACACACCCCACTTTATTTCCAAATCTTTTCAGAGTTTGGAGTGGAGGCAGGCGCCTTTTTCCTTCCCTCACTTCCCGATGGCTGCTTTTGTGGTTTTCTCTAGGTCTGTCAATCCCGACTGTACCCTGTTTTACTGAAAGCACCAATTAAGTAGCCGAGCATTTGCTCTTCCTCCCAGATGGTTCCCTCTTCAATGCGGGGAGCAATCTGTGCTGTAACAAAACGGGCAGGAGCCCAAGCTGTAATCTTGGACACGGATCGGTGCAGCCTGCCATTGGAAACTGAATTAATAGTGGGATCTGAGTTAACGGTGTAGTTAGCAGGAAAGAGCAGGACCAGGGCAAGGTGGGAGGCGGGGAAAGGAGAAACCGCCTGGTGCTGTTTTGTTTGAGCCCGGCTTGCTCCTAATCCTGCTCGCCATTCAGCCCTCATGGTAGCAATAAGCCCGAGTACCAGCTGTGCCTTCCCATGGGCTGCCGTGTTATTTTCAGCTCCTGTGAAAATGAGGCATTTCCATTTAATTTGCATCTTTTTTCGCCTTCTCTTTCTCTAATGAACAAGTGAGTACACCAAGTGCATTTATGCCCTCCTTAAGTGATGCCTCCCCTCCTTTCAGCTGCATCTACTGTAAGATTCCTTTCAGTCCAGTGCATGCTTTAGATCTAGCATCTTGTAGTTCAGAGAAAATAACTGAAAGTCTCTGCTTATTGATGAGATCTCCTGCAGCTTCCAGCTGCTCCATGGCCACTTTTGTTCAGAACTCGGATATCTGAGCATAGGCTGATTCACCCATTCAGCATCACCAGTATGGCCCCACGGAGATTTTCCTGCTGGATAGTTTTCCCTTTACTCTGAAAAATTTTGTATTTTCAGAATATATGTTGGGAACTTACTGGAAGAGCTACCTTGATTTTCCTCCCTATTTTTCAGAACTCTAAAGATGACAGTGGAGAAAATTGCTGAACATGCCACAGTTTCCTGCGCTATATGATCACTTCCAGCAGTCAGTGTTTCAGGTTCTCCCTGGAAGCTTAGTCTGTACAGTCCTCACCTGTAAAAAGCCTGATGCTCTCCTTCCTGTTACAGCCTGTATAGCATGCCAGATAGGTTGCCTGAGCATAAAAAAGTGCACTGAATTAATTAATTAGATCTGAAAAAGGCCATTTCTCAGTCTGTGGTGGACAGATCAGGTGTAGAGAGCTTGTTCTGCTACAGAGAGGGCTTAGCTAGGTCTCTGGCGTGAGCAAGTCAAAGTGTCCAAAGTATAGGTAGCCAAAAGATACGTATGTATTTTCAGTTAACAGATAGGCATTGAGTGTTTTGAAAGTGGATATCTGTTTTGAAGCTAAAAGACTTATTCTTTTTTCGATAGCATTCCTGAAACTGTAAGAAAGAGAAGTAAGACGAAAACAAGCCTGTCCTCCTGGAGAAGGGGAGCAAACAGACATCTAGAGAAAATAGTTATTGTTATCTATGACATGGCCTTCAGTTATTTGGCTTGGGGTGGTCTTGCATATTTTTATCTTGAACCTGTCGCTTTTTTTTTGTTGCTAGTGACTGACTGCCAGTGCTGCGGGCCGTTTGGCTGATCAGGCTCAATGTGATGCGCAGTGTATCTCGGACACCGGAGTCACTCATTTTGTCCACTACAAACACATCTGGCTGATCTTCAGGCTCCAGCCCTTACTATGGCCACTCTGTGTGGTCTGTGTCATTATAGTACGTGACATTTTCTTGGAAATTGTTTGGTGGATTATTTTGTTAAGCACCTAGTTTTGAGAGGAGGCTTTTCATCAAGTCCTGTTAGGTAGTTAAGTTTTCTGCTTGGTGGGACTTGATGGTCTCCGAGTGGACTGATGAGGGTTGTCTCTAACAGGTAAGGAAGAGAATTTGGCTTTTCAGCTATGTAGTGGTTCAACCTCAGCCAAAACTAAGCACCACACAGCCTGTCACTCACTCCCCCGCCTCGATGGGATGAGGAGCAGAAGCGGGAAAAAACAACATGGGAAACCTCACCTGGACATGGACAGGATTGACTGTTTGGGCCAGCAGTTCTGGCTGTGTTCCTTCCCATCTTCTTGTGCACCTGGTAGAACATGGGAAGCTGAAAGTCCTTGACTGCTTAGCAACAACTAGAAACGTCAGTGTGGTATCAGTATTGTTCTCATACTAAATCCAAAAACATAGCACTATATGAGCTACTAAGAAGAAAATTAGCTCTATCCCAGCCGAAACCAGGGCAAGCTACAGCTTCACTCCTGGAAGCACTTTCACCCCAGTACATCTCTGCACAATGTGACGTTTCTTCCAAGTCACTAATTTCATCTGCTTCGAGCAAGATTTAAAAATAGCAGCAAGTGCCTGTGGTGAGTGGCAGGTAGCTGCCATGCTTGCAGAGCAGCACTTGCTTGAAGCAATGGCAGAATTTTATGTTGTAGTTATTTATACCCTTATTTTTGTCTGCTCTGGTTGCATTTGTGGCAGTTACTGGGTGCAAGAATAAGAGCAGGTGTGTGTTTATGTAATAAACAAGCTGTACGTTACCTTTTCACGTTACATCCTCCATATAGCACATCCAGTGCTTCAGGGAGAAGGCTAGCTGTCAGTTGTGGGTTTGGGGGTTTCTGCTGTCAACTTTCATGTTGGGATAGAAAGAGAGGAACTGAGTCAAGTCTGTGAAATGTAGTAAATTTGGAACTGAAAACAGTGACTTTAAATGTAGTAATTTCCCAGGCAAAGACATTTTAGTCATATTCCAATCAAATTTTAGAGCTGATCAGCCAGTGGATGTTCCCATTGCTGAATTCTACTTTGATTCTTAGTATAATTTCAGATTTAAGAAAAACAGTGGTTTTGTCATTAATTTGATCCTATTATTTGAAGTAAATTAGTGAATTACAAAAATCAGTTTCAAAATTGGCTGATTGTTTTAAATAATTACTTTTTAACAATTCTTTTTAATTGCTTAATATTTCGGCTGGGCATTAATATAAAATCAGTCTAGGTTGAGGTACTGCTTATACACTTAGATTATAGTTTCTCATCACACCTTAACTTTTGTTCTATTACCATTAGGCAGAATCCTGGAATACGTCAATGTCAGAGAGCTGAGCTAGGGAAAAAGACATATCTTCTGAATAAAGGTAGTCAGGTGCCTCCTGAACTGCCACTAATGAGATAACAAACATCTATCAAAACATTCAGGTAATTACGTCTTCTCCTGTGGGCTAGTAGTGCTGAGGTTGACCAGCTAGATTTGTCCTTGAAATAACATCGCAGGTGTCGATGGCCCAGGCTGGGGTCATTTTGCCCCACTTACCTGTATGACCTATAGGCTTGTTTTGTTGGTATATTGTCCTTCTGCAGCAGCAGGATGCTCTGAGATAGGGACCTGGCTACATGGAGTCTTGAAGTGTTATCCTTTAGTGTCTTCTGTCGTTTGCCCTAACAACATCTTTCTTCGGGCTTGAGCATTGCATTTACAAGATGATTCTCTTGGGTGAGGGTCTTCAATATCTGCTTGTGTTCATAAGGAATACTACATTTTTAGTCTTTGAGAGTGATTTAAGATGTGCTCCCAAAGGTATACACTGTATTTGTACGTTTATATAGATGCTTTTTGATAGTGATACTAACCCATTTTTATTGGTGAGTGATGCAGCTGCAGAATGCAAGACAGGAAGGGGTCATTTGGGGCTCAGATCAGTTGCCTAAATGGGGCATCTAGAGCCATTTCAGATGCCCTAGGACATACTTCACCTGCCCTCCAGCTGCTGCTCCCTGGGGATATTCTGTCTGTGCCTTGTGTTAGTGTGGTATCAGCTACCCTGGGCATCTCAAACAGCTTTGGATGCACGTGCTTAGACAACCAAATCAAGCTCTTTGTCATCAGGGGTTGTCATTTATGTAATCCTAAAAAGATCCGGTCATGTTAAGTAATGTGGGGATCTCAGATTCCTGAGTAACTTGCAGGGGTTTTGGGTTTTTTTGTTTTGTTTTGTTTTGAGCAGTAGAGAGTAGAAGTCACAATGATGATGATAAACTTGGACTCTGGCAAGGCCCACGTGTCAGCTGTTGCCCTGATTAACACTGGCTGCTCAGCAGCACGGGCTCGGGGCTCGGGGAACATGCTGTACTCAAATTATCTGGCTTAGAAATGCCCTCCACTTGCCATTTGCAAGCAGGGACAGACAGAAGACAAACATTTCTTCCCATAAATATGGGACTTGTTATAGCTTAGTTGCTTGGCAATCCACTTGACTGTAAAATAAGCAGACTGTTAAGCAATGCTACTGGTTTCCTTCCTTCTATGGCTTTGCGGGATAATCTGTGATCTTTGTACCGTTACAGCCTTTGCAGCCATCTGTTTAACTGCGGTGGGAGATACGTGCTGCTGCCACGGGTCTGTCTGTGGGGGAGAGACAGGCACTGTGTTTTCAGGTGTTCCTCCTGTTGTTTTTTTTCTGTATGACACTGCATTTCTATTTCTACCCCTTCCCTTTCTCCTTTTAAGCTTTTGGCAGCATCTGTTGCTGCTATCTATAATTACGCTTGGTACTGGGAGAAGGGGAGGCACTGAGCGCAGCAACTGCCTGTGCCTTCCCTGTAGATATTC
This sequence comes from Tauraco erythrolophus, assembly GCF_009769465.1. Taxonomy (NCBI): domain Eukaryota; kingdom Metazoa; phylum Chordata; class Aves; order Musophagiformes; family Musophagidae; genus Tauraco; species Tauraco erythrolophus. The sequence goes on along the minus strand of NC_141468.1, from coordinate 29,334,828 downwards.
AAAGTCATTATTAATGTAATGTAATGACACTTCTAGATTCCTTCATCATTTATTTCCCCTGATCCAAAACAAATTCTTCTCTCTCAACTCTGTATGGACTAAACTGTAACTCTACCTCCTCCCTTGATGGGGAAAAACAGAACCAGCTAGTGTCAGGAAGAAACAGCAGTTTCCATATTAGATTATATTTATATAACCTATAAATATAAATATATTTTTATACATTAAATTATATTTATATTTATTTATGTGGCTATCCTGTAATTGGAGTAGTGTCATCCACAAAACCTTGATAAATCCCTGAAAGATCCAAGTGTATGTTTGATCCCAAGTAGATAGCTGTACATCCTGCGCTCAAAATAATAATGGTGGTTGTTAATAATTATTAATAGATATTACTACTGGTAATAGTTCTAAATCATACTAATAAAATACAAATAAAAGATTCGAGATTGTGAGCAAGGTTTGCCTCAGGGCCGTTGGAAGAAAGCTCTTTTGAAAATCTGAGTTTATATTTGTAGATGTTACTTCAGATTCTGGCATACTTCAGTATGATATGCCCTTTTCCTACTGTTCAATATAGTTAGTGAGCAGACCATAATAATTTAACCAATAGCTGTAAGGAAAAGGACTAGAATAGAAAGGACAATTACAGTGTGTGGCTAACTATAGGATAAAGAATGGCAGGCTCGATTGGTGCAAATTCACAGTACATTCGTATATATTTGACATATAGAGTTGAAAACTTGTTTTAATCTTATTCTTTTCATATCATGTCATTTTACTTTCCCAGCCAATGGGCCCTGAAACGTAATTAGTCACCGCAGGAAGTACTAAATGAAAGAGCATTCAAATATGGGAATTAGTACAACTGTGGTTAGCTAATGACTGCAATACACTCGGTAAGCAAGACATGCAAATTTGAGTGGGGCAACATCTTGAAATCTCTGTGGTAGTAGTAGGGAAAAACCCCAGCTCATCATTCTTTCGTCCTCAGCCTGCTGATGTGTACACACAGAAATCCAGGCCAGCTGTAGGCTGATGTTCTGGTCCAGCAGCGTGTGGGAGCAGGCTGCTGGAGTTGCACTTTGGGACAGAAAGCTTGTCCTGGTTTTAGCTGGGACAGAGTTAGCTCTTCTTTTTAGCAGCTAGAAGAGCTCCGTGTTTTGGTTTTACTCAGAGGCTCGCTCTGAGAAGAATGTTGACAGCAAGCTGATGTTTGTAGTTGGCACTGAGGTCTCAAGGACTTCTCAGCTTGCTGTGTTCTTGCCAATGTGCAGGAGCAGAACAGGATAAGGGGGGAGCATGGCCAGGACAAGGGGTCCACGACTCTCCTTACAATTTGTACTTGGACTTAAGACTGAGGGCCAAACTGGCCAATTAGTATTCCATATCACGCAGCGTCATGCCCAGTATAAAAGTGAGGGTCAGCCAGACAGAAGGGCTTTTGCGCTTTGGCTCTTTCGCTGCTTTTGCTCCTTTGCACTTGCTGCGCTTTTGCTCTATTGCCTTTTTTTTTCTCTCTCTCCCAGTACTCCCACTCTCGGAGTACTATCTCTCTCTCTCTTCCCCTCTTTATTTCGGGGCCTCATGTTCGTCCGGGATTGCAGCTTTGGGACGAGACGGGCTGCGGATAAGAGGAGGTGGTGAGCATCTACACTGTGTATTAAATCATCTGTATTAAATTGTTCTTATCTCAACCCATGGATTTCCCATTTCTCCTTTAATTCTCTCCCTCTTTCCTGGGGGCGGGGGAGGGCGAGTGACCGGCTGTGTGTAGGGTTCGGTTGCTGGAGTGGCCTAACCCACGACAAAGCTGGAGAGTCTTGAAGGTGTAGATCAGGGTGGGAGTTCTGAACGGCAAGGCAAAGCACCTTTTCAGGTCTTAAGCCAGGTTTGTCAAACCAGCAGTAAGATAGACTCTAATTAACTCTGTTAAATACGAAATCCATATAATTCACACACATGCATATATTGTATATGTATTGCATACATTAAGCTTACATAGAAAATTAGCGTCATTTCTACTTGCTTCGATGTATTGCCCTTTAATACCAGAAACAAATTTACTGTCAAAAAAAGAGGGAAAATACAGGCATGCTCATTGTCTACACATATAAAATGCACAGAGGGAGTACTACATTAAACAGAATTATAGATACCACTTTTCAAAGAAACACGACTTTAATGGAATCTGTCATATGCCAATTGTACAAACATGCTTTGATGCCTTTAAAATGATAGATCGTTATTTTTCCAGAGGGGAAAAGCATATACAGAACACAAATTCTCATTACGCCTGAGAAGACTGAAAGTTTTTAACATTTCAAATAAATATGGATGTGACATTTTATCTGAGTTCTTTTATGATTTTGAGTACAGGCCTCATTAGATTCAGCTGCTACTTACAGCATTCGGCATACAGTAGTATATTTAGCTCCAAAAAGCTGAAGATAGGAATTCAGTATAAAGGTTGAGGGACAAGCTGAGTCAGCAGGGGGTTTTGTCACTGAATAAATGGAGCTAAGGTTTTCCTGTGAAGAACATGTCTACATTGTGCAGTGGAGAGAACTTCAAGTGAGCTAGTGGAGTAATACCAAAGCAATATTGTTCTTCAACACTGTACGCCAGCTAATTAGTCTGTCAGGCTGTTTAATAGAGCTTTACTGCTGTCTTGGGTGAAAATCAACATCTTCACATGGCATTGTCCTGCGACACCACATGGGGTTTCTGAAGCAGTAAGCAGTCATTCAGGGTGCTCTGTAACAGACCTTGCTCTAGCATTTAGATATTCTCTCCATCTTTTACAGTGTCAAGTTTGTTCAGATCCAAAATTTGATGGATTTTGTTGTTGTTAGGGAGGTTATGTGATGATAGTTGGATTTTGGCTTTTCCCTTTCTACCACTAAATGTTCTACCATGAGCAAAACCCCCTGCTTTTCTTCTAAATCAACTCTCTGATGTTTTTTTAACCTGGTTTTATTGGGCACTTTATCTAACACCTTCCAAAGGATCCTACTGAAGATGTGCTCTGTTCCTCAAATTAGACGTTTTTAAAGTGCCTTAATTTATACCTCTAAAAATTATAAGGTATTTTCAAAAATTTTCAAGGCCAGATTGGATGGGGCTTTGAGCAACGTGGTCTACTGGAAGGTGTCCCTGCCCATGGCTGGAGGGTTGGAACTAGATGATCTTTAAGGTCCCTTCCAACCCAAACCATTCTATGATTATATGCAAAATCTTAATTTATGTTTGCTTCTTACTGTCCTTCTGAGAAACATTTTATCATCAAAATGTGCCGATAATTTGCTTATTTAACTGCTTGATTTTCATCTAATTTGCATAAGTTTAGCTAGCCACACAGCTGAAAATGGAATAACCATTTGAAAATATTGGACAAACCTGCATTTTATTGTTCCCTCCATGGAAAAAAAAAATCTGCTTATATCAGTACACTGAGTGAGGAATTAGACCTTTCAAATTGTAACAATTGGTCTTAATCTAACATTTCATGTTTTTGGTTGCTGTTATTACTCATACTTGTAGTTCACTCAAAATCAATATACTTCTCAGTAGCATATAGACAGCAGTTATTTAGAGACAGACTTTTTAGTAGGGCCTGTTGCGATAGGACAAGGGGTAATGGTTTTAAACTGAAAGAGGGTAGATTTAGACTAGGTATACGGAAGAAATTTTTTACAATGAAGGTGGTGAAACACAAGCAAGTTTCCCAGAGGTGGTAGATGCTCTTTCTGTTTCATCCCTGGAAGCATTCAAGGTCAGGTTGGACGGAGCTGTGGGCAACCTGATCTAGTTGAAAATGTTCCTGCTCATTGCAGGGACCTTTAAAGGTTCCTTCCAACCCAAACTGTTCTATGATAATTTTTAACTAAAAGAGGTATAACTTTCAAATATGTTCACTTAGGGCCAAAAAACTCTCCAGAGCATTTCTTCTGTATCTCTCAGAGCCTCTTCATAAAACAGGTGGAAAACCAGGCCATTCTTTATAGGAGGAAATTTCCGTAAAGGAAAATAGTTTACCAAAACCAGAAGGTCTAATCAGCCTGGAGAAGCATTGTTGTGTATCTTAAGTGGCTCTTCGGAAGAAAGTGTAAGGATGTTTGTGCTCTCATCTCCCAGGCTGTTCTCCAGGAAGATGCAAGAAGACATGAAATTAAGTTCTGAAGGTGGAAAACAATCTAGGGAAATAAAATATATGTCTCCAATCTATTTGTAGTGCTAACATGCCACATAGAGATTGGCAGGAAGATTCTAGCTTGCAGTAAGGGGAACACTGGAGGAAAATACTTGGGAGATAAACCTATCAGATGCAGTTACAGTGATACAGTTGCAGGTCTCAGTAAAGTGGATTGGCTTTCTAAGCTTTTTTGCAAAGGCATCTTGATATATTGTTTTCCAGCATGTGCTTCATAAAACAACAACTAAATACACACATAAACACATCTCAAGGTTTCTGTGCTGTAAGTAAAGGCATCTCTCTCCTACATGCCCATTAAAAATCACGTATCAGAGATGCCCAATTGATCTCAAAAGCCTGTCTGTAAACTTACACAGAAGACAGCTGTTTGAGTGTCTCCCCAGGACTCTTTCTGATGCCCTAACTAGAGTGGAGAGGGGAGTTTCCGTGGGAGCTTCACCACAAAGCAAAGCTTCTGGGCTGCCCTATGAGCCCTGAGACATCCCCACGGGATGCTGGATTTCGACCTATATGGCTATCCAGATTGCACCAGGGAAATGGGGAATTCCTGCCTTTTCAGCAGAACTGGGAAGTCTTGAAGCAATCTTAACACACGCCTTTGGTTTTGTATTCTGTATTGCTTGTAGAGGAAAGTGAATCAACAAGGCTTTAGGTAGTATCAGGTATGAGGCTCCTGGATATGTAGTGAAGGAGGGAGCTTTTTGTTAGTTGTTGTGAATCACTTGTATATTCTTACTAGCATACAAACGCAGTAATTGATGTGTGGTGCTTTCCTAATACGTTGCAGAGAAGGTACATGAATGACTGTACCGGATACTTGAGCTTATTTCTTACCAACCATCCTTAGCCAGCACCAAATGTCAGAGTTGAAGAGGATGAAGGTTTCATCCCCTGAGGATAAGAAGGGGAGCTAAGCAGCCCTCCTTTCACTAAAGCATTACTGTAGACAGTCGGTATCAAGAGAGCCTTGTCCCCTCAAGGTTGGACAGTGTCAAGAAGGTAGTTGATGCAAATGGAAGGCAAAGTGAAAATTACCATCAAAGCTGTAAATAAAAAACCAAACCACCCCAAAACACACCCAAAGAAAGAAAGGAGGAACTTGCGGCTGTCCCATTTTGTCTTTGTCGTTCCCTCCACTGAGGCGTGCACGTGCTTACATTCACAGATCAATCGTATAATGAAAATCTATATAAAAATGGCATAACAATAGGATACGAAAAAAAGAGTGCCCAAAAGGGAGCAGAAGAATGGTCTTCCCATGGAGGCACAAGAGGACTTTCTTTAAACCATGAGCTCTCATATCTCAGTAAGGTTCTTTGGAAAAGTCCCTGCAGTGTCTGGCTCATTCCCAGAATCTGCAGTGTGACATATCCAGAAAAGGCAGCGGTACAGACAGCAGTAGTCAGTCAAGCAAATTATTATTTTTTAATGACTATTTCATTAATAAAAGATTATTGTGAAGCAGAGTGTATTAACACCAAATGAAAAGATCTGAGCAGATGTACAAAATAATGAAATCGACTCAGAAACAGATGGGGTTTGTCTATCAGGTCTATTTTTCTGGGTGCTCTAAGATCATTATTGCCTGGAAATAGCGCCCAGGTTTCTTCTGTTTGGTGTATGTGACTGTTAATCATAACCGATGTGCAAAGGAAAAGGTACTGTGCATTCTGCTGCAACCACTTAATTATCCCCCACATGGCTTACTGCTATAATGATGACAGCCTTCTGGAGACAAAATTAGCAAAGTGGCTTTATCAAATCCTAAATGAGATTTCTGTGGGGTTGTTAACCCTACCAGAGAAATGGCAGAGGCATCGGATTGCTCGGGTGAAATCTGGTCCTGCTAACGTCAGTGGCAAAACTTCCCCTGGCTTCAAGGTGGGTAAATGGATTTCCCCTGTGATTCCCTTCTGATGTCAACCACTGACTCAGTATTCACAAGTGCTTCTCTACGTCTAAGTTTCCGCTTCTAAAATGCGAGTTTGGTGCACATTCTGTTTAGCTATGCAGTTTGAGACCTATGATGGAAAGGACACTTAAGTGCTAAAAGAGATAATCTCCTCAGACCCGTCGTTACAGTTGGAAGAAAACAAATAAGCTTCCAGGTACACGAGACTTTCTGAAGCAGAAGTCATGTCACTTATTCTGGCTTCTTTTTCCTTTGAGTTACAGAGGCTTTCTTCTGGACATCCAGTTTTGGTATCTTCCATGGTTGTGGTAGCAAAACTTTTATGGTTGTGGTGGCCTGAAGACAGAAATGAAGTTGAGGTCTGAAAGAATTAGTAATCTCATGGAAGGATGGGGGAAAATACAATAAGAGACCTGAACTTTATTGGGAAAAAGCCATTTGGAAGAGATTAGTCCCATCACTAATTCTTTACCAAATATCATTCAGTCCTGTCGGATATTGAGATGTTTAGAATTTTCCTAGATTTGTCCTTTTTACTTGGGCAAAATAACATACCGGATGTGGAAATGTGATGGCAAATTGCAAAGGGTTATAAATGTGCTAAGCATGAGCAAAATGAGTAATCAGGCAAACACTAGGAGGTTTTGGTTGGCAGGAGCTGGTGAGTTCTATCCCTTTCTTTCTATACCTGCTTTTAGTCCTGTCTCATGATAGACATGCATGATCCATGTCCTGCAGATGCAGGCAACATACCTGCATGCTGTTTTTACATCAGTATTTCATGTTATATTGTGAAGTGACCAAAAAACAACGACAACTAGATTTCCTTGCAAGGGACATGTTTCTGCACATGTGACTTCATTAATAAAGTTTCTTTTATTAGCTATCTAGAAGTTACTCTTCTGTTAATTTGTATTAGAAAGCATCATTATTATGCTACACTCTAGCAGCTGCAATTAATCCCACTTTAGAAAATGGCTTCAGATCAGACTAGAAATCTAAAAATAGAACATCAGGGTGAAGGCAAAGAAAGGAGAACCAGAGTTCTGGGGTACACCTCTCAGTATGTTTAGCTCTGGTCATGTCAGTTTGAAAATTGGCGCAATATTAGGCTATTTTTGCAGGATTTGGAAGAGTCTTAATATCTATTTGATAGACAAAAGATGCAACTGCAAAAGATTATGCTGATTAGCATTTTATAAAATCTTCACCAGAATGATTAGTATCTTCATTTGCTTCAGGTTTTTACAATGTTGTAACTTTGAAATTGAAAATAATATATAGGTGGAAATGGATAACAGAAGTCTAGTTTATTGGAATATTTTCTCTTTTACTTCTGGTGAAGTGCCAAACTAGAGAAAGTATCTGGCTGAAAACATTCATCCAGAAGAGATTCCAGGCAAACAGACTGGGAAAAAAATAGCATGAATAAGATAGATTACCTTCTTCATTTAGCATTAGAAGTTCTCAGCACAATCTTTCTCTGTTCACTAGGAGAAGAAAAAAAAGTGCCTGTTAAGAAATGATTTTAGGCTGACAATGTCCCTTTACCTTGAAAGAGGACAGTAAATTATACCATTTTTATGGTTTGGAAAAAGAGGGAGAAAACGCTGCCCCAAGAACATGAGCCATAAAACCATTAAGCAACTGCACTCAGGAACTTGCCTGTATTACTAGGCGTAGAGCTGTCCTGAAGGTTTTGCTGCTGGAGCAAAGAGCTTTGGAGCAGTTCTTGAGCTGTATCAAACAACCAAAATCTCATGAAACCCCTCAGCTTAAATAATAGTGTGAGTAAGCACTTGATGCTACACAAAAAGGTTTAGTTGCTGCAGGTACCGTTAACTGGAGACGGAAAGCTAAATCCCTGGGCTGGAAATCTGCTCCTTAGAGTCCATCTTAGGCATAGGTTAGTTGGGAAACTGCCTGGAGAGTCTGTGGCTCAGCATCACGTGAAAGTGAGAAGTGGCAGAAAGAAAGGGAAAGCTTGAGGAAGAATGAAAAAATACAAGAAGTGAATTTTGTCTTTTTTTTTTTTTTCTAATATCTATTCTAGCAGGTACTCTTTTCTGGCATTAGGAGGTGGGTTATAATAAATCCTACCATTTTACTCATTGAATTGTGAGTCAGGAATGAAGTTACATAAGGCGCCGCACGTGTGATTGGTGACGGGAACTCTTGCCGTGCAGCCGTGTTTGCTCGGAGCGGTGAATGCTGATCCCTGCGGCTCTGGCGCAGAGCACCTCCGTCCCGACGGAAGGGTGCTGTGCCCGGGGCAAGATACCACGCGCGGCGTGTGATAAGGGAGCAGAGTTAGACCTTGAGCCCTTTGGCACCGAACTGGTTTTAACCTCTTTTTCAGTTCTCCTTTCTAATGGAAGAAAGAGCACTGTGGCTCGCTGATTCCTTGGTAGTTCAGCGGCAGAGCTGAGTCTGTCAGGGTGGAGCAGAAAATGGCAGCACCTGTAGGAATTTGACACAGATTTGGAAAATGCTAGGAAGAGAAGGCAAAAATAAGGCACGTGCCTTTTAAAACATCACAGAGAGAAGCGAAGGTAAATGGAGGTGAACTCGGGTTTCTGCACCAGTGGGGTTTGGGGGCCAGACCCATCGCCACGAGGCCAGGTCTCCTCATGCCGCTTCTACTGCTGTCTGGGCCACCTGGGCACCATCGCTTCTGTTAAAGGACCTTGTGCAGGGACAGCCTGCATTGTCCCTCACTGAGGCTTGGCAGATAGCACATGGCAACTTTCTCAATTACTGATTCCAGCTTCTTGGGGCTCCCTTTCGAAGTGAGGTTTGGTCGTACAGAGGCAGTGCTGTCTCGAAGTGAAAGGGGCAGCCGCTGCCACCTCCCTGGTTTGTCCTCATGGACGGGCAGTCCTCCACGAGCCCCGGTGCCTTGACCCCAGCAGGCAGTACAGAAATGAATTGTGGACTTTATTCTTGCAATAGAGCCATGGCAGTGATGCAGTTTCCTTTTCTTTAACAGGGTTATTTTCCTTCAAGGTTAAAGGAACTTTTCATTTTTCCTTTAAATGAAATAAGTGGCTGTATTTCCTGATCGTTCTCCCTTCTCTTTCAAATCTGTTCATCAGCCGTCTTCTTGGAATTTCTTCCCTGCCTTTTCAGCTGAACTACAGAGAAATCTGATTTTAGGGGAAGCTTTGCAAAATGATTTACTGAGAAAAAAATAAATTGTCTTGTGGCAGTCAGGACTTTGACTAGAGTTTTTGCCCATCAGCATTCATTATGCATTTGGCCCATCATTGTTTACCATACAATTAGATTGTATAGGGAAAAGTGGCAACTTCTGCTGAACTCTTCAGAAATGGGTGCTGTTACCTATTCCTGGCAGAAAGAGACATAAACAGAAGTTTTGTGCTCTGTTTCCTTCTCTTTTCTGAGGCCATTCCCAATGCAAGCAGATGGGATAGGGTAGGATAGGATAGGATAGGATAGGATAGGAGGATAGATCTACTCTGCTTTTTCCAAGTGACATTACAAATTGAAACTAAATTGAGCTAGATGACAGCCAGAATGAATAATTTACAAGTCAAAGAGGAAAGAGCTGCAATGGAGGCAAGCAAGGGGATGCACGTCACAGAGATGAAGGCAAGAAGAGGCTTTAAAACTACTGCAGCATGAAAGAAAGTAAAAATGGCCTTGTAATCCGGAAGCTAGTGTGCTAGGGAAATGAATTTACAAACTGCAGATGTGCCCTAGTCCTTTGGAGCCATGCGACCACCTCAGCTAATCTGGCGTATGGAGAGCACTTTGGTTTCCACTGACGCTGGCCTTGAGCAAAAAATCTTAATGAGCCCATCTGCTAGTAGAGCCTCTGTGCTCTCTGTCAGCTCCTGTGGATTGCTCCTGGGGATAAACATTTCAAAGGAAGGGAGTATAACCATGGTGAAAAACTCTCTGTCTGCTCAGCGCAAACCAGAGAAAGAAACAGTGGTCTACGCAGAAAGCAAATGATAGGTTCATGACTGTCAACAAAGAATCTTAGGCTTGTTTCATTGTGTTTCTTGGTTTTGCTTTCTTTTTTCTGCTTATTGGATCTTACCTGGTGGGATTTGGCAGAAATTGTTCAGTTCCGTATGAAATGAGTGTGAAACTGCAGGGTGAAAATTTGTTTCCTCTTTGCAGCCCAGCCGAAGGCAAGCTTGGCTCTTTGTGTTGAGGAGGTTCTTCAGCCCCTGAGAACATCCTGGGCCACTTCAGTGAAGAGGCCTCTCCTTAACCCCTCCTCAGGGGCTTGCTTTCAAACACCCAGGCGGCGTGCTGGAACTCAGAATGGTGTGCTTTAATTATGCATTTGAATTTCTGTGCCACATGTTTACTTGTAATTTTGCTTCAGTGATGCTCATCTAGCATTGCTGCCTCTGTGGTATTTGTCTGCATTTCCCAAAACTTCAGTATGGGAAAAATGTCTGCAGCACTTTGTGGTACTTCGGTTCTCTTGACACATAGCGATGCAGTCGTCATTTTCTCACAGCATTGACAGCGGTGGGACTGGCAGATGGGGCAAAGAGAGCTTTGTTTTTTTAAACAATGTCCTCTTGCCTTCCTTTTTTCTTTGCCTCATAGGAGCAATGAAGCATAGGATTAAAAATGTTTCCTTGTTTTTGAAAGCCAGGAACAGCAACATACTTAAAATTGCAGAAAAAAACATAGAAGTCATCTGCCTCATGGATTTCTACCTCTGGTTTGAGGCTAACTAATCTCTGAAGGATTTACCTGTTTGGCGGTATTAAATTAACTTGGGAAAACTGGCAATATTAAATTAACCTGGGAAAACTGCTGCAGAAAAAAAAACAGCTTTAGGGAAAAGATTATGACTCTGTGGCATGTAGTTAATTATCCAAATTACAAGTGTACTTCATGAGCAACGAACCTGGAGTAGTGTCCTCAGGAGTCTGAGTCCTCAGCAAAAGGGAACCACCACTTTGGAGAAGTCTAAAAACTATAACATTTCAAATTCAAGAGGTACATTTTTCCCACAAAGCCGTGTTCATTACTCCCAGGTAGAAGATTACTGGATTTCTTTATTTAATCAAAAATTAAATGTCTTCAGGGCAAAGGACTTGTTAATGAGAAAAAAAAAAAAGCTGGGTTTTGAAAAACAGTTACATTTTTTTAGTGTTCTGCTTCACTGAGAAAATTTTGAATGCTTTTGGGAAAGGGTTAATGCAATATTTCTTTATTGATGCATTCATGCAGAAATAAACAAATCTTGCCCTGCTGCATGTCAGCCAAATACATTTTTTAATATGACTAGAAAATGGTAACATCTCTTGATACCGTTTCAAGCTTGCAGACCCATTGGCATCTCCTGCTTTTGGCTTCTGCTGCCAGTATCAACTCTGGGCTTGGCTTTGCTGGCAAGCTGCAGCCTGTATTCAGGCATCGTGCGGTTTCCTTCAGGCAGCAATGCCTTAACAAGCTCAGATGGTTTTCCTTAATTCCCCTGTTTGATGCTTTTTCCTATTTTCAAAGTTTGGGATCTTTCTGCTCAGTGGCAGCTCTTCACCATGTGAAATATTAATTATATGATATGAAAAAGAGCTCTTGAAGGGATCTGTTCCTTAATAGTGCTAAGAGGAACCTCCTTTGGGGAGCTATTTTTCTTTTTAGAAAGTAACAAAGAAAACGGGGAGATGGTAGTCAAATACAGGCAAGTCTGCTTTGTGGGCCACTGTAGCTTAGACTAGCGTGCTGTCCTGGAACAGGCTACACCAAGATCAGGTCTGTGGGAAAGCACTAAATGAAATACCTTTCTTTGGATATAATCAGCCTTTTTTTCTATAATGTCTTTTTTTTATTGGAAAGATGTTAGTATCAGAAACAGCCCTTGGAGAAGACCAGGACAATTTGTTTTGCTGGTGTCTTAGGAAGGTGCTACCTGTAAATGAAGAAACCAGCAGCAGGGCTATCAATGAATGCAAAGATCTCTGCTGCTTCTGCTCACAAAAAGTTACTTAGGTCTCTTCCCAAAGCACGGGCAGGCAACCCAAGTCCCAAAACACTGCATTGAAAGACTCGCAGGCAAGCCAGCCATGAAGCTGGGAGCAGAAGCCAAACCCTATTGCAAATTCCGCATTGCTCTGATATTATATATCCCTAAGTGCATCTCTCTAATGGGCACTTCTAGCCAGAAAGTCAGCTCCCGTTCTCTCAGTGGTATTTTGTGCTTTGAATAATGAGCAATAAGGGTTTTGTTGGTCGTTTAAATGCCACAACTCCAAGCACTTAAACACACTTAGCAGGTTCCCAATCTCTCTGTTTCTGAGCCAAGTGGCATTTTGAAAAGCATAAAGTTAAGTAGACCACCACAATAATTTTGCATTCTCTGTTTGAGCTTTCTGTACCAGAGCTGTGCTTTGAATGTATCTCTGTATTGATTTTGGTACTCTGCCATTCTCAGAGTTTTCTTCTGGATGTTTCTGCTGAAGCAGTTGGTCATTCAGATGCATGTGTTCAGAGGGGAATTGGCTCCGTGTGCCGCACACTTGGAGATCTCTTTCCTATTGCTCTTCCTCACAGGCCAGATGGAAAGCTAGTTCCTAACCACATGTGTAGGGAAACCTGGGAGTGGATGTGAGGTCCCCTGGTTGTTGAATCTTCTTGTTGGCATGCTCCCCCCCAAAAAAAAATTCCAGAAACTTCTGCAGCTGCATTAAGAGAAAACATGGGAAGTTTTAGCTTCAAAGACAATTTTTCCAGGGTGGTCTGAGCAGGTCGACTTACAGAATAGCAGAAAAAAATCCCAATGCAGCAATTATCGTAATGAACCAACGGTATCTGAGAATTAGCATAGCCATGGATACTAGTCCTAGATATAGTAGCGTGAACAGAAGAGGAACAAGCACATGCAAGAAAACCAGAGCATTTTGATGGGCTGTTTTTGCAGCACAGCCTGCTCTGGTCAGCGAGTGTAGTGGTGAAGTAGCGTTCAGTCATGTTGGGAAATGAGTACAGGCAATGGTCACCAGGTTTGCTCAACACTCAGGTCTTAGCAACCCATGGAGAATGGAAAGCTGAGCTCCTGAGGTTAGTCTCACCTTGGTGACTCACTGCCTGCCTGACCAAAGTTTCTAATTGCAGACATTGGATTTGAGCCATCTTGGCCTGATTTTTGAGGAACTCGGAGTTCCCATAGCTCAAGTCAGAGTCAAGGGGGGAACTTGCAAAGAGGATGTTCAGCCATTACCTGTCTGTTTTGAGACCCCAATCTGCACAATGCTGTGGAAGGGAAGGGCAGTGCCGCTGACCGGCTGTGCTTCTGGCATGCCTTCCCTTTAGCTCAGCATCTTTCTCACAGGGCAGAAAGCAAGACATAGACTGTTAATCACACAGAGAAATTATTTTTTTTTAAGCTGCTTTCTGCATCACTGTATCTGCAATCCAGCTATAGTTTGATACGGTGTGACATGCAGAATATTTCTCTATTTACTAAAACGTAGGGATGCACTCTTCAGCTCCTTGATGTCCACCTGGAGAATTCAGACAGGTAAATGGGCATTTACGTTCATTTGTTCCAGGCTGGACCTAAACGTGGGAGCTGTTGCTCACCAGCCTGGGCTGCAGTTCCAAGGATGCCATTGCACCTTCCACAGCCAGGAGGAAATGGCCCACCTTTTGTAGGCAGGGTCTAAACCTTAGTTAATTAGTTAATTACTCAATTCATGCCAGCTGGGTAATAATAATAGGATGCCATAGGGAGCTTCCAAGCACAGCTTTGAATGTTCAAGTTAGAGCTAATACAGTATCTGACGGGGTCAACAACAGGGGCGAGAATACAGGTTATAGTAAGTCCCATGCAGGAGTTATTTCTCACGCAAGCTTCTCATCTGTCAAGTGTGCTACATTTGGCTAATTTAGTCTTGCATTTTTCACTTCTCTCTCCACGCCGTTTGGCTTTAGAGGAAAAGAGATCTGGCAGTAGCTGGTGGGTAACACAGAGTGCTGGGGTGAGTGTGTTTGTGCGGTGTTTCTGAACAGCCTGACCGCTGCAGCAGGTTGAGGGACCGTTCCGCACGGCACTAACATAGCCCCACCGAGTTCTGCCTGCAAGTCCTGCCCCAGTCCTCTGTGGTCCCACCTACCTTCATGAGGAGACCCACCTCTGAAAAGATTCAGTAACTTTAAGCAGAAGAAAGGAAAATTGAAGAAGGCTGTTGGACAGAATGCTATTTCACAGTTGTTTTCAGCCAGGTCAGCCACTGCTCAAGTTTGGAAATAAAACCATTGAAAATTCAGTAAGAAAAACTGTCAGTGTCTTGTGTTGCATTTTCTCCTGGGATTTCATCAGAGGCTAAATCAAATAACATATTTATTGTTAATGTTAATGAAGTAGTCTAAGTGGCATTTCTTCTGAAACAAAACAAGCCTTAAAACTATGTCTAGTTTTGTCTAGCGGACACAGGAGACCTTTGGAGGAAATCGCACTGGAGAGAGACTCACTGCCTGTAGGGCCAGGGAGATCACCCTGGCCATGAGATGATCGTGTGCATTTGGTTGGAAATGCTTTCTCTGGAGCTCGCTCTGTTGAAAAGTCTCTATTATGCAAAATTCTCCCCCAGAGTTTGTCTCCTCATCAGTCAAGTCCTGAATGCAGATTGCAGTTCTGTCTACAGAGTTAACACAGACTCTTTTCCATTTTAATAAGTTTTGGCTGTCCCGAGGGACTGATAGACAATGGAAATTATACAGCGCTTGTCAAACCTGCTGCTGTGTTTTTCTTCAAATACCCCAAAATGAAGGCAAAGAGGTTGAAGTTTTCTACTTAACTTGTCTTCTCGTCCATTTGATACAATTACTGTGTGAGTCAATTCAGTTTCAAGAATGCTTTGAAGGGGAAAGTTGATTATTAGATACGTAAGAATAATGAATCCCACTCGATGGAAAATTCATTTTCCCCTTCTTTTTGTGCCACATTACCCAGACCATCAATTACTGGAAAAAGATCCCTGCCGCACGTAGAAGTTTATCATAGGTAGAAATTTATCATAGGAGAAAAATGTCATGAACACTCTATTGAAGCATAGATGAGTTATCAATGACAGGATAATGATACTAGCTATTGTAGATCTCCAGGGAGTTTTCATGAGGTTGCTGGCTCTAATTACGAAAATGTTTTCCAGTCCACCTCTATTCCAAGAAGCACCTTGCAATTTCTTGTATGCGAAGAGATCAGCACCTTAGAGACTCTAAAAATAGATGTGCTATGTAGAGTGAGACTGTCAAAGTTTGAACAGAAATGTCTGGAATAGAATATTTCTCCAGAATTTTTGAAAACAAATACATCTGAAAAATGGTCAAAATTTTAGTCAAGATGCAAATTTCAGCCATATTTTCTGAATTTTTTTCCTCACTGAGACGATTTTTTTGGATGCACAAAAACATTATGATCCTTGTCTTTCTATGCCTATGAATAGGCAAGGATGGCAGATGTAGCACTGCTCCTATCTGTAGGTTTAGTGCTCATATCAAATCCTGCTTGGAACAAAAGGAGGCACAAAAGGAGGCCGCAGGGCAGCTGAGGGTGCTTCGTCCATGTGCCTCTTTTTGTCTTAGCATGGGAATAGCTCCTCTAAGAGAGGTTCCGGGATAATGGGAACCCATGGGATATTTTCTCTTTTGTGGAACGCCAGGAGTTGGTGGTGAAAACTCTTTGCATGATTTGTTTCTGTAGAGTAGATTAGCCTTTGTTATCTGTGGCATTGGAATTAATCACTGTGGCAAACTTTTAGTTCAGGGTATTCTTTAGACAGCTAATGAACCCAAATCAGAAAGGTTTAATGGAGCTGTAACCTCCCTGAGTGCTGTGTGAAAGAAGAGCACAAAACTTAGGCTGTTCCTTTGAGAGAACTGTGCTGATCTGGCACTTGGAACAAAAGCCATTAATTGTCTTAAATGACTCCAGATAATGAGATTTAGCAATTGGCTTTTGTTTTAATACAGCTTTGAAAGGCTGAACCACATTAATCTGTGTAATGCCTCGGAACAGGTAGGTTTGACTTCACAGGCAGTGCCTGTCCAAACTGGATAAAGCTGTATCAGTTCAGTTACATGAGTATTTAGTTGATGTTAAGAATAATTTTAAAATATGCATTTGTTTGAACACTTCGGGGTGCAGAGTGGGAAATAAGGTCCTTTTGTTGCAGTACTTAGGTACGTTTTTGCAACGAAATCCGTGACTGTTGATTTTCAGTAGAGCCCAATTGCTGTGTGCCTTAAATTGAACACTTAAAAGCCTTAAAATTATCTACCTGATAAACTGTTCAGCAGCTGTACTCAGAAGAGCTCAGTATACTCCTGCTTTCTCAGCCCTTTGAGACCCACATTGAGTGCCAAAAAGGACCGTCGTGGTTTAACCCGGCCGGCAACTAAATGCCACGCAGCTGCTCACTCACCCTCCTCCAGCCCCTCTGGGGAGTGGGGAAGAGAATTAAAGGAGAAAAGAGAAGGAGACTCATGCGTTGAGATAAGAACATTTTAATATTATTATTAATAATAATGATTATGATTATTTAATATATCACAGTAATAACAATAATAATAAATAAATATATATAATGATAATAACATATATAAACAAGTGATGCACACTATAATTGCTCACCACCTGGTGACCAACACCTGTCCTGTCCCAGCAAGTGATCCTGAAACAGATGAATCCTGAAATCATAATCCCAGATGAGTGAAAGTCTCGAAAAGAGTGAATGAGACAGAACTCCAAAAGACTGAGAAGAGATCATACTTGCTGGCCAACTTTTGTCTATATACTGGGCATGGTGTTGGCCATTCCATTGGCCAATTTGGCCCTCAGTCCTAAATATAAGTTAAAATAATAAGCGAGAAGTTGTGGGCCCTTTGTCCTGGCTATGTGGACAGGCCTGTTGTGCTCCTGCACACTGGTAAAAATATGGGGAGCCGAAAGGTCCTTGATGTCTCAGCACCAGCTATAAACATCAGTGTGCTACCAACATTCTTCTCACAACAAATCCCATAGTACATCCAAAACACAGAACTCCTCTAGCTGCTAAAAAGAAAACTAACTCTGTTCCAGCCAAAACCAGGACACAAGTGTGCATGTAAAAGAAGGTAGAAGATGTCTACACATGGTGATACTTTGCAGGCACATGAGAGACCATCAGGGAACGCATCCTCATTTGACTGTAGCATCACATCAGGATTTCCCCTGCTTTTGTGTTGGGGAAATTGCTGATACACACACATGCTGATAGATGTGTGATTAGAAAAGGAAACCACAAGCTAACTGTGAAGGTGCCTTCTCCAGTATCTGCAGTGGTTCTGCCTACAAAGACAACTTCTAGTATTGCACAGGGAAGGAAACCCCCATCACAAATCTGAGAGAGCGCTTCCTCATGCAGTGCAACACTGAAGTAGAAATTAAGACAAGGACTCATACGTTTCTTGAAACTTTAAAATTTGCAGGGGAGACATGTACAATGACAGCATTTCAAATCATTTTGCAAGCAACCTGATTTTAGAAGAATTGAGGTTGAAAGTGTTGCAAGAGAATTTGACTAAGCACCAAGCAACAATCTGACTTTACACATCCACATATCTAAAAATCCAAATATTAATATCTCTACTCAATACGTCATTGCTCATCCTTCATACTTCATTCTTATTTGGCCCAGTTCCTCCCTTCCATTTGTACATCATTAGTACCAGGAGTCTGCTTTTAGCATTCGGACACTGTGACGGTCGTAAAGAAACACGCAGTAGTTCGGTCCCTGACAGATAAGGGCTGTAAGGTCCGAGGAAATGGTTTCTCCCTTGTTTTCTTTTTCTTTAAATGGAAATGCTGTGGGGGTTTTTTTGGTTGTTTTTTTTTTAGTTGTGTTTTTTTTTAAACGGTGTTTTTGCTGCCAGTGTATTAGCAAATCTTGGTGTTCATGCAGCATGCTCTGCAATTAACAGGAGCTGTGTAATTATCTCATGTCTCCATTGCATTGTGAAAGCAAGAGGAAATGTCCCTGTCCCTTGGCAGGGGCAACTATATGGCAGCAAATTTGCATTATAATAGCTGCTTTCATGGGGGAAAGTTGATCGTTTTTCTCCATACTTTTATTGTCACCAAATGCAGGAGGTAGGGAGTTGATCTCAGACAAATGGAATAGCAAAATACTGTGCTTGAGTCTAGCTATGCTAAGTTGGTTTTAGTATTTAAATTCCCAAAAGAGAATGTTTTTCTTGGGGTGAGTATAGTGCGTCCTGTGCCCATAGGTCCAGCCTGTCTGTTGCTGGGCGAAAGTGTAGCAGCTGACCTTAGCAGGACATTCTGGGAAAATATAGTTGGGAATGAGAATCTTTACAGTATCTTGTGTTAAGTGCCTTAGTTTGTGAGACAAGGCTTTGGGGTGTACTTGATACCAAGGAATGACTCGTTGACAGTGTCTCTTCCTAAATGACCAAAGCTGTTAGTGTTGGCAGTCTTATTTCTCCCAGTGAAAAGCTACTTCGGAATCACAAACCATCTTTTGCTAAAGTAAAAATAGCCTTTATTTACATTCATGATGTATGTGTCATTTCTTGTGCATCTTTTTGGCTTTTGCTGCTCTTGTCTCTATCTTCTTATCATAGAATCATAGAATCATGGAATTGTCTGGTTGGAAGAGACCTTCAAGATCATCGAGTCCAACCATTCGCCCTGCACTGTCAGGGTCCCTAAACCATGTTGCTCAACACCAAATCCACACGGTTTTTAAACACCTCTAGGGATGGGGACTCCACCACCTCCCTGGGCAGCCTGTTCCAATACTTCACAACCCTCTCTGTAAAGAAATTCTTCCTGATATCTAACCTAAATTTCCCTTGGCGTAACTTGAGGCCATTCCCTCTCGTCCTGTCATTCATAACGTGGGGTAAGAGACCGACCCTCATCTCCCTACAACTTCCTTTCAGGTAATTGTAGAGAGCGATAAAGTCCCCCCTGAGCCTCCTCTTCACCAGACTAAACAGTCCCAGCTCCCTCAGCTGCTCCTCATAGGACAAGTTCAGCCTGGAGAAGAAAAGGCTCCGGGGTGATCTTATAGCAGCTTTCCAGTACCTAAAGGGGGCCTACAGGAAAGCTGGAGAAGGACTTTTTACAAGGGCGTGTAGTGATAGGACAAGGGGCAATGGATTTAAACTGAAAGAGAGCAGATTTAGGTTAGATATAAGAAAGAAGTTCTTTACATTGAGGGTGGTGAGGTACTGGAACAGGTTGCCCAGAGAAGTTGTGGATGCCCCATCCCTGGAAGTGTTCAAGGCCAGGTTGGATGAGGCTTTGGGCAACCTGGTGTAGTGGAGGGTGTCCCTGCCCATGGCAGGGGCGTTGGAACTAGATGATCTTTGAGGTCCCTTCCAACCCTAACCATTCTATGATTCTATGATTCTAAGTTCTCTAAACCTTTCACTAGTTTTGTTGCCCTTCTCTGAACCCTCTCCAGCACCTCAACGTCCTTCTTGAAGTGAGGGGCCCAAAACTGGACACAGTACTCCAGGTGTGACCTCACCAGTGCTGAGTACAGGGGGACAATCACTTCCCTGCTCCTGCTGGCCACACTGTTTCTGATACATGCCAGGATTCCGTTGGCTTTCTTGGCTGCTTGGGCACACTGCTGGCTCATGTTCAATCGGCTGTCAACCAGCACCCCCAGGTCCTTCTCTGCTGTGCAGCTTTCCAGCCACACTTCTCCAAGCCTATAACGCTGCAGGGGGTTGTTGTGGCCCAAGTGCAGGACCCTTCCTTCTACACGTTTATTTTTATCACCGTTCCTTTTTTAAATTTTCTTTTAACTCACCTCTGTATTATACTTGTCTATCTCTAATCTGGTTTTCTTTTCTTTTCCCTTTCCCAAGTCTCAGTAGTGTCTAAGTGGTTTTTTGTCTTTCAGATCTGGTTTCCTTGATTCACCTGTATGTCCTTCTGCCCTCAGTTCTGTGATGGCTCTTATTCTTACCAGTTACGTTTCCCTGTATGTTATTCTCAGTGGGGATGAACAATCTTAATGTCTAACAGGCTGAATGGTTGATGCACTCTGAAGGACACAGTATATTCATGTAAGTCCTAAAAGCTCCAGAGCAGCACAGACTAATTCGGGCTAGGACTGAGCCAGAATCTTGACTGATCCAGTAACTTTTGGACATTATAACATGAATATAGACCTGGTGTTGAAAAGCAGGGCAGCACTGATGATTGTGTCACTTTGGTTTTCAGCTATCTAATGTGTTAAAATGTTGAGGAGAATGATTAAATTGAATTTGTTAGCAATCCTCAGATAGGGCTGTTTAGGAAAAGATGGACTGAATTTGCTAAGATTTGTTCAAGTTTCTGTGCTGGACATAATTTGCTCAGTGGGCCACTGGGTCACAAAGTGGAGGGAATTTTATTGCCACATCATCTGCAACCTTCAAAATTCTTTATTTTTCAGTTATACGTAAATGAACTGGAATGCGTTTGACCTGGAACTGGTACTGTATTATTGCCTTCCACTTGCTCTTCTCTTTGGGCTGCGCTTTGTGGCTGAAAGCCTCTCCCATGATGCCCAACTTCTCTCCAGAGTAGACCATCCATCACTACTCACTCTCCGTTTTTATTGTGGTAAAAGTATTCTATTGAAAGAGGAAAACTACATTTAAGATGTGGAAACATGGAAGAGACATTATAGTGGTCTTCAGTCCAGAAATTTTTATTTCACTAATTAGAAATACCTGTAAGGGCAGAACTTTGATTATGTGCAACTAGTTAATCAGAGTTCATTATTTATCTGAAGTAATAGGTAGCTTTTGGCACATCACCGTTTTCTCTTACCTGGGTTCTGATACAGCATTCGCTGAGAGCAACACATAAGTTCACTGGCCTTTAGCTTGGGCTCCAGACATCTAAATGTGACTCTCGTTTAGCCTCATGCCTTTAAGACAAGAGTAGGTGGCTGAACAAAGTGAGTGGGCATCTGGATTTCCTTGTGCACAGCACAGAGACATCAGCTGTTTCTGCCTGGAATGGCCACGTGTTTGTTTCGAGTGACAGTTTTTTTCAGGTTTTGGAAACAGATCTACACAAAGGTCTTATAAAAGGAAGTGCCGAAGCATGTGCAACAAATAAAAATGAAACTCACTCTGCAGCATTCTTAAACTTTTGAATGCTTACTTTTCCTTTAGTAATTTCTTCAAGAAGTCTGAAGAAGTTAAAAAAAATCTTGGTAGCTTCCCAGGGAAAACCCTAGTAATGGTAAAATATTTTTTTCTGAGACAATACCCCATGCTAGCTTTAAATCTGGTGGAGTTTGCTTTTATATTGAATTGGAGGCCATCATCATATATAATGCATAATTTAGACTGTTTTCCCAAGAGTATATTGTTAACATTCTTAAGAGGAATGGATTGAGGGTTCAAAAAGGTTATGCATAAATAGTTTCATTAAAGTCAAGAGTACGCAGCGCTTCGTACTCAGAGAGAGGAACGTTATACATTTATTAAAAGAAGTTTCTTGGACTTTACTTTGCCCTCTTTGCTGACAGTTTGGTAGAAGAGTTCTTTTCTGCTGCAACAACTTTGAATCGGGAGGCTGCATTAATCCATGCTGAGGCCCCTGTGAAATAAGCCAGTCACTGCCCCATCCTCTCTACCATGTTTGAACACCAGCTTGAATGGATGGTTGCAGTGAAAAGAAGCTGAATTGCTGTGTCAAAGGTCCTCAACCACAGGTTTCTTAGCTTGTCACCTGTCTAAAGGATTTGGGCTCTTGGCACTGCTTTTGTAAGAATTCTCGTTGGTCTGCATACCAAGTGAATGCTACAGCGGGTGAAGACACAAAGTGCAGCGAAATTTCTTAGTGGCACAGATAATTGTAGCCATGATGACTTAAGGACCAGTAATGCACAAGAAAGGCTCTACACTATAAGCTTTTCTGGGTTTTCTGGCCATTTATTCTCATAAAAGTTACTGCTGTACCCAGAAAACTTGTCTTACTTGGGAGCACAGAGATACTGGCACAAGAAGAGCTGTGCCTTCATGTGTATTTCAATATATTTGGATTGTTTATGTTTGGTCTTTAATTCTGGGCCCGTAATGCATCTTTTTAGTTATACTAAATTATTGGTATCTATTTAAATTTATCCGTATTTTAAGATGACATTCGATCGGGGAAATTATTTTTCCTCTTAGAAGTGTCATGAAGGATGCAGTCCTGTGTTTGCTTAATGTGTTTGTGTACATGATTTATGTAAGATTGCTAATAAATTTTTATTTGCACCTTACTGTGCAAGCCGCATAGCCTCACATTCAGAAGTAGGTAATGGGGTTGTAATTTTAGTAGATCCACATGTGGGAATAGTAGGTAGTTTGCAATGCTCCCTCCCCTAATGATCTTCTACTGTAATTAACTGATACAGCAGCACGATGATACTTAGAGCAGTTTAACCCCAGTATTTCCCTACTGTGGTTCCTCACATGCCTGAAATCTGAATACCTCAAGTCCTTGAAGAAATTTGTAAAGCAACATAGTGCTTTATCACGTTGAGTGATACATTTTACACAACTGGAGGATTTTGTCACTTGAAAAATATCTGGATTCTCCTCTCTTGTTTATTCCCATGTTCAGAATGAATCACAAGCCTCGGCAATGAATAACACATATAAAAAGAATGAAACATCATCAGCTTTCAAGAACATTTCAATCACCCCTTTTGATTAGCCTCAACAGGGAATATTCTATATGACTTTTTTAGCTTGTCTGCCATGAGCTGAATTGTATGTAAATTGATCTCTGTGAGCATAGGCAGTTAACAATGAAATAACAGTCCTTCCCTAGATAGTATATAATAGGATGGAATGATTTACCAATGTGACGTAGACACCTTTGGAAATGTAAACACTACTTTATTCTGGATGTCTCAAGCATGATTAAAATTAGAGCAATTAAGAGAAGGGAAGAAAGGTGGGGGAGGTACTTGTAAGGCCAAGAGCCTCTCATAAGCTGACATGCTTGGCTTGTTTAGACAGCATTTATAGGTCATGCTGGTTTTCTTTAAAAAAAAAACAACAAGCTGTATACCATATTCCATCATGTCTACTAAAACACCTAAAATAAATCATTCATCGTCAGAAGCCTGTGGAAATAATTGGGATTTCACAATAATTCAAATGAGGAAGCACTGCAGGAACATCAGGCAAGTTTCTCTCTCTGGATACTCATCAGATGCCCAAGTTACAGACAAGAGAGGATACTCCAAGCTGAATAACCATCTTCCCTTTGTGGTCAGAAATAATTAGGCATACACTGCCATGTTACGAATTCAGAAGAAAGGACATGCAGTACCACCTTTGTCTGGTGATTCTACTTGGCTTCGTTATTCTGCAGTCATCTTCTGCCAGTATCTTCAACTCTCATTTCTCAGAAGTCTCTCTCTCCTCCTCAATCCTGCTATTTCATCAAATTGAAATAGAGAAGAAAAATGCTGCTATTTAAATTTAGGCAGATGGATGTTTAGCATCATCTCATGGCTCTAGTTTACTGCAACACTCTGAAGGAAACCTGGCTACACTAACAGGATGTAGACATTGGACATAATAGAGATTTCTCCATTGTCAGAATGCTGACTGTAAAGAAATACTCCTTTTTGGGTAATGATACATATCAGATAACCCAAAAGTGGGCTGATTTTTACTTTGGGGATTAATATTCTGAGAACTGGGCCTTGATGTAGTTTCCACTGAAACAATGACTGAATTCTCACTGACTTCAGAATAAAAATAGTCTGACCACAGATCCTTCAGTGCTTAGTTGTACTGTTTTGGAGATATGTTTCTTATTAGAAAATGTTTGCTTTTGTTAACAATATTTATGGAGACAGAGGGACTGGGAGTGTAATTACTAATTGGCAGAAGTTGGTAGTTTTCGTAAAGGGACAGAAGATACTTAAATTTAATGAGCGGGAAGAAGCATGGCAAAAGGATTAAGGGAGATAAAGTCCAGATAAGCAGCTCTGGTAGTCTAGTGCACTGTAGCAAATCTACTGAGCTATTCCAGTTAGCTGGGAGTCTGGCCCGTACAATCTAAAAGCATCCAGCATTGTACCTGTTCACCTTGCCAGTTCCCATGACTAAGCTGTGGAAGTGAAGAATTGTAGAAACATAGAGTAACGAGCATAAAGGAGCACCAGCCTACAGGCAAGCAAAGAAGAAAGCAGTGACACTGATGCAAATGATAGATAAATAAAATCCTGTCTCCATTCAGATCTGAGAGTTTTTGCCTATAAATCAGTATACATTGCTTGTAAAAAGAGTGCTGACAGAGAAAAGCCAACAGCATATCTGAAGAGCCTCATTCATTCTACTCCATTGATGAACGCCGTGGAGCTAATTTGTTGAGAGGCCTCTTCCAAATGGGGATGCATTTCCCAAAGCAAATTTTATTGATGGCAGTCCATAATGATAAATGAGTATCTCACCACTGCTGAAGAAAATTTGTTGTCTTTGCAGCATTTCTTATTGAAACAGGCAATAGAAATTTAAAGCAAACAGACTATATCCTTATTCAGTGGATATCCTCATGTGAAATCTTCTAAAACACAGGAGGCTTAGGTGGCTTCGCAACTTTGGAAACCAAATTTCCTCCAGGGTAATGGGAAAATTTTTTCCAGTTTAATAGGCAAAATTCCAGCATTCCATGAGCTATGAAGCTATGGCAGAGAGAGAGAAGACAAAGCACTTCTGTAAAGTCTCCTGCTGCCTGGCTTTTCATGTTATTGTTGGCACTGCAGCAGCACTGTGCTACATGGGGGACATGGACATCTATATCCCGTCATAGCGTTTTCTCTCCCAGGAATATCCTGACCTAAGCACAGGAAGTAATTTCACTGGCAGCCTGAAATTTCCCCAGTGACACAGTTTGATTATGTCTCTGGCTTACGTTTGCATTCCAGAATGAGGAATGTGTCTTCTAAAGGACTTATGGGTGGTTTGCAGAAGCCAAAGCTATTTCAGTCTCTCCATTCCTCTTCCTTCTTAGCAGGTACTGAGGCTGGAGAAAGCAGGGACTACTATTTCAAAGTCAGCTTGTATTGGACATTAAAAAAAAAAAGAAAGAATGAATGGGAACAGGAAGAAAAGAAATAAGATGTGGGAAAATCCCAACTATTGAACCAGAGCTGGCATAAATCAGTGTAGCTGTAAAATTGTTATTGATGTTATGCTGATTTACACTAGCTGAGAACCTGGCATCCTGCTCATTTGTGAAAGAAAATGTACGATGGAATTAAAAACCACCAAACTAGTTCTTTATTATATCAGTAACTAGTTCTTTATTATATCAGTTTGGTGCTTAATGCTCTGGTGGAGCAGAAAATGATACTTCCATTTTAACAGTTTATGGCTTTTTCAAAGAAAAAAATACAGAAAATACGCAGCCAAAACCCAAACAAAGCAGCTGAATTGCAGGGTTTCAGTCTCTTTTAGTGATGCGTTTCTGGAAAACAATTTTCTGTTTTACTGGTCATGGAAAATTAATCATATGTTTGATGATTTCTATCATGCTGTTGTTGTCTTCTCTTCAGTTTTTAGTCCCATATTATTTAATTTCAGTAAGTGTCATTTCTGAAGGGAACAGAATGAACTGAGGGCCTCCCACCTACTTGATGACTGTTTGGTAGTCTGCTACCAGCCTTTTAAATTTACCTGCCAACTGTTGTCAGTTCCCTTTTCCGTCATGGATGCATCTATATATACAAATATATATATGTGTGTATATACATATATGTATAAGAAATACTTTGGCACTGGTAAGGATGAGGCCAGTAGGTTTTTTCACAGAAGAACCCTCCATGTGGTTTAATAGAGAATGTTTTCATTTGTGGAAGATGGAGGTGATGGGAAGTTGAGAGTTTTCTTTAAATATCTAGAATTTAGTGGAAGAGCTCCAGTTCTCTCTAGTAGCTTCTGTACAGTGACCAAAACCTATAAAAAGATTATTTTATTCTCTTAAAGCCATAAGGATTTTCTATGGGGGAACTGAGCACAACTACCTGGTGATTCTCTCAGCAGCTTCCAAAGTGTGGTATGACTAGAAAAGCCCTTTGAATTTCCAGAAGCCCATACAGATGGAGTTGCCATTCCTTGCAGCTTTTTTGGCTTTGTGTCTGCCCTAGATTCCAGATAATCTGGAGAGCTATCATGATTTTCACCCTTAATTATCAGAAAGCCAGTTAGGTCTTTTCCTAATCTGTTTTACTCACTGTTGTCATACTGAATGGTTCGCCAGCTTTAATGCAGTGGAATGAGTTAGGAAAACGCTATTATCTCCTACTTTTAAGTGAGGAACCAAGGTAATGAAAAGTGAAAGACTTTTAAAAATTTGTCCAGGCAGTTTCACCAAGATCATACCAGACATTGAGATGATGTTGAATGCAGGACATGGAAATCGACCCCTAATATTTCTATCTGCAGTGGAGTAGCAAAGGGAGATAATAAAATGCCTTCCATATATCACAGGGAATTCTGAACTTGGTGTCAGTGGAGTGCTGACTGGAATAGGAAAGACCCAAACGTGTACAAATGTTTTCCAACGCCTTGTGATTGACTCTGTTCTGTAAACATTCTGCATCTGGCAGTTGAATGCTGTGTTTTATCATGTGTTAGGCAGATGGAATAGGATGTTTTTTAAACTGTCATTTTAATCAGAATTAAGGTAATACCTTACCTGAAGTTGGAAAGCAGTTGGGAGGAGGAGGGAACACGTGGAGAATATGTCCTGCTCTTGTACTCATGATTTCCTCTCTTTTCTTTTTCAGTGAGTATGTTTTTGAACACATTAACCCCCAAGTTCTATGTTGCCCTGACAGGCACTTCCTCATTAATCTCGGGACTTATTTTGGTAAGTAGCACGTACATTAATATCACTTTACAAATTGATTTTGTTATCCAGAATGGGATTTCAGACTTTATCTAGATTAATAGATGTCTTTTTTTTTTCCTTAAACTTGCATTTCTGTAGTACATAAAATTTGCGTTTCTTTATTCGTACTTCTTTTTCTGAGGGAAAAACAAAAGAGAAAATGTTTCAGTGATATGTGTCTTTGAAGAAAAGAAGTCTTGAAGGACAATGTGCCCCACTAACAACCCTATGGTAATTCATAACAAGTGTTTGCACATTAAGTGTTTCCATCAACAAGTACTACAGAAATAAAAAGGCTGGTAAAAACAAGAAGAGGAGATGTACCAAGGATCTCAGCTTAGCATGGTCCTTCTAAAAAGTTATGGCAGGATTTACTAGAGAAACAGCAAGCAGAATATTAGCAGCGAACCCAGTTCTGGTGCTGAGATTCCAAGGGATAATAATTTCAGATCTTCACTTTCAAAATTTCTCTCAGTACATATCTGCCTTTTCGCCTAAAGGGCTGAAAAGTATTTTTAAACCATTTAAAAACCCCTCTTCGCATATGTAATCCCCGAGGGCTTCGTTGTGCAAATTGATGCAGTGGAGTGAATCATAATACCATCACAGTGCAGGAGTCCAAAGCAGACCATTTGCTCTGGATTCTGTTTACTTTCTTCGTAGAAACAAATGGAGGTAAAAAATTTAAGAATCTGCATGGTGTACTTAGGGTTTGATGCTTATACTGGGCTGTTCTTTTTTCTCACTGCTGAGAGTTTGCTTCCTACAAATAGAATAGAATAGAATAGAATAGAATAGAATAGAATAGAATAGAATAGAATAGAATAGAAAATTTCAGTTGGAAGGGACCTACAATGACCATCTAGTCCAACTACCTGACCTCTTCAGGGCTGACCAAAAGTTAAAGCATGTTATTAAGGGCATTGTCCAAATGCCTCTTAAACACTGACAGTGATGGGGCATTGACCACCTCTCTAGGAAGCCTGTTCCACTGTTTGACCATCCTCTTGGTAAAGAAATGCTTCCTAGTGTCCAATCTAAACCTACCCTGGTGCAGCTTTGAACCATTCTCACATGTCCTATCACTGCATACCAGGGAGAAGAGATCAGCACCTCCCTCTCCACTTCCCCTCGTCAGAGGAAGGTTGTCTTTGTTTTGGTCTTGTTTGTTCAATCAGTCTTAGGTCTTTTGTCTAAAAACAAGTTGTATGCTTTTAAAATCTGCTAGGTACAAGCTGCAGACCCTCCCTCACCATACCAAACTAGGCATGTAATTGGGAGACCAGTGAGACCCATTTTAGGAGTGTGGTTACCATAGTCATAAGCGGAAAGAGACAGACATGGCTAGGGGCTGGTTCACATCACCTCGGATCTACAGACCTCAGAGAAACCTGAAAACAGCTAAGATCCTAACTAAACTGTATCAGTTTGGCATGGAAAACCCACACCTCTCACTTCCACGTTGCCTGTAGCTGATGTAGACAAAGAAATGGCGTCTTGACTCCTGAATGCCTGTGAGACTCTCATCACTTAGATAATTTCAGGTATAAAGCATCAGGTGCGCTGCTGCTGTGCCTTGCTCTAGGGTTTCCTTGTAGCAGAAGGCAATTAGTTATTATCTGCACCTTGGGCATTCACCATCCTTGTATGGATTGAGCCCCAAAGCACAGGACAGAGCTTCAGAGACATCAGCAGATCTTTCAGAATATGAACAGGAGCCAGACCTGTAGGACTTGGATTCAGTTCAGCACATCTCACTCAAACGCATGGGAGGAAAATACTGAATGTTACATTCAGTACTCTCACTCAGAAAGAAGACATCTTCAAAAGGCCAGGCCCCACCACCAAGATGAGAAGGAATGAGAGAAATAACATGAGTTCCACAAGCACAAGTCCATATTAGTTGTTGGAGAGTGAAGAAAGCAGGAGGAGGTGGCAAGAAAAAGACAGTTTGTGCCCTATAGGAATACCTTACAAAACCAAACAAGAGCAAAGATCCTAAAGAGAGACTAAATTATCTGAACTAAATACTGTGTGTAGCATGATTGCAAATGTAGGTACATTTTGTACTGTAGTCATGAGGGCAATTTCTGAGGAATGAGCTCAGTAGGAGACTTGTGAGCAAGAAATTTCCAAGTGCTGTGCTTTGGTGGAAAGTACAAGAAGGAAGTGGCAAGGAGTATTCAAGACTGTCATATGAAGGAGGAAAAAGGCACCAACAGAAGCCTTCCAAGAAGAGATTAGACTGAGTGAGTCTTAAGCAAAGAAATTCACTGAATGCTGTATGACAAAGTCCCTTATGAACAAGCTGAAGGAACAGTGAGGTGATGGAGAGGTGTAGACACAGACTGAAAGAAGATTGAAAGCCTTTTTTGTGGACCTTCACTACTGCTGTCAGTTGTTGTCTGCTGTATGTGCAAGAGCTATATAGACCAGGCAGGTAACAGCCAGGAACCCTAGATTGTAGGGACTGGAGTCTGTGCTGAAAGGAACATGTGGTCTGTAAATTGGATGATGGAAAAGGAACTCAGCAGACATGGTCATGGAAAGAAGAACGTGTTAGTTAAACAGACCATGCATCAGGAAAGAGAGCTGAGTAAGTTCCAGTGAGGTGGTACTAGCCAGTCACTAGCCCAATTATGCGTCGGATTAATTATTTCTTAATAATCTTGCCGTTTACCAGTGGCCCTGTAACATGCTGAATTGCCTGCATTACCTCCCACTTACCTGTCACACTACACAGCATTTCCAGTTCAAAAGGATTCTTAATCCTGCTAATGTCATTAAGTTAAACTCTTTTATAAAATAAACCTTCTCTTGTCAAATCTACATCACTGGGGGTATTTTTCAGACTAGATGTACTAATACTCCTTGGAATTTTCCACCATATGGTCTGACAGATTTCTTTCCATTATCAGTTGGCTGCAATTCCTAATCAGGAGGAGAAATCACAGCACTGCAGGTTATGAAATGATGGAAAATTCCATCATTTCAGAAGTAATGGTAACTGATGGGAAAGTGAATGCTTTTCCTATTTAATGTTTGGGTCATGAAACAATGACTCTGCAGAGTTCAGCTTTGGGCAATTGCATGCTCTGTGACTCCTTTGCAAAACACTACTCTCCTGTCTTATTTTGTCTCTTACTTTGTTTTCATTCTTTAGGTAAAATTCTGGCCTCGCTGCCTTGCTGTAGGCAATGTGACTTAAATGAAGTAAGGATTTCAGACCTTTTTTTTCTTTTCTGGATAGCTCAGAACCATATAGAAGAGACTTTTCTGTCTCAAGCATTCTCCTTAATACAATTCTCCTTAATACAATTCTCAAGCATTCTCCTTAATAGTCAATTACTTGACTACAGCACATAGCTTAAAATGAAGAGTTTATATTCAGTTCATCCCTGTACTTTTTTAGGGATCAAAAATAGGAGCCAAATTAAGTCCCAAGCTGCATTAGAAATATTGTATTGGAAACTTGGTTCCACCACAGTTACTTTTAATCCAGTAAAAAACAGGGTTTTGTCTCACAGAATACAATGAGCTGCATTGTATTCGGTGTCTGAGAGGCTGAGGTTTTCCACAGGTAGGGTAATAAAGCTGTCATGAAGCACAACTGACGTCCAGTAAATGCTGTGAACTGGAACTATGTAAATGCCACTGAGATTTCTAAATAAGTCTGTGTATTTAACATACAGTTATCACCAGAGTGAAAGTTGTTTCGCGAACGTAGGTGGCATTTGCACTGCGAACTGATAGAGTCTCAGTTCTAACAAAGCATAGGCAGAAGTGAACCCCAGTCTTGAGTCTCCACCAAGAATGCCTTGTTATTCTACTTCAGAGCTTGAGACAATAACAAGAGTTTTCTGCTACCCAATGAGAAACATTCTGCAATGAACAAATACCAGGTCTTTCAGAGATAAGAATTAGAAAGGCAGTCTACAGAGGTAGAGCATGAGTGCTGAGTCTGCACACTGGCTAGCGTTGAGCAGCTGGGCTATCTGCTACTACCCAAGTATGTGTGTAGTATGTGAGAGTTCCAGCCTTTTGTAGCCAACGGTGCTAGTAGGAAGTCTGAGAGAGGACCTGAATAACACAGGGAAGGGACCTGTCTTATTTTCTGTAGATATTAATTGCTCTCCTGCTTGTTTCATTGCCTTTGTGTAGTTTGCTGCAGAGGGGCAGAAAGGTGACTGAGTTCTCTGGGTGTTCACAGACTCCAGAAAAGTCTGACAGTTGTGCAGGGACAATCTTTGATGGCTGAAAAGCAATACGTGGTAATTGTTCAAAGTTTCTGCTCTGCTCCGCAGAGGTTGATGGGTTAGAGAGGGCAGAATCCTTGTAGGGAGTTCAGAAGAAACTGGAAACACTTGCCAAGGAGCAGGTGAGAGAGGAAGAGTCTGTAGGAAGGTAGGCGGTAACCCAATTCATAGCCAAGAGGAAGGCCAGTGCTGTTTAACATCTTTGTTGGTGACATGGACAGTGGGATCAAGTGCACCCTCAGCAAGTTTACTGACTATACCAAGCTGTATGGTGTTGTGGACACGCTGGAGGGAAGGGATGCCATCCAGAGGGACCTAGACAGGCTGGAGAGGTGGACCTGTGAGAACCTCATGAAGTTCAACAAGGCCAAGTGCAAGGTCCTGCACGTGGGTTGAGACAATCCCAAGCACAAGTACAGGCTGGGTGGAGAATGGATTGAGAGCAGCCCTGAGGAAAAGGACCTGGGAGTGCTGGTGGATGAGAAGCTCAACATGAGCCGGCAACATGCACTGGCAGCCCAGAAAGCCAACCATATCCTGGGCTGCATCCAAAGAAGCGTGGCCAGCAGGTCGAGGGAGGTGATTCTGCCCCTCTACTCTGCTCTTGTGAGACCCCACCTAGAATACTGCGTTCAGCTCTGGAGTCGTCAACACAAGAAGGACATGGAGCTGCTGGAGCGAGTCCAGAGGAGGGCCACGAAGATGATCCGAGGGCTGGAGCACCTCTGCTATGAAGACAGGCTGAGAGAGTTGGGGCTGTTCAGCCTGGAGAAGAGAAGGTTCCGGGGTGATCTTATAGTAGCCTTCCAGCACCTAAAGGGGGCCTACAGGAAAGCTGGAGAGGGACTTTTTACAAGGGCGTGTAGTGATAAGACAAGAGGCAATGGCTTTAAACTGAAAGAGGGTAGATTTAGATTAGATATAAGGAAGAAATTTTTCACTCAGAGGGTGTTGAGGCACGGGAACAGGTTGCCCAGAGAAGTTGTGGATGCCCCATCCCTGAAGTGTTGTAAGTAGCTGGGGTCTACCCAATCTTAAGAGAAGTACTGTACTTAGTCTAGGCAATATACTATTTTATTTTCCATTCCATTATTTCCAGAGGTAGATGAGGTGTAAATAAATAGCTGTTTATTTTGAATAAGGTGCTTGTTAGCACTGCATGTATCTTGTCGTGGTGACTCCTGGAGATAAGACAAATGGGGATTCTGAAACCAGGAGTAGAGTCTAAGAGGACGCTAAATGGCTGTATTTCACCCAGAAGGAATGGGGCTGCACAGCCTTCAAGGCTGATACACTGAGAGCATGCTCAGAGGCGTACTGTTTCCTAGAACCAAGCTGGGCAGGACAGGCAGATCTGCTTAAGTCACTGGCTACCTCTAACAGCTAAATAAAACAGACCAGGGGCTTGCTTTGTTCAAAGGCAAGTGGCATTGTATAGTCCCATCCACATGGATAAACACTCTTGCCGCCCAAAA
Organism: Tauraco erythrolophus; assembly: GCF_009769465.1. Classification (NCBI taxonomy): domain Eukaryota; kingdom Metazoa; phylum Chordata; class Aves; order Musophagiformes; family Musophagidae; genus Tauraco; species Tauraco erythrolophus. Next base: position 29,302,055 of record NC_141468.1, on the reverse strand, counting down.
CAGGAGGATCTTTTCCATACTGTCTACTGGAAACAGCCCCTGGGCTGTTTTGTCTCTAGAACATGTCCGGTCATTGTGTGGGAGAGTTGGCACAGGCCAGGCAGCGTGCTAGCAAGCAACCGACATGGATGACTGAGCCAGCCAAGCCTGTCCTGCAGTCCTGTTTTATTTATCAAATAGGCTTAACCATGGAATCAAGTTCAGCTATTGTTACCCTGTTCCTCAAGAGTGTAAGTTTAATTTAAAGCAATTAGATTAGTTCTAACTACTCCTCGTATTAGAAGGGTACTCCAAACCGTACTCCTCTGAGACCTGGAAGCCTTGTTACAAGGCTGAATGAGAACTATGAGCTGTGGGAGTTGCCAGCAAACAAAATCCTTTAGTGCTTCTGATGAAGACTCAATACACATACACTAGGAGAAGAATACGAGAGCGTTCGCAGTAAGAGAGGATGCCTGTCTCAGATGCGATAAATGGGAAAGCATAATTCAAATCACTGATAGACATCACTACTTGGTCCAGTGAGAAGCATCATCAAAGCCATCCCTTGTGAATTGATGCATTTATGATAGAATATCTGTTCTGAAAAACCAAGCAGGAAGATCAGATATCCCAGTGATGCAGAATAGATTTGTTGCTGCACACAGAAATAAAACGATCCGGGATTGTCTGTCTGTGAGAGCAGAGATAAGAAAGAGGATGACTATGATGTTTTCATTGCACAGGGGTGGAGAAGAACGTGCACAGAGAAGCAAAAGCAAAAAAAGTCCAAAGCAAGTATCTGAAACGCATTAAGAAGACTTATGAGTGATTAACCAGCTCTTACTTAACCTAAATATGTATCACCTACAAATTGTGTTTTCATAGCCATGCATTTTTAGAAATCATCAGTAAGGGTTTTCCAAAATCAAATACTCTTACATTAAGCATTACCCATACCAGATTAAAACCCCAAAATTCTAGATTTGGATTTCTAAACACACAAAGCTGGAAGCGTTCAGAACAGGGTTTTAACTTAGCCTTTGTGAACATAATGGTTTCAAAGATCCCTTGAAGATTTGGAGATGTTTGACCCTGTTATGATTTGAAAGCACAGGCACCAACTAGAAAGAACTCAGAGAAGTCTGCACTGCTGTGAAGGGGATGAGGTCTGTGAAGAAGAGCTTCTCTCCCACTGTATGTATATGACAGAAATGAGGCAGCCTTTTCTTTCAGAAGTGGGGCAGAAATGATCTTTTGCGTTAATTTCCTCTCTGATCCACATCTCTTTCAATGGGTAATTAATCCTTATAGCCAGCTGCTAATCTGCCAGATGATCTCTCATCTGCTGGACTGTCAAAAGCTTAGTAACTTCACATTGCTTTCAAACTGGCTGGTACAGTTAAAAATCAAATTTGATTTATAGAAATCAGGTTTCAAAACAGATGACACTGTGTGAGAAAGGTGCAAAAGTTCTGTGAAGAGAATTTATCGTTTTGACTTCAGTACTAGATTACAAATTACCTTCTCATACACCCTGCACTAATCACTGCAAGCAAAGGCTTATTATGGTAATGATTTATGGCTTTAATTTCTAAGAGACCATGTGCATTGAGATCTGGCTGATCTTTCCTGGCACTGGGTTCACTCAGCATTGCAAATATTTTTCAAAGCCGCCTTAAACAATTTACAAGCTTTAGTGCCATTTTTTAAAGTAGTTAATGTATTTCTAAGTCCAGGGAGGCAGACTTACAGCAAGTTCCTGGCACTCAGCTGAACTGCAGTAGTGACCACATATATAGACATTCTTTCTGCTAGTACCCTCAGTTTCATTGAAATCCAGTATGAATTGCCAGCTGGTATACATTTGTGCAGAGCAAGCGGGCTCAAGCATGCTCTTGCGCTGCTCATTTTCCCTCTCTGGGTTTTACTGGCTTTTTATCTAAAAGCTAAATAATGATTGAAATAATGAGGAGGAGTTTAGTAGCACATTTTGAAAAATCTATTTTTTTCTTCTCTTAAAGAAAGTGCAAAGCTTTTTAGATGTGGTCTGTAACTGCCAAGAGTTTTGAGCGGCCAGCCTGGCAGCTGTACTTCGGTTCCTGACTTATGTTACAGTGATAGTCTTACCGAGTGTCTCTCGCCTCGGTACAGGACTTACAATCTTTGAAACCCAACAGCTGCTCCCTCCGAGGCCTTGGACAGGTACCTGTGGCTTGTGTGCTTTGATTTGTTCAAGCTTCAGAGTTTCCAAAAATGAAACAGAGACAGATGCTCACAGCAGACCTGTGACTGTATCTTACGGCACAGCCTTTCTCTCATGGTCGGCCACATGCCACCTGCTTAGGTCATGATGCTCTCTTAAGTCATAAGATTTAAATTCTAAATTTTCTTTAGAAAGTGGCGTGTGCCTAAGAACATGAGAACAGCTAAAACCAAAACTGCTCCCTGTCCACCATCTCAGGCATTCGGAGGTAGTGGTGCACACCAGGGAAAGCGTATCAGTGCAGAGCCTAAGCGTTCAGTGATATTCCTCACCGTTCTGTCCCTGGCTCCCGAGATTCCCACCTGGGTGCTGCTGCAAGTGCGTGCCAATGGAATGAGTACAGCGACAGACGCACTGTGGAGCCTGTGTAGGGAGGAACTGTCCAGGCTGTGTGGGTTTTCAGCGATTTGCCTGGGACGTAGAGTTCACAAAGATCTGTGTGTGTTTATGTTCTGCTTTCTCTGGGACCATGTGTTTATCTATCCAAGTACTTGTGACCTGTATGTGTGCACAGAGCCCTTCTGTCTTCTCCTCATCAGACTACTTCACTCTTCCTTGTTGATGTCTCCTAGAAGAGCCATTAGATTGTTTTGGGGACCAAACGATCTCCCCGGCTGCCAGGCATTCTTGTGTGAACTTGTCTGAAGTGGCCACCAGCTACATTCCCACTCCATTCCAGTGCAGCTAGGGTCAGCTTCCTCCATAAGAGTGCTTTAGATGCTTAACAACATGCCTGAACTCAGGGGAAGTCCCAGTGCAGAATGCTTTGGAGTATCCTTTGGAAAGGAACATTTTCTTACTATGCCCGAAGGTTTATCTTCTGGTTTTCCCCTATGGAACGGTTTAAAGGAAGGGAAAAGAAAAGTATGTCTTGTCTACAGACAATCCCATGGAAGCAGAAGTCAGTACAATTATATAAAGAGCTCAAGAGAACTTAAAAATGAAAAAATATTGTGAGAGGGAGAGCGTGGAGCCCAGCCTGAACCTCTTTGCAGCAGGTATCCTAAGAAGCCTTCTAGAACCTGCTGGCTCCTGGCTGGCCCACCAGAACCTGCTCAGCAGCGTGCTGTTGGTGTGAAAGATGTGAACACGATCCTTTCACTTGTTGCTGGTTGTGCCTAGTTGTAGTAAGAATAAATAACCTTTTTTTTTTTGTAGAAATTTTGTAGCTTTCAGCACTAGCATGAAACATGGAGACACCAAGTAATATAGAAAGGGCAAAGATTATTCATTCACAATTTCTAGTGCAATCAATATTACGAAGTACTGCCAAATTTTTCAAAACCCTTTGATTTGCGTGTTTCAGTTGGTATATAGATGTTTTGATAATGATTCAAGTGCAACTGCAAAATACGCGCGTTTTACATATTCGTTATAAGTGTGTGTACCTTTACATTTTTTACAGCCAAAATCTTTTCCTTATTATATGAAATAGTCTTCATTTCCAGGTTTATGTGGTTTCCTGAAATATGTGTACTCTTACCTAAGAATATAAATTCTCAGTGAAAATACCACAAATATATATTTAGGTATATAATTTCAATTATAAGGGATTCTTTTAGTCTGTGGAATGAATTTCCAACTAGAGGTCTGTAAATAATCATTTTTTTTCTGATTTGCTAGCTGAACCAAAAGCCTGAAAATAAAACTAGTTTCGAATCAGCCCCAGTCAGCCAAACAAAACAAAACACGTTCAGCTGGGGAAAAAAAAACATCCTAAAAGGAATAGGATTCAGCTTCCTGGAGTTTGTTTGGTATTTTTAACGTTTTTCAAATTAAACTCAGTGAATTCCTTTGGAAGCATTACTGGGAAAACAAGCAAACCTGCTTTTCCTCACTTTCCCTTGACTGCAGAGGGAGCCGGGGAAAGATGAGGTAGGAGCGTATTCCCGACTGCAGCACCCTATTTACGTGGCTGGTGTCAGGCGGGATGGAGCTGTTGTTTTGGGGTTTGTTTTTGTTTTCCCAGAAGTCAATTTAAAGGAATGCTCGTAACAATTTTAAAAGCCTTTAAAAGAAATAATTTGACGTAAGTTTCTTTGGGTTAAAAAAACAACCAAACAAACCACATTTTTTTGCTGATTGGGATTTTTTACCTCCTGTAAACCAGATTTTTAAAGCGATCTGCCGGATTCGGCACGAACTTGGATGACATTTGGGCTCTCAGTGTGCCCCAAGGAAGCCGGCTGCCCGCCGGGGAGCCCGGCCGCCCGCTGCGGCGAGCGGGCCTCGGTGCTCCGCGGGCAGGGAAGGCGCGGGCAGGTGCCTCCCTCGGGATGAGAGGGGAGGGCAGCCCGGAGCCCGCCTGCCCGCGCCTCTTCCCTCCCGGGGCTCCGGTGCACCGCCGAGGGACGGCGGGGCGGGCTGGGGAGCCGGGGGAGCGCGGGGCGGGGCGGTGACGTGACGTGGCGGGGCGGTGACGTGACGTGGCGGGGCGGTGACGTGACGTGACGTGACGCGGGGCGCTGTCGCTGTGTGTTGCAGATCTTCGAGTGGTGGTACTTCCGCAAGTACGGGACGTCCTTCATCGAGCAGGTCTCGGTGAGCCACCTGCGCCCCCTGCTGGGCGGGGTGGACAGCAGCGCGCCCAGCGCCGCCGGCGCCGCCAGCGGGGACGCGGACTCCAGCCGCCAGAGCGTCTCAGGTGAGCGGCGGCGGCGGCACCCGGCACTCCCTCAGCCCTCCGCCGGCGGGAGCTGCCGCCTCGCCCTCGGCTCGCGAGGCGGTGGCAAGCTGAAGCGTCGCTTCCTGAGGCTCCCGAGCCCGGAGTCACTCGGTGCCAGGGAGAAACGTCCTTCATGTTCCTGAGGAGGGACGTGAGAGGCAGCCGGCAGCCAGCCGGGCGGTTGTGGGGCAGAGGAGCTGGGTACGGGAGGAGGCCGCTGGGTGGTGGCTGAGCCTCAGCTGCCTGGCACAGCCGCTGCGGGCAGTAGCCCTCCTGCCCCGGAACACCCCGCGGATACCTCACCCGGGGGTGCCATGCTCAGCTTCAGCCCAGGCCTGTTGTGGCAGCAGAAGTGAGACCTGCCTTGGGCAGCCCAGCACAGGCCCAAGGCGCAACCGTCGTCCCTAAGGCTTCCTGTAAACTTGTTTTGTTGTCAAATAAAAGGCAGAGCTGCTTCATTAATTGCTCTGGCTAATTACATCTTCCCGAATTCATGCAGTGCTTACTGCTCACACCATGTTGACAATGCATCTGTTGCCCCCTTGTTCTGAAAGCCCTACTAAATTGCACGTGCTCCTTCTGCAATGTCATTTCTAAAGGCAGGCAGTATATTTACTTAAATTCTTCTATTTATTTAAATTCTTTTGAGTAAGCCAGCATTGTAAAAAGAAAAAAAAAAATCAGAAAAAGAGTTGAGAGTGCCCATCTGCTTTTGCATCACTTTATTTTTTAGATAATGTAAATAGTATTGAAACAGTATTTCGATTTCACTTTAGTAAATGGAAGCACAGTGGCTTTTAATAGCTTAAGGGCTTGTTCTGTTCCTCACTCTGCTACCAGTTTGATTTGTGACTTTGGGCAAGTCATAACCAGTCAGGTTTCAAAAAAAAGGTCTCCAGTTTAGGTGGCCTGATTTCAGGCATTTGGGGCTTGCTTTTGGTGATCTTCCAGACATTCACAGCCCCTGTGAGTTTCAGTGCAAGGAGTAGGTGCTGCAAGTCAGGCTGAAGGTATCTGACTCTAAGCCATTCAAGCCTTTAAAGTTGACCTTGACACTGTGGAGCTTATTTTCTAGTGCATATGAGTATTTTGAATGAACATATGATTGAGGAGGTGTTTTGAGAGCCTTACATGAGCGGTATAAATGTATGAGTTGTAATTTTTATTATGCATTTGTATATTACTATAATGAATAGTAAGCTGTTTACTTGCTCTGGTGAAAAAGACAATGTTAAATCAGAAGAAATCAGCTCTTATGTGATGGAAGGGAGGATGACAGTTTTGAACTGAGGCAGCTTGAGTCCTGTTACAGCTCTGCTGCAGGACTATCCCTGCAGGTCACTTCATTCACATCACAGCGTTTGGAATTCTGCTGAGGCACTTTGAGTCAAGTGCCTGGTTGCCCAGAGATGGTTCGTCTGAGAGACAGGCCAGCCTGCCTAAGACAAGCCAGTCCGCCAACCACTGATCTTTGTGGACTGAAGAAAAGTCTCAGGGGGACTTGTCCCCCTGCTTGAGTGACTCAGCTATCTAGGGGGAATGTGTTGAAAACAGCCCATGAGTGATGAAGATGCTGAAATACTATTGCTTCTGGCTTGAATTGGAGATACTCACTGTCAGAGAAAGTCAGGGCAGAAGCATCTCAGCTTGTGTTCCTCGTCTGTAAAACAAAGCTTACCTTTTTCAGCCCTAACTTGGCATACGGGCCATAATCTTAATATTGGAAATTAATTCAGCTTTTATTAGACATGCGGCCCTAGAATCAATTATGGTTTCATTAAATTTATTTTCGCTGCAGGCTTTTAAAATATATCAGAATTAACAAGTGAGGAAAAGAGAATGAAAAAAAAAATCAGTTATGGAGAAAAAATTATTATTTAGCAGCTGAGCTGCCTATATCTGTACCTGGCAAGTTTTATTTCTGCTCTTCAGTGTTCATGAAAACAAGCAAACAAAAATTAGCTTTGAACTCACAAGTTAAATAAAGCAGATGTCCTCAAAAAACCTTGCTCTCTTACTGAGTATTTCTGCTTAGGGAAGCCTCCATATAGCACAGCAAATTCAACTGTTGTCATTCCCATCTGAGGAGAGGCTGTGAATAGCAGCACCGCGTGGTCCAGGATATTAGATTTGGGTGAACTGGCAGAAAGTATGGGATGGCTTGGAAACACCTGTGCGCACTCATCAGTGCACTCAGTCACACTTCAGCAGCTCTGAAATAACTCCCATTGTTTTAAAGCAGAAGGCACAGTATTTTGACTAACGAGGTTCACCCAAGCATTTGACTTTTCTGATACAAGGAGATAGTCAAGGAGCGTGTTTGCTTTCAGTGCATTGGCACTTGAGTCTGTGAGTTGGGACTCTCACAGTGTCTCTGCATAGTGTATCTGTACAGATAGCCTGCTATTCACGCCTTCAGAACGATAGCCATGCTCAAAATGTGATCATGGAACAAGGAACCGAAAGATTAATCTTCAATAAATCCCAGTTGGTTGTATGAAATAAGGACGTAGTTATATTATTAGTTTGTATTGTAACAGAAAAGTAACGTTTTCAGTTTAACATGCATCAACACTGGGATATTTCTTTCACTGTCCAACAAGGTGAAGATGGCTTTTTCACTTGGCTCACCATGTTTTCCTATGTAGATGTTCGACTATGGTAGAATATTGCAGTAGATATCTTTGTCTTCAGAAAGATGAGAAGATGAGAGTTGTTGTACTGAGAGCATGATATTAGCAGATACCAAGACAAAAGGAACAAAGAGCACATCATGTTTACCTAGCCAGACAGAAGCCAAATTACCCCCAGGACAGGAGGTGGTAATAAAATCCATTCTTCACCTCCCCTTTTTATTCCCCAATTCGACCTTCCCCTGCTACAGTTCTGAAGTACTGCATACTTGGGAGTATAACCACTTAAATTTAAATAAGATAAGCAAAAAGCATGGTGTCACTGTGTTCAAATAGTTGTTGCCTAATCTTGTTGGTGGCAAATAGAGTAAGCCAAGCCATGGAATTGTACCTCTGGAACTGAGAAGGCTGATGTTGGTTTAGCATTTGCGATGATTCGAAAGTCACATTATCTAAGAACTGTCAGATTGAAGCTGCCAAACAGCCGTACCCTCTGGCTGCACGACAGAACAGCTGAATGTCAATCAAGCACTTCTGCTGGGTAAACTGGTGGATCTTTCTAATATTAGCTGCCTGCTGAAGTGGTTAGTTGAAAGATGCAGATGTATCATCAGTGCACTCACTCTTCCCAGACATCTTCCTGTTCCCGTGTCTCTGTTTCATGCACATGTTAGGTGATGTAGGCAGCAAGCTGAGGGTCTGCCTGCTATGCCGTTTGACTAGCTTTTGTGGAGCTGGCAGTGTCATTACATTTATAATTTATGTAAAATTCTTGCTCTCTGTGTCATTTTAGCTTCATACTGGGGAGTGGGAGCTACGTCCGTGAGAAAAGAAGAGGGCTTGACTTGCCGTTCTGTATTTTCGTCCTTTTCTTTAACGGAACAGGCAAAAGGGAACAGGCATATACCTGCCAGTGTTGTATAAAGTAGGGTAGGTACCCTGCTGACTCAGTATCCCACCAGAAAACTGTTGCTGTTGTCTCTTTAGAAATGATGTCACAAAATTTCAGAGGTCAAAATGCTCTGGTTGACTTTTGGTGGTGGGAACAGCTGGCGAAATGCTGCAGGGCCAATGCTACTGACGTGTTTTTGCAGAGCACCACATGAGGGGTCATGCAGTAGCAGATCTGTGGTGGAATGACATGCTGCCTCTCAGCGAGTCTTTGTGCAAATACTGGGTTTGACTCTGGTCTCACCTTCACTGGAGTGAAGTTTGAACTGAAGAGAACAAATCTGGTGTTAAATTAAAGGAAGAAAAGCCAGAATCAAGACTTCACCTTTTCCAAAGCTATGGAAATTGATTTTTGTGATTTTAATTTTTTTTCCAGTTCTGTTCTGAATTGCATTGTTGTGGATTTTCTTATCTCTTCCTACCTGTAGCATGAAGTATTAGCAGTCTTTTTCCTCCTGAGAGAAATGTATGAAATGCGTTTAGTGTTCCCAAACATTTGCAATGCAATGAACTTTTCTCTGCCAATCTTCAAAACTTCAAACTTCAGCATCCTTTGTCAACCCCGGGACGCTTTTAACTTAAGAAAGGTCAGCAGATGTTGCCATGGATTTTTTTTTACTTCACAAGCTGAGGAAGAATTAAATTTGGCAACTGTAGCTGAGATTCTCAGTGATTTACAGTATTAACTGGACAGTGAAGTTTATTCTGTAGAATTAACAAGTCCATAGGGACTGAGTTAATTGCTGTTTTTCAGTGCAATAACCCAGTGTGATCCCTCTTCAGTTCTGCATTATGGTACATGTGAGTCCTGGCACTAATCAGTATTATCTTTTCATCTGACATTTGGAGCTTTTTTAGTGGTTATTTGTCTGGAATGCTAACATTTGTTGACACTAATTTATAATGAAATTATTATTTAAAAAGGGAAGAACAGTCTGGTTACCTACATCTCTATGCTCCTGATTTTTTTTTCCATTTGCACCTATGAAAAATAAAAAAGTTATGTGTTAAGGCTCATCAGAAGGTAACCGATGTTTCTGATAAACCTCAAGTACCATTGTAACTTGGGAGAGATTCATTATTGTGTGTTTCTGTTTATGGCAGAATGCAAAGTCTGGCGAAATCCTTTAAATCTGTTCAGAGGAGCCGAATATAATCGGTAAGTGCTACGATGTTGCAGTTTCAGGCATAGTACTGGCTTAAGGATCTTAACATTAATCTAACTCAGAGATGGAAAACCAAAACCAACTGTGGACACATGTGCTCATGCCAGGTTTTTCTGTCATTTGTAAAAACGTTTCTGAATGAAGAGGAATTTAAATTCATGCTCATGCACTTGTTATTTCTGCAATATTTGGTATCCTTATAAAAAAGTGGAAAAACCAAAAGTGCAGTGTACCTGGTACTGTTAATACAGTAATTCTGTTCAGTTATAGTAAACAACCTGATGAATTATATCCGGGTTTCATGTAGTCTCAACATTTGAATATGTGTTACCAGTTTCCAGTGTGTACTTTCCAACGTCTTCATTAGCTTAGGTTCAGCTACTGTTGCTCCATCACAGTACAGTGAAATGCAGTGTATGTTGGTTAGGAGATTGCCTGGAGGAGCTTAGTAGGCTCTGCCCATCTCTAACATCTAGGATTCTTTTCTAGATTCATTTTGCTGAATGTGACCTCATTAACCAAAATGTCTCTTTGTTCGCATATTTGCAGCTATACGTGGGTAACAGGGAGAGAACCTTTGACTTACTACGATATGAATCTTTCAGCACAGGACCATCAGACGTTCTTTACATGTGACACGGATCATTTACGGCCTGCAGACGCTAGTAAGAGACCTTGTGAACAACCATTTTTGCTAATAGGTTAATGATTGTTTTATCTGATGCAAGAAGAATGCAATCAGACATCAGTTCTCTCAGGTAGATAAGGAAATGTGAAAGTTTGATTGTGCCTGGAAAGCTGTTGCTGTTGGATTTATAGTATTCTAGATCTAAGCAAGCATCTATATAGGCATAAACTACCTAATTTGTGTCACTGTTTTGTTCTGCTTTCTTGCTGAATTCATTCAAGGTGCCATTTGCAAGTGTAAAAGCTTATCTTTTCCTCCTGTTTCTTGCAGTGACTTCAAACGTGTGTAGCCTAAGTTGCCTCCAGCTGCAGTGTAGTATGTTGAGTTACATTAGCCAGGTCCCATTTAGTCTACACTGACAGAAGAGAGTGAGCTTATGTAGAAATGGAGTCCTGTATTTCGTTCCTTGATGTAGTTAGAAGCTCTTTAAAAAATGGGAACAACACATTTACAACTGAATCTAATGTAAGCAGCTTTCTTTGTATTAAGGCTTTACTGTTACGTCCACGTGCAGACTTCAGTTCTGCTAAAACTGTATGGCAGTGTTTTTGATGAGCAAAATTTGCTTCTGAAGAGACAAATCTCCCTTGCCTCTTGGAAAAGGAGGGATACTGACAGTTGGGTGCTCCATTCTGAGGGCATAATTACAAAGGGGAGCATACTGTGCTTTTTTGACATGTGATAAACATTTTCTGAGCTCAGATGGGCTAATTTTGAGGTGGTCTGATTAGACTGGGTGTTGTTTTGCATTTAATATCCACCTAAAGCAGCAGCACAGTAAGGAACTAGAATCCCAAATATCCTTTTATTCTTTCATGCCATGAGGAATCTACTCCCCCAAGAGGAAAACACTGCTTATCACCTCTGTATGTGACAGTGCAGATGGCGTGATCTCTCAGCCAGATTTTCGTGTGGAAAAAAGTTTAATTAAGTAAAAGAATAAAGCTGAGTATTTGGGACAAAAGCTCATGTTGATTATGTATCTTTTGAGTGATCACTGAGCTCTTTGAAGTGCTCTGGAGTGAGTCAGGCTGAGAGCAATAAATTCTGTTGTTATAATGCAGTAGATTCTCTGTGTTAACGCTGTAATGACTGATATGCCCCTGTTCTGCTCTTTTTATTGAATAGTAATGCAAAAAGCCTGGAGAGAGAGAAACCCCCAAGCCCGAATTTCTGCGGCACACGAAGCTTTGGAATTGAATGAGTGAGTGACAACAACATTAACATTTATTTCCTGTCGTTTAAAAATCCATTTGATGATAGCTTAAGGCAGGGGGTTTGCTACAGTAATTTTTAACCATGATTACAGGCCTGTCACAGGAAGGCCTACAATGGGAGGAAAAAAGCACAGCTGCATGTTGTGCTAACCACCCAGGAGATCCTTAGGGCAGTGGTAACAATGGGAGTCTTCCCACTGATGTCAGTGGGCTTTGGATCAGCATAGCAAAGTGTTAATTAAGTTGCCTCCTGATGAGCATATGAAATATGCATTTATGAGATGGAGAGTTCCCTTTTGGATTTCTCAGTCGTCCTGAACAGAGGCAAGAAAGAAGGGACTCATAAACACCTTCTGAAATATTCATTTCATAGTGTGAGAGAATATGATGTAATTTTGTGGGACTTTCGGTCTTTGAGTCTGTTAGTTATTTTCTCAATGAGAAGTGTAGTATTTTGAGATCCCACAATAAACTCAATGCTGTTATGCTTTACTGGCATGGCAAACTGTATAAACGTTGCCAAATTGCATAAAATGGAGAGAGTCCCTTAGGTTGCTGTCAGAGATAGATTACTGCATTCTAGAATTCCGTAAACTGGTATGTTACAGATTGTCCTTCACGTGGTTCATCAGAAGGAGAAAAAGAATTGTTTGTTCCCAGACAGCAGTTTAACTGAGGGAGCATGTAGCGTAAAAGGCTTTTGCAGAAGTGAGCTATAAGCCTGTCCTGTTCTACTCATGTATCACAGAATCACAGAATAGCTGAGGTTGGCAGGAACCTCTGGAGGTCATCTAGTTCAACCCCCCTGCTCAAGCAGGGTCACCTACAGCACGTTGCACAGGACCATGTCCAGGTGGCTTTTGAATATCTCTAAGGAAGGAGACTCCACAAACTCCCTGGACAACCTGTGCCAGTTCTCGGTCACCCTCACAGTAAAAACCTGTTTCCTGATGTTCGGACGGAGCCTCCTGTGTTTCAGTTTGTGCCCATTGCCTCTGGTCCTGTTGTTTGGCACCACTGAAGAGAGCCTGGCTCTGTCTTCTTTGTGCCCTCCCTTCAGATGTTTACAAACATTGATGAGATCTTTCCTGAGCCTTCTCCAGGTTAAACAGTCCCAGCTCTCTCAGCCTTTCCTCATATAAAAGAGTCTCCAGTTCCTTAACCATACGCTCTGGCTTTTACTGGACTCTCTCCAGTGTACCTGTGTCTCTCTTGTACCAGGGAGCTCAGAACCGGACAGAGCACTCCAGGTATGGCCTCCCCAGTGCTGAGTAGAGAGGAAGGATCACCTCCCTCGACCTGCTGGCCACACTCCTCCTAATGCAGCTCAGAATGCCATTTGCCACCTTTGCAGCAAGGACACATCACTGGCTCATGTTGAACTTGGTGTCCACCAGGAGCCCCAAGTCCTTTTCTGGCAAGCTGCTTTCCAGCTGGGTGGCCCGCAGCAAGTACTGGTGCCTGGAATCTTGTTTTCACCCAAACCTGTTGTTTCGTGTTCTGCAGCTGACAACTCTTTGTGAAACGCAATTAGAGGCAGCTGCAGCCTGATTCTGTTTCTGGATAGAGAAGAAGCTGACAGCAGTGTGCTTGTATTGGAAAGAAGTCAGCAGGCTACGTCCCACCTAACTCAGCTGCTAAAAACGTGGCCGTCGAGTTTAAAGTAGTTTCCTGGGCTCCCTCTGTAGTCAATGAGAGAGGCACCTCCATTCAGCGATTCACTCTGTTCATAGAGAGATGTTTAAACACACGAAATCAATGGCTGTGTGAAGATGCTCCTTAATGGAGGCAGAGCTAAATCAGACAGCTAAAAGCTGGATGAGATGGCTCCCGTCATGCATTTCAGCTTTCTGTGTATTCCTAAAGCTGTTTTCCTGGGGTTTGGGTTGTTTGTGTTGTTTTCTTTGGAGGGTGTTGGTTTTTAATCTCTACAGTTACGTTCATAATCTGTTCTTTGCATATGGGAAGTGTTACAGGTCTATTGATTCTTTTCATACTATTAGAGTAATGCAGACATTTTGTGTTAAAACAATAATGCATAAAACTAATCTTGGTTTCTAGAAGGAGTTTCAGTGATGTAAGCCCTGATTGCTTAGAGAGACAGTGCTGTTCTTTCTGGGGCAGTTGTCAGTAGGTTTACTCAAGTGGCCGAGTGATGCACTACCTACAAATGACAGTCATGATCTAGTTGCCAGAATATTTATTCATCAGAATAGTTCATCTGAAAGGTATATGGACAAAACTCCATTGCCTCTGTATTTGGTACATCCTTGCCAGTCTGCCTCTTGTTGTGTAGCTTTTACTTCATGCACCTTTCTCATGGTTTTTCCTCCGATATTTTTGCAGGTGTGCTACTGCCTATATTCTCTTGGCCGAAGAGGAAGCGACAACGATTGTAGAAGCAGAGAAGCTGTTCAAGCAAGCTCTTAAAGCTGGAGAGGGTTGTTACAGGCGCAGTCAGCAGTTGCAGCACCATGGTGCCCAGTATGAAGCCCAACACAGTAAGTTTCTTTGGAGAGAACAGCTATTTCTAAAGGGATAGAAGTTCTGAGGAGTTCTTTGGGTTTTGTTGTGATCTTTTTTCCCCTCAGAACTATGTACTCAGTATTTAACATTGGCTGGAATATTGCCCTACAGCCACACTGTTCTTTTTCAGTATATTTCATTTGATTCTGTTGCTGAGCTAGCAATGCTAAGATAACAGATGCACCTTTTCTTTGTGATGGCAGAAAACACGGTAAAATGTACTTAACAGAAAATAAAAGGTAGCAGAGCTGAAAGAGATCTGATATTCAGAAAATGCCGCTACTGGTTTAGGAATTTGCACTGAAGTGCCTTTAGCCATTTTGAAAACATGGGCTCGTGTTGTGAAAAGGCAGTAAGAAATGATGGAAGCAGAAGTGAAGTGATGCTTTGCCAGCTTTTTTCCATCAGCTGTGAGGGTAAATACACCACCTTATTCTTTGTAAAAGTTAATGAGACCCATTAACCAGTGTGACATTTGAAAAGTTAGTTGTATACATTAGAAAAGGTCACAGAAACATAAAAATGATGTACTCTAACTGAAAGTCTAGCTTTCTGTGTTTATATTTTTTTTTTTTTAATTTTTGGATAAGCAGATTTAGCTGCTGTAATGGTATTTATTAGATGTTTCTTAAACCTAAGAAAATACATAAGGGTTCATGCCAGTAAACAAACAAAAAGATAAATAAAGCAAACAGACTAGGTTATTTCTAGTCTATAGTGGCTACCTCGGGCAAAAATAGTACCAATTAATTACATAAGTACAAGCACTAACATACTTTGGGCATCCTTGGTTTTCTCAGGACCTGAATTCACAGCCTCTGGCTATCTCACATAATTGGAAGATTGCTGATAAAAATTGTACATAGTGAAATTGTCTGTGATCTTTGGTTTCAAAAGTGTATGCAAGTCTATACCTGAAAACCTGAGGTTTTATAAAGCTTGGGGATACTCTTTTAAACATTAGTTGGTTATGAAATGATATTTAGAATGATGTGCTTATTTTTGGAGAAAATAAAAAATATAGAGCAGCTGAGCCCTTGAAGCAATTTTCAGGCTCTAGCAGGCTTATGGTTGTCTGTGAAAGCTTAATTTGTACACTCAATCCATCCTAAGCGCAGCAAATGATAGCAATTCTGTGAAAAATGCCATTTTTCTAGTCTTACAATTAGTAAGACTAGTTAAACACTGTCACAATGCTTATGTCCCAGATAACCTGGTTAAGTTTGTGCAGGCAAATGTAAGTATGGTATTTTTGTAACCTGTATGTGCTAGGTGGCTACTGTCATCATAAATTTGACACCCTGAACCTTCAGTATTACAGCAGAGGAAGCAACCAGTTGAATCACAAAATTAAGTGCATTGCCACAGAGCAGAAGGGGTTGGCAAGTGTCTGCCAGCTCTGACTGTGGCTTCAGGAGAGGCTTCAGGAAGGGCTGGGTCGTTACACTTCTCTGTACCACCCAGCTTCCCCTTGAGAATGTCAGTGTACACCCACAGAAGTTAGAGAAATTGCAACCTCAGATGGAGCCTTGGTCACAGGAACTTCAAGTAGGATTCTCTTGATTATATGCTGGACTTCTGCATGGTTCACAAAAGTGGAGAGCTCAGCACTCTTTAGAGAGGAAGGACCGTGGACCATGGTGTTGCAGTTACTCCATGGTTCTGAGATGTCCGTCATTCCATTTCTGGTCCTTAAAGTTGATTTTGGGATAATCTGGTGAAGTTCCCACTGACTGGAAAAGGGGAAACATAGCCCCCATTTTTAAAAAGGGAAGAAAAGAAGACTCAGGGAACTACAGGCCAGTCAGTCTCACCTCTGTGCCCAGCAAGATCATGGAGCAGATCCTGCTGGCGACTATGCGAAGGCACATAGAAAATAAGGAGGTGATTGGTGACAGCCAACATGACTTCACTAAGGGCAAATCCTGCCTGACTAATCTGGTGGCCTTCTATGATGAGGTTACAGCATTGATGGATAGGAGAAGAGCAACTGACATCGTCTACCTGGACTTATCCAAAGCATTTGATACTGTCCCACATGACATGCTTGTCTCTAAACTGGAAAGACATGATTTTGATGGATGGACCACTCGGTGGATAAGGAATTGGCTGGATGGTCACACTTAAAGAGTTGTGGTCAACAGTTCAGTGTGCAAGTGGAGACCAGTGACGAGTGGTGTTTCTCAGGGGTCAGTACTGGGGCCACTGCTATTTAACATCATTGTTGGCAACATGGACAGTGGGATCGAGTGCACCCTCAGCAAGTTTGCAGATGACACCAAGTTGTGTGGTGTTGTGGACACGTTGGAGGGAAGGGATGCCATCCAGAGGGACCTTGACAGGCTGGAGAGGTGGGCCTGTGAGAACCTAATAAAGTTCAACAAGGCCAAGTGCAGGGTCCTGCATGTGGGTCGGGGCAATCCCAAGCACAAGTACAGGCTGGGCGGAGAATGGGTTGAGAGCAGCCCTGAGGAAGAGGACTTGGGAGTGCTGGTGGATGAGAAGCTCAACATGAGCCGGCAATGTGCGCTGGCAGCCCAAAAAGCCAACCGTATCCTGGGCTGCATCCAAAGAAGCGTGGCCAGCAGGTCGAGGGAGGTGATTCTTCCCCTCTACTCTGCTCTTGTGAGTTCCCACCTGGAATACTGCATTAAGCTCTGGAGTCCCCAGCACAAGAAGGACATGGAGCTTCTGGAGCGAGTCCAGAGGAGGGCCACGAAGATGATACAAGGGCTGGAGCACCTCTGTTATGAAGACAGGCTGAGAGAGTTGGGGCTGTTCAGCCTGGAGAAGAGAAGGCTCTGGGGTGATCTTATAGCAGCTTTCCAGTACCTAAAGGGGGCCTACAAGAAAGCTGGAGAGGGACTTTTTACAAGGACGTGTGATGATGGGACAAGGGGCAATGGATTTAAACTGAAAGAGGGGAGATTGAGACTGGATATAAGGAAGAAATTTTTCACTGAGAGGGTGGTGAGGTACTGAAACAGGTTGCCCAGAGAAGTTGTAAATGCCCCATCCCTGGAAGTGTTCAAGGCCAGGTTGGATGAGGCTTTGGGCAACCTGGTGTAGTGGAGGGTGTCCCTCCCCATGGCAGGGGGGTTGGAACTAGATGATCTTTGAGGTCCCTTCCAACCCAAACCATTCTATGATTCTATAAAAAGTGGGCATTTCATCTTTTACAGGTGAAAAACACTTGTAATTTCTTGAACAACAGCATATCGCTCTGTATTTCTGCTCAGTCATGTATTCCATCTCCTGCATGCAGTATTTTATGTTAGACTGAATTTTCAGAGTAAACAGTGACTTTGAGTACCCAGCTTAACCTCTTTCAAAAGGTGCTAGTTTATAGAAAGTGCAGGCAGTCTTCTTTTTAAGGTGGCTCATGTTAGTCACCTCAAACCATTAGTCACCTCAGAAAATTTTGACCTGAAATGTTATCTTGATTTCATATTAAGTAAATGCCTTTTGACCATTCCTTCTGAAAAGAAGCTTGGCCTGAAATGTATACCTCTTAGTTACACTACTACATAAACATGTTGAAACAGATGTAACTAATAAATTGTTTATTAAATATATTGGAATCAATACAGAGATAAGGAATTACCTAATATAAAATACAGCTAAAGAAATTCCTTCCCTCCCTTGCTTGTTTTTTTCTTCTAAAGTCAGACTTTTCAGCCTGCTGCTTAATCTATCTGAAAATTGTAATCATGGCTTTAAAACAATTTGTAGATACTTGGAATGTTTTCAGAGCACATCTCGTTCTTATTATGAAAGACTTGAAATGTTAGGAACAGACTAAAATCTTTACAGACTGCATACTACACACAAAGATAATTTGTAGCAGGTGTCTTACATTTTCACAATACAGTAATTTTATAGATGATTAGCTGTCGGCACGTTTCCTCTTTGTCCAGAAGCGTGTCAAGAGTTCACATTGGAGTTATAGGGAAGAGAATGAGAAATGAAACAAGTAAGAATTCTCCAAGGGAGTAATTATTGCAGCTGTTTAGTTTCTGTCATCTTTGCTATTACAGCATCTTCCAGCACACAGGGCTGTCATATCTGAAACATGTTAATTTGCCATCCGTAATTAGCAGTGTGAGGAATTTGAAGATGATAACTGAGTAACAAGTAAAGGCTCTGTAAACAGAAAATTCAGGGTATTTTTCTTTTCTTCAAATCATTAAGGAAAAAAAACTGTTAGAGGATGAGGAATAGTTTCGCTACATCTCCTATTAACAAGCATATACATTGTAACTTACAAAGAAGACAGGATATAATGTGCATTTTCATGGATGCTCTTGTCTTAACCATATATGTGAATTGGTAAGTAACTCAATGCTGTGTGTGTGTGACCACAGAGTTTTGTGCCAATGCTGACTTCGTAGAGGTTCTCCTTACTTCACTCGATTACTCTATAGGCTCTACCCTATAGTGTTCTCTGTACCTTCAGATCTGCTTGTATTTCATTAGTGTAAAGCCAATCCCTGGGTCCTTATTTATACCACTGTATATCTGGAGTAATTCCACTGGTTTCAGTGATGGTATGCCACATCTAAATCAGCAGATTTTTGTAATTTTTTATTAAAATTATTGTGAAAGCATTGATGATAATGAATAGCAAAAAATATCAAGAAAACTATGTTTCCTTTTGTGTTGGAATATTAAATGAACCTTTGTTTTATCTTTTTTATCTTAATGCTGTTTCTTTTTCCTCTTATACAGGAAGGGACACCAATGTGTTAGTTTATATTAAGAGGAGGCTGGCAATGTGTGCAAGAAAGCTGGGAAGGACCAGGGAAGCAGTGAAAATGATGAGAGATGTGAGTTTGGATTTGTTTCGCATGTGATACTTAGATGATAGTAGCATAGAAATGACACGCGTTTGGTTGCAAGTTGGCATCCATCCCCGCTGCGGGTGGCACTGGTGGTAGTCATTTTGTACGTCTAATGTACATGAAGATGAAGTTAAGAGGTCGTTTATAAGGTCGCAAAAGCAACACTAGGAAGTCTTAAAATACCAGATGGACAGTTGCCCATACAGACTGAATTTCCCATCCCGGTACACATACAATGGAGTGCAGTCTTTAATTACTTGATGATGAAGTTACGTAACATTTGTTTTGACGTATGTAATGAATGCCGCTAACTTAGTAAACAGCTCTTAAGTATTCTGTTGCCTCCTTGCAAAGCTGCAGTTTGGCTCTGTGCATTGTTTATGTCACACTTCAGACCCGAGGACAGTGTAATTTATTCATGCAAAACCTATTACTGAGAAGTCAAAACCAAGTAATTAATCTGTAATGACCTGATTTCCCTCTGAGATGGAGAACAATCATACCCCTGGTTTGTAGGCAGGGGAACTACCAATAGTAGTCATAAATCAGTACAAAAGCTACAGATTTGAAATACCGAACAGCAGGTGTTTTGGGGATGACAGGAGGGGCAGCTCTCCACATAAGGCACTGTGTGTGTTTCAGGTATGTAAAATGCTCAAGTTTAGAGATAGCTGCGAATGCCCAGCCTTTCTTCAAGTGAGATCCTCTGGATGCAGTTTAGGAGCACAACTCTTTGAGGTGTGACTTGCCTCACCCGAGGTAGCAAGTCTGTGACAGGAGGAGGAATGGAGCCCTAGAGCTCAGTGCAGGTGATGGTAAAACTGCTTACCAGTTTCCTGTGTTCTCCTTTCTTACACTTCATTTTCCAGCTTCCACAAAAGTGAGATAGAGATGAATCTGGCAAGATACCGAGTTCTGTAAGTTAAGCTGAAGGACCTAAGTTTTAAATGCACAAAATGGAATCCCAGACCAGAACGAAGCACTGTAAAGTACACTTTAGGCAGCTCAGATGAATAGTCTCGAAACCTGCGTAGTGCAAAGGGAAATTCTCGCTGCAATTCAGTGGGAATTTTAACATAAAAGGGCAAGGAACTTTGTTTGGAGCTTAGGCACTTGCATCAATGGCAGTAGGACAAGTACGTCTGCCAGCTTGGAATCCAGCACCCAGCATCTTCTCCTGGAACTGGGGCACTCGTGAATGTTTTTTGAAAACATTGAGCAGAGTTCATTGTCATAATGCAGACCTTCATCCTAAATAATCTACCAGATGTCAAGTGGTGAGTAACTTTTGTTTCCTGTCTCTGGCTGGGGTTCTTCAAACGCACAACTCTCACTCCTCAAACTCACTAGGCTCCCAGGCAGAGGTGTTGAAAAGAACTTGTCAAAACCCCAGCCATTGTGCAGCTAGGGTTGTGAGAAAGAGGAACAATGAAGAAGGACCTGGTTTTGCAGTCTCGTGGTCAACTGGGAGAACACTGATTTCAAAAATCTTGTTTACAGTCCGGTCAGCTCCACCGATTCTTCGTTAATTTTGTTACACAGGCACTCTGGGACAAATACTGAAATGTTTGTGGACAAACATTGGAATTCTAAGTTCTGGCATTAGTATACAAGAAAGATAAAATTTTGAATTTCACATTCAAATGTCACACATCATAATTATGGCAACTTCTGGAGCTTACTATGGGCTGCTGAATGTGTTTTGAGATTTGTAGATAGGGCTACATGGAACAGATAGATGCTCTGTGAAGCCTGCTTCTGCTGAAGTCAGTATGTATGGGTAATTGTGTATGCAGAGCACTGGATTCAGGGACTCTGGTGGTCTATGTAGTCCTAGCTTTCTTACGCAAAGTGAGACCCAGAATGCTTTGATTACAGTGAATGACTTACTCTGTCACCAGAGAGAAAATTATGTGTTGTTAAGTACAATGTGGATCTTGAAAAGCAACAATGACAGGGGATGGAAAGTCATTGTTTGTTAGGCACTTGAGGGACGAAAAACACTCTCCTCAATGGGAACATTTTGCTAAAATGGAAGGACTGGATGCAAGACAAAGGAGGTATAAAGATAGAATTTCAGCTTCTAGAGCTTCAACTCAGATCAATGCATTCTGTCTTCTTCCACATACAGACACTGAGCCAAATCCTCAGTACTGAATTTAGATGCCTCTAGAGCTCTTTGTTGTGAGCAAGCAGAGCTGAGGATTAACAGGTCTCTAGGTGAAATATAAAAACACCAGTATCTCTAGGTCTGTACAACTCCAGTACACTGGGAGCAAGAGTAGGGTCAGGCCAGCTTTGCAGATGCTTTTCTTAGTCTGACTTGGAGCTACTTATTTCTGATGAATGCATATCCTCCATTTCTTTATGGAAGGCATAAATAATATGAAGAGGTTTGAAGAACATGAATGTGTCATTGAAGATTTCTGTGTGATTGATGAGGAAGGAGATGAATTTATTCACCCTAAAAAGAATATGAAGAATATGTTGGCTGGGGACTGCTGAATCTAGCATCAGGGGACAGAGGGCGGAGGCCCTGTTTGTGTTTGAAAGATTGAAAACAGATTTCTCAAGACATAGAACATGATGGAAATGAAGTGTTAAGAGGTTCATGACACCATCTGGGAAATATGATTGGGATGTAGTGAGTCTTTGCCACTTTGAAAAAATAAAATATTTGAGAGTGTTTAATTCATTTCATATATGAGGCCATCTTGAGGACATTACTGATGGATTAGATTGTCTTACTTGAATTTTATGTAAGAAAAGACTGAGATTCTGCTTAAATCACCTTAATGGATAGAAGTTGGGTTGTTGGTGACTTAAGTAAGATTTTGATTTTTATGGTTATATGCACTGCTGATAGAAAAATCATATTCTTTAATATTATATTGAAGATATTGAAAACAATTTTTATTAAAACTCTTTAAAAACAGGGGAGGTTTAATTAAAAAAAAAATAAGTAGGAATTTCTGTTGCTTCCGTGATTGATTTTGAGACAGTATTTTGTTGGTGGTGTTGCTGCTTGGATGTCATTCATTTAGTTGAGTTGAATTACTGAGCATTATGAACCTGTATTTTTCATGGAAGCATGTAATTGAATCATAGGTGTTGCTTTGGCTTGTATTTCTGATGATAATTATTTACTATATTTTGCTATAGAAACCAGCAGCTGTCACTATTTGTATATATTGAGTTAACTTGTGATCTCATTTTGATTAGTGTATTGTTGGAATAACGCCAGTTTAGTCAACAGAGTAGTTCCAGTTTTATTTCTGCTTATACAGAGCATGATATGGTCTGTGAGTGAACTAGATCTCTTTTACTGTCCCCGAGGAGAAAGCCTACAGTGCTGGTTGTTTTATTTGTTGTACTGATTATGTTAGGAGGATTTTAACTAGTGTGTTCTAAATAATGTTGGAAAATCTAGTATGTGCAGAGGTGAAAAGCCTTAATGGTGGCTGTGGGGAGTCTTTGGTGTCCCTTCATGTTGAATCCTTATTGTGGACAATGTTGCAAGCCTGGTAGCTACGTGCTGATGAGCAAGGGTAGCCTTTTGTACCAGCTGCTCTCTGTCTGCTCTTCGCCGATTTCCTTACTGTTACAGTGGAAGAAAACAGAAACGTGCTGGGTTTGTATTTCATGTTTTTCATTGATTAAAAACAGAGAGGGTGCAGGGAGTATGCAAAGGCACTTCTCTCTCTACTTTGCGGGCAACTGGATCAGTGACTGTCTGCACTACCGCATTCAGGAGCAGACCGACACGGTATTCCCCTTGACTGGGTCACTGGAGTGAGTATCCAGAAGAAAACGTACTGTGCAAGAAAGTGAATTGTCAGACTAACTTGAGCATCTTGGGATTGTTCTGGAGAACATTTGAACTGTGGAGCAAGCTTTCATTGAAGAGTGATGTACGTTTAGGAAAGAGAAGGGTGGTGGGCAGAAGGCATGCTAGTGGACAAAGTGAACAGAAGCTCTTAAATGCTGCCTCTTTCAGAGAGAAGATGAAAGAAACTCATTCTAGAGTGTCTTTATCTCCTACCCCATGGCCTTCCACTCCCCTGAAGACGACTTCGTAGTCTGAACACGCTTGTGTTTCTGAGACACAGTGGCATTGCAACTTGCCCCATGTTTTGCAGCTTTGTGTAGAAACGGGTGAGGTTTAGGGAGAGAAGAGACTTTCCAGGTCTTTCCGCAGCTCTGGAGAAGGATAGAAACCAAACCACTTTTTAAGGATCAGAAGCGTGCGTTTTATTTCTGGGATCAGTCATACCTGCTGAGAAATTCCTCATCCGATCGTAGCAGAGGACCTAGAAGTCTACTTCTATGTACCTAGCTCTGAGAACCTTGCTGAGGATATTTCAGTTGGATGTGTTTATGTGTTCATCTCTGTGCCCACCTGCAGTGTCTAAATGCATATTTTATGCCACAGGAGACACTGAGGAATGATCAGTTCCTTAGCAGCTTGTATTGTTAGAGTGCTGCGTGCTTATCAACGGGCTGCATGGTAAGTTGTGCCAACACTCAGGCTGCCTGAGCATTTAAAACAGTTTAAGAGGTTATGTCACTTGAAGGCTTCAAAAGGGTACTCAACTGTACTAAATCAGTTTTAATGGTATGGGTAGATTGCGTTTTTATCTTTTTATGACCAGTGGTATAAGCGATTTTTGCTGGTATAATGGTTCTGCAAATCTAGAATACTTTCCTGGCAACCTCTTTTGGTGGGCTTTGAATTAGGTTTTCTGTTCAATATTTTCTTGAATTCTGTATCCTCGTGTGCATTGCTGATTTGCTCTTGAATAATGGGAATACGTAGCTGGGACAGTGTTCTGCACCTTGAATTATCAAGCTGCATGAAACAAAGAGACTACTAATTGCTAATAAAGATGTTATGATCCCTAGCAACTTAACTACACAACTTCTGCAGCTACTTGCATCGGGTGGCTACTGTCTGTCTCTCCCAAATACTTCTGTGCTTGAGGCAAGGATTAGTGAGTCAGATTCTTTGGCTTTTGTTATGAAGGTCATGTTAAGCAGGGTGCTCTGCCTTGAGTGAGATTCCAGCTTTATTAACATCTGTAGCAGTTACTTAAAGTGCTGTTTATTAAAATTCGAAGGAAAAGTTCTTCTTAGTTAAATTAGACCAAGATTTATCTCATAAATTTTAGAAGAGTGCTACTCTTGTGAACGGTGACATGTGCCAGGCTCCACCACAGAGTACTATCTTCACTTAGTTCTTGTTCTGACACACAAGCGCTGCAATAATAGCAAGTGATAAATGCTGATTTAAACATTTCTGTATGTTTGTACATTCAAATGTGGTTTGTTTTGTCACAGATTCACATGGTATGGGTGAGTGAGAGGGGTGGGTTGGAACATCTCTCATTTGAATGGGCTCTTAAACAAATGGAGACTCCTGTGATTCCCCCTGTGGTTTTTATCCCTTCCCTTTACCTGCATGTGACTCAGACCCCTCACTTTTTGTCATGGCTGTCACCTTGTGCAAAACCCTCAAAACCTAGAAATTTGGTGGCTAGTACCTAAACCCAATAGTAATGTTTCTCATATAAACTATGGGTTTCCAGCATTGTGATTCTGCTAAGATAGAATGTACCCTTAGAATATAGTCACATAGCCTTGGTAGGAGCCCTGGTAAATTGGACTCTTTTTTGTCTGTCTTCTTGCATCACTCCACGTTTACAGGCTTTGTATTGTCCTTTAATTATGCTCTTCCATTTCTCTGGAATCTCCTAGCCTGTTTTTGAGCTACTAGACCATTTCCTCACTTTAATTTCATTTAAAAATCAACTTCTAAAAATACGGCAAAGTTTCTGCAAAAAGTACTTTGGTATGATGCAAATAAAAGAAAGTTTTTGAAGAGGGCTGTGAGTAATATCTTTATTTTCATGCTTTATAAAGTTACTAATCTTTGATGGAACAAACGTTATTATAATTTATCACTGTTACTACTTTTATGTGATGTGATTGTTCAGTAGGAAATGTACATCTGGAACAACTTGTGCTTTTCTGGTTTCATGCCACATCTGCCTTTAAAATTCTCTTTATTCCCGAAGTACATGCATTTTTACAACACAGTCCAAATAACAGCATTTTCATAATTATATTCCTTAAAGATTTCAAGTCCTACTCTGAAGGCTTTAATCCTCCAATTAAGAGAGAACATAAAGGCTACATGTTCTAGCATATTTCCTGAGAGTTTACCTGTTCAGTAAGACGTTTTTCACTTTACTGACTCATTGTTACTCCTGCGTTGAAGAGAAGTCGTATTATCTCTGAATGTTATGGAGCACTAAGACTAAACTCGCATTTGCCAAATGAAAATGGAATATCAACAAATTTTGTACCTGTGCCATCCCACAGAGTGTAAACTGGATCTGGGTCTCTTTTCTGACACTCTGAAGTTCAACAATTAGATGACATGTCAAATTCCCTGAATTCCACATATGGGTGAAAATATGTGGATCCTACTGCTAATTGTTTCCAAGCTCCAAAAGACTAAGGTCTGACAGACTTGGCTTTTTAGCTGCTGTCCTCTCTGAGCTGTGGAAGAGTAACTGCAGAGTTGCTTCCAAACAAAACAGTGATTATTTTCCAAAAGGAATGTAACACATAGAGAAATGCATTAAATGACAGAATCCTACTTCTGCTGTAATTAAGCAGAACTTTAATTCAGGTAGGTCCAGTCTGTTTCAGATTTTCTAACTCTTGAGAGCTGCGAGAGTGTCTGTTTACATCACATGAATCCTGCTCACAAGGAGACCGTGCTGGAATGAGTTGCACTTCTAAGTCCTGGACTTGGGCTAATTTTTAAGCATCTGACATTGTTAACAGAGCCTTTTTGTGTGCTAGCCTGCTGACAATGTTTCTTCCCTTCTGTCCTTGCCAGGTGAGCTGGCAAGGAGAAAAATTCAAGCATTAGTGTATATTGTTAGACATCAGAGAGTCAATGTGGAGTGACAAGTTGCAAATACCTCAAGCTCAGGGTAAGCTTCAGTCAGAGCTTTGATGTCTGAAAGCTCAGCTGTAGACAATGAAGCCCACAGAAATGGAGGTTTCTGTTTTTCCACTCAGAAATGTCTTGGAGTTTTGCCTTTTCTACCTTGTTCAGTTAACAGTTCTTTCAGATTACAAGTCATATACAAGAAAGCAGCTTAGGCAAATCACTTGTGAAAGTAACAGTGCTATCCGTACTATGTGCTCTGTTTTTCAATGGTGGTGGACAGTTGCACCTGAAAGATGGCAGCCTCAGGGATTCCGTTTTTAGGAGACAGATTTTACTATTTCACCTACCCACTGCATGAACAGATACACTAGGAATTAAGGTTGTAACAGTTTCACTGTTTGCATTGAATTTCTCTTGTTTGCTTGTTGTTGTTTCTTCATTTTAAGCTGAATTCAGTTTTCATATTTATGAATGCATTCAGTTGAATACATTGATCTGAAAATGTTTTTGTTTGTTGAGAAAGTATGAGTGTAAGCAGGAATGAATGGTTGCATGCCCTGCCTGTAAAATAGGTGACCATGCATACAGCTATAATGCAAGCAGAGAATAAATGTGTCAACACAAGTTATGTATAAAATCATTCATTGTCCACCTCTGTATTCCCTTGAGTCCCATGGTCTAGTTGTAGGCATAAACTGTAACTTAAACCTTTTTTCTACACAAATAATGCATCCTTGCTAATTGATGCCTGACATTAATATCATCACAGGGAGAATAACAGATGCAACAGTTAAAGCTGCATTCCTTGAAAATATTTCAAAAACTAGATCTAAATGCAAAAATGCTGATGACTGAAATATTCTCAGGGAAGGGAGTCCTCTTCATTAAACTGTTCTTTGAGAGATAAAACTTGTTCCTCATCCAATAAATCAGATGTGGATTTCCTTGTACCATAAAACATTTTTTGTGATCATCATGTTTTCATATCCATCACAAAGTCATTGAACCTCCACCCTGCAATATGGGTTGGGGTGAGTCTGGAAATATGGCCCTCCCAGGACTAGTGATACGATATCCGATTCTGTCAGACTTATTTCCAGAATTTTTTTTGTGAACTTACACTGCCAAAATATTATTTACCTAAAAAATTAAAAATCAGTAATTACCTGCAAAAGCTACCATTTCTATAGATTTGCAGTATACCTAATGAATCTTTCAACGAAAAGCAATTCCACTTTCTACACATGTATCTCTCTTCCTCCAAACGTGCAGAGCAATTACAACAGAACAGGGGCTAACCCAGCCCTAGGTCTGAATTTCATCCCTAGAAAGAATTTTGACCAATACAAGTTCAAAGTAAAATCCTTGTGAACATAGATTTGGTATGGTATGTTCAGTAGCTGCTTGAACATCCTTATATTGTAAGGGAATACATTCATAGCTGTGTGGTGTCTGTTTTCATGTGATGTGGAAATAAGCTTAGATCAGTGGAGCACAGCTGTTTCATACCAGCTGAGAAACCAGCTAGCTGGAATTTTACAATGAAACTTTCAGTCCTAACTAGTGTATATGTAAAACACTGTAGTGGCTTTGGTGAGAAATCTTGAGTGCTGAATTTGATTACTGTCTCTTGAGATCCTAAGTCGTGGAGAAAGATGGTAACAGGGCCTTCGTCTTTTCTTTAAGTGCGGTGCTGCCACTGAAATGAAAGCGTTTCTCAGGTTACAGTAAAGACATAAAGAGAATTAAAATTGATAAGCCAAACAATTTGGCAAATGTTAGTTTGTAACTTCACAAAAAATAAATCTTTGGGTACACAGGGAGGTCCGTGCCTCTTAAACTAGAGTCTAGATTAGAGCTCAATGCTGTAAGGGTCTGGGGAACTTGAGGATGCGTTCTTCATCTGCTACTCAGGGATAACGTGCCCATCTTTACATCTTGGCGTGGAGTATGATCCAGCCTCCCTCTCCATCTGCTAGGGAGGGGAGGGGAGCAGGCTCATGGTCTGCTCCCTGTTGCTCCTCAGCATGATGCAGTATTTGGCCTGCCCTGACCATCCAGCAGGCCTATGTTGCAACCTTTTTGGCATTTTTTTTTTTCTTCTCTAGTGTTTGCTTTCACTATGAGGCCTAAAAGATGACCTGTCATAATATTCTTCCATCTAAGTGGCTTTACTTTCTGGGAAGTTTCTCAAAAAACGAATTTTTATTGTGACCAAAAATTATTTGCAGTTAAAACTATGAACTCTACATCCTGAGATGACAGAGAAATGAGTTCATGTCCTCTCTTCTTTTTCTTTTCTTTTTTTAATGCCAAACATGCTGTCGTTTGTGCACAGTCAATGTCCGAATAGCTGAGTAGCTACTTAGAGGTGTTATGTTTTTGTAGCTACAATATCAACTGAGTTCATTATAATTGAGTTGGACTTCTTAACGTTTGACCTTTCCCAGCTGAAACCTTTATTAACACTTGTCAGTTTGGAGGCCTGGCAGTCCAGACAGTGACCTTTATTCTGCTGCTGTCTTAGGCAGGGTTTATCACTCTGACAGAACCTAATTAAAACAGAAAAAAATAATCAGTGAGTGATGTCAGTGAGAAACGGAGAACCAGAGTACAAGCTTTTACTGGCCACAGTACATCTATAACTAGCTGCAGCTCTTCCTTTTTCTTCACTGATGGAGGGAATGTTAGTCTGCCAGCCATTATTCATACTCAATGAGCAGAGATAATCTTTCTTAATCCCTTAGAGGGGTTTCTTTGCAATATGTTCATTCTGAACTTTAAATCACTATTTACATAGGGCCAGATTCTGTCATGCTTTTTCCTGCCAAATAGTAGCTTCCTCTGTTAAAAATGCAATAGTGAGTAAGGACAAGAATGAAGAGAAGTAGGCTATATGCTGGATCCTTAACTCATGAATCCAGCTATATGAATTTTCACCTGCAGTTAATTTTCTTCATAAGCAATGAGTTAAACTTTTCATTTTATTGTCAGATCTTTCCACTTAACCTAGATGAGCATGAAGGCCAATGGTCCTTTTTTGAATAAACTGGAGAACTACCTGCAAACTATGCAGTTTGGTTTGTGTTCTTTTTCACAGGTTCAGCTCCTGCCATTGAAACTAGGAGTTTTGTGGCCATCTCGGTGCCACTAGCATCAAAAATTTAGTGGGCTCTTTCAGCTGCTGTCTCAGTGTTCATGATTCTTGCTAGAAATTTATATAATCAGTTAAGCAAAACACTGCTGTTCTTGCCTTTGATATTTTAATAATCCACAGACTGCGGCAAAGTCAGTACTATCCAGATAGCCAAATTTAGACATGCTTATCCCTTAAGGTCAGAATAGTTCTTACATTAGCTTGTGCCAGACCATTAACACAAAGAGAGAATTCTCTGTGCTTTGCACCTCTGTTTAGCTGTTAAGGTCTCTTCCTTAACAGAGTGAAGAAGCTCTAGTGCATTACCTGTTTCTCATTTTCTGAAGTTCTTGGTGAATCTCCACCCCTCTTCTTCCAATTCTGGCTTATTTTTTGTGTATGTTACCTGTTTGTGAGATGAAGATTTGCTGGTTCTCATCAGTTTCTCTATATCTTCAAAGGTAGGTTTATTAAGTGACAGAGTTTTCAGGTCTAGCTTACTGTTTTCAAATTGAATTGTTTTCTTTACTTGGCTTGTTACAGTATTTCTGTTCTCATAAACCATCTCTGAGAGGTTGTAAATGATAGTGTTCCCCTGCAAGTTCCTGAAGAACAGTGGTAATATCAGCTGTCCTAGTTCTACACTGCATGAGACCTTTTCGTGCTGAATGTACATCATGTAGGCAGTTAAGGTGTGACAACCATAAAGAGGACACAAGGGAGCAAGGATCTTTTAAGACTTCAGTTCTTTAGAGAATCACTCTGACAGTAAAAAATATTATGTAATCAATTCTGCAGTAAAAAACATGGATGCTTCTAGTAAGTGTGACTTCAAAAAGGAGATGCAATAGAACATCAGCTTCAGTCATTTGAATCTATGCAGACACTGAAACTGAGGATGTGTAAGAACAAATCCCTGGTAAATCTCAAAGAGTTAGTTCATGAAGTAAAGACACTTACATGTAAAAGGATTAGATTATTTTAACTACACATTTCATTCAGTTTGTCGTACAAGATGGATTCTTTAGTTATGGTGTTAGATTTGTATAAACTTTTCCCTTCCTGTTGTTGCTGCCTTTTTTTTTTTTTTTTTTGTATTGGCCACAATTGCAATTGTGTTATAAAGTATACGCAATTACGAATCGCAATATCACAAACTTGATAATAATAGTTATATGTGTGTAAGATGCTCTCATTTGATTTTTTCTGCTTTTTTTTTAAATGTATTTTCTGTTTTTTCTACTAATATACCAGAGACGTGCTGGATGAAAAATTTCTGAGATAATACTGAACTCTGGGAAAGAACCAAGAACAAGGGGAATGGAAGGGTTTTAACTTGATGTTGGTTATTTCAATGCATTTTGAACAAGAAACCCTTTTCCATGTTAATAATCTAACCCTTTCATATGTTATTGATTTTAGTTGATGAAGGAGTTTCCTCTGCTCAGCATGTTCAACATCCATGAAAACCTGCTAGAGGCTTTGTTGGAACTGCAAGCGTATGCTGATGTCCAGGCAGTCTTAGCAAAGTATGATGGTAAGTTCATGTATATATTTGTATTTTTTCTATATGGTACACACAGAAGCAATGTTTTTAAGTTAAACTCTTAAAATTTAGTAAACACTAATCAAGGTGTTTGGCACAAGCTTCATAGATCCACTTATAGTCCTTAATCCAAAGATTAAACATTGTGCATTTTTTTTCTGCCAACCCATGCTTAATTCATTGTACAGGGTAATGGAACTCACTCACTGGCAGCTCTTCAGTGCTTTCTTTGCTTTCTGTTGATGTTTAAAGAACAACTGTTTAGGTTCTGCAGACGTTTTATTGCATGCTGCTCAAACCTTGTCTGAAGAAAAGATTATCAGTTCCCTTGTGGACTTTTCTATGAATGTTGACTTAGTAGCATACAAGCGCTTTACAAACATTAATTGATTTAACTTCACAGCAGTCTAGTGAGTAGCGTACTTCATGTCTTATGGGGAAAACTTGGAAAGCTCAGAAGACTAGGTGAGCTTCTTGCATTAGTTTTCAGTATTTTTCAGTAAGCATTGGTTTATGCAGCATTGCATCACTTTTTATGTTCCAAGCACAGCTCCTGCTGACTCCAGCTCTAGCTCTTTGAACCTGAATGCAAGACACCAGGGTCTCAAACAGAGAAAGGACAGAGTAAGAAGTGCTAACTGGCATACTTTGTTTAGTTTAAGTTAAATGGGTTTTCCTTGTATTCTGTAGAAACTTAGTGACAGGAAGAGGAATACAATCCAGTACTCTTGAGCAATGTTCATCAGCCTGCACAGTGCCACTCTTCCTCCTCTTCCTGCAATCCCTGGCTTATTCACTCTCCGCATTCCAAGTTCTGCAACAAGTGAATCAGGAATCCTACAGCCATCAGTTTCCTGTCGTGTTACTGCACAGTCCTCATTCATCCTCAGAAAAGTCTCATTCTATGCACTGGAGTATGGAAGGGGAGTTTATGAAAAGAATATAGTTATATGTGTAATCATATAACTAAAAATGAGATCTAACATGCCTGAATCAAATAGCTGAATTAAGTTAAACAGGTAGCCTTAATTTTCATGTTTCTTAACTCTTTCTCTAGGTTGATCTTGTAGCCTCTAAAATGTTCTTCATTACTAGCTCTTACAGCCTTTCTGGTGTTCTTTGAACAGAGATTTTGAGGCTTATAACTTACAAATTTTTTGAAAAGATTGGTGGACATAATTTGAGGTACTGTTGTATAAATGACTGCCATTATGGGCTCTGGAGACTATATCCGCAGTGCTTTGACTACTCTTTCTCACTGATTCTGTGAAGGATTTAGCATCCTTTCCAGCCTGCCCTTAGTTGATCTTCTGTCCTATTTGTCTACTCAGTTGTCTTCTACTTCCCTCTTGCATGGTCAGTTTCAGCTTTCTAGTCCTCCCAGTTCCTACCAAAGGCTCCTTGTTCAGCTGGTACCACTCATTCCAAATTCCATTATTCTGCCTCTCCTAACTACCTAGCCAAATCTTCTCTTCAGGGCAGTGATAGTCATGATATATCTCCTCATCGGCTTTCCAACTCCTGTCTTACCAGACATCTTTTCCATCTACCCTTTTCTCTGTGGCTTCTGTGTCCTCTTTGACATTTTCTGCTGCATTGCCTGGATGCCAAAAAGCAGAACAGTAAGACCCCACACAGACAGAGCCTCCTTGCTGTCAGCCCCAGTACTTGATCCCATATCATCACATGGAACAGTCGCAAGGAAATGATGCATAAGTTTACTGAAGTACTGAAATGTGTGTACTCGATGAGAAACGAATCTTTGGAGGGTATAACCAAAAATATTGCAGGCACTTCCACTGAATATGTGCTAACTGCTTTCTTTTAGCATCTTATAACTTTGGAAATTCAGATGAATTTTAATGAGGCTGGCAGTAGACCATTGGCTTGATACTAACATGGTCATCCTGCCACCTATCAAACCCCTGCAGTAGACTATGGCAGAGCCAAGGTTATTTAACAAAAGATAAGTAAGCAGCTGATTACAGGTAACATTAGTGATAATCACTGCTACCAGTCCCGCTTGGAATGTTTTCAACTCTTTCTGGAGTTAGATCGTTCTGAACAGAGATCAGAACGTCACCCAGACCCGTGAGTACTGCTGTCCAGTAGCAGTAATGACTCTGGGAGACAGCTTGGTTTTGCTTAGTCTGGTTGAAGAAATCTGTAGTTAAAATGGTAATATCAGAGTCTTTCTTGTAGCTCCTTGTATTTCAGTAATTCCTGTGACACAGGTGTAGATCCCCATGGACTTGATTTTGGCACATTAAGAAGCAATTAAATAGAAATGCCCATTTTTATGCCCCAGGCACCACAGGACGTTGGCACCTTCTGGTCTTTAATGTAATAATGAGATAGTAGTCCTGGGAGGTAGCAGAACTGTGACAGAACAGGGAATTAAGCCATGCCCTCCCAAATCTCAGGCTGAACTCCTGTGCCAGCTCTACTTTTGCATACTAAAGCACTGATCCCTGTTTTTAAACAGTACCATGGTGGCACTTTATGTCATGGAAGTTGATAAAACTTGAAAGTGTTTTTTGTTTTCTCAAAAGCATCTCATAGAGTCAAACCTGAGGTCATACATGTGACAAATGAGGCTTTTCAAACTCTTCTTACTTTGTCTGTTTGACCCTATGCAGTTTCGACTCACACTTTGCCGTATATAAGCAAAGGTGTGCGTATACACTAGGTGTGCATAAGGACTCAGCAAACACAGGCTTAACCAGTATAACCCTTACAGTTCATGAGTCTCAGAAGGCCCATCTCAGGGAGTCTCAGCTCATTTTAGAACTCATCAGCTTCATGTGTTGTAAGATTTATTGGAACACAAAACAATGAACTCATTTATACTTTCCTATCTGCAGTTTCTGTTGGTCCCACTCCACTGCCGTTTTTTGACTAAGACCAAGCCTGATTTATTGTATTTTGATAACATATGAACAAATTATTTCCTTGAGCAGTCTGCCCCCACCCTGGGCTAAAAATTTGGATCACATTATGTGAAACCTCAGCTCTGCAAGCAGACACACTGCTTTACCAAAAGCCATGTGTTAAATTGTGTTTATATTATGTACCTGGCAACAGAGCTTGATGTCCATACTCATTATTCATGGAAAAAGGGCCTCATTAGTGGGAAGGCATGCACTGTTGCTGAGCTACATCATTATGGTCTCAGAGTTCAGTGCCTGTCAATAGAGTGCAGATGACCTAAATACTGTTGAATTCTGAAAGGGTTTTGGCTCTCATTTAACACATATCTATGTTGTTTACAGCAGAAATAGTTATGGCTGCTAAAGAGACTGGTTTTGAAGGAATAAGCTTCTGGTATTCATATTAGATAAAGTTTCTCTGCTCCTCTTTCCTTGCTTTTAAAACTGATTGTTTTCCAGTGGAGTAGATCTGCTTGTTGTGATGCTTAGAGCAAATGATTTACTGACTTCCCTGGGCAGCCAGTTGCATTGATTGTTGTTATCTGGTAACCTAGGCACTATGTGAAAACTCAGCCCTTTCTGGCCATCGAAAGTCATATTTAAAAAGAACGGATGCCTATGTATTTAGTCATAGTGATGCAGTAGTTCCTTCCTAAACCTGTCCTTGCTTTCCGTTTTTTCAAATGACAGTGTTTTCCAGTGAGACTATAAGCCTTCTGATTTGCAGGAGCAACACCTTTTACAGATTCCCCTTTCACTTACCCTCTTGCAAAGGAGAAAGACCATGTAAACAGTCTCAAGTTCAAAGTTCACCTGTGAAGACAACTTAGACCAAAGGATACATAGAAAGAAAGTGGTTTTTAAATACAAAAGGTCTCATTCTCCTCTAGGCGGTGACTTTTTTTAGTTTGGTAATGGCTTACTTCAAAGAATCGTCCTTCAAATTAGTTTCAAATCAAAATGCACGCCATTGAAGAAATACTTTATAAACAGTCTTCTTTGTCTTGAAATACTTTCAATTTAGTGAAATCCAAACAGTTAATGTAGAGAAATCAGTTCTCCAAAATGTAGCCTATTCAGGGCTACTCTCGTTTCTCCAGTTCCCCTCTGTCCCGTTTCTTCTTGTCCTTACAGACTTACAAAACGGGTAAATTCTGCTTACATTGAACTGGAAGGCACTCCTTTTGTACAGAGTTGCAGATGAACCAATTGCATGGAATCTTCAGTTATATTAGCTACGGGCTTTTGTGTTTATATATATCTCACAGCTCCACTCTGTCATTTCATTACTTGCCATAATTGTGTTTGGTATTTTTGAGAAGGAGTTCTGCCTGGTGGAGCTGACCAAGTAGATGTTCTAAGTGCAGGAAAGTATCTTCTTCCGAGTTAAAGATGTAGCAAATGGCAGTATGGAAGCAACCATTACCTCATGCACACAAAATATTTTATAATCATAGAATCATAGAATCATAGAATGGCATAGGCTGGAAGGGACCTTAGAGATCATCTAATCCAACCTCCCTGTCATGGGCAGGGATGCCTCTCAACTAGATCAGGCTACTCAAGGCTCCGTCCAACCTGGCCTTGAACACCTCCAGGGAGGGGGCATCCACAACTTCTCTGAGCAATTTATTCCAAAGTCTTACCACCCTCGTACTGAAGAATTTCTTCCTAAGATCTAATTTAAATCTGTTCTCCTTCAACTTAAACCCATTTCCCCTTGTTCTATCAGTGGACACTCTTGTAAAAAGTCCCTCCCCAGCCTTCCTGTAGGTTCATTGTAGGTATTGGAAGGCAGCTATTAGGTCCCCCCGAAGTCTTCTCTTTTCAAGGCTGAACAATCCCAACAAGACCGCAACCTGTCCTCATAGCAGAGGTGCTCCAGCCCTTGGATCATCTTAGTGGCCCTCCTCTGAACACGCTTCAACAAATCTGCAGAGGTGCTCCAGCCCTTGAATCATCTTAGTGGCCCTCCTCTGAACACGCTTCAACAAATCTGCAGAGGTGCTCCAGCCCTTGGATCATCTTAGTGGCCCTCCTCTGAACACGCTTCAACAAATCTATGTCACTCTTATGGTGGGGACACCAGAACCAGACGCAGTATTCGAGGTGAGGTCTCACAAGAGCAGAGTAAAGGGGGAGAATC
Organism: Tauraco erythrolophus; assembly: GCF_009769465.1. Classification (NCBI taxonomy): domain Eukaryota; kingdom Metazoa; phylum Chordata; class Aves; order Musophagiformes; family Musophagidae; genus Tauraco; species Tauraco erythrolophus. The sequence goes on along the minus strand of NC_141468.1, from coordinate 29,266,401 downwards.
ACCTTTCTTGACCTGCTGACCACGCTTCTCTTGATACATCCCAGGATGCGGTTAGCCTTCTGGGCCGCATGAGTGCACTGCCGGCTCATGTTGAGCTTCTCATCTATAAACACCCCCAAATCCTTTTCTTCAGGGCTACTCTCAACCCACTCTGTGCCCAGTTTGTATTTGTGCCTAGGATTGGCCTGACCCAGGTGAAGGACCTTGCATTTTGACTTGTTGAAGCTTATGCAGTTAGCATTGGTCCATTTCTCAAGCCTATCAAGGTCCCTCTGGATGGCATCTCTTCCCTCAAGTGAATCCACGGCACCACACAACTTGGTGTCATCAGCAAACTTACTGAGGGTGCACTCAGTGCTGTCATCCATGTCGCTGACGAAGATATTGAACAGCACCGGACCCAGAAGAGACCCCTGAGGGACACCGCTTGACACTGGTCTCCATGTAGACATCGCACCATTGACCACAACTCTTTGAGTGCGACCATCCAGCCAGTTCTTTATCCACCAAGTGGTCCATCTGTCAAATCCGTGTCTCCATTTTAGAGACAAGGATGTCATGTGGGACAGTGTCAAACGCCTTGCACAAGTCCAGGAAAACAACATCCGTTGTTTTACCCACGTCAACCAGAGCTGTAGCTTTATCGTAGATAAATAATCCTTTTGTTTCTTCAAAAGAGAGAACTTAAGAGAAAGTTCCTTTTAGGTAAGGTCATACCAAGACCTCATCTACCTTCTCCAAGGTAGAGATCAAATCAGGTAAGATATCCAGTTTGTGTAACAGCAGTATTAAGAGAATAGTTTGTCTTTTTTCCCCTTTACAGCTTTTTCAGCTTCTGCTTTTAAGAACTAGTTTCTTTCCTCCATGTCAAAATCACTTGTCACTCCAGCTAGGCCTCTGCATCAGTTCTGTGTCTGTTCATACCATCTGGACTCTTTTTTTTCCCCTATGATTTTGTGGTTTTTTTTTGTTTCAGGACTCCTGCTTGTGAAAGCACAAAAAGTCTAAACTAATTATACTAATTTTGCTCTTTCTGATGTCCTTTAGAAGAAGTGATTCCTTCCTCTCTAGATGCATTTAGGATTGAAATTGTTCAAATCAAATGGATTGACACTGGTCACTGACATCTCAGCAAGAGTTGCGTATCAGGTGTTTACAACCAGCCGTGACCCTCAAAATCTTTCCATAACTGAAGAGTTTGTTTTAGTTGTGGTCATGACAAAATAAAGACTTTTTGTTTGCACTGAAATGTTTTTCCCATCCTATCAGGGGACCAAAATCCAGCCCTTAAGATACACAGTGGCTATGTGTTTGTGTTTGATTGGGCTGTGTCCCACTGCTGCGGAAGAACGTCAAAAGTAGAGAGAATCGGAACTGCTTTGTTTTGCAAGCACAAAGTAAGCATTAGATCATTGTGTTCATGGTTTTGCTCCCTCCAGCGTGTTTTCTACCACGTTTTGTGGAAAAATGCAGTGACTGTTCTCATGGGAGATAATACTACAGGATATTAGATCTTTTTGACAAAGTGTTTTTCCCCTGATGTTCAGTTCCTACTTTCCTTTATTGAATTCCATCCCATTACTCTTGCTTTTAACCATTTGTATCAGCTTAATTCACTTTCTTCCTTAATGTTTGTGTCTGTAGATGACTACATCTCTCTTCTGTCATCACTGATCCAGCCTGCACATATTTATTTGCTAGAATACTTTCAGTCTTTCCCATAAGCAGTTTTTCCTACCACCTGTGCAAGAGCTGTCAATCTAGCCTGCAGGTGCAGAGAACTGGGAGAGTTCTGTGCTGACAGGGCAAGTGTTGGTCTATCACTTAAACACTAGAGTGTTTAAGCAACAGACAAGCTGAGGGAGAGAAAATCAGAGCTGAGGTTCACCCTCAAGCCCTTGCACAATATATGTCCTGTGTTCCACCATTTTTTTGTTTTACCTCTTCACTTAACTTCCTCCACTTTGTTGATATACTTTCAGTTACGTATTTAGAAATATGTGAATGATTCCAGCAGCTTAATGTAGTCTCTCTCCAGTGCTACGTGAAGAAGAACTAGCAGTTTGACTGGAAGGATCTTACTGTGCAAATTGTGGCCCCAGATCTGCAGCTTATTTCAGGAAATATTTAAGTCCTATTAGTGTAGATAAGACTATTCACCTATCTGTAGTTAAACCCATAAAAATCTGGGTTGTTGGCTTGGAAATAACATACACTTTGGGGTCCAAATAGGGAATAGTTCCTGATTAGTGACTTAGATTTTGCTTTTATTAATGAGTAAAGCAATTGCAACGTGCTTGTCGCTTCACATTTAGGGCCTTCTGATGACTTGGATAGGGGTTGTTTCACCAGTCCACATGCAGATTCATCATTTCTTGGTTTAGTTGCTGTTTTGTAAGAACAGTAGATCCCATGACCTGTTTAGATGATATATAGCATATTCTGGATATCTTGAATCAGAGAAGTAGTGATATTAAGGTTGCAAGTCTCTACCCACGGCATCTTTCCAGTAGTTCACTCTCAAAAGCAACCACTTATGAAGCGAATGACCAGTAAGAATTCATTTTCCCAACCCTCCCCATAGCTGACTGAGGCTAATCGAAAGAAAATGGTCATAAATTAAGTCTAGACTATTTTGTATTCTATTCAAAGATACACACAATAAGGAAGAAGGAGACCCTTTTTTAAATTGACACATCAGTTATTAGCCAAAAATGTCCTGATGGTTTTGACAACAGAATAGCAGTCACGTCTTTCAGCACACTGTGAGAGCTGCACAAGTAATCACAAGAGGGTGGGAAGCAGTGTATGTGAAGATATTTTGCCAGATGGCTCACAGAGCTGACACAGTCATTTATGAAAAACTTCACTTTGGTTCCTGACAGAGGACGTATCTCCTAGGGCTAGTTTAGACTGGATTCCCTTGCTAAATTCACGTTGTAACCAGACATAATTGTTTTATGATTTTCTCTAAAATACGAGGGTCCAGTTTTGGAGATGAAGCCTAAATTACATGAGGATTTTAAAGTATTGTAGTGATCAGACCGGAATATAGCAGAACCAAATACTTACGGTCTAATATGGAGCAAACAAATAACAAAACACTTTTGGAGGGAAGTGGGCATGGACCTACTGAGAGCTATCTCCACAGCAACATAAACATGAACATTTGTATGTATTTCTTCCATGGCCAAGGGACTGTAGGTATTATTCTCAAGTATTTGCTGCTTGCTCATTAGGAACATAGTACTGGAAGAGGCCTCCTGGGTGAGTCAGGTCCCCCGTTGTTGCATTCACTATGTGATGTTACCCCTCCCATGAGCTGAGCAAGCTCCATCCTAGAATTAGCTGTTTGTTTGCCCCACTATTCTGCCTGGAAATCTGTCTCAAAGATTCACTTCTCAGAAACCTTCTTTTAATCTCTAGCCTAAGTTTAATTCTGAACTGTTTATTCTTGTGCCAACGTTATCCTTTACCTAAGCAGCTCTTCTTTTCTGGTGTTCCTTGTGGGTATGCCTAGGGAACAGTTGTATCTTCTCTCAGACTTTATTTCATTTGGATTGTTACAAAAACAATCCAGTCTTTCTGTTTACTTTTGTTGTTCTTGACCCTGGGTGATCAGATTTGAACACAGCATTCCTTGGGAAATTCCATTTCTTCTGCAGGAATATCTCAGGTGGTGTACCTGAGCCTTACGTCACCTCACCACATTTCCCTTCCTGGCAGATGCCAGTAGTTCAGTGTGGATCATCCTGCTGTCTATATGCACAGATGTTTCCAGCTCAGGGGGACTTACTTCCTACTAGAAGATATTGGTTTGCAATATAGTTTTTTGTTTTAATATATTTAACCCTATGTCAGTCTCAGCTCCTACTCTTTATCTTAATCTCTTAGCCAAGAGTTGCCAAAGGAAATAAATGCCGATGGGCATTTGTTGAATGCCGAACGGGCAAACATTCTCTTCTTGGTCCTTTTTTTATATGCAGAGTTTGCCTTTTGCCAGGGAAAATGTATTTTCAGGGACTTCTAGGTAGACCTCTTGCCCTGTGTCATTCGTGCACGATTTTGTAAAGGTCAGATCCTGAACCAACGTTACTAGATTTGAACTGATGCAGGGGAATGAGATAATGGAGACTCGATGGCCCAGAGAAACACTTACAGGTAAGGGGAAGACAAGGTATTCTGTCGACCGATTGAAAACCTTATAAATGACAGCACATCATTGGGTTTTTTAATTTTTGTTTGTTTGTTTCTGTTCCTCTACCTGTCACTCCTTTTACAATTTGATGAATAAGGTTTGTCCTGAAAAATAGTCTAATATGTTCTGAAAAAGGTTGTTTCTGTTTACTGGAAATAACTTTTAGCTCCTAATGTTAAGGAAAACCTGGTATAAGTGGGATTACTGAAGGTGCTTATAAATATTTTCTCATGTCATTGAAGATGTGCTAAGATCTGCGTCTGTAGCTGGCTTCTATTAGTGTCGTAATTAACATATCTATCACTCAGACCTCAGACTACTTTGCATGCTGTTGATTTTAATTACTTTAGTCACTACAATTACATACTCCAGTGAAATTATATTTGGAATATATTATAGAGGAGCCTCCAACAAGGTCTTTACACCTCGTACTTGAAGTGCAAGTGCCTAAAAAGATAATAGAGGGGATTTAACAGGTAGCATTTTCAAAGTGTCTCCGTTGTTCTGGCAATGTTTTCTATCTAACAGAACAACGTTCTGCTTCATTACTTGGTTGTTAATAAGTGAAGGATGGTGACTGCTGGGATATGACTTGCTTGTCCTCTTTAACTCCTTTTTGGAGCCCTGTCTTGCAAGGCACTGGGTTCAGTAAAACACAAGTTTCTCTTAACCCTAAAATTACCCAGATCCGTGGTAATTTCATCTTTCTTATCAACTTTAATACAAACTGAGGGATAGATAGTTTCTTACAACAACAGTCAGATTAGCTTCTCTTCCCTTTTACAGTGGACCTACTCCAGTGCCTATTGTTTACTATGCTGTGTATTTGCAATTTAGTATAGGAAGCTATAATATTATCTCAGGACTTAATGCTTCCTATCACTTAGTGTTTCATCGGGTTTTATTTACAGCAATAGCTAGAAAGTGTTCAGAAGTATTTGCAGAATCTAGCCTTTAGTGGGGGTTGTGTTTTTTTTTCATTTAGCTGTAATCTGTAACTGTTTAGTGCTGGAATATTTCAGTCACTATACACTGTGTGTCTGCTGAATAGATTTCTAGCGTGGAAGTCAATTCTTCTCTGTAACAGTGGGAACAAATCTATAACTTAAGTCTGTTAAATAGCATTTCTCTCTACCTTTTGAGTGCTTTATGCCAATCTGATGGTAGAGAACAGGTATAAATTAAGTTGAACTAATGGGTTAAGTCAGGTTTATGGCTCCTGTGTGTCTCTGGAACAGCATAAAATGGCCAGAAACTGCCTGCTGAATATTTTGGTCCAAGACTTCCTAAAGAGGCAAAACACCTTATTGTACTGTTGATCTTTAACTGCATGTCATGGTTTGATGTGGAGGGGGGGGGTGGTTCTGGTGGCAGGAGAGGGGTTTTGCTCCCTGCGACCTCCCTGGTTTTGGAACCGGGTTAGGTTTGGTTCTGGCCACCAGATCAGACTGCCATCCCCCTCGGGATTGAGCCAATAGGGCGCCTCTGCGAATTGCCCTATTTAAGTCAGGACAAAGGGACCGGAAGGTGTGCTTCGCCCAGGATCGAGCAGAGAAGGGAGGAGGGCACTGCCCCCGCTCCCTGGCTCCCGGCCGGGCGGCTGCCTGCGTCGGGCCGGCGCCGCCCACGGAGAATGGCGGCGGCAGAGCCAGCTGGGGAACTCGGGGGCACCCCACTCCCGGGGTGCCCACTGGGCTGAGTTCACCTGGAGAGGACTGAGATCTGAGAGAAACAGCCGCATCGACAGCAGGTCAGTGAGGATGGAGCGGGAGGAGGTGTGCCGGAGCCGAGTTTCCCCTGCGGCTGATGGTGAGATAGCAGGCGGCCCCCCTGCAACCAGGACGGCCTCGGTGGAGCAGCGACCCACTCGCAGCCCGTGGGGAGAAGATGCCTGAGCCTGAGGATGGTCGTGTTGGGGTGCACGACAAGGCAGAGAGGCATCTGGAGTCTGCGTGACGACCCACGCCAGAGCAAGTGGCTACAGCTCCCTAAGTACCCGAGACTGTGGTAAAGCCCACACCGGAGCAATCTGTGGGGAAGGATTGTTTCCAGTGGGCTGGACTCACACTGGAGAAGTCTGTGGATTTTTCCTTGTGGGTAGGGGATCCATTGGAGCAGGGGAAAAGGGTGTAAGGACTCCTCCTCCTTTAAGAAAGAAGCAGCAGTAACAGCACGGAATGAACTGACCTGCACTCCCCCAGTCCCTGCCCCCTGTGCTGCTGGGGGGAGGAGGTAGAGCCGGGAGGAAAAGGAAAGGGGGGGGGGAAGGTGTCAGTTTTAAGATCTGGTTTTGTTTCTTTCTGTCCTCTCGAGTAATCGGTTTTTGTTTCCCTTTGTCCTTCTAAGTAATCATTAATAAACTCTTTTGCTTTGAGAAAGCCCTGTCTGGTTTGCCTGGGACCATGGTTGGTGGGTGCTCCCTCTGTTCTTGTCTCAACCCTCAGTCCCTTTGGGTTTTTTTTACCCTCTCCTCTCTACTTTACTGGAGTTTTTTTTACCCTCTCCTCTCTACTTTACTGGAGAAGGAGAGACTGTGTGAGTTTTAGTTGCTAGATCAGCCTAAAACCACGACACTGCAATAAATCTAATCATTGTTTGCTTGCAAGTCAAGTCCATTATTACTAAAATAGCTACCACATACTTAGATTAGACAACTACTTCTGAGTGAAAACAATAGGAGTAAATAAGATAGCCCACAGCCATTACTTAGATGTTTTGTGCGCTATGGAAAAATTCACATATTCCAGGTTATCTATACATTTATGTATTAAATAATGAATTCTTTCATTATGTCTCTGTCATATCACTCTTTGAATTGGTTCTCTAATGAACTCAGTTGCTGCTTAAATATTAGTTCCAGTGGTCATTAACACAGGTTTTAAGACCTGTATATTGAGTGGAAATTTAAAATCCATGTGACATGGAAGTACAAGTCTCAAGATCAGAAAGTGTTCTGAATTCACTTAATTTTATGCATGCCATGCATACTTTGAAGTATCAGTCAAACTTTTTTCTTTCTGCAGACTTTTAAATTTTCAGATGTTTACTTTTTCTTTCTTTTCAACAGATATAAGCTTACCAAAATCAGCAACAATATGTTATACAGCTGCATTGCTCAAAGCCAGAGCTGTCTCTGACAAGTAAGTGCATAAGAACCACTGTCCAGCAAAATTCCTGATTTAACTCAAGATTTCTCTTAGGTGAAGCCCACACCCTAACAATCTGCTGAGTTAGCAGGAGAATTCAGTCCTGCAGTAAATTCATAAAATGACTTTATATGTAAAAAAAATTTTGCAGTGATCAAACATTGCACTTCAAATGTTACAGAAGAAGAGAAATAGCATAAATTCAATTCTTGTTTCAGTTTTATGTATACTGTCTGGGTGAGCTTTGGCTTCCTAGGTAGTATAATGAAGATGCAACTAAAAGGTGTTGTGTGGCTGAACCTCTTCAACTTTGTATAAACCAGACCACAGAAAGGTAATAAATAAATGTGCATACACTGGTTGCAATGTCATTTTACAAGAGCTGTCAGAAGACTGCTCATCTGCTTAAATAGCGACAGGTGGATTTAGCATTACTATGTCAGGGATTCTGAGAGGTAGATGATGTTCATGTTTTTAGAGATAGAAATATCGGCTCATTCCTGTTACGATTTTCTCTTGGGTCTCAACCTTACAAGGTGCTGAGCACATCTACTTGATGCCTGTGGACTTGAGAGCACTGGCCCACTCTTAAAGGCTGCTCAGCTCCTTGTGAGATGGAGCTCAGAAATCCCAATTCTGCTCTCAGATGCCTTCACACAAATCCCAGGCAGAGTTGTGTCTATGCACCTGAGGGCTGAATGCCTCCCTAAAGCTGGAAAGCAAGTAGAGTGGAAAGCCATTTTCTTGACTGACATCCTGACAGTTTTTGCTTTTGAAGTGTATGTACACATCAAGATCTAAGTAATTTTCTTTCATTCTTTTTATCCTGTAGATCGCCAGTACCTACTGCAACATCTTTCCTCCCTACACAGCGACTCCAGCTTGGGAGGGCAGGGCTAAGGTTGTCACAGCTTTCCCTGTGGTGTCTGCCTGCCAAGTACAGCTCTGGAGTTAGCCGTGGGGTGTGAGGTGAGAAAGAGATTGCATGGTCTGGTTTTTCATTCACTGGGGCAGATGATTTGCCCACAGTTTGGGCATGCTACCCTCAATGGTGCTGCAGCCAGTAGACCACCCGCTACTGCTGCTGCATCGTGCTTCCATCCCAACCTGACCCAGGGGCATTGGGTTGGGAACCTCCCTAAAACCTCCCCCAACCTGTTTTTAATAGAAATCCTCCAACAATAATTTGGCATTGTTTGGGTTTTTTTGCTTTTCTTTTTTTCTGCCACTTCAGCCTTCAGTATGCCCCTTAGCAAGGTACCTAGAGCAAATTTAGATTAGTGACAGAGAGAGGACTGTTTGAACTGACTTTCTGCCATGATTAGATGCAAACATGCTTTCCACTTCTGCTGGGATTTTCGTTGGCCTTGATGTAATAGATCATTCAGAGTTTCCACTTGCTATGGAAGTTTGGAGAGCATAGGAAATTGACTCATTTGATTACATGGGACCATGTTCTAGATTCCTTTTCTGGCTTTTTCTTACTAGCATTTCTGACCTAATGTGTTTGTGTCTTTGCTTTTGTAGATTTTCTCCAGAGGCTGCCTCAAGGCGAGGGCTGAGTACTGCAGAGATGAATGCAGTAGAAGCTATTCACAGAGCAGTAGAATTTAATCCACATGTGCCAAAAGTGAGTATGGAGAAAGCATTGTTGTAGCTTAAACACTGCTGAGGGCCTAACTCCTGATTTCTGAGTTAGATTAAGGAGTGATGTTGTGGAAAGGGGAGCAAACTATGGGGAGGGAAAGAAGCTGATGGTATGCACAGTTTTTTCATTTGGTATCTCACATTCAATGACTTCTGCTGTGGACCATGCAACTTGAAATTTTAGCTGAAGTGAGTCCTCTGTGTGGTGGATTGAAGTAGTAGACACCACCAAATGCTGTACTGCAGGACAGAACCATACATAAAGACAGATTATTATTTACAAAATAGCCATTAAGGATGTTCTAGTTCAAAATAACGTGTTTTATTTGTTGTGATGATTACATGTGAGAATACGTTTTTGGCATGCTATACAAAGGAACCTATGTTTGGAGTTCATGGTGTGCTTCATATAAGTTGCATTAGTAATTTCTTTATGCAGCACCCTGTCATTAAGTTTTGAGAATGCAAAGTTCAGAGATGAAGAATTGCTGAGAACTACAAAGTAAGAAAAGGGATTTATGTTCCGATTTCCTAATCCCCTCTCTAGATATGTATCTCAGCAGTAAGAATCTTGCCCAAGGGCTACTAAAGGCTAATGTATTTTATTATTTCATCACCTGATATTCAGTATTGCAGTCTATAAGTTCACTGTAAAGGCAAACTAGAGGCAGATGCTTTTTGGCCCTTGGAGATCTGCCTCTGAACCTCACCCCACAAACCTTTGGACCAGTATTGCCCTTTGAAAGTAAGCAGCCTCCACTGGAGAGCAGAAGGCAAGGCTGGAGTATGTTAATGTAGGGAGCCTGTTCATTAGGTACAGCTGAACACCAAGTCTGGTCAAGATAAACCCAAAACCTCTCACATACATACACATGGGTTGCAGAAAGTTCATTCCCATGCACAGCTGGAGTTAAATGTGAGCTGTATCCGTTATGCCAACCACTAAACAGCATGGTTTAGCTCTCTGAAAGTTAGAGTGTTTGTTTAATAAAATCATCTAGACTTCCTCTACAGGCAGTGGAAAGAAGGAACTATCTTAGACATCTCTAGACAGACTTTCCCTCCAAGGTGCCTGTTTCCACATTGACTATGAAAGGAGCAACTATTTTCCAGTAAAAGCCTGATTTTTAGACAACAAGATTTAGTTGAGTCCCTTTGTATTATTAGCTGATCTTCTATTTTTGTGCCAAGCTATAAACTGAAAATATTAGATGAAGTTTAGTTCCAGGACTGCTTCTGTGGAACTCTGTTTACTTTCTTCCATCCCAATGGTTCTTGCACCAACACAACCATTGATATTTCTCTTCTGCCTAGCCTGTTTAACTCTCTATTCCAGTCCTGTTCTGGGTGAACCTGTCTGAATGTTTTACCAAAGCCTGGTTAAGAGTATTCTGTCCTTGCTGTCTAAAAAATTAGATATCTTGCCAAGCAAAGATACCAGTTTAGCCTGTCATGAGCAGTCCGTGGGAGCCTGTTCCATTTTTCTCACGTACCTCACTTCTGATAATTTTTTCCATCAAAATCTTTTTTAACAGTTTCAACACTAATGATTCCTTATTAACACATATTGTTTTCTCTCCTCTAAATGAATGGCATTGCATTTATGTCTGTCATCACTGGACCACTTGATTCTGAGTGGGGATCTTTGTGTTTTAAGTTAGTTATGCTAGTCTGGTCATTTCTGGGAGTGATTCATTCACTGTTCAGGGACAGAAATCATTGGCTGCAGTAGCCTCCACTTCTGTACATGCTCCTGATGGCCATCTTGCTATTGTCTCCATGCTCTGCACTACCATAAAACTGAGGCTAAGTCTTCATTTACTACCTTTTTACTTCTTCTTTTTCTGTTTATACTTAAGAGCTTACTCTTCTTTGTTTTGACTGCCTTTGCAAAATCTACCTTACTGTAAGTTGTGGCAGTTGCTCTATAACCTCTGCACTTCCAGACTTCCAAGATCCTGCTTTTCTTCTAGATCAGTACCCATTCAGTGCTTGTGACCCCCTTCTCAGTAGCCAACTTCTGTTTAGGTGGCTGTTCAGTACAAGGCTGAATGTCCTTTCTGACAAGCATCCCTATGTGTGAAATGCAGATTGTGTGTTATTTTAGGTACTTCTGATTTAAAGAAATTCCAGTCCTCTTCTTCACTTAAGTTCCTGAGCTTTTCAGTCAGTTCACATTGTTAGTTGATTCCCTCCGTTTTTCAAAGTCTGTCATTTTGAAATTGGAAACCTTAGTGAAACGTACAAACTACCAGGATAACAATGTAGTAATGGGAGCAGACTAGGGTTTTTTTTCGTTCATATTTTAATGTTAAAACAGTCTAGCCTGGCACAGATTAATATGCAGTACTGCTGATTTCACACTCATTCTTTCTGCTATTAGCTAAGGGATATTAAGGTGGCAAAAATATATTTTTGGTTATAATTTTATGCACAGTATGGATATTCCATGTCACTTTCCACTCAATTATGATTTAAGTCATATCCAATTTGTTCTTAATAAAATGGAGACGAGTTTTAGCAAGCAGCATCACAAGAAATCTAACAGTGCCACAAAACTAATAGGTCTTCAAAGCTTCTTTAGGATTTAAACATTAATGAGTCTCTTGTTCAGACTGAGGAAGAAATAAATTACAAAGGTGACAAACTAATTAAAGCATTTGCAAAGTTCCCAGCAGAAGCCTCGAAAGCAGGCTGTGAAAGAGAAAAAAAATGGTTCAATATGTTCCTGGTTTGTCTCAAAAGGAGATTTTTCTATTTTCAGTACAAATCATTGAAATCTAGAATTGTCACATAAAAAAACATTATTACTGGATATGCATTTTCAAGACATTTAACTGGAAATAGCCGATTTTTTGCTAGTAGGATTCTGAGACAAAGGGAATGCAGGGAACACGCAGAGAGTTGCTGCTGATGTGGTTTTAGCAAGAAAGGGAGACTGAGTCTTCTGTTGTGACCTATTGCAGGTTTGTGTAAAAAGGGATCCTCACAATGCTGCTGATTTTTCCCTAGGAGATTATGGCCAGATTGCAGTCCAGTGTTCCATAATGATGTTACAGAGGTCAGATCTACTTCTTACAGTTTCTTTTGAATGTAATATAAGGATGTAGGATCCCCATAAGAAGAAGCAGTTTGAAAGTCTGAGATTTCTGTCTCTACGTAGAGATGAGAAACCCTGCAAAAACACCTACCTTCCACATGTTCTGAAGACATCTTACCTCTAAAAAAGTTTCTGTGCTTGAAAGCAGCTTAGTTTTTTAAACCGTGCCAGAAAAATATCTGATAAAAGATATTACCTCTATCTACAGTTTCTCTTGTTTATGTTACTGAAACAACTCAGCTACAGCAAATTGCAGCTTTATACTTTATCTGAGTTTGCCTGTGTAAAAAGAAAGCGCTTCATGTAGCAGAATGTTTTCAGGGTTCTCTGAAAAACATGACCAGTAGCAAGTTGAAGTCAGCAGTACAGCATGAAAAAGAACAAAGCAAAGAGCTGTGAATTTCACTATGAGAAGAATCACAACAAATTGTATCACTTGTTTGTGAAGGCTTGTCTGAATTTTTTTTCAACCATCTTTGTCTTAAATGAGATTTTGTGGACTAGTATCCTTTTGGTTTAGTGTAGCCCCATGAACTGTGGAGTTTTGGTGCCAAGGAAATGTGCTGACACTGTCTGACAATGTGCTGCTCAAAAATGTTAGGAGTTAAACAAAAAAAGTTTTTATTGCCACTGAAGCAGTTGGGATATCACTGTAATTCCAGAGTGTTTTGTATGGAAAAAGAGAGTGGTACATCCTATGTCATGGAGAGTATGTAATTTGTGGAGTGTGTGGAAGAAAGTGTATGTGTATACGCACATACACATACAAGACTTCATCAGTATTGTTTATATGTTGTGTTTGGAGCTTCTCCACTTACATGTATCCCAGGCTAATGCTGATAAAGTACCACAGCTGTTTCTGGGACATTCCTCAATTGTGGAACACCCTTTTCTGAACTGATTTGCAAGGCTCCCTCCCTGCATTCAAACTCCTCCTGAAAAGCACACCCCTCCCCTTTTCAGTCATTTATGAGACACAAGCTAGTCAGTAAAGTCAAAGGGGAGAGAAAACAGGTGATGGTCCATATGTCTAATGGTTAAAAGTGAGTCAAAAGTGTGCTCTGTACACAGTTGTATGGGTTTGCTATGTAAGCCAGGGGCTGAGTCGATTTAAAGACTGCTTTAAAAAAAAACCGCTGAAGTTTGCTGCATTTGAATCAGACAACTTAAATATTGCTACTGCTTTAAGAAATGCCAGTTTTGAGTGTAAATAATTTCTTAAAAGGAGGTAACAAACCACTGACAACCATTTTTAAAGATTCACCTGTTCTCCCTTTCATCTCTTCCCATTTCTTTGTCTTATTTATTTTAATTTTTTTTCAATAAGAACTGTGTCTGTCTGTATGCTCGTGTGGTTTCCAATAAGTTGTAGTTGCTAACAGAAACAAATAATGCAAACAAATTCATATACCAGATGGGAAATGAATCTGTACTGCACACCCCATGATATTACAGAAAAACTATTCCAGACATGTTTGAGAGAGTTTTTAATGGTTCAGTGAGACAATGATTTTTTCTTGTATCTCCAGAAAAAAGGCCAAACTTCTTAATTACCATCAATCTAATGAGAACTTGTAAGGTGATCTAAAAGTGGCTTCTCTGGGCGTGTAGAAACCATTACTTTTGAACTGTTTTAAGCTTGTGCTGTTCATCCCACTGGGAGGAGAGGAGTTCCTGTTCAAACAATGTTAAATTCTCATATTCTGGCCTGGAGGGGTGCTGTCACAGGTGCAGGAGTGACTGTTGTCTATTTGGGCTTGAGCTGTAATTTCAGAGGCAAATTGCACAACTGGGGAAAAGAGGGAAACCTGCCTGAGATATGTTGATTTATTTTATAAAAGGGCATTGAAGTAAATCATTAATGTGGAATGTTAAAAGCACTCCCAGCAGAGGAGAACTGGTAGCCAGAGTGCTGTCAGTTTTGTGAAATAAATAATGTATATTCAATCAATTCAAGGAAGAGAAGTACAAAATCCACCATGTTGCACTTCATGTGTACAAGGTCCATTGTCATCCTGTTGTAACTCCTAGCAGATAGGTTTTTGACAGGAAGAATGTCGAGGTGAGAGAAGAGAGAGACCAGAAAAACAAAAACAAAAAAGACAACCAAAATAATCCAAGTGGAGAAGGTCTGATTGAGCCATCTGTTGATGATAGAAATCATTGTGCAACTTTACTGTTCACTCATAACTTGATTAAGACTAGGTCACTCTGGCTGAAATTTTCTAGACTGTCTTTTCTGAGCTGATTCCTTTTTGAAAGGAACATGATAACCCCAGATGGTGGTGACGTGTTATTTCCTGTTGTAGTTCAACTTCTTAACTTGTCGTTGAAAAACAAGTGTAGTTGGAGGTGTGCTGGGCTTGCCATTTCCATTTTCTCCATGATGTCTAGCTCTTGGCTTAGTTTCTTGTTTAGCTTGTTACTTGACTCTCCCTCTGAAGTGGAACCACACATAGGTTCAGAGTCTCCCATTTTCGCTGTGTATTCAGACTATTGAAAAGGCAGTGAATTTTTATTACTTAAATTGTAAAGATCGTGGTTGAATCTGAGAGGATGCCAGTTTATCAAGAGTTACAGTTAACAGGGAGTCTGTGAAGGCGTGTAGGTTTTTTTCTTGTAAAGGCAGATGGAGTTCATACTGATATGAATTTTAGTGGTATGGTAGGATCTTGTGTCCATATTCATCCTGTAACAACAAGGGCTGTGCTCTGGACTGAGGCCTTTGGAAATGTTGCGATATAAATAGTCAAATTCCCACCCTGAAGTCTTTGGTGGCTGAAGAGAAGACTGAACCTGTCTAGTGTAGTATCTTTGATTAGGTGTAATAGCAACCTCTTGGAAACTACAATCAGATGTCTTTGGCTGATTTTTTCCAAGAGCTGGAGATACTTGTTGCACACAGAAGTCCATCAGGACTGTGATTCACATGTTATATGGGCAGTGTGAGGACTGCAGCTTATTGGATAGTTTTTGAGGAAAGATTTTTTTTTCATTGAATTTCATTTCACTGAAATTTGTCTGCTTGTCTCATCCAGGATGTTTCAGGGAGACTGTGTTGATTTCATGGACAATCTGCTAGAAACCCAGCAGATTGCTGGGACTCAGTCCTGCCTGTCAAGTATCTGGGTGCCAGTAGCCTGCAGTTACCATAAAAGAGGGCTGCCCTTGGCTGTGCTGTCTTCAAGTAGACCCTGAGCCCAGTCAGCCAAACCTCCAGGAACCTCAATGGGGCTCTGTTCGGCTCCAGGCCTTGGGAACAGAAATCCAAGTTGATGCAAATACAGACGCTCCGTCATTGAAGGAAGCGTTGGTATGTGAACTGTTACAGGAGCTTGACCCCTTCAAATCAATGGGCCCCGACAATATCCACTGTGGGTGTTAAGAGAGCTGGCTGACATTGTTGCGAGGCCACTCCATAATCTTTGAGAAGTCATGGAGATCAGGGGACATCTTAGAAGGCTGGAAGAAAGCTAATGTCACCCCCATCTACAAGAAGGACTTAAAGGGTGATCTAGGAAGTTACAGGCGCATCAGTCTTAGTTCAGTCCCTGGGAAAGTTATGGAACGAATCCTCCTGGGGGCAATCACAAGTCAAATGAAGCACATGATTGGGAAAAGCCAGCATGGATTCACCAAGGGCAAATTGTGCCTGACAAACCTGATCACCTTCTATGACAAAGTAACCTGCTCAGTTGATGTGGGGCGAGTGGTGGATATTGTCTGCCTGAATTTCTCCAAGGCTTTCTATATGGTTTCCTACAGCTGCCTCCTGGAGAAACTGATGCGTTACGGTCTAGACAAGTGATCTGTGTGGTGGATGGGGAACTGGCTGAAAGGCCGTACCCAGAGGGTGGTGGTAAATAGCTCCTTTTCAAACTGGCAACCTGTCACAAGTGGGGTCCCCTAGGGATTGATATTGGGCCCAATGCTGTTTAATTAAATGATCTAGGTGATGGATCGAGTGTACCCTGATGAAGTTTGCTGATGATACCAAACTGAGCAAGGAAGTATACATTTCGGAAGGGAGAGCCACCCTGCGGGAAGACCTAGATAGACTGGAAGAATGGGCTAACAGGAACTTTATGAAGTTCAACAAGGACAAGCGTAAGGTCTTGCACCTGGGAAAACATAATCCAGGAGTGCAGCACAGGCTGGAATCTACCTGGCTGGGGAGCAGCTCTGGCAGCTCTGTGGAAAGGGACCTGGAGGTCCTGGTGGACAGTGAGATCAATATGAGTGAACAGTGTGCTGCTGCGGCAAAGAAAGCCAACAGGTACTGGGTTGCATCAACAAGGACATCACCTGCAGAGATAAAGAAGTCATTATCTTGCTCTACTCGACACTAGTCAGGCCGTATCTGGAATACTGTGTTCAGTTTTGGTCCCCACTATACAAAAGGCTGAGGTTCTCAATGACTTCTTTGCCTCAGTCTTCACTGGTAAGAGCTCCAGCTGCACATCCCAAGTCACAGAAGGCAAAGGCAGGGACTGGGAGAATGAAGAACCGCCCACTGTAAGAGAAGATCAGGTTTTGAGACCATCTAAAGAACCTGAAGGTGGACAAGTCCATGGGACCTGATGAGGTGCATCCGTGGGTCCTGAGGGAACTGGAAGATGAAGTTGCTAAGCCGCTATCCATCATATTTCAGAAGTCGTGGCCATCTGGTGAAGTTCCCACTGACTGGAAAAGGGGAAACGTAGTCCCCATCTTTAAAAAGGGAAAAACAGAAGACACAGGGAACTACAGGCCAGTCAGTCTCACCTCTGTGCCTGGCAAAATCGTGGAGCAGATCCTCCTGGAGACTATGCTAAGGCACATAGAAAATAAGGAGGTGATTGGTGACAGCCAACATGTCTTCACTAGGGGCAAATCCTGCCTGACTAATTTGGTGGCCTTCTATGATGAGGTTACAGCATTGATGGATAGGGGAAGAGCAACTGACATCGTCTACTTGGACTTGTCCGAAGCATTTGATACTGTCCCACATGACATCCTTGTCTCTAAACTGGAAAGAGATTGAATGGATTGAGAGCAGCCCTGAGGAAAGGGACTTTGGAGTGCTGGTGGATGAGAAGCTCAACATGAGCCGGCAACATGCGCTGGCAGCCCAGAAAGCCAACCGTATCCTGGGCTGCATCAAAAGGAGCGTGGCC
The DNA here is from genome assembly GCF_009769465.1 of Tauraco erythrolophus. Lineage (NCBI taxonomy): Eukaryota > Metazoa > Chordata > Aves > Musophagiformes > Musophagidae > Tauraco > Tauraco erythrolophus. The sequence goes on along the minus strand of NC_141468.1, from coordinate 29,249,154 downwards.
AGCAGGTCGAGGAGGGGGATTCTGCCCCTCTACTCTGCTCTCATGAGACCCCGCCTGGAACACTGCGTTCAGCTCTGGAGTCCCCAACATAAGAAGGACATGGAGCTGTTGGAGCGGGTCCAGAGGAGGGCCACGAAGATGATCGGAAGGCTGGAACACCTCTGCTATGAAGACAGGCTGAGAGAGTTGGGGCTGTTCAGCCTGGAGAAGAGAAGGCTACGGGGTGATCTTATAGCAGCCTTCCAGTACTTAAAGGGGGCCTACAGGAAAGCTGGAGAGGGACTTTTTACAAGGGTGTGTAGTGATAGGACAAGGGGCAATGGATTTAAACTGAAAGAGGGTAGATTTAGATTAGATATAAGGAAGAAATTTTTCACTCTGAGGGTGTTGAGGCACTGGAACAGGTTGCCCAGAGAAGTTGTGGATGCCCCATCCCTGGAAGTGTTCAAGGCCAGGTAGGATGAGGCTTTGGGCAACCTGGTGTAGTTGGAGGGTTTCCCTGCTGATGGCAGACGGGTTGGAACTAGATGATCTTTGAGGTCCCTTCCAACCCTAAACATTTTATGATTCTATGAAAAAGGACGTGGACAGGCTGGAGAGAGTCCAGAGAAGGGGCACAAAGATGATTAAAGGACTGGGAAGCCTGCCGTATGAGGAAAGGCTGAGACAATTGGGTTTGTTCAGCCTGGAGAAAAGAAAGCTTAGAGGAGACCTAATCACCATGTTCTAGTAATTAAAGGGTGGCTACAAAGAAGATGGAGACCCCCTCTTTACAAGGAGTCATGTGGAAAGGACGAGGGGTAATGGGTGCATGTTACTCCTGGGGAAATTTGATTGGATGCAAGAGGAAAATTTTTCACAGTGAGAACAACCAGCCGTTGGAATAATCTCCTCAGGAAAGTGGCGAATACCCCAACATTGGACACTTTTAAGATTCAGCTGGACAGGGTGCTGGGCCATCTTGTCTGGATCGTGCTTTTGCCAAGGAAGGTTGGACCAGATGATCCTTGAGGTTCCTTCCAACCTGGTATTCTATGATTCTGGGATTCTCTTGAACTCTCCTTGAAAATACAGGAATGCGAGAATGGATATGATGTTCTAGGACATCAAGACCATCCTAATTTTCACGGACAGTCATAACTCTCCTTCCATAATAATCAAGCCCTAATTACAGCTCGGTACCTTTTTGCTACCCGTTACTCCTGTTTAGAGAAATTAAACAGATGGAGGCCTTCAGGTACCCTCTTGCAAAGCAGACTTGCCATTTCTTTGATTAGCTCTTTCCTGTACTTGTGGAATTTGATCTTTACGTTTCTGAAAGTGCCTGATGAGAACTGTACGGAGTGTTCCAGACGAGGTCTCTCTGGGGCTGTGTACAATTAGCATTCCTGCTGGAAATGCCTCCAGAATAAATTCGTTGGCAGCTTGTATGCCCAAAAGTTGTGGCTGACCTTTGCACATAAACCAAAAACTATTTACGAGGTCCAAATGAGACTTGAGCCACCCATCAGCTTTGTGTGTGGGTCTTCTTGAATATCACCAAACCAAAATTATGGACTTTTCTGGGGGGAAAGTAGCTGTCATTGAGTAATGAGGGAGGCGTGTTTCACATTTTTGATCTGAGGAACTTCTAAAAATATGTTTTTCTTTCTGAAACTAGAGAAAAATGCAGACTGAAAAGTCAACACAACTGAATGAGGACTAAGAGCAATTTGCAAGTGTGAAGATATAGCCTTCCATTTGGTGTTTCCACTTGGTTTGGTTTTAATTGCTGATAACAGGCAATACATAAGAATTGAAAGAACTTGTTTTCATCTCAGTGCTCCTACAAATAGTGACATGGCCCTGGGGTTGGTTGTTTTTTTTTTCTTTGATTGAAATGTTTAAATATTGAGAACTTAATTTCTCATTTACTTTCACCAAAAAATATGGAAATAAGGATTATGTACTAAATTAATAAAACAGATAGAAACCTGCAGCTCTTGCAGCTGTATTCCATTCTGCTCAACAGGTGAAGCGTGATTTTAAAAGGGTGGCACATCCGTGATTTTAAAAGGGTGGCACATCCGTTAGAGCAATGAATAAGAACATTTGCTGTATCTCTAAGCCTGGCAGCTCCCTCCCTCTTGTCAGGTCTTTATTCTGTGCTCTCTGACACTATTAATCCCCTGTCCTGCCTACTAAATTGCAACTTCCTCCATTAATCCACCTGCTCTGCAGCACTCTCATATTTTTCTGAAAGTCTTTAGAGAAAATCCAAGTATTACACATATTACTACCACTGCTAATTCAGTTTCTCCTCCTTTAATACTGCTACCTGCATCAGAAACACATGTGATTTCTCGTTCCTCTTTGAAGTATTTATCTGTTTCCCAGGGTTGATAATTCTCTGCTTTGATCGTGGTCTCTTCAAATCCTTTACCTGTTTGCTAGCTCCTTCCAGGCTCCTTCAGGTGAAGGGTTCACTAACTCTAGAATGCTCTCCGTGACATCATGCTGTTGGTGCTCATTTCCCTCTGGCCTTTCTTCTTCCTTTTATTCCTTTTGCCCTCTTTTCTCCTCTTTTCTGTACCACTCACACACTGAGCAGGAGCTCAAACACGTCCTGCAGTCCCCTGTTCACAAAAGTCAGTGTGTAACAGGAGCGGTGGAAGGTTAACACCACCCATGCCTCTGTTTCACCGCTGGTGTCAAGTTGCCTCCTCTTGAGTGCCTGCACTGGGTTGTTACCAGTCTGTAGCTCCTGCAGTCCTCCTCCTTCCAGACCGAAGCAGAGGCTGGTGCGTAGGCACGGAGGCCTTGGCAAAGTAGAGGGGCTGCACGCCTACTCTCTTCTTGCCAATGGTTAGCTATGATTTTCCTTTCCGAACCTCATGTTAGGGCCTGACAGTCTGCTGCCTGACTCACCTGCTACCCCTTGTGTTGAGTAGTCTGGTGGGGAGAACGTGAGCTTTCTGGCGTCCTGGAGGAGGGCGACAGTTTCCTTGTGCTGGTGAGGAGCAGTCAGCGCACAACTGACAGCTGACAAACAGGAGTTGATTCGGCAGCCTGTGATTCCTGTCTGTCATTCCTTTCCCGGTAAAGGATGCCAACAAGGGGTGTATTTTTCCCCTCCGCTATATCTTTCCCCTCTACTAACTGGGATGCAGTAATACCAGTGATGAAAAAATGTCTGCTGAACTGGTAGTGGTCTAATTTATGGGCTGGTGAAGGAGGAAAAATCAGCTGCTTGACTATTGCCCAGGACCTCTATCTTCTCCTGCAGCGTAAACTCTCCATGTGTTTCATCCACTTCTGTTACGGGGGATCCAGTAACGGGGAGAATTGCTTGTGGGTTCAGTCAGTGACGCTTTTCATTTTCATAACATTTTCACTAACTATTTCAAGTAGCAAGTTTAAACATCCAATACATTTTTTCCCTGAAATCAGATATTTCTTACATTTTGTCACTTTTTTTACTTTGCTGCTCCTTGATAGCTACTTTGTGGCTGCCAACCTTGCATATTGATTGCCAGTTGATAGCAATGTGGTGATAAACAACCTGTGTACAACCTATGAGTGCTGCATGTTTCCTTATAGAAGGACTGTGTGCATCAAACTGCTTAATGTCTTCTTCATTTTATTATAGATGCTTTTAATTAAAAAGGTCTCGTAATTAGATTCTCTTTTCTGCTTTGAGCCTTTTTTTCCGTCGTCTTTGATAAGAGAGACATCTCATTTTGAAATTCTCTGTGGTCTCCCTAGTACAGCTGAAGAGCAGCACATTAACCGTCTGTCAGCATATCTTAGTCTTTGGGAATAATTCAATAATTATCTTCAAGTGCAGTCGATAATATTACACATTTGATGAAACACTTATGACAGAAAGTACTTTAGGGAAATAGACCTTTCAGTGTGCATTGTAGAATTGCAGACAGCTTTTTTGTGTTTTTTATTACCTCTGAAATAACTGTGCTCTGCTTTTTTATTGCAGTATCTACTAGAAATGAAAAGCTTAATTCTGCCCCCTGAACACATTCTGAAGAGAGGGGACAGTGAAGCAATAGCATATGCTTTCTTTCATCTTCAACACTGGAAAAGAGTAGAGGGGGCACTGAATCTCTTACACTGTACATGGGAAGGCAGTAAGTAATTCTCTTTCCTACAAAGGACCTAATCAAATGTTGTCATTGAATGTCATAAGAAAATAACAGCTTTTTGTGACATATAGTATGTGGGAATTTTGGAGGTCAGTTATATCCTCACCAGCATTGAAACACTTGAAATTCAAACTGAAAATGCAAACTTTATTTGAATCAGAAAAAGAGTTCTGAATTCTTGGATTTTGTTTTCTGTGTAACACTGAACAAAATTTCCCATCTTCCTCATGACAAATGTTCTTACTCATGGATAAGGGGATAATAATTTACCTTCCTCATTCCAGAGTTGTAGAGATTTGTTTGTCATTATTTGAATGCTTTGATATTGGAAGATTATGAAAGTGCCTTATAAGCAGGAAAAAAAAAAAAAAAAAAAGCAAAACCATTAAATACTGTTTTGGATTATACTATTTGTTAATATTTAATTGACAAACTGGAGTGAGTCCAGTGGAGGACCACTAGGATGTATAATGGGCTGGAACACGTGAAGTAGGAAAAGACGCTGAGTAAGCTGGTTTTATTCAACCTGGAAAAGACTTGTGGTAGGTGAAGGAGGGATTCAGTCTTCCGCCACCCAATGGAGAGATAATATGGAAGACAGAGTCAAAGTCTTCTCAGAAGGGTACAGCAGAAAGATGAGAGGTGATAGACACAAGCTGCATCAAGAGAAATTTCGTTTAGACATGAGGAAAATATTTTCAGAACGAGAGTGATGATGCACTGGAACAAGTGGCTGGTAGGCTATGGGATCTCCATCCCCAGAGATACTTAGAGCTCAACTGGACGTGGCCCTGACCAACCAGACCTAATTTTGAAAATGATCCTGCTTTTAGTAGGAGATTGGAGTTGTATACTAACCTTCTAACCTAAGTTATCTTATGCTGTCTTTGAGATGTACTCTTTTCAGGTTCCAGAGAATTTAAAAGCACCATTTAGAATCAGCTTTTATGGGCTTTTTTAATGCAGATTTTTCTTTCTGTAATCTGGCTCCCCTTTTCTGCTCTGCTTTCTTCTGTTCTCTTTTAGCCTCTCCATTTGCTGTTCTCATTTAGGTTTGTTATAACAGATACCATTTGTCACCATGATAATTCCTACAGAAATGCACTTAATACCTCTGTTGTAAAAGTGACTTACTGCCTCAGTTACCGTATTAAATGGCCTGAACTTGCCTAACTTGCAGTGTGGGCTCCCAGAGGAAGCAAGGCTTTATTTCTAGAGGTATAGAACACCTTGCTCAGTAATCCATACTATTGCCACCTGGGCTTTGCTCTGCTGCATTGTTCTCTGTCCTACCTGCTTACTCTTACCCTGTCGTTTCTTCCAGTCTATTATTTTCTCTGTTGTAGCTTCCTTCCCAGTGGCTTGTTTTCAGTAGTTTGCTTTTACTTAGTGTTTCTTCTCTTCCAGATGATTGCAGAAGTCCTTTAGCCCAAGGCCCATTATCCCAACATTGTGGAACAGTATTTTACAGGGAATCCTAGATAGGTCTTTCGCTTTGTCAGACTGGGGACACTCCTTAAGGGGCTGTTTACAAGGACCAGCTTTTGGCACAGAAGGCTGACTGCCCTGCAGTCCTCCTGTCACGTGGGAAATCTAGTCTTCTGTGCCTGAAGGCAGTGTGGGGTATTCCCATCTGACTACGTTAACTGGTTCCTCTCCTTATTACCTCCACAGTGGTCTGAATACGTGCTTTGTTAGCCAATATTTGCATAGTGGCCTGTAAAGATGTAAATTATTGTTGCTGCATAACCTTTAAGGAAAAATCCATAATTCATTTGGCACAGTGATTTCGGAGAGAGATGAGCCGTGCACCAGTCCTCACGAATTTTGTTCAGATTTTGCTCATACATAAAGACTCCAATGGGTTTTAATGTCTTCACCAGTATCTAGTCCAATAAACACAACTTCTGGTACATATGTTAGTCTGGGTAATATTCTTTATGAATGTAGTGAATGAGTGTATGTTGCTCTTATGTCCTTTACTTGCAAAAAGTTTCCTTAGCATCTCAGCACAATTGTAAGTTAAAACCAATGGAAACATGACACAGAAATTAAATTTTAATTAAATACTAGTTCTAACCAGCAGTCTACACGCAATACATGGTCAGTTGCCCTCACTTTCTTTCTAGGTACTTAGGTACTTGCCACGTCTTTAAAGTGTGCTGTTCTGTCAGTGTGCTTAAATAACCACAAGTCTCACTTTAGCAGTTTGAGTGTAGGATTTTCATGCCCACATATGTACACTGTTCAATTCTGACCTTGTGGGAATTGGGCCAGATTAAGTACAGTCAGTCAGTCCCTTGGGGGGTACATTTTGAAGGCTTCTGAGGAGAATAAGGTCACTCCTAATTAAGATAGCCTCTAACAAAATTTATGCAGAAATGTCTTTTTGATATCTTTAACTCTGAAATTCTCAAGTGTGTTTCCCAAATTGACAAAAACAAGGTTGTAAAAATAGTGACCATGATCAAACCGGAATTGTTCGATGAGTTGTTTCCTTCTCTGTCTTCATTCAATGAGTCAAAGTACAGTTTTATTCATGGTATGACTAAAAAAGCCCAAGTGACACCACATGACATGTCGCTCTGGGTTTGTCCCAGGTGCTCTGTACAGAAGTCCTGTAGTTTCAAGTGTCGCCACAGTTCAAAAGAGCCTGAGGTGCTTGTTTGTCACTGCCAGTTTCTAAACTCGTGTCATGTCTCCTATTGCCCGCATTAGGAAGCAGAACCTAGGGCTTCTCGGATGCTACAGTAGCTTTTACATGCTACAGTAGCTTTTACAACAAGCATACGGTTGAGTGGCAAACTGCCTCTGTGCTGCCTGAATTTATTAATGTAAAATAGGATCAGATAATACTGTAAGAGTAAGGCAGAGGAACACCTACGTAAACACAAACTGATACAGATGGACCAGAGCACTTTCTTCCATGTCTGATGACATTGCTAAACAAACTAGTTTGCTGTAAATGTTCGATATTTGATCTCGTGTCAAAGAGGACTGTTTAAATTCAGCAGAATCTATTCAGACATTTTTCACTTGTTTTGTAAAAGCAACATCTTTACTGTCCCTTTTTATTTTGATTAGAATCTTAATACTGCTATGATTTAGGATGAGGCAGAAGAAGCTTGATTATCTGTTGAAATATTAAGCCAAATTGGAAGGAAAATCTTGTGTTAGTGATTTTGAAGTAATGAACACTGAACATCCCTCCACATATGTTTTTGTACATGGTCAAGTTTGTTGCATGTGAAGATCATATGAGGCTTGCATAATTGTATTTGTGCTTGGCTTTTTGGGGTGCTGTCGAGGAGAGGGTTAACATTGGAAGAGTGTTACAGCCTGGTTGGTTTACAGTCTTTGAGGATTTCTGCCTTCTTTACTGTCGCTTTAAACATAGTATTCAAGAATAAATACACTCACATAATTGCACAAAAAGTACAGCTAACGTTATTTCAAATGCAGGATGCACAACTGAAAGTATTGGGGTGTTGTGTATTTTAAACCAATTCCTCGTGGTATCCAAGAGATACTGGAGTGTTATCGTGTGGCAGTGGGCTGTACCTAACATCTAAAATACACAGTGCTTCTAGGACATCTGTTCAGGAAAATATTGCTTCAGTGACTGATGTTCATAGGAGTAGTGAGAATAACATGTTGATGACATTTTAACAGTGAGAATAATATATAGGATAATGGAAAAGGATGCCTTGATTGCAGAGCTATAATTCAGTCAAGTATTCTGATGTTTCCATAAAGCACACTCAGATGGCCTATGACATCATCACCATCCAGATTTAGTAATCCATTTCCCTCCCTCTCTGTTATTATTTTCAATTTTAAAAATGCATAAGATAAAGTATTATTTAATCCATGACCTGAAGATTTATATTGGAAACCTGACTTGATCTGCTACATTTAAAAAGAATGCATGTGAGGAACCTGGTTTTAATAATTCAGTATTAATCTTTGATTGCCAAATATAAAATGAAAACATTACTGTGTTGGAAAACTGATTCTCTGGGCTTGAGTCATCAGTGTTACCTGGTTTGCTGGAGTGTGATGGGAAAAAAGTAATGTATTTTTTTCCATGCAATACTTCTGTTATGTTTGATGCATAGAGCTTGTGAGTATTGGCCTGAATTCACCAGCTTGGCTGGTCATTTTTGTAGGCTATACCTGCTATATCAGATACATTTCTTTCCCCTGAAATTTTAAAATTCTGCAGCCTAAAAGCATAAAACTAAATGCCTAAATTTGGCTATGGAATTGTAAGGACAATCGGCTCTGACCATGCAAACGTTTATGTATGTACTTGTAATGTGGTCTCACTTGATGGGCATGAAACCTTCTCCCAAGAATAAAAATAAACATAAATGTTTGCAGGATTAAAAGCTAAGTGTAGATTTATATTTCAGCATTTCATTAAGCAATGTATGTGCTGTTTACAACCAAATATAAATGTTGTTTTGTCTGTGTGTGTTTTTCAAAATGATAAATATAGTTAAGTGTGTCCAGTGACTGCCACACTCACAGTAACTTGTGCACGGTATTGTTTTCTTTTCAGCTTTCAGAATGATCCCCTATCCACTGGAAAAAGGACATCTTTTCTACCCTTACCCTATTTGTACAGAAACTGCAGATAGAGAACTACTACCATGTACGTTCAACTTTTCTCTTCTTATCATTGACATCAAGGAATCGTTTACCTCAGTCTTGCAGCACTGCTCTCCATCGATGCCTTTTAAATTGAATGTACTGGATTAGAATAATCAAGTTGGCAGTGAGGCTCTGGAGCTCCCTTAATGGTTTAAGAGGCAGCTCCTAGCCGTAGTTCAGAATGATTAGCTATCTTTGTTGTTGTTGACAGTGTAGGGACAGGCAGAGAGATTACTGAAGAGACATAAATCAATTAGATCTTGCTATTCTCTCTTGCCAAGGCACTGGAAAACATGTCTGATCTTTCATCTAGGATAACATGCCATCAAACCAAAAGTACAGTGGCACAGCCTTGTTAATCTTTTGTAGACAACACTAGCTACTTAAATTCCAAGGCAAGATCAAACCTGTGTGAGGACGGCTGGATCGTTAACGCAGCTGTTATTCTGACAGGTTATGCTGACGTTTTCTGAAAAGCAGTCTTAAATAGCAAGAAAGGGCTTTCTTCGTGTAATGGAGTGTGTGCTATTACAAGGAGATTGATGTGAAATTACGTCAGTCATTTATTATATATGTTTATGGCATGTATTAGCAAAGTGCCAACAGGGTTCCCAGTGCTCTGCAGGATAGAGATATAAAGACGGATCCAGGCCTTGGGAAGCGTTACAGTCCGAGCTAATGGGACTTCTTGCAGTGCATGCAGTGAAGCACAAGAATGCAGAGGGAAAGCTGAAGCAGCCAATCTTGCTTCAATCCCGCATGTTTTCTCACTGAAGTCAGTGGGAGTTTGCGTGAGCACAAGCGGCACACACACAGGGTCAGAGCAGAGGAGGCAAATACACGTTGATCCAAGGAAGTTGCTTCCTCTCTCACCTTCTCTATCCTGAAGAAGGAACAAAGAGAAATCTGTTCTGGAAAAAGTAAAACGTAGCCTGCTTCTGATGCGAAGGCTGGTTTTGAGGGCATTTGCACTCTTGGTAGTCTTTCATTCAGAACCTCTCTGGTTTGGGCTGAAAAATGTGTTGCCACTTTTTTATAAGCTTATGTGAGTAAACATTAGGTGAGAATAATGCAGTGAAAATCCACTCATTGCGAGTCTCTCCTTCACAGGACGTTCTCACTGATATTACACAGAAATCCTTGGCAACTGACAGTATCTCCCCACCCCATTATAATCACCCTAATTATAACAACACCTCTTAGAAATGCTCTGCTTGCTTTACTCGGAGGGATGCTGAGCTGGGGAGGGTGGAGTGTCAGGAGATTGACAAAGTCATGCAGAATAGCTCAGCATTCTCTTTTTAGATGCAAAACTAATTGTTCTTGTCAAACGTTGGAAGCCAGGGACTGTTTAACAGCATATGCAGACAGTCATGTTCTGCTCTGGCGGTTATGGAAAATGCCTTTCACTGCAAAATCTCTTGGGTTGAGTAGGGAAGGGTTTAACATACTGTGACAGGCACAAGTCGGTTAAAGGGGTTTTGCATACCTGTCCACGCCCTTTAATTGTGTGTGTTTTAGAGGAGAGTCAGCTGGAATTCTGTCAGAACACTGAGATCTGATAGGCTATCCGAATTGAAAATACCAATCACAAAACTTTTGCCATGCCTGCATAACAGATCAGAACAAGTCTGAGCCTGTGTCAAAAGCAAGTGCAAAAAACTGAGCCCAAGAAATCTTAGACTTACAAAGTCCCTAATATGGTATTGCCTGATCTCTAAATTTAATTTAAGTCAAACAGCAGTTGCAAATTATCTGTGTTTTTCTTTTTAGACTGAATGAATTAGCAGACCCAAAAATCACACATATTTTTATTTTATAGTATTTTAATTTAAACTCTCTTGAATTCCTGCTGTTGGTTTTGGAAACCCCTCCACTCTGGACGAATGCAGTCCTGCCATGTTGCTGCGTTACCCTGTGCTTACGTTGTCTGCAAGTATGATGAGATGAGAGCTGGTCACTGAAGCAAAGAAAGTAGGCAAAATGGAAGAGTAATGTTTTGCGTGTCTAAATAGTCATAGGATTTGAGTATATGGGAAGCCTTGAGGTTGGTCCTCTATGAGAAAAAATGTTTCAAAGTTTGCATTTATTGTGACTGTAGCTCCAAACTATGGACTGAATGAGTGAAGCAGACAGATAAGAGTCCACCAGACCTTTTGCCAGCTCAGCTAAATTTTCACCTTGAATCTGAGCCACCATAAATGTTTAAGGGATATATTATTCTTCCAGTAAAATACCCATCATCATCTTCTGACCCTTTTAGCCTTCTCAGTGCTGCTTTCTCCAAAGCCCAGTGAGCGATTTTTCATACCAGAGTCAAGGAAATTTCTGTATTCCTTTTAGTGTATACTAACAAACACCGTAAAAAACCTGGATGTTTTATTTGTAGGTTAGTTTTCTGGGGCTAGTTGTTGCACAGCTGCATTGTAGTTAGTGCTGACACAAGGAAGGAAAAGTAGCATGTACATAGGACCAGAAATACGATCTTTAGATGAGAATTACTTGGCAGTGAGATGACCGACACAACAACAATGTTGGCCTTTAGATGTTTCAGACCTTCTATATGTTTCTTCCTTCAAAAGTATCTTTGGGTGTCTCTGGCTGTTAAATCCATGTGAGAATGCTGGTTTGCTTTTGGTTGAGGTTTCGTTGTTTTGGGTTTCTTTACATATAATGCATTCCCCTTCCCATCTTTTCTTCTACAGCATTTCATGAAGTTTCAGTTTACCCCAAGAAAGAGCTTCCCTTCTTCATCCTCTTCACTGCTGGACTATGTTCTTTCACAGCCATGCTGGCCCTCCTGACACATCAGTTCCCAGAGCTCATGGGGGTCTTCGCAAAAGCTGTGAGTATTCTCTGCTGTTGCTTTCTTCTGGTAAATAAAGGCACAGATGCAGGAAGAGCTGAGCTAAATATTGCTGGGTATTAAATGTTTGGATATTCAGTAATATAAATAAAACATCAAGAGATGTCTGAGCAGGGGGACATTTGAACAACTGTTAAGGGACCTAATCAGTAAAACACACTGCTGCCTGTCTTCTCTGCTTTATATGGCTCTCTTGTTAGGCTACATCTCTTGTGATTTTTGCCAAAAAAGGCTTGGTGGGAGAAGGGAATATCTGTGTTTTCATATATAATCTGATAAAATAAATGTAAGAATTGTTTGCAGAACCCCTCTGTTTTGTGCAGGGCCATAATGTCTGTGCCGTGCTTTCCAGTGCAATAGAAGCTCTTAAAGTGAGCAGAAACAGTGTACCATTAACCAGGGCAAATTTCTATGTTCTTTCCCAAAACTGCTATGAAGGAAATAGTCTCAGTATTTCTCTCATAACTTTTCTTCACTACACCCAGGGAGGTCTCTGCTGACTCTGCTTTTTTAATCCACCAAGGATTAATAGATGTTGGAGGATGAGAGGGAAGGGCCATGAATTATGCTAAACCACACTTTTTTCTCTGCGAAATTAGGAACATCACTGCTCCAGTGTGCTGGGATATGAAAAATCCATTTACAGAAAAGTTCCAGGATAATAAAAAAACTGTCTCCTTCTCCAAGAAATACTGAATATCCTCTGTTGTAATATATTTTCTCAAATATATTTGTATCTCTTGTAGATCTTCTGTTTCCAAAATAGCCTCCTGGCCTTGTGTTTAATGTCTTTGGTGCTTTTTAATTTTGGGGGGCGTAGGGGATGGGGTGGAGGAGGCAAGGCTGAAAAGCTTTGGCAGATTCCAGATTGTTAGTACTTTCTCAAACTCCTTTGCAAATGGCGAGAGGCTCCCTTTGCAGGTGAACCAGCTCTTCTACCACCCAGGCTTGTGAGTGATAGAGATCTGGTACAGCAACAGTTCTTGCATCAAATCAAAGGTATTTTAAAGCTACTCTTCTCTTCTGGGAGGTTCAACGGAGGATGGAATTCACCAGACTCCATCAGTGGACTCATATTTTAGAGCCAGAACATGTTCTGAATGCTGCCTGCCAGTTCAGCAGCAAGTTTAGATATTCCCAACTGCATCCAGCCAATTCTGTCATGTTATACCTGGAAGTAAGCTTGACTCTTCCCGTAATGAAATTGGAAGAATCCAGTTCTTCTTTGATTTTTTTGTTAGACTAAATATAAGTAACTTTAAAATGACAGTAGATCTTAGCATTTTCACCCAGTTAGGGAGGAGCATTGTTCATAGCTTGCAGTTTTAATTTTTGCTAGGCTTTCTAATAAAAGGCTTTTGGAGGTCACTTAAGATGTGAGTACAAGCAGAACAAATTTCTGATTGCATGGCTTGGATAAAACTGTCAACATAGTGTAGATATTACTAAATCTCTTTCATTGTCATGCAGAAATATAACAATATCTGGAAGATTGTTGAAAATATTTAAGTGGAGGTCCTTTCATAACATGGTAGCAATAAGAATGTATCTTAACTAAAATTGAGAATTGTATGAACAAGGGATTCGCTATGTAATTTGAGTCCACAGTTGTGTCTAAAAGCATAATGTCTAGTTAAATTTTTTAAATGAATGAAACTTCAGAAAGACTAATTTTTATGTGATTTGATTCCTGTGTTTGCCTGAGATCACTGACATGGTCTGTTTCAGTATTTCCTGTATGATGGATGAGACCTCAGTTCAGCAAGCAGGTTTGCCCAGGGAGATGTTTCATCTGCTTGGACCTCTGCAGATGCTGAGATAGGGAACATACAGATCAGGTCACAGGGACTGAGCAATAAATAGGCAGGTCCTCCATGCAAACACCAGCCATGCAGTGGAAAAGCTTAAAAAGACACTTTTGCCTGTTTTAATCAAATGGTGCTCCTCAGAAGGTGCTCTCAGAAAGCTGCTTTCTGCCAGCTTTGAAATAGCCAGGTTGAACGTTTTCTTTTAAAATTCAAACTAATAATAGCAAACTTTTTACAGATCTCCCATCACCAGTTCTACCACCCTGGATTCTTACTCTGCCACTGGTGCTGTATTTTCTGTTCCATGTGGAAAAAAAAACAGTCAGTGTCAAAGGAAAGGAAAAAGAAAGGAAAAAAAAAGAAAAAAAAATATGATGCAGACTAAGCCTTCCTGGGTGCTACCGTGTGGCAAACAAGCCGGATAGGCGTCTGCCAGTGGTGTCTGCGGACAGGAGCACCAGGAGATTTCCAAGGACCAGATAGCCCCAGTACAGATGGTGTTCACATGGGCTTGTACAAGAGAGTAGGCAGCATCCTGAACCTCTTCCTGTCAGCAAAGGTTTTGCTTGGACTTCGGTGAAGACAGGCTTTGGTATCCATGAATTTAGATGTATTTTATAAACCAGTTTTTCAGGCAGAGAAAAACTTGGCTCGTTTTTAAGCCACAGATACTTTGCTGAGTTTGTTACAGGGTGCCGTCGGCTGCTTCAGCAACGAAACTTACTGTCAGGCAAATTATTCTTGTTTCATGGATTTAACAAATACGTAATTTGCACTGGTTACAAAGGTGAGTTTTAACCCAAGTAGATGTGATGGCGCAAGCTTACCACATGGATCAAGTGCTACTCAAAGAGTAGACAATATCCTCTAGTGAGGCTTTTGCATTTGCCAGAATTAAAGGGACATATTTACTTAAACAGTTCCCAGCTTAGCGAGCCACAGTGCTTCTGCTTGGGCTAAGCCACTTGAAACAGTAACAGCAAACTCTGCCATGAGGTAAGTCGGGGTTACGCTAATTCAGCTGCGATTGATGTCGTACAGCCTGACCTTCAGCACTGCAACTGAAATACTCTGTTCAGCTTCAGTTGGAAGTTTTTACTTTGACCTGTGCTTATGGCAAAACCTCCTTACCGGTGATGGTGTTACCTGGTTTTCCCTTGGTGCACAAGTTGTCCCTGATTTAGTGTCCGTATTATATGCAAACATGTCTAAGAGGAAATGAATGCTTACTGTTGCCTTTAAAATGCATAATTATCATACGCATCATACATTTTTACAGATCAGCTCTGCACAGAGCCCTTTCTGGTAAACGATGAGGCTGTTTGCAGATATTTTCTTGCTTGATACCATGCAGTGGTTATAATCTCTGGCTGTTGGATATCGAAATTTTGAAACATTTTAAATGCATTTGCCATATATAGCTGTGTTTCAGCAGAACATAGACCTGTAAGAATTTTTAAATTGTATTTTTCTTACTTAGCTTTAGATACTTAGGAGCCCCAGTTAGAGACCAACGGCACATCTATGTCAAGTAATAAAATACTGTTTTTTCTGTGGTTCCGAAGGCAAGTGCCGCATGACAGTTTGCGTCTGTACCTCTAACCTCTCCTCCCTTCAAAGGCAGGATGGTCCCCATCCTCGCTGGCTGCCGGGAACTGTCCCTGCCCTGTGCCATCCCCAGACTCTGCGTGGGGTTTGTTGAGGACAGACTGACTGGCACAGGCCAGAACTGTGCCAGGAGCTGTGCTACCAGTTCAGGAGTGTGGCTGGGTTAGGCCAGCACCCCGCACTGTGCCGCAGTCCTCCTGCTCCATGGGAGACGACCAAGCCCAACCACTCCAGCTCCCTTTGCAGCTGGGGGTGGAGAAGGAAGAGACAATTTCGAAGGGCAGTTCTGGTCCTGGGATGGGTAGAATTACTCTCTGAAAGTGCTTAGTTCTCTTCAGTGACTACAGGGGTACCAGACCCCCATGTCTGCATCCTTTAAGTGCCTAAAGAGATATGGGACAAATTCAGAACATGAAGAGGGATGTAAATGTGTTTATATATAAAGTCTGATGCTCTCTTTTGTCAGGACAGTTTTAGGCAAAAAGGAGAATACATCCAGCACTAGATTTGCTTTAATAGTGGCCTTCCAAGCAGACTTAATGTACACATCAGTGCAGTAAATGGAGTTCATATGTTTTGTGCTGACTGCAGAGCAGTAGCAGAAACACAAACCTCTTGCAGCTCTTTGCTGATCAGTTCCAAACAGAGCTGTTTATTTTTAGCAAAGTCACATCAGCCTAAATGGTTAGAAGCCACAGGGTTCCCAGTCTCAAGGTGGCTGATTCTGCATGTTACTGTGCTCTCTCATACAATTACAGGGCTCCAACATCGCTGTATGTAATGTGTGCAGTTGAATTGCAATTAATGTAAAGCACAGTTAACATGTATTT
Organism: Tauraco erythrolophus; assembly: GCF_009769465.1. Lineage (NCBI taxonomy): Eukaryota > Metazoa > Chordata > Aves > Musophagiformes > Musophagidae > Tauraco > Tauraco erythrolophus. Next base: position 29,233,247 of record NC_141468.1, on the reverse strand, counting down.
CCCCAAATTTTGGGAGTGCTTTGATTACCCGAGTCCTGAGATGTGTAGCTGGCAGTGTTTTTTTCCTGTGATCAGGTGGTCTCTATTCACTTGATTTTTGTCACATGTGCCTGTTCTAACATTAATATACTGAAACCTCTTTCAAAATTGTCGACTGTGTTCTGTCCTAGAGGGAGGAGGTTAAGATAAATGCCAGTTAATGATGCCTCAGTGTATATAGGAGATCTGTAGATAGCCCAGAACCATTTAAAACCTGAATCTAAAGACATGCTTTTTGTCCCTGAAAGGTTGTCTGACAGATTCTGCCATTATGAAAAAGCCTCTCTCTCCCTTCAGTAGGTTTTAGTTTGAGCTTTTAGTGGCTTCAGTATGAGCCTGAATCTAGGATGTGAGACTTGTGAAAACTGTTGTAGTTTATCACTTTGATCTTCATAAAAATGGGGCTCTTTCTCTCTGCAAAATCCAGAAATCTGTATGTATGCAAGGCTCAGAATTTGGCAGGAAGTCCTCATATGTGAAATACATAATTTTTATCATGGCAGAGGGTTTTACAGAGGAATGCAGCAGGCGTTTCTTGTCTTATTGATGAGGTTTCCCTTGAGTGTGTATTGTCTCCCAAATTTTGATCTGAATGTGTATCTGATTTCTTTGCAGTTTCTCAGCACCCTCTTTGCCCCTTTAAATTTTGTGATGGAAAAAGTAGAAAGTATCCTGCCCTCCAGTCTGTGGCACCAGCTGACAAGGATCTGAGGGAGCACGCCTGCTGACTGACTGCCATGACATCTTCTGTGCCAACTTTTTGTTGACCACAAGAAAGCATGATAAAAAAGGGAAGCAGTTCTAAGACTTAAAAACTCTTCATGGATTGTCTGTTCTCATATGAAAACTGTTTTGTTGTACAAAATACATTGATGTTAGGTTCTATTATATTTTGCCTTCAGAAAAGAAAAACTTAAAAATAAACTTTTGTGTATTGCAGTATTGCTGTCTTTTGGCTGCTTCTTCAAAGCTCAGATTGTATTTTGTGTTCTTAAACACGTGTGGTGTATCATCTGCTTCACTGCAGCTAGGGCTTGGCTTTCTGTTCAGTCAATGGAAAAACACTATTGAGCAATGGCATCGTTGTCTCTTACGGAGTTCAATTAGGGTGAAGCCCTTCCTGCTAGAGACAGTCTGGACGAGGCTCCTAAATAGTTAGAGCTCTTGCTCAAAGCAGCTTTAGGCTCTCCAGGCAATCTGGATGCCACACTGGGCTTCTGATTCCCATCCCTGCACAGAGGTGAGTTTTATCCTCATTTGAGTTCTCAGAAAGTCCCCATACTTCGCAGATTTTCTTCACACCGCTGCTCTTTCAGGTACCTCCAGAAGCAGCTGCGTGCTTTGTTCTCTGCACAAAGAGCAAAGCATAAGTAATGGCAGCGAACTGAAGGCAAATGTACCTGTAGTGGGTGATGATTGCGTTTGTGCTCTTACGTATTGCTTGCTGAGTTTTTACTGCATTACTCGTACTTCTCCAGTACGAAAAGGCGGGTACTTTTTCCTGTACAGATTAAACATCAGCATTGTAAACTGTTGCTTGAGACCAGAAGCTCGTTAGCAAAATTGGTGTTCGTTTATGCACGATTAATAGAGAGGTTGGTGTTTCGTCATTAGCGCTTACCTCGGGAAATCTTGCCCTTGTGCTGCAAGAGGTTTAGACAAAGCGTTCCTTGATAGCTTGGCCACTGTGGATGAAACTTCCTGCAGCCACCTCTGTGAGTGCACGAGGCCAACTCTAAGATCAAGAATTTGATCTGGAAGTTGAAGCAAATATTCCTGCCCGTCAGGAATTGAAAGTGCATCCTTCCAGATGCCTCAAGGGGTTGTTTTTTTTTTTCGACTCCTCTCCCAAATAAGGAAGTATCAACCCAATGCAGCGGATCAAAAATACCACTTTGCCAGTTCAACTTTGCCATTCTTCTAAAAAATGCTGAGGAGCTTGAGGGGGTGTGATCACCGGCAGGTAAGTTTTTTTATCAATGAGGAACTGAGTGGGCAAAGACAAAACTCCCATTATTGGAGTTTGTATGACAGGAAAGTGTTTCTTAACAGCAGGCGATGGATCACATCATTATTTTTTCTTCTCTCGATCACAGATATGCTAGGCTACGGAGAGGAAAGATGCCTGTCCACGTGAGCAGTGGTACTGCTTTAAAGCAAACACTGCTGTGCTATGAGAAAAATGCCAGCCCTACACCAGGAGAAATAAATTGTAAGGATGAAGTCTGAGGGAGGACGTAGAAGATCAGAGCGCCCCATGGCTAAATGTTAAAACTGGTGAGGTGTGTCACTGCTGGGGATTTCCATACAGGTTCTTCATCTCTGGCCATTATTCCTGCAAAACAATTTGCTGTAATGTTGAAATTAGTATGGCTCACACTTAATGTGGGATGTGGCATAAGATCAGAGGCAGAGGATTGCTAGTGGACACAGCATGTGGAAGTGTGGAATGGGCCAATGTTTGTGTTCTCAGCTTTGCATCTGAATTGCTGCAACAGACACAGAGAACTCCTTTACAGCAGGTGCTCTGTATCTCTAGCTGTAAAACTAGGGATAATGATATTTATGGAATCACTGAATCATAGAGTCATTTAGGTTGGGAGACATCTTGAAGACCACCAAGTCCAACCGTCAACCTAACACTGCCAAGTCCACCACTAAACCATGTCCTTAAGCACCACATCTACACGTCTTTTAACTGCCTCCAGGGATGACAACACAACCACTTCCCTGAGCAGCCAGTTCCAATGCTTGGACAGCCCTTTGAATGAAGAAATTTTTTGTAATATCCAATCTAAACCTCCCCTGACACAACTTGAGGCCATGTCCTCTGTTACTTGGGAGAAGAGACCAACACCCACCTCACTACCACCTCCTTTCAGGTAGCTGTAGAGAGCAATATCTGAAAGGAGGCTGTAGGGATTTGTTTGTTTGCCTCACAATGGTGCTGTCAGAATTATTTAAGGTTGGTGAAAATCAAGACGGTTCAGGCATAGTCAGCTCTTGCTGTCCTGTGCTGTTTTGTGTCACTTACTCCCAGCCACCTCAAGAACCTTTCAAAGTTCATTTATATCTACCCCACGTTTCAAAAGAAGAAATTGCTGCGATATTAACAGTCCCGGTATGTAAATGTATTTACGTATCAATGTATGTCTACCTACCTACAAATGTCCACGTTTTTCAGCAGCCAAGGTACTAGTTTGGCCTGTTAGAGGAAGTGATAATGTGAGTTAATGATCTGGGTGGGCATTGTTATCTGTAATAATCTATTAAAAAGGAATGCTTGACTCCTAAAAAAATCAGATCCTTCACTTGACCTATGGGGGAACTTCTAGGAACTCAAAAATATATTTATGCAATTCTGTTTCTAATATCCATCTCCCTTATAAGCTGTAACGAGCCATGAATTTTATCTAGAAAATATCTCCTTAGCTTTAATTATAATTCTAGGCATCTGGGAGACTAGGCAAGTCAGACAAAAGGATTTTCTTTTTCATCGGGCAGAGTTTGTTGCCGTGGGCTTTTCTGCCTCTGACATGTTTCCTGTGAAGTTCAGCAAGGCTTAGATCAAAAGGCGAACACAGCCTGTGATTATAATGATGGAAAGCCTCTGGCTTAGTGCGGAGATGAGCCTTCTGGAAATCTAGTTCAGATCGTGACTCATCGGAATCTTCAGTTTGCAGATTTAGGAGGGGGGCAGCCTTTAAACCCCAAATATTCACAGGTCCTGTTTTTTTTCCTCTAAAACCAGCCTAGTACAATTGGGATGCACACTATCTCTTTACACTGTAACCTGCACAGAACAAAAAAGGTGAGACTCCCCCCTCCCCCAGGAGTGTCAGGTAAGTCCTCCTGGCCACCTTCTGGCCCTCCCACCGGCTGGATTTACCACTGCTCCGAGGAGAGAGCCATACTCGGAGAGGTGAGTGCTGCACCTGGGGAAGGCTGTTCTCTCTGGTGGTTAATCGTTTGCTGTGATTGGGTGTGAACACCAAATAAACAGACTTGGATTTTTCAGCAGAATTGCACAGGGGTCCTTACCCTGCTAGAAAGGAAGAAGAATATCAGGTGTTTTCCTGTGCTGCAGAAGCTTACAGAAGGTAAATGTCTGAAGGAAGCTGCATCCCTCGCACACACCGCGCACATCCCTTCCCACCCGGTGTGGCTGTCACCGCATGGAGGGCTTGGACACTTCGGTGGCGGTAGTTAAGGCACAGTGTGCAAGGTAGCCCCCATCCCCACGTGCCACCCGCTTCCTGCAGTACTCCCACCCAGTTCCCAGTGCTGAGGGAGCAGAGGGGCATCCCTGGAACAACGGAGGAGGAGCAGTCAATATATGGATTCATATAGGTTTGCTGCTTTCACACAAGAGAAGATCTTAGTTGTGAAGTCATACCTGTTTAATCAGGCAAACAAGCTGTTACACCAAAAAAATCCCAAACCCTGTGTTTGTGATCACAGCCGATGAACTGCTGCTGTCTTTCAGATAATAGTACAAGTTCACTTACGTTGTTTGAAGCGGCAGGAGAAACCTGCAGGCTCTTATATGTGACCACGAAACCACCTCTGCCCTCAGAGGTGGCCGTCACCTGCTCAAGAAGGGCGAGACGCACAAATTGGGTTTAGATATTTTTGCAGGGAAAAAAAAAACAAGCAACACAACAACATCTCGAGCTGTGACACCCACATGCCTTAACATATGCCACCATTCCCAAAAGTCACTCCCCATTTTCCATGTGGTAAAAGAAAATTACACTTTTTTCATGAGATTTCTGCTAAAACAGCTCAACACGCTTTTCAGGGTAAAGTTTGTTAGAAAGGCAAATAGTGGGGAGGGAGCAATCCCAAAAAGCTTGGCAGGCTAACAGCATTTCAGAGCGCTGCTAGATTCTGATTTCATGCAGCAAATTAAAGGGAACTCCCTCAAGAAAATTGGACTGCATAGTTAAAAAAAAATAATAAATTCTACAACCTTTTACCTCATCTAATATTGTTCTGACACTAGAGTGTCTACCTAAAGGGCAGCTGTTTTCTCTTCATGACTAAATATATGAATAAATTCACTCCATAGGACAAAATACAGGATTATTTCATTTGCCTTGCCTGATTTCTCTTTCTTCTTTTTTCCCTCCCTCCTTTTTATTCTTTATTTGATTAGCTGAAGGTCATGGAGGTGCCTTTGCTAGCAATATTTACATCTCTGAGTGTCTTTTCCCACCAAGAAATTGCAGAAGCTCCTGGGAGAGCTTTCTTCATGGAAGAAGCAGCAGAAATGCTTACAGCTATAAGAAGTCTACCTTGAGCTCTTTTTTTTTAAAAAAAAATCATAAATACAGCAAAAAATGTAATCAAATAATTGGCTAGCTCAGCTGTTATGCATTTGTTGTGCTGCAAAATACTGTGGTTTTCCTCGGGTGAAGGGGTTTGGTGGGAGGATTGCATTGCAGCTTGTTAATATGGCACTTGTGCGGAATATAAAATCCAGCCTGCTGTCCACGTTTGGTGGGCCCGTTGCTGAACGGGACAGGGATCTTGTGACAAAGGACACCAGAAAGGCCAGGGTACTCGATGCCACCATTCTTCTGGTCTTACTGGTAAGACCAGCCTTCAGGAACCACAGGCCCCTGAGATCAGGGGAAAGTTTGGAGCAAGAAGACCTACCTTGGTAGAGGAGGAGGAGGACCAGGTTGGGGAATAAAGATTCCACCTTTAATACAGTGACCGCCCAAACCTCTACCTAGGAATCCAGAATTCAGATGGGTTTGTTTTCTGGTGTATTAACCAAATGATGGTGCTAAAAAGCAATCTGATTCCATTACCTTTTATTCAACTTCCTAGAACAAGTTCCCTTGTAAGAACGAGGTTTCCTTTTTTCCAGAACATTGAAATATTTTCTGCATTATTACATGATGAATTTGCAAACTACTTAAAAGGTCCCTGAAGCTTTCAAAACACCTGGTACAAAAAAAAAATATCAAAAATATTATACTGCTTTTAAGTTCTTTAAGGCTTAAAATGTGACATTGCTCTGGCTGTGAACTACATGCAGATTTAATTCCACAATGAAATCCTAATAAAAATTCTCCTTGGGGCTCACCTTTAAGTCCAATTAGGCATGAAATTTGCCTTATCCAGCCCAGCGCCAGAATTGCCAGCAGTAAGAGGCCAACAACAGAAGCCCTGAACTGAACATACATACGTATGTATATACACGCTGTGTATATACATACGTATATACACGTATGTCCTGCACACGGACACGCTGGCAGGGCCATTCCCACCAGCAGCTGGTTTACCCCTAGAAGCATAATTGTTCTTGGTTCTAGCTGTCATCATTACATGAATGGTGTGTACAGTAACTGAAACAGGATCTTACTGTCCAAATAAACACCTTCCTGTGCCTTCCGGAGATGACTCACCCATTTTAATGATACAAGGTTTTTCCAAAGCCTTTCAGATGTAAGTGACTGCTCTCTCAAGACCATTGAATGCAAAAACCCCATTCTTCTAAAACCACAGAATCACAGAATGTTAGGGACTGGAAGGGACCTCAAAGGATCATCTAGTCCAACTCCCCTGCCGGAGCAGGACAGACGTAACCAGAGTACTCACTTTATCGCCATGGTATGCTACTTGTGCATTGTTTTTTCATCCACTGTTCGTACCCACTAAGGTTCCTCCAGTCTTCCTCATTTTCATATGGAAATTGTACCTGCACCTACAATATATTCTATCACCCATTCAACCTCCTTTTCCTATGTAATTTTTTCATTACCTTGGCTGTCTCCACACTTCATGGGTGCTCTTCCAATGGCTTAGTAGACCTACCGGCACAAGCCCCATCTTTCGTCTTGGCTCTTTTCCTGGTCTCTGCTCTGCAGAGAGGTGGCTGGTCCCTCTCTGACCCAGGTCCTCTCCAGTGAGGCTGCGATTTCTGGGACTCCTGAGCCTGCACATCTTTCCAGCACTTTGTTGTTTTGTGCAGACCCCAGCCCAGCATAAGGACCTGGCGCAGCCGGTAACTGCCTCCATCAAAGGCCAATGCACGCTTAATCATGGGCGTAAGTTTTTGCAGAACATATCCAGTGAAAAATCTCAGTTGCCTAAGTCCCTATTTGAACAGAAAGCATCATTCTGAATACCATTCTGAATATTCTGAGTATCATTCAAATTTAATAGATTTATTAAATTTTAAAGAACATAGAAGTTGATAGATTCTTTAGAAACCCGATCATTACTGAGACAAGGTATTTCTTTCTCCATCAGCTGTCCGCAAACATTTCTCTGCTTAATCAGTAAGAGAAAAATAGGAAAACTTTGTCCTCAGGTAGTTGAGCGGCCTATGCCCAGCTCTCACTGGGCTGGGAAACAAATCTCTTCTCTTTGATCCTCCAGATCATAAAAAAACTCAGCAGTTAATATTAATGGCCTTTTAAAAGCTTTTAAGGCAAGTTTTCACAAATATATAACAAAGACATTTGCTTTGACTCTCTAACAGTTTATGAAAATGCTGTGGGTTGAACACACCTCCTGCAGTTTCCTTTGATTTTTGCCATGGGCCAATTTCTGCCCCATAGGAAGCCGCAGCATGTTAGTGGTAGCCGGGGTGGCCTCAGGTGGCCACCTCACTGCAAACTCCAGTCTGCCAGGGGAGGACAAACACCCGTCCCGTAAAGCCTTTCACCCAGCCTGGCCCCAGATTTTCCTCTCATGGAGGAATCACTGACCGATGCTCAAACTCCTGAGCACTTCAGTATCCGGGGCACGACTGCGACCAGCACAAGATCCCTTGGAAGATGCTTGAGCGAGCTCAGCCCATGCAGTTGGTGGTCGTCTTGTAAGAAATGCCCCATCTTTGCCTCCTGCTGTGTTCCCAGTGGCAGGAATGACTTGCTGCAAGGAGTCCGGAGGAGAGTTGTGTGTTGATTGGAAGAGTCCCATCAGAAGTGCGTCTTTCCAGAGCTGCATCAGTTTGTGCACAGACAACTCTGCAGCAACATTATCACGCAGAAATCAGAAGTAAACGCTGCAGAGTTTGTGTTAATTATTCAGCGGCTTCTGTGCAGTGAAAGACAAAGGCAAAACTGGCGTAAAAGCAGAGAAGACCTTGGACGCGTTCCCTGCACGGACCAGGAAGGGCGAAGGCTGTGGTCCTCAAGCATCAGTAGCTCATGCATCATGTCCGGGAGATCCAGCCAGCACTCTTTGGTGCTTTGCAGGTGTGAATATCTACCACTTCCAGGCAGTCCTGGCAGCGCACAGCACAACACCAGTGGAATTTGCACTCGCATTTTGTCATTCTGCTGACGCGGGAGGTGTCGTAGCCTCTCCCGCAGCACATCACTTCACAGCTGTCCATGCCGCGGGAGGTTTGGTTACAAACCCGACCAGCTGTCCCGAGGGACCCTACAGAGGAAACACAGGAAAGGTCAGGGGGTGGATTTTAAGGAATGACAGAAAGCATATGAAAATAGGTACAGGAGACGTAATCTGCAATGCTTTTGATCCTTCAACATCACAACACCTGGGATTCAATATCAAGCAAGATAAATGCCTGTAATAAGGTAAAATTGCCCATAAATTCTCATTTTTTTCCTGGAAATCAGCTTTGGAGATGAGAAGAAGTAAAACAGACCAAATATTTCAAGGCTCTGCCTGATTCTGTTAGTATCATCGTGCTTTGCTTCACCTTCCCGTAGCACCTCTTCCTCTCCAGTGAGCAGGTTCTCTCACCGAGGCAGCCATGCAGCCCCCTCCTGCCCCTGCATCCAGTCCCCCCAGGACTGTGTGAAACAGGGCAGCCAGGAGGAGCACCCCCCTGGTGCTTGGGCGCTCACGGGCTCTGCAGGATTGCTTTGGAAAATAGGAGACTTGCTACATTTGGTGGCTACAAGGGACATGATGGGCAGAGTAACCACGTTGCTGGAGGTTAAAGTCTGCAGGAGTGAGCGCAGAAGCTCTCCAACCGCTTAACATCGCCGCTGTGTCCACCCATGGCCCTGTGTCCACCAGTTCAGGTGGCAGCTGAAGAGTGGCTGCTCTGTGCCACCTCTCATTTCTGCAGGGTAAGCACCAAGGGTTCTTCTCTTTCTTGATAGAGATTAGAAGAAACTGAATTCGAGCCTGCTGTGGACAGGAGGGGTAGGGAAGCATACCCCACCTCTTCATGTTCCTAAAACCTCTCTGGAGTGGCTGAAAGCCTCTGTCCATCCCCATGTGGCACAAAACAGCACTTTTAAGACATGTCTTAGCCCAAACAGCCACTGCACCACATAGGAGCTGTTGCTTATCTCATAGAAACTCATCTTAGGGTATAGTTTAGGATCCACACCACAGCTATTGACAGATTATTATTATCCATCTGAAAACTTATGAATACTCATTGCTTCACCTCATTTCCTACATATTGCTATCATAAATCAATTCCAGGTACTTCCATGAGATTAACATTGTTCTGACATTTTTCCTAGTCCTGATTATATCTCCACTCTTCTGTTCTTGGCCAAAATGAGATTCCCTAAATATTGACTGCCGTCACTAAAGTAACTGGAAGCCTGTTACAAAGTATATTCACAGCTGTACAGCAAACATGAACAATTTACTTTCTTAAAGAAAAAAATACATACAGGCATTAATTCAAATTTGCATGAGTGAGGATAGCAAACAATTTTTTAAGTTTAAAATGAATATTAATTTTAAAATAATTTAATTTTTATTAATTAATAAAAATTGAGCTGTAGTAGCCTGGCATTATTAAAAATCTAAGCTGCATAAATTCTAATTTTCTTTTTTTCCATGGTGGGGGATGTTCTGCTCTTTTTGCATCTAAGTCAGGACAGGCTTCAGCTTCTGCCCCAGAGGAGCGTTTCCATCCCTAGAAGGCATCTCAGCCTTCTCTCCCACAGACTATATTCCTGTATTTATTTAAATATTTAAATATTCATTGAGTAGAATTATACACCTGGAAAGCTTCAATATCGAATTGCTGGTCCAGATCTGTTGTGGGCAGAGTAGAAGAAGGGTGTTGCGTGGCTGCCCGCTCTCCAGGCTCAGCGGGTGCCCACGGCCACCCCAGCCACCCGCTGGCTGCTACGCCAGCCCTGGCTCAGGGCTCCTGAGACACGGGTGCTGCTGCGCCGGCCAAGAGGAGACCTGCTGAGCCACCCAAGAGGCAAAAGACGGAGGGAGGAGAAAACACGCTGAACGGAGCCAGAGACGGGCTCCTGCACCTGCAGCCTGATAAATCCCAGATCTCCTCGGGGTCTAAGCCTGCTCACGCTGCTGTCCATGGACCAGCACCCTGTGCGGTATCCTTCGGGAGGCAGCTGAACGGCACTTTAAGTCTCTGCTATTTGCAGAGCCCCTCACATTGATGTGAAAACCAGTGACACCCATGCATTGGGCATGCCCTGCCCCAAGGAACCAGCAATGACTCTTGGTCTCCTGCCCCACAGCCAGCGATGCCACCTCAATCCCATGCAGAGGGTCCCAGGGAGAAGAGGCACCACCAATGACCTACACAGGTGCACCCCACCTCTAGCAAGCCCTCTGCCACACAGCTCGCTCTGCAAGGCCAGCCACACCGGGGCAACCTGCACGACAGGCAAAGCAGCAATGCCAAAAAGCCTTTCCCAGATCCTTTTTTCAGGAATCGCTCTGCACTGAGGGAGAGGGACTTCCAGTGGCCCCTGGTGCCCCTGGATCTAGGCAGGGCCGAGGACTCAGGAGGATGCAGAGCTTCGTGATCCGCCTGTGGTTCCATAGGAAGCCTGTGGCAGAAAACAAACCAAACCCTGCTTCCAGGCCACCACGTTCTTCTCCACCCACAATGCTGTGCAAACAGCTAGGACATCTGAATGTAAGTGCTGGTGCCTGTGTCGGCCCACAACAATATCCATCACATCCCAGACCGTGCAAAATACAACCAAATAACCACTTTTGTAGGGGTTTGTCCTGACCTCCCTGCTCAGAAAAAAAAAAAAGGTACAAAGGCCAAGCTTGCAACTCATATGATTAATGTTCTGCATCAGGAATTTGGTGTGAATTCCGGCTTACCTCCCTGCATGGGCTCCCCCTCACCTCCCTTGCTCTGCATTCCTCAGCTGAGGCACAGGTTAGTTTCCAACTCCAAAGTTCTGATTTCTAAATGTTTAGGGAAACTGTACAGCAGCAAAGGACAACTTGAGCGGGACATTCCTGCTGGTTTCAATTAGAGTTTTGCCACTGACTTCAAAACCAAAATGATTTCAGCCCCTAACAGATAGTCAGAAGCTGGAATCACCTGATAGTGCTCACAATACACCATCGACATTTTCTACGGCACTAGGAGAGGAGACTGAACTATCCACAGAACATGACAAAAGAGAAAACAGGCTCATTTAAAGGCTTAGATTCTGAGCAAAACCAACGTCTTTGAAAAGTTCAAACAGCATCTTCAGCACCCCTGCGGCTTCTCTCGTGAGAAAGAAAATGAGCAATAACCGGCAGCGAGCAGCCAGGCCAGTTACCGCGCTCCTTGGGGCATTCACATACCCAGGTGATGAAGACAACAGTAGACACTGAACAAAACACGGCAGAGTTTTCTGATCCTTGCCTGCTGCCTGTAGTGCCCCTCCTCATCACTTCAGAGGCAGGAGTATGTTCTAACTTGCAAAAAGTTTTCGTGCAAGCTCTTTGTTTTCAGTTCAAGTTTCAGAATTGCCATGCTGATACACAACATCACACCTGCCAAAACATCCATAGCTTGTAATACTGACAACTTTATGGCCTGTGTATCAGCCCCTTTCTTCTTGGTTTGCACAGTTGTTTTCTTAAGCAAACATATGGTAAGTTGAAAAACATTTTTTTCCTATTCCTAAAGCACTAAAATGAATTTATTCCTTTATAATGTGAGAATTCACCTTCTATTTCTATTGAAAAAAAAAGCAGTGAAATCCCCAACAATGATGAACTAGTTTCCACACAAGGATTTGAGAGTGGGGAGAAGGAAACATTCACAGAAAAAGTAGCTCTGAAGCTACTTTTTAAACTAAGAAACATTCATGTAGAACCTGTGTACAACACCTTAGTGAAGCAGGGCTGGAGAGGACAGGCGGCGCACGCCGGAGGCAGCCTTGTCTGGAGGGGTTGGGATTTCCCAAGCCACAAACAAAAAGGCAGCAACATGCTGATACAAACAGCTTATCCAGAGTCAGTTTAAGCAAAGACGTGTCTCGCTCTAATTTCTGTAGCCACTGATAGCTGTCATAACCTCTCAGCTCCCAGGGGCTCGTGGGGCCATTGCGCTGCTCCCTTGTCGGCTGGTGCTTGGAGGAGAGCTGCCCTGGTGGAAGTCATCGCAAGCTCCACCATCTGGAGAGCTGCCCTGGTGGAAGTCATCACAAGCTCCACCATCTGGAGAGCTGCCCTGATGGAAGTCATCTCAAGCTCCCACCATCTAGAGAGCTGCCCTAGTGGAAGTCATCGCCAGCTCCACTGTCAGCTTGCGCAGGACTGAGACTGCACCCAACATGTTTGCAATGTGTAAACTGGGAGATAGGGGCCAAGAAGTTGCACAGGGACTGCCTGTATGCATCTAACCTCAGGGAGAAGTTTCTGATGTAGATGGTTTCCCTCCATGGGTTATGTACCTCAAGTACTAACAAACATATCTTGCCCAACACCAATACTTTGCCAGTTGCTCTTTACCTTCACATTTTTTTTTCACTCCGGAGTTGGTCTCATTCATGTCAAAGCCACAGCAAATGGCTTACGTGGGGCAGCAGGGGAAATAACATGAAAATAGTCCTGTGAAGGACCCAAAGCAGGTCACCCTGGGCACGTGGTTTGTCACCCAATGCGCAGCTCTAGGGGGCTGCCTGTAGCACTGCACGTGCATCTCCACAGTGCTTTCCATCAGGAGACCAGGTGTGGACGGTCCTCAGACCCAGCCACAGCACCCTGTCTTCCTGTTGGGGACACAGGAGATGGCCACAGCACTCCAGGTACGTGACCCACACCGCACACACAGGCAGAGGCAGTGACACTGGCTTTGGCAGTGTCTGAACTGGGACCACATGAGTGAAACTATGAGAAAACTATGGATGACTTGGCACATGGGAGTCAGTCCTGAGGGACTGCTGCAGCAGCTCAAGATCATCTGCACGTAGACACAATCTGCCTCTGCTCCACCACCACCTCCACATGGTCAAAGCCTCATTGCTACAAGAACAGTTGTGAACAGTCAACACAAGCTCACCAACACCATGCTGCTGCTCGCCCACCACATCCACCTTGGTGTCCACGCTCGGGGAACACAACCTCTCTGCTCCATATGCATCACCTCAACTCACGTAGCTGAGCTCAGCTTGCTCTACACACTTTGGTGGGGGTCTCCGTGCAGGAAGAGGCTTCACTCAAACATTGCCCACGTTTTCTGGTTGCTCTGTACAAATTAATTTTTAATAAATCTGTTCTAAAATGTTTTCTTTCGCAGGAAGACATTTCCCTGCTTTAATAGTCTTTATGAACAACAGCCTGTAACGAAGGCTCGGCCGGCGAGCTGGTGATGCCCACGCTACAGCTGCTCATATGCAGTCTCTGCTTGTCCACCAGTTCAAAACACGACAAACTTGCAACAGCTTCCCATCAGCCTGGACATTTGAATGGTCAAACAGCAATCTTGTAACACTTCGACTGCTTCTAACAGAAACTTAGAAGCAGACAGGCAAGAGCTTTTTTAGAGCACTTCAGAGAAGTTACGTGTTCAGGGTAAGAGAGTTCTCGCGACAGTGGGACTGCCACTTGCGTAGTTGTCGCTTTCATTCCCTTCACAGCTTTGTAATTTCCAACAGGTCTCTCTCCCTGGGTAGTCCTGGGTACACCCGTATTGGTTTTGGGAGCTGGAAATTTACGATAATATAAGGGAAGACCATGTAAAGTGTGGCAAAATTTGTAAGTTGGTGACAAGATTTTCAAAAGCCCTCTGGGATGTCCTACCTCAGTTTCTATCAAATTATGAGCACAAAATTGTGAGTAAAAATTATTTCAGCATCCGTGTGAGCAGAGTTAGGTGAATTCTGAACACTTCTGAAAATCTTCCTTTGGTCCTTTTCTAAAAGTCATGAAATCTTAATGTGAGACAAAAGGTGGTCAGGTTATTATGTTCTCATGCTATTTAGATGCTATTAGTCATTTCCCCATATTATATCTCTCCCGAAAGCAATGACTCCTTTTTTCCTCCTAGGAAAGAACGAAAGAAACACCACATTTCTCACGTTGTAGGGGTGATCCATGTATGTGTGTCCAGGTGCCTCCCCCAGACAGACTGCCAGAGTCAGTGGGGTGTATCCAGTCCAGGCACTCTCTGGTGGCTGCCCGACCCCAGAGAGAAGAGCCAGCGCTGAAAGCTTTGATGGTGGAAGACGAGGTATGTGGTTTTTTGGACAGGCCACTGATGATACAAGCCTCAAGCACCTTTAATTTACTGGTTCATATGTGTTAGCACACCCAAGCCACAGAGGACACTGGCTTGGTCATTTTACAGTTTGTGAAGCTGTCTCCTGGTTAAGTCATGACACTTCATAAGATTAGCTCTGGGAACCCTTCATTCAGTCCCAATAGTAACCAATCTTCAGATATACTTTCTTTTTTTCTTTCCTGAAGCACTAAATTGCTTAAATTCTCCAGAGAACGAAAGGCAGAACTGTATTCAAGCACATACTAAAGTGCTGTGGTATTACATTTAGCTGAGGCTGAGATGTTCCCCACCTATTTCCAAACTCAGACTTCCATAATCTCATTTCCTTTCCAGTCATTTAACAGGGCTGACACTCTGGAGAACTCAACAGGGCAAACCAAAGGTAATAAAGAAAAAATACTGCTCAGCTGCAGAAACTACCTCTCTCAAAGCCAGACCAGTTTTTGTCTGATTCCTTCTTTGTTCCACGCGAGCAGCGGGGCATCTCGTGTCCCGTTAAAGGTTTACTGCAGCTTGCCAAAAATGTGCTTTTCCAAACAGCCACATTCTCTGAATTCTGGGCAGCAAAGAAACACCGCCTCGTCTGCAGCCTTATCTTGAGCTGAACCAACACACGTGTCAGACTCTGCCATCTCTGGGCAGGCTTGACTGCATCAGGCAAGCGCGTGTCATACTCCGCGGTGAAAAACGCCCACTCTCCTCTGCAATAACGAGACTGACAGATGAGATTTGGCTTAGTGCCAAGAGATTATTAAATGGCTTTTTGACGTAGAAGTGGGTTGTATACAGGCTCTCTTTTTCAGGAGAGAGAAATCATAGGTTTTATGATGAATGAGGAAACTTCAAGAAATAAAGTTATGAATAAATCTTGGTCTGCAAAGTCAGTCTCTTCACAATGCCACAATACGCCTATTTATTCACCTGGGTTAGAGTATTACACTTCACAGCACCGGCCACTATTCAAGGAACAATATGTGCTTGTGCAGGTCACAAGCATCACCTGCAAGAGCCATAAATAACATTTAAAATGACCTTGACTACTCAACTAACCAGAAACACTATACAATAGAGGCATACTGGATGAAATTCTGGGTTCACTGAAGTCAATAGTACATGACCAGGACTTCACATATTGTTCTTATTTAAGTATAGTTGTTTTGCAATGCTTATTCCAAGTAAACTTGGATTGTAAATACGCAGCCGTGCCAAAAAGAGTTGAGCTGCTTTGCTATCCAGATGCTTACAGATATGTCATACCGGGTGCGATCCGGTACATTATACAACCTATTAATTAGTTCCACAACATCTTTCACACTTTACTCAGTCTGGCTCTCTTTTCCAAATTTCTGGTTTTCTAGTTGCTAGTTTTTAATTGCAACATCAGGAAACACTATACACAGGTCAAGAACCATTAGCAGGATTCCTGAAAGCAGAAAAATTCAGAGTTAATAGCAGCCCTGAACCTTTACCTCTTCCCACTGGGGCTGGCATGACTCTTCAGAAAATGTGATGGTTGTCATGGATGGAGCCAACACTGCCTCGTAAAGAGGAATAAATCAGCTGTGTCACTGGATGCAGTGTGCTGTGCCCCACCGATCTCTAGTCTTTCTTCCATCTGCACGTCCTCCAGCTGCCACGTTACCGACAGCTGCATTGACTGACGCAAGCGTGGTATGCACCAAGCTGCTGTACCTCCCACATTACCGATGAGGAGAGGTGTGTCTACAGCTAAAGAGTCCAAGGTCCGCAGTGAGCTGTGGGGAACGTGCAGATAAAGGAGGACGCTGATTTCTGGGGAGTCTGCAGCAGTAGCATGACAATATGGAGGAGAAGCAAGGCAAGCGGAGGTGGTATCATAGGGTCACCAGGGGACTTGGGGCTGCCATAGTTACATCTGGAAGCTCTGGAGTGAGCTGTGTGATACAGGCATGTACGTGGCTGTGTACGGTACGGACCTGCCTCCAGAGCATAACTCAAACTTGTCCTAAAAGCAGCTTTTGCCTCGCAGCATCTCCAGGGCTCCATAGCATCTGGAAGAAATTGCCAAATTATATTAAAACAACTGGGTGTTGTACATCTAGGGACATCGAGGAGTTATTGCTCTTGTACAGAGCTGTCCTTCCAAAACATCTTCCTGCCTGTTTCCTGCTGGTTACGTGCATAGAATTATATATGTATACATACACACTCAATAATAATGATAATTTTTGACCTTCAAAGTACAAATGTCTGAAATAAAACCATTCACGTGCAACGATAGAGGCTTACCTACATCCCTGTCCCTGACACAGTAGTCTGGAGAGCTTTCAAAGTATACCAGGTCATTCTTAGTTGGCTTCTTAAATCTCTTATTAGCCACAGTGAAACCCGTGCCATCTTGATTCATGACCACCTGAATCGCTCCATTGTATTTCTTCCACAGATAATCTCCTGTTTTCCTAAAGTCTGCCATGGCCAGCCAACAGGTCCTTAGAGTGCATGATCCACTCACACCGTGACATTTGCACTCCTGTTTCAAAAACCGCTTCACGGCCTGTTTAGAAATGCAGTAAAATACACACAGGTGAAACAAACTGTAATTTACGCTTCTCAGCCCTTTTCCATTCATCCTGTAATGCCAGGCTCGCGATGGGCCTCCAAATCACGGTCTGTAGTGACACCCACTGGTAGCATGAAGTCATCCCCATATGGTTGGTCTGCTCTGGTTGCTTGACTCAACCGTACGCACAATCCTCTGGCTGGTGGGCCCACCTTCCCCGCTCCTACCAGTCATCCCAGGGTGGAGATGGTCCATAACGCTAAGACACAGACTGGGCTGGAGGAAACGGTCTGGGAAATGGGCAGAATGGCTCAGGACCTTGGTAGGCAAAGGTACCGCCTTTCCCCATCTTTCCAGCTGAAGCATCACCACACTGAGCCCTCTCTAGCTCACCTTCATCAAGTTGCCCTTTGCCCTGAACAGTGCTTCAAATATTGCCTGGAAATTCACAGGCATTTCATATTTAAATGCTTTCGCAGAGACTGTGCAAAGTATCGCACCTGGGCTAGGTAACTGGTCGATGCAAAATTTTTACATCTTCTATTTTTAAAATGCTTATAAACCTTTTAACAAACATTTTAGGATGAGACCTTCGGGAGCTTGCACTGGAGAGATCACCATTAATTTAATGTCTGGATAGCATTTAAGCCATTTCAGTGTCATCTCAGACGTTTAAGCTATCTCTATGATGTTGGAGAACAATAGATGGGTTCACATGCAATAAATAATTCTTTCCTAATTCTGAAGATTGGATATTTGATCTATAAATATTATGCCTTAAGAGTTCATGAAATATGAACATTTTAGAGTTTGTACAAGAGGAACAGCATCATGGGAGGAAGGAAGCTCCATGATTAGGAGTGAGACTGATGCACAGCGGGGCAGCATTTTTCAGTCAAGCACTTAGTAATAAACTGAGAATGTGTTATAAACCCAAAGTACTTCTAATTCTCTTTCTTTCCAACTTGTAAATGACTTGACTGCTTCAAAGAAGTCACTGACATTCCCACAGCCCTACTTTGTTGCCAATGGTACTATCTCAAAATTGGGATTCTGCTCAGAAAGATGCTTGGTTTTAATTATCTGAGTAGAAACAATTTAAACTACTTGCATGTTTAAAACAACTTGCTGGTCTGAGGAGTGGAATAGCAGAAATAGTACATAGGGTTGCAGGACTATTTTTTTTTTTTCAGTGATGTTCCTATACTGATACACTGTATATTATCTTGCATGATTCATATGGGATTATTGTAAATATTTATTCAATGTATTTATAAAGTAGTAAAATCTTAATAGTCTAGTTTTAAAAGAAACCTATCAACACAGGCTTTCCCTTTTGGGGGTGAGAAAAAGCCAAGGGCACAGCTGGTCCTGCCCAGATCCAAATGCCAGGCTTGTGGGCGGGCTGAGGTGGTGAGGTCCCTGCAAAACTAAACCTACACTATTGCACTGTGGATATGAAACAACATCCCCTTCTATAAAGTAGCTCCTAAAGCATATGAGAATGTGTTGATTATTTTTAATAAAATACATTTATTAAAGTTCTCTATCTTTTTTTCTAAAAAAACCCACAAACTAACTGTTTACCAATACTGTCTTACTATTTGGCATACATATATTTTTTAAACTTACTAAGATACTCAACTATTTCAGAAAGTACTTCCCAGCACGGAGCTCACTCGCCCCTATAAAGTCTTTGCTGGTGTTGTAGACTGCAGTCACTGTTGGACGGTAACATAAATACGGCCGTAGTATTGCCCACGCATCTCACGCACCTGCATAGCCTCATCTGCCTGTATTACATATTAATTACACCTGCTGGTAATAACCAGGTGGAGGAAAGATGTCGAAGGAGGAGCATTTATCGGAAAAATTATCTACTTGCTGTACAATTCATTAAAATCGAGTGTTTATTCTAATAAGGGCTAGTTAATGTAGAACAATTTTACAGTTTATTAAAGGGAACTTTTTAAAGCAAAATATCAGGATATGAACAATTCACTTGCTATTGAATATACATTAAGGAAAACCAAAGACAAGAAACAAGAAGTCCCTACGACTCATTTTAGAAGTGCTTGGTCTAGCACTATAAAATATTGTTCTGTATTATTTCAGATGTCATGGAAGCAGCAAATTTTGTGTATGTTTTGAATATTACAACAGTGGTTTCCAGTTTCATGCACTATTCTTACTATTTATAGCTACCACCACAAAGTGTTAGTGCATGTATTCCTCCTCCCTTGCACCAGCAGTGGGGAATATTCCTGGCAACTACTCCTCTACTCACCTACAATAAAAAAGTAGAGTCCTTTTGTTGAAATTGAGAAATATTTTCATGTAACGTTTAGAAAATGAGTTTGTTTAGAGCAAGTCATGCCCCAAGGCCTATGTCTTTTGGAGGGACATGAATTTTGGACTTATTTACTTAAAAAGCGAAGTAGTTGTATTTTATCTTCGTTCATTTTGTGTTCAGGTTTATCATATACATACAGGAACAGACAGGGTGGTTTTGTTTCTCCAATGCTATTTTGAATTTGGTCTTTAATAGTCAAGTTAACTTCCCACATAGGGAGCCACTGAGCCGATTCAGACAGTAGCACTGTTAAGTAGTCAGCCTAGTTGGAGATCTCTGTCACACTGAACCTCCAACAGAGACAGAAATAGCATCTCAGGCTCCCACTCATCCCATACTTTTTCCTAACTGCTGAGACCAGTCCAGCAGGGCCAACCGTTACCTGCCCCAGATCCCTGAGATCTCACTAAGAGCATCTCCAGTGGACGGACACCCACCTTCCTTCCAGCTCTGTTGTTGTGAAGGTTCATCAGTGCTCTTGCATCTTTGCCTTTCCGTTCTTTAGCATCCACAAAGGCTCTGGCAAATTTAACACCATAGTCAATGTTGTCGCTGCAGCCACCCCAGTCAAAATGGCCCTTGCTGTCCTTGGCAGACCCTTTCTTCTGGGGATCACAGGAACAGGATTTCAGCTCCCCTTGACTACAAGCCCTGGTGATGGCAAAAACAACTCCAGCAGAGGAGATGGCATGTACAAAAGCAGATTCCCGACTACCTGAAACAAAAAATGTCATTTTAAACATCGTTGGGGTAGGTAGTTTGAGTGGTTGTCCTAACTCCAGCCAGTTAGCCTGGACTTTTTTGCTGAGCAAAAGATAAAACCGGGCTGAAATCACACAAATACATGTTCCCTGGAGCCAGAATTAGTCATGGCTTAAACTTGGACCCCTCCCTGGTAAAAACTCATCAATGTAGTGTTAGAGTTGGAAAACATTAAACGCGTGCTTCTGATATTGATTAATATACTTTCGCGGATCAATTGTTTTGTGCAGATACATGAATAGGAGAGTTGGTATTTCTACCCTGTTTTATTGATGTAGGAAAAGATATGAAGTGCTATCTCAGAGACAGGTTTAAGAAATTATTAAATAGGGACACTGGAACAACATGTACATTGCAAAATACTGCAAACAGCTCTAGAAAGTAGTTTTTCCTCTTCTAAGTACCCAGAGTAAACTTTCCTGCTTAAAGGGTAGTAGGGAGAAATCTTGGGTGTTATTTTTCAAAAATAAGTTAAATTTAGGTTTTCTGCCCAGAGCCAAGCCTGGTAACTGTAATTCACACAAACAAGCTCCATTAAATCGATGGCACTGCTTGCGTCATGCTTGAGGCAGGATTTTAGCCTGGCAGCTGTGACTTCCACACGCCAGCTGCTCAGGCAGTTTTCCTTTCTCTTAACGAGGATATTTAATTATATCAAAGATTATCTGCATTTCTAGGCTATGCCTACTTTTAGGCTATTGGGTACCTACTTCAATGTAGTAATTGCTTATGTTTATTTTAAGATGTAGAGCTGTATTTACAATACAGCTATCTTATATTGAAACAACTCTATTTGTGGTAATGGAATATTTTAATATTTTTAAAGTTTTTTAGCATGGAAAGAGTGAGAAGTGGATTTTTGTGCAGTACCTAAGGCCACCAGCAGTGAGACACACCCGTTCGGAGGACTTGTGAGCCTTAAATAATGTCAGTGCAGTAAAACAGGACCCCAAAGAGGGAATGTTATCTGCAATTTTATTGCAGGGGCAGCATTATACCATATAACTTATTATTTAGAGTTTATATTCCAGTATCATCTAGATGATTCAGATAGGAAGGGCCCCAGACTTCCATGTGCTGCACAAACCTTTGGCAAATGGCAACTAAAAGCTTGCAAAAGGACTGGGCAAACCCTGCCTTCCCTACGCTGCCTTCAAAATCAGGCGGGAGATATTGAGGCTTGTTACGAATCATGCTCTTTTGAAGATGTCATTTCTGAGAAAACATATTCAGAAGCACCAACAGTTTTACAAATCAAATTTTACAAATTAAAAAGAAACACTCAATGTTGTTGGAAGATAAATGTTTCATTTGAGATTATTAAACTAATCGAAAACATTTCGTTTCAAATTAGAGCAGCATCGAGCTACGTTTCCCATCACAATCAGTGCCTGATCGGGCTCAGGGCAGAGCTCAGAAGCCTGATGCCTTAATTCTCTCCCATGAGCCAGCACTGAAAACTCCACTTTTGGCAAAAATACATGTTTACTTTTTTAAGAAATTGCCTCATCAGACTCAGGCCATGTTCTGCCAGGCGTGTTTTCCTGAATGTCAGACAAACCTCATCGAAAACTTCAGCTGATGGGTGGCATTACTGGTTACTCACAAATAATTGCTAAGGGAACACGAAGCTGGTTACAGGAATCAAGTGCTTACCAGCAGCGGAGCCTGGCACCGAATGATACTCCATGGATGAATCCCACTGCTTGGGCCAGCGTGCCCAGTGTCTCTTATCCTCCTCCCTGTCCCCACCGATGAGGCAATGGCCCCAGGGTACTTTCCTCATCTCTCCTTGCAGGTGCCATGCCGCTCACAGCCTGGAGAGGCTGTCTCAGATGGTACCGGGGACATCCCAGGGACACAAGTGCCAGGGCAGGGCCAGCCCCACCAGCTGTGCACCACAGCTGTGTGTCAGGTGTGGTGTTTGGTGAAAGGATCTGCAGTTTAGAAGAATCTCAGCACATTTATCACTTGGATAGGGACATCCTGCCACGGTAACAGGTCTCAGCCCTTTTTTTGAGTCAAAAGGACCACATAAGCTGGCTGAAGACTCACTAGATGGCTCAGTCCAACGTTTAGATGGCAATAATATCCAGCTTAACCATCCTCCCTCAGGGTGGGAAGCACATTGTAGTGATCAGCTGCTTGGGGTCTGCACAAGCCTAGTTCACTTGTATCAGATGTGTCCCTGCTTATCTCTCATCCTGAGCCTGACCTGTGGGACCGGCTGTCACACAGCCCACAGAGGGCTGAGGGCCTGGAGGGTAGCGCTGCCCCGGCCCTGGGACACCTCGCAGGCAGCACTGCCCTGCTGGGACTGCACCCTGCTGCTGCGCATCCCTGGTGGAATGCTCCAGCGGGAACTGGCCAGCGGAAGGGGCTGTCATCTGCCATCGCAATGCTTGTTTGGACACAGACTGCCCCTTTCAGCCCCACTGGGGTGCTGGTCTCCCTAGGCGGGGTGGGCTATGATAGAAAACCCTCCGCCAAACTGCTGACTTCTAGCACCTCCGTTTCTCTGTAGTCCTTAATCTGGAGGTCCATTACACAACGAAAAACGGAGAAGTTGGGAACTGCAGAGCCAGCCCCTAACATGCCAGCCCCCCCTTTCTGAACCTTAACCTTGCCCATGTCTTTCCGCCCTAATACAGGTTTTTAAGCAAAGCAGCCCTTCTCGTTCTTGTACGTGCTGTTCTGCGGACTGGGAGACTCCAGGACGACTTTGCATTTCCCCTTCCCTTCCTCCTGAAACGTAAAGCAAAGCTTCACCCTCTCTAAGAACACGGGTGACAAGGAGGGGGCCACCGCTTCCCGGTGTTCCCGACGGCGCCTCGGCACTGACCGTCCTTAAACCCCCTTTTACCCTTACGCTGACCCTCTAAAAGCCCTTTTACCCTGCGCCCGAAGGCGCTGAGGAGACGGCGCGACCGCGGAAGGCGCCTCCCCCGCCCATCCCATCCCATCCCATCCCATCCCATCCCATCCCATCCCATCCCATCCCATCCCACTCACTGCGCAGCAGGACGCGGCCCAGCAGGCGCTGCCCCCGCTCCAGCGCGTTGCAGTCCCAGCGGTGCCGGCGGAACTGGTGCTGGCACTCGGCCGTCCAGGCGGCCACGCCGCGGCCGATGGAGAGCATCGCCTCGGGGTGCCGCCGGCACAGCTGCCGCTGCCGGCTCACCAGGCCCGGCACGTTGTCGCACATCACCCGCGACGAGCCCACGGCCCCCATGTACCTGCGGGAGAGAAGGAAGGACGGGGCAGGGCAGAGCCGGGGGCTCGCCGCCACCCCCCGGGCACCGGCTCGGGGGGAACGGGGGTTGGCCTCGGCGCCCCGTCTGCGGGCAGGAGCCTTCCGCTGGCGGAGCCGGAGCTGGCGCCGCCTCTGCCTTTTCGGTGGAAATCCTTTAAAATCAGTCGCCGATGGTGTGTTTTTTAATAACGGGAAGCGTTTAGTAGAACCCCAAACCCCGCTGTTACAGCTCCGTGCAGTAGGATTTTTTTATTATTATTTTTTTTTAAAAAAAAACCTTTACAAAAATTAAATTACATCATCATCTATATCCATATGGTCTCTATTAGTCCTGAAATGTTTCGAAAGGCACCTTTTATAAACCCCAAACTCCTATAGGTGTCTTTTGAAGGGATCAAACAGAAGAAAACGTCTTTTTCTTGTATTTTCATTACTTTATACGACCATAAAATCGTTAAAGCCGTGACTTCCAAAAAAGATATATATATTTAAGCGGCGGTCAAAAGACACCATGACAAAAAGTCATCGCAATAAATGACGTTTATATGGCTATGGACACAGATAGTAATTTTACTGAAATATGCTCAGTCTGATAAATCAGACTTTGATCCCGCGTCAGCCAGTGTCAAGGTTAAATGTGTTCCCCAGGTTTATAAGAAGCAGTTTAACTCCTCTTCTATGCCAAGACTGTTCAGTCTGGGCTTGGTTGGGGTCCCCCGTTTGAGGGGCAGGTTTCTGTTTCCATTCTAACCCGTTACACGGACCGGTGTTTCGCAGCTCGCTTGGACGCCCCGCAACGAGATAAACACCATTTGAAGCGGGTCCTGCGCTGCCCGCACAGGGCTTTCCGCCCTTCGCACTTGCAGCTCGCAGCTCAGCGAGGAGAAACTCGCAAGGAGGGAGGGGACAGGGAGGGCGAGGAAGAAGGAAAATAAAAAAAAATCAATAATAATAATAATAATAAAAAAAAATCCCTGCTGTAGCCAATTCCCAGAGCCGCCGGGGCGCGGAGGGCTGGCTGCCAGAAGCAGCGCTTCATCCGCGCCCCGCGGGCGTGTTCCCTGCGAGCCTGCCCTGCCCTGCCCTGCGCTCCTCCCGCTCCCGCCGGCGGCTCCGCTGCCCGGGGCAGCGCGGGCACGCCTGGCAGCGCCGGCCGGGGGCTGCCCCGCTGCCCGCGCCGGGCCGGGTCCCCCCCGCGCCTCCAGCAGCCCTCTCAGCTGCTCTGTGCTTTCTGCGAAGGAGGAGGCCGGGGAGCAGGGACGGGGTGTGGAAGGAGACGCCGAGACCATCAAATCCCGCTGGCTTTAAGGCCGGGCTTTCTGGACCGGAGGAGCTGGCAGGGAGAGGCTTACACAACACCCCCCCCCCCCCCCCCCCCCCCCCCAGCCCTAATTTACAATTAATCCGACCCCACCTTCCCCAAGAGCAAATAAAAATTCCTGGAATTGCACAACTTACCACCATGAGGAGGTGACCGGTGGGGTCGCCCAGACCAAGACCAGGGGAAGAGACCACCAGAGCCCAGAGAGAAAGTTCATGTTAGAAACGCTTCGGTCCACATCAGGTCAGTCGCGGGAGGCAGAAGAAATCCCATGGAGCAACAATGACCGGCAGGAGCAAACGCACCTTGAGGGCTTCTTTCTTCCCTGGCTCAAGCGCCTCCGCGTCCCCACGCACGGCCGCGGGGTTTATTGATCCCCGCCCGGGGTACGGGGAGTGCTGCTCCGTGCATCGCTCCAGATTCCTCTCGATTCGTCCCGCACCAAATCCTTCAGGACAAGGAGCTCAGCCCCGCTCCCACCCTTCATCTTTGCCCTGATCCAGCTCTTCCCTGCAGTCACAGCAAAACTGAGGGGCTGGTGCGGGCTGCTCACAGACTGGGTGGGTTCTGCTTTGGGTTGTGTTTTTCCTTTTTTTTTTTTTTTTCCTCTGAAACTCTGATGGATGAAATGATGTCAAGAGACACTGGGGGAAGAGGAGGAGGTAACACCTCTGATTAGGCAAGGAATCCCGAGGAGCCAGTTGCTTTCCAATAACCCTACAAGCAGACAGTTCAGACACGCCAGCAGATGCTACGCGATGTGCTGCGAAGCCTCCAGCTGCGACCACCCCGGCTATGAAAGACCGGCAGCACTTGGCACCTCGCAGCGTTTGACACGACGCCGCTTTGTTACTCTTTATGCGCACCTGCGAGCACCGAACGAAACCGCGACTTGGTGTCGAGAGAAGCAGAAAGCAGGGACGGCCGCGGTGCAGGGCTGCGACGGTGCCCTGCCGCCTCCCCTCGCCCCCGGGCACCTTATCCGGGCACGTCCCGTGCGGCCTCTCCGCGGGCACCGGCGCCGGAGCTGCTCCGCCCCGAGCCTCCCTGCCCGCCCGCCCACCGCCGGGACCCCCCGACCGATGGGCTCCGGCGGGCGGGACGGGCCCCGCGCCCCATGGCGGCGCTTAAAGCCCAGGGCGGGGCATCCGCTGCCGCGCTACCGCCTCCCCACCTCGGGCCGCGACCCGGCGGCCCCTGCCCGGGGCAGCGGGGGAGGCGGCCGGGAGCGGCGGGCCGGCCCGGGGCCGGGGCGATGCCCTCCGGGGCTGCGGATGCTGCCGGGGCGGCTGTAGCGCCCCTCCCGCCACCCCCCGCCCACGGGAGCGGCTCCTTCCCGGGAGCGCGCCCGCCCGGTGCCCCGATCGCGAGTGGCAGAACCAGCAGCTCCGGTTCCTGCCCCCGTCGCGACCGGAGCGGCGGCAGCCACGCTACCCTGCCCCGCTGCCCGCGGGCCAGACACTGGCACAGACCCGATCCCCTGCCCCGATCCCCCCCACGCGTGGGGAAAACGCCCTGTCCCGCTGCCAAGCGCACGGGTGAAGCGCCCCGCCGCCTGCCAGCTCACGCCCTCACGTACCCTCACCCCTCCTGTCCTTCGTGCACGTTCTTAATCCGTTCGTTCTTCTTCACCTGGGCAGCATTTGCTCCCTCATCTCACCCTTACCTTAAACCAGCTCTCTCCCAGTCCCCCCAGTGCAGTGAGAACTTCTTCACCCCAGAACCCAAGAGGTCCGCTGAAGAACGTTTCTGCTCTTCAGCTCCCCATTCACTATTCCCACTGCTGTTAACGGCAGCTTCTTCAACCATCACAAAAGCACAACCAAAACATACCAGCAGAACGGTGCCACTAAGTCAATTTTATCGGCCTTATCTCACCCACAACAAACGCCCTCAGGCAAGTGCCACAGGAGACAGCAGCGGTCTTTGAACTCCAAGCACTCAGGAAAGCTGTCTTGTCCTTTCACCCTGGCACTATTCCGGTGCCAGCCCACACGCCCAGTGCAGAGGCACTGGCACTGCTCATGCAGAAATCAGAGCTTCCAGGTGAAGCAGTCCATGCCTGATGGTTGCCAAATAAGCAAATTGAAGAACAAGGAATTTAGCAACTTTTTGACTCAGTGTCATCTATATAAGGCAAACACAGGATGACAGATATTCCAGTCAATGAACTGCCATTACCAAGATGGAGATGCCCCAGCTCAAAGTCAGCTCTCCCTGACTGTAATAAGGACAAACTCTGAAGGTTGCTAAATAACTTAGTGACTGTGCAGTTCTTGTTCCTAAAAGATGCCTTTAGTCAACCCCAGGTGAAAATCCTGGAAAAGCGAGCTAGGAAGCACCCTTTGAGATCTGTTCTTCAGGTAGCAAATTACAGTGTGACTGCATGTAGAGAAGACATCAGGTTTACAGGCTGCCACTCAATATGACTTCTTGAGATCAAACATACAACCAGATGCAAGCATGGAGCGTTTCAGAAAGAATCACAGAATCATAGAATGGTTAGGGTTGGAAGGGACCTCAAAGATCAACTAGTTCCAAAGCCCCTGCCATGGGCAGGGACACCCTCCACTACACCAGGTTGCCCAAAGCCTCATCCAACCTGGCCTTGAACACTTCCAGGGATGGGGCATCCACAACTTCTCTGGGCAACCTGTTCCAGTGCCTCACCACCCTCACAGTGAAAAATCTTATTCTTCCTTATATCCAATCTAAATCTGCCCTCTTTCAGTTTAAAGCCCCTTGTTCTATCACTACATGCCCTTGTAAAAAGTCCCTCTCCAGCTTTCCTGTAGGCCCCCTTTAAGTACTGGAAGGCTGCAATAAGATCACCCCAGAGCCTTCTCTTCTCCAGGCTGAACAGCCCCAACTCTCTCAGCCTGTCTTCATAGCAGAGGTGTTCCAGCCCTCGGATCATCTTCGTGGCCCTCCTCTGGACCCGCTCCAGCAGCTCCATGTCCTTGAAAAGAAAAAGCAAAGGTAGCGTTGTATCAACTTTTGAGGTGGTAACATTCACCCACTTCTCAATTTAACCACCCAAACCCCAAACACCCTCACAGAAACCAACCAACCCTCCCCATCACCCCAACCCCTTTCAATATCAGAAAGGGTTTTGACAGCAAAGACTTTGGGTTAAGGGCTACTGAAGCTCGGAGCACATTACTGCTCCTCCAGCAGTACTACTTGCCCAGAGGCAACTACAGTTCCAGTTCCTAACTCCAGCAGGTCCAAAAACCAACAGATGAGTATTCAACATCTATTTGATAAAGTCTTATCAGTGTGAAAAAGCACACTCTTAATTTTCAGCTGCTGGCCGACTTCAGTTTCTGCAGTTTAAGAGATACACCTCAGCTCAATTAGCAGGGGAGAGGACAGAAAATTCCAGCAGCACTTTAGACCCCTCGGAGCAGAGGCCAGAGTTCTCCCTGATATCGGCCTTCTCAGGTGTTCAGTAAAAAGATGACTCGTTTGGTTTTTCTGAGATACCCTTCTGTATTAACAGGAGCTCCTTCACCTGTGGCAACCACACCAGCAGCTCATCAATGTTGTTCCCCTCCTCTCCAGGAGAGTCATTTACTACATCTGCCCTCCAGCTTTACTGCTGCCCAGATTCCTTCTCCAAGCACTACACTCTGTGCCAGCCTTACGTGAATTCACCTTGGATACGTTATTTCTACTAATGAGTATCTCTTGTTATACAGAATGACAGAATGAGCAAGGTTGGAAGGGGCCCTGGAGGACACCTCTTCCAGTCCAACCTCCTGCTCAGAGTGGGGTCAGCCAGCAGGTTTCTCTGGGGTGTGTCTAGGTTTGAGTACCTCCACGGACAGAAACACTACAGCCTCTCATGGCAACCTGCTTCAGCATCTGACCCAGGATGAATTTTTTTTTTCCTTATGTTTAACTGGAATTTCCTGCATTTCAGTTTGTGCCCGTAGCCTCTTGACCTGCCTCTGGGCAGCACTGAGAAGATCCTGGCTCCATCTTCACTCCCTCCCCAGGTATTTACACACATGCATAAGACATCCCAGAGCCTTCTCTTCTCCAGCCTGAGCAATCCCAGCTCTCTCAGCCTCTCCACGTAGCTCACACGCTTCAAGCCTTTCAGCATCTTCATGGCTCCTCCTTTCAGCATCTTCATGGCTCCTCACTGGACTCACTTCAGCATGTCCATGTCCTTCTCATACTGGGGAGCGCAGGACTGGGCCCAGCATTCCAGCTCTGGCCTCCTCAGTGCTGAGGAGAGGGAAAGGATCATATCCTTGACATGCATGTGATGTGATGCTGTTCCTGGTGCAGCCCTCGAGAGGCTGTTGGCCCTCCTTGCCACGAGCAGACTGGATTTACAAAGCTGTATGTGCCTTCAACAAGTGTTATGCACACAATTTCTCATCCAGTCAAGAAGTCATGTCATGTGCAATACAGATGACAGAGGAGTAACCAGGAACACTGAAAGCCCAATTCTTTGAATAAGTACCTTATGAAATTGAGCTGAGGTTTTCTAATACAATAATCAAAATAACGTAGTTAAACCTGTACTTCTACATTCAAATACTGTTTTCAGAAAAGCTGAAGGCATGGAAGGCTCATCTAAAAAGAATAATTAGTAAGAAAAAAACCCCACCAAACCCTTAAGTAGAAAGCATCTTCCCATATATATCACAGTCAGAAGCACAGCTTAAAAGAAAAAGAACGGAAAATCCTTCCCAGAGGGATCCCCGTAAGCCTCACTTCCAGAGACTATGGCTCTGTATCACATGAACTACACCATTTGAATCAGGATAAAAACTGAAAGCAATTTAACAGCCATTAAAGCTGTTACGGATATACATCACATTATTCGTTTAACGCCAGTAATACCCCATGTAATACTTCACCACTTACCATTTCTGGTCTGTAAAATACAAAGCCCCGTTACCTGGAATTTCCTATTTCTACAATAGGGAAATATGCATTTCCAAATATACCCCCCCCGCCCCGCCATGCTCCCAGAACAAAGAAATGACAGTAAAAGTCGTTAAAAGCAGAAATCTGCAGTTACAATACCTGCTAGACCTTCAAGGATTTTTATCGGTGCAGAAAGATTACCTCCCATATGAATACTAAAACAGACCACATGGAAGTGGACAACTAACATGGACTTAGTTGCGCTTTCATGACACAGGGTAAGACGGATTTACTCTTTTTTTTTTTTTTTTTCCGAAAAAGACTTGTTTAGCAAGGCTGAAGACTCAAAATCTTCTACCACATAAGGTCCAAAGAAATGTTTGCGGTACTTCATCAGTAACACAGCAGCTTTATTTGGGAAAGATGACCTGTAACCTCTGCAGAACTGCTGAAACGGAGAAGGCAAATGCAAGTGAACATCTACTGAACACGTAAGAGCAAGTCACAGCTTTGGGGAACACCTGAAGGAGTTCAAAGATGGCAAGAGGAAAAAGAATAAACTGCACAGCTCAAGCTTAAGTCTTGTGCCCAGCAAGGCAGCTGGCTGGAGAAGTAAAACCAAACACAGCACACCTCTAAGTTGATGGAGAATATAATAGAAAAGCTCACGCTTTCTCAAATTAAGAACGCACGCACCCAAAATTACTGTCTACTACTTGCAATTGGTACCCATCAGGAAAAATCTGGAACTGCCTTATGACAGACCAGGTACTCCACAAGCCAAATTTTAAGAGTGGGGCAAATCCCAAAACACAGGAAGAGAGACACAACACACACAACCTGCAGTTTATCTTGGGCAGGTCAAATTACAAAAAAAAATTCTTTGGATTCTTTCAGATCTCTATAGGATCATCCAAGGCCCTAATTTTACATAACAGTCTAAAGATTCAGAAAAGGCCACCGCATGAATATTCATCCGTATCCAGAGAAGTTAGGTATCCAATGGTATTGCAAGTAGGAACCTCACTGCACCTTTAAGCAACTAGGTATCTGCAGGATTTGGCCCCAGGGCCAATCCACTCAATCCTCCCACATCTGAATTTGCACTACTGTAAGAGGAGAACAATACCTCAGAGGGCTTCGCAGTTTACCTGCTTAATGCATGCTAAGCTCTTCGGCATTCTCCTCCAATCCCCTCATAGATGTGCAAATCACTGTGTTCTTACTGTTCTGGGATAATGACTTCAATCTGATGATTTACAGAAGGAGGCTTCTCAGCAGGGACGTTTTCATCTGAAGGCTCCCTTACCGGGTGCTGGTGGGGGTGAGAATTTTGACAGCGAAGCTCAGGGGACAGATGTTGAAGGAATCTCTTTCTTTGCTTCCTGCCCTACCACAACCATATTGTGATACCTTCTCAGACAAAGAATTTGAAAGAGGCACGGGAACAACATGAAAGTGAATAAAGGACCTTGAAATTCAGTGTTCACGCACCAGTTTGGAAACTGCAGGGGAAAAGAGACTTTTTTATGATATGGCAGGTAAAACCAATCTTTTGTGTATTTGACTTTTAACATATCCTACTCACGCAACGCAGTTCCTGACCGACCAATTAATGGGACAGCTCAAAATGGTTCTTCCCAGATCCTTGCTTCTCCTGTGTTGCTTATGCCATTTTGAACACTGTTCTTCAACAGTGCACCATGCTAGGGATGTTGCTTGCAGAAAGCCTATGTTTAACCCAAATGTTGTTCATGTGTGTGTTTGTAATTGCGATTATAAGCACCTGAAAAAGGTGATCCATAAGATAACTTAACAGGACCAGCTTCTCCCAGATGCATTTTGGAGGTCAGCTCCAAGCATTCAGACTTTTGACTCATTTCTGCAGAGAGTATTATATTGTAACTCTCTACTAGAAAACATCTATCAGCAAGTATCATGCATTATTTTTTCCCCTCGAAGGAATTTTACACTGATGGCGTCATTCACATTGTTATACCTATAACTACTGATAAAACTATTTTCTGGAGCAGATTTCCTATTCAACTGCAGGACCTTCCAGGTTAGCTTTAAAGGTCTCCATACAAGTGGATCTCATCTTCAAATTCGTGGAAAAAGATAACTTAAATTTTTAGTTACTGTGTCAAATGGCAAGCCTAGGAAAGGCATCCCTGGAAATGGAAGCTACTTTCCGTACCCTTTGAAGTGGCTTTGTTAATGCAAATTGTCACTGAAGTGGAGAAGTAAGGAATAGTGAGGCTAAGTAGCAGAACCTTTTCAAGGGCATTATCACAGAAATCTTACTAGTGTTTGACATAATTCCACTTAACTAAAGTGAAAATACATGTTGGAAACATAGTATGAAGAAAATGCCTGTCCACCTTCCCAGTCCCCCTAAAAAAGAAAAGAAAAATAATAAAAGAAGGAAAAAACCCTCATACAACAGAACGACTCAAAAGATGCTACATGTCAAGAGTTCTAGTAACACTTGTGAGCCATCCCGCCACTGGGAACTGCAAATGAACTGCATTTTGAGCTCATTAGAGAAGGAGTGCTGTGTGTATGTACGGTTCTATGTGCATGACAAGCAGTTTTGTATTTCCTTGTATTGCCACGATTTCTCCATTTCCATGGATTCTTCCTTTTGTGATATACACCTTGTTAGTTCAGGATTAATTATAAGGTAGTATCAAGAAACAGAAAACTATTTTTAAAATATTTCCTTTCCTATACTTTGCTGGTTCAAGTCAGTGTGCTGACAGCACGTGCACTTCTCCACTTGTGCTAGTAGATAGTGGTGGTGGGGAATACAGCTTATCTCCTCTGACCCAAAGTTGGGAACAGAATGCAGAACGGAAAAGAAAAAAATCTATTTATGTTGTATTTGCCTCTGGCCTCATCACTCTGTAGGATGTTCCTTGTACTGAAGGAGAAACCTGGGAGGAAAAGCGATGAAACAACTGCAGTAACAAGGAAACATACTAACATTCAATGTAGTTTTCTAAAACAAAAAGCAGAGAACAACTGTGATGGCAATGGGAGTAGCACTCAGGTTTTTATCTTCTCATTAGGAGTCTCCAGAAGGAACATGAAAGATTAAGACTCCACACAACATCTCTGGAACCAGAGGAGAGCTAAAGCATGACACATTCATTGAGGCTTAAGTTTTTCTAGACTGCTTCTGTTTTATTTTGACAGAAGAATGTCCCTTCAGAAACATTCAGCATTTTTACAGATGTTTACTGAAGTCTGCCAAAACATAACTGTGATTTGATTTACTTATACCAATTCTCTTTTTCCAACATAGCTGATTTGGTAGCCAGATGAAAAACAGATATTAAAGTTTCACTGCAGAATTACAAACACTTTTTTAAATGGAGAAAATATTAAGAAAAAATTACTCCAAACATGAAGTTGCTGTAGCGAAAGACCAGACCAAGAAAAAATACGCTGCTATAACTTCTAAGTTGCTTGCATATAGAAGCAAAGGACTTCTGTAATTCTTTCAATAGATGCGAAGAAACTCTTAACGGAAGTAAGTATTCCTAAGGAAAGAGATTTCAGGCATAATTTGAATATCATAGTTCAGTGTGAAATGACTTTTCAGGCAATGTGTAACAAGATCTCCACAGTCCTGTGATTGCGACAAAGAAAGAAAAGTACATCTCACCTTAAGTTTTTCATATGATTAATTCATATGAAAAACTGCAAGAGAAAAGATCTTTATCAACATAAAATTGCAGGCAATACTTAAAATATTTTAAAGCCTCTCAACTCCCAAAATACATCTGCATCATAATTTTAAATACAAACGTGATACTATATAGCGTTATTTAAACAACAGCTAAAGGTAAAAATGAAACTAGCAATTAGTAAGTAATAGTTACAGATTTATGCCAAAAAAAGCAGCTTTTACAAGATTGTAGACCCAGAGTCCATCCCAAAAATAATTTTGAAAATAAAACCTTAAGATACATTTTAGTATCATTTTAGTAGCATACATTTTATTAGTATTTATTAGCATACATTTTATTTAGTATTTATTATTAGCATACATTTATTTAGTAGATACATTTTAGTAGCAGTTTTAATTTTTAATAATTTTATTTCTAGATCAAAGTACTTACGGATACGAATGCTACAGACAAGATGAGAAACTACACAAGTTTTCACAAAACTTCAGCTCAGCTGCACATACTGAACAGAAGTATAATGTGACAACATTTTCCAAAATTATTGATATCACTAAACTTGAAGTCAGGTTTTCTTTACCACTAACTTAGCTATGAAGAAGAAAAACCCAAATCCAAGCAATGTTACCACTCCCGTTTTTAGTAATCTTTTTCCAAAGGTGGGTGCTTCTTCTGGAAGTTTCACTCGGCTGGGGTCATTCTTCTCTTCATGCTGAGGCAGATGTTAAGTTCATGTAAAAAGTGCAACAAAGAAAAAAAAGTTAGTATGAAAGCTTCTTAAGTACATGATAAAGTACCCAGTCCTAAGAGTCTGCATGCATCTAGGATTGGTATTATTTCCTTCTCCCTGTCTGTGCCCTACTTCAAATGAAAGAAATGTGTGCAAACCTTTATCTTATCTGACAATCAATCATTCTTTAATATATATTAGAAAAACAAACTGCTTACAAACTTAATTCCTCAGGAGTAAAACACACTACTAACAGATGCCACAAAACCTAATAACAAAACATTTAAACTCCAATGGTTAAATATTTCAACCAGAACTTTTGCCATTTAATTACTAAAACAACTGTGTATTAAACCAGCAAGTTAAATATGTAACAGATTCCGCTCTTGCTGTAGTTTCAATGAAGTGTAAGGTACCTTACAAGTGCCCGCTCAAATACTCGTTGAAGCTGAGTGGAGCCCTGTCATGAAGGGCAGCAGGGTTAGGTCCCAATTCTCTATGTCAGTTTATAATGCTTGGAAAGCTATCTCATTTACCATGCTTTCAAAAATTACGTGCTACAGACATAATACGTACTGCTGGCAAAGTCTCGTAATGACTAATCAGCAAACAGTACTGAAGACTTTAAGGGAATTTGTACAAACTTGTTATCTAAGAGGTTTAACTGCTTCACTTAAACTGGGACTTTTCATAATAAATGTTTCAATGCTTTAGTTATTCAAGAGTGCCTCGCCATAAATGAAGTAGCTCAAAAATATTTTGCAGTAAAGTCTTCATTAGTGAAATTTATAAAACACTGCAGTATTTTAGTAGAACAGGAATTACATTTTTGAAGTAATCAGAAGGCTAATGTTTAACACCGTGTAGAGAGCCACCGTGCTTCATCTTGACAGCTATAAAACCTTAAGTACAGATGACAGCAAAGTCAAGTGGCAACTAACTCAAATACCCCCCAACCCTTAGAACTGGCCTGCACACACAGGAGGCGAATATACACATATAATTGATATCTGCATATGCAAAAAAAAGGAACACAAATAACAAGAGTTCTTTGCCACAACCTCGATCTACCTCTTAAATATATTTAGTGTTAAGTGATTTACTGGGAGAAGGCTGTTATATTGCATTAAATTTACTTAAACTAAAGGAAATTGCATTAGTAGTGTTATACTCAAGGTCTGAGTTCCACATGGCTTCGTTCAGCAACAGATTCCTTTCTGACACTGATGCTCCATTTACTCTGTCCCAGCAGCCATTCCTTTTACTAGTCTATTACTTAAAATGACCCCATCTGACAAGAGTGTGTCATTGTGTTGGTTTGAGAATGACTGATGTGGTGC
The DNA here is from genome assembly GCF_009769465.1 of Tauraco erythrolophus. Classification (NCBI taxonomy): domain Eukaryota; kingdom Metazoa; phylum Chordata; class Aves; order Musophagiformes; family Musophagidae; genus Tauraco; species Tauraco erythrolophus. Next base: position 29,197,873 of record NC_141468.1, on the reverse strand, counting down.
TAACATCTAGCCTTGACCTCTCCCACCCTCTTCTTTTGTCACTCTGTGGAGTTATCTGGGATGCCTCCCATTCAATCCATAAAACTTTAGTATCTTCCTTGTGAGTCAATAATTCCAAACAAAAGACTCATTAATTAAGAAGTAAAACCATAAGTATTCAGAGTTGCATTTATGCCACAGTGGTTGCCCAAGAGCACAGGGATGCATTGCACTTAATTCTTTCCTGTAGTAGAAAGAAAAAGATTGACTGTGCCTTCCTTTGGAGGCTGTCCATGCTGCTGTGCAATATTCTAGATTATTTCCCATTCTGCCCACGAAAGTTGGAAGCAGGAGAGGTAGATGCAATGTCCAAGCTACAGCTAAAGAGCCTGTGCCAGAGCAAGGTACAAAACATTTCACTGGTGGATGTCGTGTCTGAGGTTGCACACTGAAACTTGTGCACAGTATTTAATAGCCTCACTCACACATACCTTTTCCACCAGGTCCTTCAGTTTGGTAACTTCTTCTCCCAGCTTTTCAACACTGCAAACCAGGTCTTTGCAGACTTCAATGAAACTTTCAGTTGGTGCCCACTGCAGTACTATCTGTTAATAGTTATAGTTATCTGCCAGAATCACTGTAGATTATAATTTAACATTCTTTCGTTATGTATCATAAAAGAAAGCGTCGGAAAAAGTTTATAACTGCATTTCTGCTGCGTTTTCATTGCATGATTTATGCACAACATGATCTACTACTCTTTATCAGCCTTTGTGGGAAATTTTTGTCACCTTAACTCCCCTATCAGCAAAACCACAAAGAAACAGATCTATCTCCTTTAATGAGGTGGCTTAACTCTCTGAAATAAATTCTTTTTAAAAAGTGACTTTTAGAGAAAGAACATTGGACAGCTCTATATAACTACATAATAATTAAGATGGTTGATGAGTATTAATATTCTTGATTTTACAAGGTAGAATAATATTCTAGAATATAATAGTATACTTTAAATCAATCTATCTGTCTTTGGTTGAATACCTTGTGAGAATTTTTGAGGAAATGCTTATTGATGGTCTGCACAGGAATCGTCAGCTTACTACACTCTTTATTCAACTTCTGAAGAAACTTGAGGAATTCATCTCCACTACAAAAATAAAATAGCGTTAGGTTATTTGTTAAAAGCTGTAACTTTTTGCAAGGTATATATTATCTATGCATTTCCAATATCAGCTAGTGAGTGAATCAGCCATGCAATTTCATTGCATAAAAAAAATAAATCCAGTGTCATTTTAACACAAGGTAGTTAAACACTACATTTAACATCTTAGCAAGTTCTCCCCCATCCCTCCTTTTGGAAGGACAAAAAAAAATCATTAAGTTATCTGGAATATTCAGCTAGTAACACATACCTAAAGAAGAAAGAGTGTCACCCAAAAGCTTTTCGGAAACATTCTATTAAGCTCCACTTCTGTTTCTAACTCTCATCAATCCTGTATTATCCATGAAAACATTTAATCAGTCGCTGCATGAGTAATTTTGTAACATGCTATGCGCGTAACAACTGCAACACTCCATTTTCCTGTGCATGTGTGCATACGGATCAGCATTGCAACACCAGAAACAGAGAATTTATAATCAATTTTATGCTGACATATCAATATTCCTGACCTGCAGCTTACGTTTTTGAGGAAGACATGGGGAAAAAAAAATAATCTGGTTTGTACTTTGGAGCTAGGATTAAAAAGACTAGGTTAGAGTCATTTAGTCTCCAGCACAGTGGAAGAAAAACCAATCCAATAATACTGATTTGGCCCTTGGATCTAGAGATAAATTCCTCAAAGCCTAAAATATCTGATGTTATCTACTCTGAAGAAAATTTATACTTAGTGGTCAAATACGAGCAGGAAGACAACTCCGAAAATTAGCGCGATCAGTATCGCCAAAGAGTGGAGAAAAGGATAGAAAAATTTAACAAACTAATTGGAATGCTGAGTTTCTAGCGCTTCCACATGACACTCAGTCAATTTATTTTGCTGTAAGCCTCAGAGAGTGTTAGATAGAAGTCACGGTGCTGACCAGAAAGTTCTTGCCACTGACCAGGCAGAGGAAAGGGGGGCAAGGAAGAAGAGCCTCCATTTGTTTTTACAGAGTGAGCTCTCAAACCCTGAAACGCCTTAGAAGTGCCTGTACCTCCGGCAGAGAAGTTTCCACTAGTATTCCACTAGCTATTCCAATAGTTTCCACTATTCGCCATTCAGGTGAGTAACAAGCACGGCCAAAACAAGACACAATTTTAAGTTCCTACTGCAGGACTTCCTGTTATATTTACAGAAGGATCTGAATAAATTAATTCAGACCCAACATTCCTTCTCCCCCTACAGAAATCTGCCACTAAACCTAAATGCAACATACTGACACCACCTCACCTGCTGCTGCTTCTGTTGGCAAAAAGGTATACATGAAATTTGCCGAATAGTTAAACTAAGCTACATGCCAGTGTGGGGCAAGTATCTAAACACAGACTGGATTTAGCCCGTAGAGGGTTTTCCTGCTACTTTGGCACAAGATTGTTAACGAGCAAAGTTTCCATCGCTGCTCAGGACATGCGAGACTGGCAACACTGCTCAACTGTTAAGATTTTAACATTTAAACCAGAAACACATAGAAGCATCAGTAAACATGCTGGAGGTTAAAACCCAAGTCTGTTCATGGCTTTTATGAAGATGGGGAAGTAAGACAGCTTATTAGTTTCTTTTTATAACATAAATTACTATTTATTTCAGAACGACACAACTGAACTAAGTATTTAGGGTAAAAAAAATAAACACTAAACAAAATCATCACATCTGGAGATAGTCTGACAGTTTCTTCCACGTTACCATAGTCAAACCACGCTCATTAAAACTTCCTTCTACTTTGACTTTCTAGCTGGCTAGGATCAGTTATGGCACCTTCTGTGTTTTGTCACAACAAATTATTTTTAGGAATTCTGGAAGGATTCTCAGCAAAAATAACGTATGTCATGGGCATGAAATGGGGAGAAAAAAAGGAAAAGAAAAACACTTATACTTCTCATACTTCTTTATTATATTAATAATAATTCTTAAAATCATTTTCATAATATAATTTTCTATCTGTTGCAGTGACATGTTCTCATATTTACAAATGGAAATAACGTTTTCAAAAAATAATCACTTTTTAAAAGAATTAATGGCTGTCAAAACACCAGTGGCTAAACAGTGCTAGACACTCTGTGAGTTTATAATCAATCAGTTCAACATTTTCTACTATGTTAGTTTTTCTATGACTTAATGACTGATTTTCCTTCTCACAGAATGACTTTGAGCAAGTGGGAAGTAAAATCTTTATATAATAGCATGTAAACATAGCCTATGATTTTAGTCTCAAGGTCAGATTCCTAGAATACATGTCAAGCCATTTTCTAGAAAACTATGCAGTGCTTGCCATAACTGAAATGCTGTCATATTTTGTGTACTTCAATCTTTAATCAATCAAACATTTTCTGGTTTTGAGAACTACACATGATCTAAGATTCCTGTACTAGGAATTCCATATGTCATTGGTGTGTGAGACTGTACCAGACATCATGGGGGCTTTTTATTGTATTTGGCCATACATGCAGTGAACTGTTGTTAACTTTTTGTATTTCTCCACTTATTCCCTCTGTTCAATTTTTTATCTTTCTGCTTGAATGTATACACTAAACACCACCACAGACCAACCTGAAAAAAGCGTACGTTTCTAGCACAAAAACACATGAAGCTTAAACTGGTCAAAGTCCTCTTAAACTGCAGCTAATTATCTCTTGCTGAAGAGTCAACATCCTTTTCTAAAGTTGCTTGACGTGGACAGCTACTAGAAACCCAGATGCCTGGCCTACTATCTCAGCTTAGCGGCAAAGCCTCTATTTTAATAGGAATGGCTCAGGTGGTGTCAGAGGATTTACGGTGTAAACATATCACATGGGTCTGTATCCTTTTGTGTGCTGGAACTTTAGTTCTTTAGTCTTACGGCACATGTGCTAGTTTGCACCTGGATTCTCTTATGGAAGTACACAGGGACTTGTTTAGATGGAGAAATCTTCTCACAGACTAAAAGCAGTATCAAGGTCCTGTATTGGGACATGAACACCCTGCTCTCCCAGCCCACCTCGGTCTTTCAAGAGCCTCCCCAAACTCCTTGCATGTCCTCCCACATCCCACAGGTCAAACTTGGCATCATGCTGCAAAAACGTACCTGGAGTAGGCTGCAAAGCCTCTTTAGTATAAACACAGTAACGGACAGAGATACAGGCACAGCAACAGCGTCAGGACCAGTCAGTACATGTCAGAAAGACTAGACTGGCGTGGAGCACGTACCAGACAAACTCATGTAACCAAGGCACAGAAGACAACGCTACAACAGGACCACGTAACACGACTGCTAAAGCACAGTGTCAGTGTGATTCAGCCGCCTCCCAAGGACGGCGACATGTGCAGAATGAACTTGAACCCAAGCACGTTCTTTGGCCCAACCAACAATATGCCTAACGAAGAGTCTAGCCTTACAGTATACAAATAAGCAGACAGCTCTCCCCAGTATTTTGGAGAGGGAAGAAATATCTAACAGAGTAGCAGCACAGCTGTCAGGTCACTAGTCAAGAGGTAGATACACACACTTTAAAGAGGAACTGAACCTTTACTTTTCTAGTCAGTAGAAAGGTATTTAACAAGTAGACTCAATGCAGGGAGGAGTTTTTTCCAGCCAGGCCACTGTAAATAAGGCAAAACAATGCTATCCAAATGGTGGTGGGATTGGGAAGAAAGGAACAAGCAGAGAGAACCTAACTTACTAGTGATGCAGTTACGGTAGAAGGAAGGAGCAGTACCTCCAAACCAGTTCTTCCTAAGTTAAAGAAACACGGTTCAGCTGACTAAAGCCTCTGAAACGCAAGCCACAGTTTTCTGCCCAAGTCCGTTTCTAAAACTTTTGCTAATTAAAATATCAAACTAATCCCATTTTCAGGAGCAATTCTTCTATAGTGCTGGGAAGTAAAAAGAGGAAAGATATGAGCACAGAATCTAAATTCAAGTTAGGTCTCTCTTCTGGGAAAAAATGATACACAACACAACAGAGAATAAGAGGTTTAAGAAATCTTAAGACACCTTTGCACTTACTATAGCCTCCATTCTTATTTTTGTGCTGGATGTGGGAAGTGCTCTACCAGTGCTTAGGGGACTGATTAAGTTTAGTAAGGTTGCTGGAGGATGTTTCTCTCAGCTCAGACCTGGCTTTCACGGGACTGCACAGGACTATACTAGAAGTATGAGAGGTACTGCAAAACTGATGCTTAAGGCTGTAAGAAAGAACCAGTAACAGGAAAAGTATCAAGTTGGAGTGGAAGTTCAAAGTTTCTACTGATACATACAATCTATGATAGGGAAAGTATCTTATGAAGTTCTTAATTTGTAATATATATTAAAAAAAAAGACGTCTTTTAGAAGCCAGATAAAACTGCTTCCAGTGGAAGAGAAAAACAGGAAAAAATCCTGAATCTACACAGAATCATATATTTATGATTTCAGACAGACATGTACAAGTAATTACTTTATCAGTTGAAAATTAAAGCCTTATGTAGAAACTATATGCGCATCTCTCCCTCCCACACATCTTTTTATTGCATCTTTAAATCAGACAAATTTGACTGGAAGACTAACAGAGCCTGCCTCGTCTACAGACACAGTGAAGAGTTAGAGAGACCGTATCACGTAGGGTTTGTAGGCTCCATGATGCTCTTGAAGCATGAGGAAGCAAGGAGGGCAAGACCACATTTCCATGGAGAAGTCAGAAAATCTGCTCATGGAAGGCTATCAGAAAAATTAAAGAATGAGTTAATACTGGAGCTCGAGAAGCCAATTTCAGAGTTTATGATAAGAACACAAGGTAGTAAAAACCCTGCACAACAAGGCCATGAAACTTGTTTGAGGTACAAAGAAAGAATTCACCACTCAAAAAGACAGCCAAAGTAATGGCATATAATGGCAATATAACCCATAAACAGATTCCTACAACAGGAATCTCTGCTTCCAGCTTCCTTTGTACAAAATGCACCTACCACCAGCCCTCATAACCCACCAACTGGCATACTCTCATGAATGTTATGCATGGGATAAAGTGTGAGAGAATTTTACCTTTGAGCTACAGAAAACAATGCAGTCACCTTAAATAGTTCATATTTCACTTCCATTTCCTCAGACATACAATTAATACCTCAACTCCAGCTTCAGCACTTCAGGGAGGTCTCCAATTCTTATTTCTTCCACTTGTAGCTCGTTAATAGCATCTAGGAGTTTCTGTTGATCTCCAGGATTTGTAATGCCGATCTAAATTTGAAGAGTAATTCCAAATATGATTTACTTTTAATACTTATTAGACATAACAGTACAGTAGCATTTTATTGTGCGAGCTTCTAATTATTAAGAGTAAAGAGAAGTTGCTTTTAAATTATTGCAATCAAGTATAATGTATGTAACTGCCAAAGGAGAAAATAAAACAACATAAATTATCCAATGATGCAAAACCAAATTACAAGAGCTGAGGAAGAGCCAAACTGAAATTGCACAGGATACTCAGGAAATCTGTTTAAGATTTATTAATAAAATTAATATAAGTTCTTATAAGCAGCCCTGTGTTGTTAGGACATTATGTTTATCTATTTCAGAATCATCTCAGTCATCTCTTACAGCTAAATAAACAATCACCATGATAGTGATACAGCATTAACTCAGAAAGAAAGAACAGAAACTACCAAATCAGCATCAAATGGAGGATTTTACAGAAAGAGTCTAGATTTTAAATGGGCTTTTACAAGCTTTTGGGCATGTGTTTTTTTCCAGTTAGAGAAACTGGTCTCATAAGAGATGATACCTCTTTCTAAAACCTTATTTTCTTATCGAATCTCATTTAAAAAATAAGTTATATCTACAAATAAATCTACTTGGTTCACACTACCTCCAAAACCTTAAATGATCGGAAACTAGCAGAGGGAGAGAATATGATCTGTTAAAAAGACATTCAGCCAATATTTCTACCATGAAATAGCCTGGAAAAGCAGCCTTTTTATATATATCTGAAGGACAGCATACTTATAAACTCAGAATAGATTTCTCACCTCAAATTAAGACCAAGCCTAAATACTGCTCGACACCAGCTTACACAGTCCCTAAGTTCAAATCAGTTCATGTTCTATACCCTTGGCTAATGCTGCAAACAACAGAAAATTTCTGAAGCGTTCAAGGCTTTTTGTCTTTTTTAGCTGAAGAAAAGCACATTTTTCTTCAGAAGATATACACTATGTAACCGAGATTCTCCAAGTGATGTCTGGGACAGAAAACATTGTCAGCTGTGTTATCCATCAGCCATCTCAGATTAAAATATAACTCATTTAAATCCTAGGCTGAGAGTTTTCTCACAGAATGCTTAACCAAAGAAAAAGAGATAGTCCATTCGTTAAAAAGGAAGTGCTTCTGTGGCACATTCAATACTTTTCCTTGCTCATCTGACAGGCTGCAACACAAGACTTCCGATGTTAGCAGCCCGAAGGATGCTTCTCCACACAAGCAAAAAACCTTGCAATGCCAGCTCCAAGTATGACTTTGTTCCTAACTCTCCAGCTGAGTACCTGGACTCAGCAGGGGTGGACCACTCTGGAATTTGAGACTCCAAGGACTCCACAGTCTCCAAAGCCAAAACATACGGGGGTCTCACTGATGTTCTGAGGACCTGAAGTTCCACGCTGCAGCCTCAGAAATCTGTAAGATATTAGTGTTTGCGGTCTCCTAGCTTTCTGTAATTCTTGCAGAAAGAATTTTGAATAAACAGCTGATAACACACATCAGATCAAAACGCCAGGTAGTCTCACTTCCTCAGACGGTGCCAAGCAGCAATTCTAGGGAATAGAAAGTGCCTAGAGAAATGCCTGCTTTGCGTGAGACTATCGTTTCTGATGCCTTGTGTTCATCGTGGTTCCATATGACTGTCCTCCAAGTTCTCCACCAAGCGTTCAAAAACCACAGGTAACATATAACTATGGGCTCACAAGTGTGTCTTTAAATATTTCAAAACCTCGTTATAAGTCTATAGATAAGTAAGCTCTTCAGTAATGTAAAAGCCCAACAAGATTAATTGGGAGTTTAACTACAGGGGTCAAGAACTTCTGAGCTTCCAATAGGTTGCCACGGGTACCTGAACAAATTGTACTCAAGTCTCTTTGGTAAATATCACTAGCAGCCTTAAGAGAGAAAGACCTGGCTTTCCTAGAAATAATTTGCTTTACTTACTTTGAGCTGTAAGTTTGCTCAATTTACTAGTTCTCAGGTTTGCCTTGTGGAGCCCTGTCTTGTATGAATTAATTTTTCTTAGTGCTTACAAAGCATTACAGCTGTCATTTCATGACGCAGGGGTAAGTTGATTTATACAAGAGCAGCAAGTTTACTTTTACTTTTAATTATAATTAAAAAATCAAATGAGCTCTTCCAAGGACAGAATGGCAGCTATTCTTGGATATTAAAACTATCTTGCTTAAAGCAAGAACTATTGTCAAGATTGTGTTTGCTTTTGACTCCATCTTCTCATTCCTGGAATAAGCAAATAGGGATACAGCCCTCTGATTAGCGTACCAGGAAGACGTTGTACTTTGTTTCCCCATAAATAAAACATAATTTCACCCTTCTGCAAATGGATCTTTGACGGAGCACCACCAGGTGTTGACAATATGGTTTAGGAAGTAAGGAATGTGATAAAAGTCATCACAGATAAAGCCTTCCACCACCACAGTAACTCTGAATTCAGAGGTACTAGGTGCAGAACTTAGAGGCAGAAAGTAGACAGACCAGTCCAAACTACTTCCCAAAGTGGACATATTTTCCCTTTCTAGATCATCTCTGCTGAACATGTGGGCTACCCAGAACCTGACTATTCATGCAACGATGAATGCATGGAACAACGATAGTGCAGGAAGCCCCTTTTCCTTACGGATAAGTAAGCTTCTAAGTTGGTGTTGGCTCAATTACTGAAGTGGCCATATGTTTAAGAATGTGCAAATGTTGTATGAGAACTTGCTTATATCTGTAAAACAGACTATGCACAGTCTAGATTTTGATTTTAGACACATCAACGCTAACAATATCTACTTTATTCTTTGCATAAATACATAAATACCAACCCCTGAAAACCCATGTCTCAAACTCATGCTCCAGTATCAACATCACTTTTCTGTCATCCTTTAGATGGAAACAAAAGAACAAGCAAACAATAGATTGCCTCAACACATGAAAGATGATATACTTCTCAGATAAGAGTTCATGCATAACTTCACTGATTTTAAATCCTTGCCATTTTGCCCAAGTGTCCACTATTTTTAATAACTTGACGATTTTCTGGCAAATATTAAATGCTTTTTTTGCGGGGAGGGAAGCAGAGGAAGGAGAGTCCTGGAACTGTGATATGGAAGCACACAGATCAGATAATTCTCTAATGATGAAGTTAAACTCCTGAGTTATATTTTGAATTTTGATGTGTCAACTTTTCATTATGCATTTGCAAATCCAGAACAGGATGCCAATTTCTCTTACTCTAAACTACTAAACGTGTGAGAAATGAGCTTTCTTAGCCCTAAACACATCCAGAAGTAGAATTATTTCTGTCACTATCTTGTGATACAAACGCTCAAAAAACACAGTCAAAAAAGATCCGACTGTTATGAGTAGCACAGAATCAGACAAAAACCTCCAAATGTTGAATAGACACGTCCCCGTATATTGAACAGACTTGTCTCAGTATGGAACAGTTTATAAGCTTAAGGAATGCAAGGATTTCAGCTTGAAAGAGTCATTGTTTAAGCTCTGTTGTAGAATACAGATAAAGATATTTACAGAGAAAATATCTTTCTGATATTGTTTGATGGAGGAAAGCGTATCATGTTAGTGACAGGTTTTCTTCCCAGTTCTCTGGATACAAAGCAGCTTGGTTCAGAAGTAGGCATCCATCAGAAGTCATCATTAATCTCTGTAGTAATAAGATCCAGGCTCTGTAAAAGCACTGGCTGTTAGTTGAAGATCTGCCATCACACTAAAAACTTTCAACTCTGGAGTTCGGAGGAAACAGATTAGATTTGTTCTATCAGCAGTGTGGAGAGAAACTGTTAGTAGAGCTCTAAAACTAGAATCAAGAATTTAGGATAACTTATGAAGTGCTAATAAGCCAAGAGTGTTACATCGTTTTTTAAATTCTCAAGTGAAGACTCACTAATTAATTTATCTCCATGCACAAAGCGCAGCTTATTTTCCAGGAACTGTTTTCTGCTGTTGCAGAGCTAAAAGGCAAAACAATTCTGTTCCTATAGATATGATCTTCCTAGGCAAGAGCAGCTGATTTATTTCAAAGACCTCTTTACAACCTGTTAGAACACTGCAACAGAAGTAACCAGTTTGTGTGAAATTATGCCTCTTTGGTGAAGGAATCATAGGCTTAGTCATTCACTGAAGTCCACAATTCTCTCCTCTCCCCTAACTGTCTCCTGGACAAAAACAAGTAATAATTGTAACATCAAAAGAGGCAATCCATATGAACATATACTAGTCAGATTTGCAGTTTAATGCAATCACAACCAAGACAGCAGCTCACACAGTGATGAGAAGAAAGCCACAAAAATCTCCTTTAAGAGTAAAATTCCTGTCAACAGGGGCTTTAGGATTCATACAAAGCCCACACCGGGATGCTGTCCAATAGGCATGATCCTGAGGCTTCAGAAAAGCAGTACATCAGAACATGCTGACATGCCTCATAATATTTAGCTCTAAGTGAACTCTTAAAAAAGCTCATATGTGCACCCTCTGAGAATACAGAATTACTTCTGAACTCTGTCAAAACAGACACTTTACTCAGTACAAGAAAACCTCACGCAAAACATCCTTGTGACATCAACTTCGAAGGAATATGAACATCTGTATGCAAACATTGGCTACAGCTGCTGCAACACATGCCTCCCTGGTACCACGAATGTTTTGGTACTGTCCGAGGGTGAAACAACACGGTATCCAAACCCGAAAGGCTGACACTGAGGACACGGCTAACATCAGTAGCAGCGAGCAGGCTTGAAGCAGCTATTTTAGTGAGGTGTCTTTGGCATCCCAGTCCAGGTACAGAGTGCTCAGAAGAATCCCGCAGCCTGAAGCTGCTTACGTTGTTCCAAGGAGACTTCTATGGATGGATTTTATTATGGCATCCTCCTCTAAGCACAGGAAGCCTTTCATTTCCCACAGCAGTAGTTCCAGCAAAGACTAAGGAAAAGCAACCACCTATCTCAACTGGAAACTGAAACCTTGTAATAATGCATCACTTACTCCTGGAATACAGCGAAATACAAACGTTCCCAGCTGCAGTAAACTGTAAGAAACCAAATCTTCTCCCTTTCCCTTTTTTTTTTTCGGTAAGGTTTTACAAACCTGTGTGGGATGAGATTCCACAACATAAGAGAGCTCTTGTTTTTCCAACAGAAATTACCACGTCACAAAGGAGGACCACATTTAAAGTAGATTTTTAGGATTATTTATGGCAAATCCTAGCACCAATTTCCTTTTGGGAAAACATACTTAAATACTGAAAAAGGAAGCAACTAAAATTTAAAATGGAACTATCTCCTTCTTACCCCAGCTCCCACATCACTGTAGCAAAGAAACACAGATCTAGGCAGAGAAGATGCAAGAATTCAACTCACAGAATTCAAAGCTGATCTCTGGGATTACATACTTTAGAAAACGTCTATCTAGATTCATATTAAAATTCAAGAAGTTGCAGAAGATTCTGAAAACAGATCTTAGGAAAAAAGAATTCTTACAAGGTTAGACATTTATAAAGAGAAGTTAAGACATTAAAAACATTTAATAACTAGGAGAAAATTAAATTAAATTCTGAAGTAGTAAACTGACCTGTATTAACTCATCTTTTTGCATGATCAGAAGTTGTCTTAAAGCTATATCTCTTTCCTGTATAAAACAAACGACTTTCTGTCATCAAAAAGAATTTTAGAAGAAAACACTGTTCTCACTTAATTTTTTTCACTTATGTTTTACTTCAGTTTTCAGAAACAATAACAGCTAAACAATACCGTTACTGAAGTAATGAAAGAGTTCTCTAGTTTAGAAACATCACACGTCGTGACTAATGCACACAATCAAAATTAAACAATCCAATCCAGTCCATTGCAGTTTAACTTGACACTTTATATATAAACTTCTGTTTAATAAATGTATTTGAATTAATATACTAATAGTGATAGAACTTTTTTGATGCTGTAGGTGCATTTTGCTTTCATGGATTACGTTACAGACAGCAGATAAACCACAAACTTACCTTCAATAACCCTATTATGTGTTCTAGACCAAGACCATGTAAAAACACTTCCATGTCATCAAAAGTTGAATAGGAACTGTAAATACAATTAATAAGACTCAAGATGAAACCAGTGGAAATTAAAATAAAAAAAGATATCCAGAACAAAATACTACAGAAAAGCTCCCCAGACAAAGCACTGTCAGACCTAAAGTTGTACACACCTACGACAGTAGTATCTTATAAGCATAACGGGGTACATTCTAATCTATCAAAATTTTCAGCTTTTCTGTCTAATGAGTTGAATTGAGTCTAAAGGGAATGATTTTCACAAATAAATATCATTTTAAGTAGTAAAATGTTCCAGCTGAACCTTAAAGTTGGGTCACAAAAGCCTGAAAAATTTGCAAGTGGGGTTAAGGAAGATAACTATGTATTCTTATCAGATAACATTCACATAAATTGGATTCAGCCCACAACTGTTACCCTTCCAGTTCCATTTAAACTGAAAAAGGTCATCAAGAGAACAGGAATGTCTATAATTAAAGACAGTGGAAATTAGTCTGGTAAGAAATTTGTTGTCAGAAGACTACTGCTCAGAAGGTAGGCTGAGGAAGTAGTATAACCCACTGTAGACTCACAGTTTAACACTTATAAACAAAGGTAAAACATCAATTTTGATTCCCCATCCTACCAAAAGATATAAAAATAAAGGGAAAAAAATATCTGAACAGTTTTCAACAATCAGATGAACAATGCAATGAACAGAATTAAACCAAAAACCAAATCATACGAAACACAGAAGGACTACTGCAATTGCTACAGCGAATCTTTTGCCAAAACCCCAAGTTAAGAGAGAGTTTCCTCCGTCTTAATGTAGGCCCTGAAATGAAGGTTTGCCCCCTTTTCACACTGAAGACTTAAAGAGCTCCTATTAAAATTTATTAAAAAACCCCAACAAACAAACTAAAAGGCAAACAAACCCCCGCAACCTCTCTGAAAATTGTTCTAGATACATAAGAAAATATTTCAGGTTTGCGAATTGAGAATCTTGGATTCCAGGACTTCTGGTATTTAAGTACACTTATCCCTTTACGAGGATAGACACTCCAAATCACATATGAAGGAGTTTACAATTTTAATAAAGTTAAAAGCCATCATCCCTACGACAAAGTTGTGTATAATTGTTATCCTCTGCCTGATTCCTCCTGGCTCAACACACAGACAGCAACAACCAGTCTGAAGTAAGCAATCCACATAAACATTGTACGTACAGCCAACGCCCCTCCACTGGTAAAAGGAGACAGTGTGTGAATGACCTGGACTGATGAAATCTTTTTATTTAAAGTGCCCAGTTTGCAAAGGTTTTGGGAGTCCCTGGGTAACTCAAGACCTTCCATTCTGTTAAAGGTGCAAGGGAAGGACATTTTTTCCCAGGATCAAAGAAATGGCTATTCGGCATCCAGACAATGACTTGAAAGCTCCTGAACCAGAAAAGGACCTAATTCAGGAGCTGAAGAAAGCAAATTCCTGATGGGTATGTGCATTTCCTTGCATAGTCCAGGGCTCTGGAGCCAGGACAATTGTCTGATTAGGATGGCAGACAGCAATGACTGAAGCTACACTCACTAAGGGTGACAACAGCAAGGATGACAAGTTACGCTCACTGATCCTGCACGGTGGGGCACAATTGACACCCAGTACCAGATGATGCACTAGGACAAACTGAGAGAACAGGGACTTGAGAAGACAACTAGTAAAGCCTGTGATGAAAATTATGCAGGCAAATGGCAGGAAGAAGATATCCAGCTCAAGGAACTATGATGGAGTTAACACAGGTATCAATCAGTGTACCTCTTGACTATCACTAGATAAAAAAACCCCAAAAACTCACTGGGGGAGGGTATGTGTGTATGTGGAAACGGATAAGCTACATTTGTCAGAACAGGCATTTAACAGCCAGATATCTTGTATACTCCAGGGGACTGTTTCCTGAAACCAAGAGTTCTACTAATTGCCAGGAATGCTCAAAGTTATGAAACATTAGAACTAGCTATTGTTAATGTAAAAATCCTTGAGCTTGACAGAAATGTCTGTTCCTACAAACAAATCAGTTGCTCATCCAACGCAGAGAAAACCAGTAGAGTTTAGGAAAAGACTTCTGAAACAATGTGAAATCCTGGAAGCCCAAGATCTGCCTACTACAGAATTACATTTGCATAGCTAGACATCTGGCTGCCACAAAGTATTTTAAATGGGCTTCAGGATTTCAGTGTCTTATTTGAAAAGGTTATTAAGATTATTAAGATTATGCAAACACTGGTAGAATGTCCCCTAGCCATCATCGGGTTTCAACAGTACTAAATCCATTTGGATAATTGCTGCATAGTGTTAGTTTATTTCCTTATACCATAAAAAGCCCGGGAAACTTCCTAAATAACCTAAACCTATTAAAAAAAAAAAAGATAGAGAGATCTGTTCTAACACTAAGGTCATTAAGTACAGACTCCATCCAGGAGTACCAGTCTTTGTGAAGAGTATTAGAAGACCAATCTATTTAAAAGAATGTCACCTTCATGGCAAGTATACAGGGACTCAAAAAATGATTCCCAAGGAACAGACAGATCCCATGGGAGATCTGATTCACAGAGGGGAAGATACGCCCAAAACTCAGGAATCTATGAGTAGTAAGATACAAGAACAAAGAGGACAGCATAGATAATTGATTTTACCATGCAAAGCCTTCACCCCGCTGCACCAAAAAGTACCTCTAGGATGACTGTGGTTGAAGCACCAGAGAATAAAAATCTGATTTACATATTCATTTAGCAACAGAACCTGGTGAGGCTTTGTCCAAACTGAGGTACTCTGTCTGAGACTACCTCGACGTGAACTGCCATCAGCCTAATGATACAAAACTAGAGCATTCCAAATTCAGCATGACCTGGTTGAGCAGGGACATAAAAAAATCAATGTGACCAACCAGAAGAGACATTGGGCACTGGAAGTTGTCTTCTCAAGATTATGCAGCTCAAGCTCAAGGAGGCAAGTGGATGGTTTGTTGGTGCCTTCTTAGTCAACATGTTCTGGGACAAAACCCTATCAGAGATGTTCAAAGTTGCTGAAAGAGCAGCTGATTTCAGCCATAGGAATCCTACAAGCTTCAGGGTCAGGGACATGCTACGCAAAAAGTTCTAGAACTTCACTGGTGTTCATACTTAATTTTGACTCTCATATATGCAGAAAAAAAAAGGCCATAACCTCTTCACTGAAAACAGGCATTCAGTGAAAGCATCAAAAATTAAACATCAAATGAAGATAACCACACAACAAACAGTATCCAACTGGGGAGCATACAACTTTAACAGAGCTGAAATGAACTGAAGTTGACATTAGACCTTGGCTTTACTATACTTTACACTAAGCCAGGAAAGAAAGATCTAGAGCATGTTCTTTGTTTATAACACAAAGGAACTTTGCAATCTTGAAATATTAACAGTACATTAATATACTTACTGTGGACTCTTGGTAGTGCTCCAAACAATACACAACATATATCAGTACAACTTAATCATTGATATGAACAAATATAATCTCTTAGGAATGTTTATTAGCCAAAATTACACTATGACTGTATTTACCCAGCTCTGTGGTCAGAGACAGCTGTCAGAAATCTGTAGATAGCCTCTTGCTTAATCGTTTCATGGTATCTCCCTTGCAAGTTATTTGCAGCCAAAGAGAGTAAACTATAAATCTGAGAGAGTCAAAAGTTAATTAATTATTATTCAAACTCGAAATGCATAAAGAAATACACAGGAGTAAGACTTTCAAAGAGTTCTATCATAAACTACTGCTTACAGGGAACATGAAATACCTGCCACTACCTCTTCTCTAAAGCATACAATTACAATGAGGAGTTAAGACTAAGCCTACAGAACTTACCAAGAGCATTTCTGAATTAACCAAACTCCAGCACAATGATGAACTGACAAACAAAACAGTAAATATAATGTAGTCTAAAAAAATTTGCATTTATCACTACAGAAGCAGCAATACACCAACATACTCATTTTTGTGGTTTGTAGACAAGAGTTCTACATACTCAAGGGAATAAGTTGTCTAAAGAGCATGAGGCATATGACTATTTCCATGTCTCAATTTCCAGTACACATACGGACCCAACATTTAGCAATTTACAACTGACAATCTACGTTAACTATATCTGACAGACAGGGATTCTTTCAACTGATTAAAGAAGCAAGCCTTCTGCCAGACATCACTATGCATCAGTGATGGATTCCAGAAACTGAATTGCCGCTGTGTGATTTTTGAGATAGTTACTAGAAAATCCAGCAAAACAAGTAGAACCTCAATAAACCTAAAGGAATGGTGAAACTACCTTCCTGAAATTCAGGTGACTAGCTAGTTTTGTATACATACACATATATACATATGTGTGGTGGGTTGATCCTAGCTGGCAAATAAGCCCTTAACCAGTCATTCACTCACTGTCCCCCAGCCCTATCGGGCTGGGGGAGAATCAGAAGGGTAAAAGTGAGAAAAAAATCATGGGTTGAGATACATACAGTTTAATAAGTGAAGGGAAAAAAACCTTGAAAACCTAAGTGATTCAAAGGCAATCGCTCACCACCTCCCACCAGCAGCCCAAGGCGCAGCTAGTCTCCAAGCACTGGCTCCTTCGGAAAAACTCCCCCCCCAATTTTATTGCTGAGCATGACATTATATGGTATGGAGTGTCCCTTGGGCTAGTTGGGGTCAGCTACCCTGGCTATGCCCCCTCCCAACCTCTTGCTCACTCCCAGTCTATTTGCTGGGGTGAGGGGCAGAGCAAAAAAACAGAGGCAGCCTTGATGCTGTACAAGGACCTCTCAGCAGTAGCTAAAATATTGGTGTATCATCAACACTGTTTTGGTCACAAACCTAAAACACAGCATCACACAGGCTGTTAGGAAGAAAAATAACTCATCCCAGCCAAAGCCAGTACAGTATGTAAGGAAAATATGACTCCTCCCAGATACAGTTTCCGCAGACATAATCTATATGACAGCCCCTTGGGTTTGTCAATAGCCTGAAGCTCATGACCCCCAAGCTGGAAGAAGCTCATGACCATTAAATACTGCAATACCATCTGCAAGACTTTGCAGTAACTGTGTGAAAGTTAGCGCTTCACAGGTCAAGAGGCAAGACCCACCTCTCAAGTGTGAGAAGCCTGAATTCCCTCCACGTCAGAGAAAGTCGTGTTATAAGATTATATGGCTGTAGCCTGCTGAACAAGTCATTTATCAAAGGCAGAAAGCATTTGTAGCCCCTTTCAGTAACCTGAGCTAACAGATCACTGAGCCTCAGACACTGATCTTGCTAGCCTACACTGACAGCTTGGTGCATAGTTTTCATTTTTGCTCCTGCCTAGCCCTGGAGTCTGGCAGGGAAAAGAAAAAAAAAAACAAAAATGAAAGAAAGAAAAGAAGCTGTAAAGTGAATTACAATTCGTTAAGAGTGAATTATAAATTTTTGAAGAGCCACTGCAAAAAGCCACATCATTGGTAAGAGCAACTCAAAAGCAAAATACACAGAAACTTGGTCTGATTGATCCACAATGCATCATCTGGTAACAGCAGTAAACGTACTTATTTTAGGAGAATACATGTTGTCTTCAACAGCTCACTCTTGACACTGATTAGTGGCTGCTCTTCCAATGATCTGATGACCATTTTACACTATTTTACACCTTCTTCCCTTCCAAGAATGGATTTTGAAGATGGCCAGTACCAACTCCCCCTCTTTCTAGCTTGAGCCTTTTCACTTCCAAATTCAATCAGAAACTATACACTGCAAATTAGTTTGATATGCTCATTCTCCCACACACTTTGGCAGACAGGGAAAAAAACAACAGTAAGTTTTTCTACTTCTCATATCGACATTACTAACATGAATAATCCCTTGTTCTGTATTCTAAATTTGAAGTCAAGGATTTGGCAGGGAGGATGGGGGGAAGATTTCCAAAACATTACTATATAGCGTTTAAAGCACTGTGAAAAGTCGGGATACGTAGTCTATATAGATGTAATAGCACAAGTATTCAACTAGCTGCTATAATTTAGTTATTAAAGTATCATTTCTACAGAAAACTATACAATTAACAAACAGATTTTTGAGACAATTCACATTTCAAAGAGAAATGAAATTAAATACCTCTGAATGTTTATTAATTTTTGCTAGCTCTGCTGCTGTTTTCTCATCCTTAGTCTGCAGATTTTTGTCAGCTCCCAGCTCAAGCAACTTAAGAATTACACTTTTATGTCCATGCTGTGCTGCCCATATTAATGCCTGCAAAGAACAACTTTGTTTTACCAAGTTTTTACAAATGGAGCAAAAAAGAACAGAGGTTCAATCAATAATGCAA
Organism: Tauraco erythrolophus; assembly: GCF_009769465.1. NCBI lineage: Eukaryota > Metazoa > Chordata > Aves > Musophagiformes > Musophagidae > Tauraco > Tauraco erythrolophus. Next base: position 29,179,080 of record NC_141468.1, on the reverse strand, counting down.
CTTCATAAATTCTTACATGGCAGAATCTGGAGATAAAGACAATTAATGCAAAAAAATCTCAAAGCAGAATATACCAATGAGTATTTCTGATAAAGTTGTACTTAGACACAAGTTTGTGGGTTCCTGCTTTTTAAAATTTTTATTATTAATTACAACACACAGAAGTAAATCACTTACCGAATATCCATTTTCATCTTGGGCATTTATGTGTGATCCATGAGCGACAAGGACAGCAACAACCTGAGGATAGCCTCCTCTAGCTGCATACATCAATGGAGTCATTTGTCTCCTGAAATAAAAGGGGACAGGTGAAAAAAATTATTTCAAGATATCAAAATGCAACTGCATTATTAAGTAGAGCACCTCAATTCTGTAAAGAATCTCTGTTCTGTATAAGAACTATGCAGAGGATGAAAGCCCAAGACACCACATTCACACTTCAGCACGAGGGTCAATTTAACAGAACGTACAGATTCAGCAACTCATTTATGTCCAGTTAGCAATTTTTAAATGTTTAAAGAGTTCACATTTATTTTCTGATTGAAATGAAGTCAAGAAGTCAATTGTTGTCCTCCACAAGAAGGAGGAAACTAAACAAGTCTCTTCCAGGAGTTTAGAATATAGATCTATTGTACTTCTGAGAGAAAAAGTTAAAAAAAAAGTAAAAAAAAAATCAATGTTTTATCACCTCCAAATTCAAGTAGTGCATTAACACACAAATAACCTTAACATGTCTCAGCTATGAAACATGGTGGCTTGGTGACAAAGCCATTTCTGTGTTGGTTCTGAACTACACAAAACCAGTTTTTAACAACCATCCCTCCTGCTGCTACCACAGACCCAGCGGCAGGCCTCTCATTTAGCACACAGACCAGCTTAATGAGAAGGGAGTGGGCATAACTGCAGATCACAGTTTTCACCCTACTAAAAGCAGAGAATATTACCGAATCACCCATCTTTTTTCCCTCAATTAAAAAAAAGCGTGGCAGTGACTTTCATTTTTTACTTCAAAAATTATTTTAAAAAGACACAGCTTAGGTGATGAATTCTACATATAGTTTAATTTAAATCCAAAGTTCTGAAAAGAAATACGCAGTTTTGTGGAGGGCAAGTTGTAAATCACAACCGAACATTTAAGACAAAGAACGTTATGAGCAACAACGACATACATACTTGAAAAACCCTCTCTGGTAAAAACAGTGTAAGTAAAAGGATCACAGGTCACACAACTCTTGCTGGTAAGCACAGGTGCAGTGCCATAGTGCAGGATGCACACATATTATCAACATTCAGACTCCCCCCACAACCAGAGTATGCCTGAGAGGAGTTTTCAGAGAATTACATATAAATACCATACTGAAAATATTAACTTTTCAAGCACTAAAACTAAATGCACATCAAAATATTTTTGTCCTTTATCCTATTTTTGTCTTCTGTTCCCAGAAGCGTATGTGTTGACACTTTCTCTGCTACATATATTACTATTTCTTACAATTGCTGGATAAGTGATAGAGACACCACTTTTCCCATTATTCTGTTTCTTTTTAATATCCCAAAATCATGACAACAGTCTATTGATCCTGTGCTTCTGTTGAGATGCTTATAAGATGAAGCCATTGTGAATTGCTCTGAATATTTTGAAAGAAAAAAAATAATGCTCAAAAGCTTCTGTTAGAAAAGTATCTTTCCAGATGCCCGACACTTTTTGTTTGGCAGAGTAAGATTGTAGAATTAAAAAAAATGCAGTATTGGAAGACAAAAATGTGGAGTTCCTGGTTGCTATAAAGTAATCAGATTTAAGCTAAAATATTTTACTAGTGATGTTCAATTAAAATTCATTGTATCTTAAAATGCAGTATTTTTTCCTGAAAAGCTATCACGTATTGCTTTTAATGTACAGCTCTGTGTCAAAAATCTGCTGTCAAAAGATTATTCTGCCTTATTAGGGTACGCTTGAGGGGAGGATCGTTCTTTCCAATACCGTTTCTTAATAATAAATTCAATATCGACCACTAGAGGGACCCCGAAACGCATACGTATAGTGAAGCCGCTGTCTTAAAATCCAGACTTTCTGCCTCCTTCCAGAGTATTGCTAGAACCAAGGCTTTGCTTATCTCTCCTTGTTATTACTCACTCACAAAAGGACAATGTTTTGTCTGACCTATACGCAGCTAAAAGTGCACTGAAAAAAACCCAGTCATATTACAAATTTGAAAGAGCGTCATGATAGGGGTAAAAGGGTCAATTACTTGGAGATAGGCAAAATGAAAGGTAACCAGACCTTCGAGACATATCGTCATCAAGAGAAAGGAACTTGTTAATGAAATGAAAAGACCTGCATCAGTCTATAACTAATTCAATTTAGTTCATCAACACTGCAAAAGCAGAAGTTCTGACTGAATATAAAGACACATTTTTACCATGGGGCATGGTCAATCAGTGGAACTAGTAGCTCAGAGAAACTTTGTAGCCTCCATCTTTGGCTGGTTTCAAGACCAGATGGTAGCCTAGCCCAATGTCATAGTGGAGGTGGCTTTAAGGAAGAAATTGGACTAGAGACCTCCTGAGGTCTCTTCTGACCTGAATCACCCTGTGATCCTATGAAGATTACTATAAAAATAGAGAAAAAGACTCTACAATCTGTCTCTGTAACTTACCAGCTAACTGATGAGATAGATAGTGAGATATACATAGCTATATATAGACGTATACAGATACGTATGGACAGCTTAACTTTAAAGAATGAACAGAAGTTGACTACAACCTAATAATTTGTAGCACAACAGAAATCAAACTTGCTTGCCCAGTGTGAACACTTACTCCCACACTTATTTCTGTTCAGTGGCAGGGAGCCTTTGACAGACTTTCCATGCTATCACCTTTGAAGTATTTACACTTGACTGCAAAAACAGTCCACTCGTGCCTGTTTTCATTTTCATTTCTTCTGCTCTCAATTTTTTTTTTATTCTTTTTGGAATTTGCACAGTGCTACTACCTCATTTTCTGCTTTTTTCAAAGGAAAAATACTGAACAAAAGTTCAGAGGCTACAGAGCAGTCTTTTCTCCAAGCACATTATGCAGTGGTTACAGCTGTACAGTACTGCAGACACGGTATCTGAAATCAAGGCAACAATTCAGTGACATTAGAGCCACTGAAAATGTTTCTAAGTAAAAACCAACAAACATGACATTTAAAAGGTCCACCAACATGAATATGCAATTAGTACTTCAAGCATTCCATTTTAATGCTCGAGTTTTAATTTCAAAGGCTACAAGCCGTTTCAGGATAGAAAAATATATAGTGCTGCACAAATTTACAAATTTACATTTATGCACCACTACGTATGAGGGGGAACCGGTTAATGCCTTGGACACATGCTGCATAGCCACCATCTCAGAAAGCAAGGTCCACTTGCACGTATGTCCACAAGAGGGAGACCAGAGCATTAGGAAAAAAATATTGTTTTCCTAACCCTGGAAAGAACTCTGGATTCTTTAACATGTCAAATCCACTGTTTCTTGTTGAAGTTGAAAAGAAATTCAATGTATTGGTAAATCTTACTGCAATCTAAAAATGCACATAGCAGTCATAACCATCCAGATAAAAGATCTGAAGAATCCTTTCATCATGTTGAAGAACCATGCAGACATTCGCATTTCAGCAATCTGGCTTGCAGATGACCTTTTTGTCCAAACACCCATGAAGTTCTTTTGTACAGCACAATTTTCCACATGACATTTGCCCATATTGACCATGACGCTCAAATGATAGTCAATAAATAAACGGAAATCTTAAAAGGCATAGACGCAATTTATTAATTAAGCATGATGTCTGTTCCAACTATGTTTGCTTCCAGCTATGCAGTACCTAAATAAAAAGCAAGGAATTCTTCACTGGTCTCATGCAAATAAAGAGGTGGGGTTTTTTGTTTGTTTGTTTTTATCCTTAGGTTTCCCTGCTATTATGTTAAGGCTGGAAAAAAACATAAAATCAAAAAGGTTTTAGGTTTTCAGGGCCATCCAAAACTTTGTATGTGACATCTACACAAAGATACAAGAGGTTCTCATAGGCTCAGTTCATCTTCATCCTGACAAAAAAAAAGGGACAAAACATAATCACAAGACAGCAAGCAGAGTGGAACAGCCCTAAAAGCTATCACTTGGAGCCCCCTACCTGCATAATGGCGCGCCACGATAAAACCAGGTGACACCATGATAGCTAGCTGTCTCACTGAAAGATGGCCTGAGTGCCTGTCTGTTACTACTAAGCTGAATCTGTGGTGCAGAATTCACCACACCTGACAAACACAGATTCGTAAGTTTGGGATCGCACTCTCAAGCAAGACAAAGTTCATCTTCCTGCAAAATTTCAGAAGAGGGAGGAAAAGAAGAGAAGATGTCTTCCATGTAGACACAGGTTTCCTTCCATTGGGGAGGTATGTATGGAAAATTCAGTATTTCAGGTTGGTGATCTTGAGAAGTATAGGCTCTGTGTGAAGTCTCCTCACTGGATATATCTTTATTAACTGACCAGTGTGTCACTAACATTAGAAAAAAATATGGCAGGTAGAAAACAATTTAACCTGATGAGTTGAGTCTCGATCTTTTCTTACTGAGATCCCAGAGCAAGGAAACGATGCTACCAAACACTAATATTTTAGTCTATTGATCCACAAACTGAATGCTACTTCAGATAACCAGGAAGCATCTTCAGAAGTTTATGGAGCCAGTTTCACCACTCAAGTGCTGTACATTAAGCTTGGAACTGACAAACACAGCAGTAACTGTGTCCACAGCAACAGAAGGAAAGCTATTTGCCCGTTTCATGGCTTACTGGAGTTTTAAGTGATGAAGTGGGAAACCTTCTACAACAAGTAGTATTGGAAGAACATACTTTAGTGTACTGCGAGCTCCAAGGTACTTTCTCTAGGCATTATCTGCTGAAGCAAGGTAGGAGAGTCCTCCAGCTTCTCGAAGCAGGAGTTTCTAGGAGAATGGAACATATAGCTCTACCAAGAGGGTTGTGCTGGAAAAGGCAACAGCTTAATTTCAGGTTCCCTGGTTTTAGGCTTCCTTTCAGATTGCCAGTTCTTGTACCTTTCTGTTTCTGAACTCTGTTCAGATGATTGCTTTAAAATTAAGAAGAGGTATCTGCGTAAGTTATACAGCACACACTGGTGGGAAGGTAGACAGCTACAAAGTTATCTTCCTAGGACTAGGAAAATACAAAGAATATAATTATAAAAGAGATTAGCATAAAAATTAACAATGAGGATGGCAGAACTCTATGCTATGACATTCTCAATTATCCTGCCCTGTCCTCCTACATCCTTACTCTATCACGTTCTTACAAGCAAGCTGGTTTAGCTAAAAACATGCATACTTTGACGTGAAGTAGAACAACAAATCAGTTATCCACATAGTCAGAAACTTCTCAGATGGTTTTCAACTTTATTTCCGAAGTGGGAGTAAAGTCTGCAGCCAAGAAATTCGGCACATACATGTGAAATCTACTCCACTTTTCTAATGAAAGGGTAATTCTTTGTCATGTAAAAAACCCAAACCAATTATATACAAATAACCCACGATCAGGGTAAGCTAGTCGCAATGACAGGAAGTTTAATATACCTATAATAGAATGTTGCTGATATAATGCTAATGGATTTCTGTGCAGGTTTTGTTTCTGTTTTACACAAAGGCTGCTCAGGTGACATTCCAAGACACCACAGTACATTGTCAGAACATCTGTTAAAAATAGCATCTAACGCTGCTACTGGTATTTTACACCTCTGCCCAGAAACTGTGATCAACAGTTGTAAGCCTGTTGGTGTTACTATACAGTCAATAGCAGCTGAGAAAAGTACACCCATTTATTTTGGTAGGGGGAAAGGAGTCTAGACTCGAAAAATCTGATGAACAAGACTCAACACTTATGTTCAAAAGCTACTCTTCCAAACACACAGAACTTGCACATTTATCGTGTTTTTGACTTCACCCTAACTAGGATAAAAGGAGGGAAGAGATGTATGGGCATAGCCCAGATGAACACAATACTATGGTAAATGTAATTTTGCATCTGTTTTTTTTTTATATTTAGTGCCTCTGCCCTGATGTTTGACCAAAACAATAAAATAAGTCTTTTCATCCTGAGTTTATAGTGCTAGAACAAAAAAACTCTCTAAAAGGCATGAAAACAGAGCGTAACATCACAAAGTATTTTTTCCTCTTGACTCAATCAGTACTAAATTCCCTGATTTTCCTGCCCCAGTCATAAAACACACTGTAGTGCTTAATTTTTCCCAGGCGGTTTACCTTTACTGAAATGTACTGCTTGTCATTTGGCATGGTTAACTACCACACAATGATAATGTCAAGGTCTTTGAAATTATTATGTGGCAGTGCAGACTTACTATCTTATCAGTGGCAATAAATATCTTGCTAAAATTGAGGTGTTACACAATTGCTTTATTCTGACTATGTAACCTGAAGAGAGACCTACCTTGGGAACTGAGGAATACTGCAATGAAAATGTTCCCCCTTCCATTATCACCTTCTCAAGAGGGCAAAATAGACAAAAACTTTCATCATGAAACCTTATTTGATACTCATCTAAACTGCTCTGAACATATGCAGAAGTGAACATACATAGGCAACTTAGTATCAGACTTCAGCAGTGATTGTATTTTCATATATATGCATTCATGTAGATGACAGTGTGCTTCAAGCTCAACTTTTAATTTGTACAATTACAAGACAAAGGTATAATTCTTGTAATAGTCACCCTAAAAAGAGAAAAAAAAATAAATCAAAGACTCTCTGAAGACTTTTCTTTAAACATACATAAAATCCGTAATCTTTTTAGAGCAGAAACTCTGAAGACAGGCTTGGTCATTGACTGAGACTCAATTGTGCAAGAAACGCTAAGAGTGGGAGAAACAAAGCCACACAAACAAAATCAAACCTCCACATAACCCATACAGAACAAGAGACAAAGAGCTTATGTCAAAATAAAGGAGGTTTCAGTCATTCACCTATTCATATCTTCTTCTAACAAAGGGCTATTAAGCATGAAAAATCAACTCAAAACACTCTCCTTACCAGCAAAGCCATTAGGTTTCTTCTACTTTACTTTATGTAAACAAGAACTTGGAGGATGTCATCACTAAAATCCATATTTACTAAACAACCTATGACATGTAATCCTAGCAGCAATAATCTAGTTATCAGTTGGTCACGTCTTTTCCTTCTGCCTAAAACGAAATCACAGCTTAACATTAACAAAACCAGTGTACCTTTAAAAAAGCACCGCAGGTTAAAAGAGGTTTTTTAAAAAAAGACTGCTTGAATATTTCCAGGTCTTACAAAAGGATGAAGCATATAATCTACATTTCAGAGCAAGAGGGAGGTGAATGGTACAAGATAAGCAGAACAAAGTTCTCGAGGTAGCATTCTCTTAAATGAAGCACTCAGGCTATAGTAGCTCTACAAAGACCATACAGAGCAGGTCTTACAATGTCTTCTTGTTTCACCTAGCCATTACCTTACTTCTTGTTCATCTTTCAGAACTCTTCTGTCAGCACTTATGCTTTGATACGCTACATTCTCATCAACAAAACTCTTTTTACAGTCATCAGTATTCAGTTCCCAATTTTGATGTAGCAAAAATATCAGAAGTTACTCTACTGAATACTTGTTCCTCAGTACTTCATGCTATTGCAAAGAAACCATCTACCTACCCACTCCCAAACCCATCTTCTTTCTTAGAATGCACTTCAAAAATCAGTTTATTTCTCACTAGTCCTTCCCAGCTTCACGTACCCTTCATGAATTAGACAAAAAAGAATTGCAAGTTTCTGTGTATCACCTCCAGATGACATGAAATCAAAAAAGCCTAGTGAGTGCCCTGACAGTGCAACAGAGAAAAGATAATAACCAAACTCTACTTTGCATGAAAGTTAAATATTCTGCTTTGCATTCATATGCATTCCATTCTGGTTCCCAAGTGCTGAGACAGTCAAATAAACTGATCACACCGGAAGTACTCCAACAACAATCTCAAGTCACTGACAGTTCCGATGCCCTCCTACAGAACATCCTGCTTGCTCTAATGAAATGAGTGAAGTCGGACTGCAGAGCCACACAGAGGGTCTGTTTTGATCCCTTATCTTCACAGAAGTTGGTTTGATACGTGTCATCCCCCGGTTTCAGAACACAGTGAAGAGGGCCTTCAGAAGCAGCAGCTGCTGCCCGAGCAGTTCTAATGATGGAGTGGTATGCACAGATATCAAATACTGTAAAGGAATAATGGCAGCACAAAGATTTTTGAAATATCCAGACCTTGTCATCTAACTTCTACTTTTGTTTGGTACAAATATGACATTTCTGATTGTCACTTAATTTATCTTTTCATTTGAGAAAGACTACTACTGCAAAAGTGAAAAAAGTACTACTGCATACTGTATCTGATGTATGCAAGCATAACTCCTATTTAGCACAAGGTCTCAGGAAACAAACAGATAGCAAATAAATATTTGTATATAAAGACCAACTGTGCATAACATACTCTAAGTTTATAAATGAAGTTTTGCCCTTAAAATTCCCATCTCTTGTGTCAGAATTCAAACTTTTTTTTTTTTTCCCAAAGTTTAGCCAAAGGCCTTTCCAAATGTAAACCTGCAGCTTTGCACTCTGCCTTGCGTTTCCAAACACTGAGGACAAAGTTTAATAATGCACATACTTCCTCCATTTTCAAAGCAGGATGTTCATCCTAACACCCAGGTATTTGACAGCAAAAACATGTAATTATTTCAGAGTTCGTAGCTTTCTCTTCTTTCACGAAGAATTTTTAGCCTCTCTGATAACAAATGGCATTTAAATTTGGTACCAGCACAACTATGTTTCCTCCTTGTCTATCAGTACTATGCTCACAGTGAGGTTCAGGGCCCAGGGTAATTGAACTCTACTAATGATAGTGAACAGGCCTCCAATTCTGTTCTTTTTAGAGGGCTACACAGTCCACCTATCTCAGGTAATGTGGTAAGAGAGTTGTGGTATAAAAAATGTCCCTGCCCATGGCTGGGGGGTTGGAACTAGATGATCTTTGAGGTCTGTTCCAACCCTAACCGTTCTATGATTCTATGATTCTAATTTCAGTTAGTTGAAAAACAAGCGGTTTCAATTTGACCCAAACGGCATCTTTTCTTTCCAGCAGAAGGACAGTTTATCCTGGGTCAGACCAGAATTTCTTTGGTTTTGATGCAAAATGCAACATTGCATCAGACTATGCAACTACAGACATCTCACAATGCACTATTTCAGACTGCTGAGACACAAAGTGCTAATTAAAGAAATAATGTGCTTTTAAAAACAACTAACATTTTAAAACTCCTTTCAGTCTGGATTATTCCAGACTGCACTGGAATAAATTTATTTTATCTACAGAGAAGTTTTCTTTTTTCCATAGGAGGCTGTCTGTGAAAGGAATACAGCTAGATGCCCACAAAAAGTTCAAAAGGAGAATATGAATTTCAATAAAGAATTAACTGCTTTAACTTACATCCTTACACAGAAGAGGCAATATGATTTGGGAAAGGCACAGGATATATGTCTTGCCCTTATATTGCAGTCAACTGAAGTATTAAGGTTAGTTTTTATCTTGTAAATTTACATCTTGTTCAGCTGAGGAACATACTTAAATTTGATAAAACTGACCATAGTTTTTATTTACTCAAATGAATGACTGTATTGGGAGAAATAAGTATCTGGACATCAATCCTTCCTTACACAGATAGCAGCAAAGTTACAAAAAGCTAATGAAGTACATGTCATCTTAATCAACAACAGCTAGGTCTATAAAGATGTCTCTGTATATTAATATTAAATTTTATGCTGTATTCACAGACGTGGGTTTTTTAGTACCTGCAAGTAAGGTTAGGGTCAGCATTCCTTGACAGAAGCAGCTCTACAGTCTTCAAGATGTTTTCCTCTGAAGCATGTGCAGTACATGCTGCCATCAGCACAGTGTATTGATCTGTTTTGAAACTTGCAGTTAGAGAATTGCATATGTAAATGTAAATACCACGCTAATCCAGGAGTTCCTTTAAAAGTCTTTACATTTGCTAGAGTTGTTAATCACTCTAAAATATTTAGAAAAGGATAAGAAAATTGTTTTATTTTTCCAGTGAAAGTTATTAGAATTATCAGGTAAGACAAAGGCATCTGAGGAGAGAAGAATACTCAGAAAGATGAGAGTGAATGGCAGCCATAGAGCATCTATCCCTACTGACGTTTAGGATACTTCTTAGGTACCCCAAAAAACCAGTAGGAACTTAACTATATATATACACTTGTTTCTCAAATCTTGTTCCAAACCAGTAGATTCACTCCCTGCTCCTCCCCACCTCTCCCCAAAACACAGTCAAGGGAAGAAACAGCTTACAGAAGTTAACTGCAATGAATAAAAAAGTGCAGGAAATGTATTATAAACACATAGCAACATCAATTTTAGGCAGAACAGAGGCCCATACAAGGGACAGTTGAAGTAACAAGGCTTTATTATAGGGCTTAAAGATAAGGGAGTAAGTTTACTCAAACCAGACTCAACCGGTGCAGCAGTGGCAGGAGGAGGATTAAAAATATGGTTTCAGATGTGGATTTAAAGAATCTACACAGTCTATAAAGATTCATCAGGAGGAACGAGCAATCAGCTCCAAAGCCAGCTGAGTGTTACATGCCACCTTTGCTCACAAACCAGAACTGTACACCACTGCTGTTTGCCTGCAGAACAGGGGAGATCTCCTTTCCCATGGTTCTCCTAGAGAGATGTGGGAAGCATCACACCTCTAGGACCTTAGTTAGTTGACCCTAGAGTCAATTGGAAGACTGTCATCTGAATAACTACTCGTTTCACTTATTGCACAAACTTGTTGACAAGTTCAAACATGCCTTCAACAATTTGGTTTAATACGTATAATTTTAGCTGTACGTACTTCAGACCATACCATGAAGTGTTACAACATATATTCTAACTTCCTTGTAGAAATTTTAAGACCATGTATATACTAACACCTTTATTCTTCAACTGAGGTCAGGTTTTATTATATTTAAACACGAGAAGTTTGTTACGTACTTTACTACCCTCTGCTCTGCTTTATTTCTCACCACTTCTTGTCCCCCATCCCTCCAACCAAAGACCTTAGTTTTGCAATAAATTTATGGTTTTTTAATATACCATCTTTTTATTTTCAACTACCTCATGTAGAAGTTCTAACACACATAAAACAGTATGTTAAATGAAAAATTAAGTTTCAGATAGTTACTTAAACTCCTGAATAGTAAGCAATTAACATTTCAGTAAGCTACTTGATACACTGACAGATTTTTACTCAAAATGTTTAACCTGGTTATCAATAAGAACATGATGGAAAGATGGCAGGACTTTGAACAAAGGTAGTGATAAGCACCATTAATCTGGGAACGACATTTAGAAGGAACCTGTCGTTTTATTTGTATCCAGTAATTCAGGTAGTGATAAAGAGTGGGAAATTCATTTCTGTTAGCCTGCCTACAGCTCATACCTGTGAACAAGAGAAGAAGGTGAAGAAATGCTTTAGAATTCTCAGGTTTCTCTTTTGAAGAGAAAAACTAGTACAAAACTGCAAAAAAAAGATTAGTTCAGCTTAGCTGAAAAACCCAGAAGAACCAGTGAACTTACTCCTCAAAGAAGCTGCATGCTGACCTCAGCATGTAGTGAATGCCACATTCGTTCCTTGTTCTTCACAACTACTGAAAAGGGTACAATTAAGTAACCACTTACAAAGAATGACAGTGATTAACATTATAGCTATTATTAGGACCATAAGCATTATAGGATAATTAATATAGGATCACTTATGTTGTTGCTTGCTGATGTAAAAAAAGCAGCAGGATTGCTGGCGTTTAGTATCACTTTAGGATGGCACAGCTTTACTGAACACATGTGGCCTGACCTGAATTAAAGACTTGCAAGACTGTTCCTGGCTGAACAGCACTCTGCTGTGCGTGTGCCCTAGCTACTGTTTCCCTACACAGACTAACAGCTAAACAAGCTGAGAAACCTGATCCCAGCAAGCTGTCACTTAGGGCAAACACACTTGGTCACACACTGAAAAACTGCCATGCATACTGGTTAACTGGTCAGCCGAAACTGCTGCCCACAGCAGTTTCTGCCCCATTTACAGCTCTCCGCAGCCATAAACAAGAAACAGGTATAAGTTGCAGGCAGCTACATGGAAGTTCTGTGAGGTTGGCTCCAAGGACAATAATTCGAGGGCATGTTTGCTTTTGGTGTAGGCAACCTACTCTAATCTCATACCCTGATCAGCTGCTAAGAAGTTCAAGAAAATTTTCAGAGCCAGATTTGTACCACCTGCATTTGTCTACTACTACTACAAACATCAACAAGTTACCAGAAAATAAGATTGCTGCCTTTGTGTACTTAAGAGTATCGTGTGTTGCACCAGTCTCTTCTGTATTGCAACGTCTTTTCTTGAACTTGGATAAATCTTCCAACACAATGAAAGAGGAAAATAACTATCGTTTAAGTAGGAAAAAGTTATTACTATGCCATAAAAATTGACAGAGGAATAGATATTACTTAGAAGCTTCACTGAATTCTTGCAGAAAAAAGTGATCTAGCAATACACTGAAGAATAGTTTTCACTTAGAAAAATTGCGGTCTAGTTTTAGAGAAGTCCACATTAGTTTCCCATGAACTGTTGTTTAGGATTCTAGCTGGTTTCTGCATGTACATACATCATAACAGGATCAAATAAAGGAAGTTTTAACTCTACAACTTTATGTTAAAATTACTGAACAAGTATTTGTTGTAAAATAAATAATAAAAAAAAACTTTTAAAAAAAGTACTCGGGGTTTTGGGGGCTGGGCGGGGGGGCGGAGAAGGAGAAGAAACAATGAGAGAGAAAGAACAAGAAAACCCATCAATTGAATCCAGATCAGTTCCAAGAACACAATTTTTACTTTAAAACTACTACTTCTACTTTAAAGTAGAAAAGGCTAGACTAGGTCCCAGTTCCACTGTGAACTTTGATTTTTTTCCCTATATATGTAAAAAGAGAATAAGGATAGGACAGTGTCTGGTACTAAGCATTATTGGCCAGTATTTTCATCCACATCTTACCTATTTCAAAACATGCATTAGCACCTCTGTCCAAAAGAAGACGCACTACTGCAAAGTCAGCCACACTGGCAGCACACATCAGGGGAGTCCATCCAAACTGGAAGCTAGATTCTATGCTTATACCTGTCAAAATTTAAGATACGAAAATCATAAAACTACACGACAATAAACATGCATTTTATAAACCTTACTCTTGATATCTATCACGATAAAGGTTACACACTGCGTTTAGTCCTAGGGAGAGAAGTCTCTTATACCATTTTCATTTTTTTAAATACACCTTCATCTAGAATACCGAAAAATAACTTTTAGAACTGACATCAAGGAAGCTCAGTTCTCAATCCAAGAAGTTAAGCACCACAGAGAGACTACCTTTAAAAAAAAAAACAAGTAATAAGTTTAGTTGCAAACATAATTTCAGAAAAGTGCACAGAATCTCTGTTTTCTTCACTTATGTGCAATAGCTTTCTTCAATCAAAATAAAAAAATTTCATTCTTGCCAAGCCAAGTGGACTGCTGTGGAAGCAACTTGCTTGTCAGGCTATTAAGGTCATATTGACAAGGGTTTTCCTGCTTCACAGCTCCTTCTATTCTCTGTATTGCAAGACAGTTAACTAGCAGATACTAGTTTTGCATTCAGTTCTAACAAAATATTACTTCGATAGAAAGAAGAAATAGAAGATTCAGTCACAATCACTAGATTTGTTTGCTACTCTTCACAACAGCCACATCTTCCTTTGTGACTAGAAGTAAGCTTGTCAGACAGCCCTCCCAAATTCACCAGATACCAGACTGAGATACTCATCTGGCAACTTTCAAATAAAAATTTCTATAAATTTTTGCAATAAGAGGAATCATCATTCCTTCAATCCTTCCTCAAATATTACTTCCTTCATTACAGTTTCCATCAGCTGGTTCCATACTAGTCCAACAGTGATTATGGATAATCAAAAAAATTTCTTTGCAAGAGACGGCTCTGAAAAAAACCCCAAAACTGTCCTAAGAAATTCATGACAGTCAAACTACATGCATACTCTTGCACGTAAAATGTGCGTTTACTTTCCCTGTCTTGGCAGTTTGTCAAAGACGTGCTCAGTGTAGCAACATAAAGTCATCAAAGCTGAGGGAGTAACAGGTCACTGCTCTGGGATTGACTCTTCAACTGCTTAAGATCACTATAGTTGCAGAAGTGATCAGTAAAGAGGTAAGATTCAAGGAACGCCAGGCACTGAAGCACTCTAACACCTCTAACACCTGCAAGCTACAGAATTTATGATCAAATCTTCATTGTAATGCACACATACTAGCTGCAGTCCTTAATGTCACAGCATGCCAGTTTGTCTGCAGCACACAAAACGTTTCATTGAAGCCCACAGCCCAGTTCTACAAGGGGAGCCAGCAAGTGTCTGTCCCTTAGCAGTCATATCTGAACTCCCTTGTAGACAAGTCACTTAAAGAATTTAGAAAGTTTGATATCCAACAGCCCACTGAAGTAACATTAGCAGGAGATGAATACCAGAAAGCTGGCACTCTGTCAGCTTTAAGAAGTCCCTTTTCCTCTGAAGAATAAAAGCAGCCCATGTAACTAGAGCTCCCATCTAGAGCTTTTCATTTTAATACCTATCTGAACACTAGTGACAAAAGGTCTATTTGGCAGGCATATAGAGACTTATTAAAACTCTTGAGAAAATATTTTGCTGGCTGCTTTCTTTACATGTATAGCAGACAGTGTCTGCCACGATGCTGGTGCTTCTTCTAAGTTTTAGAAGCAGAAAGTTTCTTCTTGGCAATGGAAATGTCAAAAGTTTTGTTACAGCTTGCTTGTCCTGCATGGTCTCCTGCCATCTTTGTAGTGACCACCTTGAAGTACCACGCAGTGTGAAAGTCACAACACAAACCAGCTAGAGTCTCAGAGGAAGACAAAGAAAGGACAACTAAAAGTAACAGTCATGTTGCTTCCTGGTTGCATGGTTATAGGAGCTGTTGACTGAACCAGAAACGTCTTCCTTTGGTTACTACTTGGACTCTCTCACTACATGAGCTGTTCTTCAAGTAAGCAGTGTTAGTTTAGCATTTAAAAAGTCCTGTAAGACAATGGTGAAACCCAGAAATCTTTTAGTGAAAAATCAGGCCAGATCCAACAGCCAGAAAGGTGAAGCTGCTGCAGCTCCACACCCTCAAGGCCAACCAGTACCAATGCTGAGTATGTATTCCCACACATATACACCCCTGGCCACACCAATCAACACAGAGAGACAGAACACTCACATGAACACAGACAGGACCGATGGTCTCATCCTGCTCCCCTTTAAGATAGATATATCTCCTCCATCTTGCTGGCATCACAGACACATGGGCCTCTGACTGCTGGTCCCACTCCTGGGGCTGGCACATCCTTTCACTCACTTCAGTCTCTGCAGTTGCTGGCACCCAGGCACAAGGGCCCTATCACAGCCCTGGGAGTCCCTTCCTCTGAGTTTGTAATTAGGGTTCCTACACGCTCTTGGGCCTCTCTGCACCTCTGGGCTTGTGGAGATGGGCCTGTGATGGGCTGATGGCTTTCATGACAGGCCTAGGAGGAGCTGTGGCACAGTATTTTTTGGGGTCCCTCACCTGCCATTGTCCCTCTGTGTTCCTTTGTGGGCCTGAGCAGAGGAGTTTTTCAGTCACATAACCTCAAGGATTATGTCTAGGAGGCAAACCAGAAACTACATTCTTTCTTACAATCTGAGTTACAGACAACTTTTCTCCTCTTTAACCAGGAATGGGGAGAAATATGTTCTGGCCCTAGACATGCTCTACAGCAGAAACTACATGAAGCATGTGAATAATGGCGAAGCAAATGAACAGCAAAGAAAGAATGATGTTCTTTCTATGTTTACTACAGTTTCTCTGCTATATCATTTTGATATTTTGGTGACTGTGGCTAATAAAAATTATAGTAGAAAGGCTGTTTTTATACAGAAAAATATAACCTCAAATTCAAAAAGCTTAACAAGGTAATGCCTGAAGAACTACAATCGATGTCTACATACAGCTTTTTATGTTAAATAATTCCATGTTTGACACCAAAAAAAATCATGTCTTGAAAGACTTTCACTTAGTTTAAGAACAGCTCTTGGTATTGGAAACCATTCGCGTTCAGACCCAATTTATCTGAGGGAAGAGTTCTAAAATGCTTGATTCTATAAGACTTCTCTCTAATATTGATTGTATTGTATTGAAGTATTGATTTCTTTTAAGTCTGTCAGCACTTCGTGCTGTGGTTCCACAACACCTGAAACCTGAGTTAAATCAGAGCTGCTGATGTCTCCCACTGCTGGGCCAGCTATGGTTCTCATCTGACTCAGGGTTCAGAGTCTTAAGCTGTCTGAAAAATTATTCACATGCCTCCTCCCTGCCCCCCAAAGTTTACTACTATTTACTGTCTTTTACTACTCGTTCCCTGAGCTGGCTCACAAAACATTAGACGAGTTTCAGCACTCATGCAAAGACCATGTCGTGGTTTTTGGACTGAGGGTCGAGACAAGAACCGAAAAAGGGAGCACCCACCAAACATGGTCTCGGGCAAAACATGACTCAGGCTTTCTTCATAAACCGGAACAATTTATTAACAGTTACTTAACAAAAGACAAAGGGGACGAAACCGGTTACTTGAGAGGAGAAAAGAGGAAAACAAGGCCCGATCTTAAAACAACACCTCCCCACCCCCTATTTTCCTTTCGTTCCTGGCTCTGCCTTCCCCCCAGCGGCACAGGGGGACAGGGAATGGGGGAGTACAGGTCAGTTCATCCATGTTGTTCACTGCCGCTCCTTTCTTAAAGGAGGAGGAGTCTTTACACCATTTTTCCCTTGCTTCGGTGGATCCCCTACTCACAAAGAAAAAGTCCCCAAACTTTTCCAAAGTAAGTCCTGCCCGCAGGATTGCAATCCTTCCCCATGGATCGCACCAGCTCGGGCTTTACCAGTCTCGGCCTCTTAGGGAGCTGCTGCCACTCGCGTCGGCGTGGGTCGTCCCACGGTCTCCAGATGCCTCCACGACCTCGTCGTGCATTCCATGCCCCATTATCAACAGTACCTGGTCGCGCATCCCCTGCTCCACGACCTCTCCCGGGCTCAGGCATCTCCCTCCCGACGTGGGTTTCTCCACGGGCCACGAGTGGGTCGCTGCTCTGCCGAGTACACCCTGGCTGCAGGGGGGCCGCCTGCCATCTCACACCGATTTGCAAGGGAAGCCTCAGCTCCAGTACACCTCCTCCTGCTCCATCTTTGCTGACCCGGTCGTTGTGGTTGTCTTCTCTTAGATATTAATCCTCTCTGGGGAAGCTCGGCCCGGCGGGCACCCCGGGAGTGGGGCGCTTACCGAGTCCCCCATGCGGCTCCCCCGGCGCCATCTTGAGCACATGGCGCCGGCCCGGGCCTGGGCAACCGCCCGGCCGGGAGCCGGGAGCGAGGGCAGCGCCCTCCTGCTCTCTCCTCGCTCCTGAGCAAAAAGCCCCTTTCCCGCCCCTTTGTCCCAACTTAAATAGGGCAATTCGCAGAGGCGCCGATTTGGCTCAACCTCCCCCGGGGGGGATGGGACTCAGGTCTGGTGGCACAGGGAGCAAATCCCCTCCTCTGCCACCAGAACACCCCCCCACACATCAAACTATCACAGACCAGAAAGAGGATGTGACTGTAGCTACATCTTTGATCAGCCTAAACTGTCATGAGGTCATAACTTTTCATTTCATTTCATTTGAAGAAGGTAAACACATGAATTATATAGTGTTAAGTATTTTACTCCCAAAGCAGACCAAAATGCCAAAGTCACCCTTGAACTGGCTACTTGCTTGCACTACTGTTTGTGACACACGTTTCAGAAACTTGTTCTTATTATGTTGACATTTTATAGGAAGAGTAAGAGAAGACATTGTGCTTGTCCATCTCCTAAAGGAGCTCTGCGAAACTGCCTCAGCACCAAAGATTCTTAAAGCAATGGCTAATCAAGTCAGAAGACATGTTCTCGTTCTACCTGAAGGAAGGGCCACAACCGTTGCTAGGAAATCCACTTCCAACACAAACCCTGAGTTTGGTCGAGTGCTGATAGCAAGCCTCCTACAAGCTCTGCTGAACATACACTAAAGGCAACTTTGGAGGCAAAGATTTAATCTGACTGAGCACCAATCCTCTGAAAGACAATGTTAACTTTCTTCAGAAACACCTCCCTGTTAGAGGCATTGTGTTCCACTGCTCTGCAGGGACAGTACTGGATAGGTCAAAAATTATTGTTAATTGTATTTTTAGAAAATAACAGATTCTCTTATGATACTGCCTTGTGCATTTGAGGGGATAGGGCACTAGACCACAGGAATCTTCGGCTTGACCTTGCGCTCTTACAGATACCCATTGTCATGTTCCAACAACACAGAACTGCTCATTATGTGGCAGGCATCGACACAGAAAGTGAACTATTCCTGTTTTGACTGAAAGACAAGCAAATAAAAATGGACAGCTGTAACAAAACAATTAAGGAATCTGATGCACAGACATCCCTAAAAACTCTACCTATAAATAAGAATGTATTTTCTCAAAGCAAGACAGAAGATAAGATGTATTTCACTCATTATTACACCTCTGTGTTTCAGCCTGTGCAATAGTTTTTACTTAAAAAGAAAACCATTTCCCCACTGTAGTGAGAAACAGTCCTCTTCCAAAAGGGCAAGTAATGTCATTGCTTTAAAACTCAGAAAAACCCATAGCTAACTAGGAAACTACTTTCTGCCAGCCATAAGATAGATTTTCCTCAGAGAACAAGCTCTTGGCTACTATATTCTGCTTGCTTGCCCAAGCAGAACTTCCTGACAATTATCACTAGGCAGGTCAACTCAGCTATGCAGTTTTTGATTGCCCTGGATGCTTCAGTAAGTGATACAACCCTCCTAACACTGAATAACAGAAACACATTACAGACAAATGCTGAGTAAGAGAACAGGGAGAAAGACTTTTAGTGTTTACACAAACTACTTTTAGTGACAAATGCCACATAAACCCCATTAGACCTTTCAGAATTGCAAAAATCTTTGTCCAGCTGATGTTGCCAAGACAGCAGTATTACACAGGGTGCATACCAGAAACTTCACAGTGCTGTGAAAAAAAAAAGGAATTCCCAAACTGAGGGGGAATTAAAACAAAAAAAGTCAGCCTCCCCTTCCTGTCCACCTCCCAGCAACCTTCAACACCAAAGAAAGACCAACCACTGAATTCTCACTCTCAATTTAAACCACTTCAAATTCAGTGTTTTCAAATTAGTATTTTCAGGTCAAAAATGCATCTGAAAACAAGAGAGCACCTTATTTCATAGTTCATACATCATAGTTTTCTAAGTTTTCAGGGCTCCTGACTGACGAAAAAATATGAATTAGAAGGAATTTGCTGGAATACTGTATTCTGAGTCACTGAAAAAGTAATTTCATCTTTAAAATAGGAGTTCATATTATGTACTGGAAACATTCACATATTCCTACATGCATGCGACACACTATTTTGAAATCAGAAACTTCGAAGCTTCAGAATTCTTGTCAAGCTCAATTAAAAATATTCAACTTAATAACTGACTTTCCTCACCGGAGTTTAAGAGTTCTTCAATTAATGACACATCCCCACGAAACAGAGCCTTCTTTAACGCTTCACTCTTATCCTCCTGCAACATTTGATCCAACTGCTGAATAAGCAAACAAAAGTTAAGTCGAAAGCTAGTAACTGTTTCAAGGTAAAAACTACAGCTTGATTTCAGTAGAAGAGCGCTAATGATCTCTGTAAGGACGAAGCAAAGGAGGTGGCGAGGAGTAAAGTAAAACTTGCCTGCTTCCATCTCTGTAGACCTGCTTATGGTCTACCGTAAAACAGAAGTTTTAAAATTCACTTTTCAGAAAGGTTCCATTCTCTGAAAATGTAAATACCGCTTTTCTCAACAGACCTGCTATCCTCCTATGCTGCTCTCCGTTTTTCTTAATTATATTTGATTTCATTTAAGAGTCTTTTTCATCTTTTGCTGCTAGAAAAATGTTGCAACACATTTCTGTACCTTTTTTTGTACATTTCACGTGCTGCAAAGCACAGCATTAAAAATGTATCTATCAGACATAGAAGTTCAAGTTTGCAGCAACGGGGCTCAATGACCAGCTGTCTGGCTTAATACAGCATGAATCCACTGCTGGAAAGGGTTACTGTTCCTCTTTCTTCCTACTCCTGTGGTGGCAGAGGTATTTCTGTTGCTGCATCATAAATGATTTGGCTAAAAAATGCTCTTACCAAAAGACTAGTTTATGCATCAGAGAGCTGGCTGATTCAAGTTCCTTTAAACAGCATCAGAGATTTGTTCTCTATTAAAGCTGCAGATGCAGTTGAAGATT
This sequence comes from Tauraco erythrolophus, assembly GCF_009769465.1. Lineage (NCBI taxonomy): Eukaryota > Metazoa > Chordata > Aves > Musophagiformes > Musophagidae > Tauraco > Tauraco erythrolophus. The sequence continues at coordinate 29,158,508 of NC_141468.1, read as the reverse complement.
GCTACTGGCATTTATCTAGATTATACAACACACTTACATACACTGATTAAGTGCAGGACTATTCACTAGTTTATTTGCAGACAAAACTGAGTATGGAAAGAAGAGAAGTCCTATTTCATGACAAGTTTTGAAGTCATAGCATGAGAACTCAGAATTATACAATTTTCCCCAGCACCTTGTGGTATATCTTTCCAACAACTTTTGCAGAGATTCTAATAGGTGCTTAGCGTCTAGAAAACCAAAGGTGAGAAACAGATAATATAATAATTCGGCCTTATTTTTGTTCTACTCAACCAACAATTTCCAAAGAACACATCTCTTTGCACAGGAACCTGAAAAACTGACTATAACCTTTAGTAAGAGTACTGCAAGTATTCAGCTACTTCCATTTTCCAGTTCCAGCCATGAGACAAACTGAGGGCTAAAAATCCTTGCAGAATCTCCCTCTGTCTCACACTATCAGACGCATTACGCTTATTAGATACAATAAAATCGCTTAAGTCTTCATGTTAGCAAGAACATGTTAGTTAGACAAGTCAGCATGTCTTAACACAAAGATTTAAGACAGAAAGCAGCTCTAGAGGCCTTTGCTCGCTTTCAAGTTTATTCTCATGTTGAAACAGTGACTAGGGTCTGTTATTAAAGAGGAGACAAGTGTTCAAAACAAACATTAAGGTTTTATGTGAGAAGACGACCCTCCTCAATTTAGGTTTTCTTTACCCCTCGATTGAGGGTACACCGCCATTACCCGGCGGAGGCACCGGCCGCAGCCCCTCCGAGGCCGCGCTCCTCAGTGAGACCCACCGAGCCGCGCTCCCCGGCCGGCTCCACCTCCCTCTCGCCACCCCACCCTGAGGCCGCCGGGCCGCAGCTCGAAGGCGCCGGGAGCGGAGAGCCTTATCCCTACCTGCGGCTCATGCCGCACCACACCGATATCCCAGCCATCCTCGTCGCTGTCGCCGTCCTCGTCGCCGCCCGCCACGACGCGGGACCCCCAGTGCGCGGCGGCCATGGCGCAGGGCTCCGCGCGCGCCGTCTCCGCGAGGCGCCTGCAGGTCACGTGGCCCGCGGCGGCCGCGACGCTTTCCCGCGCACGAGGGCTGGGCGGCGCCGGGCGCGTGCAGGGGCTGTGGCGGCCGCCGGCGGCGGCAGCGGGCAGCGGGCTCCGCAGAGCGCTGTGAGCGACCGGTTCTGGGCGAGGCAGCTGTGGTTTGTGAGGTGAAGGGGACAGCCCAGTCCGCGCCGGTGATGGCGTTGCAGTGTCAGACGAAAGAAGCCGGTGAAACTGAAGGTTGTGAGCATACGGGAAGGTAACGTGTCTTACCAGTGGCTCAGCTGTTCTGTGAGGTGTTAGGGAACGCGGCAGGGCCGTGCGTGACGGTGTCTCTCTCGAGCTGTGACTGGTTCATGTGTGTAAACCCAGGGTGGAAGATAAAGTTTTCTCTCTTTAGTGTCTGTCATCATTAATACCCCCTTAAAATGCCACCTGACCTCATAGCAGTCAGTTACACTGCGTATGTTTATGCGCGCGTGCTGTTACGTAGCCAAAGCCTACGGTGGTGACAGTTACACAGAGAAAGTTGAACAGCAACCGTACATAATGAGATAAACTTTCACCCCACTCCTTCCCACCTGGGTATATATGGGCGTTACTTTCAATTTTGAAATTGTGGTTAGATGATGTTCTAATGACAGATAACAATGTCTCATCCGTCACAAGGTTCACGTGAAACTCTTTGAAGAACAGATGAGAAAACAACATCCTGTCTTTCGTCCACAGGCAAAACTACTCTTTGAGCTCATTGCACACCTTGCCCCAGTCTGAAATGAATTTGGTCTTCCCCGGAACGAAAGAGAACAGAAGGGAAAAAGTCTGGTCTTGGAGAAGAGGCAAGTGCTAGTACGGAATGGTGAGTGTAGTCCTTGTTCCCATAAAAATGTAATTTTTGGGAAGTTCATTTTAACAAAAATTTCACTTGTCTTAATCAGGTAGCTGCAAAGCATTTGTTCCTTTTTTGTTTTGCTTTTTTTTTTTGGTGCAATGCAGTGTGTAAGGCAATTTTTACTATGTTAGGAATTTTCAGGTTAGCTAGAGCTGTGCTTAGAACATACTAAGTGCTATAAAAATTGCACTTATTAAAAAAAAAAACATGGTCCGCATATTTCAAGTTTTTAACAGCTGTTTTTTCTGGATTTTAGTGGCTTGTCTCTAAAATATGACAAACTACTTACATAAAAGTATTATGAAAGTCAGGTTATTAACAATGAGGAACTCTGTTAAAACTAGCTGAATGTTTTAAATGAACTCACATGAAAGAAACTTCCAGTTCTGGAAGCTTGATAGAAATGCAAAAACGTTTTCTTTCACACAGCCTCGCTAGAACAAAAGATGCTAAAATTGAGTCAACTGTAATACATACCTCTGTATAAAGGCTTAGCTTTATGTGCTTATTTTGAATTTACCTTCAAATATTAAAGGCCTATTTAAATTGGTTTAATAATGAAAATAGAACATTTACTGGATATAATAATTAAACATTTCTTTAGCCATGTCAGTTCTTATAAAATTCTAACTTTTATTCTCAGAGTTTTCAGTTTTCTGATCACTGCCCTGAAGATTTCTTGTGTCACTTTCTGCCTGCAGAAGAAAAGTAGAATTTACAGCATTGTCATCTAGCCTCTTTCTATCTATGAGTCTCCTACTCTTCAACATTATAGTCTCCATATCCAGGGTCAAGCTTCCATGATACTCTTTGTTTGGCTCTGCTGTATTACAGTACATGGGCTTGCTAGTAGAATTTGTATCCCTAGCTTCTGAACTCTAAAGACAACTGAGCATGACTTTTTACAGTTGGCCTGATGCAGTGCAAGAGAGTTGTTTCTAACTGGTGATGGTACTATCTCTAGATTCCTTATTTTTATATGCTACCAATCGTTTAGTATTTGACAACTGTGATTTACTTGTCCTGGTTCAGGTTTCAAAGTTTGAGATCAGTTGGGGCTTTTTTTCCTTCCCTTTTCTCTGCGCCATCTCATGTACAATTTAGAATGTCACAACAAACACTTGAAATGCAACCTGCATGCTGCTGCTTTGCTCAAAGGCCACCTCACTTTAAAATGGTCACCTTCAGTTGCAGGCCTGATAGTCCCTAGTACTACCAAAAAGCCCCTTTCAAAATCTCACAGTTTAGAAGAGCCTTGCAGCCAGTGTACCTGACAGCTGTTTGAGATGTGAGCATGCTGATCGCGCAGAAGTTGATAGCAGGTGGGATCTCTCCTTGTGTGTTTGCTAGGAACTGTAAATCAGACATTATTGTTGATGTGGACTCTCCCTCTTCTTTTTCACGTTGTTCTTACTCCAGTTCATTTGTGACCTTGAAGTCTGTCTTCATTTTTCAGCTAAGCAGACTCTTTGTTTTGGTTGACAGTATGGTAAGTGCTGGCTGTCATCCATATTTGCCAAATATCAGTTTGCTTTTACTTACTCTGGTAGGAGCAGTTCCCAACATCTTCTCCTCATTGCTTAGCGGTACTTATTTTAAATGCAGGAGGCAATTATAGAATGGCTCAAGCTGGGAAGACATCTCAGAATAATTTCCTGTATCACAAGGGGCATCAGAACAAGCACTGAAAGCCGGCTCTAAAATAAATACCTAATCTGTGTGCAGCTTAGCTCCGTGTACTTGCATGTCAGCCTATACTGAACATACCTGTTAAAAATACAGTGAATAGTAAGGATAGCAATCACTGGATGTAGTAAATAACAGTTTTCTTCTAAGAACCTATTTTGCTCTGAATAATAGAACTTCCTTAATACACTTTCTGTCTGTCTTCAGCCACCCTCCTTGCTGGCCGTAATTGCATTTAGACTTCAGCTTACTTTTATTCATCAGCTGACTTTTCATCTTGTCTCATTACTTCTGGTATTAAATAGATTTCGTTAGTTGTCTGAATTTCTTCTGTATTTTTGTCTAATATTTAAGGACTTTGACATTGGGAAAGTAATGTTCTTGGGAGGAGAAGCAGAACTGGTAAACGTGTCAAGAGAATGACTCCGCAAACCGTAACTACTGCAGTAACCTTCTACTAACAACACAGCAGCTAATACTTTAGAGGTTTAACAGCAATAGCATTTTAGTGGAATTCTACGTAGTTCTCTATGACAGCTACTAGTTTGAGTAACAGTCTATGCCCTTTCAGTATTTTTCTTATGTAATTTTTATCAGAGGTAACATTACTTAGAGTAAAAACTCAGTGATTCTTTATCTTAATTTTAGCTAGATACTGCTTTGACAAAGCTTGAACCGATCCTTTTCATGTTCTCCTAATGTATTCATGCATAGGAGGAAAGAAGTCCTTGTACAAGCAATGGGCACTCCAGGAAGAAGGGACTTAGTAATCGTAGGAGGTTTTCATTCCCAGAGAGATTTAGTAGCTGTGGGTCTAGTGAGTTGACAAATCACCAGTAAATTTTCAGCTGGGGTATTGTGAAGTACCAGCTGTTCCATGGTTAAGGGCTGGACATCATACAGGAATTTGCATAATTTGCGAAAAATCCCATAAAGTGGCATGGGTGATTGCAATTTTACAGGCACATTCATGAAACAAATGGGAAACAAAGTACTTCATAGTAGTTTAAGTTGTCCTGGATGAATTTTCAGCTGACTTGTATATACCTGTAGCATCTCTTATTTTTAAGGTATTTCAAGGATAAAGAAGGGCTAATATTACAAACTTTCACTCCAGACTGTGAGGCATTTATTCTGTTAAAAGCACTGATGTGATCTGTGTCCTTTCTCTGATCTGTGAAATCACTCTTTGTGTTACACCAGTTTTAGTTTTGCCATCCAGAAATTTTGTTATGAACTGCTGCACTACAGCAAATTGAGTTATTCATAGTTATTTCAGTCGTTGTTCTAATGGACTTACAGTAGATGGAAAGCATTTAATTTCAGCTGTTTTGCTTCTGATAATTCATTTTTTACAGCTGTATTCATCCTGACCACTTTGCCAAATCTCTCTGGATAGAACATGATGTAAAACTTTCAATCTGCTGCCAAAAGCTTGAGTATAAATTGCATACCAACTGTTTTCGTGTTCATAAAATTTATTTTCTGGTAGAAGCCTTAAACCATTGTCAAAATGGAACCACTTAGTAGGGAATTCATGGGCGTGGTGTAAACTTGAGTCCTTTTCAGGACCTTCTAGGTGCCAGTGTTGTGAAAATATCTCTTACTATCATAGTGATGTACAAAAAAGCCTGTAACAAGAATTAGGATTTTGAAGATAATTTCTTTTTTTTTTTCCATGTAACCTAGAAGCTTTGGTCTGTATAGCAAGTCCGTGTCAGAATAATTCCTGCTATTACTAGATGCATCCTCTCTGTTAAAATTTCCTCATTCCTCCACTATCTCTACTCTGTTCTACACTATTTCATCCACTTAATTTTGACTGGCAGTACTCCCACTTCGTTATCATGTTGCTGAATGGTGAGTACCTTCTTGTTTCAGCCCGTTCACTCTCTGCTAATCCTCAGGCAGCCACTTCCAATAGTAGTGCCTGTCTCTTAGAAACTCAAATGTTTGAGTATACTAATGGCTGTTTATATGATCAAGTGGTGCTTTGAACTTTCTACTCCCATTTACCTTTTATTCTGATAAATCACTTTATCTTGTCACTTTTATCAAGATTGAAGGTTATCCAGATATTTCAGTATATTCACATAAATAATATTTTTCTTAGTTGCCACATTCTTATTTCACTATGACCAGTTCAAAAGGAATATAGCTTTTTGGAAAAGGGACTGAATCAAAAGCTCTTTTTGCTTTATCATGTTTGGTGTTGTGTGTTTTTTTTATTTTCTTGGCAAAACATGCAATCTAATTGTCATTTTTGCATACTGGACTGCCTTGCCATCGTAGGTTTACCACGAGATATTAAGTCTCTGATTATCTCATATTTTTATGGCTGCTGGGGCTGCTCATCAGTAGTCTGTGGGCATTGTGACAACTCCCACACATATACTGTCTTCTTGGACTTGTTTTGCTTGAGTTTATTAAGTCATGATGGTGATTTCCATTGTGGTTTGTGATGCTTGCTCTCCAAAGTAATACTACTGGTTCAGAGCTCCTAAAACTTCACTTCCTCTCCTTCAGCTTCTCTTCTGAGAGGAACTGTTCAGCCCCTCACTGAATTCCTAGGATGCGCTAACTGGACTTTGCTACTGATTCATTTTATCTCATGCATCTCTTCCAGCAAAGTCAGCATCTCCTTTATATCTGCTTCAAGCTCTTCTCTTCAAAGGTATTTGTGATACTGTCCACATCCCCAGTAGTATGAACTAAAATTGTTAAAAATGCCAACATTTGGAGCATGAGAACATGCTCTGTGGGCAAAACGTCCAAAGATGTTGCACCGTTTTCCAGCTGTCTTATACTTGTGTTCTTATGCTACTCTCCAAACTTGTCCAGAAGTGTCTAACTGTGGAAGAGACTCTTATGATCGTTTCTGGGTGTTCTTTCACAGCTGACCCAATAACAGGAAGCCATAAGACTTGCTTATTGACCAGGTGGGAGCAGTTATGCACAAGGGATACCCTGACTGTTCAGCTACCTGTCTAAAGCAATGACTGTTGAGATTGCAGAGGAAGGTTGCTTCCCTTTAGAATTTTCCCTAGTATTTAAATGGCCAGAGTCTCGCTTCTTGTGTGCCCATATTGAATCATGTTGTTACATAAGATCCTATACGTGTATCTGCATCTTTTTCTCCCTAGGTCTCTAACCACTGATATATCTCCTTAATTCAAGTTGCTGTTGCTATAGATATAATGATTCCCTTGTTACAAAACCCTTTTATTAGTCTCATTAGTTTCAGCACGTGAAATCTCAGGGTTATCAACAGGCACTAATATATTAAAAACTGTACCTCCGTTATGCAGCAAAATCCTTAGCAGTTCCTGTCTACTTTGATACTGTAAAAATGCCTTGAATCTTAGTCATCCTGTACACCCTAACTGTTCAGGTTATCAAAGATATGATTTATTCTCTGTTAATGCAGATGTAGAAGCTGCCAAAACAGCTGTTTGCTCTAGATTTCTTTCTCATAACGCTGTTCTACAAAACTTCTCTTGCACTAAACTTGTGGAATCCCAGTTGCCTGACTATAAGGCTCTGCAATGAACAAGTTTACTTCTGTCCCATATAATTCCTTCCTATTCTTCTCCTTGAAATACCCATTCCTTTAACCAGATCATCCAAACTATCATGGAATACATCTGAAATCCAGATGTATATGGAGGAAAAGTGGGGCCATGTGGCTTGCGCTATGATCCATGATCATAGATTTCCTTGGCCACATGAGCCAATCGTAACAAACCTCCAATTAACCCCTTGACTAATTTTCTGTAAATTTGGCAGTGAGCTCAGACTCAAGTCTGAGTTTCAAATAGGTGAGTTTTTGTAAGAGGCAAACGTCCCTCTGTGAGTTGAGCCACTTTCAGGTACGTAGCCTAATAGTCAAGAGCATTGTCTCCCCACTGGGCTACTGCATCGTTTGTTAGTATCTCTACTTAAAAGCATATGTTAAGTAGCCTTATTTTGGTTACCACTTGACATTATGTTAAAAGAGACATTGAGACATATTGAATAACGTCATGGGAATAGTATTACAATATGGATGTAGTCTCACATTCAATACAAGTGGACAAGTGATGTATTATAACTTGGAGAAAAGAAGGGAGTGGTGATTTTCTGTGATGGAGACCTATTTCTCTAATGTTGTTGCTGTATACCAGTTGGTCCTATCAGTGGGATGTTTCTCTGCAATAACTTCACAGTCATTGCTTTTAACAGAAAAACAGTCCTTTGCTTATCTGGGATACCACTCTATAGTAGTCTTTTTCCACCCTTGTAATCCACTATTGTCCTAAATTTTGTGAATTGTATTCCCGGGCTAAATAATTTGTTGTCTTCTCCCATAGAATTTGAAAAAAACAACAACAACAAAAACCACCAAAAACAACACCAGAAAAAACAATAAAAATTTTTAAGTGCTTTAAGCTTTAATATTTTTTTGATCAAGTACTTGTTCCTTCAGAAAAGTTTTATGTTTTCCACATAATTCAATGAATTTGATTTTGGAGGGGAGAGCAAAAATGCCCTTCCTCTATTTCCAGTTACAGCTACTTACTGAATGGCTCATTATATCACAACATCTAAAATCCTTTTTTTTCCCCCTGTGGGTTGGCAATTCCTAGCCATTTGTTTTTATGCTGCTTATGGCAGTTGCTTGTTTACATCTGGAGTTTAGGCATCAAAAGTTTTAGTTGATGATCCTGTGTAAATGGCAGACGTTCTACCAAACGCACAAAGTATATGTTTGGTGCTGAAGTTCAATATTCTGACCTTTGTTAAAATCATTGGATGCAACAGTGTTAGAGAGCACTGGCAAGCTGGTGGAATTCCCATCCAGCAGTAGCAAACTTACGCAGTTTGTTGTCGTAGTTTACCTCATTCTTGACTTAATAGGATTAACTTGCAGCAGTGACATGGAATTCTTACTATTGTTATAATCTAGAAGAACAGACACAAGACAGTGTGCTTTAAATCTTATTTTCCTGGGAAGTTGAAATTTCAGCTGAGTGTCAGGGTATCTAATTTGTGATTCTGAATTCAGGAAAGTCCTTAAGAACTGAATGGTCCTAGCAAGGCTCTTTTTTTGTTTGTTTGGTTTGTTTTTTGGTTTGTTTGACTTTCTACCTGTCTGGTTTTTGTTATCGGGAGTGAGCTGGGCAGGTTTAGATACAGATGATAATATAATTAAAGACTGTATCATAATGCTGTGGGGAAAAAAATACAAAATAAAGGATTTCAGATTGTTTTTTGACTTTTGTCTTTGCAGTGCTCCATATTTAACATAATAGGTTTTAGAAGTGTTTGTATTCTAGTTCTTACTAGGTTTGGAATTTTTCAAAGTTAAGCACTGTATATCCAAATAGTAAAATTAAGTCTAAAGACTTCAGCAGAGATACAAATACAGTGCTCTCTCACCTTGGTTTTACCTGGTCTGCGTCCCTGTTTATTCCTACTTTTAACCATCCTTTCCATCCCAGCTCTGAAGAACAAGGCATGCTATTTTACTCTCTTCTTTGCATGAGAGAGTCTATCACCTCTCCGGTTGATCTTGCTTAATGTTACCAGGAGCTAAAAGCATCACAGCAAGAAAGGAAGCTAAGTTAATTATACAATACCCATCAAGTCTCCACATAGACTTATCCAAAGGAGGAAAAAGACAAGGTAGGGAAGGAAAGGAAGCTGGTCTTTGTACTGAGGTAATGTTTGATTTCTACCAAGCTGAGGGCAGAGGAGGTTCCATATGTCAGGAGGAGATGAGGAGGCCAGTGGACAAGGCAGGCTCTTGTGCAGCTCAGTAGTACTGGCTATTTGGAAGAGCTTTTGAGAGTTTCTCTGTTTTGTAACAAGTAATCTCTTTTTTCTTGAGCCCTCTGTTACATTAGTAACTAACAAATTAGAAGAAAGGTGAATTCATGTAAGCAACTTCTAACGTGTTTCCTTTCCTTGTTTATTTTTTTTCCCTTTTTTTTCAATCTCTTCATTTCTTGTGATGAGACTGCTGCAAAACAGTTTTGATAGGGCTTTTGGAAACAAACAATAAGTCATGTTTATGGATAAAAACAGGAGATGAATCTCTAGGCATTGCTTTAGCTAAAATAAGGTCAGATTGGTACATTAAGAATGGAATTTTTATGTTTTACGGAGCTGTGTTTATACTGAACTGAGAAGGCCTTTACACACTGAATCTTTAAAAAGAAAAAGGACTAAAAAAAGTAAAATATTGAAAATATATTTAAAAAAATGTTCACTAGATTGTGATGATAGGAATAGTATGGCAGTGTGGAGTAGAAGCAAATAGGAACTGAGTCTGCCGCAGTAGACAATCTTTTTCTATTTCAAATGCTTGCAGTGCTGTAAATATTTACAGAAAGCCAGTTGCATGGTGGTTAAATGTTTCCATCATTCCACAATAACTTTTTCTGGAAAATATATATAGTTCATGCTGAAGTTGTAGTGTTATATGCTTAGTACCATTGCAGTCAAAGGACACAAGTGAGGAGAGATATAGGAAGAGGAAATGCTGTCAGCTGTTTGCTAAGAGTTATTATTTGCTGAACAGCTCAACTTAAACCTGCTTTGCTAAAGGTGTCACCAAACTTGGGCCCAGCCTGTACCTCCAGGGTAGTGCCCGCAGGCTGCCCAGTCAGTACTGAGTGCCAGAAACATCAGTGTTCCAGTCTGGGGTGACTCAAAAGCGTTGAGTACCAGTTATTGCTGTGTGAGGTGCTTACTGTGCTGTATGTAAACACTGAGGAGTGGCTCCTGATCTTTTACGTTAGGATTTCTGTACCCACCTGGAAATAATATTTAGAGTCTTGAATTTGATATATGGAGATATTTAGGTTTCTGTTGACTTCCACAGGAACCGTGGATGCTTACACATCAGAAAGAATATTTAATGCTATATATTCAAGAGGTGACTTTTTTCCCAGTGGTGTTCAGCATGCTACTATGCATACCTTACCTAATCTGTTAACTTTTGCAAAGCACCTTGAGATCTTCAAATTAAAGCAATGGTATAATTCTGAGATACTAAATTAAATGCATTGAGTTTTGTAACACGTAGTAGATAAGAATCTGTTAGTAAGTATGAAGTGTATCATACCAGGCTAATAAATGTCAACAGATTCACTTCTGATAACATTTTTTCAATGTTTTAATATTTTTTGTTGTTATTTTCTACGTTTACCAATACTGTGATACTTAATTTGATGCGTCTTGTTCATGTGGACCCATTCCTGTTACAGTGTTACAAAAAAACTCACCTGTACTGCTTTATAAAGTGGCTTCAATAAAGGTGATCAAACTAGAAGTTTTGTTGTTTATTTCTTAATAAGATAATTTGATCCTAGACCTGCTTGCAGGAAAATCATAATTATTATTAATTTTAGTGCATGAGGCCTATAGGTTGTGTGATGTAGCTTTTTGTTTTAGTACAACAGTCTAAAATACACTATTTCTTTAGCCCCTAGTACAAAAAATGCCACTAACTGAAGTCAGTGAAAATTTGGTTGTCAGCCATGGAGATGGCAGTAGTTGGCACAGTTGTAGTGAGAACTCCAATTCCAAGAGATAACAAAATTTAGTTTCTGTATTTGTAATATGATTGTGCTGTATTCTCATCTTAAGTCATAAGATAACATTACAGTATGTTACACTCATTCATTTAGAGCTGCTCATGAGATTTCTGCTGCTTTTTTCACCCTGCTAGATGTTTGTTTGAAACAACAGTGGAGGATGGTAGTCTGTTAGATGTTCCTAAATGTGTGTTCTTCTGTACAGTGGTACCGGTTCAGAGATAGGGTAAGATGCAGCATGAAAGAAAATACGTCATTGGACTTCATATATTTGTTCTCAGGCTAGTAATTTCTTTGTAGCAAAAATTGGCTAGTGCTAAAACTAAATCTTGAAATTACACACCATGTATAGGTTTAGATGGCGAATACAATAAAGTTCTATTCTTCTATAAGCCTGACTCCATTTAGGACTATTAAATATACTTGCAAACTCTTGTTGATCCTAATCAGTTTAAGTTAGGGTTTGTCATGTTCTGTGTGTATGTTTGATGTCCTATACTGAGAATATACGCTGGAAAAACACGTTTTCAAAAAAGCATTAAATATGACATTCAAACCTCATTTACTTTACCTAAACAGCATAGCATGAGTATTTACAAATAAATGAGAAGAGCAGTGTTAACCGAAAGACACTCATGGTGGAAGGAATTACTGTGAGCTTTTAAGCATAATTTAGGCTTGAAGAGAGTTAGTCTGGAAAAAAAGGAATTAGGTTTCTCCGTTACATCTGGAATCACTGTTAAGGATGATTATGCTTTCAAGTAATTTAAAATTAAGTTATCATTTTTTCCCTACTTGTGTTTTTTCTACTTTTGATGTGCAAGTATGACTTGTGTTTTCCATCCACTTGCTAGTCAGGCCTTTTTATTTGTATGCATTAACAAAATAGTCTTTTGTTTTACTTGCCCTTGACATCTGGTGATCATTCTGTAACACATTTTGTTCTAATGTTATAGCTTTGAGATTACAAAGCTGCAAGTCACTGTGTAGAAAAGACCGTGTCAGCATCAACAGCAGAGGCATTTCATGTCATGTCATGGCTATTAACTGACAATCTTAGACAGCAGAGCCCCAAATAGCACAGGGACCATAACATGTAAGAGTCAGTATTGAGTATGTATGTATCCACAGAATATACTGTTACAGCTCCGCATTTTGCATGCATGTTGAGACCTTTCAGAGTCACTTTTATCTTTCCTGGATGGGAACCAAGATATTTTGCTTCCAACTGTACTCCAAATCTGTGAGACAAAAGGTGGTGTAATGAATGCAGTATCAGGGTTGACAACAAAGAACTTCCCGTTGAGAGTGCATGGTGTGCTCCAAGGGCAGGATCCCTGGGAAATGATAGTTCCTAGATGGATTCTAGTGGGAGTGATTGCTTCTAGTATTCATACTGTCTAATTTCAGACTCTTCATTTTTATTTGAGAAAAAGCAATGAACAATCATGTTGGATCAAGGAAAATTTTCTTGTTTGTTGTTTTTGCTGACAATTTCATTTATTTAAATGCTGCCAACAGAAGGTCTAGTGAGTCTTCTGCCTTGTCTTGCTTAAATGCGAGTGGACCTTTTTATGCAGAGACATCTAGCTTAAATTCCTATACAAATTCTCTGTCTAAATGTCTCTGAAACTTAGAGCTATTGATGAAAAAGTTCACAACCTGGGAACACAGAGAGAAGCTGAAGAATTTCTGAGTAAATGATGAGCTGTTACCCCTCTACTGTTTTTTTGTTTTGGTTTGGTTTGGTTTTTTTACCTTCTGCAGCTAGGCTGAGCAGTGAACACAGACTTCTTGAGCTATGACCATGTCCACATGATACCTGTAGCTCCATGCAGCACGTATACACAATAGAGAGACTGCTCAAAAGTATCTGAAAATCCCATCACCATTGGGAATCATATTCTGGAGTTTTTGAGAAAAGCCCTGTTATTATGTCATTAATTTGGTAAATAGGATATATGAAGGCAGTAAATTGAGATGTGGTGAGCTAAATCTGTTTCTGCTCTGATGGATGCATGCTTGCAATTTTTGGATTTGTGTCAGGGGTAAGAATGAGACCACATCTTTTTGTCTGCATTTCTTAAAGATTGTAACAGGACTTTATCTGGGGATGGGCATGGGTTCATATACTTGACATAACGTCATAACTGACTCAGGGGAAGAATTCTCAAAATGCACTGTTAACTTGTCGTAACAGGCCTCAAGAAGTCATCTAGCACAACCCTTGCACTGAAGCAAAATGCAGTGTTCTTATAACATTATTGGCAGATATTTTGTGTGGCTTGTCTTCAAAGGGAGACTTGCAGTACTCCTCTGCCCTCAGAAGGGGAAGACATTTCTGGTCCTCTTTATTGCAAGTTATTGCAGTTTTTGTTTTTAGTAGACAGGAGGATCAACTATCATTTTTAGATGTTTGAATTGTTTTTGAAGGTTTAGGTCTTATAGGTTAAAAAAATAAGCACATCACTCTTTAGGACTTTTCCTAGGCCACAATCTTTTTCTTACACTGGACTGCCCAATAAATGGACTGAGTGACTGAGCTGTAACCCTAGTGCCAAACTTAACAGCTTAACTGCCTTGCATGGTCTGTGTACCCCACTTCTGTCATTGGCATTTTTACCCCCACTTAGTTGAATTATTGAATCTGAGTTCCCAGATTATTTTCTGCAGAACTAGTGATATATTCGTGCTTCCTGTGTGTGCCTTGATTATTTATTTATTTTCCTTCCTACTTGATGTTTCAGTCTTACCTTGTTTCATGTTGTATTATTTCACATCACCTATATGATGTTCTTTGTCTTGTGTATTTGTTATGTGTAATTTCGCACACTTTCTCCTCTTTATCAAAATAATTTTGATTGCATTGCAGGTTTATTGGTTCTGAAACATTGGGCATGATACTGAAGTTTATCTTCCTATAAAACACTGTTCCTGTTTGTAGCAGTGAACAAACAAGCAGATGTTCCTTTTTGTACCTTTGTTGTCCATTTCCTTTCTTGTATCTGAGTTTTTTAATATGTATTTTCCTATCTAGTCACAAAAACATCTTACCTGGAAAGAATGGGGAAAAATAGGTATTTGTGATCTTGTAAATTTGAATCTGCATCTGCCAATTTCAGTGGCAACTGGTGATGTAAGTTCTAATGTAATGTATTCTGTGTAATGTTTTGGGGATGTAATTGTTAGACATTCAAGGTTTGCTACAGCGATGATTGCTTTGTAAATGTAGAGGAAGCATGTAGCTCAACACCATCAGTTACGCCTTAATTTGTTCCTTAGTAAAAGGTGCAATTTCCCAATTTATTACGCCAATTTTACAGAGATATAACTATAAAAGTGCAAAAAAGTCACTTTGACTACAACGTTAAAATAGACTTTGAAATGCCTGACTTCCTCTTAATATAAAAAGCTTAGAAAGGTCTGTTGGACATTTTTAAACTTTTTACAAAGGGAAAGAATGAATATTTTCAGACATGAGTGCATAATGTTAATCACCTGAAGTGTTTAATGTCTAATAACTTACCAGCAGGTGCAGTGGCAGTGAGGAACTGTGTTAAATTTGAGCATGAGATGATAAATACAGATCTTGTTTTGGGGAGTTTTTCTGCAAAACAGTAGCGTATGTCTTGTTACACTGTTATTGGAGAGGACCTCTGGGGACAGATTGTCTTTCATTACAGATGGGTTCTCCTGCTATGATCAAGCAACCTACACATCTGATCACTCTATTGAGCAATCAAAAACCCTCAGCAAGTTTGCAGATGACACCAAGTTGTGTGGTGTTGTGGACACGCTGGAGGGAAGGGATGCCATTCAGAGGGACCTTGACAGGCTGGAGAGGTGGGCCTGTGAGAACCTCATGAAGTTCGACAAGGCCAAGTGCAAGGTCCTGCATGTGGGTCGGAGCAATCCCATGCACAAGTACAGGCTGGGCAGAGAATGGATTGAGAGCAGCCCTGAGGAAAAGGACTTGGGAGTGCTGGTGGATGAGAAGCTCAACATGAGCCGGCAATGTGCACTGGCAGCCCAGAAAGCCAACTGTATCCTGGGCTGTATCAAAAGCAGCATGGCCAGCAGGTCGAGGGAAGTGATTCTGCCCCTCTACTCAGCTCTCGTGAGACCCCACCTGGAATACTGTGTTCAGCTCTGGAGTCCCCAACACAAGAAGGACATGGAGCTACTGGAACGAGTCCAGAGGAGGGCCACGAAGATGATCAGAAGGCTGGAGCACCTCTGCTATGAAGACAGGCTGAGAGAGTTGGGACTGTTCAGCCTGGAGTAGAGGAGGCTCCGGGGTGATCTTATAGCAGCTTTCCAGTACCTCAAGGGGGTCTACAGGAAAGCTGGAGAGGGACTTTTTACAAGGGTGTGTAGTGATAGGACAAGGGGCAATGGATTTAAACTGAAAGAGGGAAGTTTTAGGTTAGATATAAGAAAGAAATTCTTTACATTGAGGGTGGTGAGGTACTGGAACAGGTTGCCCAGGAAAGTTGTGGATGCCCCATCCCTGGAAGTGTTCAAGGCCAGGTTGGATGAGGCTTTGGGCAACCTGGTGTAGTGGAGGGTTTCCCTGTCCATGGCAGGGGGGTTGGAACGAGATGATCTTTAAGGTCCCTTCCAACCCTAACCATTCTATGATTTGTTAATCTCAGTGCTGTACTTGTTGCAGTACTTTTGGGAGACTCTACTAAAACTGCAACTATCTCTTGAAACAGTATTAAGGGTTTTCAACAGGTGATGGTGTAAAAGAGATGAAATTTTTTTCCCAGAAAACCTGAGGCATAATGATGAGTTTTATACCAAGGTTTCTAGAAGCAATGACTAATTATTAAGCCACTTCTAGTGATACAGTTAATGATCAAAACAGCAATGACAAAAGTATAATGAGAACAGTAGATTAAGTATAAAGAAAGGAAGCATTTTCCATTTGGTAATGTAGTCTTCAGTTAACAGCGTCGAGACTGTTGTTTGAAAATAAATTTAATCAAAGGCATGGTATGTGGGAGTAATAGATCTAATTGATCCAGAGATGATTAAAAGACAAAAAAGAGATTTTCTATTGATTAGACTGGGTTTTGCGTCATGTGCTTTATCTCTTACTGAGTTGCAGCGGAAGCTTAAGAAACATCCCATTTGGTTTGGTTACACAGGCTATTGTTTACCTTTCTCTGCCTTCATTCTTTCAGTACTAAAAAAATATATAAAATTGCAGGAAGTAGGATCTAAGAGCCCTTTTTAGAGAAATGATATCTGACGCCTTCTGAGTTTTACAAGCCTCTGATGGGTGGGGATCCTGGCTCCAGTTAGGCTGAATGATTCAGAAAAAATGCCAACCTCCTGGAAGACCAGAAAGGATATTTTTTTAATAGAAACTCAGTGCCTGAAAATCATGGATCAGGCAGGGAAATCTCACTCAGTAGTTGCTCCCCTATTGGGGCAGCACTGATCCACAGCTGTTTTAATTCAATTTCTCATGGATATATTCCTTGGGGATATCCCAGGGGGAATCAACTGATCTCTATGCATTTACAACTGATATACCTACAGAGAGAATTTCAGCATTCCCTTCTCATGAGCTGTATTATATGGAGGATATTCCTTCTTCACTGTTTTTTAGAACAACTTTTTGTTCTGGAGTTAAAAAGGTTCTTGCTGAGAGTCAGCTATGTCTGGATAGTGGTAAGTTATGCTTTCTGTGTTTGATTTTAAAAGGTTGCCTTCTTTTTTGCAACTGAATCTGTTTGCTGTTTGTTTCTGCTGAAGCAGAGTATTTATGACAATCTACCAACTCAAGTTCACTGGATATAAAGAACGTGTTAGACTGGGTGTAGGCACTTGATGTTCTAGCCTCTGTTTTGAGAGTGAGTTTTCCCCCAGGCATTTGTAGTAGAATACAGACATTTGTAGTTAGACAAGAAGGTGATTGAATGGTAAAGAAATGTCTCATAGCATAGGAAAGCCTCTTCCTCATATATTCGGTATTCAGAATTCCTATGACCTTTCTCGAGACAGATATATTGATTTCAGTTTTGGTGTTTTTTCTTTACTGTTTATAGTTTGTTGTTGTTTGTTTGGTTGGTTTTGTTTTTTTCCCTGTCAATACATACATGAAATGAGGTGTGTCAGCCATACCAGTAGAGTTTTAACTGTATCTTTCAGCATGCTCTCCATTTAAAAATTTTCTTTTCATTTCCTTTCCTGGCTTAATCATTGAAGAGTAAAAGTTAATTATTTCTGTTACTGCCTTTCTTCTAGCCTTCAGTGTTTTTACTCTCCCCTTAGCATCTGTATGGAGTTCAGAGAACGCAACCTTCAACTGTTTTTCCTAGCTTTGGTCCTTTTACTGGTGTTCTTAATTACCTTATCTCTTAAGGAAGGAGACAAGAAATCACACTACATCTCTGTTTAACAACGTCTTTCTGAAAATCACAAACGTCTACTTCTCTCTTCTTATGCATCCCAGACATCCTCCTACCCTCCCAGGTGTGCCTTAACTGGGTGGACCTTCTCCTTCAAAAGCATGTTTGTTCTGCTTTACTCAGAGAAGCAGAAAGCTGGCAGAGGTTGGGAAAAGGGTGAGCTGAAAGAGGGGCTGTCGTGGTTTAGCCCCACCCAGCAACCAGGCACCACGCAGCTGCTCACTCCTACGCCATGATGAGATGGAGAGGAGAAAATGTAACAGTAGGCTTGACGGTCAATACATGTACAGGGAGGGATCACCCACCAGTTATGGTCACAGGCAAAACAGACTTTGCTCCCAATTTCTCTACCTTCTCCTCACCAGTGGTGCACGGGTACGGGGAACAGGAGTTACTGTCAGTTCATCACACATTGCTTTCTGCTGTTCCTTCCCCTTCCTGGGGAAAACTCCTTACACCCTTTCCCTGCTCCAATGTGGGGTCCCTTCCCACAGGAGACAGTTCTCCATGAACTTCTCTGACGTGAGTCCTTCCCATGGACTGCAGTTCTTCACAAACTGCTCCAGCGCGGGACCTTTCCATGGGGTGCAGTCCTTCAGGAACAGACTGCTCCAGTGCAGACTTCTTACGGAGTCAGAGCATTCTTTGGATGCAGCCACCTCCTCTGGTGCGGAGTCCTCCACGGCTGCAGATCTTCATTGGCTGCTCCACTGTTAATCTCCATGGGCTGCAGGGGGACAGCCTGCTGTCTCACCACGGGCTGCAGGGGAATCTCTGCACCTCCTCCCCCTCCTTTTTCACTGACCTTGGTGTCTGCAGAATCATTTCTCTCACATCCCACTTTTCTCTCCACTGCAGTCGCACCAGGCCCGACGAACTCTGACGGCCCCACCAGGACAAGCTCCACCCAACCTCAGGAGCAGGGAGCTTTGGAGTGCTCCAAGCCATGGCCATCACCCCCCTGCCGAGTGGTCAGGGGGGAGGGCTGCCCAGGCAGACAGCCTCCCACACCTTTCCCCTCTCTCTGCTGCAGGTCCCACATGACATCGTTTTTTTTGTCCCTTCTTAAATATTCACACAGACACTGATTGGCTCAGCCTTGGCCAGAGGCGGGTCTGACTTGGAGCCAGGGAAGCTTCTAGCAGCTTCTCACAGGATCCATCCCTGTAGCCCCTCCCCTGCTTCCAAAACCCCGCCACACAAACCCAACACGGGGTCCTCTAATATGCGTGCCGCTGCCCCTTCTTGTTACAGGTTTTCTCATAATCTGAAAGCTTGTCTCACTTATTTGTTGTATCTTCGCTTCAAACTGGAAATAGTTTGAGGAAAGAGGGTATAATTTGCCATGTGTTTGTGTTGAGTAGAATCCTGATTTAGCTGACTTTAGGTAGTACCACAATAATAGGAAAAACAACTTATAAGGTAATAGAAGAAATAAACTGAAAACATCTCTTGTTTCTGATTTCAAAAATGAAATTATTGTATGGCAAATGAATGCAGAAACATTCCTATTCTTTAGGTTTTTTGCTAGTTCTCAGATGTTCTTTAATTTCTAGCTCTAAAAGGAGAGTTTAAAGTGGTGCTGTATTTCTGTCAAAATTAGATTGTCTTAATTTGTATCAATAAATACTTACTTAGTTTCATGCAGCCAAATGCATATGACAGACCAACCTGCTCTGCTTGCCAACCCTAAGAGTAAAACTACAGTAACAGAATGTTTTATGACAGACTTTATACACCAGATGTTGCCTCCTAAATTTGTAGGAATAGAGATTGTCTTAAGACAAAGGCATTTCAGATTTTGATAAATAACCAGTGTAAATGCGTTAAATATTTCTCTATCTGTTTGTGGCCTGAGTCCTCGTAAGCTTAAAGTTTTGGATCATTGACTTTCACAGCTTGATTATGTGTTGACTAACAAAAGCATTTCCTCTTACTTACGTATTATGCAAAATTGTAAACAGAAATGCTTGATATTCTTTGATTTCCCCTATAATATTTGCAATACATCAGATTTTTATTCTCTAAATTCTACTGTATTGTTGCATTGTTTCTGGGAAAAGATGAATGAGACTGAAACAAGTGTTTAATGAGAAGTCATTAAATTTCTTTATAATATAATAAAATATTTCAATTATTAGTTTATATCTCATAACTTGGACTTACACCTTGTGTTGTCCACTCCTGTTTCTTTGTGCTGTCTACAATTAGACCCATAGCTGGTTCTTTCCCTCAATGGTTATAGTAATTTATAACCCATTACAGTGCATGAATAGATCATGTTGTTCCTTTCATACTGGCACAGAGAAGTGTAAATTAAGTTTTTGTATCCCAGCAAGGGAGAAGTCTATCCAAGGGTATAGTATTAAATTCCTATTTTTAATTCCTGCAAAATACAGTTAGAAATAAAACTGTTGTATCTGCAAATAGTTTCCATTTCTTAAGTAATAAAACCAATACGTGAGTTACAATTATTTTCATGTATACCTGGCTTTTTCAAACTCTACTTTAAAAATATTGCGAGTATTGGTTGTTTTGGGACGTAATTATGAGCATATTTAGGTAACATTTGTCCACTTAAAGCTGACATTAAGCAACATAATAGTCCTAATTGTAGCCGGCTAATTATAGAAATCTCTGAATAAGAAAATAAAAACGAGCTTTTAAAAGAGCCTTTGTAGATTCTAGAGTCTAATCTGAAAATGCTTTCTCCCATAAACTCTTTAGAGTTTGAATCTGTCATTTTAATGCTGTTAAATTTATCTTTTTTTTTTTCTCTTATTTTCCATCAAAACCCATTGTTACTAGCTCTCTCCAGTCTCACACCAAAGAAAACTGAGATTATCCATTCTCCCATTCTGCTATGAGGAGAAACTGAGACACCTAACAAGTTTGAGAGTTTTGGTTTGGTTTTTCTTTTTTTCCTTCCTTCTATCAAAGAGTACCTTTCCTTTCAGAAAAAAAAATGAAAATCATTCCTTGTTTGAAAGATAGAGTTCAAATAAAGGATTGGAACTTGTGTTCCACTAAGCAGCTCATGGCTGTGGATGCTTGGCTGTCTTCGAGGGGAACAGCTTTAGCAGAGCAAACTCAGAAGACTCATCTGAGAATGATCACCTGGGTAGATCTCTTACAGTATGGGAGATCGTGGTTCAAGTTCATGGTCAGACCTTAGTGGAGCATGAATTTCATTACCAGTTTTTTAAGTCTTTGCTAAACTCCTTAATCTTTGGTTGACCAGATTTTTATTCCTTTACGTACCTGCCATTATATCCTCAGTATGTAATGTTTGTTTCTTTAGTAAATAACTAAGAGGAAAGTCAGGGGCTTGAGTTGCTTTATATGCCCTTAATGTCCCTTGCTTCCGTATTTTTGCAGTGCTAACTGTGGTAGCCAGTATTTCACAATAAGCTTTAATTTTCCTAGAACACTGGGAAGTATTTTCTGGCCTGCAGCATCTGGAGGTGTGCGGTTTTGAATCACTCTGCAGGTTTACTTGCACCAGTGGCAGGCTGGGCTTGATGATCAAGCTTTATATTCTGGTGGTTCAGCAATTTTTAGTAAAAAGTGTCATTGGAATTCTTAGATCTCAGGGATTCCTTCTTAAGTGGAGGAATGCTTTTTTCAGGTGATTCTGTGGACGATTTCTTGAAGGCTGATACCTACATTGTCACTGATATCACTGCTGTGATTGTCTAATACGAATCTTACCTTCCTCTAATGTAACTTTTTTTCTTGCAGAAAAGTCACAAAGTATTTTGTAAAGAAAAAAAGGGCAGTTATCTTCCATAGCTATGCAATGGTGGGTTTCTCTTACTGTTGCTTAAATAAATCACAGCTTTACATAAGTTTACACAAATTCAAAGGTCTTGCTTTTAGCCTCAGAACTCTTCACTGTTTAAAATACAGCTACACCTGTTTGGTTTAGCACAAGTAGCTGCAAGATCCCGTGATGAGAAGCACTTTTCACCTCATATAAATTTTCCATTGTGTCCGCTGTAAAAGGTTTTTAATTAAACTTGGTAACTCATAATATTCATCTGTCAGCTTCCATTTTTAAAAAAGAAAAAAAGACATCACTTCTCATTTTGGCTGGAAGAAAATCCTTTGTGAAAATGTCAGACAGTGAGCCCAATCCTTGTTCTTTTGTACTTGGAAACATTGTAGGCTTTGTGAAGCCTGACTAAACACGGGACTTTAACCTACTAACCTGCATCTGGAAATGGGATGGATGCGGGCTGAGAATGCTGAGAAAACTGGGTGGAGAACCAGAGATTGTATGCCGCCCAGTCCTTTGTCTTCATGTGGAGCACTTTTACCCCTACAGTGAGCTCAAAGTCACTGGACACTGGATAGCTTTAGGGGGGCGGTTCTCTCTCCTTCTTTTTTTTTTTTTTATTAAAAAAAAAAATAATTTATTCTGAAGATTAAGGCGACTTCCTTACTGAAGAGGCAATTACAGAGGTGATTTTAGGCTATTTCAAGGCTAGGAAAAAAGGCTGAGTCTTACAATTCTTTTGTAACTTAAGTAACAGTGGTGTTTACTGTAAACTTTTTCTGTTAAGATCAGAAAATATTTGGACCCATATGGAATTATATTAGGCAAGAATAGCGTACACGAAACTAAGCAGACTTTCAGTGGGTGAAGGATTCATTGCGCTGCATGGATTCACGTGGCAGAGTTTATACTGCATGATCTTTGCGGTAACATTCCAGTAAAGAGGATGTCAGTCTCTGTCGGGAACTCAAGCCCTTTGCCTTTTAAACAGTTGTAAATAATTAAGCATTTTTTGTTATGCTCTAGGTGGTTCAATAATCTTTGTTGCTCAACTGTTTAAGACTGCCGGCATGTGCCTTTTGTTGAGTCACAGAAGGTATCAGTCTTGGATTTTTGCCCTTTTAGCCTCAATAATATCATTGTTCTAGGCTTATTACATGACAGTATGAAGAGGAAGAAGTTAAAGCCATCTTTGGAAACACAAACCTTGCAAGCTTGTCAGACTTGGATTCTCAGGCTCTTAGCTCCTCTCACGTTTATTCTAAACTTAAAGCAAACAAACCCTGAAGTCTTCAGAAAACCTTCTCCAGCTCATTTTCTACTGCAGCTTCCAAAGAACCAAATACGTTTTATCAAGTGTAAAGTGCAAGAGTGTGCCCCTACATTCGATAACTCTTCTGTTATATTGCTGCATTATCTTGATTCAACATTGTTTTTTTCATTAGCTTCAATATTTGTCGAGTGTCTCCTTTTTTCTTCAGATTTCTTTTTCTTTTTTTTCTTTTTTTTTTTTTTCTTTTAATGCAGGTGCCCTATCTGCTAGGACAATTCTCATTTCTGATTAAGCTGTCTCCAAACTGACGAAACCCTTCACAAATCTTGATATTATGAGGGTTACTACAAGCAAGGCTTTCACCATTTTAACAAATCTTTAGGATTCCAGCTTAAAAATTACTAGTATGATTATCTTATGTAATCGAGGCCACAGTCTAAACTTCCTCTTCTCAAATTCTTGTTGCTTCAGGACTTTATTCGATGTAAGCTTAGTCAGCAGGACCTCAGTGAGTACTTCGACAGATCATGTAGCAAGGCAGATCAAGATGACAGTTCAGCAGATCTAGAGGTTTTTACTGGGTTTTTATGTACTGGGAGTCATCCGTCAGTACAAATAGAAATGGGTGGTCACAGAATCCTGTGCTTCTGAATGAAATAGTACATTTCCAGCCTTGAAAAGAGAAGACTTTGAGGGACCTAATAGCTGCCTTCCAATACCTGAAGGGAATATACAGGAAGGCTGGGGAGGGACTTTTTACAAGAGTGTCCACTGACAGGACAGGGGGAAATGGGTTTAAGTTGGAGGAGAACAGATTTAGATTAGATCTTAGGAAGAAATTCTTCAGTATGAGGGTGGTAAGACTTTGGAATAAATTGCCCAGAGAAGTTGCAGATGCCCCCACCCTGGAGGCGTTCAAGGCCAGGTTGGACAGAGCCTTGAGTAGCCTGATCTAGTTGAGAGGCGTCCCTGCCCATGACAGGGAGATTGGAGTAGATGATCTCTGAGGTCCCTTCCAGCCTATGCCATTCTGATTCTATGATTTTCATTTCCCTTATTGTGCATCAACAATTTCAAAAGGCTTAAAAATACTTTCCAGTTTAAAAAGGTATTCTTGCAGTTATTATTAACTTCATAGACCAAATGGCAGCATGCAAACATGTCTGACTCTTGTCTGATGGTTCCTTCTAGTGTGATGTCATAATTTTTGTTGAAAATTATATGCTATTCGAACTGCTTTGAAGAAGTTGATCTGAAGTGTCTGTAGAATCAGCCTCTGCAAATTCATTATGAGCTGCACTGAACACCAACACACAGCTATTCTTCTGTTCTTATACCCAATGTGTTCATCTCTGATTTTGCTTACATGATTTCCATGTAAGAGCTTATCAAAATGTGGTCTTCTACCCATTTTACCTGTCCAGAATGAAAGGTATGATACTTTAACTGGTTTGGTACTTCACCTCCCAGCTCCATACCTTGTATCACAGAAATACATGCCTGTCAGAAAATCTACTCAGTGTCCCTGGAATAGTAAACTGTTTTGGGGATTTATCGAGACCATGCATTGAGTTGACATAGTCAGATACCGATGGTGCAGTGTGGGAAAGCACACATGGCTCTGCCTGCCAAAAGGTGCACACAGATTAAGAATGTTAATCTGCAAATACTGAAAGCACTGGTTGAAGCAGTTTTAGTAGTATTAAACCACTATACCATTGGGATACAGTTTTTAGTCGCGTAAATGGATCCAGTAACTGTCAGGCTGGCATCTTGTGCATCTAAAAATAAGATATTCTGTCCATCTGTATTCTATAAGTATTACGAGTGCGGACTCAAAATCTATTTGCCTGATAAATATCTGTGAGTAGTTTACTTTTTTTAAACGAACGCTACTGTAACTTTTATCTTGTTTATGATTCAGTTTTCATTATATTTCCTGGGAATAGAGGAGCTCTTTGGAATCCACAGTAGTATAAGCCAAAACTGACAAGCAATATGAAAAGCAAGATGTTGCTAATTTGTCCACAACTAGAGAGTACTGTAGGGACTTCAACAAAGTAAAAAAAAGATATTTTTAAGCCATCGGGTAGAATGCTTTTGTTGAATATTAAATTATACACAGAATTCTAGTTGACTAAATTCTGTCATTGTTACTGCTCTACTATTTTTAACCCTTTTTGAAGGTCGTCTCTACCTTAGTGTGCAAGCAGCTCTGAGACAGAGTAATCATTTTTTTGTAAGTGAAAACTGAAGGGTAAGCTAAAGCTCTACTACCCCATGATAAGGTGGCTAGACTCGTCTCACTGCTCCCAAGAATAGTTGGAAGTTAGATGAAGTTAATCTGTCTCACAAGAGATATTGAGGAGCTACGCCTGACCCGTATCTTAAAGGCATTCATCTAAGAGGATTTGAAGCAAGGCCTCCCACCATTATTTAAATCACTTGGCATGAGGAACTGAACCCAGGTGTGCTGGATTCTGGCTGGGCACAGGGAAGCTTGATGGAAAGACCATTGTCAGATTTCTGGATCAAGTTCTCTGCTTTTATTTAAAAAAAAATCTGGAGCATAGACCAAACTGTTTTGGGGTTGAATGAAACATCACAACCAAAATAGTTTCCAGTTAATTAAAAGATCTGCAAAAATGTGAGGGTTTGATTAGAAATTAGATTGATAAGTCTAGTTGCTTCAACCACCAAACAAAGAAAATAAGCTTCACTCTGATACCTGTTTTCTCTCTCCCTATCCCTGCAGGGAAGGACAGGTCTTTTTATCAGGGCTATTTTAAAGAATGAAGTTTTCAGAAGATTGGAATTATGAGACTGAACAAAACACTTCTTTATTTTAAGCAACAACAAAAAATCAGTGACTTAAAGAGTTACTTTGGGCAGCTCCTTAGCTTAATTTTCTAAGGAGATGGTATTTAGTATGATCATGCGTTCTCTTTCTACTAATAATTTCTACCCCTTTGTCCATTGGCATTAGTTAATTTCTTGTACTCTTCTTGAAAATCAACAACTGGATAAAACTCAAAAAAGCTCCAGACCCCTAAGGTATTGCTGTACCTAAGGAAGGGGATGCAAAACTCCATTGGTGACTCTGTGGCAGCTAAAGCCAGTGTTCTCCCTGCCCTGCCTTTCTCCTGCCTTGCCCCTTGCCGTAGGGTTCATACCCTTGCACCTGCGCTAAGTGAGTTTTCTTCCTCTTAAGTTCAGATCCCACTGGAAATGCACCACTCCGGTGGGGTTTTCAGCTAGACCAGAAGCCTTAAGCAGCTTTACATGCAGTCTGGTGGTCCTGGAGGGGAATGGGAACATGTACCCAAGAGTGGGAGAGAGGCCAGAGTTACAGCCCTCAGAGTATAAATCACTTTAAGTTTCCATGAACTTGAAAGCATCTAACCAGCCAGTCTGTTTCCCGTGTGTGTGGTGGCTTCAGACTGGCTGCAGCACGTTGGTTCTCGCCTGGTTGAGGTACCCCCACACAAGTGCCGTAGCCGGAGTTGCTGCAGCAATGGCACGGGAATCCGGCCTTTACTCGTCCTCCTATTCACGTGCCGCCTGGCTCTGTAACTCAGCCTCACTGTGTTTTCTTCAGAGGTATGGAGTAGAGTCAGATAGATGGTGGATGTGGACACAATTAAAGGATGAAATAGCTGTTGTCATATCAGGTTGCATTTCTGTAGAGGTAAAAGAAGATCATGTAAATGAAATTCATAGATAATACTAAAATTGGAAGTATTTCAGTCCCTACAAAGAATAGAAATATTACGGTTTATTCCTACTCACAGTAACGCTGATGACAAGTTTCACATTGGTGTCAACTGAGTATGTTTCCCATCCCTGAGAAGATAAGGAGTAACAGTTGCTCTGAAACTACAAAATATTCAGTTAAAGACAAAAAAAAAAAGGCGAGGAAATGTACTAGTGGAAACTTTGTGGAAACAGTTGAGAGAAAAGTGACAAGAAATAATTCTGTAAAGCGCAACTAGTTAGGAGTTTATGACTGCAGGGTGTGTGTGTGAAAGCAGCAGAGTTATTTGCAAAACTATCGGATTACAGAGCAGGGAAATAATCACTCCTGGGGTTCTGATGGTGCTGAACATAGCCATAGCTAGTCCTTAAAGAAGTAGGCAAAGAAATATTCTAAGTTTAGAGAATTGTTCAAAATGAGGGATGTGAAGCGCTTGACATATGAAACGTGGTGGATTTTTTTCATGTAAAAAAAATACATAATCAGCAATGACTAATGGGATGTCTTCATTAGTCCCAAATTTCCTACAAATGCTCATAAATCAGCTCTGGTAGTAATAGCAACAGGGAGATACTGTTATGAAAAACACTCCATTAGCCATTGACATTTTAAGCAGTTTGGACCTAATCCACGAAAGGTTTTAAATTACTAACATACCTCACTTTCTCATGTAAATTACAAAAAAGTCTAATCTGGTGCTCAGTTTTTGCCCTAATTCACGTGCACCAGAGATCCGCAGGCCAGGAAGAGAAAGAGCCTGTAGAGGTGGGAGGAGGGTGCGTGTTGCTTAGAAGACTCGGTTTCCAGTTTGTCTTTAAATTAGCATTTCACCATTTTCTGACGAAGTGAAAGAATTTTGGAGACAGAGGTGATCGGCATGTCAGGGCCTCCCCACAGAACTTCCTTCAGTGGTGAGTGGAGCCTGTGGGCTCCCAGCCTTGCCTCGCGCCCGGCAGAGGAGGGATCTGAATTCTGATCCTTTTAGTTCCTACGTGCGCATCGGGATCGCGGAGCGCAGCGGGACTGGAGGAGCCGTGACCGGCTGTCGCGGCCGCACCAGGGAGCGGCGGGAGGTGAGGTGCCTCCCTGGCGCCCGGTACGGAGCTCAAGAGGCCGATCCCGCCTTCTCCTGGCGGCCGCCCGGCACCGGCTCCACTAGGTGGCGGGATGCCGGAGGGCTCGGCGCAGCTGTCCGGGAGCCCGCCGGGGTTTAGCCCTGCCTCTCCGCATTGTCTGAGGACATGATAAAGTACGGACAGTTTCCTGGAGTCCTGCCTGCCCCGTGTTTCTTGCTGGTTTTGTCGTTAATAAAGCAGAATCGGGAAGGATCTGAGGGAGGTCTGAGACACAAAGGAGTTCGGTGCGGTGACAGGGTAAGAGCGCACCTTAGTTATCCGCAGTCTGTGAGGGAAAATTGCCACGGCAAAGAGAAATTCCTTATGAAGACACTGTGGGGTGTAGCGAGAAGCGGTGAAATAAAAAATGTCTGCAAAGTGTGCAAAGAGTGACAGCTGGCTAAATTGCAGTGCAATCTATGAGTCCACAGAGAAGCGCGTTTGGTTCTTCACAGAGCCGGTTTAGAGGGGAACGGCTGCACGCTTAGGAAAGTGCGACCTTTTCCAACCATATTTTTTTTCAGTTGCATAAGTGAAAGGAAAGTGGAACGTGTAAATACCACAATAAAGCATTAAATAAAATTAAGTCTTATACAGAATTAAATCACAAATTCTTTTTCCTGCTTCTTATCATCTTTGTCTGCTTTTAAGCATGCTTTCTGCTGCGCACTTTGGAAGCGGTGATTTTGTTTGCACAACGCGTGTATAACGCTGCAGAAGCAGCTTTGGCGTTAAATCTGGGTGGTTGTGCTAAACTTCTTCAGAACATACCTTCAGATGCCATTCCTGTCGGTGCAGGCAGCCGTGCCTACCAGAAAACTGGGAAAAACTGAAGCAAGTGTGTTTTAACGTGGGTGTGATCGCGCTTGCCGTTCGCGTTTAGTCTCCCCTCGCCTCACCGTCCGCCCGCTGCCCGGGCCCCCTGCGCTCTCCCGCGGGACCGCGCACAGGCGTGGGGGCAGCCGGGGCGCGGGAGCTACGGGGGCTTCTGTTTTTCGGGGCCTGGGTGCCCACCAAAGCCAAACCCCGCTAAACCGCGCTTCGGTTTCCGCGGGGCTTGCGAGCGGGCGGCTAGTGGGCTGGGGCAGGCTCTGCGGTGGGGAGCTGCGGGCGAGGGGGTCTTCGTGCCCCGAGGAGGGCTCTCCGTGCCCCGAGGAGGGCTCTCCTCGCCGCGCTGTCCCCGCTGCCCCGGACCGAGGGCAGAGGGCGCGTCCGGAGGGGTAGTTTCTCCCCGGCTTTAGTGCTGGGGGGAGGCTGGGAACCCGGCGTCGGACGGCGACTCGCGAAGCGGCGTCGGCAGGAGGAGGTAACGGGCTGGCCGAAAGCCGGCGGGGAGCCGGGGAGGAGAGGGTGCGAGCGGCTGCGGGGGGAGCCGCGGGGCGCGCCCGGTGCGCGGTGCCGGGCGCGGCGGGGAGACGGGGGAGGAGGCGGCGGCGGCATCTCCGGCAGCGCGCGGGCCGGGGCCCCAGCCCTCCCGCTTTTGAACCTGGGCAAAGCAGAGGCGGGGAGAGGGGCAGGGGTAGGAGGCAGAGGCGGGGAGAGGGGCAGGGGCAGGAGGCAGGCGGTGACATCAGAGCCGGCCGAGCGGATAAGGTGGGAGAGTCGCGGGAGCGGAGCGGGCGAGCGAGGCGTCAGCGATTAGCGGCTGCCGCCGGTCCCCCGCGCACCGCGCCGCAGCTCCCGACACCATGCAGAGGTCCCCCCTGGAGAAGGCGAACATCTTCTCCAAACTTTTCTTCAGGTTGGAGCCCCGGCGCGGCGGGACACGTGCGGCCCGGGGCAGCGGGCAGGGGCGGGGCGGGGGGCTGAGCGGGGGCTCCTTCTCCCCCCAGCTCGGCGGAGAAGGGAGCCGAGCGCTGGACGTCAATAGCCCTGGAAAGGTCTGCAGGGACAGCGATGGGAGTCCCGCTTGTTGCCGGATGGTGAAATCTCTCTTTTTCTGTTGTTGTTGCTGGGGCTTTAGCACCAGGAATGGGCTTTGTCTGGCAGGTGTCGTAAACCCTCGCTGGATGAGGACAGATGAATTTATGACATAATTTGAGCAACCTTTGGTAAATTGCTCGACTAGTTAATCTGTTATTTCACTGTAAACTGTGAGAACACGGTGAGGTGGAGGTGAGCAGAGGGGAAACGCTCTCGGAGCAAGGATTCCTTCTGTTTGACTTTTTGGCTGTCTAGCATTTGCTCAGTGTGTGAGCGTAATACAAGATCTTACTGGAAACAGTTCCTTGTAAATCTTGAAAGTGTTCTTTTACAAGCAAAGTCCCTGGTGCCTTTTCCTTCTCACAGCTTCGAATAAAAAGAGAAGAAGGAGCCAATGCTAACACCTGGGCACAAGTACTTTATAAGACAATATAGAAGCTTGAATATGTTTTACGTGACATTGCTAGAAATGACTGGCTCTTTCCACTGCCAACTGGAAAGAGCAAATAATCTTTCTGGCTTTGGCCCACGTGCCACTGGTTTTGCCAGGGTGCTGGTTCCCCTTTTTGTTACTTGAGAGTCTTTTGCCTGGCGGGGAGGGGAGGGAGGAATCTTGTTTAAGATGTGAACATGGTGACTGAAATGGGAACACGTGATGTAAAACCATAACATTGGCACAAGGTCTCTGCCTGAGCAACGGAGGGCTTTTAACTCACTTTTTAATCCTTTTGGGATAGCTTTCCTTTTCAGCAGGTTGGCCTGGACCTTTTTTAAAGTTTAAGGGAAATGAGTCTGTATGAATCACTGCGTTCCCTGCCTCCCCCACGTTGGCTCATTTTGGCCAGATGTGATAGCGGGGAAGGATCCCAAACGTAACCAGTTCCTAAAGTTTTACAAACATCCAGGTAAAGGTGAGGATCCTAGAAGAGTCCTCCAGTAGTGCCGCAGTGGGAAAGAAGACGTACCTGCTCTCAGATGCAGTTAGAGCCATGGAGTGTAGCTGATAGGAGTGTAAGCCTTTACAAACTCCCCATAGAAGAAGCTTCAGTCAGTGCTGCTGTTAAGTATAAAATACAAATCTTTAGGAAATAAGGCTGCTTACTAACTTCGTTGCTCAAGGAGCCACTTGGTCTATTTCACTTTATTTATTTGTAAAGTGTCCATCAAAGTAGTGCCTTTCTAGAACCTGTGATGCTGAAGGTGTCAAGAAAAAAACCCGATAAGATAAACCAAATATACTTCTGATTCCTACCTTAGTTCAGTTTCCCATGGCTGAAACAAGGTGCTGTTCGTGCTCATTAAGTGCATAATCAACTGTCCTTGAGCCTGAGCTGATCTTTTGAAATCAAAGTCTTTAAATCAGTTAAATGACGTTTGAATCATGCTTGTTAGGCATGATACATAGATTGTACCAGCTATCAGACTGTAACTGAAGTGATAATAATTAAGTAGGTAAAGCTAAAGAGATGTTTATGGTTAATACTGACTAGAGCAGAGAAATTTCTTTACAAAACTTTATAGTAACATTTTTCATAGAAAAATCAGGCTATTAACGTAAACATTCAGTTCACTAGGTTAGAACAGTCAAGATTCTATGTGTACTTCTATAAAGTGTCTAATATGGTTCTAAAACCTTAGGAATGTTTCTGTGAATGACAGAGTCTCTGCTTACTTGTTTTTTACCATACACACTGTGAATGTCTTTGTTTCTTCGCAATTATATGAAATGATTGAAAAGGTCACTAAGTGAAAGCCACAGATAAGAAAATGCGTTTCATCCAAATTGACAGGAAGGATGCATTTTGCTTAAAAATAAATACATAAGGATTTAAAAAAAAAAAAACACATTATCTGTAGTGATGAAATATATTAGCTTGTTTTAAAATGCATCCCTTCAGTCTCCAAGGACTCCATCAGTTTCTGTCCCATCAAAAGTAGATCAGGATCAATGCTACAGATTATTAAAAGATAAGTTATCACAGAGCATAGACTGATCAAGGTGTAAAAACTTCATAACACTTCGAGGCATAATATTTGTGATGAGCTTTACAAAGTCAGAAGCATTTGCTACATATCAGTAACAAGAGACCTGTCCATTCAACTGCAAACATCCACAAGGTAGTGATTAATGAGTGAGACTGGAACAAGGTTTTCTATGATGTCAGAATATTCTGTTAGTGTTTTAACTGAATCTACACACAGAATTGGTTTCTGGTACTGATCATGTTTAGTAAAGCACTCCAAGACAAGCCTACATTTTAGTATGGGCTTTACTTCCGTGAAAACGTTTGAGACAGAACTGAAGGGCATTATATCTGAAATAAGTAGTAAATTCTTTTTTTTTTTTTAAATACAAAAAAAAAGGTGTATATGGAAAAAGACTGCTTTTTCCAACGATGATGAAATAGTTGCTTTCAAGCACAATGTTGCAGAATGCTTCAGTGAAGTAACTTTTATAGGAGGCTCCTGTGCAATTGTGTGTGAAGTACCAATCTGAGTATAATGCAATAAGTTAAAGGTCGTGTTAGCAGAAGTGATGCTAAAGTATTAGTTGTTGTTATTCAAGAAATCTTGCTGAGAAATGTAATACTATTATTTAATATTGTACGAGCTGTTATCGGGATCTCGATACCGATGTCTATAAACCTATTGGCAAGGTTTTATTGTTTCATAATGTTGTAGCCGTGTTTGGGCTAGAGGGATAGATTTAAATGCGTTAAAGTCAGAATGGGGCTCCTTGCTCATAAGTGAACAGTTTAGACATGTTTCAGTATTGTTTGTATGTTTTTTCTTAATTCTTTATGCCAAAAAGTGAGAAACTGTCATGTGTATACAAGGAGTAGTATCTTAAGGAAAATGTTACCTTTTTGTTGGATTTCCAAGACTAAAGACATTGATGGGCAGAAAAGGAGAATTGCTTGGGGTGGTCACGATGAAAAGTATTTAGACATTAGAAATCAACTTTCATCATAAAATTTGAACAATTTTTGTTCAGAGGCTGAGTTTTGGTGATTAAGAAACAAGGTGTGAAGACAAGGGGTTTGACATCTCCTGTTAGGATGACACTTATAAAACACTAGATACTAAGTGTTTGGGGTTTCAGGGTTTCTTTTGTGTTTTATTTTGTTTTCCTTATTACATTTTCAGAGTTGATCCCTTTTGTTCCCAACCACGTGCAAGGCATTTATCTGTGCACTGGCAACTTTTAGTCTTGTTTAAAGAAAATAGAGTTTTATGCAGAAGCAGTCAGATGCTTAACTTCATATTCATTGTGAAGTTTCACTTTTGTCTTTATAGTAGTTACCTATGTGGAGTTTTGCAAGGTCAAGGCCATATCTTTTATTGCAAACAACATCAGAGTACTTTACAATCACCCAGTTTTTATTGTAGATTAACTGAGATCAGGAAGTATTATGGTTTTATTAAGGCAAGTTAATAAACTAATTGATTTTTAGCTGGATGCCAGAACACAAAGTTACTGTTGGAGTTTCAGAAATGGCTGCAACTTTGGGACAATTTTGATTTTTAAATATTTTTTTTTACATGCAAATTTAGATATGTAAATACAAGTTCACAAAAGGCAATCCTTGTGCTCCTGTCCAACTCTCTTAAGTGGATACTTTTGCTTCGGTAAGGACCAAATGTGACAACTCTCTTAGCAGGACTGAGTAGTTCAGTGTCTGATTCATTATTAAATCCAGATGAGAAGTACAAACGAAGCCAGCTTTTTTGCTATGTCTTCTAGTGGGCTCAGTCCATCAGACCTGCTCTAGTTGCTTCTTTCTTTCCAAAAATAACCTGCCGTGTTTTTATACAGCTGTTCAGTGATTCCAAGAACATTGTGGCACGTAGGGGATAAATGTCAGATTCCTGCTTCTGCCATGTATGTTCTGGGAGTGGTAGGAAAAGGAGTTCAATTCTACACCTCTCCTCTTCTAGGAAGTAGGACCAGTGTAGGTCTAGGAAGTATCACCAGTGTATGATACTGAAGGTGTTTAGTGTTAGTTCTCTATCTCAGGCTCAGCTAATCTTTTTAAAATGTAAGAGCAAGAGTGGCTCTGTAGTCTACTGGGTAAGAAACTTGTTTGTAAGTCCTGATTTCTATCCCAAGGGCACTTTTTATGAAGCTTTTAGAGTGGGTAACAGAATCCAGGACTTAAGTTTTGAAAGTACATAGATCATGAGCTACAGTCAAGGTTATTCTTTCACTATTTCTGGCTTAATTCAGTCTTGATTGCAAGTTTGAGAGTGTCTTGACCAGGATAGTTTCTGGTTTGAAAAGGCATTCTCATGAGAATTAGTTTGAATCCCTTCAGAGAAAGGAACTAAAGCCAGACCTGCCCTAGGCAGTCCCTGCTTTGTCTTTGAACTATGTGTCTTAGGGTTTAATACCAAAAGGATACTTAGGATTTTGATTCCTAAATAGAGAAGGATTTATATGCCTATTTTCCTGGAGAAGTTTCGGATTTAATGTGTACATTTGTCTTCAAAACTTCCCCTGAAACTGTCTTGAGTTCCTAAAAATCCCAGATATTGTATAGGAAGCTCAAAGATGAAATTCATGTCTATAAATTTCACTCTGGAGGGCAGGTATCTGGAAATTGTCATATCCAACATATATTTGGAACATCCCCTACCAATACTTAGCTGTAGCATCTTGCTCATCTTTCTTCTCTGAATAGGGAGCCTCTGTGTATTGAATGGGTTAGTTGCTGGGACACCTGGCTTATACACTTATACAAGGCAAATTTCTTATAGAATGTTCTTAAGGCCCTTTACGGGTCTAGGCCTGAGGACCTGCCTTTTACTGCTTCCAGGTATTCATAAATCCTGGCTGTTAGTGATAACGTGATAACCAAGCACAGATGCGGACGCAGCACACATTCTGGCCCCGTGAGGCTGCCTGGTTGTTTGTCTGTTGCCGCAGGTGGTTGTTGAAGACCTGCTGGTCTGCCAGCCCTTCAGACCTGTTTGAAACAACAAGCTTTTGATACTTCTGAAAGTCATCCTCCAGGTGGTTCAAAAAAGTGCGTGCAAGTTCTTTTGACAATTTGACTTCTATTAATATTAACAAGGTAAAATATGAAACTTGAAGTGCACTGTAGAAAAGATTCTGAGTCTCCTACTCTGAAATAATTTCAGCCACGGGAATACTTTCTCTAATTGTGTCCTTTGCTCAGCCTGGTACTGCACCTTTGGTCTAACAAGCAGAAGTGCAAACCCTGTGTAGCCCAGTGCCCTTCTCTGGCTGCTTTATACCTCTAAAGCACAGCTGGCTGTATCAAGTTGCATCTAAGTTTCTGAAATATAAGTAGAGCTTCTTTTCTTTCTGAAGAAGGAAGACTTGCCATCTTGATATTCAAAATGGAACAATCAAGCATTTGAAAGATTTGTGGACCTGTCTATATCTTTTGATTATTCTCCATGCTGATTTGATTTTGGTAGGATAGAAAATAATCCATCCAAATCCTTGAATTGTCTTCAAGGATTGAAGAGGCAATGACATGGAAAGTAGTTTTATTATCTGAATTTTAGAGGCTTCAAAATGCCCTAACAGAAATTTGAAGTCTACTGGACTAGGCACTGGAAAATATTTGATAGGGAAGTCTGTTTCAAAGATCTTAAAGTCTAAGTAGATAGCACTACTAGGATAGGGTGGACTAAAAAGAAGTTTCCTTCCTGGTTCTGTAAAGAAGAAAGTGGGGTATACAAGGATTGTGATTTGTCCTGGGAGCGTATAGAGGATTCAGTGCAGACTCCCTGAGATCTCCTGTCCAGGACTTTAATCACACAAGGGTATTTCTGGTTTGGCAAAGTTATCTCAGAATATTTCTACAGTGAACAATTATCACCCCTTTCATATGGAAGAGTCTCAGTCTCTGAATATCTAAATTTTTTGAATATACTAATTTTCAAACTGGTGAGAATAGTGTGATTCATTGCAGGAGAGTTCTACAGGTTGCCATTATCTTGGTGGGTTTTTTTCTTCACCTCCTTGCTTTGCAGCGTATGTATGTAGGTATAGTGGTCATGAGGGCAGGATGGTGCCAACTTGACATCTGGGTAGAACCGTGTCACATTATGTCCTCTAAAATAAATAAGTCAAAGGTCAAATTAAACTGCAGCACATGAGAAGACTTTAGTGATACATGTTAACAAAATTTTGCAATGTAAACTTGTAGATGCAATTCAACTGCTTCCCATGAGAGAGGGGGTATGCCTGGGTGAGATGAGGAAGAGCTCACAGGCTGTGTTTACATACCACTCCTTCTCTTATAAGGACAAGGATCTACATGGGCATTTTCACAGTCAGCAGGTAGCTACACCAAGGCTGCATTGTCATGAAGCTCCCCAAATTAGGAGAGAATAAGTAGGCTTTTAAGACATATTTTGAATTGACATTGTTTTTCCCTTGAAACCAGAACCCTCCTGCCCACCAGATATGGGTAATCATCCTTCCTTCAGGAGAGGGTAGACAGGACGGAGGATCAATCCTCAAAGGCAGCACTTGGAGTTGCCTGCTGCAGTACTAATGCCTTGACTCCATGGGCAAGGTTGTGCCTTAGGAGAAATTCCTAAGTGACAGCTGGGAAAGGTACTTGATTTCAGATATATTCCCATGTTTTAGTGTTTTTATAAAACACTAAAACCTTTAACCCTTTTATAAACTTTTTTCAACTTTAAAATGAAGAATGTGAACCTTTATCGTATTGGAGTCAATCTGATATTTCACTGTAACTTGTTTCAGTTTAACTCAGTTTAAGGTTAATCTATAAAATCTGGGATGCTTTTATTTCTCTGGACGTAACAAATACAAAGAAAACAAAACAAAACAAAATAGCAGTGTTGCTTTGCTCAAAGCCTAAGATGGTTTTGGAAATCAGAAGATAATGAGACTTTTGTAATTAACTTGCAAGGATCAGGCTGAGAAGTAGCAGTATCAAATACCAGGATACAGAGAAGATGTCAAAGTGCAAATAGTAAGAGAAGCAGCCCCTAATTCAAGATTAATTCTGTATTACTGTAATGGTGATTTACCTTTTGATACTTGGTATTTAAATAAAAAAAATAAAAATCTTACCACCCTCCTCTTCTCCTGTTTGAACTGCCACAAATGCGTTCACCAGTTTGTGAAGGTGTTTATACCTGATCACATGTCAGTCAATAAAGTTGAAAGGGGCCACGGCACCTGACGTGCAACTGTATGCTGACTTGTCATGAAACATGTCCATAAATGCATGGCTAAGACAGCAGAGTGCTAAACTGGGTTCAATTTGTTGTTCTCACATTAGTGACACATCTGGGAGATTTTAAATTTCAGTTCAATCATCAATAGCACAGCTCTGCAATAGTTTGGGTGATGCAAACTTTCTGCAACGTTCTTTGGTCTTTCAAAGGACTAGGAGAAAGAAATCTGTTTCTCTTATTCTTGTTGTGGGATATATAACCGAGAAAAAGACTGAAGATGAAGAAGCATCCTCTCCTAGCCAGTCTCACTGTAGGTATATGCTGAAACAGTCTTGCAAAGCCTGTTCATGGCACATCATCACCTCTGTGTTATTTTGATAGCTTTGTTAAATAAATATTTGAGGCATATGTTACACTTGACTTTGGTATCTAAACAATTGACAGATTTTAATACACTGACTGTATTCTGTCCTCACATTTTACACAACTTAAATATCTTTGTGCCCCTAACGTGCTTTGTTTTCTCTCAAATATAGATCTCAGTACTTCTGCAAACCAAAATACTTTGATTATCTCACTAACTGTAAGGAAAAGGTATTGAATTTCTGCTAAAAAACTGAATGTCGAAAAGCATTTAGAGATTAGATAATAATCTGAGTGTCACTTTGCAAAAACTGAGCATAAGAAGGCAAGACTTCCCCAAGAATTGCTGTGGAGTAATCCTAACTAAGACTCACTATTGAAATCCTGGGGTTTCAATAGAACATTGATTATTCTTAAAATGGTGCTACTCACAGCTAGTGGCAGATTCGATGATATTGCAGTAAATATTTTCTTGCAGTTAAATATTTTCCATGTCAAATGACACCTCATAGGGAAGAATTGTTTATTAGTGAAAAAATTAAATCTTAATTTTTGTTATCTGAGGCAAAACAAAAAATCAGAAATTAGTAGGGTCTGCATTTGCCTTCTGTCGTTGAAGCCCTGCAATAATTATGTGTAAATATTAAGCTCAGAGTGTTGCATTTGTTTGTTTTTAAAGGGGAAAATGCTAAAGGTTTAATAGAGTTTTCAGAATATATAACATGCTATTTCATCAGGTTACCATTTGAAACAAAATAACTGCCACTGTACTCTGTTGAGGGTAAGGGAGGTGTAGGAATTAGGCTGTGGTGCCTGGCAGTTGTGCTCTGTGGGCGCGATGACTTGTCCCATCTGTTAGCAAGGATTCCGCAGAGCTCGGGTCACCCTTGGCGGCTGTGTTGCAGGATGCTCAGAGAAGATGGCTGGTGATGCAGACATTCTTCTGGAGAAGCGGTTTCTAGTGTAGTAGAGCTGCCACCTCCAGTATAAAGTAAGCAAAAATTTACAATTTGTTCTGCTGTCCGGTCTGGTTTTACTCTTTGGGACCATCTGAGATCTACGTGGTACCTCAGTCTTTTCCCACATTCAGTAGGAATTAATTGATCTACAAACACCTTGTAAAACTTCGGCTCCAAAGCATCATAATCATGTCTTGATTATGTTCCCTGGCCCCCCTCCCTCTTAATTGTTAAAAGGAGGGATGAGACAAAGCCAGAGGCACTTTTCTTGCTCAGTCTCCATCAAGATTTAGGTCCAGTTCCTTAGGAGCTGCAGGCACAATGCCTAACTGTATAGCGCACAGGTATCAATGCTTTGTGCGAGAAGGGAGTGAGGGCATGGTCGACTTGGTGCTGCGCAGTAGATATTGCCATGTCGTGCACAGGACACCTGTTGAGATGATGTCAGCCTGATCAGGGACCCTTGCAGGAGAGCTGCTCTGCTCTGCAGGTCTTGGATAGCCCAGCCCCACTGCTCTGTCACTGTCCCAACATCCCGTGCTTCTTGGCCTGAAGGGCCTGTCAGAGCCGGGGAATCCCTGCACTCAGGAGGGAGATCTAGGCAGTTGGCTTAGCAACACAGAGGCTCCTTCTGTTTTCAGTGACACGCAAAGCAGCCTTAAGGGAGAGTCAAATCCTATTGACAAGTTAACAGTCTGTGTTAATGCTTTCTGGAAAGCCAAAGACATCTGTCCTATCGGTACAATTTGCTTGAGTGGGATGAAGCTGAACACACTGGAGAAGGAAATAGCTGTAGTAAGAAATCTATTATATGTTGCTCAAGTGAATGACGAAGAAATGGTCATTAGAAATCTACAAAAAGGGAAATTAAAACAGTATGTTATGTATATGCAATCTGCATATCAAGCTTGTAAGGTATTTTTTGCTACAGGCAATCAATAATAGAGGTGGAACTTGTTTTCCATCTTTTCTTCTTTTCTACTGTACACCCTTGAAACTTGTCCCCTGCTGGCTTTCATGTGTGTGTACCCATAATAACATTCCTAGTTGGTGGCAAAACTCTGACAGCACTACAGGTTTCTCTGTGAAAGAGTTCATTAAATGCCAGCCAGTAATCCGGTGGCATTTGCTAACATAATGCTGTAAAGCCAATCTGTTTCCCTTCCTTGTTGCTCTCTTCCTTTCGAAAGAAATTTCTCTTTCTCAGCAACCATAACAAGAAAAAACTCAGGATTAATGCTGGCAAATTGTTTCTATTAAGCCAAAAAATAGCAGAGCCATATTCATTGACAAAATCTGACTGAGCTGCATTAACTGGTGATAAATATTGATATTTACAGATTATATTGCTAGTTAAAATAAATTTATACCCATTGTGCTTTCAAAACTTTGCAAAAAGAGCATAATGGTAAACTAGATGCTACTGGAATCTTGCAAAAGGTTGATTTTAGGGGATATTTATGTATTCCAAGTCTGGTATATTCCTTTTAATAAAATATATACTGTCTCTCACAGTTCATGACAGCACAACCCAAGCAACTGTTGAAAATCTGAGACAAACAGCATGTGACAGACCAACTCCTCCCACGATTACCACTCCAACCTGTAGCCACTTGGCGCAGCTCACAAATTGCCAGATCTTGTTAGGGTGGGACTTCCGAGCAATGCCAGGGCAGCTGGAAGGTGAACACCTCTGAGCAAGCCCTGCCAGCAGCCTGCGGTACGAACCTGGCTGCAGATTAGGAGGTCCCCAGGGGAAGGTGTCATAACCGCTCCTTTAGCTGGCTGGAGGAGTTCATATACCACAGTTGCAGCTACCCTGATGAGCAGAGAGATGAGGACAAGGACTGCACGAAGTCTCTATCAAACTTGCTGACTTGGGAGAGCAGGGTGGTTTAGGGACTACGTAATTTAGGTGGCACTGATAAGTGCACTTGGTTAAGTGCCAAGTAGAACAAGAGACACTTCTAGGACACAGTAGATCTACTAAGCATGCTGCCTTCCCCAAATGATAGAACACCACTCTGCTCACTTTCTAAATGCAGTCACGTTTCGTTACTTCAGGCAGTGGCAAAATGCCAACGTAGGTGCTAATCAGAAACATAAAGAAAATCAAACCTGTAGAGGGAAACAGTGCAAGGAAAAATGTTTTCCCAAAACATACAAAGTCTGAAACTGTGAAGCATTTCTGTTTTGCCAAGACAAGTTGGGAATTGCTTATAGCAGTCTCAAAGCATTATTAAGGGGATCATCAAGGTTATTACTTAGTTACAGTATTGGAAATTAAATGCTTAGGAAGTAGTTACTTACTCGTGTTGGCTGCAGTAGTGTTTTAGTGTCCCATAACTTGTATTCAGTCTATCATTGCCAAAATATCCACATGTAGAGAACTTTTTGGTGAAGCTGGTCCATGAGAGTTTGTGTTCCTGTAGCCATTTCTCCACAAGATGTGCACAAAGCCAATAGCAACTGATCCTTTCTGCCATCAGGAGCTGGCAAAATACAAATCAGTACCTGATTTATCATTTTCAGTGGCCATGGAAGACTTTCACGTAACAGTATCATTTTAAACTCAAAAGTTATCTTCTAATCCATCTTGCTACATCCCTGAAAACATTGACCCCTGTTTCCAGCAGTAGTAAAGTTTATGGATGTTTTACCAACGACTCTCCAAAGTGAAGTCTCCTAGCTGCCTGGCTGTAACATACCACGAATAGTGTGTTAATTCTCAGCTACAGCGGTGTCAAAGATCGAGCTAAAGCCCATACAATTCATCTGAAACTATAATACGATTGCAGAAATGAAAGATAATCTTCTCATTTCCTAGAACACGTTCTCTTTGCAATGAGTGTGACACAACTGTTCACTTGGGAAATATCTTTGTGCTTTACTGAATTATGGGGATGAGCACCTCTCCTATGGCTGGAGCACCTCTCCTATGAAGACAGGCTGAGAGAGTTGGGCTGTTCAGGCTGGAGAAGAAAAGTCTCCGGGGTGATCTTCTAGCAGTCTTACAGTACCTGAAGGGGGCCTACAAGAAAGCTGGAGAGGGACTTTTTACAAGGGCATGTGGTGAGAAGACAAGGGGCAATGGCTTTAAACTGAAAGAGGGGAGATTTAGATTAGATATAAGGAAGATATTTTTTACATTGAGGGTGGTGAGGCACTGGAGCAGGTTGCCCAGAGAAGTTGTGGATGCCCCATCCCTGGAAGTGTTCAAGGCCAAGTTGGATGAGGCTTTGAGCAACCTGGTGTAGTGAAGGGTGTCCCTGTCCATGGCATTGGGGTTGGAACTAGATGATTTTTGAGGTCCTTTCCGACCCAAACCATTCTATGATTGTGTGATGATTCTATGATCATAGACTAGTGTCTCATATGATTCATAACTTCATTAAAGTAAATGTTAGAGTGTGCATGTGTGTGCACACAGTTGCACACAAATAGGCTTTGACTGTAATGTTAAGGCCTTTTTGCACTCATATAGTGTCTAATGATGTTCTTTTACCTTTGTATCAGCCTCTGCACCATCAGAGGCTGCAATTGAGAATGTGGATTGCTTTGTGTGTATGATACTTGTTCTTACAGGCACATGGGTAAGCGTCCCCAGTAAGCTGACCATGGGAAACTTTATTGCATTTCTTTTGCAATTTTGTTAACTATAGTCTATAAAGACAATTTAAAACAAAAAATGATTGAGATTTTACTGGTTTTGCTGATCATAACTTTTATCTTATGATCATAAGTCATGTGGGATTTTTTTTTTACAAATTGTGTTTACATATGGAAGCATGACAGCAATCAACCGCAAGCTGCTTCTCTTGCAGGCATTTCATTTTTTTAAGAAAATATTTTTAACAATGGGAGTAAAGCAGAAACTCACATAGTTTCAAAATATACCATTAGTTCTTTGGTTGTTTGTTTAAGTTTTGTTTTCGCCCTGTGCTTTCAAAGAGATTTCTGAACAGAACCTGCTGCAAAATTTTGTACGAGTTGGCACTTGGGAATTCACAGGCCTTTCAGGATCCCGATTGTTTGATAAAATTGGTAATGACTTGTAAAGATTTTCTCTACAGAGTAGCCATTCTAGAGTTTTTTCCTGCTTTGGTTTAATTCAGCATACCCTTTAAATTAGTATTAAATTTTTAAACATGACGTTTGAAAAAAGAAGTGCAAAATGTTTACATATGATGGACGCAACGAAGATCTTATGAGGAGTCCTGAGAAAGATCTCTTGGGTTGTTAAGTGCATACTGCAATGTAAGCTGTCAAAGGAACATTCAAGCTATATTAAGATTTTTTGCCTTATAGAAATGAAACTTATACATCCAATTTACTATAGTTCTGATTTATTATTCATTTATATGGACATAGCAGATATTTGGAAATACAATAAAAAGGTCTCAGTCCCCTGTTTGTTTATCTGCTACTGATCGAATAGGAAGTTTGGGACATGATCTCACCCCAAAACTGATAAAATGCAACAGTTTTGCAATTATTATTTTAATATTGTGTTTGTCAATATAGTTTTGTAAATGTAGTGCGGAGCTGCACTATATTGTATCATCTTGTGTGTGTGTGTGTGTCTGCACATACATACACATATTTGGGTGCTGTGGACAAAACATTCAGGGTGAGACAATGCAACTCCACAATTAACCTCAGAAACTGATGATTTTATAATTTTTATTTGTTTTTGCTTAGATGGACAATACCAATTTTGAAAAAGGGTTACAGACGACGGTTGGAGCTGTCAGATATT
Organism: Tauraco erythrolophus; assembly: GCF_009769465.1. Taxonomy (NCBI): domain Eukaryota; kingdom Metazoa; phylum Chordata; class Aves; order Musophagiformes; family Musophagidae; genus Tauraco; species Tauraco erythrolophus. Next base: position 29,115,765 of record NC_141468.1, on the reverse strand, counting down.
TATCAAATCCCTTCTGCAGATTCTGCTGATAATCTTTCTGAAAAACTAGAAAGGTATGAAAGATTCATGATATAGCTTTGTTTCAGAAATCACACTGCAATTTTAATTAAAAAGCTGTTGGATAAAATGTTTAAGTAGCATTGGGTGCAAGCTGTTGGATAAAATGTTTAAGTAGCATTGCCTGGCTCAGGTATGTCCTCGTTTGGCACACAGCTGTCCTTTGGAGCTGACTGGGATCCCTGGTGCAGATGTATCACCTGCTCTAAATTGCTGTATACAGGTACCTGTGACATCTGTCCATTGGCTGGCAAAGCTAGAGTCAGTTTAAATGCTAGTTCCCTATTCTGCTGTTCTTTCTTCCCAAAATATCCTTGTAAAACCTTGGTTTTTTTTTTCAACTAAATAACATTCTTAATTTCCTTTGATATCACTATTGAAAGACTAATTGCTTCTGTAGGAATTGTACTCTGACTTTCCTCATTTAGGCTTCCTCTCTTCTCTACCCTGTTTCAGTGGGTCCTAATTCAAAACTGTGCTACACTTGGGAGTAACTTTTACGGATACAAGTGCCTAAATCTGGTCCCTCTCCCCCAGCCTCTGGTGTAGCTTTCCCTGGTGTGCTAGAGAAGCTCACATCTGCATTGTTGTGCCAATCTGATTAAACTTAATTGCAGTGTGACATATGTGTTCAAAACTGGTGGAAAGTATTGAGAACATTGTATGCTTAATGCATTTTGATAGCTTATAAATGGAATATTCTGGTTATTTAATATTCTGTTGAAAAATGGAAAAAAGAGTTAGCTGAGGATATTCTTAGGAGTGCTTTAACCTGTGAGTTGAATTTTGACTGAACATATGCTTTCTGTATATAGCATTGCTTCTGATCAGCAACTTATTATCGAATAGAAAATTATTGTCCCGGCAACACAGGTTAAAAATAATGCTGTGCTGTAGAAAAGTCACATTTTTGATGCTTTGTTGCTGTTTTCTTTTTTTTTTTTGCAGACTGGAAGAGCTCCAAAACGTTTATTTGCCTATTATTTGTGCTTTGGTCTTAAGTACAGCAGGTTTCTTTAAAATATACAATGTGACCTTTTCATGAATTAATTCCCTGCGGGGTGATGTATGGCTGAGTGTTTAAAACTGCCATTTATGTGGCTGAACTAGGTTTGAACTTTTATTGATCTATCAAGTCAATGAAGGCCAGATCTTTGGGGTCTCTGCAAAGCGTTCTTTCATTAGTCACCTTAGCTAAATCTCCCTGGATATACTTGAGTGAATTGAAGTATGTCAGAGCCATAGAGCCATGTATTTGCTCACGCAACTTAATGCTCTTGTTTCTCGGTTCCTTTTCAGAGAGTGGGACAGAGAGCTGGCAACCTCAAAGAAAAAACCCAAACTTATTAATGCTCTTCGACGATGCTTTTTCTGGAAATTTATGTGGTATGGAATAATGTTATATTTAGGGGTAAGATTCCTTCTTCTCTTCAGTAATCTTTTAGTGTTCCATAAATAGATCCAAGTCTTAGGGATTGCTAAATTAATACAGAATCCTGTGAATAACTACACATTTTGCTCTGTGTATTGCTTATAAAGATGATAAATACAGAGAGATATGCAGGGACCTTAATTAAAAAAGTATTTTCTGATAATGTGTTAATATTTTTGAAACATAGATATTAATTTTGAAATGTACGTAATGCTAGATGCTGGCATATGCTTCTCCAAGTACAGGTAGAGCACCTTAATTTTTGTATCACTGCTGAACTAAAGTAATTATTTTTTCATGTTATGGTTTTTAAGAAGTTTCTAAAGAATTTTCTACCCTTACATTAAACCATATGGCATTAAACCAAAATGCAGTTTCACATGATTTGATGAATTTTGTGAAAGTGGCTGTCAATCAGCTTCAGAGTTAAATGGTTTATTCAGGTTTACATATGCAATAAACAGGTTTCCTTCATTAGTGGTAGCAATTCTGCATAAATAACTTTGTGAAATATGCTTGAATCTTGGTGCTGTTAGTGGTCCAAAGTGTATGATCAGGACCTTGATGTGAAACTCTGAACTGATTATGCTTATTACCTTTCCATCATGTTAGGATTACCCTGAATTACCAAATGCCATTTGTTTGACAATCCTATCACTGGGGAAAATAGTTCATTAATAATAGTGTCTCACTAGATGTGTTGGATACCCAGGCTGAAAATCTGAAAATTACTGTTAACCATTATGCACATTAAACATCCATGTTATTTTCAAGTTTCTGCAATTTAGTAGTACAAGTGAGATGTTAAACTCCATGCTTCTCGGTTCAAAATGCTGTGGTATCAGACACTGTGGCTATAATAGCCCAAATGTCCCAAAGTGGTCAGATGTACTCGGTCAGATTTTTTCAGATGTGAGATGGATCTCCAGACCAGATTTTTTTTTCAGAAGGTTGATACAGAAAGGAACTTGTTCCACTGGCATTAGTGTTGAATGTGATCTAGATTAGCTATACTTTCAAGATCATGGATTGGGCAGAAGAGGAGTGTAAGGAGAATTTACGGAAAATAGCCCACAAATGTCTCTGAAGTTCATGTTGCTTGCTGTAAAACCAAACTTCTCTTTTCTTCTGGATTTCTATCGAGTATCCCAAGGAACTATTCTCAGAGAACAATGGAGTTATAGAAATGCAAACCTTCATGCTCATTAGCACGACCCCTCTCCCAGGCAGAAAGAGGAGAGTAGTGTGGAGAGTTGTCATCACACCCGTGAACTTGGTAACTTCTCTGTAGAAGGGAAATTTCAAGCTAGGTAGATCTTCTAGTAGGTAGATGAAGAAAGATCATAATCTGCTCTACGGCAGCCACGCCAGATGTATGCTAAGTGAAACCACACCAACACCTCTACCCTCAAGTTTTTATAATATTGTATAAAACACTTAAACAAGAATATCCTGAAAACTAGAACACAAGTCCTTAACTACATGCAGGCTTTTCAGCATTAAAAGGAAACTTTTTAAGGGTCAAAAGTTTGATGCATCAGACAGTGTTTCAGGTCAAAGAGTGTTTTTCACGTTAAGCATTGAATTTGGAGCCTGACTTCTGCTAGTTTTATGTTGGAATGGTTCCACCCCAATCAACTTCCATGGCATCCCTCCTGTTTACATGGCTGTGTGAAAGACAGGCTGATCTTGCAGGTAAATTTATTTAGGGTCCTGGGATGAAAGTCCTGTAAAATATTCCCGAGTATATTAATTTGGACTGCTAACAATGCAAATATTCTGGTTTAGATTACTGTTGATTTGATTTGGATAATTTATAACAGACTACACTTTCACATCAGATTGGATTTTCCCCTAAGGATTATGAAAGAACTGGCTGCCTCTTTCTCCTGTAACACCATGCCCAAGGGAAATGAGTATCAGTAACAGATTCAGAAAGTCACAAAGTAAAATGGTCTAAAGAAAAAGGAAGAAATTCTCTGAAGAAAATGAAAATTACTTCTCTCAAAAAGTAGCATTCACATTCTCTTTAGTCTATAAAAATTTTAGGATGTACCTCAGTCTGTCATGCTGCTTCATGGATTCAAAATAAAAAAAAAGCGGTATAGGCCTTAATCTTTTACAGTTACATTTAGACTGTCCCCTAGCAGTAGCTCATAAAGATCAACTCTGAAATTTCTCAGCACCAGGGCTTGATTTAAAAATAAAACCTAGAGTGAAAGAGTTCTTCACATTTTATCTTTTTGCTTCTTTCTCATGGATAGATCCACTTACACGTGTGTGTACACAAATTCTGATTAAAAATGAGGGAATCAAGAAATTAGCTCCCAAGCCAACTTTGTTCTCTCCCAGGCTCTCTAACTTGCTGGACTCTTGTCACTAGTGAAGAGCCTCAGGTGTCCTCTCACTGCCACTTGCCTCAGTCTGAAGTTGCCACTGCTGCAGATCTGGTTCAAGGAGACGTGCTGTGCTTGCCTTCTCCATACACAGGCACTGCACAAGGATAAGGGAGAGGACACCATGGTTACGGTGCTGTCTGTGCTCAGTCTGGAGGACTTTTCTGCATCAGACCCTGCGCTACCCTCTGGCTGTTTGAGCGTTGTGCAAGGCTGGCAGGAGGCAATGTGGCTAGAATGGAAGTTGATGAGTCAATTAATTGTTTGTCTGTGTTCAGGTAGGGCAGCTAACCATCTAGGACAGGGCCCGTCGCTATCTAAGGAGCTGAACAATAACCCTTCTCTGTGTACTCTTTCGTCTTGTTTGGCAACTCTTCTCTGGGACAAGACCCTTTCTTTGTGGACTTCTACCCAATTCCGTCTTTTATTTGCTCCTGTCATCTCATTACTACCTTTAATTTTTTAACCTTTTTCCTCACCAAGCCAGCAACTCCTTATTCATGTCAGATTTGTGTTTTTAAAAAACCCAGCAGTTGTACCAATTTAGCCCGCCATACACTGTAATAAGGGTTCCTGCCAAGTCTGCCAGCTGAAACTATTGCAGTAATACATTCCTGCTAAAAGTTAAGCAGTGTCTGAGGGCTTTTGCAGGCAGTTTTGAGGATCACTTCCTTTCCCAGAGTAAAGGCAAGTGAAATGTGTGTGGGCATGGACGCCTGGGACTGTGCAGGGTTGATTTCTCCATGTGGACTTTTTTAATGGAGTACAACTTTACACCAGATGAGGACAGAACAGGACTGCAGGATTTTTGAGTCATTCTTTGCTTGTATTTTGTTTGGGTTTTTTTTTTTAAAGAAATCGCAGACATATGCAATTCAGCACATAGGAAACAAAATCTACACCTTTTACAATGAACAATGAAAGATTAAATCTTAGTTTAAATTCTTGATTCCGTTGTCATTAGTCTTCATTTTATTGAAAGCTGTAAGAGGAAAACTTGCTGCTAAAGCTACTGGTGTTCTTTTCAGGCCCTGCTCACGGAAATTAATGGGAGCTTTGCCATTAATTTAAATAGGGACAGGATGTTGTGCCGTATTGGCATAGGTGCAACCAAATTGCGTGTTCTTTTGAGCTTCGCTTTCCTTTCAGCTCTTGTCTTGTCAAGTCCCTGAGCTGTTTCATGGTACCTTTCTTGGAGTGTGGTTTAGACTCTGCTGACATCCCTGCTGTTTGTGTAGTTGTTGTTGCAACTGGCATCACAGCTTTGCTCTCATTAGGTCTAGTCGTTTTTCCATCTCTCCCTTTCCCCTCATGCGCTGTAGGTAATGATGTTGTTACAGGGTGGACACTTGTGCTCTGGCCCCCTAGAGCACTACGACTCTCCCTCGTGAACAGTGTTGTGTTAGGCACGTTGAGCTACTGCACTTAATGGAACTGCTCCCCTGCTGTTCAAAACAGCTTCCACACTTCACCTCATCATCAGATGTCTTGCAATTTAAAGAACAGGTGTTATGGTGGTGAAAGAAAAAATCTTCCTTTTTAGCATGATACGGGCTAGCAAAATGGGTACATTGCCGTGAGGATCAGTTCAGTTCTGCTTACATTTTTCTCTTATATTCATCCCTGTGAAATATATATTTCCACTCAGGCACAGCAGCTTCTATCATTAACTTAGAAAGGTTTTAGTATCATATCCCAAAGGGCCCTAATGAGGATTTCCTGAAGTTCTCGCATATAGGTCACGGGTGTGAGTGAGGAGACAGAGAGGGATATGAAAGTCCCGAAGCACTTCTTGGGCATATGCCAAAACAGAGATGTGCAGTATTGTCTTCAAAGGCAGAGTGATTGAGCATACGGGGGATGCACGTAACGTAAAAGTTCTCATTGCGCAAGAACAACCATACCAGCTCAAGATTAGCACGGTATCCTTTGTCATACTATTGTTTCTCTTCAGATCTTTACTCTTTTAATTAAGATTTCTGTGAGGCAGATGTTTCTGAGTTTCTCAGTGGCCTATGATGAATGCAGAGGGAAGAGCAAGGACAGGAGAAGGAAAAACATGGCTCTTGAAAAGATGATGTTCTGTTGGGTGCACAAATCTCATTCCTTTTTTTAGGCAAGTCATGCTAATCAGTTTATTCATGTTCATATCAGTGGGTAATTTCGAGATTACAAGAGGAGAAGTGAATAACAGGTAGTTCTGCTTTAATTTGTTTGTAAACTAGTTAATAATATCTTCGGTAAGTAGGCTGATAAATCTCCACTGTTAACCAGTGGATTTTTACACCCCATGAGATAGCAAATGACTTGGCTTATTGCCAGCCATTATTCTACCCTTAGTCTGTAAATCACGTTTTTTCCAGCGAGCTAGGCATGTATGCAATACCTTTATAGTCACAACAAACATAGCAGCAGAGCATGGCATTTTCACTGGAATAAGCGTAAATACAAAAAAAAAAAAATCTGTCTATTTTAAGCCTATATAAAAGCTTATCTTGGAATCTCTGAGAGTATGAAGCACTGCATTGTTCTTGAGAGGTGACTCTCCTGTATTTTGTGAGTTTTGGGGAGCTTTGGTTTGCCGCTTTGGGATGCATATGGTCTAAGCACAGCTGCCTTGGGTCATGTGTGTTTAATAAACACTCCTCCCTTTGTCTACTATAACACTGAAGTCTTTGTCAAAGCTGTCTCCAGGTTACAGCATTTGTGTTGGGGCAGAGTGGTGTTTAATTTAAGAAATGTAGTGTGTAGCACAGGTATGCTGTTTGAGATGTAAAATTTCATCTCTTCTGTGAAAAAAAGTAAATGGTCAATATCAGCTCCACCAACACTGACATTCAAAAAGGGTTACAGCAGAGGTTGTAGAAGTACTTGTGATTGCTCTTGTATAAGAAACCAAAAGGAACCCAAAAGAGAAGGAAAAAAATCAAAGGGGATTTTCCTAATCTACTTGTCAGTGTAAAACATTAATTACAGCTGAATTTCACTAGTTCACGTCTCTTTGATTCTCTGTATGGTGGTCTGTGTGGTTTTCAGCTGGAAGGCAGTACCAATAACTTTTTGTCAGAATTTAACACATCTGTACAAAAAGGAAATGAAAAGTTTCTTGCTATTTTGAAGGATCGTATGCTTTCTGCTGAGACACAACAGAAAGAAGGATAAAGAGACACGCGTGAAAGTTCTTAGCACTAAGTATTTTACACTGAATGTAACAATGAAGTAAAGGAGCACATACAGACTTCATACCCTTTGGAAGCTCATGCAGAAGATGAAGCAAATTGGTAGACCACAGCACACCGATGATTTTTGCAGTTCTTGGGGAAGGATTGCAGAAGGAAAAAGGGAGCAAAAGGCAGAGACGCAAAAGGATGAGCTTATAGGAGTGAAAATATGAGAAAGATGGGGGCATGACAGGAAATGGAAGGCAGAGGTGAGATAATGCAAGTGGGGTTTAATTACAACCAAAAAGGAGGTTGAGGACAAACGTAATAGCAGACTAAGGTAATGTCAGGGCTATAGCAGATCATTTGGGTGCCTCACAGTTTAGCAATATGATACTGCCTCTTTTTCCTCTCCCACTCTGTTTCTCTACTCTGTTACTCATCCAGAGATGGGAAGTTCTGGGGCTGCAAATGCAGGAGGGACTGTTTTCTCTCTGGGACTTTTATTAAACTTGCCTCTCCTACCATTTACACCCTCTCATCCTGCTTTTGTTACAACCCTGGATACGATGTCTAGAACTGTTGGGTAGGATGATCTAAATTGTTTATACTTTTATTCTGTTGCTATTCCCATTTACTTCGTTTTAGCTATATCCTGACTGTGTTGTTCTAGTGGTGTTCATTTCAGGAGCTCTGAGTTTTCCTGTGTCCTGTAAGTCTAGTAAAGTGCAGTGAGAACGATTCCCTAGGAGCCAAAACAGAGATCCAGCCTGCTAAACTGGATTCAGTCATAAGATGTGGGCCAATCCGTTACAACTCTGGAGAGTAAATGTGGAAGCTAACTTCAGTTGTCACTTCTGTAGAAAATGATCAAACAGAATTTACAAAACTAGATTTGCTTTGGTGGAGTTGCAGGAGCATCACAGATTAAGACAGCAGTGAGTTGTCTGTTCTCCTGTGCAATTACTGCAACTTTCTGTGGTTGCACAGCAAACAGACCTGGCTTCCTCATTTAAGATATAAAGCTGTAAATCTCAGTTGGTAGAACTTGAAATGAAAATATTAACCATTTCAAAAAAAAAAAGAACAAACTACTGATCAAAATTATGTTTCTCATTTACATCTGCAGGAAGTCACCAAATCTGTGCAGCCTCTTCTGCTGGGAAGAATAATAGCTTCCTATGATCCGGACAACTCCATGGAAAGATCCATAGCCTACTACCTGGGCATTGGCTTGTGCCTTCTCTTCGTTGTGAGAACACTACTCATACACCCTGCTGTATTTGGTCTTCATCATATAGGAATGCAAATGAGGATAGCTATGTTAGCTTGATTTATAAGAAGGTAATTGTTTCATTTACACTCAAAGCCAAACCTCTGTCTGTAGCCTATGTAACCTTTAGGCCAGTTTGCTGAAAGATTGATAGTTTTGTTAGTCAAGCTACACAAAGTACACAAAAGAATAATGTGGCTAACATCAATTTCTGACAGCTCTTCATTTCCTAAGTCCAAAGAATTAAATACTCATCTACAGCTGGTTTCACTGAAATCAGCCTCTGTGTGAGTTCAGACATGCCGGATATGTGGTGAGATACCTTAATCGTTCTGCCACTGTGCTCCTGTTATGCACGTGTATTGCTAAGGAAGAATAACACGTGCTGGTGGCGAAAGAATATTTCAAAAGAGGATTAGAGGTGAAGATTTAAACAATATAACATAGAAGGGACTGAGTTTGAATGATACTGTGTGAAGTCTCCATAGCGTGAAGAATCAACAAATACTGATGCATCGCATGTTACAATCTAAAGATTTAAAATGGTATTTGGTTTTACCAATTCCAAAAGCAGCTAATTTAAAACAAACATGCTAGTTACTCTAGTATAAAGCTCACTGTGAAAACATCTTTCAAAATATTTGTCAAGATAGGCACAGTAGGAGATTTTGAGAATGCACAGCAGCACACAGCATGCATGCTTAATTAAAACTTGCATTTGCATATATATCTATACACATAAAATATTCAACAGAAAGCAAGGACTAAGTCAATAAATCAATATTTGTGAAGCAATTTAATGGCTATATTAAATTCAAGTGACATAATAAGTTTAATGAGACTTTATGGCAGAAGCAGATAAGTGAATTGTTATTTATACTACTGTACCATTGTTGTTTATTTTTATCTGTATTTATTCTGTTTTATGAGGATGAGTCACACAGCCATTTTTCTATGTTTTGTTTTCTTTTACAGATCTTAAAACTGTCAAGCAGAGTTCTAGATAAAATAAGTACTGGACAATTGGTCAGTCTTCTTTCCAACAATCTGAACAAATTTGATGAGGTATGTCATCGGTTGTTTAATCCACTTGGTGATCCATCAAATACAAATGCAATACTTCAAGTGACAAATATTAAGGAAGGAAGGAAGGAAGGAAGGAAGGAAGGAAGGAAGGAAGGAAGGAAGGAAGGAAGGAAGGAAGGAGCGAGCTTAAATGACTAACTGCACTGAGTGCTCCTTGCAGATATGAAATGTATTGATACCTTAGGAAAATGTGTTGGCACATGGTCGTGGAGATGCTTGTTCTGATACTTATGACACCTTTTATCTCCTATGCCGCTTAGTAGAGGAAACCTAAAACCTGACTATGCCGTAAAACCAGACTTGTTCTACAGTCTGGTGAGAACCTGTCAGGAAACCTCTGAGTAATGCAGCTGGATTCATAGAGGTTAGAACTTGCTGGTTCAATCCTTCAATCCTCTTTTGCTGGCCACCATACCTTTTTACTAATGTGATCCAGTCTGTTCCTGCCGTTGAACAAGCAATGGTGTTCAGCATCCTGTTGCTACTAATACCCACTCACCTAAAGGTGAGTAAGTGTTGATGTAAGACCTTATTAGGAATCATTCCCAACACATCCGTCTTAGACAATACTTCCAGAGTTTCCTGTAAAACTTCTGTTCTCATTAGGGACACAGAGGTAAATCCCTGTTAATGGCTTTGGGAACTGGAAACTCTATGAACTTCTGTTCAGCATGTATGTTTGATTGGCCCGTTGGTAGTACGAGATTTGCTTCCTGTGAAAGAAGCAAGATCAGAGACACATGACTGGAACTATAGAGTGTCTTTACTTTAAGCATTATATTACTATATAAAGCAATGTCGACTAGTGCTGAACAAGCTGGGACAAGTGCCCTATCGTTGCAGCAGTGCAGCTGCCGTAGCACAGACCCCCACACAGCCTGATCACAGGATTTAGTCCAAAATCCTACCAATGTGAAGGAACATGACTGAAGTAGGCAGCAATCTATTTTGAATTAGTTGTATTCACACGTTCACACAACAGTCATCTCTTCACCAAAGCAATATTTGTCTCCTGTATCAGATTAAATCAGTCTGAGAAGATTCTTCTGTGTGTTTTTCTCATCTTGCAGTGACTGAAAAAGCCAGCATCGATGGCAAATTCTGTTTGCTTTTACAAAGCTGGAATTTTGTCCTCATGCGTATACATAGTAGAGAGACAATTGCAGGCTGAACTTTGCCTTACAGAAATGAAAGTTTAGGTGTGGAATGTATACGTATTGCTGCACTGTCATCATATTTAACACACAGAATGATAGGTTCTCAGGATCACAAATCCTGCTTTATAAACTTGTTTTACTACTGGAAATATTTGTACCATTCTTCATTACATTTTTCAAAGTGTCACTTTAATGACTTCTTTCTTTTCATGTAGTTTTCAGAGCTCATCTGTAACTTGTATTATTATTATTTTCTGCTGTGGGCTTCCACAGGGTCTTGCTCTGGCTCATTTTGTATGGATTGCACCTTTACAAGTGGTACTGCTGATGGGACTGCTCTGGGATATGTTAGAAGCATCTGCATTTTGTGGACTTGCTTTGCTAATAGTCCTGGCCTTTTTCCAAGTCTGGCTGGGACAAATGATGATGAAATACAGGTGACGAGACTGTTTTAAAATATTTCAATATGTTTTCCTGAAGCACGTTGGTTTAAAAAGTTTACACCACTTGATTAAGAGTCTCTAGTTCTGACATTGTTACAAAAGAGGAGTCCGAAGAGTGTTGGCTGTGTTCAGAAAGTCACGACAAGCCTTTACTTATTTAGCAGAAGCTGTCTAAACTTAACAAAATGAAAGATCTAATGTGCAGTAAATAGTGATAATGCTTGGTAGAAGTAAAACTACTTGTTAGTGACTTGATTTATTCTTTTCAGAGCTTGTATTTTTTTCTTAGCCAAACAATTACTAGATTTATAATAATTCCTTTCACATTATTCATAATAATTCTGTTAAACATTTTAAGCATAGATATATAGGGAAAGTGTTTCATAAGATATAATGGGATGCAAACTAACTACACAGGATGAAAAAGATGAAGATTGACCTACTGCCTTTTTACTTTGTAGGAATAAGAGGGCAGGAAAGATCAATGAGAGACTTGTCATCACCTCAGAAATAATTGAAAATATACAGTCAGTGAAAGCCTATTGTTGGGAAGATGCAATGGAAAAAATGATTGAAAGCATCCGTGAGTAAGTGTTCTCATTTTTCAGTCAATTTTTTTATGTGCTCAGAAAAAAAAAAAAGAGATGGCTATGAACAAGCACACAAATATTAATCCTTCATAAACTAACCGTGCATTCCCACACTGCAGCTTGGCTCTTTTCCCAATTTGTCAAGTTCACTATGGAGGTGAGATTTTTTTGATTTTTTTTAATTGCTTCCTCATTTGTTATAATGATATTTCAGTGGTTAGTTTGTGCAGGTAAAACAATTGTGGCATCTGTGTGTTTCTGGCCAGCCCTATCCTCATCTTACAATAAAAAGCCCTTTTGTGATGGTGACTTAAGGCTTTACAGACTTTCCTATTCTGTAGTAAAGGAAACAATATGAGTCCTCTGCAGCCATTTTCTGAGAAATGCAATAAAGCTCATTTACATGCAATCCATGAAAGGATTAGCAGTTTCATGTATTCAGCCTGCACAATTGCATTAACATTTATTGTCTGTAGATAGCCTTGTATGATGCTTATCTCTTCAATTAATATCAAGATTGAACTGGAACTACCAGACCTGAAGCAGAAAGGAGGTAGAAGAGCTAACCTAGTTAGCTGAGAGCTATGAGAAGGAGGTCTTCGTTAGTGACAGGGGAAGGGAGGAGAAGTGACATATTGATTGATGGGTGACGCTGCACTAAGCTGTCCTGTGTGTTTGTTTAGTCCTTTACAGAGAATTAAAATTCTATGCCAGGTGTGTGATTGGGAAAATAAAAGAAAATAAAAGAAATACAAGTGTCGTATTATCATGTAAATAAAAGAGATGAAACAATATTATTACACAAACACCTTCTTGTTCAACTGCTTTCTGAAAGACAATCCAGGGAAAGTGAAGTGTTCTTTACCTTTAGAATAAGGAAGATCTTAAAAAGTGTGATAGTTTACTGTAAACAGTCAGAAAACTCAACCTGAATCCAGGCCAGGAGTTCCAGCGCAAGGATGGAACTAGGTTAAGATTCCCCCTGGTGTCACTAGTCACATGCATTGCTTTTAGGAAATTTGAGACCACGTCTTGTGAGCAAATCCTGTAGAAATGAATTAAATAAAGTTAGTCTGCAAAATGGGTCACAGAAAACTGGAAAAAAGACTGGCATTTTGTGTTCTATATTTTCTACAGTAATTTATAGTGAATTTGGTAATGCCGGTATTCAATTTTTATTCTATTATGCATGGACTTTTAAAAGACGAGAATGCTGGCAATATTAAAATATCAAAGTATCTCTCTTCTACTTCTCTGCACCAAAATACCGTATATTTTTGAGTGATCCAACAGGTCACTTGGTATCTGATGAAGACATCACCAGAGCAGGTGAACTCAGGAATGTCAGAGTTTCAGTTGAATTTTGCTTGCTGACCCAGCTCTGCAGGGCCTCCCAAATCAGTTGGATTGTTAAGCTGGTAGGAAAGGAGACCTCGTGTGTGAAGCCATGCCTGTATTTTAGCAACAGTGCGTTGTAACGCAGTCCTTACCAAACCACTTCTGCATGCCGGCATTTTTTGAGGAAACCCATTTTAGTCAGCTCTAGTGAACTAGATAGGACTGTGCCCTTACTCTGATAGACTTGGACTACCAAGGCTGGCCATCCTGCAGGTGTAACACTGCCGCAGGCAAACTCCCCCAGGGAACTGTGTCATAGAATCATAGAATGGTTTGGGTTGGAAGGGACCTCAAAGATCATTTAGTTCCAACCACCCTGCCATGGACAGGGACACCCTCCACTACACCAGGTTGCCCAAAGCCTCATCCAACCTGGCCTTGAACACTTCCAGGGATAGGGCATCTACAACTTCTCTGGGCAACCTGTTCCAGTACCTCACCACCCTGTGAGTGAAAAATTTCTTCCTTATATCTAATCTAAATTTCCCCTCTTTCAATTTAAAGCCATTTCCCCTTGTCCTGTCACTACATGCCCTTGTAAAAAGTCCCTCCACAGCTTCCTGTAGGCCCCCTTTAGGTACTGGAAAGCTGCAATAAGATCACCCCAGAGCCTTCTCTTCTCCAGGCTGAACAGCCCCAACTCTCTCAGCCTGTCTTCATAGCGTGTCACTTCAGAGAGATCAATATGGGATGTCTTCTGTGTGCCTCTGAAGTCTGTACTGATAATAAGTGTTCGTAACAGTTGAATGAATGAATGAACGTGTTTGGATAAACATACCTGCACTCCTATGTGCTGTGCGGTGTATGTAGAGAAGTGAAAAACCGGAATGCCGAACTGTTCCCCTGAACCATTGCATAGCACAAAGAATCCCAAGCCCGTGTATTGGTACTGATTGCTGCAGCATCAGTTCAAAACCAGACATACACTTGTCTGCGCTCTGTACATGCACAAGGCTCATGGTGTCCCTTATGTCTCTCTCCAAGTGCCTGTATTGCATCAGCAAGACCTATCCCGAATGAGTGCTTAATTTACAGAGCTCTCAAGCCTATGTTACAGACAGATCCACCTCTGGAAAACGTTTGCTTGTGGCTGGGTCAGATTGTACCTGATACTTGGAAGCGTACTGAAAGGGTTAGTGCTTTGATTCTCCCTGTTTGGAGTGGCGGCCTTGTGCTTCAGCACTGGGAGTGATTCTTGGTAGCTTCTACCCAGGTGTTTGTGTGGGACTGGATGAGCACCAAACCCCAAAATCTGTTATCTCTATTCAGTGCTGCCACCCACAGTCTCATACAAGCTCTAGAGGGACTGACAAGGCCCTTTCTCCAGGACAGTGACTGCTACTGTGGTGGTGACGTGCATGCCTGGCTACTTTCTTCTGGCCTCTCTTGTGAAAAACAGACTTAACAGGAGGTGCTAGGCACCCTGCTCCAAAACAGGATAAGCTCAGATTTTCTGTCAGGGAAACAGAAAGGGACTTTTAAGAACACTTTGACTAACAAAAGTTGGTAAGGTGCTGTATGCATGTGGAAGTCTCATGCGTGCATAGTGTGGAGCTGAAAGGAGGTTCTCCACAGCTCCAAAATCCTGGATGGCTTGCATGCAGACACTGGCTCAATGCCAGAAGACATGTGAAGATTATGGTGCTCAGCCTTGCAACACCATGTATTACCGTCAACAACGTGACCATGAACTTCTGCACAGTATCCCAGTGGTTAGAGCACTCATCCAGTGAATGGTCACCTTCGGGTCCTGCTCCATCTCTAGACCCAGTTAACTGCTCTTGCAGCAGAGCAGTTGCTCTTTCACTGCAACAGAGGTACCTCTGTTCAGGCAAAGCTGAGCTGCAGGGCACCTGGGGAATGTAAGTGAACGGGGTCAAAATGAGAGCAGTCAATAGAAAGCTTCAGCACTGTGAGTTAGGGCTGTCAACTCAGAAAATGAATTACACTCCCTGGATTATTTCTCTTTTCTTTAGTAGATTGCTGTAAGACGCGTAGACATTGTGGAAGCAGCTAAGAGTATTCACCAGTTGCATTCCTGAGTGCACAGCAGTCAGTAAGCTACCCTGTAGACTGACCTTCTCTGGAGAAAGGAAGGTGGAGAGCAGACTCCCTGCCTTCCACCTGTTCAAGCTCAGGTTAACTGATACCTTACTTCATGGGTGAAGCTGTTAGTAGGGTGCTCTGCAAGAGGAGATGACACTATAATTGGCTTGTGGATTGTTCTTAGTTTTTTTTATGGTCATGTATAGCAAATCTGGCATTTCAAAGTATATTATTTCTAGGGGAGTTATGTATGTAGATGAGTATAGGATGACACTTCTGGGAGTGTTATCATATACCACAGCGTTAGGTGCTTAAGGATGATTGTGCCAGGAATTGTAGAGTCTTGTGGGTTATGAGGTATCTAAACCATGACATAGATCATCGTTATTTTGTCTAACATCTCTGAACAATGATGCCCAAATTTGGCTCTAATTATTTTTTAGGTCCAAAATTGTTTTGAACCTTGCTTTTTAACTGCAATCCTAGAAAATAATAAGGATGAATGAGCCTCTGAGTTAATTGTTCTACCAGTTCCATCCAACATATTTGTAAGATGTAAACTGTGGAATCCTGTACTAATGATTGTATTTGTTTTTTTAACAGAACTGAATTGAAGCTAACCCGAAAAGCTGCTTATGTGAGATATTTCAACAGCTCAGCCTTCTTCTTTTCAGGCTTTTTTGTGGTGTTTTTAGCTGTGCTTCCATATGCTCTAATTAAAGGAATTATTCTCCGAAAAATATTTACCACCATTTCCTTCTGCATTGTTCTTCGAATGGCAGTGACCAGGCAGTTTCCTGGGTCTCTACAGACCTGGTATGACTCTATTGGAGCAATAAACAAAATACAGGTAGGATACATACACTAAAATCTTTCCCAAGTGCGTAAGCTAATTCTTTATAGTATGTTATCTTGTCAGTTGATCAACAAAAGCACACAACATTTAAGCAGTCTTTCCAAATATACTATATGTTGCTTTGACTACACACCATGAGATGTCATTATAAATCTTGATATTGTTATATGGTTCCCCAGGCAGCATGACCACAGGAGTCTCATGCTACCTGCACGCTGCTTTTTTGAAACAGTGGCATTTAGTTGTTTCTTCTTATTGCAGAATAAGGAACTTAATAAAAATATATCATGAGTTGTGGTGTTTAAGAGATGTTTTTCCTTCAGAAAAGGAAGTACAAAACTAGTACATGTTTTATATAGCACAGCTTCCAGTAGTTGCAATCGTAGATCTTCTGTTTTCCTAGCTATTAGTGGCAAGAACAGAAGGAGATTGTGCATCTTATGCAAATGTGCATCTCATTCATTATGAGTAGTAAACATAATTAAGGTTCCGGTCAAATAATTATTACCTACCTTACCTACTGAGATCAATTGCTCATATACCAGCATGAGAGGCTTATCTGCAGTGTTAAATCAGAGTTCATTCTCATTAAATGTATCTGGTTTATCTGCTGTTTTGAAACCACTCCTCAGGAAAAGGATTCTTATTCTATTTCGAGGTGAAATCTTAGGCTTTTTTAAAACATATTTTTAGCTATTTTTTGGTAAAACATACATTTTATTATTTTTAGTGTGATAAAAATACCTAATATGGAACTTAAAGGTCTTGCTCAGAAATTCTAACCTTAATATAGAATAAGCAGCAGGTATTGAATTTTTGTGATCTTCAACTGGGCAGAAAATTCTAGCTATCTAGCCTTTCTGTTTCTCTTTCTAACCTTTCTATTCGACATTCAGAAGGCTGCCTTGCTGGGTCCCAATTTAGGCAGTCCTTGTGGTCTCAGATTCCCTAGGCGTTAGTGGAGGTATCCCATCTCTCCTGTTTCCTGGAAGAGTGTATCCAATGCCCTGTCACAGAACTGGCAAGCCCAGTTGTCGTACCATTGCCATCACTTTGCTGAACGCTTGTCTGTGGGGTATCAGCTCTGTGGATGCTCTGAATCCATAAATAATCATCTCTTTGTGGCAGGTTCAGTATAGACCCCGTAGACAGACTGCACAGAATCCCAGAACACCGATGCCTTTTACTTGTCGTGAGAAACATAAATAAAAATAATAAACCACTCATATGTTTCTCTGATTTAATTTCCTCATCAGTTTAGAGAGTTCATTGGGTCAGATATGTCCCCTGGCTTATCATATTTGCCCTGTAGCTAGACCCATGTTTTCCAGACCACGAAGTCTTTCAGGATCAGTGTGCTTTCTCTGACTCTTGCTGCTCCAGCAACTCCACTGGGTGACCCCACTGCCTTTGTTATGAAAGCCTAGCTATCATTTCCTTCTTTTGCATAAACTGTGTGTGGTTTGCCTTCCAGTTTTGTGGTTCCTGCTCTTTCAGTCATCTGCTTTTTCCCTTCTGCTTGTTCTACTTGGGAAATTTGCAACTTTACTGTAGAGAACGGATTTTCTCCTTTACCATCTGCTTAGTTTGTCTGCTGTATTGCCCATGCAGACCTATGTGGTTCCACATAATTTAAAAGACAGTTTAGAGATGATGGTACCTACAGACTTAATAACCTTAACAAAATCATGGGATAGAAAAGTTGTCTTTCTTACATTAACAAAGGTTTACTCTTTTTTCCTAGTATTATCCCAGAAGGTAACACAAGCGTTGGGTTGCTGACTTGTGTAATTTGAAATTATGCTACTTCAGTGCTGCACTCAACAGGATCATTATCTGCTTTTTTTTTTTTTTTTTTTATTGGTAGAGACACCATTCTAACTCTTTTAAACCCTTGCAGTTATGGAATAGGGAGATAGCAGCATGTAGCTGCTTTGTTTCACTGTTGAACAGAGTGCAACCTTCCACATCCTACTCTAAAACCAAAGCTTTATTTGAAAAAAATTGAAGTCGGAGGGGTGATGCTGCCTGGTACAAGTCCTGAAAGCAAAGGAACTGTCAAGTTTTGATATTCTTTCTAAACCAGAATCAAATATATTTATGGTTATGTTTTCACTAGCAATGAAAGAATTTATAGTTTAAAAACCATTTCCTTCTCTATTCAAAAGATGTTTTATCAGCTGTATTTATGCCTCTCTCTAAGACACTACAACGCAATAGCACCATCAGAAATATGAACTAGTGCTCTGCATTGACGAGGATGTACTGTTTTTGTGTGATATGGCTGTCGTCCCTTACCGTTTCCTGTCATCTGTTTTCATGGTGTTTCTAGGATTTCTTACTGAAAAAGAATATAAAGCCTTGGAGTATAATCTAACAACCACTGGGCTTGAGCTGGACAAAGTAACAGCTTTTTGGGATGAGGTTAGTACTTTTACCCACACTAAATTAAAACACAGAGTGTATGTTTTGTACCAATATTTGCCTTGATGTTCTCCAAAAAGATCAGCCTACGCTCCTTCATTTTAACTGGCTTCAGCTATCAGCAGGCAAGGAATATATAGCAAGTAATTAACGCATAATATCAAATTATCCAGGGTTGAGAAGCTTTGGAAGAGATTGTTTAATAAGTGTTAAGGTCTGTACTAAGTAGTTATTTCTGATTTAAGCCAGCCTGAAAACAGAATCAGACTGTGGCATGTATAAACATTGAAAAGCAGTTCTATAATAGGCAAATTTTGTTTGTGTCCACAAATTTAAGAGCAAGTCCAATATATACATTAATATATATATTTAAGAATATAATAAATGTGTTTTAGATATGAAAAATAACATCAGAAAGGTAAGTTTGTATATTTTCCTAAGTCCATAGTATGATATACATGTCTGCATATACATGTTTTATTTCTATTTTATGTACATACAAATACACATCTGTGTGTGTTGCAGGGAATTGGAGAGCTCTTTATAAAAGCAAACCAGGAAAACAACAACAGCAAAGCTCCTAGCACTGACAACAATCTCTTCTTCAGTAATTTTCCCCTTCATGCCTCTCCTGTTCTTCAGGATATAAATTTCAAGATTGAGAAGGGACAGTTACTAGCTGTTTCTGGATCTACTGGAGCAGGCAAGGTATTTCTATTTCAGTTGTTTCAACAAAAGTTCTGATAATTTTAAGGAATAATATTGTGTTGTTATCTGTATTGTTACCTCTATTGCTACTGTATTCTTACTGTCCTGTGCTCTCTGTGAAAATGATAGCTGCAGGAAAAAGTATGAGTAAACTGTAGGTTTAATTAAAACGGGCGACAGTTATTTGAAGTTTTACTCTGTGGCCAATATGAGAAAGAGTTTGCTGGGTATTTTTTGTACATACAAGGATACAGACTTAATAAGGAAATAGCAATTTAAATGACAAAACTATTTTTCTGTAGGGAGTAAAAGGAGATTTGCAGGAATAATGCAAACTGAAACCTAAAGTTTGCTCATTGTAAGAATCTCCTTGCCTTTAAAACAGTAAACTGGAGAACATAGCATAGATATACAGACAGCTCAGTATGCTAGAAAGCAGACTTGATTTTTTTTTTCCTGCCTTGCTAACATTTTAAGGAAAAATTTTAAGGAAAAAAAAACACAAGATGGTCAGTAAGCTGACAAGCCTGACATGGGTTAGCCAGGTAACTAAGACGTGTGCCCTGGACATGTGGTATACCTAGTCACTTGTGCTTGGTTCCTGCAGTGCATCACTCAGACAGACTCCCTGAGTCCCATGTGGAAATCTGGGGAGGTGCTGCCAAAATTGGTGGTTTTCTGAGGAAAGTTGTTCTTTAGATTAATCATCATTTTAGAACCCTGGAATGTTATCAGTACATTTAGTTTGCAGATAACACATCCAATTAAACTCATTAATGTAAAATGAGTTGGACTCTGATACTCTTATTCACTTTGAACAGCAAGTAATTAGATGAGTCTTTCATCTTCACTGGGTTTTCTGAGATGTGAAAGTCAAACAAATATTCATTACACATTTGCAACTTTTCCTGTTTAACAAATTATTGGTAATATATTCTGATTTCTTTTACTTGCATTGGGTAAAATCTTTGGTCTATTGGAGTCGATGGCAAAAGACTCATGAATTTCAATATGATCAAGACTTCTATATTATTTTTCAGTAATGATACCAATAGGAAAGAGCAAGGGACTCAGGACATGAGGTTGTCCTCAAGCTGGTATGTTGAGATGCATTATACCGTGATATTCTGGATTAACAGAATAGTTCTCCTATATTGCTGATAATCTCAGATGGCTATTGCTAAAGCTGATACTTCTTATTAAAAAAAGGTCAACTAGAAAGAGCTGAAGAATGTATGTATATCTTCTTTCTTCAGCTGCTTAGGAAATTGAGGAAAATTCAGATCACACTGAGCGGTTTATGTGAGTATATGCATATAACAAATTTGCATTTTTCAAGGCAATAAAGATAAAAGGCTTGCAATAATATCTGAAAGATTTACGAGAAATAAGGTTTATGCCCTCCCTCCAAAAAATGAGAGTTTCTCCTTTCCTTATATTCTCTTAATTTAAGGTTTGCTTCAAGTTGCTTTAGGCTGTTACTGTATTTTCCAGGGATTGTCAGGCCTGTAAAATAGATTGTACACTCTCTTTATCTGTATCATGTATGAAGCCTGACATCAGTTCTTTAATACTGCTTCAATATTAGATAGGGTTGAGTTTGTTTTTTTTTTTTCCCATTTATATTATATGGCACAAGATACAGTAGTTGAATATCCAGTGTGCAAAATATACAAAGTGACTATCCTTTGCAAGATCAGAAACTTCTTGGCATTTTGGAAAATTCAGATTCTGGTATAATGGAAGGAATCTTGTGAGACTTCTCCCTACATGTTGTATAACTTGTCAGAGGATCTCTGGACTTGACAGCATGAAACTGTGACTTAGACAGATTTTTAGATCTTTGACTGTTACGTCCCAGCTTTGTTGACTGCTTATTAGTGATAAGAACACCACTGGAATGGCTCTGTAACATATTTTTCCTTGTATTTCTCAATTCTATTCTTTGATCTAGTAGTCTGTGATGTGTGACAAGGTTACTACAAGCTACTGATTAACTTTGAAATTATAGCATGTCGGTACTGAAATTGCAATCAATTCTTTTATGAAAGGAAATAGTAAATATACTTAGGTCATGCATTCACGTAAATGAGTTAACAGTTACAGAGGAAAATTCAGATCACACTGAGCAGTTTGTGAGTAATCGTATACATGTACACAAAGAAATTGCATTTTTTAAGGCAATATAGATAAAAGGCTTATGAACACTAGCAAAACTGTAAACATGAATTGTGCTGTACAAAGAACAAACAAAGTAGTCATTGGTAATGTTAAAAATCTAATAACATTCTCCATAAATACTAATACCTTATGTCTGTATGTGTCTCTCAGATACTCACGTTTTTACCTTGAATAATTACGAGAAGTTTAATTAAAAATACATTTGCAGCAGCATGCCTTTTTTACAAGTTATCTTACACAATTTTTATTGTTTATTGAATGAAGTTTCTCTCATTTCAGAGGTCTTTTGGAACCTTATGTATCATGAAAATCTCCACTAATTGCAGCTTGCTCTAGATCAGTACTTATAGGGACACTCTTTACGAAACAAATGCACCACAAATTTACTCTTAGCAGAGTCACTCTCGTTTTGTTTAGCGTTCCTTATGGTTATCCAGATCTCTGATATATTAACCAAGTGTTAATGATTTTTCAGACTTCTCTTCTGATGCTGATCATGGGAGAATTGGAGCCTTCACGGGGTAAAATTAAACACAGTGGAAGAATATCCTTTTCACCTCAAGTCTCTTGGATCATGCCTGGAACAATAAAAGAAAACATAATTTTTGGTGTATCCTACGATGAATACCGATACAAGAGTGTCATCAAAGCCTGCCAGCTAGAAGAGGTCAGTCATCTAGGACTCTTAAGACCTATGACACAACCCAAGTGAAAAACACCAAAGAAGAAGTCAGGGAGATGAGCTTTAAGTAAGCTAGACATTTCTGAGATTTAAGGAACTCAGTCTGACGTCTCAATTTTGTGGAATTGCAAGTCAGCCTATTGCCAGCTCCTTAGAAGATACACTGATGCTGCTAGTTCTCTTAGTTTACACAACAGAAGCTAAATTAGCTGGCACAGATTTTATAAGGTGTTTGCCTTCTCAGTCTAATTTGCTAGTTAAAAACCTGGGTAAACATATTAATGTTAAAGAAATGATGTAAAAAGTATTGTTCCTACAAAATTTTTTTCACGTTTCTTTGCCATCAGGATGTTTTTCCTTACAATCTTGTAAATTAACTTGTTTTCCTCCTTTCTTTTGCACCTCAAAAATGGCTCCAGGGATCATTAAGACTCTGTGCCAGAAACCTGAATTATTTAGAGCAAAATCTTGACTGAAGTTGGGGTTTTCTGTGTGCACATTGAAAATTCTCACACTGGAAACTATTGCAGGATTGATCTTTATGTGACGTGTAGCCCACAATTATTACAATGACGTGGAAATATCCTTGTGTGTGTTTGATGTTGCCAGAGAGTAGGAAAAGATATCTTTTCACATTGCAAGATCCAAAAGGAGCCAGCATTTTCGAATTTTCCACCCTTATTTCTGCGCCTTGAGATCAGGCATTTTGTCTGTAACATGTAGATGAAAACAATAAATATTTAACTGTGCTGAACAGGATCTGTTAGGCCACACAGCAAAATATATTTTCCTTTTATGCCAGTCCAACAAGAAAACAATAGCCAGTCTGTTTAAAAACGATGATGAGGTTACTGTGCTTTATCACAAGCCAGGGTACAGTTAAGCGATAAAGTGATCTTTTCTTACATGTTTACGGCCATTTCAGCTTGCCTTTGGATTGTGGTTTGCTGGAAATCTTCTTCGAAAGCTTCTGAAGACAGGAGAATTAACAACTCTCTGTCAGGCTTTCTGAAGAGAGTAGTCTTTAACCCTGGTCTTAAAAGTTGTAGTTAATTCCAAAGCTCCAAGAAACAACTGGCTTCAGCAGTTCAAAACTGTCCTTGCCCAAAGAGGCTTCCCAGTCCAGGCCCCTCGTACAGCAGGAGGTGGTTAATGATGGCTCGCTGTCTCAGTGTTGGTGGGACGGCTCTGTGTCTCCGTGTTGGTGGCATGGCTCAGTGTCTCGGTGTTGGTGGGACAACTCGGTGTCTCGGTGCTAGTGGGACGGCTCCATGTCTCAGTAGGCTGCAGTTCCTTTGTTCTCCAACCAGGCTTATTCAAGACAGCTTTGATCTGGGTTGGTGCAGCTCTGTACTGAATGATATGCTTCACCTCCTAGCAGGGCTCATTATTTGAGACCAAGTTTGATATTTAAAAGGATATTTCTTCTGAACTGAAGCTGAATAAATTTGGCTCACCTGAAGAGAAGGCAGAGCGATCTGGAAGGAAGCCAAATGCATTACCTTATTGCTATTATTATGCTTTCTAGTCTCATTAGCTTTCACATCTTAGTTATGCTAAAGTGTTATATGAAGTGTTATACTAATGTCATGACAGAGATAACATGAATATAAATGGGAATTTGTAAGAGTAGCCAGTTGGGTTTGCAAAATCCTTATTACTGAAAAATGAGGAAGGAATGTGGCTCGATTTTCAGATTTTTAGGTTGAAAAAATCAATATTAAGCCTACTGTACACAGACTGTGGTATTTTTGTTTGGTTTTAGCACTTGCTAAGTTAAAAAGGCTAAGCTTTGGAGAGTTGAAACAGGAATCTTCATGTCTAAATGCTGTTAACATTGAACAAAATCATCCTAAGAGTAGGTGTTCCTCCAGGCAAGACTACAGAAGTAGGCCTGTTATAGTTATTCTTGTTACAAAATAAACAAGCATTGTATCCCATTGAAGGGGTGCAGTAATTCATGAGTTTTGAAACCATTGCTTCCATGACTTCCGTTTTTACCTTTTTGCAAGGTAAGATAGATATTTTTCCACCTAGTTAGTTCATTTGATCCTTCAATAGTTACTTAAGAGGCCATAAACACATAATGGTAAACTACCTGTAAGAGATTACCACTCTTAAAGTAAACACATGTTCTGATTTGAGAGCCACCAGCTGCTCATAAATGTAATGTTTAACATGGCATACAAATAGAGGAAATGTTTTCGTGAGAAATCAAATCATATAATCATACTAAAGAAATCTGGCCAAATCCTATGGTATTTTGAGCTGGTTTTACAGGGAGTGCTGGAGATTCCCTTTCATTTAAGAATTTAGATTATAGAGAGAATGACTAGAGAAAGAGACAGTCAATGTGTCAAGCCCTGTTTCGTGTTCCTGCATATTCGATGTCTCCTTGCAAGGATGGCAAGTTCAGAAACACATATCCTTGCATCCCACTGTACTGCTGCAGCCCCTTTTATCTGTTCTGGTTTTGGGCTTGTTTATTTTTTCTTGGTTAGTTGATTGGTTGGTTGGTTTGGGGTTTTTATTGGCAGATAACTAAATCAGCAGGAGTTGAGAGGTTATTATGTCAGTGAGTGAAATTCTCTGTGCCCTCTTTTTGTGCCTGTTTTTCACAAGAGGTATTGGCAGATTTACAAACTGTGTAGAAGAGAGGAACAATAAGGATTCAAGTCTGCAACTGAGTGCTTTGTAGTAGGTAATTCTCTACAAGAGGCTATTAAGAGGTAGCTTGGTTACCTAATCAGGTGTGTGTCTACAGTGTAAACTACGTAAGAGCAAGTTACATAGTCTGTTTCCATAGCTGGGGAGAACAACAGGCATGTCAAAGTGAAGTTAATCTCATCCTAATGTAAACAGCTAAAATAGCATAAATGCCTCTTTCAGGCAGAAAGAACACATATGTCAAATCTCCCACTCCAACTGTTGCATCTCAGACACACTTGCCCAAAAGCTGGCTACCTTTATACTTTTTCCACCTTGCACTGGTATGATCCACTGGCATGAGCAGACTCCTCTAACTGAAATTCTTGGGTTTGGCCCAAAATCATGGGCAGGTCAGCTGCGAAGCTGCTGACACAGTGATTTCCCTGGGGGAAATGGAAGTAAACAGGCTAGCACAATTTCTTCATAGCAGGGGAGCATCTCAATTAGAGAAAAAATTCCCAAATGCACTGACTTCAAGAAGTTTATCAGCGATCAAGTAAATGTCTTTAATAGAGCCCTCTGTAGCATTCTGTGTTGATATCCTTTAGTTAAAAACCTGTTTCAGTCTCTCCCCACACCTTTCCCTGTCTTAGGTACAGGGCTCTGGACTGATTACCTTGGATGTTGTCCTGTCTTCTGTGTCACTTCTGGAATCATATTTAATTCCCTTACCCTGCATTTAACCTACCCACACGCAGCATGCTGACTACTTCATGTCTCAAAAATCTGTTCCACGGGAATGTTTCACCATAGAGAAAGCGAGTTTTACCAGCATTCGTGTGAGTTTTGGGTGAGCCTGACATTCTGCTCAAGGTCACAAACTCTTGCGAAAACAAAGCTTATGCTTTTGGGTCATGAATCATTCATAAACGGTTCAGCTGAAATCTAACAAAAGCCTTGGTTTCAGGAAACATAGGCAGATAGAGGAGAGTTTCCTAAATAAAATAAAATTTTAAAAGGTACTTTCTGATTTGAAATACTTTAAAGAGATCTGGTTTTCTGGCTTCTGGCACAGAAAAATGAGGACTTGAGTATGTTCAAGCTAGTTATCCAAAAACAAGATATAAAAAATTACTGAAAATTCTTCATCTTTTAAAAATTAACAGGAGTGTTCACTATTAGGTCTGGGTCTGAAACACAAGACTTGATTTCAAAACTTTAAAACTTTGAATTTTGCAGTTTAGTTCATATCTGTGTTACTTCCACAATAATTTCTTTTCTGAAAATCAGGACAAATTGGAAGTTATTCTTTCTGGAAAATGACATTTCAAATTCATTATCTAAATATTTTTAGTAATCACTGAATTCAAATGGAGACTTGTTCAGTTTAATTTCTACCTTGCTGGTATATTAGTATTGAATATGATTACTTGGAAGTGCAGAAATAATCATGTTTGTCAGAAGGCAGGTAACAGTAAGTTTTCCTCTTTTAACTAAAGAGAAAAACTATGAAAAAGGGTGGAACAGTATTGCAGCTCCTGCATGAAACCCTTCGTCCTGCTTCTGGTTAACTTTGTATTCAGCTTTACTAGGCATTTTATACAATAAAGGCTCCAGTATTTTTCTTCTAATTTATTGCAAATAGTGCATACTACAGTGAGAGAATTGCAATGTGTGTTCAGAGGCAGCTTCTCTAAAACAGAGAGAAAGAAGGTGGCAAAAAGAGAGTACTTTGGTAGGTGAGAAGGAGGTAGCAATGTGAATGGGGAGATTTTCTGGGAACTGAAAATAAACATGGGGAATGTTAATGGCAGTGAAGAAAAGGAAGGGGATAGAGATAATAAAGAAACTGGGACTATAAAAAAACGGAAGTGCAATAGAGGAAAGAGTTAGTGAAGATGAAATGGTGAGAGTCAAGACTGCTGCTCTTTTACATCAGTTTCACAACCTCTTTTTGGAGGGAAAGCAGAAGAGCGAAGATCAAAAGCCACATCATTAAGGACATATTTAAGGAAGAAAGGGGGACCTCATAAGTAAAATATATACTTTCTATCATTAGAACTGCTTGTGTAGTTTGAGTAGACTTGGATATATAAAGCAACTATTTGCTGAAAGGCATGGTTCTTAGAAACTAGTTTCTGTCATGCTTTATTATCTTACTTGTGGCTGATGATTTATCAAATGATTTTGATAACAATCTCTACAGAAAAGACTTGGAATGTGAAGTCCATTCTGAGGTTCCCTTTTTCAATAACGAGACCATATTTCCTGTTCACCCTGAAAAGAGATGTTTCCTTAAACTGTCTCAGCTATATTCTTCCATACCAAGCCCAAAGGTATTACGAGAGTGATCGCTTTGCTGCTGAGTTAGATGAATATGACATTTACATTTTTAAGACTGCAAACAGGTATTCAAAGGGGTGCCTTCTGCTTGGGTGTGCAATTTGGGATTTGTTAACTCCTGGTATTGGAAGCACCCATGAAAGTAGTTAATGTCTATGGGAACTGTGGGGTTTTCTTCCCTGAATAGTTACCAATAGGTTTCTCAATTTAAGCATTTAGAAATAGATATGTTCAAGAAAATCCAGTGGCTACTTCATTAATGTGCTGGGGTTTGTGCCTTTCAGCATCATTACATTAGGTTTGTCCCTGGCTTGATTTCACTTCCTGCATAAAATGACAGCAAGGATGTATTTGGACCAGCCCTGTGTACTTTTTTACAATAGGTGATGCGTGTTCCAACAAATAGCATTGTGTGTCTGTTGGACTTCATCACTCTGTTTACGCTTTTGAAAGAAATTACTAAACATATTTTAATTATTGTAATTACAGCCTGAAAAGTTCTTTGTCTGTTCCATGCCATATATTATCCTGAGGTGAAGGGCAGAAGAGAGCAGAAGGGGAACTCATTAAAAGTCTGATTAAAATTCCATGTTGACACACCTGCAAAGAAGTATATCTGATGAAATCCCACCACCATTTCAAACAATGGGAGCTCTGGAATTAACTTCACTAGGGCTAGGATTTTACTCTGTTTGCAGAGGAAGACACAGTGGGTGCAGTTCTTCACCTGGGCTTTTTTGGAAGAAGTAGAATCTAGAAGTAGCAATGGCACCAGCACCATTACAGGCAGCAGTACTGGTAGAAATGGGAGTTGAAATCAGCTTAGATATCTAGATACTTAACCACGCAAATCCCAATATTCAGGTGAAGATATGTCGTGGTTTAGCCCAGCCGGCCACTTAACTCCACACAGCTGCTCTCTCACTCCTTCCCCCAGTGAAGTGGAGAGGAGAAAAATATAATAAAAGGACTGAGGGTTGAGACAAGAACAGAGAAGGAGCACCCACCAACCGTGGTCCCGGGCAAAACAGACTTGGCTTGGGAACAAAACAATTCAATTTATTAACAGTTACTTGAGAGGATAAAAAGAAAAGCCAGATGTTAAAAGCAACACCTTCCCCCCACTTCGAGGAATGGGGGAGTGCAGGTCAGTTCATCCCATGTTGTTACCGCCGCTCCTGCCATTCCTTTTATTAAAGGAGGAGGAGTCCTTACACCCTTTTCCCTTGCACCAGTGGATCCCTTGCTCACGAGGCATCTCCCATATAGGTCCCTTGACCTTACTTTGTTTTATGGCAAAACCAACTTTAAAAATGTTGCTGGCACTGTTTTTCACATCCCTCTTTCTGCAAATACCTGAGCTGCTATGTTAGTACCAGGCATTTGCTTGTGTGACTCTCCCTTTACAAGAGGGAAATAGCTAGTTAACATGAGAATAATTTAAAAATCACCTGAAATAGGTTTTCCATCCATAAGAGCATCTTGATTTTAAGGTCAGAATCCTCTAAATCAGGAAGTAAACGCTATTATCAAATTAAAGAGTTGGGAGAATCTCCCGTTTCCTGACAGACTGGGCAGTCAATTTCCAGTCCTTGAGTGGCTGGACCTTTCATCTGTCACTGATCCAGGGCTGAAGAGCATTGTTCACTCTGTTCCTGAGGTCAGGGCAATTTACAGGGGAGGAAGAAGGAAACATTTCTCTGGAAGAATTTTTATTTATTTATTTATTCTGCAAAACCTCTGAGACTTGTAATGCCAAAAGGCTGCCCAACAGAGTGTAATTAGCCATCAAAATCACAGCAGGGGTGATCAAAACCGGATTATATCTGACTTTGTATGAAACACGAACTTCTAGAGAGCAGCTCAACTTAGAATCCCAGGTTGCATTGCCCTGAAGTGCTTCACATGTCTTCCAGTCTTTTTCCCAGAAACTACAGGATTTCTGTGGGTGCTGCAGACCGCGTGCAGACAGCTGAGTTCCTGCGTGCCCCTCAGCTGCCTGGGGGAAAAGAGACCCCCAAAACAGGCTGCCTCTTCCAGAGCACTGCCTAAAGCCTGTTCCCAGAAGCTCACTTTATGAGGGATTTTGCTTGCCACCTTTTTTCCCTAGAAGTTGCACTGAAAGGAAAGTCTTTGTAAAGCATGAGAACACTGGAGCCTATTTTGTCTGTATCAGATGCCTCGGGTCAGCTTCCTTGGCTTCCGGGAATCCTTGCCTTGGAAGCTGGAGGGCATGCACAGGCAGCAAGAGCAGCAACCTGGTGCTGCTGAGCAGGGAGCGAAGGCACTGGGAGCTTCTGGGACACTTGGGGCTTCCAGCTCAGCGGATAGCAATCTGCCCTGGAGTCGTACCCACTGGAAACCTAGGTGCCCTGGGGCACAGGGAGGTCATCCAGCCCGTGTTTCTGGGAAAAGTCCCCTGAAACTACCACCACCACAGTGATAGTGTTGTCACTGTATTGGCTTAAGGATGTAGCCCAGGTAAGGCTTGAAGGCAGAAGTAGTAACTTTTGTTAGAGCAACTGTAAAAGTAGAAAAACTAGACCACCTTCAGGCACACAAGCTATTATTCTCCATGTCTCCACTTCCATAAATTATTGTGGTTTGTATGGATCCTCAGTTTCAGTGCCAAGTAGTCCTCTCAAAAAAATTTCTGGCCACCTCTATCAGTGGGGCATGAGGATATCCTTTTCTTCTCTGTTTCACATGAAAGTGAAATGGTATTTTCTGGTTTTATCACTGGCTAAAGATTCGTTTTTAGCATAGTCATGAGTCATAAGTAACTTACAGCCCAAGCAGTGGAACTTGGCTCCTAAACCTTTTGCAAACCTTGAGCATTCCTGGCTAGGAATTTTGTGCAAGCCTTTTTTAATGAACCTGCCTGAAGTATAAATTTCTCTGGGCTTCTTGCTCTCCCTAACTTCAGTGGCAAGTGCATTTATCATTGTTACTTGACAGAAAAGTCAAATGGTTAGTGTCTTGGATTGATATTGTATGAAGATAAATTCCTTGCTTTTATAGACATCTAATAATTAAGACAAGTATTTGTTGTTGAGACCTTGCAGCTTGTGGTTGCTCTCTGCGATAGAGTGGTATGTTTTCTTCTATCACCATTTGTGATTACATAAACAAATGAAAGAAATAAACCTCTCTGAGACTTTTTTTTGTTTTTTTTTTTTGCAAGTTCTGTCCAACCTGTCTGTACACTGTTCTACACTATCCTTCCATTCAGTCTGTAGCTTGAGTTTCTTGGATAAGGAAAATACATGTCTGATTCTTAAAAAAAAAATTATTAACAGGACATTTCCAAGTTCCCAGACAAAGACTATACAGTGCTGGGCGAAGGTGGAATCATTCTGAGTGGAGGCCAGCGAGCGCGAATCTCACTAGCAAGGTGAGTATTTTGCTCTCTGAGTAGTGTACTGTTTCACGTATAAGGAAAGTATTATGACTAAGCACTTAAAATACACGTGGGCCAAGTTCTGCTAACTAAATATCTGCCAGATATATCAGGAACTTCATTTTACTATCATGAACCTGAGTCGTGCTGTTCAATTTTGTTTGTGATACACCTTCATGTTTATTTATTGAATTATAAAAGTTTGATATCAGACATATGCCATGGCTTAGCTGAATATGAATCTTTCCTTCCCTGATGCAAGATGCTGTTTGGAGATTCAGACCTTTAAGTATAGCTTTCTCAGTACTGAAGAAACCCTTACAAAGGTACAAATAAGAAATATTCCAGGATCTTTCCCTGCTATGACACTTCTACAAGGCAGTTTATATATTGATTAATGACATACTCCCTGTCTGCAGGTAACAAAAACGAAAAGATGCCGTGTTTCAAAACATGTTGCTAATAGTTTTGGTCTTTTTCTGTTGTGAAAAGAAAAAGTAGAAAGCAATGGCTAGTCAGTACTTGTGAATAATGGTCTGACCGTCTCTGTTTGATCTTCCAACGTTAGTAAATAATTTTGAAGGTCTACAGAACAATAACATAGGTGTTTGTCTTATAAATTAGCTATGTGTTTCAGTGGAATCCCTTAACTGTCATCAGAAATCCAGTAATGATACCTCTGATGTGTAAATGGCCCCATTTATTTCTGCGCCAAGTGCAAATTGTGCCAGTTCCCATGCTCAGAAACACTGGGTAGGAGTAAAATCACATTATGGTCATCCACACTGGCCTCCCATGAAGGATGTGCATGTCTGTGTGAGGCTAAAAGATGGGCTCCTTGAAATAGAGAGGCTTTCAGTGTGGATCTTTCTAGCAGATTTGTGAGAAGGAAGAGACATATAGATGGTTCAGTTTTATGCGGTAAGATAGAAGAGGAGAGGAGGAGCAGGAGGAGCTCCAACACCCCAACCAACAAAACCGACCTAGATTTTCATTTAAAATGCAATATTTGTGTGAAATATTTCCCAGATTCTATGAATAATCATGTCTGTCACTTCTCAGATTGTCACAGCTCATTTACTGGAGAGTCACAGAACTGATATGATATATTTAGTCAGCTATGTAATTATTGTTTTAAAACAATTAAATGTCCCAAAGACAGTGACTGTATCTGCTATATATTTTGTTTAGGCTCCGGTCTAAGCTCAGCATACAGCAAGATGTGCAGGTGTTGAGGTGTGGGTTGCAGATGAAGGTCTGAGAAAGCTAGAGGAGAAAATTTAGGATTACAGCCCCAGGTTGTAACCATCTGCACTGGCTGTAAGCTGAATGTTATTTGCTTGAACTGGCTGCATACGTGTGTCTGCTGTACTCTGTGCAAACTCATGTGAAATGAGAATCCCTGCTGCAAGTGCCATCAGCCAGCTGTCATGAGAAGCAGATGAAGATTGCCTGAGCCATCTTTCCTACAGAGCCCTGTCAGTGCCTGCAGCATAACCAGGGGAAAGAAAAGACCAAGGGAAAAAAAAAACAGTGCATTCGCTGGGTTTGAGCTGGTTCACTGGCCCAGTACCCTAAAGCCAGTCGTGTATAGCTACTAAGTCCAACATACAAATTAGAGCAGTAATTTTGAGCGCGATCATTTTCCTGGAAGAAACCTGCAAACTTTTTGCTGATGAAAGCACTAAGAACAGTATGAACTTTTTGTTGTTGTGCAGCCACTCCATCGTAATGTATGGTTGGTGAAATCCATTGTGACAGGATTTTTTGATAAAGTTGCTTGGTTTATTAACGTAATTACACTATTATTGGGGGCATTTTTTCGTAGTGGTTAAATATTTTCACATTGTTTAACATAATGATTTTTAAAACTGATTTTTAGAGTACTTTAAAAAGTACCGAAATACAGCTGTCCAAATTTTCTTTACTGATTATACCCTGATTCATATCACGTCATGATTTTCATACTCACAGAGGAAGGCAAGGGACCTTTTTGAACTTCTATTGAAAATGATTTAAAAAAACCCTCTTAACCATAATTTTAGGTCTCAGTAAGCCATGTCCAGGCACATAGAGCTTAAGGTCCTAATGCTACAAATAGTTTTTCGTGTCCTGAACTTGAAATTCAGTCTCATTTCAGATAATGTTTGCAAGATTGTGACTCACTAATACACTTGTCTTTGCTCACCAGTTATTTTGAAGTACGTTTAAAATTAAGTGCTGAGACTTAAGTCTTTTCACATGCTTATTTACATACGTGTAATGTTCCCTCAGGCACCAGTAGATGTTACAGTAGGTACTAAATTCCCATTTAAATGATCATCGTACACCAGTGAGGACTGTCAGATTCAGACCATTAGCAGATCTTTAGAGTAACCTGTGTAAAAGGCAGCTGTATAGCTTCCTTTGATGACACAAAAATCACTGAAGAATTGTTAATTTGTAATCTGGTCTGCAGCAAGGAAAGGCTTTATTGAAGGGTGTCTTATAAGTGCAATTAACGTTGAGCTCCAGCTCCACATTGATGCCGTAGAAAAGTCTATCAATTACAAGTGTTTGAGACAAAGCTATAAAGGCATTCTTTTAACATTATATCTGTGTAAATTGGTAAGACTTGTGAAAGTTAATGTCATTTCCGTTTTCTCTGTTCAGAGCAGTGTACAAAGATGCTGATTTGTATCTCCTGGATTCTCCCTTTGGACATTTAGACATTTTTACAGAAAAAGAGATATTTGAAAGGTACCGTATGTTTTGATAGATTGTATTTAAGAATTCCACCAAGCAGCACAAGATAAAATGAAC
The DNA here is from genome assembly GCF_009769465.1 of Tauraco erythrolophus. Taxonomy (NCBI): domain Eukaryota; kingdom Metazoa; phylum Chordata; class Aves; order Musophagiformes; family Musophagidae; genus Tauraco; species Tauraco erythrolophus. The sequence goes on along the minus strand of NC_141468.1, from coordinate 29,082,681 downwards.
AACAGAAATTTAATAACGATAGAAAAATACTGAAGCGATCAAAATTATACCTTTTTTTTGGATATTTATTTTTAAGGATTCTCGTGTGTATTTTGTGTTAGCAGTAGGACAGCATACTGTGTTGAGAAGAATCCTGGGACAGGTGTGAGCATTACTGCTCCCTCTCCCATCTCAATGTACTGAGCCTACTATAATCTATTACTCCCAGAGTGCATGGCATTATATCTGACATGTCTGTGTACCTGAAGGGCTTTCATTTTAAAACATTTACCTGCTTTGTAAGTATAAAGTTTTACAAAAGATATATTTTGTGTTGTTTTTCTAATCACTGAAAGACTGGTCACCTGAAAGTGCCCACTGATCAAGAAATCCGCAGCAGGCTGGCTAAAGACAGAGACTTCTGGCTTGTCCTGGTGGTGTAGCTCAAAACAGTAAGGACACACACACTGCCATCCATGAGCTTTTCAGTCGCCATAAGTTTGAAGTTTTGAAATTGTGCTAATACTTTTAAGTTTGGTAGCAAAAGATCTAAGTAACCCTAAGATGAAAAGAAATATTTCATTTTTATGTTGAACTGTGTTTTTTGGATTGACCCGAAGGTAATTAAATTTTCCCCCTTTTTTTGGTTCCTGCGATAAAGTACTCACCCTTTGCACATCTCAGCCTTAACACCTCCTTTGTAGTTTAAGGGAGCACCCAAGACTGCTCATACTGGGAGTGGGGCAGGTAAAAGCAAATAAATTGAAAGTGAAAGGGATAAAAGCAACACTTAATCATGATGAAAAAAATATCTATTTTTTAACCCTTTTCTCTTTTATAGCTGTGTATGCAAGTTGATGGCGAATAAAACTAGGATCTTGGTTACTTCAAAACTGGAACATTTAAAGATTGCTGACAAAATATTAATTTTACATGAGGGGAGCTGCTATTTCTATGGAACATTTTCTGAACTTCAGGGTCAACGGCCAGACTTCAGCTCAGAGCTGATGGGATTTGATTCTTTTGATCAGTTCAGTGCAGAGAGAAGAGATTCAATTCTAACTGAGACTCTCCGACGATTTTCGATTGAAGGAGAAGGCATGGGATCACAAAATGAAGTAAAGAAGCAATCTTTTAAACAAACGTCAGATTTTAATGACAAAAGGAAGAACTCCATAATTATTAACCCCCTTAATGCAGGTAGGAAGTTCTCAGTAGTGCAGAAGAACGGAATGCTGGTCAATGGGATAGAAGATAGCCACAATGACCTGCCAGAAAGGAGGCTGTCGCTGATACCTGACATGGAACAGGGAGATGTCGGTCTGCTTCGAGGTAACATGATAAACACTGACCATATGCTGCAAGGTCAGAGGAGGCGGCAATCTGTTTTAAACCTGATGACGAGCACCTCTGTGAACTATGGACCAAATTTTTCCAGAAAGGGAAGTACAACATTTCGGAAAATGTCTATGGTGCCTCAGACAAACCTGTCTTCTGAGATAGATATCTACACCAGGCGCTTGTCACGAGACAGTGTCTTGGACATAACTGATGAAATCAATGAAGAGGATTTGAAGGTATGTGTTGAATTACATTCATCTTGGTTTTTGAAGTGGTGATAGTTTAGTGCAATATACTGCTTATGTATTCTTCTACCTGACTATGTCATTCCTAATGCAGTACTTCTCTGTGTAATATCTTTTTGGAATATCTGTGAAATATTTTTAACTTAAATATCATCTTGTAATCATTGAAATAATAAAAAAAATTATTTTGTCTGATTTTTTGTAGTTTTTGAATGTGATCTGTAGAGGATTTCAATAGAGAATTCTAATGTCCTGCATTTTAATCTACTCCTAAGATTATTTAGGACAAAATGAAATTGGAAACCATAAAATGGAAAAACATTGTTTTAAAACATTCATGTAAAATTGACATTTGAAACGTTAAGGCTCATGGAAAAAATGAAATACATTTGAAGTACTAGCACAGTTTTTAAAATTGGAATTTGATCAAATTTGACAAATTTGTCAGACTGCTTAGCTCTCATGTTCTGATACAGGTAATGAACAGAGGAATAAGCTGGATTGTACTCTGTTTTTATGGATGTGCTGAAAATTATGGGATTAAGGTTGAGGTTTACGCCAAGAACTAGACCAAAATTCTTTTTTCTAATAACTGTCAACTGGTCTCAATGAACTACTTTCCTTTTCAAAACTGACAGCTGATTTTCACAGAATAGGAAAATTTGATAAAGTTGTTTCCTAGGTAGAAAAAAGTCTGCAATAAATATTTAAACTTATAATTTGGTGAAGCACTGCCCATTTTTTCTTTTGCTCTGTTGCTCTCAGCAAAAAATGACCAATTCTCAGAGCATTTACAGATTTACTCTAACAGAACAATAATAATCTCCACTGAAAGAAAATAGCTATTGATTAACCATTTCTGGGCTTCTAGTAGAGCTGGACAACTCTTGGTTGTTTCTTTCAGTGTTGTCTGAAAATTTCAAATCATCTCTCAGCTATGGTGTTACATCAAAGATGACTCAAACAGTCAGTACCTTCCTCTCCAGCTGTTATCAGCCAGTTTGAATGCTGCAGTTCAATTATTTGGTGTAAGTTAGCAGGAAGAATGACAGCATTCATGTGTCAGAAATTCTCATATATAGATATTGTTATCATTCTGACTATGGTCTTACCAATTCTTTGACAGGAGTGCTTTACTGATGATGCTGAAGGCATGGGTACTGTTGCCACATGGAATACCTATTTCAGATATGTTACCATCCACAAAAACTTGATTTTTGTTCTAATTTTGTGTGTGACTGTCTTCTTACTTGAGGTAAGAAAACCTGCACTTGATGTCATGTTACTACAAATGGTGTTTGCTCAGACTGCGTTGTTTGTGATGAAAGGATAAATGGATAAAACATCAAGACATTAGCTCATGTATGTGTTGCTTATTGGCAGCTGCTGCTAAATGATATTGCAATTACTTTTCTACTGTTTAGATGAGCATTTCTTACCAAAGATAGTGATTAGTGTATGGCAGCAGCAGACCCATTTTCTCAAATTGTCTTGGTTATTTTCTGCTGCGTGGTACCATAAATAAGAATTGTTGCCCTGTGCACGTCTCTTGTTCACAGGTGAATAATCTGCCACTTTCCATTAAAAGATATCTTCGCAGAGTTTGGGGTGCTAGCAACAATAATTACTAGAATTTTTTTCATAAGCACATACATAAATTCTAGAGAATTGCTTTCAAAAATGAGTTAGTAACTTTGCTCCTACTGAAGGAATAGTGGTGGGTAAGGCAGAGAGCTGAATGCTTGTGACAGCGTTTAAAGATGGATAGAATGAAAAAAAAAAAGGAGACTTTTTCCAAGTACAGTAGAAAATGCTGTCAGAAAAAGAGCTGAAAAACATCTGCCTGATCATGCAAGTCTGACTGTTTTTCTTATGACAGAAACTGCCTGCTTTTTGTCCTGTTTTCCAGTTTAGAAAGACTTTTAGCATATACGCAGAATCTCATACTATCCGCTTTTACAATTAATATCCTAAATCAAGTGTTTTTCTGAGAGAAGGAACATGTTTTAGAGAGAAAACTGGGAGATTAATAGGACTGTTTTCTTATGTCAACTTAAAAGATATGGTACTAATTTCTCTTGGCATTTTTCAACATGAACTGAAAGAAGAGAAGAATCCATTAGGAATATAGGACTAGTTTCTGGCTAATTGTATCAGTGAAAGTTTTTTAGGAGTTCTGTGGTGGCATTCAAACTTCTAGTATCATCAAACCTGGAGAAGGATACGATCGATGGTACACTGTTACGTTTCAGGTGATTTAAATCAGTTCTTTTAGACCAGGAATAAAGTCTGGAGCTTAGATCTAGTTGGAGATCCCAAATTTTTAAACCACTTCCAGAAGCAGACAGTGTTTAGATGTGCACCTATTCTTATCATGTAAGATTTATTTTCGTGGTAGGGAAAAATGGCTATGTAAACCTACAACAGCAAAGCTGAATGTGAGTTGTAGGGGAAAAGGAAATTTTAACTTCAAGGTATATCAGATTTATCCCCCCTATATTCAGCATACATTTCTAATCTTGATTACAAATTTTTGCTTTTAAATTAGACTAAAACTAAATAATTCAAAAGCCTCATCTTCTAAGTGAAGAACAAATCTTATGACAAAGAATGTATCCATCTAAGTTAAACTTTCTGGTGTGACTACTGCTTCAGTAAAAGCCTATTGATAAATTAATGGGCTGGAAGATACTCAGTCATAGCACACACTATGTAGCATTTAGCAAATCTGGGTGCGTGAGGTGAAATACCATGCCAAGTGGGTAAGTGGCCTGTGCTAACAGTTTGTATCCTTCTGACCATGGACAGTGAAGAGAGGCTGGTGATGAACATCCAAGTGCTGAATCGAGAGAGGAGTGACAAGTAAAATGAAAGTGGAGCTTTGACACCCTTCAGAGCTAAATGAGACTATTGTGGAAATGCTAGAGATGCTATTTTAGTTTTAGAATGGATTGTTTTGTATTGTAGATCCCAAGACGAGTCCATGCAGATCACCATAAATAGGGCATGTTTGTACATTCTTCGACTTGAGGGGGGGTGTGGTGTGCATGTAGCTCACTTAAGTGGCTCAAAACTGTGTTTCCTAGATGTAGTACCCAGAGTCTAGGGTTGCTGAAGGGGAAAAAGAGCAGTTATGAATGGAAACGTGTAGAAAGGCTTTGTGAAGTTATTCTGTCCCAGTATTGTCTACCTTCATCTTCACGACTGAAATAAATGGTCCTCTGTTGTGAGGAGTCAAGATCAGAACAGAATTCTTCTGGGAGATGTAAAAATATTATTGTGAAAGAAGCCTGATCGTTGCAAATGTGTAAATTCAGAGCATCATGGTCAAGCTTGAGTTATTTATTGTAAGACCTGCAAAAGTTAGTGATTCCCAAGGAGAAGACTTGAATTATATGCTGAGGCATTATCATAATACATTCCTGTACCAGTGCCATAAAAATATATGAGAAGAGCATGCTAGAAACTATGTTTAGACCTTTAGAAAGAAGATCGTAGGCAGAAATAGGGCAGCTTGAGATGTGATGGACTAAATGAAGATCTCCAGTGTCTCAGTGAACAGACAAGAAAATGTGTTATAGAGGAACCTTCTGTTGAGCACTCACAATAAAAATATGTTTAATTTCACATTTTAAAAATATTAAAATAGATGATTTGGAGAATTATGTAAAGCTAGCAGCCAAGAAATATCAAACAAATAGATACATCAAATGTAGGTATCAGCTAGCAAGAACAACAATACAAAAATAACAATGTTAAAGGTTTGACATTCGTATTTGAATAGCTGTCTTTGAAGATATTGAGAGATTTAGTCTTTTGGGGCCATCAAGAAATATTAATCCTTAAAATATGTTAAAGCATACAGTGAATGTTCCTTGTCAGTAGGAATGCATTAACAAGCCTTTGTTAACGGGACGGTAAAAAACAATAAAAGAATATTTAGGCACTTGAGAGCCTGATTGTAATACAAGTCTAAATGTAGCTTTACTGGTGGGATGCACTAAATGGTTTCTGTGGAGAGAGGAGCAGATATGACAAGGTTTTTGCTTCAAGGAAGTTTGCCTTCCATCCATTTATAATGCTCTCTCTTACAAACAGTTATAAAGTCAGTGAAAGAAGATAAGTAAGAAAAAGTACATAATGTGACAAGGCAAAAAATTGACTCTATTTTCTTTGGCCACAGGTAGCTGCTTCTGTTGCTGGGTTAATGCTTCTTACAGAGTAAGTAGTGGTGATCATTTATTGACAGATTGGAGTCTGCTTTATATTGATTTTTACTAGAAGTTATTAATAAATTCTACCAGAAGTCTGTATGGATAGGCACTAGCGTATATTCAATAAAGTGGTTCATAGGTGCATGATCTAAATACCTAATGTAGGTAGTATCTTAAGCTGTTACTTCTTTAAGTGCCAACAGTCAAATGGTTTGTGCCTTGTTATTGAGCTCATAACAATGCACGCAAGACTTTTCCTGGGTCAGCTCATTCTAGAGATGCATGGACTTGATTATCCTGAATACATTGTGATTCACCACTGTCTTACAGAGATGCCAGGTGAGACATTTGCTTAGGGGCGTTTTAAGGGAGCAGTTTCTCTAAGACCCCATTTGTACAATTTCCTCTGCTCACCTTTGAAAAATTCCCAGAAGTTGCAGGGTCAGGCAGATGAAGAGCATACTGAGCAGCGGTCTGGCTTTTCCTGGGTTCGTGCTTTTGATCCCTGTTTTTGTCCTGCAGTGCTAAGTCTGTATGTTTGAGTATAGAAAGCATATAGTGACTTAGGTCTGATCTGTAGGATGAGAGATTTATGTTGATGTCCCCTTACAATAAGTCATTAAGGCTTTTGATTTTTATAGTACACTTGAAGCATTTTACTTCCATAATGTTTCAGTTTTTTCAACACCTAAATTATTTTTTCTGGTTAAAAGAAGCAGGTGCGTTTTCCTTGATTAGACTAGTTTTGTCATAGTGTCATAGAATCAGAATGATTAGGTTTGGAAGGGACCTCAAAGATCATCTAGTTCCAAACCCCCTGCCATTGGCAGGGACACCTTCCGCTACACCAGGTTGCTCAAAGCCTCATCCAACTTGGCCTTGAACACTTCCAGGGATGGGCCGTCCACAGCTTCACTGGGCAACCTGTTCCAGTGCCTCACCACTCTCACTTATATCCAATCTAAATCTTCTCTCTTTCAGTTAAAAGCCATTGCCCCTTGTCTTATCACCACATACCCTTGTGAAAAGTCCCTCTCCAGCTTTCTTGTAGGCCCCCTTCAGGTACTGGAAGACTGCTAGAAGATCACCCCAGAACCTTCTCTTCTCCAAACTGAGCAACTCCAACTCTCTCAGCCTGTCTTCATAGGAGAGATGATCATTGATTGTCGTTGATTAAACAGGCAGTAGATTTGCAAAAGACTACCAAAGCAGTACGTTTTCACAGTAGTTTGGAGAACACTGTTGGAGGGGTCTTAGTTATACACCAATGGCATAATTTCCTTCTCGGTAAAAATCCTTCATTGCACAATTGCAACCAATTTCAGAAACACTACAAGTGCTGGGAGGCACCTGAATCACCAAAGGTATCTGAGGAGGTGAATAAGCCATTTCTTGCCTTGATCCCTGAACACACGCACACACGCACACACACACAGAGCAACTTTGCCTTGGTGGAAGCTGGGTTAGTTCATAATTTATATTTCATATAATACAGGACAATATTTTAAAAATGACTGGAAATATATATAACTAACCATTAATACAATTTTAAAACAAATGAACAGTGCTATTTGTTTGGTAGAGAAAACAAAAGAGGAAAAAAACCTGCATTTTCCAGCAATGCATTTATTTTTGATTTCCATCACACAGAACAGCTTTGAATGCAAATGAAACACAATCAGATAACAGTACCTTTGACAGACCTGCTGTGATTGTCACTGACACTAGCAGCTACTACATCATTTATATCTACGTGGGAGTGGCAGATACCCTACTTGCCATGGGATTCTTCAGAGGTTTGCCCCTCGTGCATACGCTTATAACAGTGTCTAAAACTCTTCATCAAAAGATGGTACATGCTGTTCTTCATGCACCTATGTCAACATTCAACTCTTGGAAAGCAGGTAACTGAGATGGGGACTGACTGATTCATGTGTGGGTTTCATTTCAGTTAAACAGTTTTCAGTCTGTTAAAGGATACTGTTGCTTTCCATATACATTTTTAGTCAAGCTGCATGTTAAAAGTTTGCCACCTAAAGTAATTTGTGAATCTTTTAATGAGCCTTGATTGCACTTTGAGTGTGACATATTTCAGTTGTCAATTCTGATTCTGAAGTATCACCTTATAAGCTGGAGAAAATTCTTAACTGTTTGAGGCAATAAAACTAGAATAACTTCTAATGAATAGACTTCATCTAAAACTGCAATAGAAAAGATATAGTCAGCTGTGTGGTGAGTGACAAGGAGTCAGGTGTGGATGATAAATAGTGCTTTATTTCATGAATAGTCCTACTAAAATGGCATAAAACATCAGTTAGTGTGAATAATGGTATGCATATTCAAATTTGACTCTGGAGTTGATACAGAGTTCATTATATAACTCGTGCGACAATTTCCGACTCCCACTGTACATGAAATTCTTATCTCATACCCTTCTTACCGGTGTATACTAGATTAAAGGAGACACTGGTACGTTTTCCTGGTTTTTTTCCAAGATTCCAAGAACTGAAACAGAAGTTGTGGAGCCAAATTCCTCCGTGGGGAAAGAAGATGTAGTTTCACTAAACTGTAATAGAATTGCTTGTACTCGAAAAAAAAATCTTGTATTTATCCTTAATATTTTGTATTCAGAAAAAGTTGTACTTTTTGTTAAAGTAATAAATGTAGGATTTTGGGAGTATTAAAATGTTTGACTCTTTCTTCTTGTTTTTTTTTTTCTTAATTCATAGGTGGTATACTTAACAGATTCTCAAAAGATACGGCAGTACTGGATGACTTGCTTCCACTTACAGTATTTGACTTCGTTCAGGTTTGAAGAATAGAAGTTCTAAATTTTGCTGTCTTATAGCACTGTAAAGTTTTGGTCGTATATCATGTGAAAGAAATCATATTAAGAAGAAGAAATAACAACTGGAATTAAATCCCTCTTCCTTTTTTTTCAGTCTGTATATATATTTACATAGCTACTTATCTTGTAAGTCAACTCATTGCTTCTTTTTTGAGTACTTGCCTATATGTGTGCCTTAACTGTTTGTGTGCAAATCACTTTTAGTACTCAGGCTCAGAAACATTTTTTCCCTGCAGACCTCTACAGTACAGGTATCCTTGCTGCTGCTCACATTCAACTTAAAAAGTATGAAGGGCATTTCTTAGTTTCTTTCAGTTATCTTGGCTCAAAATTGACATTTTTTTCATGCTATCCTTTCATTACATTCAGTCATTTTCATGACTTTACAACCTTAGCGTCTTCTGTTGCCAGTTTGCTAGCATAAAGCTTGAGTTACTTCTTCTCTTTTCTTGAATATATTCTTGGTTTTTCTGTTCTTTTTTCTTCTGTGGAAGCTCTTACAGGCCTGCCTTATTGGGCAGTTTGACCCATGATGATGTGCTTTCAACTCTCAGTTGGGGAGTTCTGCTCTCTTTCTTTTTTTTCCTTTTTTTTCCCCCCCTTCACAAGTTTGACTGCCTAATTTTATCTTTTATCTTTCTCATCTTCATGACTTTCCCTGAGTCTCTGGGATTTAAGCAGAGTCTGTCAGATACCTGATAACTGTTTGTGATGGAGAAGAGCTTTAGATGACTCTACTTCTTGGAGTCATTTTACATCCCTAAGAGCTGTAGAATTGCAAACTTTTTATTTTTTGGATAGAAAGGCTTGTTTCCAGCATACCTTCTGGGAAACGCCATGCATTGCAAAATCTTGAGTTTTGAATGACCTTCCAGTTCATCCACACTGAAGAGAACATTGAAGAAATGCAGAGATAGAGGCAATTCTAGAGTTTCTCAAGGTTTGTTTGCTCCCCATTCTGTCTTATTCTGAGACATTCTGGCTCTGTGTGGATCTCAGCACCCCTCATTACTGCCCCACTACTAATGCTGCAATTCCAGCTTTTCCTCAGATACAGCTAGTTCCTAGAACCTTTGAAAAATAAAAGCAAATGTTCCCTGGCTCTCCTGTACCTCTCTACCTTTATTTAGAAGAAAAGCAGGCCCGAATTAACCAAACTCTGCTGCACAGATTGCCTGTCTGCATCTGTGAGTTTGCTCTGCTTTACAGTTCCTACCTATATGATGATCTAATCAAAACCAAATCCTTTTCCCTATATATTGGAGAAATGGATATAAGCCAGAACATAGGAGGTTCCACTTAAATATGAGGAAGAACTTCTTCACAGTAAGGGTAACAGAACACTGGAACAGGCTGCCCAGAGAGGCTGTGGAGTCTCCTTCTCTGGAGATGTTCAAAACCCGCCTGGACGTGTTCTTGTGTGATCTGATCTAGGTGGTCCTGCTCTGGCAGGGGGATTGGACTAGATGATCCTTTGAGGTCCCTTCCAATCCCTAACATTCTGTGATTCTGTGATATCTTTGTTAGTAATTGATAACTTTGGCTCATGACTTTAGAAAGGCCAGGGCAGCTCCACTTGAAGGGGTTCAAGGACATTACAGCTCTGCTTCATGTCCTGCTGATGTCAAGAAGATTTGCTGAATGAGTAAACATGTACATCGAGACCTTCTCTGAATCGTTAATTTCATCTTCAGTGTTATCAGGATTTGCTACAGTCTTTTCTGGTGTGGCCATTTTGTTCCTGATTTTTCAGATCTGCCAATCCCTAACGTTCTGTGATTGAGGATATTATTCCAAAATTATTTTCGTTAGTCTGTATCTACATTTTAAACTCTCTACAAGAAACTGACTAGTTTTTCATGTTTTCAAGGATAAAGAAAATCCCTAGATTTGGCTTTTCTATTCCGGTGCCTTTCAGAGTCTAGCCTATGCTCTAATGTCCCATAGGTTCACCTCTGTCTCCTCAGTCTCAACTGCAGAGGCTCCTAAACATGCATGATAAGCTGCCCTGTCTTTCCAGGTTCTTCTGATGAAGATCATTGAACCTACCCAGTGTCTTGAATGCTTTTTACCAGTCATCCTCTCATAAAAAATTCCTTCTGATCCTCTGTAGATTCAGACTTGTTTGGCAACTGCAGACTTCCATGGACTCTGCTAATGAACAAAGTTAGATTCTTCTGAAAGATACAGAAAAGTTACACATGTGACTTTCTCCGTCTGTGCTGATTGTCACAGAGTCACAGAACATGGAAGAGACCCTTGGGCCTAGGAACTGGGACCTCTTCTACCACCCTGCTCAAAGCAGGTTCAGCTGGAGCAGGTTTCTTGGGGCCATGTTGGATTCTGGATATCTCCAAGGGTGGAGACTCCACAAGTTCTCTGAGCAGTCTATTCCATTGTTTGACCATCCTTACAATAAAAATGCTTTTTCTTATGTTTAAATGAAATTTTGTGCATTTCAGCTTGTGCCCATTGCCTCCTATCTTCCCACTGGGTGCCATTGAGAAGAATCTGACTCAGGCTTATTTGCCCTGCCCCAAATACCTAGTGGTATTTATACAAATATAATATAATTTTTAAATATACATAATTTATAAAATTATTTGCATATATGCATAAATATATAATTTACATAAATATAATAAATACTATACTATAACTTATGCAAAGTTATAAGATCCCCCTAAGCCTTTTCTTAAGGCTAAGCACTCCCAGCTCTATCAGCCTGTCCTTGTATGTGAGATGCTCCAGTCCCTTTATTTCTCTGCCCGTGGCAGGCGGGTTGGAACTAGATGATCTTTAAGGTCCCTTCCAACCCTAACCATTCTATGATTCTATGAGCTTCAAGATCTTTCACTGGACTCACTCCAGTATGTCTGTATCTCTCTTGTACTGGAGAGCCTACTCCAGATACAGTCTCACTGGTGTTGAAAAGAGGGGAAGGATCACCTTTCTTGATCTTCTGACAATGCTGCTGCTGTCAGCCTCCCTTGCTGTAGGAGGGTGTTGCTGTCTTAGAGTCCACTAGGACCCCCAAGGCCTTCTCTGCAAAGCTGCTTTCCAGTCGATCAGCCTCCAGCCTGTACTGGTGCAAGTGGTTATTCCTTCCCATGTGCAGAGATCTACAGAAAAGGTTAGCCTCTAAATGTAGTCAGATGCCTAAATCTGAGTCTGGTGGAGATGGAGACATAGTCTCTGCTAGCCTTCAATTTATGTTTTCATAAGTTCATCCTTCTGACTTCTGAGCTTTTCCCAAGAATTTGACACAAAATTTTACAACTGGTTCTTACTCCCTCTTCTATGAGAATGAGCTGGTAAATGACTCTGGTGAGCTTCTTGTTTAGGGACACTGCCTCCTTCTCTGTTGCAGCTGTGGATGTCATGGCATAGTTTTTTCTTAGAACTTTTATGGGTGTTAGACATATCAGGGGCCTTCTCTTTTAGGGAGCAGGGCTTTTTATCCAGGATAAATGAGACTTCTGGATGAAAGAGGCCAGGGTTACTCTCCAGTCACTGGGATATACCCAATTGCCCATAAAAGAAGAAGCTGTATCAACTTTTACATCAATGACAAGAGATAATATCTCTGACAGCCATCTGTCCTGTAGCCAGATAATGACTGCAGTAGCATTAACACTAGTTTTAACACTCATCTTAGTCTTCTACCAGTGCTTACAGTGGGGTCATCGTTTCTTGGAGATCCTTCATGTGAGATACTGCTAGCATATATTGCTTGTCCCTAAGGTTTAATACAGTCACACTCAAAAGGTCATAGTGAACTCATTTGACATTTATATCTGTGGTCATGACTGGTTTTCCCTAAATGATAAACCCCCATTGGTTAACCAGGTTGGCTCCTGCAGTCAGCACCACCCTGAACCCTTACTGAATTGATGTCTCTACCACCAGCTGCATCTTCCAAACTAGTGACACAGAGGAAGCACTGGAATGTGTCTCCCCATCTGGCCTCTATCCCAGGCCTGAAAGCTCAGCACCTGGGGCCACTGCAGTGCAGCACTGTGGCTCTTAACTGGGCTGCGTGAGACCTCTGCTGCCATTCCCTGACCATACACCAGTGTAGCTGACGTGTGTGTTGATTTTTGCTACCTTTCTACAGAAGGTATCATCTGCTGTTTGACTTTGCACTTATTTTGTGTTTGGAGGTTATGAGATAACATAAATTTTCATATACAACTTTTTAGTGAAATAACCATTGGACCAGCAGTGAGAACAATATAGCATCACAGTGGCCTTTGCAAAATTTGAGTAAATGATGAAAACAGAAATTAAAACAGTCACTGTGTGACTGTGTAATCTCAAGTACTATGAGACTTGTCTCAATATCAGTTGAACAGCTCATTTGCTTCTTAACAATTAGAGATATGAGAGGTACTAAATTATGCAGTTTGAAATAATGAGTAAGCACAAATCCACTCTTGCATTGCTACAGACCAGTGCTGTACAGCCTGCACAAGCATAACCCATGTGTGTCACCATTCTTTTAAGAGAAATGAGGAAAATAATGAAATAAATTAACTAGTTCAGCTGTTACAGTAATTTTTTTTCGTAAACTTTGATGCTGCTGTGGCATTGCTCAGAAACCTGAAACACACCTGTTCATGAAAGACATCTGACTTGGAGTACTGGGAATTGAAGTCGTTCCTTAAATTTATGTGGATGTAGTAGGAAAAGCACCAACTGCAGGTTTATTCCTAATGTGAAATTAGTTTTGGTTTTCATCTGTTTCTTTGCTGACTGGTCATTTGCAGTGATGTTTCAATGCAATGTTCATCCTTTTTCCAAACTGTCCATTTTCAGTTGCTTTAAACTGATAAGTTTGCAAGTTGAAGTACTTGTTTAGTGAGAAAGGTAACACGCTGATAGAATGCAGAGCTTTGCTAGTCTGTATACACTGATATACTTGATTTTCAGTAGATTTAGGTGTGAGATAAAAACAGTATAAGTGATTAAGGTGCTTTTAGAGTGAAGATCAAGAAATTATTTAGCTACATGTCTGGAGCTACTGAGGATCAGGTTTTATGAGAATGATAGTAGTCTCTGGTGGATTAAATAGATTAATTTTGGAATGTTTTTGTTCCTTTTGAGTCATCTGTCACCTTAAAACATCTTTTTATTCTCCTGAAACTGCTAATTTTTCATAGCACAAGTCTTCTTATGACTTATTTCCTGTCTTCTGATCAGGAGCAGTAGTAGTGCTAGTTTCATATGTGGGTTACAGTCCCTTGAGCAAGTGATGATGTGTGACTTCCCACTTTTTCTGATCCTCAGAAAAACTGCTTAGCCCAGAACTTGCAGGAGACTGGCACTGAGCTCCTGACAGTCTGGCACACCTAGTCCAGACAAGACACGGACAGTACCCATAGATGTGGGAGGTGGCTGCAGGTATTGCAAGTGTCATTCTTACAATTTTAACTGGAGAAGGAGTGCCTAGCTGCCATTGTTTTTGTGTGGCTTCATCATTTAGAAGCCTGCAATACTGGTTGTACTACAGAAAACACTTCTTCCATCTGTTAGAGAAGATGGCAGCTTATTCCAACAGATTATGGATCTGGTCTCGATTATTCATGATCTTTCATGGAGGTTTGTTCTCAGCTGCAAATCCTATTTAGGTTAGCACTTTATGTTTGGTGAAACAATCCATAGTTGCCATGGGAAGGAGATTCATCACCAATCTCTAGTCGGTAAAATGGCAAGTTTACTGTATCAATAGTGTTTTTCTTTCATTCTGCAGTTAATACTGATTGTGATTGGCGCTATAACAGTAGTCTCAATATTGGAACCCTACATCTTCCTGGCATCAGTGCCTGTGATAGCAACCTTTATTGTGTTAAGGGCATACTTCCTCCACACTTCTCAGCAGCTGAAACAACTGGAATCTGAAGGTAGGAGCAGCAAAATTGGTAGACTTCTAAATCCACAACAAATGAATTGAGAAGTGATTCATCCTTTCACCTCTTCTTTGCCTTTTCTCTTGCAAGATGCCATTGTCTCTGGGAGCAGAACACATATTTCATTAAAGCCAGTGCTGTTACTGATCCAGCCAATACTGAGTGCGCTGCTGCCGAAGAGCAATGGAGAAGATCTTTTTAAAGCTGGGTTTTATCACCACTGCAGCTGAAAACAAATAAAGTCCTGACATACAGTTTTCTTGAGAATAAACATAACTTGAAGAATTGTGGTCGGACTTGATATGTGCCCTATGAGTTTGTTTCTTTATAAGAAAAAATTACAATGGATATATCTCGATTGCAAAGAATTCTTATTTCTGAACAAATTATTTGACTAAATTTCCTTTTTCTCCCTTCATTAAGAGCCTAACATGTTCCCAATAGAATGGAAAACCTCATTCTGAAGTGTGGGTTTGCAGATCAGGCACTGTGGCCTGGCTTAAAAACAAACTGGCAGATCCTCAGCAAATCAGTCCTGAATTGCGAACACTGATGATCATCTTCCCTTTTACTTAAGTGTAATTCTGAAGTTCCTCAGATCTAAATCTAAATTTCTTTAATGTTCACAGGGATCCAGCATTGGCTCACCACTTTTTATGTAATGCAAGATCTGCTTAAAATTACCATGTCAGTACAGTTGAATCCAGAGCATTAAAGTATGCTGTCTGTGCTAAAAAAACTTCACTTGGTGGAGTTACCAGAATTGCAGGAATTCGTTTTGGCTGGGGAGGAGCCACCTTTCTCTTGTGGTGTCTTACAGCAGGCCAGGAGCTTTCCCAAGCAGTATGCTAACTATGAAGAATTAGCGTGATCCCTTCCTGGCAATACACGGAGTGGAGTTTCAACCATTCATGCAAAGACTCTTGTTGTGTATCCTGTGCTAGGATTATTTCAGTGGCGTACTCCAACAATGTATCGAAATGGAACACTGACCATGGTTACACTGCTGTGAGTTAGAGCACAGGGCTGTGTATTTGTGTTATATCAAAGATGTTTGCTTGTGAGTGTTCATGATGTTTCTCATTTAAACGCTTTGACAGCTCGGAGTCCGATCTTCACCCATCTTGTTACAAGCTTAAAAGGGCTGTGGACACTGAGGGCTTTTGGGCGGCAGCCGTATTTTGAGACCTTGTTTCACAAAGCCCTGAACCTACACACGGCAAACTGGTTCCTCTACCTGTCAACACTGCGCTGGTTCCAGATGAGGATAGAAATGATTTTTGTTCTCTTTTTTGTTGCTGTGGCGTTCATCTCTATCATAACTACAGGTACAGTAACTTTACTGGATTACTGAAATGGAAGTCGTCTGCTTCTGTTTAACAGCTCAGCTTTAGAAACTTCTGAGGCAAATAAACCATTGGAAAATTTAGCAGACATTGGAGTCACTGATTTAAGTATGTCATTATAGTAAACAGAATTTAATTAAAATAGAAATTACACCATTATTATCTGCCATCTGATGTTGTAGAGTACTCATTAAGGGATTAAGCTGAAAATAATAACTGAAGGGACAGAACTTTCCTTTTCTTGACTGTAATTGCTGTAAAAGTAATCTTGTGTGTTAAACCACATTAATATAACCACATTAGCATACTGAAAAGCTTGGATGTTGATTATCATCTGTATAGCTCAAAGTTTTTAAGTCAATAGTGATACCTGAAAAGGAAATTGAACTTTCCAAGACTCATTTTGGAGTTTTAGAAAGCAGGTATTCTTTATGGCAGTGCTGGGTGCACGGGGGATATCTCCTCCTAGAGTGCACACCTGGCTTCTGGACAGAAAATTAGTTATGCACTACAATCAGGCATATTCATAACATGTTTACATATTCTTAAACAATTGGTTAATTTTCTCTCGCTTTACATGTAAATTACTTCGCAGGCTCAGTTCTCTTGCTCAAAACAAGTCTTGGAAAGTTCAATTTCCTTTTCAGGTATCAGTAGAAGTTTATATTCCTCTATTTGCAAATGGCTAAGACATGGGAAGTTGTAATGATCTTTTAAAGCCACACCAATAACAGAAATAGTCATCCAGTTCTCTAATTCCCAACTCACTGACCCATTTTCCAATGTGAAGTTTTGCAAATACCCCTCAAAATTCCCTTAAAAATGGCACACCACTCCTAGTAAACCCAGTACATGAATAAGAATCACTCTATACCTTTCTATCCTAGTTGTATTTGAAATGCTGCTTATGGCTGACCAGGTGTAGCCAGTCTCCAACAAGCAGAGAATAGGACAATAATGTTCCCAAAATCTTGGAATAATTTCGTTCTGTGGAAAAACTCAGCGGGTTTAGCTACAGATTATTTCAATTACAGTTTTTAATTCACTATGCTTTTGTTATGTATGTTTTTTTATTTTGATTCTTACGCATTATTGTCCCTCTCCAAAGTTTTACACTGAACTTTGTGTGCAGGATCTGGATGCAATTTCAATACTACAGTCCCTGATGAACAGGAATTTGCTGATTTTGTGAAGGAAGTTTTTAGTTCTAACAATGTCCAAATTCCATTTGATCATACTCCAGTGTTGAAAAGGAGTTATAAAAAAGTGTACATTCTATGAAATATTGCATTGTTTACTGAATGTTATCCTCTATTTCTTGTATAAGGAGCACTCCTGATTCTTAGGAAAAAAAAAATCCAACCACACAAATACTTCTAATTTTTACTTTTTGCACGCAGTAGTTTAGATTTTTTTTAGGAAAACTGTTTGTCTTGCTGTTTTTCTGGATATTTTATATGAGAAAATGGGTTAGAAGCACTTTTTTAAAATGTGGAAAATTGTCATCTTGCCACTATTGTAAGCTTTTCTGTTACAGGTAATAGGTCCTTGGAACAACACTAAATTTCTTTTCTTAATCTGTCAGCTTTCAGGAGGAATATTTTACTTTTATTGTTCACTTCTGTAATTACTCTCATCATGATATGTCTATAAGCCAAAACAAGAGGAAGTTTGTTGCAGAAAGCCATGGAAGAAATGGAGAAATCATAGAAAGGCATTTGGCTTAAATTCTCAATTCCATTTAACACATAGTGAGCTTAAAAATCAACAGTAGGGTAGTTTCAATGCTTATATTGTATTGTATCAACTCATAAAGGAAAATCCCTGGAAAATCCAATGCTTGTTAATAGCAGACAATTAAAATAAAAGAATTTATATCTGCATCTTTGTAGAACATTAAGGAGAACATGTCCTCTGTCCAAGAAATGAAAATGTAAACTAGTGCAACTATTTTCAATTTTGAAGTTGTTAGCTGTGGTGTTTTAGTTAGATAAGAGTCATTTCACAGATTCGTGTGTGTTGGTAAAAGGACATTGAAATCAAGATTGCAGAAGCCTGCTTCTGTTTGCAGCTTAAGTACCAAGATTTAATTTTTTCTTCTGCCAAAGCAAGATCAGGGTTTCTATTGAATTCAGTGCCAAAGCCAGCTGTTTCACTGATTATTAGCTCTCAGTCCTTTGTATAATTAACAAATCCATGTTTTCTCCATGAAATAGAAGAGAATGTGGTATGTGTTTTAAGATATAAATGCTAATTTCCTGATTTCTATTGGCTTTTTATTTGCAGATGAATTTATCTGTTTTTCTCTCTGCAGGTAATGGACCAGGTAAACTTGGCATTATTCTTACTTTAGCTATGAACATCATGGGAACCTTGCAGTGGGCAGTAAACTCAAGCATAGATGTGGATAGTTTGGTAAGCATAAAATGCACTGTGCTGTGCTTTTCTTTGAGGAACTGCCTTACTTTGTTGATTATGGGTGTTCAGTGAGTTGTTTTCAGAGTTGGATATCAGGCAGATGTGTCAGAAAAAGTTCTCCTCATACCTTTCATAGCAACCTATCAGCTTTGATACAGCACGAACTGAGTTTTTCTATGATCAGAAATTTTCCTGGACTAGAAGAGGCAACAACAAATAATTGCATTTGAGGATTCAGATTGCAGATATAGCAGTGATGGGAAAACTTCAAAAACGCTTGGAGTTGTTTTGTTATGATTATATGCCTTAGCAAGGTATAGTATATGCCTTACCAAGGTATAGTATATACCTTACCAAGGTATATAATATACTTTACTTGGTCTGCTTAAGAGCTTTGCACAGAAGATCACACTGGATGTTTTTGAGCTCCTTCCATGCAAAATCAATAGTGATTTAAAAATCTGTGCTAGACTTTCCTAGGGGTCTTTTTCTGGTTTTATGTAAAATACCCTCCTACATAAGGCTTTGGAGTTGTACATGTCTGTGCCTTTAATTTGCATAGTTAGTCTGTCAGTTAGAATGGGCTTCAAAACAGAATATTTCACAAGGTTAACTCATCATCACCTATTTGATGAGATATGAGAAGCAGACAGGAAGCTTATGGAAGAATACGTTTGTTCTCACGGTTTTCATCATACCTTAGCTTAAATGTATGGAAGTTTTAGATGTTATTTTTATATGTAATAGTTACTTTTCTCTTTACACTTCAGGCATTCTAGGATTTGTTTTAGACTGAATTCTTGTAACAAAATACAGTAGTCTTATAAACAAGAAAAAAATTCTGAGGAAAAAAGTCTCCTACATCCAATCATACCCTCTCTGAACCCTAATTTGTCTTCTCGAGCCAACCATTTCAGTATTGGAAAACAAATAGCTTTTACAGCAGATCTTGGAGACCATTAAATCCTGATTAGCTCAAATGAGTTGTCATTTAAAAAAAATAATAATTGGAGCAGACGGTGACAGCGAAGGAATGTTTGCCAGTTCGACATATTTTTTTTAAATAAGTGATTCAACCACATTCATCCTGAAGGAAATCCTTAAGAGCCCCAAAACTGGGAATTAAGCACTTACAACATCTAATCTCTTGTTTATGCGTGTGACTGGTGATAGTCCAGAAAGCTGACTGCCATTCAGGGACACATTTTTTCCCTATCCACCAATTGTTTTATGCTGACTCTTTCTTTGCTTGTTCGAACAGCCTGTCTTGAAGGGCAAGCACTTTGTGAAAGGGCTTCTTTGCCGTAGCTGCAAGACATGCCAAACTGCAGCTGTGTGACTGATAATGAAGTAAAACTCGCTGTTGGTAAGGCACAACAGCGACAACAACATTCAGTCAGTGCTCGTTTTTAAACTCCATCTTAGCCCTCTAAGGCGCAATGTGATCGCTTTCAGTGTGACAATCTGTGTAAGAATCATGTGCACGTATTATCCGCCCTAATACAAACGGAAGGTGTTTCACAAGAGTAACAGAAAGTATTACTGTAGGATTCAGAGGGTGCTGGACACACTAGTGTTTTAACAAAGAAGAACTTCCCTTTTTAAAAAATACAGTGATGTTAAAATGTCATCTATTAGTAGCAATGAGGAAGTAACTCCCTTTCCCCTGAAAAGAAAGTCTCAAGTTGATTTTCTTTGTATTAAGACAAACTACTGTACTGGAGCACCAGTTATGTTATATTAATGGTAGCCTTCTTAGGTGCATCAGTTTATAGGTGGATCCTCTGGACTTCTTTTAGCAGTGGATAGCTGCTCATCCCCGTCCCATAGATTTTTAGGTATCCCAGATGACAAACTAATAGATATTGCTGGCAGGATGGTTTTCCTGACATTCAAAAGCTGCTCCTGTGCACAAGCGGATATAGCTTCATGGTTCCAAGATAATAAAACTACTTCACTGAGTGATGCAGATGTATTATTTCCCACTCTTTGTATTCTCTACATTTAGCACTTCCCTCTTTAGAGTCTTTTACAATTATTTGGTTATAGATGTCCTGCAAAGGCTTGCATGTGTTCCTGAACTAGTAGCCTGTTTGGTTATACTGTATTTTTCTGTCAAGGGGTGCTTTGAAGCTCCTCACAGGACCAGATTGACTAGAATTGACAGATCTCCACATGTCTCCAGTTACAGATATGCATGCACTGCTCTAGATGACATCACTCTTGCCCTTCCTTGAGCAGCTGTGACATCCATGCTTACAAGCCTGCACACAAGCGTGCCTGGGTGTGTAGCACATTTGTAGGTAGCAGTCTTTGGTTGTCAGATAAACTGGAGTTTTCTGCAAGTGGTTGAAACCCATGTCCAAAGGCATAGCTGCTGTAATGAGTACATAACATTAAGCTCATACTGAGTTATTTTACAAGATATGCAAGATAAGGGACATCAGTGAAATAAGTGCAAACAAAAGGACAGGAAGGCAGAGGAATGGGGAAGCAGTATCACATGAAGAAGGAAAAAATGTACGGGAAGACATACTGGCCAAACAGATGAGTATGTGGCAAATTTGACTTTATTCCACACAATCTCCTTCTTGAGCTTTCCATGACACTGGCATGCATATTGAAGAAATCTGAGTTTCTAGGTTGCATTTTGTTTTTACATACTGTGATATTCTCTTCAAAGCAATTTCTGTTGAATTGGTTTGGCTTTAACTTAAAAATCCCCATTGTCTTTTAATACCCCATAATGGTTTTGGCATTTCATTCTCTACGGCCCTGATACTTTATCTGCCCTGTTGTGTTTTTTTCTTTTTTAAAAACATATGTGGTCACTCTGACAGCTATCCATTGTTTCATTTAAAGCTACCAGTTAGGCTGAATTTATCTTTTCACTTTGATCCTTTCTGCTAATATCCCCTTAGCAGATTTTCAGTCTTTTTCTTATCCCTCCAGGCAGTCTTGTAGTATTTTTAATTTTTTTCCTTCATAAGGAAATAGAAAATAATTTTTCCAGTAAGCGCTGCTTTCACAGATAAGCATTGGCTAGTCCCAGTGGACTGTTTTAGTGCTTTATAATGTCCTCCTTCACTGATGTGTATCCTGCAGTAGCAGCACTGTAACTGGGAAGGACAATTCCTTTTATCAGGGAAAGAGAAAATGCCATGCTTTTACTGTTGCCAAGATTACTTATGTAAGGAGATATAAAAAGAATCCCCAAAGAGATATTAAAACCACACTTTCTAAACCTCACAGTTCCCCACCCTGTACATCAGGGATGCTGAAGAATTAAAGTAGTACATGGTAGAGAAGAGGACCAAAGGAAAAATTAGGACTGTGAAAAATAATGGTGCTTTTTCTGCTGGTTTTCGTGCTTTTGTTTTTCCCTGCTATTTCTCCTTTAGCCTGTTCAATTGGTATTTGTTTAAAACTAGGACATGATCTTAATATGCTTTTTACTACTATCAGCAGAAAACCCGAGAACACTGTTAATTTCTGAAGTTTAAGTAAACTAAATATTTGACTGTAAAATCTGCATCAGAATCACAGTTCTCCAAGTGAGGTGGTGGTCCTCTGGAAAGGAACAGAGTCAAGAAAAACCTAGTAGGACGTTTCCTTTTCTGCCTGCAAAGCAGTGTGAGAAAGAGCAAAAAATACAGTACAAGTTTGGCATGAACTAAATATTTCATTTTTGCAGTTTGGAAGAGGAGTATATGTCCTATAAGTGCACCCAAAATGTAACAGCAGAAGATGTGAAAACTCAGTAAAAGCATATGGTCCATCTGCATTGACCCAGTTTTTGCAGTGACATAATGCACAGAGTTTTTTTACAACATGAGCCATTGGACCAACCTCTCACAGAATCTCTAAGTTGCACACTGCACTTTCCAGACAGCGTGTTTTTGAGGAGGTGGTGTGTTGCAACGTGGTCCTTGAATACTATCCATGTCTGGTCTGGAAGAGGGTAACTGCTCTCTTCTCTTTCTAGCAGAAGAGAACGTAGGGCCTGATGAAATGAATTGCATTAGATTACTTGTAAAATAATTACTTCTTCCACTTTCGGAAATATATAATGCATATTGTATTATGAATTCTCCTTCAACATTAAGAAGAGTTTAAGTGATATTAATAAGAAAGTAAATTAAAGAATTTGCAATGTTATTAAAACCTCAGTAAAATACAGTTAGGCAAGGCTAAAAATAGTGTATTATGCTCTAGATATTTTTAGATGGAAGGAAGTAGTAAATACACTTCTTTATTCTAAAGCATTAGTTAGAGAATGTGAATATAGCAGGCACATTGCTGATGGGAATAATGGGTAAGAAACTTGCTGTCATCTACACTATACCTGTCATTATGAATGACAGAAGATTTCTACCTGTGAAGGGAAGAATGGATATCTTTGTAAAATGTTACTGACATTTATGCTGCATTCTGCCCAGATCTAAATCGTAATTCAAATTACAAAACCAGGGAAGCATCCTTTTAAATTGATTTAAAGTATTAAGCTGTCTAAAATATCTGCATATGAGATGTGACTGATAAATCTGTCAGGGGAGCTGGGACACAGAGATGAAATTTTCTGTTGTAAGGGAAGAGTCTTTGTCCAGCTGTTTTCATAGCAGATTTTAGCTAGTGTTTAATTGGGCAATTATAGGGAATCTCTGCCTGTACAGACATTCACAGCTCTTGATGAAGCCAAGAAAGACCTTCATTTCTGAAGTGGCAATATTTCTATAAAGATAAGATTTCTGAAAACAAGTGTACCATCAAACACTGATGAAAATAAATGCATGGTGCTCATTGTGGGATTTACTGTAGACAGTCAGACAGGAAAAAAATTGTCAGTCTGATCCAAGGTCTTCCTGTTCGTATCACCAAAATGAGATGACGTTCATATATCAGCATGATGGTGACCATGCCTTTCCACCTTGCACAGTGGTTGAGATGGAAATTGTAATCGATAGGCTTGGGTATTAGCATGCTTTTCAAAACTGCTGTCACAATTGTGTTTCAAGATGCTGAGATGTAAGCTATGATCCCAGTATTTCCTTGCATTGTGTATAAATTTGCTTCCACATGGAAAATCCACCTAACAATATTTCAATCTGGATCGAAGAGCAGGAAGGAATGGTAATACATCAAGTAGAATCACTTTGCAGAAGGAATACAAAAGCAGTTAAACAAGGCCAAAGATGTAAAAAGGGTTTTCCACAATGCCACTAAAGAGAGATATACTACTGGGAATAGAGATTAGAGAACAAATGCTAGTAATAAGGCCTAGCTATTCCTGGATGCAGCAGTTATGCAGGAATCATTCTATTTATTAATTAATTTTGCTAAATAATTTCTGACCAGTAAGAATTGACACTATCTTATAGTTTACTCTTGTTGTTTACAAGGATAAATGTTGGTGAAATGAAGAATCTAGTTAATTACGTTAGCTGGACTAAAGCACTTAGGAATCTGAATGTAAAGTTAGGTTACATCTTCTTCAAGTAAGCAGCTGAAATTCTTTTCCTATATAGCAGGAGAAAAATAATAGAAAATTTTGGAGACTCTAGGACTACCAGCATGAACAACATTCTCTGAAAGCATATTAGAAATGACAGCCTCTACAGAAGGATTAGTTAAAAAACCCAAACTGTGTGTTGGAAGTCAAGATAGAGAAAAGAGACTTGACAAAATCAGAATAGACTTGCAAATGGCCCAAATTCTGGACAAGTACTCAATCTCAGTTTTCAGTAAAAGGGCAGTGTTTAATCTGGGGAGTTGAAACTGGAGCAGAAGGTTGAAATGGGATTTACAATATCTGAGGTGGAAATTATATGCAAAAAAACCCCTAGCTGTTGGCATGTAACTGAAGCACCTGAGTTAGAATCCTAGTCTTCCTAAATTTCCTGTGCTGTTCGTGGAGGGATACCCCTGAGTCAGTCCATCTAAAATCAGAGTCTTCAAGGAAGTGTGATTGGGTTCTGCAGTGGGACATTTCAGTTAAACATGTGAAACCAGGCTGGAATGGTTCTGCCCCATGCGTGTAGACGAGGTGACGCTGGACATCCTATCCTAGGGTGCAGGAAGAACTGGCTGAGAGGCTGGAGATCTGGTAATGGCCACTTCAGATGAATCCACCAAGATGCCAGTGGTGGTGGCAGGTTATAGAATAACAACTGTCACTTTTGGTTAAGAAGGAGAAATGGGAAGTCATTGATGCCACCATTAGTTTGTTAGTCTGATGGCAGCAGTCTTCAGAAACTATTTTGAAGAAGTAATTAAAGATGCAGTGCTTGCAGAGTGAATTCACTCAGGTTTGCTGACATTGGGGTTGCATCAGACTGTCCTGATAATGGTGTTCAGTGATTTATTTTCCAGACAAAAATAATGTAGCAGATCTCTTTTGTCTTCAGGAAAACATGGGCTGTGGCTCTGTTTCAGAAATCATATAAATGAAGGAGATCAGGATTATTACAAGAACTGTAAACTACTTAATGAGTTGGACAGAAAGGAAATGGCATTAAGCTGTAAGTATTAAGCTGTAGGAAGGCTACTCAACAAAGATTAGATTCATGACTGAGCTCATTTTAGTCTTTTTTAATACTCTCAACAAAGAAGAAAAGTATTGTGTTGAAGAAATCTACCAAAGACACAAAGCTGAAAGGCAATGTTAGCATGAAGGATGCTGAGAGTTGAAAGGTATTAGGTAACCTCAAATGGCAGATATAAAATAGATTTCAGTAGCTGAAGTGCAAAGACTTGAGTTTAGGGACTGCTAAGAATAACCTTAGTTGTAAGTAACGATCTCCTCAGTTAGAAATGGCTAAAATGGAGGAAAGCTTGGCTGACCACTACTGAATCAGAGAGTGACTGTAAGATGTGACTGTGAAGAAAAGAGCGTATGATGCTCGATGTGTTAATTGAGATACTCCCAATATAGATAGGAAAGTATGAATGCCTTTGTACAATGTCCTTGTGAAACATCCTTCAAAATGCCAGGTACTTTCTCGTCAGACAGGAAAGATTAATTTGAAATGGGATGTTTGGAGAAGAAGAACATATGTTAAGAAAGAGACTTAAACCTGGATTTTCTTTAGTCCTGGAGAACAAAGGGTGACTGGATCTAAGATAGCCCTCCATAAACAATTGGAGAAAGCAGCTAGGAAAAAGAACTATTTAGAATTTAAAATTGATAAATTTCAAAGAACAAACTGGTCCATAGACTTTAAAGTATATTTTCTAACCACCTAAGCAGTGAAGTTCTAGCGAAGGAGATGAATTAACTATTTATTAATTGACCCTTGACTCATTAAAAAAAATAAAAAAATCAAGAGGATCTCTTCTAGTCCCGTGCTCCTTTGAAAATTCACCAAGACTGCTACTAGCAACTTCTGTCTGAAGTTCATGAACTACAGGACTTGATTATTTCACCTAATATATATAATAACAGTTATAAAATTATCATGGAACCTCCTACTAATATTTGGTAAAAAATATAGATAATTTCTCATAAATACTCAGATGTTAATGTCTGATGCTTGTTCCTCTTTACTTGATGCTACTGCTTTCCATCTTTCAAATTCCATACAGTCTGCTGATCTTTGGAGATCAATTATTATTCAAGATCTTCAATTATTGAGTTGGGCAACCCCCTATAAGAGGAAGGATTTGAAGACTCCAAGATTGCTTTCATGATCATATTTTGTTTTCATAAATACAAGTCATCTATAGTTTTCAAAATATATTTTAAAGGTAGAAAGAGCTATTGTGTCCATTTAAAAAGGAGGCAAGCAGAATCATGTGTTGGACCAATGTCAGTAGTACTAGAGCAATAGAATCTAGAGCTCTATACAAGAAGTATCCTACCTTTGAAAATTTTATCATGATATAACTTACAGAGAAAAGAGACTCACTATTCTGGCTAGGAATTAGAAATAATTTGATTTCATTTATTTTGACAGCTAAGCATTAATTACAATTAGTATACTGTTTGTTTTGATTCGTAGATGCGGTCTGTCGGACGAATATTTAAATTCATTGACATGCCAACAGAAGAGACGAGAAACATTAAGCCACAGAAGAATGACCAGCTGTCAGATTCCCTTGTAATTGAAAACAAGCATGCAAAGGAAGAGAAGGACTGGCCATCTGGGGGCCAAATGACTGTGAAGGACCTTACAGCCAAATATGGTGAAGGAGGAGCTGCTGTGTTAGAAAATATTTCGTTTTCAATAAGTTCAGGGCAGAGGGTGAGACACTGTTTTGTTGTGTTTGATCTAACTACTATTAAGCTCAACTATAGAAGTGTCATTATAAACCTATTCGTTGACTAAAGAGTAGGTTGAGTTTGGTAAGGTTTTGTAAATGAAATTCATGCAAAACAAAGTAATCATCTAAAGCACGTGAAGAACAGAAATGTCTGGTGCCTCTCTAAAAAGAGCTCATCTGTAGGATTACTGAGTACAAACAAAAAAGGCAAGGAAAATCTGCCTTTGTTATCCTAGAAATCTTGAGACTATTTACACCTCAGTGAAGCACAGTGGGGATGTTTGCTGGCCATGAGGAGCAGAATATACTGCTAAAATACATATGCAGCACTTCCTCAAGTTATATTCCTGTGCCCGAAGTTGTCCACCTTCTCCTTCTGGGGAGAGGGAAGCTTTCTGGTGAGCGCAGGTGCTGGGAGCAGCCTGACCCAGGTGGAGCAGGGCACAAAAGAATACCCGCCACTGTGCCAAGGGTAACGCACCGCTGGCTCCGGCGGACGGAGGGTGGAGGTGCCGTTTCGCCCGTTCGATGAGGGCTCTACGCCACCCGAATTATTATATAACAAACTATAAACAACTCTGTTCTTCAGAAGATTGACAAACCTCTAATTAATCTTCATGCGTGTTTGAGGTTGCATTCAAGAAAGAGCTTTACTTTCAGGACAGCAATCAGGCAGAGGTTTAACACTTTGCTTTACGTTCATGATAAAGGACCATCCCCCATGGGGCGGGAAGAAAGGCTCGCGCGATTTCCTGAGCTAGAGCCATATGGATGAAGAAGAGATTTTAACTCTCCCACATATATGAGAAAACAGGTTCAGTGACAGCTCTCTGACCTTGCCACGAGGCAGCTCTTTGCTCCTAGTTTGGATAGCACCAGTCTCTGCCAGGTTTGGTAGATCTGTCTTGGTTTACCTGAACTGAATGTTTCACCTACAAAGTTTTAGGGCATCAAAATTTTGAAACCAGGGGTCTGACTTCCTGTAGCGCCATCCTGAAACCACTCTGCCTTTGGAAGAGAGGTACCTGTGATTCCTGGAGCGTGGAGGTGCAGGTGCTGCTGCACTCTGGTGGATTTACTTCCTGGAAAATCCCTTGAAGCAGTGGACTATGGAAAATGAAATATTGTACTGTACTGTACAGATTTGTACTGTACAGAGAAGGCAGAGCAATTAAAACAAAGATCCTTTTTTAAATGGCTATGATTTAGAAACTTGATCCAATTTTGGTAATGAACCCTGGACTCAGAGGTAGCATTTCCAGAATTGGAGCGTGCAGTTTAAACTGGAGAGGATTTGTCTCTGTCATGTTGGGAAGCACATGTGAAACGAACAGGAAAGGGGAGAGCTCTCCTCTGCTGAGGGGGTAGAATAGAATAGAGTAGAATAAGACTATTTTTGTTGGAAGAGGCCTATAATGATCTAGTCCAAATGCCTGACCAATTCAGGGCTGACCAAAAGTTAAAGCATGTTATTAAGGGCATTGTCCAAATGCCTTTTAAACACTGACAGGCTTGGGGCATTGACCACCTCTCTAGGAAGCCTGTTCCACTGTTTGATCATCCTCTCAGTAAATAAATGCTTCCTCACGTTCAGTCTAAACCTCCCCTGGTGCAGCTTTGAACCATTCCCACGTGTCCTATAGCTGGATACCAGGGAGAAAAAATCAGCACCTCCCTCTCCACTTCCCCTTCTCAGGAAGCTGTAGAGAGCAATGAGGTCACCTCTCAGTATCCTTTTCTTCAAACTAGAGAAGCCCAAAGTCTTCAGCTGCTCCTCCTAGGACATCCCTTCCAGCCCTTTCACCAGCTTTCTTGCTCTCCTCTGGACGTAGTCAAGGACCTTCACATCCTTCTGAAATTGTGCGGCCCAGAACTGCACACAGTACTCAAGGTGAGGCTGCACCAACGCTGTATACAGTGGGATAGTCACCTCTTTTGACTGGCTGGTTCTACTGTGTTTGATGCACCCCAGGATGTGGTTTGCCCTCTTGGCTGCCAGGCCACACTGCTGACTCACATTGAGCCTGCTGTCAACCAGCACCCCAGATCCCCTTCTGCAGGGCTGCTCTCCAGCCACTCCTCTCCAAATCTGTACTTGTGCCCAGCATTACTCTGTCCTAGGTGCAGAATCCAGCATCATCCCATTAATCATTGCCTAATGCTCCTATCTATCTAGATCCCTCTGCAAGGCAACTTGTCCCTCAAGAGAGTCAACAGCACCTCCCAGTTTGGTATTGCCAGCAGACTTGCTAATGGTGCATTCAGCTCCTGCATCCAGCTATTCAATACATTCAATAAATGCATTGAAGGGAACTGGCCCCAAAATTGAACCCTGAGGAACACTGCTGGTGACCGGTCACCAGCCTGATGTGTCACCATTCACTCCAACCCTTTGAGCCCTGCCGTTCAGCCAGTTCTTCGCCCAGCGCACTCTGAACCCACTCATACCGCGGTTGGACAACTAGTCCAAAAGGACAGTTCTGTACTACTGTGAAGGACAGTTTCAAAAGCCTTACTAAAATCCAGAAAAACTACATCCACCACCTTGTCTTCTCTTCATCCACTAGGTGGGTGACCTTGTCATCGAAGGAGATCGAATTAGTTAAACAGGACTTTCCTTTTGTGAATCCATGTTGACTGTGCCTGATGATTGCATCATTCTTTAAATGCTTTTCAGTAGTACGCAGTATAATCATCTCCATAACTTTTCCAGGAACTGAGTTTAAACTAACAGGTCTGTAGTTCCCTGGGTCTTCTCTCATGCCCTTTTTGTAGATTAGGATACAAATCTACCCAATCAATAGATTGAGTCAGTGCAACACAGCACAGACTGCTCATTTGGTTCGGAGGCCTGAGGTACTGTTACGGAAAGGATGCCAGGCAGCAGGAAGAAACCCCTCTTCCCATTCACGTGTATATCGTCACCCTACAAAAGCAGCCCACGCTCAGACAGGACATCATTAGCTGTGTAAAACCCAGCTGTTAGAAAAGGCAGTATCTCAGCATTTGCTGGTGGTTGCTGCAGATACTGCTTGTTCTAGAAATATATTGGTGCAATCCCACAAGGAAAACACAAAATTTGAAAAAAAACTCATGTATTTTGTTTCTTCCCACCTGAGAGGTAAGGAAAGGCAGCATCAGCTGGGCAGGTTAAGGACTTGCATTGCTGCTTGGAGGTGAGCGATGGCATGGTGTGTGCTGCGACCACTGCCTCAGACCCAAGCTGACCCACTACAAATTCATGGTCTGATCAGAGTTAGGCCCTCTGTTTTCAATTATATGGAAACGAAGTAGCTTAGTAGTGTGATTCAAGTGCACTGCCTACTTGGTTTTTGTCTGCTGGATGGGGTTTTGCTGAAGAGGGCTTCATAGCGAAAGAAAGGGGAAGGGCACAAAGAGGTGGACTAATCAGTAAAAGATACTATATTAGCAAATTTCTGTTCTTTGGCTAAGGAGAGACTAACATATTTTTCATCTTAATTAATTCTAACAAAACAAACGAGTCTGGCCCAGTGTTTCGTTCAGCCCTTGCTGTAGGCTTTTGTCATTCTCAAATGAATGACGTTTACTATCCCATTGAGATCTACTTGGATCGTTCTCCACTGCTGAGATCTCTAAGTGTTTCTGCCTTGGTCTGTGGTTAATATATGAGCAGTATTAAATGTTTGCTCTTATGATTTGCATTGCAGGTAGGTCTTTTGGGAAGAACTGGTTCAGGAAAAAGCACTTTACTTTTTGCATTTTTAAGACTGCTGGATACAAAAGGGGATATCCAGATTGATGGAGTCTCCTGGAACACTGTCGGTGTGCAGCAATGGAGAAAGGCATTTGGAGTGATTCCTCAGGTAATAAGATTATTGTATATTTGTGTGCCTTTATTTTTGTTGGTTCTGTATCCATATGCACATAGTTACCTTCAAGCTGGAAGTTAATTGTTTTATGCTGAGAAACGGAAACAAAACATGAAGATTTTGTGAAAAGAGGACTGGGACGGATGGGTGTATGCAATGATTCACAGCAAACTCTACTTTTCTGGCTTTCTATGCCACTTACAAAAGAACTCTTATGTGAATGGGAAGGTACAGCACACTCAAACAGAAGTGCTCGTAGCCTGCTTATCCTTTCACCTTTGAAACAGTCTGCATGTTGATTCAAAATAAGATAGTGCCACCTAAAGAAAAAAATACAATCAGTGGTGTTCTCAGCTACTGTTTTCTAAAGCCTAACGTCACATATTATGGTTAACGTGGATACTATACATTGCCTGTTTTCCCTGACAGGCTTGTAGCGGAATTACTGCGTTTCTCATGTTTTACTAGACCACTAGCTGGTCTCCAACTTGGACTCCTCACTTTTTTAGCTGTTACTTCTCATTACCTCATATACATTGTACAAGTATAAGGGAGCACTTCATGTTATTTATGCTTGCAGCTGTCCCAGCATATGGGAAGTAAATCCATTTCAGAGATGAAAAAGGAAGCAGCTTGTCACATGGGTTTAAGCACCCTAATCCTCTAAAATAACTGGAACAAGAAAAACAGTCTTAGGAGAAGCAAACAATTAAACCTAGGGCTTCTGAGTCCCTTGCCAATGTCCCTGCCACTGGACCAGTGTCCTATATTAGTTACAGCTCTGGATTATTTGTCTCAAAAATGAACATTATTGGGTGCATGCAGTAACACTAAAAAGTGATGGCTTACTGTAAAGGTAGGAATGAAAATTGATGGAACAAAGTGTGCAATTTTCGTGCCATGTTTTGTATTTTTGTTGTTGAAAGCTATCAGTCCTTTCCAACAACACCGATACAAGAGTAACACGCATTTGCCTTCTCTTCTTCGAAAGCTATACACTGGATAGTTCTTCAGCTACTAAACATACATTATCTTTTCTATAACAATGTTCATTCCTTTGGAAATCTTGTGAGTGCGGCAGATTAATTCAAGTAACAGGTGATTGCAATCTTACTAATGTGTCACTTGTGATACCAGGAGGCAGAGGGACATCAGTTGCAGATCAGCCTGCCACGCTGCATGGGAACATGCAGTCTGTCCTGCCTTTATCTATCCTCGAGAGGTGGCTACTAGCCCCAGAGATTGGTAAGAATGGTTTAGTTCTTGGTCATCCTGATTAGCCCACTCCTTGAGAGGCTCACAAGGAGTAGACCAACCAGGATGACCAAGGATCTCCTTTGACTGTCAGCTGTCAAACCCTTACTGTACTATTCCCCTCATCCTGTCTTCACCGTAAAGGAGTTGCCAGCTGCTTTCTGTGCATATTGATTTGTTCCCAGATAGTCTACTGTCTTAGAAAGGTGGTTACTGTCTTTCTTAGAAAGCTGATGAGCTACATTGAACGTGTGTATGGTATAAAGCTGTTGTGCACTGACTACATTAGGCACTTTAAAATAGTTGGAGACACTCTGAGACAGCCAGCTGATTTAACTAAAAAACATGCTGTCAGGTTTATGTTTTCAAAATAGTTGTTTTCTTTCCCATAACCATCATAGCAGAGCAGAGGTCTGTCTTCACTTTCACCCTCTGTTGGGTATGTAGGCTAAATTCTGCTTTCTACCACTACAACAAACCAAGCTAATGGTGGTGAAGTCACTAATGCGACTGTCACTCAGTCACTGTAGCCACTCGTGATTTATTTCATTGTCGTGGAGGTGGGATTTAACTCTGACCGAGGTGTTCCTGATGGCACGATCTTGGCTTTGGTAACTCTTAAAAGATGCTGGAATACTCCTGCTAGAAACACAAGGGCTTTGATTTTGGAAACACAAGAGGGACTCAAAATTTAGTTTTTCTACTTAATGATCACTTTTGAGTTGTGATAGCTTCCCCTTCAAAAACGTTATCCCACAGTAGCCTGAGTGGCATTTATTTAAAGTAGGCATGCAAAGAAGGCGCAACTCTCTCCCCTCTCTGCATTTCCACAGTAATGCTCTGAAATTTCCTCAAAAGTAGCAATTTTTTAGCACTTTGACCTTACCAGAACAGACCCTTTCTTCACTACCAAGTTATACCCTCAAGAAAGCAGAACCGAGAGAGCATGGGTGAGTCCACTGGTTAGATTTGTCTCTTGCCTGAGCTCTATCGACAGCCTGGTTGGTTACACGCTGTCTCCTGAGCTGAGGCTTGCTTGGCAACTGCCCTTTGATAGCTGACATGTTGTCAACCTTTCTGTCCTCTCCAACATTTTCACACCTATCCATTTCTGTAAATTTTTATTTCTTTGTTATTGCTGGTTCAGTTCTGCAGCATGATTGTTGCTTGCAAGTATGAAAAAAAGTCACCCCTTCAGACAGAGGCAGCTATGCAGTGAACTGCAAATGCAGCTGCATCTGTGCATGTATAACAGGTATGTTATACAGCTGTCCTCCAAAGGATGGCTGTATAGGCTGAAGGATGCTTTTACCAGTGTGAGCTATGTCTCTGTTGTGAAATTCTCCTATACAGCCACGCGTAACTTTCTGTATTGGAAGGGACTTCTCTGTCTCTCCCATAGTCATCCTTTTGCTCTTAGCGCTTTCTTCCTTTGGGATGTGGTTGCCCAGCAGGGTTTCTGCTTTCCATCTCCAGCTGTCCTGGGGAAGGCATAAACTGAGAAGAAAACTGAATGCTTGGTAACAAGTAGCATCGTTGTCCCAGTGAAAAACATGGTAATAATTCTCATAGCTGAGTACTCGCCGTGGAGTTACTAATGATATAGAAAACATCATTCTGCAGCCATCAGCAAAATGCCAGTGACATTTATTAAATGAGCAGTGTAACTTGCCCTCCTGCTTATGAGGTGCATTGTTAGTTCATTGTTAAAATTACACATTTGGTTCAGTTTGGAAGTCCCTGATATTTGGATCAATGCCAAAAAATCCCAGCCCTCCATTCTCTGGAAGGTCACGAGAATTGCCAGCCTGTTTGCATGCTTCAGCTCGCAGCTCCTATCCCAAAGCCTTGCCAAAGAACTGCACATTATGCCTCAGAAGTTCCCACATTCAGAACAAAATGAAGTTTTCACCAGCACTTTCCCAGCAGGG
The DNA here is from genome assembly GCF_009769465.1 of Tauraco erythrolophus. Taxonomy (NCBI): domain Eukaryota; kingdom Metazoa; phylum Chordata; class Aves; order Musophagiformes; family Musophagidae; genus Tauraco; species Tauraco erythrolophus. The sequence goes on along the minus strand of NC_141468.1, from coordinate 29,049,086 downwards.
AAGAGAAATTGCATATGCCACCCTGCCTTTCCCAGCAGAACAAAGGGAGCCTTTTGTTCTTTGCCATTCACCTATGGCTACAGAATGGGGAACTAAAAAAAAAAAAGTTGCCTTTCCTTTCCTGGGATGCTGGCCTACAGCAACACCTGGATATTCGCCATCCTCAGGAGAAGCTTGCTAACAAAAGAAGAACAGAATTCTACCTGAGGCATGCTTCCTTGTGAAAACTTTTCAACATTCTCCTTCCCTTCCTTATCCCTAAATTTCCCAGTTTAGAAATAAAGAAGTACTTTTCCTCTGTGGGAACCTAACTGATGCACGTCTGCATAGCACAAACAGTGTCCTAAACACATTTCTGTCTGCTCCTCGCAGGCAATGCTGGAATGGCCTGCAGGGTGGTCAGGAATCAAACCTAGAAGCAAAGGCAAAAACCTGTTTCTTTCAGTAGCTCACATCCAGCTGTCAGTGCATTGCAGTGGTGTGAAGGGGTAAATCATATAAAACATGTTTCCTGGAGCACCCTCAAGGAAGTTCCTGTAGCTCCTCATGTGCCTGTGCTGCTCAAGCACAGTCTGACCACAGCGCTGCTCCTACAGGATGTTTGTCATTCTCATGCAAGACAATTAGTCCAGCGATAACTGGCTGTTTGAAGTATAATCAAAGCCTATCATCCCTTCTTTCTGGGCAGTCCTTTCTGATGCTTCTTCTGCAACAGTTTCCCATCACTTTTCCAGGGTGAGGACTTCCAGCTGCAGCTGTATTCAGCTCCGCTGAAGCTCTTTTGCATACAGGTCCTTATGCAGATTGCATCCTGAAGTATTTAATGGAGTCAAATTGAGAAAATGCCTTCAGAAACTTGGCTTTGAATGGAGAACAGGAGACCTGCAGCCACTTTTCTGTTAAAATAAATGAGGAAAAACCTGACACACATAAGGTGCTGCTAGCTCAAAGGAAGGGCATGACTTCTAATGTGTTCTTGACTGTTACTCCACTGCATCCTGGTGAATCTCACAGTTTTCTACATGTAAATGCTCCATACAGAGTTGAAATCAAGCTTAGCATGGAGAACGAGATTACTACAGTTTGTGGGACTGCCAGCTTTAAAAAAGATAGTCAAATCACTTCTGCTCCTTTGTTTTACTTAAGAAGTGAAATTTCACTTTGTAGTTCTAATTTCAAGGAATTTCATCCTTGTATTTCTAATTTTTCAGTAGTTATCTCACTTTGTTCATTTTATCTGTCTGTCTGTCTGTATGTCTCCAGCACTGTTGCATCGCTTCTCATACCCTTCAGGGCTATTCATTTTCGGAGGTTGTGGAGATGGCTGTTTTGCAGCGTGCCAGGTCACTCCTGCACGGTGCAGCCTGCTGAGCCCCGCCACTCCACAGAGGTGGTCTCGCAGGGGGTCTCACAGAGGCTGGGTTCCTGCAGGGCATTGAGCCAAGCCAGCATCACCATACCAGGGAGCATCTGCTGCACCAGAGCACCTGGGGACATTAGTTAAGAACCCCATATGCTCATTTCGGCCAGTATATAGGTTATTTTCTTCATCATGGGTTCAGCATTGCCAGGAGCACAGCACTTGTGTTTACCAGCAAGCTCTATGAGAGGCAGACATTTTAGCATCTTCAGGGAGAACGTTACAGAACTGGTCCCAAAAAACTTGCAGGAGGCCTTCATTGCTGCCATGCTCTTATTCTTGTCTGTAAATATTTTAATGTCAATCTAAAGTCCTTAAAAGACACTTATGAAAACAAAACCTCTAACTCTGCACCTAATACTAAAGCATCCACATAACAATTTGATTTTCTTGCATGTTGATATTGTTGCCATAATATATACGAAATGGCGGAGTCTACATGGAGGTCATATTGTTGTTACTCTAACTTCTCTTTGTGTAGAGCTGGTGTCTGGTTCCAGCTGGTGTTGCATTTGTTCTCCAGCCCTGGGGCGTGTGGGAACAAGGGTCCCTAGGTCTCGCTGAGGACCTGCACACACGTTTTCTTTCATTGCAACAGCAGCTACTCACAGACAGGATATTCTCACTCCTTAGGAGCCTCTTGTCAATTGATCTTTTACTCTTCTGTAGGCATTTGCTTAGGTTCTCCAAGGTCTTGGAGACACTTAAATCACTTATGAAGTTTATCACCACAAGCTGGGTGTATTCCACATCGTAACCAGTACACAGAGGCTCTAGCCACTGAGGGAGATTGATGCCCTTTAGAGGGGTTGATTTACAGTATTTCGGGTGGTCAGAACATACACATGACAGTATTTATATTCCCGAGTGTTTTGCTTGTGGATAGATGTCGGGTCTGGGAAACTATTTGTTGAATGATCACACCCATTATCATCCTGGGTGAATTAGAACAAGTGACCGAGAAGGAAACAGTTCCAGATTTGCTGCCAGTCTTCCCAGCCATCCATTCCCTCTTTCAATGCTCTGCTTGTATCTACTTCTTCCATATTTATAAACAACACATAAGTCCATGGGATTCTTTTTTTTTTTTTTTTTTTTTCTTTTTTTCACTTTAGCCTTCTAGCTTTTAAGAATTTTCATGGGTTTTTTTTCTGCAGCTTTTTAAGTGGATTCTAAACTGCCTATGTGACTCACATGATATTTACTCAAGTGAACCCTATGTAGTTTCTAATGAACTGTGAGGAAGGAGGTGTTGAAATGGAGAGAGAAGTACCAGAATGCAGGACAATGAAATATTTACCTTGTGAAAAAAAAGGTACTTTTGGGAATAGCTGGCTTTTAGTGCCCTGCTTCTTGAAAGCACAGTTATTAGAAGTAACAGCAGGTTCTGAAGAAAGTAGTTCCCTTTTTTCTCTGCCTGCTGCACTTCAGCATGAATGTTATTCAGCCCTATCTTCTTTGAAACTGGTTTGTTCAGTTAGCTATTCTTTAGCACTGAAAAATTAAAATACCTGTTCCATTAGTTGAATGTATGGCACTCAAAGTGTGAACAAACCCGCGCCTTACACTGTTCCCACAGCGTTATGATTTCCACCGCGCCCACTACTTGGAGCAATCTAATCCTGCTGCTAATATGTCGCCCCTCTCACACCAGTGCAGGGCATGGGAAAAGGACTGCGCTGTACTTCACCAAAGCATTCGTCGTTATTAACAATCATGATTATAAAGGAAAGAGTCTACTCTTTCCTCCCAGTCTCTACCAAAAGTACTTCAATGATTTTTAGCTGTGCGCACCACTGCCTCCGCTGCAGCTCAGTCGGCACGTTGCTGGCAGCGCGGTGACGGCATCATCACGCTTAAATCCACCCCGCTGACTGCAGGGCACCCCAGTGCCGCCGCTTTTCTCCTCTGCTCTCTTGAATCAGGCATTTCCTTCTCTCTTGCACCAAATAAGCTGTTGGCGATGGCTTACGTATCTTAACTAAGCAAATTAATTAATGTAATTTATTTCCCTCTGCCACGCTTAAACTTTTAATTAAGCATAATTAAATGATTAATGTAAATGTGTGTATAAATCACTTTTTGAAATTTGATGAAAGAATGCCAAGTTGCCAGCTTAGGTCAGATGGAAATTGTGGTAGATTGGCCAAACTCTGGGAAAGTATATGCTAGGTATATTCTCTCAGCCATTCTCTGCTGCTACAGCAGTCCTTCACGGCTTTCAGTAGCGTTTGGCTACCAAGACTCCAAGAAAATATGTGGCTGTGTATAGCTGGCATTTCAACGTGTTTTCTTTAAATAAATATTTTCTTTAGGAAGACAAAAGAGAAGAAAATAATCGTGTCAAATCTTTCCTCTTGGTATTTGTTCCGTATGTACAAGGAGAGAGCAAGCAAATGGTAATATTTCTCAACAAGACACACACTTACTTTCTTTGCGGGCAAGTTCTCCCTGCTACAAGCAGCAGGTGTACCTCGCAGCATAGAAAGCAACAGCTTGGTTTTATCTCATAAGAAATGTTGTGCAACCTCAGTGTCCATTGTAGAACCTCCTTTTGACCAGAATCTGACCCACCCACCCCATGTAAAAAGAGATTAAACAAATATTTAATTTTGCCTGAGTCATTGCTTTTCGAACTACAAAACGTTTATCTAAGGGTTGTTCACTTAAATCTGCTTGCCTAAACTGATGAGAAAAGCAGAACTGAGTAGTAAAGTTGAGGGCGAGTAGGATGCACTCTCAGTGCCAGGAAATGTGCATCCTCTTCATCTTGTGTGGCGGAAGGAGGGACAGAGCAGGGAGAGAGCACAGGCCACAGCATCAATCAGGGAAGCCTCGTACAAGAGCGGATTCTCACTGCTGCAGTCGTGAATCGAGTCGTGCTGTGTCACATCTCAGCGGCGTGGCAGTGAGAGAGAGAGGAAAAAACCCCTCTTTTGGGATGGGATAGGACCGGGACATGGTGAAGCGTCAGGTAACAGGACGATGCTGATATATATTTGGCTACAATTGATTAGAAAAAGAGAAATGAATTGCTGAAAAGCAGTTTAGGATTGTGTCCCTGAATACTGACAAATAATCCAATGATATTCAGAACGAAATTGTGGAAACACACACTTTGATATAGTGATCTTTTTTTGTTTTAATATGTTTCACGTAAGAAAGAATCAAAAATAGTTTTTAAAAAGTTTATTCCAAAATGGAAACACAGAAAATCTTTTATGCTGAAAACTGCTGAAATTTGATTTTTGCTGTTTTTCAGACAAGTGTGGCTAAGTTTTTTTTTAAGACAATTGCCAGAAACTGAACATAAGGATTTTTAAAATCACTTTTTTTGGAACAATATTTTACAAAAATTTTACTAACCTGCAATAAACTCCATCTGGTAATGGCAGAAGGTTATTCTTTTCACTAAATGCTTTACAATTTACAGCGCTTTACACAATGTTTCACGATGTCTATCTACTTGTGTCTGTTAAATCTTTTTCCTTGTAGAAAGTGTTCATATTTTCTGGAACTTTTCGGATGAATTTGGATCCTTATGGGCAGTGGAATGATGAAGAAATATGGAAAGTTGCAGAGGAGGTAAAACCATGTTATTTGTATCCCTCTGGTGAAGTGTTACAGCAGAGTTCAGTGTGGGTCAAATGATTGTCATGTGTTACATTTATATAGACTGTTAGAAAAAAAATTGTTGAGGAAAGATAATGCTATGCTATAAACCGTGTTTCCTTATTACCTAATAAAAAGGCGCCTTTGTCAGAGATTAAAAAAAAAACAACAAACTTCCCTACGGCACAGTCTGGGTTCCTCATGCAGTGATTTAACATAGGTGAGCTTTTATATTTGGCTCTGCTGGGTAATCGTGAGAGAAAGAAGTGGAGGAAGCTGATACAGCAAAACGTCCTGTAATCTTTTCTCGGTTTAGTGCTTTGGCAAACATACCAAAACTCTGCAAGGAATTTTTCTACCAAAACGTATAAAAATGACTCGTAAACATTCTGGAAGCCAGAAAAGAAAAAGAAAAACGTCTGTGGCCTGCCCTAGAAATAAGACTGGTGTTATTGCAATAGGAAATATTTATATTCAGCTTAGAAAAGTCCTTTGTCAAAATAGTTTCCAGTTGCTGTGATCCTCAGGCCAGCGCAAAGCCAGCTGAGGAGGAGCGCGCTGACACCGCGCTCAGGCTTGTGTACTGCTTCTGTCATCGGCAGCTACCTCTTCCGTGGAAAATAAGAATCACGGAATGTTAGATTTTATGAACCTGAAGGTTTTCTTCTGAACCTACGTTGAGGTTTTAGCAACATTTTTGTTTTCGAATTGGCCAAGATCAGGGGCCGGATTTTTACAGTTCTGTTTCCACGCTGGGCTGAAGCCCAGGCATTGCGGTTGTCAGATGCCACCTGTTGGCTCTGGTAGTGCCTGATGGGCTGCACAGGTGTGCGTCATGCCCCGCGAAAAGGTGGATGAGAGTTAAGGGAGGGAGAGAGCTGCAGCCTAGAAAGCAGATCTCTCTTTCCGAGGTAGGGATGACCTAATTAATACAGACTTAGCAATGAGTTGGTGCCGTTTCCCTTGTTCATTGCAAGTCTCAAGTATCAGAAAATTCTTACAAGTGTGAGACTTAATCCGAAAGCTTCCTCCTTTCTCATCCAGGGGGTTAACTCTCTCTGCTCTCTCTCTTGGGTTTATCTAATTTCTTCCCTATGTTTGGAAAAGAGGAAAGTAGACAATTTCTGTGAGTAATTCACAGTCAAATAAATACATCATGATGTTTTTGGTTAAATTAGGTGATAGCAGCTTTTCAGCCGGTCCCAGCAGAAGCAACAGGGTGCTCAGTGCTGTGCTTCTTCTCTCCTCTGAGGCTTTGGAAAAGATGGAAGGAGGATTAACATCCCCTTTCTTGAAAAAGACAAACTCTCTTTCTGCTTTTGAGGATTGTTTTCACTGTGTATGTGAATTGAGCCTGGGGTTTTAAAGACCTGACCCCCATTTACAACAGCGTGAAAAAAAATATTTTGAAGTGTTTATGATTAAGGAGTCTGGCAAATCCAAATGTGATACAGCGGTTTTCATTGCACAGGTGAGAGTACAAAGCAAATAGAAAAGAAAAAGAGCTGTAATACTTTTTAGTAGGAGTGATTGGATTGTTTATGAAGTTCGTGCTCTTGAAATCTGGCTCCTTAGTGACAGTGAGTCAGTGTAAGCTCAGGAGCATGGCACAGAAAGAAAGTTAACTGTCAGCTTATCCCTGACCCACGTTGGCTGCTGAGGATTTAGAGGGTCCTCCTGAGATCAGCATCAGCTTTTTATGCTCCCCACAATCAGTTGCAGAGAGAAAGGTGTTGTCAGAATGAATGTCAGATGCTTCACTTTTTATTACCCCCATATTTCAGCACCTGAATCTGTCAGACTTGTGTCAGCTTTTGAGGCTAAGTTTTACTCTTGCAGTCTGCTATCTGGACCCTACAGGTACAGGAAAAGACCTTGTGCAGTTTTAAGAAGAAAGCACCTTTTCCAGCCATTAGATGCAAAATTTCATTAAAGGACATGATGTGTTTCAAAAGAGGAGTGAGGAACAAAGCACTGGCCTTAATTGGCTTATAAATAAAAGCATGAACTCTTGAGAAACACAACACGTGTACCCACACACCACAGTTCAATACAGTTTCCATGTAAAACGGAAACACAAAGGAAGAATTCCAAGTATTGTTTGCCCTGGAATGCAAATTAATTGCAGATCAGTAATATTTTAAAATTCCAAGAAAGGCTCTTCATAAACCACTAGGATAGCATTGCATTTTTATAACATTTTTTTGGAGCAATGCAACTCACGTTTCCTAGTTCTCATATTTACAAAAAGTTATCTGTAAACGCTGATGATTAGGCCCAGAAGCCCAGTTGGTTTGGACCTGTGGAAGATGCAAAGCTTTGCTTTGAGGTGTACATAATGCATGTCCCAATGAGAGCAGAAAAGAGAGCACTGGAAGAAACAGTCAGAAAACATCTCCTGGTCTGGATTCCGGTTTCTAGTCCAAAGGAAGCAGCTTCACTCGGCACAGGCACCTCTCTCAACATTTTGTCAGCAGTACTAGAGGGAAGCCCATGATACCATCAGTGTGACCAAAGTGCACAGGACTTCTGGGGCAGCATAAGCAGCAGATGAAAGTGCTCTCAGAGCCACAGAGACAGTGGCCGTGATGACCTGGGTTGTTTTCTCTGTTGCTGTAATGTAGCGTGTGAATTCTGGTTGTTTCTTTTCACCCTTCTAGTAACCAAAGAGGCCTGGTTTCCTTTCAAAAATCACTTTCCTTAACATTTCTAATGACTTAAATTACTGCTGGATAAAAAGTTTCAAATACATTGCTCTCTAGCCTGCTAACTCAGAATGTTTTGGTCAAAATGCCAAAGCTCATTGTATGTGACAAACAAATGAAGCAGTAACTCTTAGCTTCCCAATATAAATCCCAGCATGTTGTAAGAGTCAAGTATTTCAGTGCTTTTCACATCATCCAGCTACTAGCTTGTTGTCTTTATAGGATAGATTCTCCTTTTCATCAATTTATATTTTCTTTTTGCTGTCAGAAATGAAAGGCAAGGAAATTGCCATAGCCACAGTCAGCAGTAACTGTATGTCACTGATTTTTCCTGTCCTTTTTCTTTCTGGCAGGTTGGGCTGAAGTCTGTAATTGAGCAATTTCCAGGCCAGCTAGATTTCGTTCTTGTGGATGGAGGCTGCGTCCTCAGTCATGGCCACAAACAGCTGATGTGCCTTGCCCGGTCAGTTCTCAGCAAAGCTAAAATCTTGCTGCTCGATGAACCAAGTGCTCACCTGGACCCTGTGTATGTTTCTTTCATTTGTTCTATCTTCTAGTACAAAATAAGAAAATCAGTGAGGCAGCAACACTGAAAGAGACCTTTTGTAACTGATCTGGTCCCTTACTAAATCCGATTTCAGTAATATATGTTAGTAATTCTGCATGGAGGATCAGAGAAGCCCAGTTACTACCTTAGCTTTATGGCTGATACGCACTTTCACAGCAGAAATGCAGCACATTGAGATGCTGCAGAGTGTTGGTGTCCATGTGTGTGAGCATGGACTACTTAGGAATTTGGTTTAATGGGAGATTAGGGATGGTTGGACTGGATGATCTCTAAGGTCTTTTCCAATTTAGAAATCTATGAATCTATGAGCTTTACAACACACAGCTAGACTACTAAATACCATCAGTAAAGTTAAGAGCTGTGCTGGCACGTGCATCACAGTCTAAATGCTGGTGCTTGTTTGCCTTTCAGAACCTCCCGAGTGATCAGGAAGACCCTGAAGCATGCGTTTGCCAACTGCACAGTGATACTCTCTGAGCACAGGCTGGAGGCGATGCTGGAGTGCCAGCGATTTTTGGTGAGCGTTTCTCGTAGTCTCATGTACCGTTGTTTCATTACAATTGATGAACGTGCAAAACGCACCGAGCTGAACTGATGAAGTTGGCTGGGTTGATGGGGGGTCGTTCAGGGCAGCTGAGCAATGGAGACACCTGCAGAAGAGCAGTGGGCTCCTGCTTGCTCTTTCGCCTGAGCTGTCTTAGACACCTATGTTCAGATGAGCTGGGTCACATTATTCCTTCTTTCAACCAAAAAGACAGCTGTTTAGGTTATCCAGCTGCTGATCCAGGTGTCTTATATTGCCAGTTGACTCAGGAGCTCCAAAAAAAAATTCCCAGCACCTCACAAGGCTTTACCATTGCAAATACTGAAATGGCTGCACTTGCTCTTGAGCAATAGGAGGCTGCATAGGAATGAGGGGTTTCCTAAGAAAACATCCGATGGTCAGAATTGCTGATTTCTTTCATCAAGCCACTTGAATATTCCTTTCTCATTTCATCAAGGTGACAAAGTACTGAAAGTCCTGAGGTATTTCCTTTGTTATATAAAATTGGTTGGTAAAGAAAATAAAAGGCAAGTTATGTAGTTGTTCTTAAAAATGAGGTTCCTTCCTCTTTGTTTTCTTGACTCTTCCATAAGAGGAGACCTTCATTTTATTAGCCGAGTGAAATACTGTTTTCCATGTATATTTGCTCGATTGCATTAGCACAACAGGAGGAATACAGCCTGAAGTTGAAGCAGGCTAGTCAACAGGCAAGTTGTATGTCCTTTTGGATGTGCTGCTCCTCTCCATGTGCTGGACCTCAGCCCTGTCCCCAGCCCGCAGCCCAGGCTGTGTTGGCAGAACCCCAGCAAGCACGCAGCCTCTGCCCGGAGCAGGTTTGCCACCGTCCCAACACCATTTTAGCAACAGAGCTGCTAGAAGCTCCTTCCCATCGGACCTGTGCCCTCACCCGAGGCGTGCTGGCATTGCAGTGCCAGCGAGGGAGCCTGATTTTTCCTGTCTGTTGCCTGACGGGGGAGGCTGGCACAGCCGGACAGGGCAAACCTGTTGTCTCCTTCAAACACAGGCTGGCAGCGCTTCCTTGTTTGTCGAGAAGAAAGCAAAGAAGGCCCGACACTTTGCTGGCAGCCTTCTCCCTCTGCTTTCGATAGAACTGTTCTCTGCAGTTAACACTTTCTTAACCTGGCAATTTAGCAGTGCCGGGGAAATGCCACAGTACCTGGAGACTTCGACAGGTAATCTCAGAGGTAAAAACCAAGTCACAAGGAGAAACCAGCAAGCCCAACGGCATTTTGTAACTTGAGCAAGAGGCACCTTTTCCACATGTTAAAATTTTAACGTCTGTTTTTATGGTTGTAATTAGAAATTGCAAACTGTAAAGGGGGCTTTTCCTGTTAGAAGATCTCTTTTCTGTCTCTGTGTCTCTCCTCTGTTAGCTGTGTTAGCTGAACTCTGTCAGCACCACCGCTGACCGTCTTAACAAAATGATACATTTCTTCAGGTAATCGAGGACAGTAAATTGCGGCAGTATGAATCCATTCAGAAGCTGCTGAATGAAAAGAGCTCCTTCAGGCAAGCCATCAGCCACGCCGAGCGCCTGAAGCTGCTCCCGGTGCACCACAGAAACTCCAGCAAACGCAAAGCTCGACCCCAGATCACTGCTTTGCAGGAGGAGACAGAGGAAGAAGTGCAGGAGACGAGGCTGTGAGGTGTGGTGTGGGCACCCTCTTTGTGGAGTGAATTGTCAGCAGTGCCCGACAGGACCAGTGCTTCTGAAGCGGCGGGAGCCATGCACGGAGGTGTTCACTACAGCAACTACACGTGCGTTTGGGAATTACTTCCCTTGCATGGTTAATCGTGTACAAGTTAGTACATTCTTTGCAGTTTTGCCACCTTTAATGGTAAAACCAGACTTCCTTTGAAAAGCTGCTTTAATTCGGTACAGACGAGAGGGCAAGCAGAAGTAACCTGCCTGGCCCGACATAATCATTTCAGAAAATTGTTAGAAATGTTCTTGCTGGGGTGAGAGGCCCAGACAGTCAGAAGAATGTGAGAAATATAATCAAACCTGGATGGAAAATAGGAAAATCAGAATGTTAAAAGCTTCTTTGGATTCACTTCCTGCAAACGAATTAAGGGACAATGTCAGCAAGGCGCACAGAAAACTTCCTCCTCTTTGTTTTTCATGCAGCAGCTGCGATTCCAACTTAGCAGAAAAGGCCAAATGGCCTTTCATAACCGCGCACCGCACCGCGTGCATAGGTGAGAACAAAGGAAAAGAGGATTTTGACTTGCAAGCCAGTCGACATCTGTCATGTCTCCACGGTTAAGGGTGAATTGGTATTTCCTCTTAAAACCTAGGAGACACTCCACCTGACCCTGCACACGCTCGCAGCGGGATGAGTGCAGGCTGACCTCAGTATCTAGTGAAAGGTAGGACTCCTGGCAGTAGAACTGTAGTAGTCTGTGTTGGTCTGGCACCTTTACACACTTTTTACTCTGGCCTAAAAAAAGAAATAAGACAAAACATCTCAGAGGTAGACTTTGATAATTAAATTAATTTTTATACTCCTGGTTTGCAGTTTCATGACGACACTGAATTTCTCTAGGATATTTTATTTATTTTAATATTGTTGCAAACATTTACTAAGGAAATTATGTATTTTAAATGATTATGTACTATAAAGAAAAATATATTTGTACAATAATTTTATATTTGGATTGCTGGTGGATTTTTTTGCTACTAGTCTTTGATGTCACATTATGATAGAGCTGTCAAAAATGAGGGCAGCCCCAGCTGGGCCAGGTACTGTCCAATGTTGTCTTTGTGCACTAAAGTATTCTAGTGATACAGATGTCTCAGATAATTTTTTTCTTTAAATAAAAAAAAATGAAAAAGCAACTGCCTGTATGACACATTACAACAGACACCCCCACGGTGTGGGCACCGCAGATCTGTTCTGCTACTTCCACTTCAGCCATTGCTGCCTATCGAAACACGTGCATCATTTTTTATAAATACATTTTATTTATTACAAAACTAGTCAATAAAATCCAGTGTCCGTGCCCAGCCTGCTGTTTGGCCTGCCCCGCTGCCGGCGCTCTGCCGCGGCCTCTCTCCGCTGGCCTGTCTTCTCCCCATCAAACAACACGCTTCTGCAGGCAGAAGCAGCTGGGTCCCTCACAGCCTCCTTTATTCCCATGGGGCAGTAAATTTGGCAGAAATGCACTAAAAAGAGCCTTTTTAAGGCCATTGCTACCAGCTGGTTAGCAGCACCACCACTCAGATGCTTTACAAATGTGAGGCAGTTGTAAATGAGCTTTGTATCTTTCACCCCGCCTGAGCCCTGGAGCTGCAAAGAGCAGCGCGTGCAAATCTGGAAAATAAACTCCTTTAGGCATGATGTAGCACAGCAGCTGTGCCCCCAGCCTGTGGCAGCACCCAGCTGGGCTGGGCACTGCTCGAGGGCCACTCAGGGTGCTGCTGGGGCTGGCTGATCCTGTAAGCTCTGGTGCTTGCTCTGGAGCAGCAGCTCACCCTGTCCCACTCTTGTTTTCCTCTAGCTCTGTCCCACATTACATGTTTTCTGTCTCATTACGTATTTCCTCTGCAAATACACTTTTTCCTTCTATCGCTTTTCCCCCTCCCAGTCCTTCATACTCTGCTTTTATTCTTGTCTGTCTTCTGGTGCTTACCTGGATCTCTTTCCTTTCCATCTGCGTGAGCATCTCCTTGCTTTGCCTAATTTTCTCCATGAAGCGACGCCTCTTGCTCACAGAGGTCTGGATGCCCTTGAGTCTCGATTTTGTCGTGTCACTGTTTCTCTGCCACAAAGCTCTGCTTGCTTTAGCCTTTACAGCAAACGAAACCCAGCTGTGCATTGAAGTAGCGTCACTTTTGAATTCCAGTCTCCATCCCCCTTTCTCCTTCAAACCGTGTATCGCTTTTCTCACCCAGCCAGCTCTCCGTTTGCACAAGTCTTTACAGCGAACGTGGCCAAGCTTGGCCGGGAGGCCAGGGCTGCTGCAGTGCGGCCAAGCCTGAGGAGGACTGCCAAGGATCACTCTTTTTCTGGATGTTACTCAGAGGAGCAGACACACCATGCAGGAGAGTTCATTCTCTAAGCAAACAAGATGATGTGGCAAGATCAGCAGAAAAGAACCACCGCATCGTCAGAATCGGTGCGTACTTCAACGCTTGCACAATTAGTAGCATTAATTTTTTGATGATGTCATTGTTAAAGAGAGTTAGGAGGTGGCAAGTTTCACTAAGCGGACAAGGAGGCATTTCAAGAAAGGAAAAGGTGCACAGAGCAGGAGCACGTAGCGGAGGGGATGTATGTGGAAGCCGCTGATAGAGTCAGAAGGAGCACCTTGAAGGAAAAAATGAAGTCATTCAACTGACTGTACGTCCCTGTAGCCTGTGCTGCAAAAACTCATCAAAACAGCTTCTGCCATCAATGCCCAGCTACCACCACCATACTGCCTGTCCCGAAGAGCCCTCCAACAGCAAGTGGGAAAAGGCTGGAGAAGACTGTGCTACTTCTTAGCAGACTGAAAATATGGCTTCGGCTCCTCTGGAGCTCAGGCTGGAACAGGAGGTAAGTCAGTACCAGCCTCCATAATTAGAAGGAGAACAGCATCTGCTTCCCAACAGAGGTCAAGAAGAGCACATTATCTTCTAGGATAAGCATTCTTGTACCTGCTGTCAGTGGGATAACAGCTCCCAGGGCTGTTTTCCTGAAGCAAAGCTGGGAAGTCACACATGCTGTTCATGGTGGAAAAAGAAGCGTAAGAGGGGGAAGTAAAAAAAAGAATAAAATGAGGCGGTAACCCTAATACAGTGGAAGTAAAGAACAATGACCTTCATAAACACAGGCTGAGCATTATTTAAGAGAATTTTTCTTTTCATGTGCTTCACTTTGCATACACTTGATAGAACAAAACAGACATAAAAAGGAATATCCCTCCCAAAGCAGGAGGGAGTGGATTTTTGTTATTAAAAGCACACACTTGTACTATTAAAAGAGGTACTTGTGTACAACATACGGCCGAGGAGCAGAGCATGCTGACTCTAATACTGCACATTAAGATTTAATTTTACAACCTACTAGGAAGAAACCAAAAAAGTTGAAAAGAGTGAAATTACCCTGCAGAGGATCTGTAGCTCTCCTCAAGTACAGAGGAGAGGGGAGGAGGGTGGCCGAGCTGCTAATACAGCACCAGGAAGCATTTAGGACATCAGTCTGGACAATGCAGGACAGCTGATCTAGCCTAAACTGCACGCAAGTAGCCGTCTTTGTAAATCTTATGTACAAAATAACTTACCCAGAGCAGCTTGATAACCATCATTAGTGGGGAGTGCTCAATATCTCACTGGGCTCAGATGAGCCCGCTGTTCCAAGAAACAATTTTGCTTTCACAGTTGCTTAAGTGGTGCCTTAGCAGCTTCACTATTTTATTCATGAAATACCCATTTCTCATATCCCATCTCCTCCGTCTCCACAAGCCTCGCGTTCCTCAGCCTGCCACGCCAGCATCGGAGCTGCAAACACCTGATGGCCTCTACACCGCTTGAATTCTACCCTGTTCAAGCAACAAGCTTAAGTTCTTTCCATGAGAAGTGGCCACTCTTGGAGAGTGCCTTTTAAAACATTTCCTAACATTAGGATTAATTCCCAACTAGTGTTAATTGTTGGAGGTCAGTTCAGAACTATATAACTTGTTGCATTTTAGTTACTTTATAGAATCATAGAATGGTTTGGGTTGGAAGGGACCTCAAAGATCATCTAGTTCCAACCCCCCTGCCACGGGCAGGGACACCCTCCACTGCACCAGGTTGCCCAGAGCCTCATCCAACCTGGCCTTGAACACTTTCAGGGATGGGGCATCTACAACTTCTCTGGGCAACCTGTTCCAGTGCCTCACCACCCTCTGAGTGAAAAATTTCTTCCTTATATCCGATCTCAATCTCTCCTCTTTCAGTTTAAAGCCATTGGCCCTTGTCCTATCACTACATGCCCTTGTAAAAAGTCCCTCTCCAGCTTTCCTGTAGGCCCCCTTTAGGTACTGGAAAGCTGCAATAAGATCACCCCGGAGCCTTCTCTTCTTCAGGCTGAACAGCCCCCTTTTACTTATGTAAAAAGTATTCTGATAACTTTTTTTCTCCTCTTTCTGGTATAGATTTAGTATTTTAGCTCTGCCATTACTTGGCTATGATTTAACATTTGGGGGAAAAAAAAAAGCACTTTAGAACTGTGTTTACAATTGTTCACTAATGGAAAATTAATTGCTGCCTAAAAATCTGGCAAATTAAGCAACACGCGATGCAGTACAGTAACACATTTCCTTTGCAAACCCTCATGTTCTTCAAAGCCAATTTCCTGTTCCTAGGATAAACAATATTATTACTAATTTTATTCACCAGGACTTGCTTCAACCTCAAAATACAACCCTTGTAAATGCAACTGGAGGTTTTCGAGTGATGTCTAACTTCCTTGCCTGTTGTTTTCTCTTCTTTCTCAACAGGTTCCTTCTTGTGGTGATCAAAGATTTAACCTGTGAACAGGTTTGCTTAGTTTCCTCTCCCCAAACTTTTTAAACATGCTGTGTAAAAAAAAGACTCAGTCACTCTGATGTGTTCAGGGGCCTACAATTCCCGTTGCTGTCTCTGTGATGAGCCTGTGAGTTTGGTGCAACCTCTGCAGCCAGAAAAGGGACGTGGCACTGACTGGACCTGCCAGTTACTCGTGCTCTGCTTTCTCCTAAGCCTGGCCTGCACTTCATGACATAGGGTAGCGCATCCCAACTTCTTTTTGAGATAATGCTGGCCAAACTACAGTTGGACTATCACTGTGCTGAGGAAGTATTACCCCTCTTCCAGACTTTTTTCTATTCCTCTAAATCCTTGGAATTAAAAGTCCTTTCTTTCTGATATCTTAACTATATGCAAGAGTAAACTTCTGCCTTCTGAGCCTGCCTTTGCTACTGCCCAGCCCAAACACACCTCATGCTGCCTCGACAGTCACTTTGACTTCAAGTTTCTGAAGAACAGCCCACTTTTTATAATTCTAAATTCTCTTGACTGTGATTTGAACATCATAGGCATCACTTTAGACAGATATAACACCAAGAAAGTGGTCCCTCATCCTTTCTCCAAATTAGCTCCTTCCACAAGCATCTTCCACCAGTAGAGGCTATTCTGCCTCTTCTGTTTTACTGGAAAGATGGATGGTTTTGATTTATTCTGTAAATCACTTGAGCTGTGTTATGGGAAGAGACGTGCCTCAGAAATTCAGACTCTCTCATTTTGCTCTTGTTGATGAATGTTGCTGCCTTTGTTGAACAATGGAGCAGGTTTCTTCACATTTTTCATTCTGGAGCTCTTGCTCAGCAAGTAAATAACTGAGACAAATACTGTCTGATGGACTCAAACATTCTTTTAAGGAACATAATCCATGTTCTTTATCAAGAAGTAAGAACCATAGGAGACATGCTGAAAGCTTTTCTTTTCAGGATGGACTTGATCTGGACAGCTGGAGTGTTAAGGACTTGCCAAGGTCATTGGTGGATGGAAATGATCTTTCAAGTTCCCCTGGTTGAAGAGATTGAGTCGTGTGTATGGAATACAGTGTAGTCAGACAGGGCCTAAATGAGAAATCTTTTTGCTGGCGTAGTGGCCTGTGGAATGGATGCAACCTTCGAGGCTTCCTCGTACTTTCCTGTATATTCCTATATTATTGTATAGACAGATTATCTCTATCTTCACTTACCTCACCTCTTAAAGACATGGGAACACAGTGCGGCGTGGAGCGGTGTGGTCCACCATAGACAGCACACTGCAGGAACTGACATGGCCTGACAGGAGAGCTTAAGAGTTTCTATAGAAGATAAGACTCGATTAGATCTGCGAAATACTGCGTGATTAAAGGTGTATGAAGATCACAGACTCTGTTGGACTGAAAGACAGACAAACAAAATGATAGCTGATAGTAGTCAACCAGGTGAAAGATGCAGGTGGAGAGAGATCAGGACAGCAGGCTGAAAAAGCAGGATAATGAGGGCATTGACAGGCAATGCTAAATTTAGCAATAGAGACCTAACTTTCCAACTGTGAACAGATGATCAAAGTTACTCTGTTGTCTGCAGGTGTTTCACTCAAAGTACAGCACAGAAGACTTTTCATTCTCACAGACGATATAAAATACATCTTCCAAACATGCTTTGGGACACTGTGCCTAAGATCTTCCCACACAGAAACACTGCTAACTCTTCATCTAAATGAGGTCTGACATTTCCAAGGTGTATTTTCAAGGCAGAGCAAACCTGGCTTAGAAGCACTTTGGGATTTTTCTTCTTTGCTGATAGTTGTTTTTTTTTTTTTAAAAAAAAAAGGATTGACTTATTACAAATCCTGAAGTTGCAACTTGTGTGATCACTACAAAAATTGTTTTCCATTTTGTGCTCCTCCTCACCATGAAATCCACGCCCCAGCTGCTCGCACCGCTTCAGCACGTAAGGCGTGCTAATTGCTGGGACCCTTTTCTCCGGCTGAGAAAGCTGACTCATTCTGCAAAAGCAGCACCCCATTTTTCAGCACTTAAATTACTGCCAAAAAACCCTAAAAAAAAAATCAACCTCAGACAACATATAACCAGTTATATGTTACTATCACACAAGAAACTGAAGTTTTAATAAAGCAGTGATTAGTGAAAGACATGGTACTTTCTAAATACACTGTGTGGGAAATGATGACAGAAATCAGCTCCTCATGTTGTGTGTCGATAGAGATAACACGCACACAAGCTAAGAGACCGAAAGACAGACAATATGCAGTACAAAAACTTTATTGACATGAGTTCTGGATGACTTTTACATACAAAGGTGAAGCGTCAGGAAACGGTTAGGTAATCCTTTCCTCTTCCAGGCTTATCTTGAGAAAAACACTACTTTGGAAGTGACACGCCTGACCATGTTACTGTCCATAGCTCTCAAAACCATCTCCTGGTAGCCCATCAGAAGGCATCTAAGTCTGATCTCGAGAAAACTCCGCTCTTCCCTCTGCCTACCAGATGAAGTACTGAGACAACGCGCGTTTCCACATTATTACAATTCACAAGTCTGTAACCGCAGCTCCCGTAAGGAGAGACTGGGGAAATACTCCCCTTGTAGAAAGCCTCCCTCACTGGAACATAATCTACCTCTGCAGAGGGCGGGAAGAATGAAAAAGACTTAATTTTAACTGCAGCTCAATTATCATTTCACAGCAATTACATCTTAAATCCACAACAGAAGTTGATAATTACACAGTAACTCATGTTACCGCTACTACATCATCTCTGGTAATACTGTAGCTAAGCTTGTGCTCAAATTCCTTCTCAGTAAAATCTGTTTCTGTAAAACACTATTATTTCTCAGATACTTGTAAAACGCTAATGAAGTATATAAAAGTTTTTACAGTATACAAGAAAAACTAAGTTAATAAATGATCACATTTTCTTCAATTCTATCAAAGAATAAGAGTCTGAGAAAAATAACTTTTATTGCATTTTAATTTCTCAATCTCTTTCCTTTTTGAAAAGATAAAAGTTATAACAGAAATTCATGACATTTTAGATGAAGAGAAGTTTGGGAGAAACAAAATCACAATCAGCAGGCAGATGATGGAGAAATCAAAGTATTTAATATGGCTTGTAGCTGAAAGTAATCGATCTGCATTTCCGATCATTTTAGTTATTGCCACATTCCATTAGTTTTTCATTAAGTGAAGATAAAAAGATGTCTTTAAAATGCATGTACAATAGCTTTAAGCCATTGCTGTACATATTGTGCAACTCATCTGAACGCAGTTTAACACATGAACTCAATAGAATATATTTATGTACAGTATATACACAAACAGAATCCTGTGGTAATACCCCTGAATATTATCATTTAAATGAGTAATTTTCATAATAAGAAAAAAAAATCTATGAAGGTGGCAAAACTGCCCATTTCTGAAGTTTAAATCAATATAATTTCCAGTTGATTTACATAGAAATAAAACTGTGGTCCTGTACAAACTTTACATTACAGGGAAACAGTTTATTTTTAAAAAATATTTACATATTTGAGTACTTGGTTCTTTGCAATAGAGATTATATGAACACAGAGAATTTTATGGTAGGCAGGTTTATTTATTAGATTTTTCTATTGGTTCTTTTTTGTGCAAATTCCAAATCTCTCTTTTTGTGTTATTATCTGCCTCTATTTGCCTTGTATTACTGCTGCTGCTTTTTTTAGTATTCTGCGAAGGCTGGGTGACTTTGCTTCTAGGAACAGGAAGAAAAGATTTAACTCTTGAAACACCCAACTCTGTCTTTGATTTACTGTTGCTGCTTTCCACAGTTCGACTGCTGCTGAGAGGACGCATTCCATCCTATGAACAACAAAAAAAAGCATTTTCTGTATAAATAATTATTGCCATTTGACCTGAAAAACAACCAACTCACCCTGCCAGCCCCACGGAAGCCCTGTTATTTACAGTCTTTTGCATTTTAATATGACAGCTTCTGACTACTTGGTGAACAAACTACGGCTCTTTTTTGCTTCTTTGACTGAGAGGAAATACCATCAACATCATAGAATATCTAAGTAAGTCAATGGGGGTTTTGCATTGCCATTGAAAAAACTTAAATTTGATTCTCAGATGTCTCAATTTCAGGAGTTCCCAAATAAAAAGATACATGCTTTTTCTTTCATTACTGTGGAAAAATGACAGGTGCAGCCATAGCTAAAAGGGAAAGATGGAAATTTAGGTAGTTATGAGCAAAAAATTCAGCTTTAAAACTTGAATAAAGATATTCACTTTTTTTGTACCATCATGGCCATAAATAATAACAAAATAATCATGACAAAAATAATACTTCAAGACTGGAGGTTGAAATACTAGTTACATTTTAATCCTAATCTATAAAGATTGTTTTCTTATAGACATATAAAATAAAGATTTTAGCATCTCAAATTATTTATGCTAAGAAGCTACATTCTTAAAATCTGGACCAAAAGTCTGCCAAAATTTATATACCTGAAGTGCCAAAGTCAAGTACGTGGTCACTTTTTGTTCCTTTATAGTCAAGGAGGAAGAAGATAGTTAAGTATTTTATGATAGTCACTAACATATTTCTTTCATGAGAGATGCCTACCTTTCCACTGCCAGGAAAGGAGAATGAGGACCTTAACTGTTAGCACCAGTTCAATCCAGATCACTCTCTGGGCAGCGACATTAAAAAGTTAATTTTCACCATCAGCTACTGCTCTTCACGTAAAGGTTGGTGGTATGAAGACAGACTATTCATCGCTGTCTATTCCTTATTAACCCCTGATTCCATCAATCTGTTTGCATCCTGGATCAAAATTTTTGCCTCTCTTACCAGTTTTCTCTTTCTCTTTCACATACTGGAAAGCATTTTTTCTTCCGGCCAATTAAAAAAAAATAATTATGGGTATGTTGCCCTTTTAAGTAATTTGTGTCATGACTGTTGATAAGATCTCCCCTGCTCATGCAGTATTGATTTTGTTACCTACAGAATTCTGTTGAGTTTCAGAAAAGGCTGCTTTTCTACTCTCAGACTCTTTTTCGGACACCAGTTCTTGCAGCTGCATAGGTTTATCATCATTACAATTACCTCTAGAAGTTTGACTTCTGCTTCCAAGCTGAGACTCTGCTCTTCTGGATTTTTGATAAATTTGTTGTAGTAATGACTAAATTTAGAAACACCACTTGTCATTCTACTAGATCTCTTTTCCCTCCTGCAAAAGGTTGGGTTGTGTTTCCTTTATTTTGGCCAACATTTCTCCACAAAGAAGTGGGAAATCAATACTTTTTATTCTGTATGAAATCTTTTGACTAAATTCTTAAAAAACCCCTCCAAGGTCATAATAGTTATGACTTACATTTTTAGAAAGAATTGTAAAAGGAAAAAGTTCACTAAGAAAAATTTACAGTAGGAGCAGGTAGGTCAGCTGACTTACCAAATCATCCAGGCATCACTACTATGTGAAGCTCTGATTTGGAATGTGGGAAATTAAAGTGTTTAGAGAAATATTCAAAAGCACTATATCTAAATGCAGATCTGCACTGTGAAAAATGTTTCCTCTGGCGGAGACAGTTCTCTGGATTTTGAGTAAAATTACAGAAAATATTATAACATTTTGAATATTTGGACATGAAAAAATATGATGGTAAGGGTGGTAAGTCATTTAATCCAATTTAGCTTTTTAATGCTTAGATGTGCAAGTTAAGCTCTTTTCAGAGCTACTTCATTGTACCTGCAGAAAATAGACAGTGTCTCCAGAAAACTATTGCAACAGAGAAAGCAGAATTTTTACTTTATTATCCAAAACCTGAAAACTAAGCAAGATACAATTTCATGTTCCTATTTAGTAGGGATGTTAGCACCCACTAACGACGATTTCAGTTTCTGAAAAGAAGATGATAGTGGACCTATTATATCTTCCAGTAGTATTCAGCTTATTTTCCCTCTCTGAAATTGCTCCAAAGTTAGTAAAGTTTGGTTACATTTAGACTGTCTTTTCCCAGAATCACCAAACTTTAACATAAGATTTCTTATGATTTATCGTAAATAATATGGCAAGACAACTGTATATTACAACAAATAGCTAGGTAGAAAAAAAGAAACTGAATCCACTTAAAAAAAAAAAGCTGTTTTTCACAAACTCTGGTAATATCATGTCTTCTCAAAATTTTTACCACTGAGAGCTTTGACACCAGAGCGGCTCAATTCTACTTAGATAACATTTAGGAAAATAGTGGTTTGAAATCATATATATGTGGGTAATCACTACAAAAATATGGTAGAAAAATAAACCGTGAGCCCACAACTTTAGATCAAGTATTTAAAAAAGCTTTGTGCTTTTGCAAACTTACTGAATAACATTAACTGGGGGGAAAAAAATGAACCCAGATCTTTTCTTTCATTCAGAATTTGATGCAAATAACTTACACTGTCACAGTAATGTCCACAATGCTTGGCCTAGGGAGATGGCTTTATGTAAACATGAAAACTGAAGCAAAGGCATCCATTGTTTAATAAATCTTTAGTTTCCCTTAAGACACATGGAAGAAACTTGGCATGGTGTGTCTAGCAAGTTTCCTAAGAATCATGACAGTTTATTCCTGTAATAAACAGGGCACTGGAATGCTAATTCTTTGGATCCAGTCAGCAATTCAGATTTTGGAGGAACTCAAGACACCTTTCCTATCCTACTACAAAACTTGCTTCACCCACCTTTTGTGCTGTTGTTTTACTTGGGTTAGTACCACTTGCTGAAAATACAGGATTGTTCTGAGAGTTTTTGAACATCAGTAGCTCATCCTTAGAATCTGCAATCTAGAAAAGATAAGAAAATGGTGATTTTTTTTTTTTTAGTTATTCACAGCAGAGATTATGTTTCAACTTTCATTTTGGAGTCTTGTTTTTATTTTCATGTAGTTTCTGTGCAATGCAATGCATAAATATCCAAAGAACGATTAAAATATCTTTCCTTTACTCTTGAGTGTGTTAGTAGGAGATGGAAGATAAAGAGAGAGATTTCACATCGACTATTAACACAGGAAGATTAAACACACATTTTCCGAGCAACACTATTCAGCAGAGCTTAAGGGCATTTTCCCATTCAATTTTATCTGGCCCCGGGAACATCACAGAAAGGAATGATCCTTTTCTCTTCCTTCTGCCATGTTTCTTCCCTACTACTTTCCACCAAACCTTGTGACCATGCACTAGCAGATAGATTCTGATCAACCTTCTGTCCTTACTGGAATCTAAGTATTTTATCCTGGGGCAGGGTGATCCGATTCAACTCTGCAACTGCAACAGTACTCGATCCCAACATAACAGAGGCAGTAGGAACACATCCGAGTGAAAGGGCAAATTAGAGAGTGGAAGTACTCATTTTGATGGCAGCCTGAAATTACATCACACAAAGAAAACATGCAACAGCACCCTCACTTCTGTAAGGCTCTGCTAGGGATTTAGTAGAACAGGGAAGCTGGGGAATTAACAACAGAAATTCCAGCCATGGATGGTTCCACCCATGGTGAGGAAACCAAACAAAAGACAGTGACATCTATCTCCTTCCTTATCGAACCCATATTTCCTTGAATTGTCAACAAGGAGCAATTACATTTTACATGTCATTAAACACAATTTTAAGTTGGTTACAATTTCTTTAGCACATCCCATTCTTTCAAGGATAGATATGGTAAATCCCTGCAAACTGACTAGTGATTAGCTTGCCAGCTTGGTGCATGTGACTCATGCAAGTACTGTAAATACTTTAAAAAAAAGCAACCCAAAACAAAATACCATAATAAAGAATTTCATTAAATAGGTCGAAAAAATCTTCCCAAATACAGTATTTCTTTTTTTAATAAAAACTTTGTTGACTTTTAAGAATAAACAGAAAACTTCATAAAGCAAAACTAATGGAACTGCCGTTCAGGGAGTTGCTAGAGGATGTAATGCACAGCCTGACTGGACAATGGCCTAAGATTGGCTCTATCTATTTTTCAAAAGACACGGAACAGCTGCTCCGGGATGAACAGAGCCTGCTGTCACAGCCATCTACTTCAGCTGTGCTAGGAGGAAAAAAGCAAAAGAATAAATAGCTACAGCTACAGGGAAAGCTGGATGCTTTTGGTGTAAAAGGAAAAATGAGAGATCCACAGCTCCACTCTCGGCTCCAACAGGCCTCCCATAATCACCCACAACCCATTCCAGCATAGAACTTCGCCCCAAACCTATGAGCCTTGCAAGCATCCTTAACACCCTCTTCTGCCACTGTTAAAGAAAAAGAATTAGGCCAATCCATTCTTTCTTGCTTGGGACAGTAACACTGCATTTTGCCAACACAGCAGAGGAGCTTTGAGCCAGTTCTGTGATGCCTAATGGGATTACAGTGAACACATCAAATGGGCAAGGCATATTAGGAAAAACTTTCTATGCTTTTAAGACTACAAAACAGTTTCCCAGTGGAAGCAATGATAGCAGGAAAGATAGCATTGGGAACAATAACGCAGAGAAGGCTATTGTCACTAGCATTTATGAACGTATAGTTTTCAGCCTCCACTGCAAAAATCTCTGCAAGAAAATATAGCAAAGATGTAATTTAAAATAATGTATATTAAACCGGAACACTTACCCTCAAATGTATAATTTATTAGTTCACTTTGACTTGTTCCCAAATAATTTAATAATTTTCTTCAGTTCAAGTAGTGCTTGTAAATTAAAAATTTATTTTAAACACGTAGCAAACAACTGCGTACAGTAATGACGTAAATTATTGAAAAACCTTGTGTTTACCTTGCTTATATCAGGCTCAGATTTGCTGGAACACATACTTTGAAGTTCCTGCACAAGATCTACTTCATCATCAGAACCAAGGGACAACCTTTGCTCCAGATTTAACGTTCTCAGTTGATCCTTCTCTGAAGCGCTGGTTAAAAAAAAAACACACGCAAATGGAGAGAACAATTAAAATCAAGCTATGATACAGAATTTAAAAATAAATATTATACACACCTAAAAAATAGTAATTTCTCTCCAAATGATGTTTACTGCCACCAACAGAAAGAAAATAACATCTAATTAAGTGGCAGAAACAGTTGTCAATACTTGTTATATCATAATAAATCTTTCTATTCATATTATTCTCTCCATTCTGAAATTCTAACAACAGATTGTTCTGCCTACTATCTTCAAAGATCCTCCCCTTTCTAAGATGGAACAATCAATTTTATTCCAGTCTCCTTTTTAGACTTAATTCTCACCATTTGAAAAAACCCTGGCACACTGGAAGCACAAATATTCTATGCTCTCTGTGCCTGCGAATATGCCAGAACCAAGGTTTCAGACAGAGGTAAAGTCTCAAATGCAGGTCCCTCTGGCTAATTCGTACACTTTCTTAGAGAAACTCAGTATGATTTAGACTAAAGTGCATGTACTATACATTTTGAATAGCCATTCAGTAAGCTAAAAGAGTCAGAGGAGTTTTTAAAACACAATGCCAGGTGAAAAAAGCATACAGTAGGCTTTTCATGGCAGGGTAAGTATTACATAATGTTCTTAAGTCATAGACTATTCTGTTACATAAAAAGACGTAGTGCTGCAAGGCTTGAATTAAAGAAATGGATTCCAAAATTATATCGAAGGACATGAATTTTATTTTGTCTCAGAAATGAAAATTAAAAAGCATTCCTTTCCTCAGATGTAGAACCAAAACATTACCAAACGCAAACTGTTCATCTATTCATTATAATGTTCTGGTTTACGACACAATTTTTTCATCTTTGTTGTTTGCCAAGTGTTACAAATACCAGAAATTAAAACTTACTTTGTGGAGAGAGAAGCTCTCTTCTTACAGTTCGGTTGCAACACAGTCTTAGATTTTATACCTGCACAAAAGAGAGATTGACTTATTAGTCTGTTATCATGTGTGTTGATTTCTTTATTCTAAAATCTGTGATAAACAGGGAAAATGTGTTTCCATTTACTGGTTAATTCTATCAATAGAGTCTGTCAAAGATCAGAATGCATCCCTTGGAACTGTTCAGAGTAGCATTGGGAACTGCTAAAATGACAAATGGGGCATGAGTTGCCCCAGCTTTTGTGGAAGACAGAGCATGAGGTTTCTTTGCGAGCACAGAATGTTTTACATTTACTTTTCGCAATTAAAGTGAAAATCAAACAAAAATCTTCAATTTAAAACCAAAGATATCTTCCTTCCACTACTGGGCTTCTAGATTATTCTACTCAATTTAGCTAATAAGATTGAACAAAGGATGCATGATCCACGGATGCGCGTGTTCATTTATTTTTACTTGGATTCAGACACAGAAATTGTTGTAGTGAAGCTATAGAGTAGGTGTGAAAAACCCCAAAAAGTAGATATACTGTAAATTAGGTGCAGTAAAGAGTACTGATCAAGTAATGAAGCTTTCTCTCATCCAGTATAGAGGAAGAGAATGATAGAGCATCATTCCATGCAATATGAGGTGGAACCACTGCTCAGTCTCCCACCCTCTGAGCCAAAGCCTACCTCATTATGAGACAACAGGAAGGGCATTAGTACAAACAAACAAGCAAAAATTAATCAGGATACCTCACAATCATGAAGTAATTTTAGTGAAAAAAAGTAAGCAATTTTTTACTGGTAAACGTAAAGATGAGTGTCATTAAATTGAGAATTTTTAATTCATGATGTAGAAGAAAAGTTAGATTCATATCTATGCAGCTTAAACCCCCCCACACCCTCTTTCAGAACTGAAAATAGAAAGTCTTACCTTCAGTATTTGTCTCCTGCTTATTCCATGACTGGGACGATAAATGGCCTGACTTTTTGCGAGGGCTTGTGCTCACTTTTCTCCAAGAAGCATTCTCACCTCTTTTCTTACTACAATTTTTGTAGCTTGAAACCACGGATAAAGGAAAATTTCCTCCCTTAAAATCTGCTATATACTTATCTAGCTCTGAAACAAAAGTAGAACGATATTAGGAAGAGTTGACTGTTCCAAATGGTTCTTCTTTGACTATTTAATACAATTACTTAGTGTAGTGACTATAAATGCTTTTAACCACACATCCCCCATCATAACTACAGTTATGCTTTATGGAAGTTTTTTTTTTTTTTTTAAAAATCCGACCGTTAAAAGCCCCACTTTGGCAACGTACAGCTACTTGCCTTTCAGACTGCTCACTGTTACCTGTTCTGGGTAGAGGACAGCCGTGCAAAACAGCTTTATTTAGCAAGATACTGAGAGCGGCTTTAACAACAGCCTGTTGACCTTGGCTAGGGTTTTTTTTGGCTGTTGCTTGTCCTGGTACAGATGGTCTTTTCACAGAGGATCTGGAGAGTATTGCTTCTTGAACTCTGGGAGCTATCACAGCATTCCATAACTTGGACATCCACCTGTAGGCACACAAACAATCCTTAACTTCAGAGACGATTATTGATACGGGGATAGGTATAGGAGTAGGCATAAGACTACATAAGACTATATTAGCTATTATTTCTATGGATAGGGATAAGAATAGGCATAAGACTCTGGGAAATACATAGCTCTGTGAAATAGCTCTGTGAATTGCTAGAAGTTATCAAATACTAATCCCTGCTTTGAAACACTAACTACTCGAAAAGAAGGCCTGTAAGAGAGACAAAATAAATGATGGCAAGGTTGTAACTCATGACCCATAGGGAGAAAAACAGACAAAGAGGAGAGATAAGGACTAACGAGAACTAACATTTGTCTTCAAGCAATAACAAGTAGGAGACAACCAGATGTCCACTCAAGGCCAGGGAAACGGTTTGGCTCTACAGGCCCAGCCAAAACAAGAGTTATAGAGTTTTAGGGAAGAAGTGAAAACACACAGCGAGGAAGACCTACGGCCTTCATCCCAAAGACCCCTGCCCACGACCACCAGGAGGCGTGTCAAGGAGGAGCCTGAGGCGGATCCTGAGGCGGGGGCTATGGAAATGATCTCCTGGGAGAGACTGCCCTTTTGGGGGAGGGGGTGATGAGTGTGTCTGTATAAATACAAGAAAAACTGCTACGGCGGGTGTGCACGTTTGTGGTGGAGCGATCCCCCGTGCACCCAGCGCTGCAATAAACATACCTACTTTACAACTTTCCAAGTTGTGGAGTCTGTTTCCGCACATCATTATCAAAACCTAAGATTTTATATTTTGGGTAACGTATCAGATTTTGCATTTTCAGGAAGCACGTATATTCTGGACTTCCCATTGTATCCCATTTCAGAGAGGAACTGATTTTGTTTGAGGTAGGGTTTATTTGTTTGGTTTATATTAAGTTAGTTGACCTAACTTTCTTCAGTTTGCTTTGGCAAACTATTTGCCATCTGATGCTTTTCCTCCTTTAGATAAGGACTATAAAACATCCTTTTAACTTTAAGGCTAAAAGAAAGATTGTTCCAGAAAGATGTGTGTTCACGTATATACAAAAAGATCCCTTTTCACCTTTGCCAGTGCATGGAGAAGCTTCCGTGCTTGCAGGTATTCATTCATAACCTATTTGCTGCCAGTGTGGGAAAAAGGAGGTATTCAGTTATGATTGCACCCTCCAGTATTATTCCATTTCCAAATATTCCAGTGCACAAGACCTTTCTATCATAGGTTGTGCTCAAAATAAAGCATTGTGAATCCAGTCAAAGTTACCCTTAGGAGAGATCCAAACTCAGAAATGCATAATTAAGTTACCTAAAGAATAGTTTTTCTGTCCTCTACTGCCATTACAATAAATAAATGATTAAGACATTTCAGAGGGCGTGATTCAAGAGGGAGACAGGAGAGAGATGCACAGTATATTTTTTTTTTATTATTATTTCACAGCACCCATAAAATTTCAAGTCAATGCTACATTCACATTTAGACTTTGATAATTACTTTGGATATTAGATAATCTGTCCTTTTAGGGAAAAAAGGAAAATGAACAAGCAAAATGTATTAAGATCTGCAGACAGAGCAAAAGATGAGAAAGTCAGTGCATATGCTAAGCAAAGCAAGAAGGGTCAGCAGCAACCAGCACAGCAACTAGCACAAGAGAGAAAAGTCAGAGAGGGAACAGAAATGGCAGTTCAGGAGAATGCTGTGAAGCAGGGTGAGAAAAGCAATGTTTCATCTCCAAAAACCAACACTATTATTTGAATTCTGAATAAGTTTGAATCTTAATTAGGGACTCATTACCTTTCTAACATAGCCAAGCAACATCTTAGCATGAAATAAATATATTTTATAATTCTGTAACTATTTGTTGTATCACCTGCTAGCATTTGCAGAGAAGTTGGAAAGTGGGCAGATGATACGCAATTGTAGGAAAGAAAAGACAAAATTTTCATCATTCTTCTTTTATGTTACTGGACATCTAACCATACGTATAGCTAAATATATGTATCTGCCTTATTTACTAAGCTAATACATATAGAATCATAGAGTGGTTTGGGTTGGAAAGGACCTTAAAGATCACCTAGTTCCAAACCCCCTACCATGGGCAGGGACACCTTCCACTAGATCAGGTTGCTCAAATCTTTGAAAGTGTATGTATGTTTAAAAATGACATCAGATATTAAAAAGAGTGAGAAATCTTTCTCCAATTTCCCTCATATACAACTTCAAAAGGAAATTTTACCAACTTTTCATGCTCAGAATGCTCAAATCTTATTTTGGTCTGTTCACTAATGAACAGCTTTCTTTACAGTGCTGGCTTGAAATGAAGAACTAAACCTTTAAACGGTTAAGCAATATTAGTCATTCTGGTACAAGTAATATTTTGCAAACTCTGTATCAGAAAATAACTGAAAGATCACAAGACTGACTTTGAACCAGTGTTAGACACCCAGCTCCCACTTGTGTCCTTCAGAATCGCCTTTCTAGTAATTAAAGAAAAGTTTAAAACTTTCAATCACTTCCACTAACATACTTTCAAGGTTGCTGAGTCAGACGGGTTTTGGGAGAAACATAAGTACTACATTTGCAATAAGTATCTAGTTGACAGTGAACAGTGTCAAACAGGAAACAGAAGTCTTACTTCACTGTTGCTTGGCCATGCCCTGGCACCACAGGACAGGAGAAGAAATGTTTTGGCCCCATAAGTGCTTCAGGCGCTCCTAGACGTGATAAGCAAGAGTTCAGCTGGTGCCAAACAGCAAGAATCCAGTCTATGATCTTGCACACAGGATCACATGGAGGAGGTACTTTGCCTCTGAACTGCAGAGAGAAAAGATGTTTGACATGACGTACGACCACTGCTGCTGCAAACACTTTCCTTGAAACCCCAAGAAGGCTTGTTTTGGTTTCTTTTTTTTTTTTTTTTCCTTGGTATATTGATATCTCAAAAATCAGGAACAGTCAAAAACTCGTCAAACCTTTTTATGGAGTATACTGAAGTCTTGTTGTATTAAAACCTATTTCCCCAACTGCACTTTAAAAGATATCTCCTTATCAATAAATTGACATGCCTCTACCTTCTTGTGGGAAACTGAGACACAAATTTGGCAGCAGTGTTTTTTCCTATGGATTAGGATTACAGAAGATACCTACCGTATCCTATGCAACGTATATGATATAAATAAGGCATATAAAAGAACGTACAGTCACCCTGAACAGGAATGTCTGATCCAGGCATGTTCTCAGTGGATTTCCATATTGATTTTAGACTCAGTAGCAGTGAAGGTGTGGTGGGTCAGCACTGGCTGAATGCCAGGTGCTCAAAGCTGCTTTATCACTCCCCATCCTCAGCTGGATGGGGGAGTGAAAATATAATGAGAGCCTCATGAGTTGAGATAAGGACAAGGAGAGATAATTCATGAATTACTGTCATGGGCAAAACAGACTCGGCTTGAGGAAATTGGTTTACTACCAATCAAACCAGAGTAGCATAATAAGAAAATAAAAACTACATCGTAAAACACCTTCCCCTCACTCCTCCCTTCTTCCTGGGCTTAACTTCACTCCAGATTTCTCTGCCTCCTCCCCACAGTGACACAGGGGGATGGGGAATGGGAGTTGTGGTCAGTTTATCACATGTTGTCTCCGCCATTCCTTCCTCCTCAGCGGGAGGACTCTTCACACTCTTTCCCTGCTCCAGTGTGGAGTCCTTCCCAAGGGGAGCAGTTCTCCACAAACTTCTCCAACATGAGTCCTTCCCACAGGCTGCAGTTCTTCACTAACTGCTCCTATGTGGGTTTCTTCTATGAGGTGCAGTCCTTCAGGAACAGACTGCTCCAGCATGAGTCCCCCACAGGGTCACAAGTCCTGCCAGCAAACCTGCTCCAGAGTTGGCTCCGCTCTCCACAGGTTCACAGGTCCTGCCAGGAGCCTGCTCCAGCATGGACTTCCCACAGGATCACAGCCACCTTTAGGCATATCCACCTGCTCTGGTGTGGGGTCCTCCATGGGCTGCAGGCGGATTTCTGCGCCACCATGGACTTCCATGGGATGCAGGGGAACAGCCTGCCTCACCATGGTCTTCACTATGGGCTGCAGGGGAAGCTCTGCTTCAGCACCTGGAGCACATCTTCCCCCTCCTTCTTCACTGACCTTTATGCCTACAGAACTGTTTCTCTCACATATTCTCACTGCTCTCTCTGCTGCAGGTTGTTGCGCAGTTTTCTTGCCCCTTCTTAAGTATGTTATCTCAGAGGCACTGTCATCATCACTGATGAGCTTGGCCTTGGTCAGTGGTGAGTCCATCTTGGAGCCGGCTGGCATTGGCTCTATGAGATGCAGGGAAAGCTTCTAGCAGCTTCTCACAGAAGCCACCCTTGTAGCCCCCTCACTACCAAAACCTTGCCACGCAAACCCAACAGAGAAGGAAAGATGTCTTCCTCTAAGACGTACATTTTCTAGTATGCCTTGTTAAAGGCAAATCATTTGATGCCAGAAAAATCTACTATTTCATCTAACTCCAAATTACAGTCTTCATCATTCTAGTCCTAGGATTATCACAGAATCATAGAATGGTTTGAGTTGAAAGGGACCTTAAAGATCATCTAGTTCCAACCCCCCTGCCATGGGCAGGGACACCCTTCACCACACCGGGTTGCCCAAAGCCTCATCTAACCTGGCCTTGAACACTTCCAGGGATTGGGCATCCACAGCTTCTCTGGGCAACCTGTTCCAGTGCCTCACCACCCTCTGAGTGAAAAATTTCTTCCTTATATCTAATCTAAATCTACCCTCCTATCACTACATGCCCTTTATGGCAACCAGTCATTATTACCCAGCTGGACTGAGTTGAGATAATGAATTACTAATCAACTCAAGGTACTGATCCTGCCTACAAGAGGCAGGCCATTTCCTCCTGGCTGTGGAAGATGCAACAGCGTCCTTGGTGCTGCAGCCCAGGCTGGTGAGCAACAACTGGTGATCCTGACATGATACATCCATGAGACCCTGGGAAGCCCCAACTCCCTCGCCAGAGCTGAAGCTGGGAGCCTGAGTGAGAGTTCTTCGGAGAAGAAGGTAAAGCTGCAAGCCCCGATGTGGTATTTGCGGGAGGGAAGCGTGCTGGAGTTGGATGAATGGACTGGGTCTCTGCTCACCGTAAAGCCTTTGTGAAAACAAAAATTGTAAAACAAAAAGGGGGAATTATGGCAACCAGTCATTATTACCCAGCTGGATTGAGTTGAATATAATGACTAATTAACTAATCAACTCAAGGTACTGACCCTGCCTACAAGAGGCAGGCCATTTCCTCCTGGCTGTGGAAGATGCAACAGCGTCCTTGGTGCCGCAGCCCAGGCTGGTGAACAACAGCCCTTGTAAAAAGTCCCTCTCCAGCTTTCCTGTAGGCCCCCTTTAAGTATTGGAAGGCTGCTATAAGATCACCCTGGAGCCTTCTCTTCTCCAGGCTGAACAGCCCCAACTCTCTCAGCCTGTCTTCATAGCAGAGGTGCTCCAGCCTTCTGATCATCTTCATGGCCCTCCTCCGGACCTGCTCCAGCAGCTCCATGTCCTTCTTGTGTTGGGGACTCCAGAGCTGAACGCAGTATTCCAGGTGGGGTCTCACAAGAGCTGAGTAGAGGGGCAGAATCGTCTCCCCCAACCTGCTGGCCACGCTTCTTTGGATGCAGCCCAGGATACAGTTGGCTTTCTGGGCTGCCAGCGCACATTGCCGGCTCATGTTGAGCTTCTCATCCACCAGCATTCCCACGTCCTTTTCCTCAGGGCTGCTCTCAATCCATTCTCCG
Source organism: Tauraco erythrolophus (assembly GCF_009769465.1). Lineage (NCBI taxonomy): Eukaryota > Metazoa > Chordata > Aves > Musophagiformes > Musophagidae > Tauraco > Tauraco erythrolophus. The sequence continues at coordinate 29,016,514 of NC_141468.1, read as the reverse complement.
CCCAGCCTGTATTTGTGCTTGGGATTGCCCTGACCCATGTGCATGACCTTGCACTTGGCCTTGTTGAACTTCATGAGGTTCTCACAGGCCCACCTCTCCAGCCTGTCAAGGTCCCTCTGGATGGCATCCCTTCCCTCCAGCGTGTCCACAACACCACACAACTTGGTGTCATCTGCAAACTTGCTGAGGGTGCACTCGATCCCACTGTCCATGTCACCAATAAAGATGTTAAATAGCACTGGCCCCAGTACTGATCCCTGAGGAACACCACTTGTCAGTGGTCTCCACCTGGACATTGAACCGCTGATCACAACTCTTTGAGTGCGACCATCCAGCCAATTCCTTATCCACCGAGTGGTCCATCCGTCAAATCCATGTCTCTCCAGTTTAGAGAGAAGAATGTCGTGTGGGACAGTATCAAATGCTTTGGATAAGTCCAGGTAGACAATGTCAATTGCTCTTCCCTTATCCATCAATGCTGTAACCTCATCATAGGAGGCCACCAAATTAGTCAGGCAGGATTTGCCCCTAGTGAAGCCATGCTGGCTGCCACAAATCACCTCCTTATTTTCCATGTGCCTTAGCATAGTTGCCAGGAGAATCTGCTCCATGACCTTGCTGGGCACAGAGGTGAGACTGACTGGCCTGTAGTTCTCTAGATCTTCCTTTTTCCCCTCTGGAAGACTCTGAATTAAAGGAAGCATTAAAAGATGCACTAGGGATAGTATTTGCCAGAACTGAAGTCAGAGCTTCTTGACACAGTCTACAGGTGAACAATGCAGAAAAATGTTTAAACTGTTCCCATATATCCTAATAGTTCAAAATAAGGGGAAAAGAGCTTTTCATCTAAAAACATGAATATTAAGGCACAAACATGGTATGAGAATACAGAACAAGGATCTTTGAAATAGTCTGTTGTTTAAACAATAAATGTGCTTTTACTTTCCCTTAGATTTTTATAACAGATTAATCTGTCTTCTACTTTTAACTTTGGAATCCACTATTTTGAGCCCCACACCAACTGGCATTTGAGTTTGCATATGGCACACGTATGTATCGAAAAAAATGTAATAGCACACTGGACATTTTTATTCATTATTTAATTAGGGAAGATACAGGAAGACACATGGCATTTTTTCTCCAAATAACTACTGTCTGCATATATGTTTTAGAGAAAATAAACTTAATGAGATTACCACCCAAATTCTGTTCAAATTCAGTCAGAGGTAGGAACCTATTACATTGTTTAACCTATGAGACTAAGGATTGCTTTTAAGCCTAAACGAAATATCCTGAAAATGACATCTGTTACATGATGCTGCAAATTCTGGTATCCAAAGTAGTTTAGCAGAATAAGTTTGATCCAGCTTTTGTTTGTGACCAAGTCAGAATACCACTGCTTCTGCAATTGTCTGCATTGCTGTATTTCTTGGCCTTGTGCTCAACTGAAGACAGTCCTTCTCTGTGATCTTAATGATCTATGATCAAAGTGTTTCTGTCCTTTTATAAAGGGGTTTATAATCACTAGATATTCTCCAGTGTAGGCTTGAGAATACAATCTTTTGCTTCAAGAGGACGGAGGAGCATTCTGCTACGTACTTTTATTGCGCTGTCCTCTGGCCTATACCTCATTCCAGCACTATAGCACATCTGCAAGATACCAGCTTCAACAAACCCACCTACTTGCCTACAGAGAATTGCTACGCTCCTCATCCTTTGCAAGAATTCTGGAAACCATTCATACCCTCAACCAGATAACCACTCATAGTGGTTCCAGCTTCCTATGTCTGTATGGACTTAAAGATTTAAAGCACATGAGGTAAAAAGGAAATATCGTTTCCTTCAGAAAACAGTACTTATAAATAACTATGCACCTGAAAAAAAGTAATCTAAGAAAAGAGTTTCATTGATACATTTCACATGATTCTTTTTTTATATTCTGTATTTCTGTTCTTGCTATTAAAGTATTCCTAGGAATGTTTCTGAATTTCCTCATTATTGTAACTGAAATGCTCAGTTCCAAACATTTCCTCTTAAGGATCTCTTTGAATCAGTAAGCTTTTATAGATGAGAACGGTGGCACAGGGTACAGGAGATGACATCCCCAAGGACAACCAAGACACATACAACTGAACACTCAGAAGCAACAGTAGGTCTGTTGTCCCAGACCAGGGCTCTCTATTACTGACAGTTTTTTTCTGTTCCTAGAACAATCTCCCTTTTTAAGCCTGTTAAAACTCTCCTGCCAAGATTATTTTCCTTTGCAGCTGTTTCGATTAAACTCCCCCTCCCAAAGCCTAACACTGCCTGACTGTCTGCAATAGCTGCTGTCACACTGGAATGGTTTTCTTCCAAATAACTTTCAAAATTCCGCAATTCTGCTTTAGCCCACATCTTTCTATTCATTTTGTATCCTCCATTTATTTATTCATGTTAAAACAGACTTCCTATCTTTATTCTCTTTTGGACTTTTGTTCCCGCTTCAGCAAGGCTCAGAACAACTTAGCTACTGATTTTTACTCCTCTTTCCTCTTTGATTTGAAAATCATGAAAACTCTTTTTGCTGCTTAAAACTTAGACAATACACACAGGACACAACTATCTTATTTTAGATATATTGAATAAATTCCTTAAGAAAGGGATTTTACGTTTGCTGAACAGATTCTTACCATCATGCTCACACAAAAGATGAAAAAACTTACTGAAGGATATTTTCATACAGTGGACAAGCAAGAATCCACAGTGTGATGATTTGCAGCCAACCTGTGTGTCTATGCTAATCAGCTACGGCCATACATCTTCCTATATGAAGCCAATCACAACATTTACAGATACACAGCCTTATCTTTCCAGAAATGAATGCTTTTTTTCCTGAAACAACTTAGTTATCTTCTCAGCTTTTGACGTTACTATCGTACATATTTCACAGATCTGGTGAGGAACAAAAATGCTGAAGCCGATTCAGGCTCTTACCTTGTTTATAACTTTTCTTCTTAAAAACCTTTGAAGCAAGCCACGCATTGGTTCCCCATCCCACCTAAGCTGAACCCAACGGAAATGCTGCTGAACAAGCAGGTCAGAGCCATGAAGATGACACTTCGCGATTGTCCCCAGTAAAAAGCAGTTCTCATGAAAGTAAAAGGCACCAGAAACTCCATTTGCTAAAAATGAACCATAAAACATTTTACTGAAATACTCAAAGCTTTGACATGATTTGATATAAAAGCAAGAAGCATTGACATAATTAGAAAGAAAAAACCACCACCATAAATTAGCCTTAAAACATGCTATATTTGGTTAAAAACAACCGTTTGCAATAAAAAATATAAAAATTGAACAAATTACATTTTTATCCTGTTCCTGTTTGTCATGTATTATAATATAACTGTACTATAGTAAAAACATTTCTCCATGCCAAATTCTTTGAATACCTCTTTGAATAGTGCAAGGATTTTCCGAACTCCGGTTCTCAAGAGGTGCCAGAAAATCTCCTAGTAATTCAGATAAAGAAGCTCTCTCCAGATTTTCTAAAATCACAATGGTTGTCTTGCTTACAGGTGGATGTTTAACTGGGACCAGACAAGCTGAAATATAAAAATCCCATTAATGTCTACTTAGGAAAATTGACTTTTATTTATATGCAGCTTCTACTGCTACTAACGCAGCAAAGAATTTTTTTTTTTCCTTTTGATGTATTCACAGAAGCAGACAGACTATAATATGTTCAAAACTGGAAAAATAAAATAAAACAATGGAAAGAATATCATACTGTACAATAAGAAAAAAATTGAAAGCTATTATTAAAATAAATTCCTGAAATGGCTATAACGGAATCTTCATAGATGGGAAGGATTTCAGCACACTGAGAATAAATACAACAGAAAAGATAGCAAAGACTTCTGAAAACATTTATTTCATTTGCTGTTATACATCTTAAACTTTTAACATGTACTCTTTATACCCTGTAGAGACCAGAGAATCATAGAATGGTTTGGGTTGGATTGGGTTGGAAGAGACCTTAAAGATCATCTAGTTCCAACCCCACTGCCATGGGCAGGGACACCCTCCACTACACCAGGTTGCCCAGAGCCTCATCCAACTTGGCCTTGAACACTTCCAGGGATGGGGCATCCACAACTTCTCTGGGAAACCTGTTCCACTGCCTCACCACCCTCTGAGTGAAAAATTTCTTCCTTATATCTAATCGAAATCTACTCTCTTTCAGTTTAAAGCCATTGCCCCTTGTCCTTTGTAAAAAGCCACTCTTCAGCTTCCTTGTAGGCCCCCTTCAGGTACTGGAAGGCTGCTATAAGATCTCCCCAGAGCCTTCTCTTCTCCAGGCTGAACAACCTCAACTCTCTGTCTTCACAGGAGAGGTGTTCCAGCCCTGGGATCATCTTCGTGGCTCTCCTCTGGACCCACTCTCACAGGTCCATGTCCTTCTTATGTTGGGAGCCCCAGAGCTGAACATAGTACTTGTTAAAAAGATTCAGAATATTCAATGTTTATCAGAAACTTAATCATTCTATGAGATTGCCTATTTGTTTGCTACTATTCTCTCTTCAAAAATTTCTTCAATATCTTTAAGAATCACCTAAATAATCAGAGCTAGTTTGAGGCACAAACAATAGCACCTGAACCTAGGAGGCATTAAAATTATCTATCTATATCTTTTTTCCACATTTCAGATATTTTCCTTTATTTTTCCTGATTTAAACATCTTACTGCCTAAAAAAGATACAGCCTTTGCAAGTGTTCCTGTAACATCAAATCCCAGGGGAATGCTTCTGTAACACAAATATTAAACAAAACACTTGTCTTGAGTATATTGTGCCTTGCATGGTTTCAGAAATTTTTCAAGATGGTACGAAAGATGGTCATTAAAGAAAATGATGAGTAATAGGACAAAACTTACAGCAACTGACTGTAGCTGATGATTGCTATTTATTTGCAATTTCCCACATATTACTGCCCTGTTTTACTAAGAGGATATAGCTGTATAGCAGGGAGTACAGGTACCTCCTCTGTGACTGATGGAAGCACTTAGAGAGAGGAGGAGAGTGCTCTCCTAGGAGAGGAGATACAGCAGAACAATGAGGCAAGAAGCAGGCAGAAAAATGAGACTCAACCAGCAGCACAATGCTGAAGTGCAAGCACAGACTATTAAGAAGAGTGTGTTGCTGACACAGAGTAAAGCGTCCAAAAGAAGCTTTCCTAAGAGACGGTGGCTAATAAACAAACCGGACTATGAACGATTTTCTCGCCTGCAGGCCAAACACCAGCGCCTAGCTGACTTCTGACTAAATAGTCTCTTCTTCTCTTCCAGCAATGTGATGGCACTTGAAATGACATGTGGGAATAATCACTGGCACAAACGATCCTCCAAACCGTGACCAGGATTCCCTGGGTGAAAATAACTGACATAGGCTGAAGTCCACCAGGAAGCATGCTAACAAACAGAACGAAGCACTGCACACCATTGTACAAACCCGTAGGATGGCTCCCCTTTTGTTGAGGAGCACAGATGATGTCAGAGGGGATTGTGCAGAGTTTGTTGCAACCAAGAAAGCCAATGAAAGCTACTTGAAGTATAGGCCCCACACTGCAAACGCACGGCAGGTAGAAGACAGCATTGTCTCACTCACTGAATTGTATTTTTTCTGTTAAAAAGTCAGTAACTCTAGTTTGTTTGAATAAAACGTTTGCTTGTGAGATTCAAATTACTCTTGATGTTTCTGGTCTGCCCATATTGAGGAGGAAAAAGGTAGGGGCTGATCCTCTCAAAGCTCTGGCTGTCTCAAAATTTCACCACGGTAGCACAGGAGAACATATTTAGAGGTGTTGCCTTGGTACAACTGAAACTGATGCAATTTCAAACACCTAAAGCCCAGCCTCTTTCAGTACAGAAAGTGGAAGATGAAAATCACAGCTGCTGAAACACAAGGGTATTCCAAGCAGCAATGACATTTATCACATTTATTTTTAATGCGAATGACCATATTGAATGCGAGGTAAAGTTGGAGAATCTAGCTGTAGAAGAGGCCATAATAATACAAGAGAACAGCCCATCATTTTTGGATGAAAATGAAGTCTTGCTACCAAGGTTAGATTCAAACTATATTGCTAGTTTTTGTCAATAAAAAACCCCCCAAACTAAACACTCATAAAACAGAAATGGAAAACAAATAGAAGAAAGCTGCAAAGGGATGAAAGTAGCTACATATTTGAGAATTGCTCACAAAAAGCAAAATTGTATTTGACCCCAAATTAATTTTAACAGTACCAAAGAAAAGGAAGCATATCACATCACCCTTCAGGCTCTTGTTTATTACTGTATGCATAATATTATATGTTATATATTAAATAGTAATATTATAAAGTATATTATCACTGTATGGTTAATACTATGGTAAAATAAAAGAAATTAGAGTTTGAATGCACAAGTATGGGCAAAATGCAGCACAACCTGAAAAAGCACTCCACAGAAAATATTTCTTTCACTTTTAACACTATTCTATTCCTTTTTTTTTAATGTTCTCCTTCTTGCTTCTGACTGACCCATGTGCTTCCATTCTTCTGCTTCCATACTTAATTTGCCCATTTTCCCTGTCATTTTTTCATCTTTGGCTACTTTGTCCTTTTTTCACTCTTACCAATTATTTACCATGAATTTACACAGGTAGAGCCTACTGATCGCTCTGGGAATACTTAATCGCGGAGCAACCAAGTAACAGGACTTTAATCTACATGTAGCTATTCATATCCATTAACAGAAAACCATTCATTTTAACAGAAATTCAACTTTGTTCTGTAGTAATGGGTCAGAATACACACATACCAACATTTGCCTACCCGGGTGACAAAATTTGGCTCAGATCCACACATAAGTATCCAGTAAATAAGCATATATCAAAAGCAAGTGGTCTAACTTTTTAAGAACTCTTTCACTGCTCCTGTTATTCCCAGAAAGGTAATAATTATAGCTTCCCCTCTCATATCTTTTTTTTTTTAAAAAAACAACATTAGAACAGTTACAATAAGGCAACAATAGACCTTCATTTCTGATTCAGTAGATTTGAATCATGGCAATCACCTTCTAAAGGCTCACAAACAAAGGGAAAAAGCAATGAGACAGAAATATTAAGAGCTACTAATTTTACTTAAATGGCATGATCTTCTGACAGAGCTCCCTGTTGGACTGTCGCACTTAGTTCTACCTCAGGTTAGACTCTTATCGTTATTATCCACGCACCTGGAAAACTATGAGTTCTGTTAAAACATAGCACCCACTATGCAAAATGTTTTAATGTATTTTTTTACTTTGTACCATTAATTACAAATTACCAAAATCAGTCTTGCTGAAATAACCTTACCACTACTGATGAACAGTTCTGCAAGCTGCTCCTTGGAGAAACCAGCATCCACTTCAACTTTAACGATTTCACATGTGGATCCTGCAGCCACTTGCTTTTGCTGCATTGAAAATTTATAGATTTGGTAAAATAATGCAAACTTTAATGTATGAACTAATTTACTTTATATGTTTGTGTTATAATACCTTCATGCAGGCCGCTATCTGATGTGCTATATAGTCTTGCAAACTTCCTTCTGGACCATGGAAGATGACATTACGGTATTGTTCAACCTATAGACAGACAATAAATTATTCTTGAAAGGTCATAGACTTGGACTTTTCTTTACCTGTTGAGACAATCAGCACCTAACAAATTTTTTTGTTTTGCATTACTGGAGTTGGTAATCACTACTATAGTAGTTTCCAAATCGGCAATATTTGCATATGACATCTTTAAAATATATTGATTTGTAAAACTACATGAGAAGGTATTCTGTTATTAAAACAATCATTAAACTTGAAACATTCATGTAGCATGGATGAGTTTAGGAGTCACAAATATTTTCTTGATTTTGAATTAAAATAGATAAGCTAGAATGACTTTAAAATCAAAGAGTAGTTTAAGTTAGTGCCAACTTGAAGACTTAGACTTTAAGTTGGCACTAATGGACTTTATTTTCAGTTGAAATGGGATCATGTTATCAGTAAGGGAGAATAAAAAGGATTTTATCTATCTTAACTCTAAAATTACTTTATTCTAAAAAATCAGTAAGTGAATACATTCATATAATTGTGCAATATTGTTGAATACAGCAGAAACCTAAGGCACTCCAACATAAAATTCTATCCAAGGACACATCAGAAATTATACTGATTTTAAACTAATTTTGATTGGATTAACAATGTTAAAACCATCTATGAAAGTTAACTCATATTATCTAATTATCCTTACATTCTGAAGTATTAAATAAATTGTAAGAGTTACAGGAGATATATATATATATAAGCTAATAATGAAATTTAAGTCTCAAAGAATTGCTTGCATGCATGTTATTCTAATTTACTTTCCCCTCAAAAAGTGGAATGAAGTAACTTTGGAAGGAAATAAGGTATCATAGAGCTTTTAATGTGTTTTCTTAGGCAGTTCAGTTAATCAGATGGTAGCTATTTAAAGAAGAAAGTTAATGCCCTCGTGACTAAAGTTATTGGGGTAAGATTTAGGGGGAACTTTGTTTTAAAATAACAGCTGTCATCCCATTTCATTTTTTAGAAGTCTTGACATACTTTCACAGAGCAGAAGATCAATTTTTTTTTTAGTCAACACTATTACAGAAGTATTTTCATGCATAAATAGCATGCAGAGAGAAGCCAGCTTAGTGCTTACCAGGCGGAGGTAATTCTGAAGTGTCTGAAGATGGATCATAGATGCGTAAGTCACACTATTTAGGCAGCCTTCTTGAGGTCCTTTAAAAAGAGATACACAAATAACTTTTCTAAATCTCTCATGTTTATAAGGATGTATGATGGATACATGTGCTTTCATGCAGTATTCTACAGCAATCTCCTAAAATTACAGGCTATGCAAATTAAAATGCTGAAGAAATGAAAGGCATTTATCTAGCAACACAGATGCACCGCTGTCCATGACATAAGTAAAATGGATACTACTATATAACTGAAAAAGGTAGGAGGGCTTTTACGTGCCAGCATATTTTCTAAATGTTGTAGATCCTTTCAAATCTAGTTAAACAATTAATTGGATATGATATTTCTGAGGATCAAGCAACACTGAAGAACAAAACCAGTAGCAAATGATTCTCAAACAATATACTTCATACGGAGTGTCTTAACATTCAAACTGAAAATCATGAATTGAAAATTACCAAACAAAAACACGGTGATATGCTCAGCTCTGTTGTTCTTCAAAAAGTCCCATGGTGGCTGTGAAAAAATCTGACCTGTTGACCACGAAATGTTGCCTGTTAAAAAGAAAAAATAAAAGAGAGGGATATACCTTGTATCTATAGGTAGTGTCCTATGCTCAAGCACACTTACTTGCTTACAAAGATTGTGTCCATACACCGACAAATTTGACATACAAATCAGTCCCATGTCCTAAATCATACTCTTATTTGATACCTGACTGAGGATTCTAAAGTTTTCTGCCAATTGAAATACAAGTTTAATAGCTAACCTATCTTTACAACTTTACATGGAAAATAAAGTAAAATAAGATAATTTTCCCAGTCTAATGTGAATAGGGTTTTTTGGGGGTGGTTGGCAGGTGGAGGGGGAAAGCACATGAATTTTCAGAATCCTATGAAACTGCAACTACTACCTTCACATTTTGGCCAATCTCTCATAATTTTAAAGATTTTTCTGTTTTACCTTGGCAAGAGAAATTACATAAACCAGCAGTAGTTCTGTTCGACCTATGCTGATGATTTACGGTCTGGATTTACTGTACATTCTGGATGTACTGCAAAGATGTAGTGTGGGCTTTACATGGAATTGTTTTGTTTCACCTGTAAAACAGATCTCTCCTCTGGAGTACTAAACTGAGTAAAGGACTAACTAACATAGGACCTCATGGTCCCCAAGATGATATTAAAGTGCTTAATGACTTGTACCATACACATAGCTAAAAGAAAATAATGCTTTCACACCAGCACTGTTCAGTTTCACAGCTAGTATTGGTCTGTCTTAGTCTAAGCTTTAAAAGATCCAGAAATTGAAAGATATTTTTATCTCTCTTATAAGATTTCATCAATTCAATAACCGCCCCAATTTTTGCTTTTCTTATTACACTAATATTGATACCTAGTTTGACAGATAATATACTGCTTGCATTGAGGCCGATGTTGGATTCTGCAGCAGTATTAAATGACAGGTCTTCTAGGCTCCTCCATCCATCAGAAGCAATTGCTTGGAAATGGTTTGTCACTGCCTGACTCACTGCTTTTGAAAAATCATCCCATGATGTCTGTTTGCGGATATTTAAAGCACATATTGTGTTTTCCGTATCAAATTCTTCTGTACCACAATGGGCTGGTTCAATGCCACTGACTGAAATCCTCACAGGTACATTAAGAGCATCTGTTGAATAACAGAAAACCAAGAATCAGAAAAACTGCAAAAGTCAATTAAAAAAATCCTATTACTAATGACCAATATCATCTAATATCGCAAAGGAAAGCTACAAAATAACTCCTGTTGCAGAGAAGTAAATGTTAAAAAGCAGGACAGATATTACCACAAAATCAGAGCAGTGATGAAAAAAAAATAAATCAAGGTTATTTATCTTTTTTTACATTACAAACAATCAGTATTATTATGCTTAAATAACAGGAAGTAAGACAAAACTAACTTAATCTTTTGTTTCTTCTTTACATACTAATTTCTTATAAATTAAGACGGTAGGCAGTGCCTCAATGTTTCAGTTTATTGTGGTTGTGCACGTTTTTATTATCAATGCAGAAAGCAATTTTCTGGCATTAGTGGAAAACAGCTGAGTCAAATGTCTTTAAATAAAAAGTTAAGAGCTAAGATAGAAAATTCACTTGGACGGGTACGTTTGATTTGCTATAGAATAAATTGGTAAAACATTTTTAATTTTTTTTTTTTACATTCTAGAAATAAAATTAATTTAATGAAGTTATTTTAAATCTTGCTTTTTGAAAAATGGAATACAACTCAACAGAAGCAGCCATTTATATGGATCATTTAGATGACAAAAGGGAAAATGAAACTATCTTCTAACTTTAATGCCAAAAGAATACGTTTCAGAAATTATCCCTGAAATTAAATGTACAACAAAAAAAGATATCCGCTTATTATGAAATCTTGCAACATGATCTTAGTTTTGCTTTTAAGTTCAGAAGCCAAATCTTCAGCTGATACAAACCAATGAAGCTTTTCTGATGTCAGAAAAGCTCTCTTTTAAACCCACTAGCCTACCACAGGGAAAAGATTACTCAAAGGCATCCTTCAGATGTGGGATTCTGAGGAGTGTATCAAAGGCTTGCCCTTCTGATGGCTGGACCTCCGGGAAATGAGCAGTGACTGTAAGAAATGCAGAGGGTTCTCTACAAGGAAACAGGCCCCTAGGACAGAGGTACAGTGTACGCCTAAATTTCAGTGCATGTGACCTGTATGGCACAGCTGGCAATCCTGGCCCCTAGTCTTTCAGATCTGTTGGAGCACATCCTCCTGTCCTACATGCATGTAATTCCTTACAGTGGAAACCTTACTGGGCTTTGAAGAAGGAAGAAGATGGTTCATACACAGCTTACCCAAAATACAGTCTTGGCTTGTTGAGGCGTATTACCCGAATGAGAGTGGTGTTTCCAAGCGTCTACAGATCGGATATTGTGGGGGCAAAAAACCTAATTATGATTGCACTGATGTTAACTAAAGGCTTAACACATGAAAGAGAGGAGAAACCAAGTCCAAATGTTCTGACCTGATAAAAGCAGTTGGATTCATGATAAGCCTGACCGAAGAAACAGGGTGTTACGAGTGATGAAAATAATACAAGCATCAATTTAACAGGCTACAGGTTCAGCCACAAGAAACTGGCTTCTGTCTTATAAAGAAGCAGGCCACAGAGGATTTTCTAACAGGAAGTGAGTTGTGTTCCCCTCTGCCCCTACAGTAATATGGTAAGAACCTTGATATTATAATTGTTGAAGAGGAAAATCAGAAGCAGCACAGAGAAAGCTTCCCTAATTTTTTGATAGTCAGCGAACTTAACTACCACCAGCCCTACATCCCACAACACAAACATAAGAAAAGTGAATAAATACAAAGCATACAAATCTACAAAGACAATACTTCTGACTATAGAGAGAAATAGAAAACATAGAACTTGCAAGTGGATGGACTAAGTTCTAACTCAAGAAATACACAGGTCAGCCTGTTCTACCAAATTTTGAGAAAACTTACAGAGAAGGAAGATGACAGGTTCCAAAAGAACAATCTTCTGACAAAAGTTATTGATGTTGGAAAATAGAAGTTGTTTGTTGTTGTCTCTGAGACTTTTTTTGAAGAATAAAATGAACAATCCCTTTAACAATAAACCAGTGACAAATAAATCCATGCTCTAAAAAGAGATTCAGATATGACAAGCTGATTGTCTTAGCCTGAGGAAATTTGACAGCTGTCCACCACTAAGTGATTTTTCTGCAAGAATTTGAAGAAAGGAGGAGGACAATAGCTTTGGAAAAAGTAATTATTAATATTAAATTAAGAAATGTTAAGAGATTCTGGATGTTTTCCCATGTACAATATATACCATTTTTTCAAATGGTTTAAAAATAAAGACCTAAGTCATTTAATAACCTCCAACAAAATTTTATCATATGCTTTTGCAAAATTTGGAGAACAGAAACTTGCTAGATTAAGAAAATTTAATTCTGTGGTGCCAAAAAAGTGACAACTACTTTTAAAATATTTCTCATTTTTGTCCCACAAGCTTTTTACTAAAAACATTTTTATACAGTGCTGATAGCATTTACTTACTTAGGTTTTCTAGGAGATGTTTGCAATCATCAGTAGCAACATCGTGCAATGTTCGATTACACTTATCTTTTCTCTCAGCCTCTAGTCCACCATGGCTACAAAGGATTTCTAGACAGTTCTGCAAAGGTAAGAACTGTATTATTTACTTGTCCATTTGCTCCGTTAAAGAGTTCTACCAATATGCAGTTAGATTCCTAATTTAAATTCTTACACATTCATTTCCAAAGATAATCGGCTACAGAGTGTCTATGTAAGAGCATCCAAATGATGTTCCTCACAGAGATGAAAACCAGGAGTAAAAATATTTTACAGCAGACTTGAAAGTCTCACATTAATATTTTGAAAAAGCAGAACATATGCAGCCAGGCTTCTACAGTCTCCAAGCATCAAGGACTGATCAATTGCATTGAGAAATTTTTAATATCTGGCCACTAGTTTAGGTATTCACGTAAGGAAATAGAAGCCCACCTATGCATTTTGGTTTGAACACCTTGGCCTCAATGTTCAAGCAACACTAAAAAAGCAATTCTAAAGTTTAATACAGACTAATTAATAAATCTATTCAGATGGCAATCCATAAAAACAGTTTTCACTTTGCAATTCACGAAGTAGGAGTTTCCGTCATGCCTGACATCTGAGTGGGACACAGCAAAAAAACCCCAAACATTTTAAAATCGCTTTGCAAGCCGCCTCTTTGGCAGGTAAAGCTGAATTTCTACAAGTGTAGTAACAATGCAGTGAAATAAAAATGCATTGCTATTAAAATCAGAGCACAAGCCTTCTGTGGATGCCAACAACATGACACCCTCTAAAATTTCAAAGACTTAAAAAAAGTCATATGCTCAACAAAAGCAAAAATTCATTGCAATTCATTAGAAATAAGCTGCTAGCAGATAAATTTGGATTGGTAAAATCATACTGTAACATGAAAAAAATATTAATTATATAGATCCTCCCAAACTAGCAGAGTGGAAAAAAAAAAGCCCTCACAAAACTACATTCAAATGTTGATTGATCAGCGATCAGAAGACTGATTAAGTCCTGATTTCTAACGATCATTCATTCAGCAACAATAGAGGTGGCCTTCATGAAAGCTTTGTCATCCTTTCAAGGACAGATATCCACATTAAAAAAAGACACCATCAGAAATTATACTAGTTTATTAACTGTATTGATAACCTCTGAGGTTAATCATATCAGAGAAACAAACCCTTGAAAACACAGGGAAGCAGCTATTAAGAATCTTGATTCAGTACAGTAGATCGTTGCAGGTTTGGCCACTGTTGCCTATTTTGTAGCTGTCCTAACAGAAAGATTTTGTCAGTATACCTGATACTCTGACACCTTTTGTAACATAACAGTCCTTCAAGCTGTACTTCCCTGTGAGATTAAATTTTACCAGATTGTGGCTCCAGCATTTGTAAGAACTTTTAAAAAAATCAATTAGCTCACTAACTTTGCCAGAAGAAAATTAACTAGGAAAATAAAAAAAGGCATATTGTCTTGTCAGGTTAGTAAGTTGACTCTGTCTCTCAAACCGGTGCAGTGACTGGCAAAGACAGTAGAAGGCAGAGGACTGAACCGTGTGGCTGAAAGTGGGAAGTAAAGAGGGAAGAAAGTAAAGAGGGAGAGAACAAAGAAATGAGGCTTATTTCCTTAGTAAAAGGAGAGGTTTTGTTGGCTCTGTTGCATACGAAATAGCAGGTGAGATGCCCTAGCATAATTCATCTGTAATGAATGGCACCTACCAATCTAAAAAGAAAAGGGTGCAAGTGCCAGCACTGTTTATACGCAACTATCATGTAGTGTCATGAGTGACATGCAGTGCAGATAAAGGATTAGAGAACGAAGCTGAAGTGTTAACAGTACTTGAAGATGGCCATTAAGCTTTGTTTAGCTTCTTAACATCCCAAACAGCTCTCGAGTTAATAAACTTATTTAATCAAACACAATTATATAAAGTCTCTGCAACATTAAAATGAAGAATATGACTGCTAGCTACATATTGCCTTCATCGCCTAAGAGAATACCCTCAGCCCTCCATGGAGAACTAATTGAGCAGTTGACTTGGAATGTGCCCAGAAACTCAAAACCAGGAGTTATTCATGTGTGAAGACTTAGAGTGTCAGAGCCTTCGGAGAGAACACCTAGCCAAAGCCTCTTTTAGACAGTAAGTAAAACCTAGCTTCCAAGTTTCTGAGGATTATGTTATTGCAGAAAGTAGCAACACATTGCACACTATTTAGGTATTTGCAGACTATAACAAATACCTTAAACATCATTTAAATTCAGATGAGTGGAAACTGAAATAATGGAACGTTGACCCTGTTTGTACTGAAAAATGCTGAGTAAGCAGTGGCTGGTTCCTAAAAACCCATAATTTAATAAACTGAATCTTAAATCTATGTCTATTTTGAATTTATCATAGTAAATTTATCAGGGGAAAAAGCAAACATAATGATAGATATTGAATTAGGCATGTAATCACAAGCTGATTTTTGAAGTCTTGGACTACATTTTCCTAAAATCCACTCTCTTCTGTGTTTAGTATCCTCTATTTTCTCCCTGGGCAGAAGTTTCACAGTAAGATCTGATTGACAGATGTCACAAAAAAAAAAAAGAAAATCCTTTAAACAGTCGGTTTTGGAAGTATAAAGCTTCGAATGTCAAATCCTTCAAGTAATATTCAATTTCCAGAAATGTTCCTGTTTATCAACAATAAGACCTATCAGGTCATTCTCCATGTCATCAGTTATTCCAACTAAAAAAAAACTTATTCATTACCTGTTAAAAAGGCTGCCAAAAATAACAAATTAAACAATATATTACTGCACAAATCTGATTATCAAATTTCTTTTCCTCCCTCCCTCCTATCGGAAAAATTCTTCATAGTCAAATAATTCCTAACTGTAACTGGAAACTATATCCATCTAATATCTATAAGTATGTGACACCCAATGAAGTGGCATTTAGAGTGGGATTCACCTCACCTTGACCTGGAAAATTTGAGTCTCAAATATTCACGTGTTCTCTTTTTATTGGTGTCCCAAAAGAAACAGGCATTTAAACATGACAATTCACCCCGTTTGACACCTAGCTTTTGGGGTAAACGGTCCACTGGAAGTATCTCTCTGTCTCTGTTAATTCAACCGTGATGAATTTAGATTTGACATCTAAGTTTCAGTTCCTCAAAGATAAAAAAGAAGGATATATCTTGCCTAAATTCTATCAGGTTAGTGTAGCTTGTTCACATAGAACTGACCTTGAAGCCTTTTGATGCTGCTATGTGGGCAGCAGTCCAGCCCTCTTTGTCAGCATGGTTGATGAGATCTGCAGAAATAACAGGCTTTACTCTACTGCTATAGTTGTCTTCTCTCTTCTCCAAACCAAAGTAGTCTAAATTAGGCTCTGCATCAGTCAAAGAGTTCCCATTGTTTGGCCCTCTATAGTACATAAGGAGCTTGAGACTGTCAACATTACCAGAATCCACTGCTGCGTGAATTGGTGACCAGCCATCCTAAAAAAACAAAAGCAAAAAGCACACTCCCACCAAACACATAGAAAAACACTTGCAGAACGTACATCAGCAACGAATCTGAATGGAAGGCTCTGTTTGGAAATTAAAAAGATAAGCAAGAGTGACATAACAATCTTTTGGGAAAACAGAGTTGCTTGTATGTGCTTGGGGTGGAAGAAAGAGAGAGATGAAACTGTAGCAGAAAGAAAATTTTACAGCTTTCTCCAAGGACAGTTCAACAGACAGACATCGAAATTTTTAGAAGAGTCTAAGTGATATAGGACTTACATGCTGTTAATAAACTGTTTCCTTATCATGTATCAAACTAACACAAGTCTGATGATCAATTATTTGTTTCATGTTGCATTAATCAATTTATCAGTCAGATATTTTCATCGTTTTAACATCATAACTTTCTCTAATTTCAAGTCAAATATATTTACTTTTCAAATCCAAAATAAATGAACCAAAAAATTCAGTGTAATAGAGGAGAAGAATGTACTGCGAAGCTAATACTCTTTATTCTGTGTTTCTCGACAGCCTATATCCCACATTTATCGTCATGTTTATGTCAAAGTCTTAAGAAGAACTTCAGGAAAGTACTTGAAAAGGGCAATACCTAGACATTGATTTTGAGACATTTCCTCTTCCCTTTCTCCTGTAGATACAATATTTTTTTGCCATATTCTCTCATTTGTGATATAGGAGACTATATATGAGAGTTTACAATACTGGCTGACAAATTTGAGGGTGGAGGTTCCCTCAAGGACAACAATAAAGCACCCTAACATAAAAGGTGGAAGCAAAATCACTATCTCCTATTCTCCAACTTAAAAATAAGTCAAAATAGAATAGTTCTGTTTTGCAAATAGAGTGCTGAAGAAAAGTCTGCAGCAAACTGCAGGCAGAATCTGAAATATGTAAAATGATATGGAAGTCTCATAATTTATGAGATTTTAGACAATGCACATCTTAAAAAAAACTAGAAAGTATGGTGAAAAGAACAAAATATTAATTTCAAATTATGTGCTTTACTCCAGCTTTAGAGAAAACTTGAAATAAATATTTTAAGGTAAATATTTCCTAGCTGTTTACAGTTATTCAGTACTATACAAGGTATTTTAACTTTACAAACTGTTTTAACTTACACTGGTTTTTATTGTTCGATCTGCTCCGCCTTCCAACAATAGCTTAATACAATCGTTATTTCCATTTTTACAGGCCAGGTACAACGGTGTCTGTCCTCTTTCAGCAGCATGATTAATATCAGCCTGATACATAATTAATAATTCTGCACATCTACAGCAAACAATAAGGTAGTAAAATTATGTTATATTTGACATCTAAGACCTCTTTACAACTTACAACATTTAATATTTTTTTAATAAAGTACTGATTTTATAGATACAGATCTACCTGTGATTTTATCCATCACATATACACAAGGATAAGGTATAATTTTATACATAGGTATGGACAGAAAATCACATTACTTTAAACCCATAAATCTTGAACTACTGCAGCTGCATTTAAAAACTGTGAATGTAGAACACTTAATTTCACCAGGCTAATAAAAACTTGATGACAGCTGCTTAAGAAAAACCTTCAGCTGAGAAAAAAAGAACATTTCTTCTCTGACTACTGGTTTCTAAAATAGTTTTAAAAAGAAAAGAGAAAAAAAAAAGGATTAGGACTAGCTTTAGATACCAGCAAAATGGACACTTGTCTAGTGAAGTAACCCGGTGGGGCCAGCAAAACAGCTCGGGCACTACCTACCATTCAGATCCCTGAGTGAAGGCTACTCTAGAAGGACAGCTTCATTGTGTTGGTAGCAGCTACTGGATTAGGGAGGATAGAAGATTAAGTGGAGTGCTGAAGAGTGACTCTCTAGGGACCAGCGTTTGAATCCAAGATCCTGTACTTCCTAACAACCCTGTAGCAGTAGGTCCCGTTTTCTTCTCAGTTCTGGTGCCAGGGTTGGCTCACTTTTCCTTCCCAAACCCAACTTTTCAACAACTCTGAAGACTTTAGAAAAATCTTAATGCCAGTCTTTTCCCTTTGCAGTTCAAACAAGGGTTGTAAACAAAGAAAATTCCCTATCTCTCTGGCTCAATATTTATCAGTCCATAAAAACAGAAGGATATCAACAATAAAGCCTCAAAGCAATTAATGCAAAGCCAAACAACTACTGGTTAGGAGACTATACTATAACAAACAGGATGACAAAATATTTTAAAAAATGTGAGGTATATATAAGAATATAAGTATATAGGAAATTACAGATTAAAAAAATCACAAGTATTTTTTTAAAAATATCTCTTTTTGGTAAGTTTTTATTTAGTCGGAAAATCAGTCAAGTTCAAGATAAAATGCATTATTTTAGAAAAGAGTAAACCAGGTAACATTAATATGAGTTACTTAATTGCACTTTCTGAAAATGCTCAAATGAACAGAAAAAATACAAATAAAAGTAACACTCTACCTTATCAAATGTTGAACATGTATCCTAACCATACAACCACAAAAGTTGTCTTAAGATGGGCTCATAACAAGACATCTCCATAAAGAAACTCAGATTGAGTTTTAAGTCTGCTATGCTAAAAATATCTAGTTTGTTATTTTACATTGTAGTCAATGATTCTGGAAATGATTCCTTAAGGTAAGGTCAGCCTACCCTGGACATGGGAAACTATTTTGAAAATTCCTCCCAAAAGCATTTTCTGAATTGGTAGTATTATTACTGAACAGCCTCAAAAAAAACTATCTTTTTTTTTTTTTTTTTTTTTCCTGACAATGTAACTAGGGCTGGAATAACACTGTTGTCTCAGTTCAGGAATAAGGTTAATGAACATGCCACAGGGGACTGGCTGGCAAATCTATCACACAAGTATTGTGTAATTGATAGTAGTTTAGTGCTGTCGTTAACCCCAGATTCTTAGTGCTGTAATACAAGTAGCAAGGACTACCCAGCACAATGTTTGAAAGGAGATAGGCTATACTATTGCCCCAAATTCTGCCTATTACAGAATTTTTCTGAGGCAGAACTTTGAAGTGATCAACAAATCAAGCAGACTGAAGCATTTGCAGTCACTCTGATATTTTTGGCTGGCCCCGTTATTACTCCATGTTCACTTTTACAATTTGGTTCATGTTCAGTATCTAAAAAAGTGAAAGCAAGAAAAATGCTTAGGGAGATCATACTACATAAGTAACTCTAAAGGAAAAATAATATAAAATTTTGCAATATCATAACATAGCAGACGATATATGGCAAAGTGTTGTGAGGGTAAGTAAGTCAGATAAATAAATAGCTTCCTATTTAAACAAAGTCTAAGATATTTATTTTAGAAGAGAGAACATGAAGAGTATATTTTTGGTTTGTCTTGTCAAGTCACGTTATTTTTATAGATTTTATGTAAAACACTGAAGTCTTTAACTAGATATGTATTTCTGTGCTCAAAACAGCAGTGGGAATATGCTACCTCTGGATTAAGACTTCCAGTAAAAGATGGTACTTAATTGATAAGCTTGAAGTCCTCTAAAAACTGGCAAGAATCTCCGATGATCCTTATATACTGTCATGGTTTAATCCAGTTGGCAACCAAACACCAGGCAGCCGCTTGCTCACCCTCCCCCACCCCTGAGGAACAGGGGAAAGAATCGAAGGAGAAAAGAGAAGGAGACTTGTGGGTTGAGCTAAGAACCATTAAATAATTACAATAAAATTAAAAGAAATAATGATAAAAATAATAATGAAAAATATAATAATATACACAAATGAGTGATGCATAGTGCAATTGCTCACCACTTGTTGACCAACACCTGGCCCAGCTGAAGCTAGCAATCCTGAAACAGAGAGGTCCCAAAATTGCAGTACCACAAGAGAGAGAGCCCCAAAGAGACATGTGAAGAGAGCAGCTTCCCAGCCAACCCTCATTTATATACTATGCATGATGTTGCATGACATGAAATATTCCATTGGCCAGTTTGGGCCACAATCCTAAAATTAAACTCAAGTCCTAAACTAGGACTTGTGGGTCCTTTGCTCCACTATGCTCCCTTCCAGCTTGTTGCGTACTTGCACATTGGCAAAACATGGGAAGCTGAAAAAGTCCTTGATGTCTTAGTGACAACTATAAACATCAGTGTGTTATCAACATTCTTCTCATACCAAATCCCATACTAAATCCAAAATACAGCACTATTCTAGCTACTAAGAAGAAAACTAACTCTATCCCAGCCAAAATGAGGACATATACTCATGGAAGACCATGAGAAGGACAGGGATCCTACTCTTCCTCAATGTTGGGTCAGGGTCTATCACAACATAATAACACTCAGAGACTCGGACCCTTATATGTTATTATATCAGAGTAAAATCCTTAAAAGTAGTAAAATGAAACATTGAAAGAATCAAAAACTGAAAAGATAAGCGAAACCAAAGACACATATACCAAAGGTAAACTCTGTAATAAAGATTCCTTGTCATGCTGTTTAAGGTTTTTTGCATTTGTAAAACACTTTGATCTGGATAAGGATGCTCTGGAAGAGGTTATCTAATGGTTGTTTCCAACTTTCAGTTCTATTTCCTATGATTCTATGATACACAGTAAAGCTGCAGAGCAGAAGTGCAACATCAACCTTCAGCTCCTCTGATGAAGGGAGGAAAAGGGAGGAAAAAAACAATCATCTGGATCAATTGTTGTGTACTGATTCTCAGTATAAAAAGAAGACAGAATTCTCCAATCATGCTGTCACAAAACACTGATCTTTATACAAGTAAAAGCTTCAAAAAATAAAAGGAAATATTGTAACTATATTTTGAAGAATGTTCTTAGAAATTCTTAGGGGCAATGGATTTAAACTGAAAGAGGGGAGATTTAGATTAGATATAAGGAAGAAATTTTTTACATTGAGGGTGGTGAGGCACTGGAACAGGCTGCCCGGAGAAGCTGTGGATGCCCCATCGCTGGAAGTGTTCAAGGCCAGGTTGGATGAGGCTTTGGGCAACCTGCTGTAGTGGAGGATTTCTCTGCCCATGGCAGGGGGGTTGGAACTAGATGATCTATAAGGTCCCTTCCAACCCTAACCATTCTATGATTCTATGAAATAATTCTTTGACTCATGCATAATTTTCCATTTTTCAAAGTTACTGATAGAAAAAAACTTAAAGCTTAAAACCCCAG
The DNA here is from genome assembly GCF_009769465.1 of Tauraco erythrolophus. Taxonomy (NCBI): domain Eukaryota; kingdom Metazoa; phylum Chordata; class Aves; order Musophagiformes; family Musophagidae; genus Tauraco; species Tauraco erythrolophus. The sequence continues at coordinate 28,994,937 of NC_141468.1, read as the reverse complement.
TTTTGTTGTTTAAAGTATTTGATTCTATATCACTCAGGAGAATAAAAATGTTCTTTCGTCTTTGAATATGATATTCATAGTTCTCTATGCTTCAAAAAATCAGTGCAAAAAAAATTTCTTTCCTCCTTCCGATGTAAATCTTGTATTATCGTTGATAACCCAAAGAAAATTAAGAAATTCAAAGGTATGACTACCATACAGACAGTATCATATTGTGGTTACTAAGAATACACATGTTAAGAGTTGCAGCTGGAAACAAAACAAATGGAAAATATTGAAAATAGAATGGCATATGAATATGAGTTTCAGTAGATGTTTTCAATAAATACATACCTAAGAATTCTTATACCTAAGAATGCAAAAGTAATATAATGAGAAAAGTAAATAATAACATAAAGAGAATATAAAATTGAGTAATAGCTGATGAACAAAATCTTAAGACTTCACTTACTTGACATGTCCCTGAGCAACTGCTGAACACAAGGGTGTAAAGCCATTTTTATCAGCAGCATCAACTTGTGCTTCTGCAGTCAGCAGCAATCTCACACAATCTATAAATTGAGCAAAAACATAGACTGATGTAACAAAAAAAAGTGGTTGAAAATACCAGAAGGTAAAATCTGCTCGGGGGCAACAGTGGCCAGTCTTTTTGAATATATATCACACACCTTAGCGACACTGAAGTAGCAGCTCCGGAGGTAGTTTGCAGGAGAGAGGTGAGAATTAACTCCCTGGGGGCACCACCACTCTTTCGCAAAAATGGCTTGGGTTGGATTCTACTGGGATCTAAATAGTGCCCATTGCTGCCAACTCTCACAGTGTTGAGCTAATTTACCTCCGAAGTGGGGAATTCGAATTATCCAGCAGCCCCGAAAGGCAGGACAGTCCCACTGGCAGTCACTTGACACACCCCAAATGCAACCGCCACAGAGGAGATGCCCACAAGCTACATGTAACTCAAGCAACACACTTGCCAGTCTTGTTTTAGGACACTTTTGACTTGGGATTGCAATGACAAATAAGATAAGCTGACAAACTCAAACCTCCTCAAAGCATTCCCATTCATGTATTTCCAAAATAACACGCTAAAAATAGTACCAGCCTGATTCCACCACCCTATAGCTAAATTAAGATTAATTAAATATGTAATTAGACTGTCTTTCATCCATAAATTGGAATATCATTTGATGCAATTAAGTTTGAAGAAAATACTTAATCTGCTCTACATTCTTGAAATTGATTCTAGACCAAAATAAAACAAGTCTTTTGTTGTTGAAACTACTACTTTGAAAATAAGCTCAGCTAGAACACCAATCATAAACTCCTGACTTGATTTCCGAGCAAGCTTAATGCACTCTGTTCAAGCACTAGGCAAGATCTTGGAGCCAAGCTTTGCTAGTGAAGCTTATCTCTAGGTATCAGAAACAAATATTTAGAATTACTTAGAAATCTGACTAATCGAAACCATGCCTGAACGTATTTACTCCTGTTACAAATCTTTAAAATATTAATACAGATGTTGTAGTTAACTGAATAAATAGTTTAACATTAAGAACTAAGATTTTAAAACACTGTAAATTAAGATTCCTAAATTTTTAAATAAGTAATCTGATCTGAAATTACTTTTGGTTTGTTTTTTTGGGGGTTTTTTGTTGTTTGGGGTTTTTTTTTTTTTTTTACAGTTGATTGTCAGGATAAGCTACAAGGACTTAATCTGTAATAATATTTTTACGCCATGAAGAATCTCTCAGTTAACTAACTTACCTAGTATTTCCACTTGTAAGATAACACCAATTAAAATAAATTTAAATTTTCAGTCCCCTTGAACAGAAAAAATACTCTGCTAACAATAATTTTTTTCCCTCTTTCAATTGTCAATCCCAGTCTTATATTAAACAATTAACTTGAAGATACAGATTTCTGCTGGACATCTGAAAATACTTCTGAAGTTTATGAAGGATGCTGAAAAAAATTTCTTCTAGCAGTTTCAAGTATTTGGCTAGAACACTTTGATTTCTTCATAAAGCATATGTTAGCCATGCAAAAGCCATGAAGAACGCACAGAACAAGACCACCTTCCAAGAAAGGTGTGGTTAACTCACTATGATTGATTGGCAGATCATTCAGGTGGTATTGTCTACGTGCAAGTACTGTTTCTGGTGAAGATCACTGAAAAGACCTGTTTATTCCCAGGGATAGGTACAAGCATGAGGAAATACAGCTACTTTCATAAGGAATACCATGTGAGCTAGTAAGCTCTACATGACCTGTTCTGGTGGCATATCAAGTAAAAGAGTCATAATCTCCAAGAAGCCTGGGTCCTCTGGATGGACTTTTGATTGAAGGGTAATTTGTGTCAGTTCAGGCTCATTAACTCCAGTTCACCGTTGTCTGCCACAGAAGTAGCAGTGGAGAGGACTGGGCAGAAGGGCAGGCACAAGACAGATATCAATGTTGTCACTTATTTAAAGGTTTTGGTCAAAGCAAAAGCAAAACATGGAAGCGTATTAGCACAAACACCTGGAGACTTCACTGCTCTCCACCACAGCTGGGTAGTTAGTTCTTCCAGAGTGCTGGCAAACACCATGCAGATACATCCAGTGGCTTGGCAGAGCTGACTCCATGTAGCTGTATGTCTCTGCACCTCACTCCTTTCTACTTCCCACATCATTCCAGTTTTTCCTATCAATCAGGGTGCCACAGCCTCCAAATACTCAGGATAGAAGAGAATTGATTATACCATAAACGCATATGATTAGCACATAGCTGAAAAGGATATCATTATTATTCTCTTCACATGTCTCTGTTTGAGGAACTCTTATCATTTTATTCTCTCTTTCTCAATCACTTCATGTGCAGAGAATAGTCAGGATTGGCAACACAATACAGATATGCAGATAGATTAGCTAAGTGAACTACTGTACGTGTTATCAAGTGCATAACAGGCTGAAGAGGCTCCTGCTTCGTTAATGGATCAAACCAAGATGGCCTGAAAAAACAATCAGTTCAGCTATCCCAATCTAGTGGTTAAATCATAAAACTAACAGTTTCCTCACGTCCATTCAAACACAAAGAAAGTATTTAGTGTATATTTTTAGGGTCAAGTTCTCTCTCTCACACCTACAGAACTGGGGACAGCATGTGAAGGAAACAAAGCAGCTGCTATGATCTTCAAGTGCTGGAAAAACCCTCAGCTGCAGCTCTCAAAAGGCAACTGTTTACGAACAGGAAGAGTAGATGTTTTGCAAATACGACAGATTAGGAAAGAATATTTGAGTGCTGTCTTTTCTTGTGTAACTCAATTTTCTCTACAGACTGGACTGAGAGGACATAACAGCTGCTGCCATCATGCTGGTTACAATGTGCTCTACCATTCTCTAGTTATCTACACGTCTCAAATACTGTATTTCTCCACCGAAAACGTGTGGGTATCATTCACTTTTCACTCTTCCCAGACTCTCTGCAACACGAGGTTTGTTTCTGAAGGGAGGTACTCACTATGCTGGCTTTTAACAAGTCTAGAGCTACTCTTTTCTTCTGGTAACTATTTCCCAGGAGAAACTGGAAGATCTGGTTAGTTGACTTAGAAGAAACAAGCGGTCCTGAAAATCTGCAAATCTATTTAGTCACTAACTCCAGGTTGAAAGTATTCTCAATAAATTAACTCATGGCACGATCACCCACCAGGTTAAGCTTATGTGTTAAGTATTACGGTTGGACTTCATGATCTGAAGAGTCTTTTCCAACCTAAATGATCCTATGATTCTGTGACTCAAAGGAGGAGAAAAACGCTCAGCCAGAAGACAGTAACTTACCACTGACAATCCTACACAACACCATGAAAAAAATCACATCAGTGTTATTTCTTTCCATCTGGTTAGTTAAAAAAAGGCTATTAAAGAGGACTTCTTAAAATAAGAGATTTATTCCGATACTTCCTTTCTTAAGCCTATATATTTTTACATAAATTTCTTTCTAAAAGTCTCCATTTTGAAGAGCTGCATCTATCCATACACTTGGGAACAAACTGCAAGTAATAAAGAAAGGTCTATGTATTAAAGTTAGGCATTATAACCTTTCTCCAAATATATTATAAATCTACTACCCTCAATTTTCATGGAATGTATTAAGGAGACATCAATATTGCTGCTGTGTGATTCTGTCATTCAGAATTCATACAGTCCATTTAGTCACTGAAAATGCAATGATTTGTACAATGAAGTGTTTTTCACATCCTGTCAACTATAAATAGAAGAGCAACACTAAAACCTTTGTAAAATATTCTTTATTTTAAAAAGCAAAAGATACGAAACAATTACAGGATGCATATGCATGTGTTTGTTTTTATTATTGTGTTTTCATACTTCTGTCAAGTGCGTTTCTTCTTTCAAATTTTGACTATAAAACAAGAAACCAAATTGCCTTTGCTGTCAGTAAGAGCTCCTCAGTAATTGTAACCGAAAATCAGTGCATTTGCTTGGAAACATATTAGGAATACAATAAGAGTAAAGAATTGGGTCAATTATGGTCTCTCATAAACACCAGCAATGACAAATGGATGTAAACCTAGAAGAACCCACAGAATATCCATTCCGTGATGGAGGGTAAAAAATCCACACAATATAATAAACTTGGACTCTTAATCCTGAAGATAAAAAGTTGCAAGAAAAAAAATGTACCGAAAGAAGAAAATAAAATAAATGAATTTTCCAATATTTTAAGGGTCTTGGCAACAGCAAAGAATCTGTCAGATGAAAATTCCCAGATGTTCCTACAAAGTAAACCATAGCACCTAGCAAGCAAAGACAAAATATACCATTCCGAACAAAGGGAAAATTCCTCCTATCCCTATGCCTGGTCGCAAAATTAACCCTGAACATGTCAGAAAAATGTATGCTATCTGCCTAACTATGGATTTTGAATCCTAACTTTACTTTGACTTTTAAAGTACTTGAGAAAAATAATGGAATAGCCCCTCTAAATACTGTTTTGAGCACTGGATCGGTGTTTTCTGTCACTAACAAATACATGGTTAAATAAAACCACAAAGTACTTGAAAGTGATGGCTTTACAGGCATTATGTTCCACCTTCTACTGTGAAATAAAGTCTTGACTAAAAATTAATGGAATTTTTGTCTTTGGTAAGAATCTAGGAGATTTTTACATAGGTAAAAAAAACTACAGTAATGTGTAAGAGAATTTTAAAGAAAGCTGGTGTTTCAAGAGCCTTATGTTAACAGTCTGAAAAATTATCACTTGGAGTTTGTATCCATGAAATTCCTACTTGCTAATAACATATTTACCTAATTTCACAAATATATTCATAAAATATGAATACTGACTGTTGAAAGGTTCAGAGATGCGACCTTCCTGAGACTGAGGGTTGGGGTAGTGAGGAAAAAAAAAAAAAATGTTAACTATCTCAGTAGAGCCTAGAGAGCAAACAAACTAAGGCTATTTCATTTACTTCGAAAATAAAGACAGTTCATTTTATTTCCCAAGTAATACGCTACTCTGAAACCATCTTCCATCATTTTCACCACTGCTGTAGAAGACAGGAAATAAGCCTTCACTACTTCACATGAATGCCATAACAAAACTTAGCATCACTTACCTGTATGTCCATTCATAGCAGCAGAATACAAGGCAGAATAGCCATCTTCGCAAGAGTAATTAATGTCCAGTCCTTCTTCGTTAAGCAGCATTGATAATAAAGTGACATTTCCCTGGGCAGCAGCTTGGTGAAGAAGGGTGGGCCTGCCACCCAGGGGCACAGGACCACCACTTGTTAACAAAGGGGTTAGGGAGGAAGACCAGCCTGTGAGTTAAAGCAACAGAAGTTAGATGGAAGACACATAAATAAAGCTCTGCATTTTCTGTGTTCTTTTAAAAATTGAAAAGGATCTTCAAAATGAGAGGATTTGTTAGTTTAGCACAAGTTTTGTGATGATGCCTTGTCTATACATCAGAAGGTATTCTGAAGAATAAAAACTGCATACAAGGGTGACAGTTGTTAATGCAAATGAACAGGATTTCATTACAAATTGTGAAACTTTTTGTGAGCTGTAGTAACAGCTGGATGTTTCAAAAAATTTTAGATTATTAAAATTCAGAAACTACTGGAAGTTTTATACAAATTTAATGTAATTGCTGATACACTGGAAAGGTTTTTAAAGCATACAAAGAAAAGTTTCCAAACCAAAATACTTATTTTCATACAAAATTTAATCGTCCTTTACAGTCTCAGTGCAAACTTCAGTATTTATACCTCACTTGCAGTTATACAGATAAATTGCACAGAGAGCCCTTAATAACTTTAAGCACTTTTCAATAAGTTTGCAAAAAAATGAAGAAATCACTTACACAAATAATAAAGAAATATATTTATTATTGAACTGCACCTTAAAGTATTGTTCCTTTTACTCAGCAATACTTAAACAATATATTCTAAAATGCTCGAGTGTGAATGAATAAGAGGTTATATAAAATTTATGAGTGAAAGCTTTCAAGTCACTCTGTTAAAAAATAATATTCAATTCGAAGCTTTGAAAGCTTAGGAGTTATCCTGGTTAAATGTTCTGTTCATTACTTATTAGCTTTAGTAGGGAGTTTGTTAAGAATATGAAGTTTGCTGCATAAGGCAAAGAAAATTTTGTGCATTCTTCCTTGATCAAGGACTGCAAAAGAAAATAAGAAAAAGATTTTTTTTTTCTTATTTTCACTATTACCTTTAGAAAATCCACATTTTATTTTTCTCTTGAATAAATAACTTTGTATTCTGTGGCCGCACATAAAATATTATACGAGCCTGAAATCTGATGACACAAAGCAACTTTATGCAGCTTTTACTATGGCTCTGCAACACTCAAGACTGAAGAGGAGCTGCAGAGCACCACCTCTAGCTACATCAAGCTGATGAAGTGCTATCCAACCTCTGATACCTAGAACTAGTAAAAGCGTGTGTAGTAGCTCCACCATGCTGGGATGATCTGCTCCATGTCTTGGAAAAACAAAATTAGACATGGAAGTTCCCAATAGAATTCTATAGAAGCAATAGATTTGGGAACCTTGCAACATCTGGGCAAATTTTAATCAAGGTCCAGACTTACAAAACAAGAATCCATCATCTGAGCAGCCCCAATGAAGAACACATAGTTTGATACCAGTTCAAAACAACAGAAAAATAAATGCTTGGAGTATTTTCATATTTGTTTCTAAATTAAGCTAGATTTGTCATTTCAAATTAAGTTTACTGGTTTAGTATGTAAAGGAAAAGTATTTGCAGTATTTTCACAATGTTAGCTTATTATCCAACTTATTTATTTGATATTGACTGTAAGAAGTCGTCATTACAGCTATGAAGTGACCTTATAAATCCAACTTTAATTTGACAATAAACTGCAAAGTCCATCCATCTTCATATAATTTTAATTCTGAAGCCAGATTCTGACTATTATTTGTTTCTCCAATATTTTTAACCAGGGGATTCTGAGGGTTTTCTGAAGTTTATTTAAAAAAAAAAAAGCAATATACAAAGTAAACTGCATCCTTTAAGTGATTTATTTCTACTTTCAATATTTAAGAACAGTTAACTCTTACTCTGAAGAATAACTTCTGTTCTTCCTTTACATTATAAAACTGGTTTTATTTTTCCAGCCTTTTGTTATTCTTTGAAACTAACTGTGCTGCAGCTGTTGCTATATATATTCTTCTTTTTAAAGTGGTACTCCTGTAGTTTTTACTGTCTTGCCATAGTAATTAACTGATAGCGGACATTGCTTGGATGGCGTTCCAGATGCTAACATTCATTGTTCAAGTTATACTGGAATCATTTGAGGGAATTTGGGAAGCCTGACACTAAGCTTTAAACATGAAGCTCACTTTGTCAAGCAGTTTTGTAACGTGAATAGTACTTCTCAGTTCCCTTCCTTATTGAAAATAATGCAAGTTTTTCATTGTGAGTTTACTTTTTTTTAAAGCATCATTAACAGAAATGCGAAAATAGAAGGATTTTTTGTGTGTGTCATATGTAGTATCTTAACTTCCATTTTAACTCCTTGAAATGAAAAATATGTTCTTGCAATTCAGTGATGAAATTCAGTACACTAGGTTATCATTAGATGAAAACCTTCTACTGAAAAAGATACAAAAAACAGATAATAACATAAATATAAGTTTAGCTTCTATTATCAATGTAAAGCAATATAATAAAGCTGAATTCATCCAACAAAATACACCAACATTAGAAAATACCAATAAACAAGGTACACTGTTACAGATGTAAAAAGTCAGGAAATGTGAAGCACCTGTGAAAGCTTGTAGGGCATGCAATGATGAAGGGCAGAAGGACAGACAAAAACAGCTTCTGGCATCAGCTTCAGAATGTGAGATGGTTAATTTCAGAGCCCAGATCAGTCTCTCACCCCCCTACTTTAATCTTTGAAGCCAATTGTATAGAGAGAATAAATCAATCATTCTAGAAATAAGCATAATAAAGACCATACTTTATTGAAGAGTGACATAAAAAGCGCAAAACCAAGAAGAAAGTGAAAGCAGAAATCTCAGGGGTATGAAAATCCAACTGCCTACTTTTGTTTCCATTTTGAAGTCTTACAGCCATTGAAATGTAGAAATCCAAACAGAGCAGAAGCATTTTGGCACCAGTTCAAAGGCTGCTGAAGTTAATGAAAACACTGTCGCAGATTTTGGATCAGGCCATAAATGTTCATTGTAATTTCTCTATGTGCAGCCTGTTCAACATTAATGGCAAAAGCTGGTGTCATTTCCTACCAGGGATGAAAAGAGCAACATACAGTACAATGTTCCATCTCTAAAAGAAGCTGTGGCCACATTAATTTAGCAGAAAGTGTAACTGAAGCAACTGGTGCTCTGCTTTTAAGTTTGCTCTTAATAGTCGCTCTTTCTAGAACCAAGACACTCCCTTACTGAAAATCAGGCTGTTGATATGTTCTTAAAGCAATCTGAGCTAACCAGAAAACTGTTTTAAAATTAATAGAACACCTCAGTGATTAGGCTATTATCAATTCTTCTAACTCCACAGTAAAAAGAAAGAAGCACTAATTTATTCACAAATAAGAAAATATAAAAATGGAAGATACTTTCAATGTCTTTTTTAATATGTTGAATTTGTTTTGCACTGTTGTTTAAAAATATTAACAAATTCTGATTGAAGCTCAATACTTACTATACAATGAAATATGAATAAGATTTCACCATGCTCTGATTTAACTGAAAGTAATACTGAAATTCTAAACATTTTCTGAAAAAAAGTAAATAAACTAGAATAAATCAACCACAACATTAATAAAACTAACTGAATCTGTGCCTAGAGGGCATGAAGATGCAGATATGGAAAGAAGGTTTCAGCAGCATTTGTAGGTTGTTAGATGTTGTTCACCTCAAGAAAATTCATACTTAAAAGAGAAATTGAAAAAAAGAAAGTGAATAAGTGGCATGAATTCAGGCATTATTGACCACATCATATTGATGAAAACAGTGCAGTTAGATTTGGTTTATCTTTTCTAAGAAAAAGTCTATTTCCATATATATTTATAAAATCTATTTTTTTTTCTTTTTCAGCATAAAATTTTGCAGGAAATGTCTTTCCATACTTGCATAACATCTGTTGCTCAAAGTTTTAGTTCTGCAGTTTGCCAGAACACTTGGCCAAAATAGACTAGGTTCCCTTAAAAAACATAAATAAAAGGGGACTGGAGAATAAGTGCAATAAAATATAAGCATTAGTTTGGGTAAAAGACAAAGGAGGCCCTGAACATTTACCTGAATATTGCAGATAAAATTATTAAAGTTCTTTGAGCCTATTTGCAGTCAGTAAGGGAGTGATATTAAGATAAGATCTCTATATTAATAAAATAAAACAGAAGATCACTAACTAAAGTTTAAGCAATCTTTCTTTGCAGACTTCAGATTATGGGATAAGTTTCCTATCTGCAACTGCAAAAATTCATAAATAGCAGTGCCACTTACAAAATACTAACAGCGTCAAATGTTCAGAGTAAGGACTATAAGGGGATTAAATAAATCCAAACATTTCCATCTCCTCCAAAAACTAGAGGATTGTAAATGAAGATAGGAAAGGTGAACACATAAACCCGTACAATTTAAAAAAACTTTCAGTTTCTGACAAAAATCCTATCTTTGAGAATTTCCACTAAGAACTGTCACAAATGTCACAAGAAACACAAATTGACTATTTGGTGGAGGAGTCCTATTTAAAAGGCTGATTGTTCTTCTAAGAAAAAAGTTTATACTTAAAGCACAAACTAAAACAATAACAATACATGGAGTTATGAAGTCAAGTGCTGGTAATTTCATTTTTAAGACAGAAGATTTTTTTTTTTAAGAATAATCAAAACCTGTCTTAAATCACTACCAAACATCATCTAGTTAATATAAGACAAACTGAAATATAGTCTAATTCATACTGATAGGATTTGTGCAAGACAGCCTCTTGCCTACAGAAACTATTCACTTTGAAGCTGATTTTACCAATAATTCGTTGTATGTTAATAAAATCTTCAAATTTTTTTAGATGAAATTTTAATTCTGTTATGGAGTCTAATAGCACCTGAAGGCAAACGAGGTTTGGTGAATATCTGGAATACTGGGAGACTAATGATCATAGACTCTTAGAATGGTTAGGGTTGGAAGGGACCTCAAAGATCATCTAGTTCCAACCCCCCCCCGCCATGGGCAGGGACACCTTCCACTACATCAGGTGCTCAAAACCTCATCCAACCTAGACTTGAACACTTCCAGGGATGGGGCAGTGATCTATCTGACATGGTAGACTCAGCTACAAGTAAGAATTTAAGATGAAAATTCAGGACATCCATACGAAAAACAGCAAACTGAGAGGTAGCCATCAAATTCCACAGTTGTTAACTCTGAGTAGTAGTAGACAAATGGAAGATAAGATTTCTGAGCTCATATTTTCATGGTACAGTTGAGAAAGGAGACAAGATTCTGACTGTGTGGTGCCACAGCTAAATGTTAAAAGCATGATGAAGTTACTCCAGAATCACGCAGAAAATCTTCAATGAAGTGGAATGGGAATAAAAATTCCTTAATAATGTGAAACCTGGAATCTCCTATATAAACAGATACAAGTCTGCCACACATTGCTTTTGGAGAAGTTTCTCCAAGAGTTGTGAGTGAGTTCAACTGCCTGACTTCATAACTCCATGTATTGTTATTGTTTTAGTTTGTGCTTTAAGTATAAACAGTGGTGCAGCTACCAAAAGAAACTGGTTGGTTGTGTGATGGAAGCAGACCAGCCGTGTGGGGGTTTTATACCCTATAGATGATGTTACAGGGATTAAAGTTATGAGGGACTGAAGTACCATAACTGAACTGAGAATAAATGTTGAAAGTTTGAGACCATTCAAACATTCTTCAATGCTGATGAATGTCTAAAGTGTTCCACAATTGTGTGTCTGTCTTCTTCACTGCAGTGCAAGTCAGGCTGAAGAGGAGCTTCTACCTAATGTTCTAGTGCTATTGATCCCAGCAAGGAAATATGTTGACAAAACAGATTTATAGGAGATCTACAGTTAACTGAAAGGTAGATCAGGGCCACCTTTGTTCATTTAACTGCCATCAAGAAGATACCCTGAAGTTGGCAGCACATTAGGCACACAAATAAGTCCTTGCACAATGCAAAATAAATAGCAGATACACTCGCTGACTTCAGACTTAGACTGTCAACGTAACATTTAGATTTTAGCTCTCCAACAGCAAACCTTTGCTGACATCTGTTGAAGTAAGCCTGTGAGATGCCACACACAAGTATTAGCAAAGCCTACAACTAAAACCAGAAGAACTACATAAAAATGGAAATAATAATGAAACATATTCTATAGGTATGATGGGATATATTTGAAACTGCACTGTTATCCAGGCAATTATATACTTTAGTGTACAATCATCTAATGCCATAGGAGAATTCAGTAGCCTCAGCTATGGCCTATCTTCTAAAAGATTCACAAAGCACTGAAGTGTATATTCCATGGAAGATCACCAGCAGAGTTAATTTTCAAAGTATTATTTCAGGTTGAGAAAGCATTCTGAAGTCAAAAAACCCAGCAGTTTCTTTAATAAATCATAATCTGCAGGCCATTTACTTTAAACATTAGTCCTGTACCTTAAAAAAAAGCCTTCAATTTGGAGACCTCCTTGAAGAAGTAAACTAATTTATGACATTACTAAATCAGCAAAAGAATTCCCATACCCCTGGAATCTGGAAAAAGTACAAATGAAAATTTCAGCTTTTAGAAAGCAAAAAAGAGAAAGGTATAAGAAGATAAATAAAGCAAAAGAGAGATGTATAGGAAAACCAAAACATTATTTTAGAGGGAGACAGTTTGTAGCATATCAATCCCTTTACCTGATGCTGTTACCAGGAGGCTGTCTGAATCACATGGTCTACAGGATGAAGCACTAACAGGGTTTATGGAGGAGCTACAGGCAATGGTGGTGGGAATGACAAAGGAATTTTCTGAACATGCAGGTTGGTTCAGTCCAGGGAAGTGGGAAGGCCAGGCACCCACCTGAGATGAGGCTATGGCTGGTATGGCACAGCCTGCAGGTGCCACAGATAAATCTATAGCAGGTTTTGGTGGCAGCTGAGGTGAGGACTTAGAAATAATTTCCTCATTTATTACCCTGATTCCTTGTGGTGAACTTGAAAGAGGTGAGGTCACTGTTTTGCTGTCAGTTTTTGCACTTGTGTTTGGGGATCGACTACTATCCATTAAAACTTTAAGCTGTGGGTGTGGTGGAGAAGGAGTTTGAGAAAGCCCTGGTTTTTTAGGAGGAATAGGTGGAGGATTTCCTCTGTCAATTCTCGATACGCTGGGAGTCTTTAAACTCATTTTACCGACTGGGGGGTAAGTGCCAACTTCCACTGACTGTGACGCCACCGGCCGCGACGGAGCGCTGCTCTGAGGGCCTGTAAATCTGGAAAGGACTTGGGTAACGGTATTCCGAGCTACCTGTTTGGCAACTAGGTTGTCACGACTAGTAGGGGACACGTCCCTTGAGGGAGGGCTTGGGGTTGTGTTTCCATTTTGGTCTTGATCATTCGCATTTGCTTGAAATCTGAATCTGGCTGCTTGGATTCGTGGATTTAGGCCTGGATGCCCGGTAGTGTTGGCAGATGGTGAATGCAAACTGTGCATAGAGGAGGTTAGTGAGGAATTCTGAGCTGCGGCAGTCGGTGCTGCAGGGGTGCAAAGGGAAGTACTATTTGAAAAAGGGGAAGTGCTACTTGGTAGATCAGGTGATGAGCCTGTACTCGGTCCGTTTTCCTCAATTCTGTTTTGATTCTGCGCAAGAACAGGAGTTGCGGGAGGGACAAGCTCACCAGATGAGGATTGCCTATCAATGACAGGCTTCACAAACGCTGCATTGGTGCACACATTCATTTTTGTATTGCCAGACCCTAGGGGGTTCACTGTAGAAGGCTTTACAGATACAGTTAAAGGCAACTTCTTAACATTTTCTGTGCTACTGTCCATCACTACAGTATCTGTTTGGCACGCAACAGTTCTTGAACTTGGCGCTTCTGTTTCAACAGAAACAGAAACAAAACTCCTATCTTTATTTTTATCTTTATTTTTAAGAGAAAGATTAGCTTTACTTTCATTCTCCTTTTTTAGTTGCTCAATCATTTTGATCATGTTATCTCTCTCTTCTCTGAGGTCACTGGTGTGTGCTTCCTCTCTATGAAGTTTGGCACGTAACTGCTCTCTCTCTGTGTCAAACTCAGACAGCTGCTTTTCCATTTGAGCTTCCATTTGTGTACTCCTTTGTTTCTCAGCTGCAAGAGATTCCTCCAATTCAGCAGCCTTTTTCTTTTCCTCTTCAAATTTTGACATCACTTCTTCCAGTTTCTGGGCTTCCTCTACAATTCGGCCAGACAACTGCTTACACTCTTTCACTAGCATCAATACTACATGCTTGTTCTTTCCACGTTCTTCTTCGAGACGAGCAGATAGCTTTTTGTGCTCCAGCTCAAGATTCTGTAACTGGGATTTTTCAATTTCCAACTGTAAGAAAGCACAGAGAAAAGTTCTCTTTAACAAGACGGAGACTTTCAACATAAATTAGTATTAACCTGACATTGATATTGTAACTTTTGAGAGTATGCCTAAAAGGAACCTATCTGCCCTAGGAAAGTGATTTGTGATATCTAACCCAACTGCCTATAGCATTATGCAAGCAAAACGACAGACATCTCTGAAGGGCAATTCAGAAACCAGGTAAGACCATCTACTTTCCTCCATTGACAACACAGAGACTCCCCAAAGTGATTAAATGCTTGTGACTGCTGAGTGACAAGCTACCTTTTCTTCAGAAATTAGACATAAGACATCACAGAAAGTCCTCTTCTCAGTAAAGGAACCAGACAAAAGCAAGAGATGAGCTTTCCAAAAGAATTTTGTGCCCAGAAATGAAAGGTTTAGGTTTTAGGACTTCCTCAGACTGAAGGAGACTAGAGTTGAAATGCACAGTCCATCATGCCCACTTTTTGGCAGAGGCACAAATATCTTCCCGTACTTACCAACAGCAGAAGGTCTCACTGACATCAGTGATGTATAAACTATGTTATAAGCTGGAATCAAAAAACTACCTACTACATGCAGATAACAGATAAGAATAATTTTTTCTCTCATTCATATAGTCATCTCTAATTCATCTTGCCTGCTGATTATGCTTTTATTCAAAGACTCTGTTCTAGAAAAGTATTGGAAAAATATATATTAATTCACCATTCCACAAAATACCTACTATTAGTAATGCAACCCAGATTGCTTCCTATTTCCCCAAGCAAACTTTTGCACAAGTCAAACAACAAAAAAAAGAAAAAAAATGCTTCTTTCTTCCTACTCTTCCATCACATACTGGTGCAGTAGCTTCCTATATGGCTTATCCGAATGACTGATTAAAAAAAGCAAACAAAAAAATCCCCGAGAAACCGCTGAGAATTCCTTCTCCTGTACTCTTTTTGTTGGTTTAGCCTCGTCAGTTCTGCTTCACAGTTACACACAGATCGATACAGAAATAATAATTCAGAACTGTACTGCTAAAGTACATTTTCTAAGTGGGCAATTATGAATGGTTTGTGAATGAATGGAAACGGTTGAGAGATACGTCATCTGTTGCCACAAACCCAAGGGGTTTAAGAGGGTGCCCTGTCCAAATAGCGTTTGTAGTTGGCTTAAAAGAGGAAAGTGTAAGCTCTGCAGAGCTATGCACACAGTTGTTCAACACCATCCGGTTTGTTTTCAAATTCTGTGTTATTTAAATTTCCTATTTGTCGCAAGGAGTAAAGACGGTAGAGTCATAATGGCACACTTTCAAAGCAACACGTTTTTTTCAAGCATAGTGCTTTAAAGTTTAGCTTGAAAGTCACAGACTTTGAAATTGAGTGTACTAGAGGTTTAGATACTTCTCAAGGTAAGAATCAAACTGCAAAATAAATTAAGATTGAACTACTCAAGATTTAATGAAAAAACTCTCATATATTCTTCTAGGAAACAAAAGACAAGAGCATCCCTTTCTGTTTGTGCAGATTTGTAGATATAGACTTTGGTGATAAACTTGGGTCAAAAAACAGAGAAAAATGGAATTTAAATACCAATACCCTGACTTTGAGACATATTCTCAGTACGTAAGCCCACCTTACATGCATGTATCTGTCCATATACTAAAACCTAGAGACAGATGAAGATTTTAGGTACAACGAGAGACTTGTGGCCATGCACTGAAACAAGAAATTAATCCAATTCTCCAGGCAGATGTGTGAGGGTCTCTCCAAATATAATTCTTCAGTCAGAATAAGCAAGCTTACTCGCTCTTTTCTTTGCTGAGATTATCTCTTCCCAAAATCTCAAGTTACTTAAAAAGCATATGAAAAAGAAAATTTACATTTAAGAGTCCTCAAAAAGAAGTGCTAGGTCAGTGTAAGTAACAGTTCACTACATAGGCCATTACACTGTTTTAAGACTTACATATCATACATACAGTCTAGTATTATACTTTTTTTTTAATGTAGCATCTGTTTTTCTGAAGTCTTAACAGTGCACAGATGCTTAAACTAAACTAAACAACAGGTCTAAGAAAACAAGAAAAGGTTTGCTGGCTTAATTTAAGCATGTATTTCCAGCATACTTCCAGTACTTTTGTGTGCATACTATTTCCCAAAGAGCAGTTACTACCAAAATCAATCTTATGCTAATTGTCTTAGCATTGTCTGGTGGGTTTTTTCAAGCATCAATATAAAGCTGTCACCAAAAAGCTATTTCACAGCTGTTGAAGGCGTTCTATTCATCTTATACCCAGTGAGGATGATTCAACACCTAGCAAGCATTTATTTTCTAATTATTCAAAAATACCTGGTCTAGACTAGTCTAGTATACTACTGTTCTCTTCTTTCCTCTCAGAAACCCCTCCCCAACATATTCACATTTAGCTATGCTTTAGGAATGTATGGCTTGCATATGAGTGAAATATGTGCAACCAATCAACCAACCAACCAACCATTCACTTTCAAAATGACATTGTTTTATCTTCAATATGAGACTTTTTTTGCAACATACTTATTCCAAAATAATTTTCTCTTTACAGCAAATATTCTAAATATGCAAAAGAGTATTTTTGAGAGTTAGAATTTATTTTTATTGATTTATGAAAGAGTCTCCTAATATAAAAAGCAAATATTTTTTTTTATGCAATTTAGCTTAGAACAAAAATAACAGTAGCTCCTCTAGGCTTCAATGGTGTTGGTTTAAAAATATATTGTGATGATGCTTTCTCAGCTCATGCTGAGCTATCCACTTATATTGTGCATCAACTTGTAATGGTTATATTTCATTTATTCCGTAAGTAGAGCTAAATTCATGGAATGAATGAGGTGTACACACAAAATATCATCAGAAAATGAGCACCTCACTGTATATGACAATTAAGTGATAACATTTTAACACTCATAATGATAACCAAGTTAGACAAAGATGCAAATTAAAAACATAGCGTGAAAGAATAAATCATGAGATGGAAAAGAAAAAAAAGTTGGTAGCAGGATACCTTCTTTTGTCTGTTTTCAGCAGCAACCAACTGAGCTGACATTCTTTCTTGCATTTTCCTGCAGTGAGCCATAACAGCTTCTAAAATAGACAGAGGGTTCATGCATATTGGCTTCTTTTCTTTATCACCAGCACCTGCCTCAAAGTCTCTCTGAAGAGCCAGAAATGGGTCACTCAAATTAAATCTTCCATATCGCTCCTGGATAAAAACCTCTCTGCGCCGGGCCTAACAAAAAACCGAAACAAACAGACAAAAAAATAAACCTAAATGCACTTTTTGGAGTACATCCACACATAGAAGAGACCTAAACCACAGGGAAATTTATGTTACTTATTAATGTTTTTTAAATATTTTCTTTAGGTATTCATTTACAATCTCTGAAAGAAATAGTCAGATATGTTGCATACGGATTTCACTATAGTCAATACAATTCACTACATTAAAAAAACCTTACCCTTCTCAATTCAATACAGAAATTTCAATTCAGAGCAGTTTCAGAAATATCACAAAAATAACATCCTGTAAATTGGCTGACAAACAGAGAGAAAAGGGAAGAAAAACATTCTAAAAGAAAGTTTTCTATTTCTGTGTATTAATATAATGCTAGTAAAAGAAATGAAAACATGCTTTGTGTGTTTACTGCAGTACCAAAATAAGTAATTTTCAAATAAAAAAACCTGTTGGAATGTTAACATATAAAGAGATTTTCAGAAGTAATAGCAGACAAGCAGAAAGCAAAAATACCATCAAGGCTTTCTGAAATTAAGATACTTTCCATATTTTTGTTCAGGAAGAACTTCATGATCACATGTTTTTCCATATCATTATTTTAAAACATAATTGCATTTCCAAACTACAGTACAACGCTTTATTGTCACAACAAAAAATATTACAGAATAAAGATTCGAGGTAGTTTTGCTTGATGAATTTTTGGTTCTTCAGCCCAACAATGAAAACAAGAACAATTTCAGAAAAGGCATTTTTATGCATTTAATATCTAGTACACAGAAAGGCCACAGATAAGTACTGACTTATAACAATCTTCATAGAAAATATTGTTCCAAAATCTCAGGCTTAAGACCCATCTAATTTTGAACAGGAAAGAAAATCAAACCAAATCAAATGATCAAACAAACAAACAAAAACCCACACCAAAAAAACCCCAACAAATCCCACCAGAAAGATCCAATGATTTCTGAAATTTTGTTGTGTTTTTGTGCTTGCACATATAACAGAAAGTAGAAGGACGCAAGCCAAACCATTACAGCACAAATTTTAGAAGAAAATGAAGGCTTGCTACCTTGAAAATTAAAACAGTCAGAGCAGTTCTTTAAAGAAGTATGTTTCAAAAAATCAGCAAAAAAACCATAGTGCAGAGAAGAAACATCAGAAAGAGGAATCTCTCCAAAAATAGACAAAACATTTATCTGTGATTTGGTTCAAATTCAGTTTTGAAGAATAAGCAAAAAAGAGGAAGAATAAGCCAATTCTGAGATACAAAAGAGGAGGAAAAGGCCTAATGGTTACCAAATAGGTTAGCAGATCATTTAGAAAGCTTGAAGTTAAAATTGTAACATATGAAAAGGTTATAAAAGCGACCATACATTTCAGAGCATGAGCAAACAAAGAACATAAGAACTATGTTAAGAAAACTCTCCAGAGACTAACTACAAATAACATACCTTAGTGAATGTCCAACTTTATTCTATATATTCTCTACAGAATTGAAATGTTGTGGGAAATTAAAAGGTAAAAGAGAATTTGACTGCAACAGAAATAAGTGTGTCTACATATTCTGATGCTTGAAATACTTTTAGTCTATTTTTCAATTTGATAGTATAAACAGAACTTGAAAATATTTACGAAAAAACAGGCCTTTGGGGCATGACTTCAGAAATGCTTACAGAGTTCTTTTAGATCTAAAGTCTAGCTAGGCTTAAAAAGTCAGGTAGTGATTGGTTGAAGCGATAAAAACAGGCCGACAGAACCTTTTTATTTTTTATAAATTGCCTTGCAAATAACGCCTAATTAGTCTAATATTTTAATCTCTTAATATTTAACTTGGATTACAAAACAAACAAAAACCAGCTAGTTCCAAAGGTAGTATTACAAAGCCAGCTGGGGAGGGGCAATACTTATAGCTCCTGGTTCCATATACTGAAGTTACAGGACAGTATATAGCTTAGGAATTAAATCTTCATGTAAAGGAAACAATCAAAACCAAAAACCTGACCTTAAACAGATTAAAACGCTAAGCAGTCAAACAAGATGACAAACCCAAGTAGGTTAAGAATTTATATGGAGATGGAGGCACAAACCATATATAAATTATTAGCAGTGTAAAAGCCACTTAGTTTATATAAAGAAAGTGAGCTATCAAAGTAAAGGAAGTAACACTGATGTAGCAGCTCAGCTGTAAATAATAAAAAAAGGACCACCAGAGTTTCCATCCTTAAATCCAGATACCAACAGCAAAAAGAGAAACCAAGTAGATTAACCAACCTCAGAGGTAAAGGCAAATGCTCATCATGCCTTTAAGGAAACACAGCTAGACAATCAGTGAAATAATGTGTATTTTCCATTTTTTTTGTATGACCCATGACTAGCTGTCTTCTTGGCACATCCTGTATGTATGCAAGGCAAACAGGTCATAATCACAGATGAAGCTAAAATGGCAAAATCAGAGGACTCAAAGATAGGGATGCATCAATGATGCTCTCCTCTTAAAAGACTTTCTTCCTCCTTTTTAACAGTTTTGGCATTGCTACTTTGGAATTGGAGCTGTTTAATTAAATGCTAAAAGTATCAGGCAGATAAAGAGGAAAAATTATCCTGTAAGTGGGTTAGAATAGCTCTTCAAGGCCACTGACTTCAGCTAGAAGGAAAAAATACAGTCATGAGTGGTGATCATTTGATTCTCAGACACACAGTTGAGCTTGACTGCACAGCAACTTGTCCGCTGCCTGCATACTCGGCAGACACCATAAGGATCCCAGAAAATAACGGGAGGTTCATGTGGATAACAATGACACAAGAACAGAAAAGTAGTTTTCAAGCACTGTGCAAGACGTTCATTACTACATGGTGATATATTATTCTCTGAAATGCTGTCTAACATGCATAGCAAGTAACAGCGCAAGCAAGGCAAAGGCTCAGTGTGCGTCTGACAAAACAGTAAAGAGACCACGTGTTCAGATCCATTAACTAAGGAAAAAATGAAATTAAATAGAAGGGATGAGCTCCATCTGAATGAAAATCAAAACAATCTGCTGGCGTTAAGAATTAAAGTGGCTACAAGAAAATCTGAAAGCTAAAGACTGGAAAAAAAAATAGTTCTCGAATAGGACATCATTTGGGACAACATGCCCCGTAGGGCTGAAGCCCAAACTGTACACCCCCAAGCACAGGATAAAACAGACCGGCGACTCTCAAACCATAACAGTTAAATCATATTGGGATGCTTTCAACTCAAAAGGCAGCTAAATGCAAAATATTAAACCAAATGTTCCCATGTTTCTAAAAGTAAAAGATAAAATGATGGGATGAGGATGCATGATTTCAGATGAAGATACCAGACTAAAAGATAAAGCAGAAGCTTGATAGAGAAGGGAAACAATGAGTAGTTCCCTAAAACTTAGGCACAAAGTGGCAGAAAGACAAGCTAGGCTGTACTGGTAGAGGAGTGATGTTATACGCGAGGGAAAAGTTACAATTCAAGTTAGATAAGTACAATTCCCATGCTTTGAAATTATTAGCCTAAACAGGAAAAGTCTCATGTAAGAACTACACTGTCTACCATTTGCCTGATTATATTGCAACCGCAACCATGACCTGCTGAGGAAAATTGGAAAAATTGTGGGAGGCAGGAAACACCACAGCGATGGGCCAACTGCAGTTCCTTCCACACAGCCTGGACAGATATCACATCAACATAGAAAAAAATGACTTTTTAGACAACATCAGCGATTGCTTCAGGAAACACACAAATCCTGGTTATTCAGGACCAAAAAGCCAAGGTTGACAGTGAAGAGCTGTGAAGGCTGAACGACAAAATGACAGATGAAATTCAATGCAGAGAATCATAAAGTGGTGTACATTGAGCAAACGGATATTCATTTTATATAGAAAACAAGATAAGCAAAACTCCATGTTACCAACGGGCAAGGTTTTAGTTATAACAGAAACTGTGTCAGGTTATGTGATAACACTCATCTGCATACCCACAGAGGAGCCCAGAGACACAATGGCAGAAGGAGGAGTACAAATAATACCTTGCCAGGATACTCCCAGGCCCATCAACCCATCCCAGGCCTGTCTCCACCAGCCCAGAGGAACACAGGTGCAATCAGTGGCAGGCAGACACCCAAACTAAGGACTCCAAAGGAATAAACACCTTGTCTGGGTTCTTCCCGTGGTGTCCCAGCAGAGCCTCGGCTCCACTGGTCACAGAAAAGGTGAATAAGAAATTACAGTTTACAAGAATTATGGAGCATCCAGTAACTCCTTGTATCCCAAGGATACTTGGCTAGGTGGTTCTTAGAACTGAAGTGGCCTGGCTGTTATGCTCTTAAACATAGCTCACGTGAAAACAAGTGACTAACAGAAAAGTGAGAATAGCAGCATTTTACTGAAGTCTCAACAGATAACGTAACATCCATCAACATGGATGTCTATATTGGATTTGTCTATATTCTCTATGGCTTCTATGAGAGAAGGATAACAATTGTGTTGGTCCTAAGACCCATCTCATGAAAGACACTACAGTAAACTCTGGCTATCTGTGCTCTGTACCCAAGAAGACTTTTTGATCAGAGCTGAATATCAATGTTCCAAATCAGCCTCAAACATATCAGCAGGGGTGAATGGAGCCACACGTAATCTCCATCATCTCCTTCTCCTAGTTCAACACGTGTCAACAGTCATCAGGCATTGATATAGCCTTTCATTCTACATGAGACTTAGTGCTCTGTTCAGTTGAAACTCAGCATTTTGGGGGTATTTCTGGAATTTAGTTGTCATGTCACAGAAAAATAAAAAGTAGTTTAAATAAAGATGCTTTGAAGAAAATAACACAATAAAAGCATATTGCAAAGAAAAACATTGAATGAAGAATGTCAAAACATTAACTGAGGGTGCCAAGACACTGAAAGAAGTGCACCAAAGCACCAGAAGCTTTCACAAGTATGGCTTTGCACCATTTGTACAGCAGGAACTGCAAATCAATAAATGAATACTCAGTACTAATAATATCTGTAAAAATATTTTTAATGTCTTTTCTGCTTCTCAAGGAAATATTCAGTTGCTTTTAGATCGGAAGAGGTAAGGGAGCTAAACACTGAAAGGAAAATGAAAAGGTTTCTTAACTTTAACATGAAAATTCTACTTAGATCACCAACTTTCCTGTTACCTTATTGCTAACTGGCTTTTATATTTAAAAACTTTTAAAAGCTGCTGAAATATATTCTTTTGGATATTTTATTATAACACAGTTGAGTGTGGGTTTTTTTAAGCCAGCAGAAGTTAATACAAAATCTTCTTATAAATCATTCTATTTTAATTTATTCTGAATCGTGCTAAACGTCTTCTACATACTTTACAATGTATTCTACTGACAATGCGAGTAGTGAGGGATATCAGAAGGTCATATTTAATGACTATCCATGGTTAAATTTAAGCAGATGAATATTAATACTAAACATTTAATATAATAAATCACCTCCTCATCAAAATGTAGTACATAAGCTTAGAAGAGCAAACATAAATAATGCACACCCACTGAAAGTGAAAGCATCGCAGCTCTTCCCATATATCAATACCTATTATAATCCCAACACTACAATTTATGTCAGATTTGTAAATTGCCAAAAATCTACCAAGTATTTTGGAAGAAAATGCAATCTGGATATTTTGCAATAAACTACAGAACTTCATGGATCACTGTCAAATCACAGGGTATTCATTTGAAGTTGGCTCTCCAGAAATTACACCAGTAGCATGAATGGGTAGAGAACTGCTGATTTTTTAACATACATATAGAACTACTAATAGAAATCTGCAGCGTTAGCCTTGAAAAATATAAATTTCTGGGCTGCTAGAGAAATTACTACACATAGAGATTTGCTTAAGCATTAAAAAAAAAAAAAACACAAAAAAAAAAAAGCCCACAAAAAAAGAAAGAATAGGAACAGAACTGAGAGTGGTCTGTAATGGACATTATCTCCACAGTCACTCTTTCTTTTCTGCTAGACACTTTTAAGCTGAAAAACTTAGTTTTCAGCTTAAAAGTGGCCTGACTTAGGCAAAGAATGTCTCTTCCACACTTGTCTGCCAGAAGGAGAGCTATGAAAAGAAAAGAGAGCAAAAGAGAGCCGCAAGTTTGAACACTATCAGCTTGACAACATCTAAACCACAACTGAATGTATATAAATCATGTTTTTCTCCAGAAAGAAGTGCCGTACTCTCCTATTTCTATTACTAGCATGCTATTGAGTGAAATTTGTGTATTTTCTGAGAAACTAAAATGTTTTCAGCGTAACACTTTGTACATCTGAAGGACACCTGTGGCATCTGGCTCTAAGGGATCTTAGATGTAGAAACATCTGTTTTGTGAATCCTGGAGACAGGCTTTTGGCTTAAGCAACGTGGTGGGACCTTTGGGCATGCCTAAGAACAGAGCTGCCTGTATGTGAATGAAACACATCGTAAAGACGTAGGTGCCTAGTGACTCCACCAGGCCCTGGTTCCACAAGGCAAAGTCTTCCATGGTAACAGCAGATTAAAGAACTGATGTCCTGCTTGTCAACCCTCCATGGCCATGCAGCACTCACTCACTGACACTAGGAAACCTCCCTGTGGGACAACTCTGATAACAGGGCAAAGGGAAGACACAAACAACAATCCCCCCCCCCGGCTTCTTTTCCTTGACACTTTTTCTGCTGGATCCTTTCCACAATCTTTACAGGGCAGCAGAAAAACTGATGGGTCAACACATGTAAGGGGGAAAGATGTTTCAGTGTGGTAACAAATTGGGGAAGAAAGGGAAAAAGAAGATAAATCAGAATACCTTAAGCTAGTATTGTTACCAAAGATTATCTTTCATGAAGCCAATGCTGGATATATATAATCTTTTTGTGTTTTTTTTTTTTTCTGCTGGTGGTGGTGGTGGGTTTTTTTCCCACATGGTTCCTCCAGCTGCTAAATAATACTTCTATTCCTTTTGCACTTCCCTAAAATTCATCAGATGGTAGAAACAGACATACTAAAATCAGAAATTTTTCTCTCTTGCATCATCTTTCAGCACCGAATTTCATGTCATAAGAGCTAGTAGCGATATCAAGATACTTGGTTTTTACGGCACTCATCTGAGAAATGTACAGTC
Organism: Tauraco erythrolophus; assembly: GCF_009769465.1. Classification (NCBI taxonomy): domain Eukaryota; kingdom Metazoa; phylum Chordata; class Aves; order Musophagiformes; family Musophagidae; genus Tauraco; species Tauraco erythrolophus. Next base: position 28,970,429 of record NC_141468.1, on the reverse strand, counting down.
TAATGTCATACAGGTAATTAATCCTTTAAAACAGTCATTGCATCATTTGGTGGCTGTGCTAAAACAGCATTAGCAGTGTCTCCTATATTCACTTCGAATGCACAGCAATATATACAGAAAATAACATTTGAAATGTTGATTTGTGAGTAATTAACAATGCATTTTCCAACAGAAACTTTTCAAAAACAGACAGAATATGCAGTCACTATAGGAGGCAATCATGACAGGTGCATTTTGAAAGGTGCTATACAAGTTTATAAATAGATCTATTTTTTTTGTACATACCCATTTGCACACTGATTAGCCTTTTAATGGAAGGACTGAGATTGAAAGTATTTAAAGGTATAAAAAGATGTCCATGGGAAACAATACTTTTTGAAGCCTATGTCAGCGGTACCCCAAATTATGACTGAAGACTTAAGCTAAATCCTCCAACAGGTAGCTGCTAATGAAAACTCACAGGAAGCACACACAAATCAAGAGAAAATATCTAAAAACAAAGAAGAAAAACTCTTTGAATAGTTAATTCATTAAATTCACTATTGCAATAGGGTAAAAGCTTAAACTTATATGCAACAGCTTTTGAATTCAGTCCAATAACAATATAACAGTTATATAGAGCTTTTAAATCCTTCCAAAGGATCTGAAAGATTAAATAAGGAGACTAAAAAGTGCAACTACTACTTAAAAAGAATGAAAACTCGAAGTTTCTTTATGGACAGGCTGGTCTATAGCATTATGTTAGACCATAGATTGACTACAAGTTTATACTAAAATAAATATAGTAGAACTGAAAAACATCTTCAGAGAGGAGTGAAAAATGATCAAAAGGTACAACACAGCTTCTCTTCAAGGAAGCGCTAAGCAGAAATAGGACTTCTCAGTGTGAAACAGAGACAACTAGGGAGAAACAAGATAGAGGTCTGCACACTACAGGACAAGTAGCAGTTGTACCATGATGTAATAGGGAAAATTGAGTTGGACAGAAATTCTTCTCGGTGAGAGCAGATAAGCACTGGAACATGTTGCCCGGGGAAAACATATAACCTTTATCACTGGGAGATTTCCAAAACTAGATTGGATAAGGCCATCAGCAACCTGATCCATGTTTGATGTTAGTCCTACTTAAAGCAGAAGATTGGACTAAATGGTCTCTCGAGGTGCCTTCCAACATAAACTACTCTATGATTAGTGATTTCTTCTAGGATGGCTATTTTTTATCTTGAAGATGCTAGCAATATTCTCAAGTAGCAAACAACAGAAATGAGCCCTCAGAGGAAGGAAAACCAACCTTTACTTACTGGTGGAACGAGTCTTATGTCTTGCTTAGGATCATGAAAATACTTTTTATGACTTAAAAACCAGAACATTTAGTCTGTGATATTTTCAAAAATAAAAAAACAGCACTGAATAATCCTGGCGATTACACAGCTATGTGACACAAGTGGAAGGTTTACTCTCAAATTTTCTTTCCTAGGTCTGCAGCCAACAAGAATCTGGAGGATCAGGCTGTAAGATAAACTGTTTCTTTTATTACTCTCTCAGGGAGCCTGTCTGCTACCACATACAGCAAGGCACCTCATTTACCCCTAGACCAACTTTTTTCACAATATTCAAGTCACATCTATGCATCTATCTGCCAGCTCCCTCCTGGACACTTCCATCTCTCAAGCTGACCCTTTGCAGTCACTGACCCCATTTATCCACTGGCAGATGAAGACTGGCAGTGGGGTGTGCAGGGAAAGGAACAAAACAAGTGGAGGCATCTGAATGATGGGCTGTGGGAAAAATTGCAAATCCAGTACAAGAACTGGTCTGCAGTCACTTGTTTCTTGTGTTCCACTTCAGAAGAAAAAAAAAAAAAACAATTAAAAAAAAAATCTATTTTCAGTGACCAAACTGAGAATTACTAAGTCTAAATAGATTTTTTTCCCCCGGTTATTGAAATAAGAATGTAAGGGGGCAAGAAGGCTTTCAAATAGCATTCATCTTAACTGTGGCCTTAAAGCTAAAAGCATAAAAAAAGCAAGGAAAAACAAATACAACCAATTAAGAAGTAAGAAATAAGCCCAATAAGGAAAAATTAATCACATAATATAAGTTATACTGTTAGTTTTCTTTTGATAATAGTCTACAATAATATTAATTGCACACATTTGCTGAAATGAATTTTCATAATCAGCTTACATAATCAGTCACAAAATATATAATCAACAGCATTTTTAAGGTTAATACTGCATTTTTCCCCTCAATGTATCTCAGAGTTTCCTCTTCATTTACCTGCCAAGTTAAGAGTTCAGCAAGTCCAAGTCTTCCATGCAGCAATTGATGATAAACATCAAAAATAGGACTGCATGTCCTACACTGATGTGGAACAATGGAACTGAATTAAAGCTGCTCCAGAACCCTTAAACAAAATTTCCTTCCTTTCAAGAGCGTTTGTTCCTCTAATTTCCTTTTCCACATATACTAAAATTGTTTCAACAGATGTTGATAGGTTCATATTAATATTTTCTCTTGACATATGTATTAGGGAGTGGTAAAAAGTTTTCTAAAACTAACTATCATAGAAGAGAAGGCAGTAAAAGCTTACTTTCTGCGATACGTTAAAGATGGCAGTGAGCCCTTCATTCTAAATAAAAAACTGAAAGGGTAAGAGATTTTTTAAAAGAGGAAGGTGGCTGAAAAAGGAACATGTTTGTAAATCTTATTCAGTGGCATTATATAGCATCTTGAAATGATTTGCTGGAGCTATTTATTTAAGCAAAAGAGAGTTATCAATGGTTATATACTCATAATAAAAGCAGCACTTTCAGAGATACCTGCAATATACCAGGGTTAGGGTAGGGTGGGGGATATAATGTCTAACTATGATTAATTAAGAACAACTCTTTAAAGAACACTAGTAATTTTGTGCACAATAAGGTTTGGGGGCTTTGTTTGTAGGCTTTTTTTTTTTATAATGCAGATGTAAATGAATGTTTTGGAAGTGTCATATGAGATGTTACCTCCATATCAAATTTTACAGAAGAAACTAAAAATGGAAAAGTAAACATCAATGACTGCTGAAGGAATGTATCCTGCAGTACAATTTCTGACAATGAACACATGATGATCAATTTCTCCTTACAACCTTAACTATAGTCTATGTTCCTTTCTTTAGCACAGTGACAGTACATACCTATGCAAAGTCTACAAGTGAGTTAGATTTTAATGAACTCAGTATTATGTGAAAAATATTTGAGCAATATATTCAAACATCCTGCTTCCACGATAAGTGTCATACAACAAAAACTTGCGTGTATGCTTTAAGGACGTTATTAAGGTTGAAAAAAAATTGAAATTCTCTGAAGAAGACTGATGATCGTAACAGGCTGCTAGTTCAAAAGGGTGAAAACAGTAGAAAGAATTGAGAAATAGGAAGACGCAATCAGCAAGTTAAACAAAACCAACATACAGGTTGATTATGCTCTGACAGACCTATATAATTGTTTCATACTATTAAAAGTGCTCTTTACAGATGACTGATGAGGATCATGAAATAATTCATGTCTTTTGGTAGAGGTACTAATAAAGAAAAGAAAATATACCTGTTTAGTAATTTTTAAGGTAAGGCACACATACTCATAAAAAGCATTCAAATCTATCTTGGAGCAGTGTCTCATAACAGTCATAAGCCAAGCAAATATATCATGAAACTCATTACAGCGAAGGAGGCTTCATGAAAGTGGAGATAGAATCAGCTTTTCTAGAAAAGTTATCCCAAGCATGAAACATTAAAATAAGAGTAACAACAAAAAGTTGCAATATTCTCTCATTCACCACAATCCATAGAATTTTTCCAAAAATTTGTAATTTGCCAAGTGTCCCTTTCTCTCAGAATCATATAGCTTTAAATCCAAGCTTTTTGAAAGCATTTTTCAAAGTAAAACAAAAGCTCTGGATATAAGACTGTATATTGTTTTACAAGGCTATCCTCGGTAAGCTCCATTTAAGAAGGTATACAAAAAAATCATTAAGGCATAAAAGGTCAGATCTTACCTAGCAGTTGATGAAAACAACAGCAAAGCAGATTTTCTCTATTTCGTGCCAAGTATCCAAATACTAAAGTGGTTTGCAAAAAGCTGTACAATTTCTTCTTCTCTACACTAAAAAGTACAACATGCCTAATAATTAATTCAAATCTTTTTGTGTATAGGAGGACAAACATTTAATTAACACTTAAACAATCCTGACCTAAAATATAACAGAAAGCATTGAAGAAGAATTATACAATCAAGGCAATGATCAAGCCTCAATTTCCTTAGGGACCTCACTCAATAAAAAGAGAGTATCACCCAATAGCACCAGTTTACTATTACCCCAAAATTACTAAGTATCACAACCTGACAAAAACCTCCATGAAAGAAATATGTGGAGACAGGACAAACAGACAAATACTTCCAATTCTTCATTGCTAATTTTCTCCCTTAGAGTAATGAAAACCCACTATTTTGAGGTTGTGGTTTTAAAAATTAAAAAGTCATATTACAAAGCTAAGATCTGTTACTAACAGATCAGTACCAACAAGGAAAAATTACACAGTCAATATAAATAATATTAATAAATAAATATTCTTACAGATGTAAAAGGTGAAACTCAGGCCTTGCACTAAGTTTCCACATGAGGAAGGAGAAAAAGCTCAAGTCATGAAACAATGTGTTTTTCATTCAGAAGAGCCATCCAGTTGTTCTATATAAAGATGACATTAGACCTGTTTCATGACAGCTTTGTTTGATGCTTAGACATTTGAAAATTATAGGCAAATATTTTGTAAGGAAGTATCACTGTTCAATGCTCTGATTGTCTAACCATCCAAACATTTATTATTTCTGAAAATAATACAGATTTTCATACTAATAATGAGTCTCAATGAATAGAGACTTGAGCTTTCTGGTTACTTTAAATAACCATTTGTCATCCAGACTTTTTTTGCATGTTCAAGTTTATAGTTCAAATTCATGCAAATCAATTCATAATGTTTTACACGGAAATCTGTCAGCCATGAAGGCTGAAGTACTTCTGAAGTACTGAAGGAAATCTGACTTCACCTCTAACAAAAAGAGACCACTTTAACCTCCATGCTTAGCAGTTAAAAAGTTTCTTCAGCTCAGTAACAGACAACAAAACAAAGACATAACAGAAAAAAATCAACTAAATCAATCTGTGTTTCTTTTTCATTTACAGCATTTAGATTTTCATATTTTCATGCTACCAAAATCTCAGTTAAAATATCCCATATTACAGCATGTCAGTTACAAGATTACCAAAATTTAGTGAAAAGGTATGCAAATTGTAAATTTATAATGCAATCATCAGGCACAGTCAACATGGATTCACAAAAGGAAAGTCCTGTTTAACTAATTCAATCTCCTTCGATGACAAGGTCACCCACCTAGTGGCAACAGAAGGTGGTGGATGTAGTTTTTCTGGATTTTAGTAAGGCTTTTGAAACTGTCCCTCACAGTAGCACAGAACTGTCCTTTTGGACTAGTTGTCCAACCGCGGTATGAGTGGGTTCAGAGTGCGCTGGGTGAAGAACTGGCTGAACGGCAGGGCTCAAAGGGTTGGAGTGAATGGTGACACATCAGGCTGGTGACTGGTCACCAGACAGAGTAATGCTGGGCACAAGTACAGATGGGGAGAGGAGTGGCTGGAGAGCAGCCCTGCAGAAGGGGATCTGGGGTGCTGGTTGACAGCAGGCTCAATGTGAGTCAGCAGTGTGGCCTGGCAGCCAAGAGGGCAAACCACATCCTGGGGTGCATCAAACACAGCAGAATCAGCCGGTCAAAAGAGGTGACTATCCCACTGTATACAGCATTGGTGCAGCCTCACCTTGAGTACTGTGTGCAGTTCTGGGCCGCACAATTTCAGAAGGATGTGAAGGTCCTTGAATGTGTACAGAGGAGGACAACAAAGGTGGTGAAAGGGCTGGAAGGGATGTCCTAGGAGGAGCGGCTGAGGACTTTGGATTTTTCTAGTTTGGAGAAAAGGATACTGAGGGGTGACCTCATAGCTCTCTACAGCTTCCTGAGGAGGGGAAGTGGAGAGGGACACGCTGATCTTTTCTCCCTGCTCTCCAGCTATAGGACACGTGGGAATGGTTCAAAGCTGCACCACGGGAGGTTTAGACTGGACATGAGGAAGCATTTCTTTACCAAGAGGGTGGTCAAACAGTGGAAAAGGCTTCCTAGAGAGGTGGTTGATGCCCCAAGACTGTCAGTGTTTAAGAGGCATTTGGACAATGCCCATAACAACACAATCTAACTTTTTATCAGCCCTGAATTGGTCAGGGTAGTTGGACTAGATGACTGTTATAGGCCTCTTCCAACCAAAACATTCTATTCTATTAACAATATATATTTATTTGAGATATAGTAAGAGAACTCAATGTTTTCAAATGATTTCCAGTATTCACTTTGGAAAGTAAATTGTGAGAGTAATACGTATTACCTCCAAGAAGAATTTTATTCTTGCTACTACCCCTAGTGAAGAGGCTGAACAAATGAATAGATTTAACTAAACTAATTTGGTTTCTAGAATGAAACATTTTAAAGTAAACAGAATACTCATCCGCATTGTATATTTTGGATTTTATGCCCTTTATTAAAACTTAAAAGTAATTTTCCAGCTAGTACTTTCTTTACAGATACCATTACTTAAAAGTTAATAATTTTAAAATTGTCATATAACAGCTTGCATTTTCACAATATCTAGCTAAAATTTTACTCTATTTCAGAAAGAACTCTCTGTAATCACTGTTGCTTTATTTTCTCAAATTTTCCATTTATTCATACAAATGGAACACTGTTTTTTATAAGAGACCTAGTGCTAAGTGTTTTTAGCACAATAGCAGAGTTTCTAAGACAGATGCCCCTCCCTGAGGGAACTGCAGGTGGAAAGACCTATCCACCAGTCTGAACTGCATCAAAGGGGAGTGGGAGGGAGAAAATCATGAGAACACATACATTCAAGCATAACAAAAGAAAGAAAATTGCTTCTATATGAGTATTTTCACAAGTGTTGAATTTGAAAAGGATCCGAATCAAATTTCTTATCTTATTCATAATTATTTTTTATAAATTACTATCATAATTTACTTGGAAGAACCAAGAACAAATCTTATGCATTTTTTTCTTCAGCAACAGTAACATGAAGAGACACACAAAGAGAAGAAAGTGTTATGTTAATCAGTTGCACTTTAGTGTTACCATCAACAAAATTAACTGTACCATTTATTGGCATAGATGAAATACCCTGTATACATTCCCTTAACTAAAAATGGAAAAGTTCAGTTACTATAATAATACGGATAGGATGACCCAGCGACATTTCTTATTGTCAGCAACGTAATGATGGCAAACAGATAAAACATTTTAAATAAGTCACTCTAACAATGAAGTCACAGCTTCTGAACACATCACAGAAACTGAGAAACGGTTACCTCAACATGATGTTGGAATTTTTTATTATTACTTTTATAAATAGCCCGTGTATCTCTACTCACTAGTTTATGTTGGATTGTGCAGAAAAATCAAACAAGGGTAGGAAGAATCAAGTGAGAAAGGCAAAGCATTACCCAAATAAGCAACCAGCAGCATACTGTCATCTAAATTAGTAGTTACATGCCCAGCAACAATAAAGATATTCAGATCTTATGTGAAAAACAAAAAGAGACTATTATCAGTTTAACAGTCTCTCCTGGAAAGGGCAGAGTGAAAAGAATGTTTGCAATGCAAGGCCATACAGATTTCATACTAGAAAACTAGTCTCATAGTTTCATACTTGTAGTCTCCAACTTTAGGAAAGCCTGGAATAAGGTTTACCAAAAGTTATGCTTTGCTTAGTGCTTAATATCTCCCTTTGGCAAATAGCAAATAACCACTACGAGAAGTGATGTAACATTACTAAAAACTTGTTTTGTTGGTAGCTTCTAGAACAGGTCTTTATATACGTCAAAATACCAGGATTCCTGAGATCCACAAAGTTCATCAGTCCAGGGAATGCTGCTGCTGCATTCCCAACATCTATTGGAAAAGGTAAGACTTGGTTCCATTCATAATGAAGTGCAAGAAATATAGATGTTACTTGAAGGAAAATCCAAATGCAGTTTGCTTGATACCTTTCGTCATGCAAAGAAAAGTATTTATTGTTAGTTATCCATGCTAACAGCACTATTACTGCAAAAACCACTGAATATAAGGAAAGTAAATACTTTCATAGGCATCTGAAATGATCTTTTAAAAAAGATACTATATATAAAGCCAACTCATCAATCCTATAAACAGTATTTCCAAATTATTACAACATGGAATCTGGCAGCATCAAGTATAAGGTACAAGACTATCCTTTAATTTCACATTTCCTGAAGTACAGTGTTCGGTTTTGCTGTCTTAAGCAGGCTTGGTCATTTTGTTGTCATGCAAGAAAAGCTATTTCCTTACATTGTAACTAGTCATGTAATTCTCAAAAATTGAAGTCCACACAAATATTTACTAGAATACTGTTAGTTTCTTGAATTGTTTGGCAATAAAGCAGCATATCAAAACATGTCAAGTAATTTTATAAAAATAAATTTAGCTGACATAATATAAACTAAAAAAAAATTACAATACATAAACCACGATCACGATAGGCAAAAAAAAAATAATCAAAATTTGAACATTCTTTAAGGTTGTTTCTAACAATACTTTTTCAATTAGGCAAACAAAGAACATGCTGTATTACTTTAAAACTTTAAATAAACCACAGGTAAAGAAATAATTCTAAACTCACTGAAAGATCATTTCATCTACTAATCTGCCTGAGGTTTATCAATACTTCATAGTTTCCTTGCGATCAATTTTTAAAAGCTTGCAATAGTGAAATGATACTTTTTGAGAGCCATGTTCAGAAAATTACAATAAATTAATATTAAGAAAGCAAAAGCTTTAATCATAACCAGAATCACTGGGCAGGTAAAGACATCCTATATTGAGGAGCAAAGGAAATGCATAAGCAACCATAATTAAAGTCCATAAATCAAAAGGAGTGATCAGCTGAGCAAGGACACAAACTGCACCTCATTACCTCCCCAAAATTTAGTAAAAAATAAATTTTTGCAAAAGAATTACAACATGCAAAAGTGACAATGCAAAAAAGCCATTATGTGACTACTATTTTGTGTTTCACTTCCGCCACCAAGGCCAACAACTGCCATCATACTGTCTACAACAATAACCTTCTGTTACATGCAATTTAACATCTTCTGCTCCTCCTTCTACCTAATCACCACTTTTCAAAGACACCTGCTACAAAACAGGCTGCCTTACTGGCTGCCAGAAACCTCTAAAGCCATTTTCAGTGTGCTTTAACTCCATTTTTTGATACAAGAGCACCAGGGGATTCATACATATAGAAGCAGCTCAGATTTGCCTTTTGAATTCACAACAACTTATCACAATTACTGCACATAACAGTCTTCATAATTTGTAGGTGGTGTAGCTTCCTTTGACAGATTACACTTAATACATATGTAATTTTTCTACCTATCAGTCAATTTGAGAACAAATTGCAGTCCGGAAAGCCAACTGTATCCTGGGCTGCATCCAAAGAAGCATGACCAGCAGGTGGAGGGAGGTGATTCTGTCCCTCTACTCTGCTCTAGTGAGACCCCACCTGGAGTATTATGTTCAGCTCTGGGGCCCCCAACAGAAGAAGGACATGGACCTATTGGAGCAGGTCGAGAGGAGGGCCAAGAAAATGGTCAGAGGGCTGGAGGGCCTCTCCTGTGAAGGGAGGCTGAGAGTTGGGGTTGTTCAGCCTGGAGAAGAGAAGGCTCTGGAGAGACCTTCTAGCAGCCTTCCAGTACCTAAAGGGGGCTTACAAGAAAGCTGGAGGGGGACTTTTTACAAGGGCATGTAGTAATAGGACATGGGGCAATGGCTTTAAACTGAAAGAGGGTAGATTTAGATTAGATGCAAGGAAGAAATTCTTCACTGTGAAGGTGGTGAGGCACTGGAACAGGTTGCCCAGAGAAGTTGTGGATGCAGAGCCAGGCATGAAAGGCTTCACATTTTGCATAGTTATTCTAGCATCATTCTCAGTTACCCATCAAAACCTAACATTGTTATGTAGTATACTGTCATGATAAACTATGATACACTCAGGTTGTTTTTTTTAATACTGTTTGATCTTCACATACACTTAAAGAGTTGAAAAAGTGGTACAAGAAATACGTACCCATGACAGTTATCATCAAAATAGTTCACGTTTTCAACAAGATTATGATAAAACTATATTGTTCAGTGCTTAACTATTGTCGGCTGAAATTGAAAGACAGGTTTCCTAATAATAGCTTTCCGCAAGCACGGCTCAGGACTAGAAATCAAACTAGCCTGAGCAGAAAATGTATTCTGCCCTTTAGGGAGAAAGAGACTCCAGAAGAGCATTTTTCAATGACCCATCTGGCAATTTCACAAGCAAGGTCCATCTGTCTTAAATTCAAGAATGATCATAATGGTAGAAAGCATTGAGGAATTTCTGGTTTTAGAAAGCGAACATAGGTGATCTAAAGGTAATTTTTTTTAAATCTAGACCAAATCAACTCATATTTCCTACTATATTTACGAAAACAACCCTGGAAAAGGGCATTTATAGGTATACAGTGGCTGTGTCAACATTAGCAGTTAGTGCAGCACAACAGGAACATATTTGTAGAGCAACATAGTTGGTGCTGTCAGTGTGAGAGTGGTCTGTAAGGCAAGTCCAAGCAAAGTTAGGCAAGGACAATGGGGAGAGTTTCTTCAAAAGCGTGCTCTTGATCTGAATGCTAGGGTAGATTCCCCCAAGTAGTTTGTCACACACACAATTGATATATATTAAGGTATATAATACATAACTGTATATATCAATATATTGTATATTGATATATAGTCATCTGGACTAGATGACCTTTGAAGGTCCCTTCCAGCCCTAACCATTCTATGATTCTATGATTCTATATAAAGATGGCCTTTGTCATCATGAACACCAACGTCTTATAAGCTACCCATAGCACCAGGATTTTCTGATAGAATACGAGTACAAAGAAACTTTTTTGATGTTGTTCTAAAATGGAATACTTTGCAAAACAACATTCAATTTGATTATATATACACTTTCAGAAAAAAAAGGAGCAGAGTTTTGAAGTAATGTTGGATTATACCGTTAGAGTCTTGGAAATGCAGGTAGTTATTTAATAAATTTCTGAAACAATCTAATCATTTCAAAACAAATAATCTTATCATAGAATGGTTAGGGTTGGAAGGGACCTTAAAGATCATCTAGTTCCAACCCCCCTGCCATGGGCAGGGAAATCCTCCACTACACCAGGTTGCCCAAAGCCTCATCTAACCTGGCCTTGAACACTTCCAGGGATGGGGCATCCACAACTTCTCTGGGCAACCTGTTCCACTGCCTCACCACCCTCAATGTAAAAAATTTCTTCCTTATATCTAATCTAAATCTCCCCTCCTTCAGTTTAAATCCGTTACCCCTTGTCCTATCACTACACGCTCCTTGTAAAAAGTCCCTCTCCAGCTTTCCTGTAGGCCCCCTTTAGGTACTGGAAAGCTGCTGTAAGATCACCCCAGAGCCTTCTCTTCTCCAGGCTGAACAGCCCCAACTCTCTCAGCCTGTCTTCATAGCAGAGGTGCTCCAGCCCTCGGATCATCTTCGTGGCCCTCCTCTGGACTCGTTCCAGTAGCTCCATGTCCTTCTTATGTTGGGGACTCCAGAGCTGAACACAGTATTCTAGGTGGGGTCTCACAAGAGCTGAGTAGAGGGGCAGAATCACTTCCCTCGACCTGCTGGCCACACTTCTTTAGATACGGCCCAGGATACGATTTGCTTTCTGGGCTGCCAGTGCACATTGCCGGCTCGTGTTGAGCTTCTCATCCACCAGCACTCCCAAGTCCTTTTCCTCAGGGCTGCTCTCAACCCATTCTCCGCCCAGCCTCTACTTCTGCTTGGGATTGCCCCAACCCACGTGCAGGACCTTGCACTTGGTCTTGTTGAACTTCATGAGGTTCTCACAGGCCCACCTCTCCAGCCTGTCATGGTCCCTCTGGATGGCATCCCTTCCCTCCAGCGTGTCCACAACACCACACAACTTGGTGTCATCTGCAAACTTGCTGAGGGTGCACTCGATCCCACTGTCCATGTCACCAATAAAGATGTTAAATAGCACTGGCCCCAGTACTGAGCCCTGAGGAGCACCACTGAGGTGTTCTGAGGAGTCTTCCTAAAGAGAATTAAAACTTTTTTTAAAGACTTACTTTAAACTAATGAATTTCTCATGGAATTGAATACCGATATCACAGTAGTTCTAAAATTATTAAGAGAAGAGTTGAAACCTGAAAACTGACATTTAACATAATGTGCATTATCTATTTTAAAGAAACATTGTGTAATCCACACAGTAATCACTATACTTTCTAAAAGCTGTTTAACCTTTTTCTAAAATCTTGTCTTTTTGAACTGGAAGCTTTTTAAGGTAAAGCTCAGATTGGGTTATTAAACTTAATATGGCTCAGAATGGGTTATTAAACTTATATATGGCTATGACGTATTATTACATGATGCATTAACTTCTGTCTTTTGACGTACCAATTTCATTACATTAATATCCACACCTTCATTACAAAATTCAACCACTATTCTTCAAGAGCTCACATTCCTTGCTAGGGGAAATCAGAAATTATCTTATATGGATTTTCTACTCGGACATAATATAGGAAGTATGATTCATTTCCAGCTCTATTGATTAGCCTGCAGGCCTGTCAAAATGCTTAGCTTCAGGAAGATAGACTGTACTTACAATTTGGGGAAAACAAACTCCTACAGCGGAGATCTTTTTCTTCTCATCTTTTCATAAACCTCGATAGTCTAACTTAAATTCTCTGAGCACTTGAGCTAATGAGGTCTGACTTTCCCTAACTCTGTATTCTACAGTTCATACACAGTGCTCAATAGCAGACACCACAAATCTCTGCCCTTCCTTCAACTAAGGTCCTAGCAACTGTATGACGTGTCTTACTCAGCTGCCTGGTTTTAGGACACTACCTATTTCTGAAACAGCATTTTGTCAGATTTTGCAGAAATTGTCTAAAAGATTCAACAGACATTGGTACAAACACATACACAGAAGATAAGCTTTCCTTCTTTAGGAAGTTATGGTAAAAACTAGATACAGTAGGGCTTTACAACACTGAAGAAACACCTACAATCAAATTCACCTTGCCATTCTCATACCGTCCTCCTGACCCACCCTTCACATATACAGAATCTGTTGATTTGGAGCTCACTTAAGCTCAGAGAAAAGACATTGATCCATAGCGATGTCATTGATATTGTAGTCAATTTTAATTAAACAAAAATATATCCATTGTTGGTATTGACAATTCTGTTCACCATTTTTTATTTCATTGGTGATTTTATTCAACAATCCAAAGAAGTTGCTCTAAATCTATGCATTGAGGTATATTAAAGGATCTAGTATGAGAAGAATTTGCATTTTTCTGTTCACACTGACTAATGCATACCATAGAAGTAAGAGGAAAAGAAATTTTCATTTTACCATTAAACACCTAAAGAAATCTACATAGGCAAATAAAATTATTTTAAAAATAAACAAAAATCCCAACTAAATTGGGCTTTAAAATTTTAGATGAAAAATAGCCTACTAGTGATTTAACTCTATGAGAGAACTGCCACTAAAAGTAGCATTTAGTATTTATAATGCCATGCTTGACAGCTAGGCATTAGCACTTTAATTCATTATATGAGGGACAATAAAAAAATCCTCTAGAAATCGGGCAGATACAGCAACCACTTTTCGGCTGGAGAAAAAAAACAACAAATGAATGTTGTATTTGAGGTCACAGTTGTGGGAGGCCAGACCTATGCTTTGATTATGTGGCCACGTTACCTCCATGTTAGGAAATTATCCCCTCATTACAGGCAGACAGTTTATTTGGATAATTGATACAGATGAAGGCAGCAGCTATAGTTAAGTCTCTCTCCTTTTTTAACTATGTGCATTGCCAATAGCAATTAAACAGCATGTTATTTCTCACTAATGAAATAACATTAATGATTTAAATGTTAACCTGGATTTAACTTTAATTGCAGTGCAACCCTCATCACGGAGCTACTAAAATAAAGCACAGAGTCAAAAAGAACTATCTTAAGTCATTTGGTGTAGTAGTTACACAAAATCCGAGTGCTAATGAGAAAGATCTACGCAAAGATCACCTTCTTTGATGTGAATCCCGATGCTGTCCTCCCCGGCAAATTCACTGTTCACTTGGAGAATGAATCTGGAAATTTGACCCTAAGTGTAACAAAGGTCTGCTCTTTCAAAGCCGTTGGTCCTCCCATGGCTGAACTTGTCCAACAACTTAAATTGCTCTGATTGATAATTACTGTAACTTTTTCAAATCTGAATTTCTCTGACTTCCAAATTCCAAAACATGGAAGTATACAGATGTCATCTGCATCTTTCTTATGAATGCAGTTTGGATTTGAAGTTTTGGGTTTGTTTCAAAAGTGTAATTCAACATATCAAAACCTAATATAAAATACAACGGCAACTCTACAATACGTTATGCACTGAAATGCAACAACAGAGCAATCATTCCATGCGACACCTTGGATTTGGTTCTCTCTAATTTATCATGTGGCACAAACTCAACTGCCTTAATAAAAATCTACCACATCAACACTATTAACTTTACTAACTAAACTCATCTGCCTTCCCCTACCTCCACATCTGCCCCCTGGGATGACTAGCTAATTTAACAAGACTTCTTCCCATAGCCTTTCTCACTATTAATTTTTATTTTTTTATTTACACAGAATAAACAGAATGGACCCTCTGTACTGGAACAATATTCAGTAGACAGATTTAAAATTCCCTAGTTTAATCTTTTAAAAGCAGAGTAACAAACTGAAGCTTTTCTTCTTTATTCTCATTGGAATGTACCTTTTTGAAACTAAGCTTCAAATAAGCAGAAAAGTCACACAAAATCTTAAAAGTGCTAAATGAGGAGTTAGTAGCCATCTTCTCTGATGGCTACTAGTACCAAGAGAAATTAAACTGAAAGTCATACAATACAAAATCACTTTATGATACAATGAATACATTGTAAATGAACAGCCAGAAGACAAGCATCTGAAGACAATACAATTCTGAAATCCAAGGGCTTTGTCTCCCTGGTAGAAAAGCAATATTACAACAGTACTAATTCATACAGGGTATCATTTTGGAGTTTAATTTCTTTCACTGACACCTCAAACTGCAAAATTTTACAAGTATTTTTTAAACAAGAGAATAAAAAAAATCCAAAAAAGTCACAAAAACTCAACACATTTAAGAGAACATTATTTTAGATTTCTACGAGTTATTTAGCAATAGAGTTTGCTCCATATATAGGAACAATCCACAAAAACAAAGAGGTCAGAAATGTTTTCTGCTTAATTCAACAGAACCCACACAGGCAAATTACACTTTCACAGTATATAAAGAAGCATTAAACTGTTATCCTGGAAAGCAAATTTCTAAAATAAGTGAAAAGAACTCATGAAAACCAAGATTTTAAAAGTGATACAAGTGAGAAATACGTAATACTTACATATATGCACACTATAAACATGGCTGAGAAAAAAAAACAAAACCAGTAAGGCACAAGTTCCAACACTATCTTATCCAAAAACACTGTTTCTGGCTCCCTAGTTCTTACCCCTTAACTCTGTCAGAAATCTCTGTTCCATGCCACCAGGGAATACTGTGGATAAACAATCCCTCCCCAAACACACAAACACACACTCACAAACTTTCCTAATATTGAAAGAGAGCTTGATCAGCTTTTGAAATAATAACTTAAGAAGTGTTTTCCCCTATATGAAAAGCATTTCCTTCTTGCTTTAAGGATACACCACAAAGCATGAATGCCAATTTGTCGAAACAAATCAAAATACCAAATTTGACACAATTCAAATGGAATTCTCGTTATTCACTTTTATAGAAGACCTATATTTGGCTATCTGATAGGTTATTTTGTGTGCTGCTTGGAGACTCCAGCTGCTAATACTGCTGACTTGTGGCTTCTCAAGTAAGAAGCCTGAAGATCCAAAAGTATCATATTCCAAGATATCAGGCTACAGTTCTTCAGCAGGTGTAACTTCCAAGGTTTCCAATACTGGTACAGCTAACCAGGCAAGTTGCCTGGAAGATTTGAGTTCCACATGGATTTTGTTTAAAGGACTTTACTACAAAATACAGACACGGAAAATGAGATGTAGGAGAAAAAAAAAAAACAAAACACCACCAATTTTCAACATTTATATACCTTATGTGAAATGGACCTATTTTTAATATTGACCTATCAGCCATCAAAAACCGCTGTGTATATACTACCCTTTTCAGCAGGTGCATGGGAATGTGATGTAGACTTTTCCTCTGCTGGTACTGCACTATCGTCAATGTTTAATGTTTACTGTCGTTAAATGGGTATTGTGCTCTTTTTTTGTTTGTTGTTCTTTCTTCTTTTTTATTTCATTTCATTTCAACACATTCATTATTTGATATGTAGTGTAGTAGCTTGTTCTTGAATATTAGATAAAATTGTCTGAGTATTCTATTTGCATTCTTCTAAATTTAGAAGCATCAAAAAAAAAAAAAAGAGATTCTGAATGTGGTATGCACATTGTTTCCCCTTTAACAAAACCTTAACTGGCAGTCAGGTAAAGTAAAAAGCCCCAGTCCAGGCAAACAAGATGTAAAATTGTATAACAGGTAGATGAAAAGACAGTACATTTCAACATATGTGTATACCTGAAGGCCAAACACCAAATGACTTCGAAGTTCAGTAACATATTGCTTCCCAGAAACAGAAACATCCCAGAAACATATTGCTTCCAGTGTCTCATTGTCATTACAAAATGAAAACTGTATTTTATAAGAGAGGTTTATACCTACAAAATCTTGAATTATTAATGCAGGTACATCAATGGCAGCTACTTCAAATTTCCATTTGCATCAAGTAATCTGAATCCATCACAAAACAAATTAAAATTGAATAAAAATGCATATACAATTGTTACTGTGACATTACACGTGGGAAATGTTTCCACACTACTTGATAATCATTACACATACTACTAAAAGCTAATATTAGATGTATTTTATTACATTGGGGTTTTGCTATAAGAGACCTTAAAGGGCATAATTTCCCTCTATGCAACTATGAAGCTATAAATATTTTCAAATCACGTAAGGCTCTTTTTCCCTCTAAATCCGTAGTCTAGTTGGCAGCTTTGTTAAATTTTATTGTGTTTCAGATCAATTTTAAAGTCATTAGAGTCATAAAAATGTATCACCTTTTAATTAAAATAGTTTTGTTTGTACATTTCCAGTCAACTAAGTTGCCTTTCAGACTGCAACCTTCTGAAGCAGAAAATCAGCCTTCACATGTGCCTAGCACAACAAATATCTAATCAAGTACTTGCGAGTGCTGTTAAGAGTATACATCCCATATGTCATCTTTAAAAACAAAAAAAAACAACCAAACAAAAAAAAACAACAAAACAACAAACAAACCACAAAACAACATCACAAATACTTTTTCCTAAGTGGATATGACCATACAATTTTGTCCTTCCTTCCATCTCGCAGAAAATGAATGCATTGAATAAGATAGATGCATAAGTATATAGACTATTAGAACAAATGATGCATAGGCTGAATTTTCCTTTGAAGTTATTCCTATCTTTCACAAATAAACAGATTCTTTAATACGCAAGAATTTAAAGACAAAGTAATTTTGCAGTTTTCACACTTATTTCTCTGAAATTTTGTTTGTATTTTATACCAAAATTACATATTATTACTGAATGGTAACAATTAAACTAGACCATATTTTGCAATTACTGAGATTTAGTCAACCTAAAACTTTAAAATCACAATTTCATCTTCCATTAATAATATTCTATGCACTGTATAAAGGAAGTGGCAAAAGAGAATTTAAAAAAATAAAAAAAGCAAACCACAAAACCCCAGTAACTTACCCGCAAAGCTTCAATTACAAGGTCTCGTGCTTCTAGTTCTCCTTCCATTATACTCAAAAGCATTCGCAATTCTGGCTTGCTTAAGTTATCCACATCAAACTCTCTTTTCTGTAAGAAACGAAACACTGATGAATACTCTAACTGACTGCAAGAGTTACTGTAGATCTGAAACACAGACACTAACATCCTCATTGCAGGTTCCTCACACATCTGTAACTCAAAAGTTGAGGTGGCTTTACTTGTATATAAAGTCAAAATTGGTAGCAAATAGTCTGATTCTCTTTATTTAAGGTGAAGAACTTAAAAGTCCACCAGTATGACATTGTTTCAAAGCCTATACTGTTGCAAGGAATTGATCCTGCAAAGTCTTGTGAATGAGAAGGGTGAAACAGCAAAGAAACTAACTTTATGTCTAACAGTTCTCACATGCAGCCTCACAGAGAGCGAGACAATTCGGCAGACCTGAAATGGCACATCAGGGATGAAGAAGGCAGGAGTGAGTGTAAGAACCCAGGCCACCGCGTGCCTAATCCAGCACAACCTGTGCCTCACTTGCAAACAACTACCAAGCCACCACAGTACACTGGGCTGAATGTGAATTTTTGAAGCACAACTTGGTGAAAATACATGAAACCTTATCTGCAGCCCCATTTGTTTGGCTGCAGGGTACAGTTCAGGTGAAGACACACTGACAAACAACAGCTCATCGCAACAATATCTTCTCCCTTCACAGTCACCAAGATGAGTGTGAGTCTGACTTCCACCCCTAGCAAGACACTGCACATCCATCTGTGAACAGGGCATGCTGCTTCTCATAATCTGGCAGTTCATTATGTAGTGGGCTCTCTTCAGCACATCATCTCCTCCTCTGGCGATATTTGAAATCTTTGCCTTCTGGCCAGTTTGTGATCATTTCCAAAATTCCTGGATGATTGGGACTTCTTATTCGAGACCTTTGCGCGATCAGTGTGACCCACCTATTTCACAGGGCATCAGCTGTGTGATGCGTAGAGGGGACCCTCCCTTTGAACACCCAGCTCAGCACTGGCAGTTGAGGTGCCAGGAGGAGCTGTGATTCAGTACCAACCACTTCCGAAGTACCTCAGGTCCCTTCATACGCTGCTAATATCTCTTTTCAGCTGGAGGGTAGGTGGGCCTCGGATCCTCTGTACACCCAACTCCAAAACCCGAGGGGTTGACCTTGAGTCTTCCCTGGTGCTTTTTGCCAGAGGCTTCAGGTAGAGCCTTTCTGCCTGGCTGCAGTGTGGAGCACGTTTTTAACATCTTGTCCTGTCCGAACTGGCCCAAACTATCTCCCATCTAACTTGTTCAAATGCTTGTCGTTGCTCGGAGTGTCATTTAAATCATCCTTCTTCCGGGTCACTTGATAGAGAGGGTGTACAGTTAGGCTGTAACTTGGAATATGCATCCTCCAACAATCCACAATGCCTAAGGCAGCTTGTGTTTCTTTTTTGCTAGTCATAGGAGACATAGCTGCTATTTTGTTGATCACATCCAAATGACGTCCATCTTGCCATTTTATTCCTAAAAATTGGATCTCCTGTGCAGGTCCCTTGACCTTACTGCATTTTATGATGAAGCAAGCCTTCAGAAGGATTTAAACTATTTTCTTCCCTTTCTCAAAAACTTATTCTGCTGTATTGCCCTACATGATGATGTCATCAATCTATTGCAGGTGTTCCAGAGCTGGAATTGCCAGGGCAACAACCTACTTCTTCCAAATATTCTACTAGTTTTTCAGGACTCTTCACTTGTTCAGACATGAAGTTCCAAAACACTGGAGGTGACCACCGTCCTAGGCATTTGCCCATTCTATTCCAAACACCCTGCCACTCATAACTATCCAGCCTTAGGGCAGATCTCTGTGTGATATTTTCAAAGAGTTGTTTAACTCTAAACATGACCTGAAACACACTGAGAAGCTACAGCAACAACAGCATGCTGGCTTGAACATCCCCAGGATATTCAAAATTCTCAAAAACTCTTGTAATTAGCCTGAAGGAGAAAGGGGAGGTGAAAGAGCAGGGGAAAGTATCTCTCCCTGTCTTCCCCATAGATTAGGTGCTAATACTAAGAAATTCCAAGAGGTAGTGCCTGAGGTACGGGCACAACAACAATGCTGCATACAAATGCCAGCTTAAGCTCGTGGTGTTATTGTATCGTAAGTCGATATTACACAGAACAGCAAAATGAGAGTCCTGATCCCTCTCCCAGAGATGATAAACTGCACCGCAGGGAATACACAGAGCATATAAGGATTTACATAACACAACCACGTGAACAATCAAAACAACATTATGAATAGCAACTACTTAACTAACACAATAAACAAGTACGAGAAATTTGTTTTAACATGCTCTAGTCAGATCTGTCGCTATCTCAGCCCTTTGTGCCTTACACTGGGAGCCAAAAAGGACTGTCGTGGTTTAGGCCCAGCCAGCAGCTGAGCTACCACGTGGCTGCATGCTCACTCCTTCTGCCTTGGTGGGATGGGGAGGAGAATCGCAAGAAAAAGGTAAAACTTGTGGGCTGGGATAAGGACAGTTTAATAGGACAGAACAAGGAGAGAAGAAACAGTAACAACAATAACACTAATAAAAGAACAATACAAAGCGAGTGATGCACGGTGCAACTGCTCACCACCTGGAACCTGATGCCTGCTCCCAAGCTGTGATGTCCCTCCCCCAGCCAACTCCCCCAGTGTTTATACTGAGCATGATGTTATACGGTATAGAATACCCACTTGGCTAGTTTGAGTCAGCTGTCATGGCTGTGTCCCCTTCACAGCTTCTCGTGAAAATTAACTCTATCCCAGCCAAACCCAGGACCGTCTACATCGCTGTAGTTTGGAGGTCAGGTGGGGGAATGTTATTAATATTTACAAAATCACAAAGGTAGTAGATAAGATTAATACAAATCTCTTGTTCTCCAATATGTACAATGTTAACACAAGTAGATGCTTAGTGAAATTAGAAGGGGATCATTGTAAGGGAGAGAAAACAATATTTATTCCATGTGCCGGATTCAGCTGACCAGCTTGATTTCCGATACGCTATTCACTGCAAGGAAAATACTGCAGTCCTTGCTATGATGTAGATGTGTCTCCTAGCAAAGCTCTGAGATACAGACACTCAGCTACCTTCAGAACAAAGTAATCAATTATCAAATTAGCTGACCTGTGTATCTAGATACACTGTTTATTTTCCCTGAAGGACATAAAATCTAAGGGTTCGGCTACCCAGGAGCTTAACTTAATCACAAGAAAATTCAATAAAAATTAAAGGAAGCATCATTTCTGTTTTCTTAAGGGAAGAGGAGGGCAAACCAGTTGTTCTTCCCTCAGCCTAGAAGGCCACAGATTGAAACTGCGCAAAAGCTGTAACTGTATTAGATTTAGTCTGTGCTCCATTTTCACTTCGTAGTTAAAACACACAAAGGTGCCCAAATGGCTAGTGAGAACTGTATGCCAGAACTTCAGCTATTGGCATTCAATATACATTGCATCAAGCTTCTTCATTTATGTGAACAACGTGGATCAACAAGAGGAGCAACGATTTCTATTAAGTATAACTGTTTCAGGGACAGGGCCATCCACTCTAGCTGATATTTCTAAGCTGAACAATAGTTATCTTCTATTTTTGCTGCCTTGGTCAGCTATTCCTCTAACCCAAAAGACAGTTCTTTCCATCCATGTCAATGGATCAAGAAAAACAACCAGTTACTCTGAATGCTTTTTCCCAACATACCTCGCAGTAGCCTCTAACAGTGCTCCTCACAATCCTATACAATGCTCACCAATCTATGGACATGTGAAAAGTTACTAAACATATACAGTTCCCCACGTAATCAGTAAACTGGACTTTACCTTACAGGCTGCAGCAGATTTCACGCTCAGCACTTCTAACTAACAGATTTAATTCAGTCAGATACCAGGATCCACTTATCTACCCTCCTTCTTCTTTGAACCACTTCACAGTATCTAATAGCTCAAGGACACCAATTGATTTATTCACATAACTTCCTTCACAACACAGAAAAACTTTCTCTTTTTCAGATGGAAAACTGACGCCGAGAATTTTTTTCCCAACAACACGGAAACCAAGTAGTATAAACCACAATCTTCAGTAACAGCCTTTTCAGTTTCCATTCAGTGGTTTAACCACTACATTATCTACCCTTTCTAAAATATGTTAGTCTTCTCTGACAAAAAAAGATACCCAAGGTTTCTGATAGACAGGGACAAAGTTAAGAGAGGCATCCACAAAAGTATAGTGCAAGAAACATGATCCTACTCTTTTCTCCAAGTCAGCAAATTCAGCTAGTCAGGAGGTATAACACAGAGCAGCTCTTTGTCAGAAGACTGATTGTATATCACAGGTGAAACTTCATTTTTGCAGTCTTCCACAAGATATAAATGAAAACATGCTTACATTCTTAACAAACCAGAGGCATTCTTCAACATATGTGATTCAAGGAAGGGCTTTTTTAACTAAGCATCTAATCAAGTAATTAAAGTAAATGCTCAAGTACACACCCTAAACTAGAACATATGAAGAGACAGCAATAATGAGCAATTAAAAGTGCTCTCTGGTAATTTATGATTAGATATAAATAAACACAAAAAATGTTAACATAAAGACATACCAATGAGATACACAGCTTAATTTTTTATATTTTCATTTTTAGAACTTGAAGTGATAACTAGCAAAACAACTTAACGTATGAACAGTTCTCACATATCAGACTGAAAACCCACTTAGCTGAGCACCCTGTCTCCAAAAGCAGCCAACAATGGATGCCTTGAAATCAGTACCAGAGCAGGACAAGCACATAATGATACTTCCCAAAAATACTCTCCCAGCCTCCAGCAATTTTCAGCTTATGCACCTTCTGTGCCAGAAACTGTGATTTTGCACATAGTAGCCCTTGGCTGACATATCTGTTGTGAATTTGCCCCGTTGCTTTTTGGAATCCACCACATTCCACAGAACAACTACATATTTTACGAAGAACCATTACCTTTGCTCTCAGTCTGCCATCAGCTACTTCTGTTTGATGCCCTCTGATTTATTAAACACAGAAAACGCAATCTATTATTATTCACACTCCTTGCTACACACTCTATCAGGCAGGTCTTCACGTATGTATGAAGAACGAACAAAATTTCCCAAAGCTGATGTCCAAAATAAACCATTAAAGACACACAAACAGAAAGAGCGAAATAAAGAATTTAAGAGCTTTTTAGGATGAAAGAGAAAAGAAGTGAACTTTTGGGCCAAATTTCCTGCATCCATTTACAGAAGAGTTATTTTAGTGTACGAAAAATTGCATCGATCAGATGTGCATCATTATTTTACCATTAAATAAACATATGAGCCATCATTTTTCGAGTTTTGTTTATGAATAATTTTATGCCCACTGAGGCTTTCTTATCATAACTTTATCTGACAAATTCCAAAATTGGAATGCCCGCTTTTTTCCAGTACTTTAAGGACATCTTGGATTTGTTCACTATGGATAAGCAATCTTAAATCCCCTCACCTAGCGTGAGAGCGTGCATGGCAGTTGCCGAAGAGGCTACCACATCTTCTCCCCATGCACATCTCTGAACCAGCACTTATGGAGCTACAATGTAGCTTATCCTAACTGGACCAAACTACATAGTTTAAAGATTTAATACATTGTCAAAGTTGTAAAAATATTCTTCAGATTTGAGTAGATAAAGCATATGATGAAATAGGACTATCCTTTCTCTTAAACACTTCCGTGCCATCTTCTGGGGATCAAGATGTCAGCCACAGCAGGATTTCCTGAAGTTCTTATTCAGATATTTCCCTGAATCATAAAGAAAATTGTTTAGATCTAGAAGAGCAATTGTCCTAACATCTTCCAGTGGAGCGATAAGTCTTAGATCTCCAGAAAATAAAGACTGCCTCAGTAGCTCAGGGCTTATGTCTCATCTGGGGTTTAGCTACAATACCTCTGGTGGAGTGCCAAGCTGTAACAATTTAACCAACAATTTAACAACTGTGTAACTGAGCCATCCATTATATTGGTTTTATAACAGAGATACGTGAATATGTTGCCCGAGGGTGAAATTTGGCATACTCAACCAAAACACGAGAGAATTTTTTTGTCTACCTTTTTCAGATTTTAAAACGTCTGGTTTATTTGATTTATAAGAATAAAGTCTTGAAAAAGACTGTAACTTCAGTCCTCTATGTCTCTAAAACTCCATGTTATTTTTCAGATCAGTTTTGTAAGGGATGTGTGTTGCCTGGCAGCAAGTGCACTGACAATGCAGCAAACAGCTAATAACCTAAAACTCATTCAACTACTTGTGTATGTATCACAAAAAGAGTACAGGCAAAATTATAACCAGCACTGCTAACGATTAAAAGAAGCTCTACCATAAACCAAAAAGACGACAAAAGCATCTCTTCTGAATAAGAGAAGGATAATCATACTGGACAGACATCTTCCCACCTCCGCCATCTTACGAAAGAGGTTGAAACACAAAGGTCACCAAGAGGCACAGGAACCGAAAGGTCTCTTTCCCACGCACGTAGCTATTTAGAGTGTAGATGGTAAAAGTCTTTAGGGTTAAACTTATCCCATCACCCTCCCTCCAAAAGAAATATTCTTGTGAGGGGTTGGCAGTGCCAATAGTTTGGTTTTGCTGACCTAGCCCAGTTGATAGTATTGGCAACTTCAAGAGCTAAGAGTGCAGTTCATTGTCCTACCACAGCAGCTGTTATAAACTCTGTCACCTTCAGCAGAAGTCTCAATAGTTAAAGTATGAAAGCCACTGCTTTGTACTTTCCCTATGCAGAACAGAGGTGAAAAGCAAGTTAGTTGTGGATTAATCACAAATGACCATGGAAAACAAGCTCCTTCCTGCTCAGAAAGCAGCTACATAGCCTTTTTAAAGATGGAGTTGGGTAATAACCCAGGACTTGGGAAAGAAACTTGTGGAGCATAATTGAGGGCTGAAGCGGAAAGACAAGGAGAAGAAGTATAAAAATGGTGTACAGAAAAACACATAGGGAAAAACCATCAGAAGAAAAAAGAAAAAATCCTTTCAGAAGGGAAGGGAAAGGTACATATCTAAATTTTTTACATATTTATATCGAGTTCCATCACATACGCACAAGAATCCTCTTGAAGATTCACAAAGCAGACTTCCAAGATAAGGTTCTAAAAATAAAAACTTTGCTATTACTTATTAGGCTATGCAAAGCAAACTTTCCACATCATGATGGTCTCACATCTGTCAGACCCACGAAACAACTGCACCAGGCAAACACAACCCCAATTGATACATTTTACAAGATCGAGTACATCCCCCAGGTACAACTCATCTGATGAAGTATAACGATCTGTTTTGACTAATTCTATTTACTTGACTACATAGAAGTAGCTAGCGTAATTTGAAATGTCCAGGGACTCAGAGATATCTTTTGGGGGACAGACAGATATGATACAGGGCTTAGAAGAATCATCCATGCCACCTGGACTGGTAGCAGGCGGCCAGCTGGGATACCCCAAAGTGTCACATACGGGCCACGAAAGGAAGCCATCAAGACAAGACTAAAACACCTACAAGTAAGTGTGAGCTATGTAAGCTACAGAGAACCGATCAGTCTAGTCAAAACAACCAAGACAACTATTCAGCTAATCAGCCACCAGAACTATTTGCTCATAGCTCCACTGACTGTAACAGGATATTAAACACTGTGTGTACATGTAGACACCTAAATTTGAGTGTCTTGAACCCCATCCATACCTCCAAGAGAAAGCTGCCTAAGTCACTTCAATCAAAAACAGAGAACTTCACAAACCTGTTTCTAAAACAGGTTATTCCTTCTAACCACTTAATTCACTTCACCAGCTACAAAAAGAGTTTCAAGACCTAACTCAACACAAACTTGGGTATGTGGTCAAATGAATCCTAACTCTTTTCTAATAAAGAAAACTCTGCACATAGAGAGAGTATTAAAAGAAGTGGTTATAATATCCGCACAGTATTAATGAACACTTTGGGGAAAACCACAGTTTATTGCTTTGGCTGTGGAAGGCTTGTTCTTTAGTCTGAAACTAGGGTAAGAGTCTGTGACCCCATGCTTCTCCAGAAATTATCTGACACAAAAACACATGTTCATTTCCCGCCCCATCCAAGATGAACTTAAGAAGATGTGACCTGTAGGAATGTTCTTGGCAACACAAACAAATATGAAGGCAGAGAAATATCTTTCAAGGAAAAGCAATGCTGTGGAACTTGCTCCTCAACTAAGACAAGTTTCTTGCTGAAGTTCATCTGAGGTTAACACCCAAGACTTACATTAAATTTCATACAATCATATCTGAGTGATCATGAGGGTACTGTACATGTATTTAATTATTCCCACCCATTAGCTCCATGACTTTTATTACATTGTTCACCCCAAGAAATTACCTGTTTATTCTGCTCTCTCCTTCTCCAAGCACAGTTCTCTTGCTTTCTGGGTTTTTCAGAGTTTTTTTTTAAAAGGTACAAAGGAGGTTTTGTTTAGTTGTTGTGGGGAATTTGGCTTTAGCTAACTGCAAAACTTTTAACAGCTTCAACATTAACCATAAATACACCTCAAAACTGGGAAATTAATTTTTGGAAACAAAAAAAAAAAAAAACAAACCAGCCTCCGACCCCTCCAAAATTAGTAAGACACTGACCTTTACACACACCCAGATATTGTCATAGCTGTTAAAACATGTTTGCAACCTATTAACAGCCACAAACGTATACTTAGTCATTTTTTAATTCAGTGAAACTTAGGCAACTAAGTCTTTTTTTTTATGGATCTAGGCCCACAATCCTTCAATAACAATGTTTAAGCTCTTCCTTAAATTTAACAAGTAATTTCTCTTCAGAAAGTTGCTTTCAGGTAAGTCACTTCTAAGGCAAACAGTATATGATTAGGTCCAGATACAGGTACACCTTCTTGAAGCTATCTTTAGAAGTTTTCCAGAAGCTATCTTTAAGTCTTCCAGAATTTTACACCTCACTCTATGCTACAATAGAACCAAAAATCAATGCCCAAGAAAGCTTTAATTCACATACCATAAAGACAGTACCTCTTCCCTAAGCTTAGTTGACACCTTTCCATTTACATATTCAAGGATTACACAGGTATTGTAAATCAGCTGCTCCCTTTCTTAGGTAGGAGTGGGTGGAGAGGCAGACCTCAAAACTGTTGTCTTCCTGAGCTCTTTCCTTCCTGTCCTGATTTCCATCTCTATTCCTGTCTTGCTATGTCACCTCTGAGGCCAAAGCAACGATTACACAAATGAAGTCAAAGCAGTTGGGAAAACAGCCCGACCTCCTGAATCCTACAGGTTTGCACCTCCATGCCACTTTGGCACATTCGGCTCACAGCGTTACCCCTCTGCACCTCACCTTTAATGGCAGACAGTGTGACAAGGCCATGTTTGGAAGAGAAAGGAACATTTACAAAGTGGACTACATTCAACAGCTTGCTTTTCTCATGCCCCAGGACGTTCACAACAAGGGAAGAGAGGCTGTGCTGCACGCAGGTCATGGAGTAGAAGGCACCGAAAAGGCAATGCTGTAGTTTGGGGTAGAGGGAGGAGAGGCAGAAAAGGAGGTTTGAAGTATATCACTGAAAGATGCATGAAGAGCAACCTCTCATCACAGAGGAGCAGTAGGACTAAAACAGAACTGGGCTGTCTCTGCATCTCACCTACATGTGGGAATACCACACCTGCATCGCACATCTGACGACGAAAATAACTCCTCTGAACAATAACGCTACACTGAGAACTTGCATTCAGATGAGGGCAGTGGTAGTAAATCAAAGTCCTTTTGCAAGTGACCATTTTCCAGGGTCTCCCTAATTATCTCCCTAAGACCATTATCTCCCTAACAAGAGAGAGAGTCTTTGCTTTTCAAGGGTTATGGTCTCATTTTCTGCTACTTGCAATATTTTTCAGACAAGAATCTTTCCAACTCATCTAAATCAGCCTGTATAATTGATGTGGTCAAACCATTATTTAACGTTTCACTATATTGACCAGAACGACAGCTCTACTACAAGCATTCTTGCAGATCAATAGACAGTGCATATATCAAGCTAAGCATAAAATCCTACACAATGTCACCATGAAGTGTCATGGAATTTCTCTCCATTTATCGATTTTTTTAAAATCTTGACAGTTTTTTCTGTAGTGCAACTTTTTTATACTGTTACTTGACCCACAACAACCCAGACTGATCCTTCTGAGTATCATCAGTACACATCATTCTCAATGATGTTTTGACCGACGAAGACAGTAGCAAAATCTCAACTCACTTTAAAGGAGTCAAGATTCCATTCTACCAATTTCTTCTGTATGTAAGAAATTAGATGTGCGGTTTTACAGACAGTGGAAGGTACTGTCTTTCAGAGGAAAAGAACATTTATGCTTTTGATCTCTGGTCAAGTAAAATCAAACCCAGAAATTTCACTGAATAATTTTAACAAACTTCATGTTTGATATAACAGGCTTTTCACAGGCTTTGTTAAAGCTACACTGAAGCTGTAACGTGTGACAATCCAGCTCTCTATGCACAGCAGGCTGATGTTCAATGTTCAACAAAAAGACTGTCAAATTGGATTATTTCTTGCTATTACATAATCATTATTGATAGACATTATGCAGATGGAAGTCAAAGATGTTTTAAAATACACACATATGTTTTCTCTCAATTCTAGCCCAAATTACACCAACACAATTTCACTGACTTCAGTGCAATCAAGCTGTGCAGGTATGAAAAAGAACCAGAACCACTCCCCTGCCATTTTTCCTTGTCATCCTTACCATGATAAAAATACCAATATTTTGTGGGAAAGAAATGGTGGGCTTACCAAATGCTGTGCTCCATCCAAGGAAATTCAGAATGACAAGATTATCGGCTTTGCTCCTAAATGTAACATACTATAAAACAGTCTAGGCTTTTTCAGTCAAATTCTCTGGTGAAGGTAAAAGAAGAAGGGAGGGGGGGTACTTTTAATCCTTTTCTACAGTGCTTCCAAAAGCAGCAGAGTCCTATTTTCCAGGGATGTTACTGATAGTGTGCCAAGATGCAATAACAGCATTTAGTACCAAGAAACCCTACTGTATTGTCCTGTGTTATACATCTCCTGCTTACACCGTAACATTAACACATTAACATATTACTATTACAAATATCATTCTTGTAGTTTTTTACTGCACCATTTGTGCAATCAGGATTCTAAGAACAGAAAAAAAAAAAAATCTGAAACTTAAAACTGTACTGAAAATTATTTTGTTATAACTTGAAGTTTAGCATGACTTACAAGATAGTCACCTGGATGCTTACTGTCATCTTAAAAGTAAGCAAGATGATCCAGTTCGTAATTCTGTATCTTGAGTTTAAAGACAGAAGATAAGCTATTCATATTAACCTTTCAAAAGGAATACTGTATTATCATATAAACATATTTTTAAATCTTTCCATTGCACAGAGGAGTTCTTTTTACTTTCCTGTACAAGAAATAAAATGAAATCAACAATACAATGTTTATATTGGCAAGGAAAAAAAAGGATGAAGAGGATTATTAAATATTTAATGACTGAAGGCAAATTAAAAATAAAAGTAATAATAAAAATATTTTGTTATTGTTTAATTATAACTATTACTTTTGTTAGGGAGCAACACATGGGTTACTTCCTAGCATCTCTTTAGTTTTAAAAAAATATTTTAAGAGCAGAGTGCAGCGTAGAGCTATCACTCCTACCTTCCACAATGAGAACACCAAATTGCACGAGTGGCTTACACTGCACTGCCTAGCAGGACAATACTGGAGTGCTACTTGATTACAAGCTACTAGTTTGAGTTTTCAAAACTGAAACTTAAGGCAGTAATAACATGACTGTACCAAAGAATTTGGTATAAATATCTTTTACTCAAAACCAGGGCTTTAAGTATCTAGTTATCTGCTTTTATAAATTCTTACCTTAATAGTCATTTATGTCATGGTTATGTCATTGTTTTAAAAGGCAGTGATGTTATAAATATTCACCGCGTAAGGTTTACTTTTTTTAAGTAAAGCTCAATTTCCACAACACTGCCGAAGTTAGAACACGCAAGGAAGATTAAACGCACAGTTGGAACAGAGTTTCAGATAGGAATTAGTGCCTGTTTGAAAGAAAGCAAAATAATAATAATAAAAAAAAAAATATGCCAGCAATACCCTCAATTTCACAGAAACTAGCGTCCCCTCCCTTCGGGGGCCATCACCTCCACAAACGATCCCACGCAAAACGCGCGCAGCAGCGGATTTACTGCCCTAAACTCGGCATGTCGCTACGGGGCCGAGCACTTCCAGCCTGTGTTCGGACCCTGTCACGCCGCTCTCACGACGGCTGTCAACCGGGCGACTATCGCGGGCGGGTTTGACCACGCCAGGTCGGGGATGCGCCGGGCGAGGGAGAGCTGCCGGGCTGAGGGGGCTGCGAGCTGCCGCCCGGGTGAGGAGCCGGGGGCTCGCCGAGCGAGAAGGCCGCCCGAGGAGGCGAGCCCCGGCTCTCCTGCCGGAGGGCCGGGCCGGCGGGCAGGGGAGAGGAGCCCACCGCTCGCCGCGGGGAGCGCAGCCTCCGCCCGACACCTCGCTAACCGCCTGGCAGCGCGCCGCGTCCCTCCACCTCCCCAGGCGCCTCACCCACCCGCAGAGAGGACGCGCCGGGACGGGGGTTTCTGCTCGGTGTCGGGGGATGTTTCCAGCGGGGAGCCAGATCCTGTCCCCCGCGGCACGGCCCCGCAGCCGGCAGGCCTGGGGAGCGGAGACGTCTCCACACGCCGGCGCTCGGGGCGGGAGGGGGAAGGACAATGCCCCGGCGCCGAAAACGCCACACGGGAGGGAGGGAGGGAGGGAGGGAGGGAGGAAGGAGAAAGCAAAGCAAGCTCCTGTCCCCGGTATGACAGGTCCCACTGCCCCGGCCGCTGTCACCACCCCAGCCCGCCCGGACAGACGGGGCGAAGCCGCTCTCGCTGTGGCAAGCGGCGGGAGAAGCGGGGTGGGCGTGAGAGAGGCGAGACCGGGGAGCGGATCCCCGCTCCGTGGCCCCTCACCGGCGCCGCACGCCGACCCCGCGCCGGGGCAGCGGCAGCGAACAATGGGGGAGAGAACCCGCCGCTCCCGTTGAGGGGAAGACGGAGGCCGGCAGGGAGGGAGACCCCGCGCCCCTCTCTCTTCTCCCCCTGGGCGGGACGGGGCTCCGCTGCGGCAGCCGAGCCCCGTCCCGCCCCGGGGGAGAAGGAGGGCGGAGGGACGGAGCAGGGGAGGCAGGTCTCCAAGCGCCGCTTCGTCCCATCCCCACTGGGAGCCCCCTTCGCCCTGGCTGGGTCGAACCCCACCTCTCCAGCCAAGCCGGTTACCGCTGCCGTGGCCGCGGAGTCCTCCCGTCCGCCAGAGCCCGGCTCGCCGCTCGCGCCCTCCGTCGCCATCTTCCCGCTGTAACGGCTCCGGCGCGGAGAGCGGCGCGGAGCCGAGTGGCGGCAGCCGCCGCCGCCAGGCGCTTAACCCCCTCCCCGCCGGCAGCGAGCCCACCGAGAGCGGGGGCGCTTAACCCCTCCGGCGCCGCGCAGGCAGGGCTGCCGAAGCCGAGACGCCCCCTTCGCCCGCCGAGGCGAGTGACTCCCGCCGGCGGGCGCTCGGCTTTCCCCACCCACCCCCTCCCCGCCAGCCATAAGGCGGCCCGAGCCAGGCGGAGGAGGGGGAGCGGGATCTCGCCGCGGGCCGCAGGCACGCAATGGTGGCTGAGGGGAGTGCCCCCGCCACCGCGCCGCCCGGGCCCCACGCAGGCACCGCTCTCCTCCCTTCTCTCCCACGTGGCTCGGGAGCAGGAGAATGAAAGGAAAGGTTATGTATGGGGCGGAAAAAAACCCAGGATTTTTACTGTGGGCTTGGCTACCTGATCGGTGAGATCCTTAAACCAGGTGAAGCCTTTGAGGGGAAGGCATCTCTTTGCCTCTTTCCTTCCAGGGGTGCTAACAGAGGGAGTCACCTGTCCCTCCCAGTGGAGGGGCTGAGGAGGGATAGGTCCTGCTGCCTGCACTTGCCTACTGGTTTGTTTTCGAGGCGGGTGGCCTCGGAGCTGGTGTGAGGGCGGACCTTCACCCAGGCCCTGTGTGTCAGACCCAGTGCTTTGGTGCCTCTTGGTCCCAACCCTGGAGCCCACCCTGGCCTGGGGCTGTCCTTTGCCATTACAGACAGGTACGGAAGCCGAAGCCTGTTCTAACTCCTTCAGAGGAAGGTTCGGACTGCTGGGCTGAACCCACTACCACACAGGCTAAACGTTCATCCCTAGGAGCACCCCTCCGAGGGTGCTGCACTGGCTGCATCCAGGGAATGTTCCCCGAGGTATTGCCCCATTGCCTTCCCTCCGCAACAGGAACCTACTGGGAGAGCTATACACGGAAAACAAATCCAAATGTATCCTGCTCTGGAACCAATCTGCACTCATTATAAGCTGAATGTGCAACACTAGTTACTCTGCAGCCACATAGAACTTCCACCAACAGCAGGCTCCTCCGAGCCTTGCCAGTCTCCTCCTTTCACAGGGTTGCTTCAGGTCTAGGTTCACGCTGAGCTCCCTTGGCACCGCAGGCAGACAGAAATGGGCCAATGCCTTCCCTTGATCAAAGACAGCAAATGTTCTTCTAAGCATGCCGTACCTAAGAATCTAAGTATAAACATGCATAAACTTTTTCCCCTTTACATTAGCAGAAGGGCAGCTGACTTGCCATTAGTAGAATAAATTCCAACTGTATCGTAAATGTACACTGAACAGAGTGAGCAGAAGGCAGTGTATAGGATCCATTACAGGGCACATAAAATCCAGTTAAACAGATGCTTTCTGGGGTTTGGGTTTGTTTTTCTTTTTCCTTAAAAATCATCTAGCTCTCCTCCTACTCAAACTTCACACTTTTTATAACTGTAGTGAGTGCTCACATCCTTTCTACCACTGAAGCTGAGAAGCTTCATTGATGACACAGTGCCTAAACAACTTGTTTTTCTCAGTTCCCAGAACTCTAATACCATTTAATTGGTTTTAGGATATATTGTTACTTGCTTACTTTATTGACAACAAAGTACCATACATTACTCATAATTATTATTTATATAAATTTTGAAGAGTGTGTGGTGCTTTGCCATCAAGAAACTCAATGAAAAGTCATTTGTTTCCTATGGACTTTCCTATATACTTTCCTCACTCCAAAATGGTTTTAGACACTGAAATTTTTAAACCGGTTTGAGAATATCCTTTCTCTTATTGATTCCTGTCTACCGTTATCATTGCCAGTATTTTCCTGTTGTGTTAGAATCATCTGCTGACCATCAGCGTTACTTACGTGTCTGTCTAACTGAGTTGGTAGAAAGCATGCACACAACACCATGTAAGTACTATTTTTTTAATTCCATCCACATCACAGCAATGATATAGCAAAGGCTGCACCATTTATCTCTTGCTCTGCTCAGATCATAAACTCTGGTTTAGCTGATATTTTATCAATTACCAAGTGCACATTTATCAAAATAACAATGAATATTAGATTAGTCACAGCTTTCCATCTCAGACTTGAGAACTAATCTCTCTTTCCTCATCTGAAGACCAATTTAGAATGATTTCTGAGAGAGATGGGGGTGCTTAGATCTCAGCCAGCAAAAGATAGATGGATCAGCAACACTTCAGTTAAAGCCCTCCCCCAGACAACTAACATCCAGCACGTCACCCAAGCATTGGAAGCAGTTTGACCTGCTGTTGTGGTCGAAAAGATGACAGGTATACTTTTGAAGGAGGAATGGTCTATATTTCTTCTTTATGCCATGAAATGAATCATCACAACATTTTGAAAATACTATTGATTTTCTTAATTGTATGAGCCTATACTGCACATTTGCCCTTTTTCGCTCTCTCCCCTAATGATAGCAACAAGGCTTACCACTGGCATGAGAGCACTGAAATCCAGATTAGATGTTACCATTCGCTACTGGGAGTAGATTCTCGTGCTGCACAGCAATCGTTGCTGCATCATCAGCAGCACCACGTCATTTGGTAGTAGGGCCCAAATGTCTCGAGGTTTTGCTGCATGAAGAACACCTTTGGACTTGGGGTCATCTTCAAAGTAGGAAATGTTTTTTCCTTTATTGTTAGTACTACATCACTGGACAAGATCTTACTTATTCGTTGGTTACTCTGTTTATGCTACTGACATTCTCTCTCCGAACTGGCTTTAAACCCTCAGTGATTAGGCGTCTACACGCATAATAAATTAATTGAGAGAGAGGGACAGCATGACTTCGTGACTGCTCCCATAGTGCACTGTCACTGCTATGCCTGTGTTATTCAGGGTAAAACACCTCTTTAATGCATGGCTAAACCAGAATCCTTCCAGGAGAAGAAATTGCCTGTGCTTTTACAGATAATTTTATCACCACAGTTAGGCAAAGGAGTTGCTTTTCTCAGAGAAAGGTGCTCACTGTTTCACTACTAGCATGTAGCTAGCAAACTGAATGCAATTAACTCTTTTTCTGCTGTTCCAGTTTTGTTTGGCTTGAGCGACCTAAAGGAAAGGCCAAGCCTAGGAGCAGGCCTTACAGCTGAGCTTTAAATGTATTTCTTTCCTATTATTAGAGAGCTGGCACAAATTGATGGAACGTCCGCACCTTACAGGATGCAGCTGCTGGACTGAACGGTGCTGATTCCCTCCATTAGCACACAACTGCTGTGATAGAAAATGTATGCCTTGGCTTTACATTGGCAGGGAAGGAAAGTGCTATGTATCTAAATCGTGCAGTATATTGGGGCTTTACTGCCTTACTACTAACCATTTGCATGAAACAAAAAAATGTAAAATGGTATTTTATTCAACCTTTTCTAAAAAATAAACCTGTGTCTGAATTTGAAGCAAGCAGGAGACTCTGAAGTCTCAAGATAGTTTTTTACAGAATGTTGGATATCTAAGAAAAAATAATTAATCATTGTATCATCACAATCTTTTCAAAGGTCACCCTGGTGCTAACTTAAGGCATTTCTGCCATCACCTTCATCTAGGACTCATCAAGCCAAGCCAAACCACACAATTCAAATACTGCGCTGATTACCTCTTGAGGGAAATTTGGCCTTGGAGACCTGTACACAATGCAGAGCACTCGGATAACTGAACTTAGCTTGGGTTTACCCATTAGCTAAGTTCAGTTACTTAGCTTAACCCATTAGCTTGGGGTTTGTGAAGAAGGGGTTGCTTTCTCTGGAGGATGGCACACCACTGCCTGGGTGAAATTCAACTGAAAAAGAATCAATATTCTAGAAGGCATGTTGGCTGTTTCTGAGGATGTTAAACTAACATCGAAAAAAAAAGGTGAAACAGAGAGAGAAATCACAGCGTTGAGAATAAAATGAAATCTCCAGTAGGCATCAACAGAAGAGATGCTTTAATTGACTATGCACAAGGAGCACAGCTAATAAATAAAAAATGTTGAAATTGTTGATTTATGAGCATAAATTCAACTGTGCTGCATATTACTATAAGCTAGTGATGTGATTCACATGACTGGAATGTTGAAAACTGGCTATAATCTGCTTAGAAAGGCACAAGTGGGCAAAAAGAAGGGAAAACTATCAAAATAGTGTGTTCTGTGTGTCAGCATTACTGACATCTCAGGAAAGGTTATTTGAATGTTTATGAATCGTGTTTTAATGTTTAAAACATAAAATGAAGTATTCGATAGTGCCTACTGCAAACCTCACATCATACTAAAGTACAAAATTACAAGATCCTTATGTATCTTTTACATAGAAAGAGAAAACTGCCATTACTGAGGCTTCACCTTGAATATAATTCTGCCAGTACCGTAACATCCTGGAAATGTCTAAAAATTACAGATGACAATTCAAAAAGTTAACCTTGAGCAGGAGGAATGAGACCTCATTTTAACATACGAAGAGTGAAAGCTAGCTCCAACTGGAATCTAAAATTTGAGCATTTACTGTGCCTAACTTTTAGAAATCTGAGCCCAGAATGGAATCCAGAAACTAAAAATGGGTACAGCCTATGAATTGGAAATGTTTATTTTAGAGAAGTCTTGCAGTCTGTGTTATGCAAAAAGAAAGATCACACACTGATCTCCCTGGAGTTGAAAACTATCAGCTTCTTCTAGAGTATCAATATATTTCAAGCCTATGCTGTAATGTCTGAAAAAGTTAGATATTTTTTTTGTTTTGTGTGTGTTTCCCTGCAAGGAATAAAAAGATAGCTGATTTGCTATAGAAAAGATAGCTGATTCATCTCTTTTCAAGACAGAAAAGAGTGTACAGCTTATTAAACGCCAGAAAGGTATGGGACAGTTAAAATTATCAGACTGAATGTATGAAAACATTCGGAAAAGCTAAAAGCCCTGTCTTATTTCTCTCTTTCACTCATCTTCTCATGGGTACCAGTGAGGAATGTAAAGCAGATCCACAAGAGATTGTTAACTGAAGCAATAAAGGTGCAGGAATCAAGAATTCTCAGAACCAGTTTCCTTGAGCGGGCATGATGACTAATGTACTTCTACAGGCATCAGCACTTCCAAGCAAAAAACCATATATTTTTCTGGACATAGGAGAAACACATGCTGCTGTGATCATATTGGCTGCAGTGGCAGGAGACAGGGGAATTCATGCTGCAACTGCGAGACGTGGAAGAGTTTGTTCCTTCACTGGCAGGAGTCATGCAGTGATCTGCAGTGTTGGGAAGTACACTACCTCATTTTGGAATTTAACTCTTAGCCCGCAAATCACCACACTGTGAAATTATTTTTTTTCAGTGATTTTTAAATTACTTTATTGCAGAATCTCATCTTTCTTTCTTTCTTTTTTTTTTTTTTTGAGAAATAATCCATTGATTGCTATCCCCACTGTTTTGGCATTTCTCCCTTTTCATTATGCAAAATGTTACTTCTGGAATTTTCCTGTGCCGCTGACATCCTATGAACAAAATTGGATTGCTAAATGCTCCCCTGTAGGGATGAAGCTGTACCACTGCCAAAATGGACCGTTGTATCTTAGAAGAAACTCAGCTGGAATTGAAATGATAGTGCACGCAGCGGAGGCTGTCCTCTCTGCCAAAGCCCCACTACTGCTCTGAGAGCTCCCTGTGCGAGGGCAGCACTGTGCGGGGGCATTCAGTAGATGAAACAGCTTCAGGAGGACCTTTGCTCTCTAATTGTAGAAGTAAAATCTCAAGGGAGGTTAATCAATTCGCTGCCAAGAAGGATCAGTCTCAGTGAGGTGGTAACTACCTGAGCTCTTGGATTGAACTTCTATATGGGGACTTGGTAATGAAACGCTGTTTGTATTGAAATGCTCCACTAGGGAGAAATTCCCTTGCTAATGGAACGAAGCTGCTTCAATAGGTTGTTAGCTTCACCACTGACACTGTAGAACCACAGCCCAGGAGAATTAGCTCCCGTGCTGCTGACACAGAACAGAAATCATTGTGCTGAGGAGTTAACTCCCTCCTGGAAAACAAGCATCTGCTAGAATAAAGGAACAAATTAGCTTGCCTGTAGGAAAGTGGTGCACTTACTGATGCAATTCAACTTTTGCAACGTAACTCTTATTTATTTTCTCAAAGCTGAAAAATAATTCTGTGAAAAGACAAGAGATCTGAGAGTGTGTGTGTTCCATAAACTGAACTAATGTCATCATGTTGCCAAGACTCACAGTGACCTGCTACAGACAGGCAACTCGTGTACAAGTCTGTGGTTCTGTTTTAATCAGAAAAAAAAAAAATCAGTAAGACAGACTTTCATTGTGAAATCACAAGTATAAAAGGTGAAATTGTAATTCACGTGGCATTCAGTATGTGTGCAAAATTCACTTATTTACA
Organism: Tauraco erythrolophus; assembly: GCF_009769465.1. Taxonomy (NCBI): domain Eukaryota; kingdom Metazoa; phylum Chordata; class Aves; order Musophagiformes; family Musophagidae; genus Tauraco; species Tauraco erythrolophus. The sequence goes on along the minus strand of NC_141468.1, from coordinate 28,932,349 downwards.
TGTAAATGAGGCAGACAGAGGAAAAACAATGAGCAGGAGAGAGATAACCCTGTCTAATCTTTCCTGTCAAGCACAAGCATCTTTCAATGTACAACTGCACTCAAATCTTTGAGTCAGGGATTAAGGATTCTGCCTTTGCTGTACTGTTTACATTCTGGATATCCATAAGATTATCTTTCATTAGGATTTCGCTCAGCATGTCCCTCAAGATTGAGATGTTTTACACCGTCACTTAGATTGTATGGGACTTTGGTCCCCAATGTGCCATTTGCCTACGTTACTGGGAATTAAGTGGGAATGAAATTCAAAACATGAGTATGAACTAGCTGTGTTGCAAAAATGAAAAGAGTGTTTAGGCTCCTGAGTTTCAACTCTCAGTGGATGCTGGGGGCTCTCCTGCCTTCTGTGCCTTAACAATTTCCTCTGAGATTTCAAGATTGAGCATGAATATAAAACCAAAACTCTACAAAAGATCTGCTGAAGCCAGAAATCTGTATGAATATAATGACTTTACAAAATATCTCAAAAGACTGAATAATCTTGCTGCAGGAGAAAGGCAGAAAAAAAGGAAAGTCAGTGGATTTGGAATGAGGAATATTTACATAATGTTTGATCTTTGTTATTTTAAAACAACTACAAAATATGATTCATAGAAACACAGGACTAGATTACCAGTCTAACCTCTTCCAGATCCTAGCAAACATATTACACAGTCCTGTCAATAAAATGATTACTTTAAAATCAGAATTTTTGCTGTATGCTTTTTATTTAAATAGTGCTGAATGTGTTAGCTTAAAACTATAAAATATCTGCATTATTTATGACAAAATTAAGTATGTCCTGATACTGGTGACTTTTCCTTAAGGGCTATCAAATAACATAGTAGCTACTAATTAAGCACCACAATTTCTTTATGAGTTTGAAGATACTTGAGCAGTTATTTCAATGTAAAGACAAAGATAAAGGAAAGCTCAGTGACTTGCTAAGGACAACAGAACAGTTCAGAAATTGTAACTGAAGAAAGAAATTCTGGAATTCTGGTTTCCAGTCTCTTGCTCTTATTGAAATGACCATCTGAGTAAATATATACATTCGAATAAAATGCGATTTAGATGTCCCTGTGCCAAGATAAAGAGATTGCACTGGAAATGAACTGGTACTTAAAAAAATGGCACTATCAAAAAGGAATGCTTTCACAGCTGGGAAAGACTGCATTTCAGTGAAGTTTCTTCTACTCTGCACTGTATATACCACTGAGATACAACAGTACTTGTATAAAAAAACATCACAGCCCAAGTCCTCTTTTAAATTTAATGTATGGTTTGTCCAAAATCCAGTTGATATTGTAAAAAAATCAACCCTGTCATGGAGGGGAAACTATTTCAATTAGAAGCAGAAATGAACCCACAGAAACACTTCTTTTGGAAACAAGGCTGCGTTATTGCAGGATAACAAGAGGATAGTGGTTGTATTTCTGATTGTAAAAGGTATCCTAAAGTATAAAAAAATCAGCATGTGCAGCATTCGGCTTCTGTTTAGCCTTTGAAAAGGCTTTTCAGACATGTAGCCTCTTAAGGGAGATTTGTTTTGCAGAGATCACTCTAGAAACAACCAGAACAGAGCAGCAGCCTAGAACAAAGCTGCTTCTCACCCATGGTGGTATGAAAGGATCCCTCTCCTGCCTTTATTTGAGGCCCCTTAGGAAGCCCACGGGATGCTGGTTGCTAGGCAACGCCCAAAGCAATAGTGTTTATAGCATTAGGTATTAATTGTTGTCATGGGCCTTTTCCACAGAAGATCCTGAAAATGTGCAATTAGACACGTCACAGGATAAGTCATTTTGCATTCTGATGGACAAGCATTATTAATCTGCAGAAAATTCAGAATTTGACAAATTTTTCAAAGGTAACCGACTGTGCCAAGCCTAATATTTTCTTTTTGTCTTGCTTGCTTTTTCTAATTGCAGTGAAGAGATTTGAGCAACAATACAGCCACAGCAAGCTGTTTAAAGGTTCTGAACTAGAACACAACACTGTTTTATTGCTGATTAAAGTGCCTAGCCCTAAACTGATCTTTACTAATGCTTTATTTTGAGAAGTTCAGGTCAGTAGTTGAGCAAAAAAAAAAGACGCCTTAGAACATGAAAGCTATAAAATTAAATATTTAATAGCAGCTGCATGTTGCAACACAGTAGAAACAAGCAACTCAACAAATTAAATCTTGTGAAAGAGACAAGGTTTAGTCTGGTAGTGTTGTCCTTGAGATAAGTTTCTTCACATCATTCATGACACTGGCTTGTGTTTATGAGAAAGGAGAGCTGCTCTGCCTTCTCTAGCACTGCCTACCTAGCTAATTGCCACTAGTGTAATGGGATGTATGCCTGATACATTCCACTTTTAAGGGGATGTTTATCCATCCTGTGCGACAGGTTATACTCCCTGAAGTGAACTGGGACAGCTGAGAAGAGACTCCAGTTCATGCAAAGAAAAATGGAATTTACACGAAAGCAAGTTGTTATCAAAGGCGGAAACATAACCAGCAGCATATTGGAAACTCCTGTGAAGTGACAGTGACAAAATGTAACCAACACCAAAGCAAATAAATTACTGTCTCAGCACACGAACTGAGTAATAAGAAAACTAGAGAAAGAAATGATTAGACTTTTATCAATTACTACAAGAGAAAAAGTGCTAATTACTTTCCGGTTGAAGAAAGAAGTTGAGACTGTGGATGGGAGGGGCTCAAGGAGACACTAATAAGAGGCTGTGTGGCTGAAAATCTTTGTACACACAAGGATGCCTTTTCCCATCTCTTGAATGCACTAATGTTTGCACAGTTGGAGAGTGAAATGCATCAAAGGGCACTAGGAAGCACTTTGGTTTGTCCCACCTGTAGATGAGGAGCATGATAGAGGGTAAAGTTCCCATTCGATTTCCTAAGTCATGTCTCTCTAGGCAGGTATGTGGCAGAAAACTGTCACAAGCATTGATATCTAATAATTTGCCTTGGGATGCTTCAGAAATTGGAACACTAGTCAGACCGGTACTGTGCTGCTTCAAACGCCCATAGAGCATGCCAGAGAGCAAAATTATCAGGCAGGCAATAAAAATGATAAAATCAGAAGAAGTCTGAACTTGCTCTCTTCCAGTAGGCAGTGAAGGGTCTGGACATTCAATTTTGATCAAATGGGGGAAGAAGGCATGAAAATTTCACAGCTGTCTCCATAGCAGTTCTCAGCTCCAAACATGACTGCCCAGTTGTCGAGGCTGCTGGCTGTTTTTCTTTTCACTGCTTCCAACTGGAAAAGTAGGAGGAGCATTCATTTCATTCACCATTTTGATGCACACACAAATGAGACAAAATTTCTATCCTTTGGCCATTCATAGTGACAAATATTCTTCCATGAAAGCTAGAACAACTTTATTTTCAACCTGTTTATTCAAGCATAACATCTTACCAATAGTATGTATGCTTTTTAATGAAGTAGTAAGTTAGGAAAATCAGCTATGTAACAAAAAATGAAAAGTTTGTTCCACAAAGACGTGCTACAGGTAGAGAAAGGTAGAAATTAAATTAGTCTTTTTGAAAAAGAAAACTAACATACTGTAATTTTAAAATGAATGTGAAGGCATATGTTGATAACGTCATATTGGTCAAACATTTGTCGTATGGAATATCTTTTTCTCAGCTAGCAGAGATTTTCCTTTGGTAGCACTTCCAATGCAGGTGGATTTACTGTCACTGACTGGTTCTGAGGGGCCAGGATGTACTACACGATGGCAACCGCAAATTTCAGGCTGGCTCAGGATGCATGTCTGTACTAGAGCCTGACCGATACAATTTATTTACATTACAGAACTCACACAACAACCTACAAACAAGTGTGACTCACATCCTGCCTTATTTGCAGTACTGATTTTTGACTACCTGCTGCAATCTTATAAACCTTCATAAAAACCTCCTCCTCTCTTCCTGATATTTGTTTGATCAATTTGTTTGTCTTTTCTCTCACTGGCTTGATTTGAAAACATTAGATAAAAATGGAAATGAACTCTATATTGATATTCTCTAGTTTTCTTGTATTTTGGGGTGTAGCTATTTTACTTTGAACTGTGCTGCAGCATTTCTAGTCATTTAACACAGTGAACCGTGGGCCTTGAGTTATTTATTTCCTATTATATATCTTCTTCCTTCACTTTTCTCATTAGAAATAGCTTAGATTTGTTTTATAATTCTTTAATCAGAAGTTTTCGTGAGTCAGCTATGGTATTCAGTTGCCACTTCAGTGTCTATCTGTGATATTATTATGCTTAATCCAGTTGTCTTCAGCAGTGTTTTCTCTCAGGCCCACATCCACAAACAGACCTACATCTCACTGCCCAGCAAGCTAGAAGCTAGCTTTGGAGGTGCCTGAATCCAACAGCAAAATCACCTTGGGTTAGGAATTTGCACTTATGAAGCTGGTTATTCTGGGGAAGAGGCAGCAGGAGCAGGGCTTTTTAAGATTCTGAAGCCTCAGTCCCACTTTGTGGATACAGAGTTTAGAGAATCTGAACACAAGCTGTTCTAGATGTAGAGCGACTTCACCTTCTGTATCCTTGAACTTTGCCAGAGTTAATGTAATAAAATTTCATATTCATTTGAGACTAGACTCTTGGCTGTTGTACAAAATGAACAGTCAAAAGAACAAAACAATGCCAATGCACATCAGCTGCAGACCTGACCTCAACCTGCAACCTCAAGCCCAGTACTGTATTTTTCAGTGACCTATTTAAAAAAAAGAGAAGCCTATGAAAAATTTCAATTCAGTGTTCCACAGTGCTGGGGAATAAGAGCTTAAACCACTTGTGCCACCTTCTTACAGCTTTGCTGAAGGTTATACTATAATTTAACAAAAAGAACTGTTCTTGCACAGTTTAGCCAGCAGGACTAAAACAAGAAAGAAATTACTTGTTCCAAGACCTGAGAGAAACACAAATGCAAATGATAACTGTCCCTGCCCTGAAAATACTGAAATAAACCTTCCTCTTAGCAGGGATGTTGCTTTGGAGAGAGGCTTTAAAGTCCTCAAGTCTGTTTCTAATGGAAGTACCTTTAATAAAACTGCTAGCAACATTTGTGGCAGGGCTAGAGATGGACTCAGGTTCAAAGTCAAATAACTTTCTCCAGGGTTTCAAGCTGATTTCATGAGTTTACATTAACTGAAGTGATATAAACACAGCATTCAGTAGCTGTACCTCAATTTCCATCCCTGCAAACTAATTCTCATTAGCCTTTTTTTTACCCCATGCATGTTACTGAAAAGTAGAGCACAGTGAGCATTAAAGAATACACCTGCAGTCTTATCTATCCATCCTTGCTACAAAAGTTCACATTTTTCTAGTTGTCTTCCACTGAAATGGAAAAATTTGCTACTTGCTTTTATTTCCTTTGCAAAGATTTATCTCAATATAATCTGTAATTCCAGTACTTTTATTGAAAACGTGATTTAAAATCAGAGAAAATCAAACATGCTTAAACTGTCTAAACAAAATCCCTATTTTCATACTCAGTTATAGCCCAGCTACATCAGTACATTTTGTATTACTTGTGCTGGAAGAACAATAAATCATTTCTAGGGAAAATTTTGTCTTTATCTACTGGCTGTCCCATTCAGTGACAAATTCCTCTTGAATTCCCTCCTTGTTTGGAAACAGAAGCCTCCTTCATCATACACACTCATAATCCAAGAGAACAAAAAATCATTATAGTGGCTAGTGAAGGCTAAAAAGACAGATTGGTGTAGACAATTGTGAAGTGTTTTCAGTACATAGAATTAGAAAAGCTCACTTATCTGATTTACAGCTGCCTTCTTAAAAGGCAGATCAGAACATGAGATCTGCCCTGTGCTGTATGCATGTTATGGTAAATAACAGCTAGAACCTCAACTAAGCAGAAACAACAATAGTGGATTTTCTGAAGACTTTCTTAGCCTTCTTTTTTTTTTTTTTTCTTTTTCTGTTCTTACTAAGCCACTGGTGTAGCTTTTAGGACTCAATGCTTTGATTCTGTAAAACTAGCATGCTCTGACTTTTTAACTTTCATATCTTTTAGATTTTTGATTCTGAGTGCTGTACTGAAATTGTCTATTTTTTCTATTTTCCTAATTAGAGTTTACTTATGCTCTGTTTTCCCAACATAATGGCACATTAACAGGCAGGAACATAGTACAGTTTGTGAGACTGTTCTAAGTATTCTGGCAATTATAGAAACGTGTTGGTCTCATTGGCTGCATATAAATATAATGACCTACATGATGCAGGAATGAAAGAAACGCAGTTGAAAATAATGCACTCATTGACGTAAGTAAACTATGACTGATAGGAAACGAGCCTACACCAGTGGTGCCAAGATCACTATAGAAACAGAATGATCTTGTGGCAAAATTCAAAATGCTAATCAGCTGAAGAGAGGTGCAAAGTCTGTGAGTGCAACAGAGGAGAAGGAAAGCAGCTACCAATGCCCCTACTGATAAGGCAGTAAGGAATCTCGCCACTTGAAATGCCATACCAATGTTTGTGGTTGGTGTTGCTCCAATTAGTTGGAACTAAAGGAGATAAAATTTTTCATGTTGGAATTGCAATCACTCACCCTTTTATATTTGTTCCAGCTCTACTGCCACAAAGCAGGTATTGTAAACTTCCTGTGATCATCGGGAGAAGTTTGTACGGTTCCTGTGTGTACATCTGTGTTAAACTATAGGTTCCACCTTGAAAATGCAACTTTTCACCATCCTGTGCTTCCCTGTCACATGAGGCAATGGGGAAAATCCTGTATCCTGTATAGAGATGAAAAGATGTGGTCTCTCAACTTTTGTGATGATCCATTCAAATGGGATACGTTTGAGAGAAAAAAATGGTGGCTCTTCAACACAAATCTTTCAAATCTGAACAGAGCAGTGGATTTTTTTCCTTCTTTGATCATTTCATCTGATCAATCACAAAATCACCTGAAATAGAGGTTTAGCAAATATTCAAGGTATATTTTCAACAGATCGCTTCAGAGGAAGCTTAGTCAGGACAACATAGAGGGAATTGAATGGACTGACTAGAGATGAAATCATATATTAGAAACAGAAAAAGAATCTGATCTAAGCTTAGAGAGTGCTTACTCTGAGGAAGAAACTTGAGGAACAGAAATACATCCTAGTATTCTTTTGTTTTAAGTGCCAATTCTTCTATGAAATAAAGGTTAATTGTAAACCATGGTCCTGATCAGAAGAAACTTTTAGAAAGGGAAAGCAACTGGTTAGTCAGTGATAGCCACCAATAGCTTTGGAGCCGTAGGGCATGTGGACCAAGATGTCTTCATAAGAAATTTTAGCAGACACAAAAGAATTGTTTCTGAGAGGCTAAAGAAAGACACTGTGCTGGACCATATTTGCTCAGAGATTATCTAGATATTTTCCACTTAAATTTCCATTGTAAGCACCTTGACTTCTTAAGTAAGAGAATACTAGAAAATTAATAATTAATGCTAGAAAACCATAAATCCCTTCCATCCAAATGAAATCTTTTGATATGTTGAGAGACTCTAATCTTCAACATCTTCAAATAATAACTCTCAATAACTGATAAAATTACATATTCAAATACAACACAAGAGCCTCCTTCAGCAAAGACCCTGTCTTGGTTAGATGTGTCAGAGATAATAAAGGGACCACTACCAGTTGCTATAAAAACAACCTTGTTAGTACATAGACTAGTATATGAGATAGGTAGAACCATACTTCTGCCTTCATCTTATTCTTGCCTCCCCTCCTACGCTCGTCTGAGTTCCAAATTTAATGAGAGTTAGAACTTTTCAAAGGGAGAGTACTCTGATGTGACTGTAGCGTTCGTATGTGGTGGGAGCTTTCTAGGTGGTCAGCGGAAGTTTGCAGAGGTTTGAGCAAATGACTGGAGATTCAACTGCTCTGCTCCTCCTTCACCATGGATCTCAGCCAAGTTCTGGCTAAATGTGAAGTGAGTACTAGTAGAGGAAAGAGAATCCCTTTGTATCATCTAATTTACATAAAAACAACATTACGATATTGCTAAGGCATTGCATAGAATACATAGGTAGTCTGTACAATCAACTTTCTTTTGATTCCTTGTGTCTAAAAGTCATACCTGTATATTTGCCTTATGACTGTTACCAAGGAATAAGAAGTCAGCAATGGCCGGTCTTCTGATCAAGTCACTTTATTGATATATTTACTTTTTAAGTGAATTGTTGGTGAATAAGGAGTGCTTGTTGAAAGGCAGATAGCACAAATGCTTCTCAGCTCTAAGATATCACATATGCACAGTGCTGAGAACAATATGTTTCAATGTGGGGAAAAAAATAAAAAAGACAAGCAGTAATATGACTTGACTTCAAATTACACAGCATGAAGCCCATCACTTGAACTGCATCAGGAAAGATGCTGTCTGCCCACACTATCCTGCCATACTATTATACCTAATAAGAATAATTGCAAGTCTAGGAATGCTTCCAAGTAAATTTTCTTAATGATCTTAAACCCTAAGGAAGAGATGTCCACCTATTGCTTAAATATTTAATCTAATAAAGGACATGCACAGCTTATCTGCCCATCAGTACAACTCAGCAGGAGTATAACTCTCTCTAATTTTGCTGCTTTCCCTTTTGGCTGACAAATTTGACCAAGCGCTGTTACAGCCTGCTAGGACACTGGACCTGCTCAGAGAGGCAATTGCCATCTCATCCTCTAATTCAGCTATCCTGACAGATTTCCTTCACTGGCAAAATTAAATAGTTCACAAACAGTGAAGCACCTTAATCGTGTGGGGCTAGACTTGCTCCAGTCCTGCGGCTTCACTGATGGCTGAGGTGAACAGAGGTCCAACCTCACCACGCTGGGAGCTGCATGCAAAAGCACTCATTTTGACTTAAACGTTCTGTAATCCTACTTGCAAGCATGACAACATTTTCAGATTTTTGTATATGCACATATCTGTATTTACATATGTACAGACACACACAAACACACACCTAATACATGTATACATAAAAAAGATGAAAATTTAAAAAGCTTGCTTTTGAGGACAGGGCTGGGAAGACAGTTTTTGCAGTTTTTTCTGTATCACACATCATACAGAGAAGTGATTCACAGATATGTGTTTGTGCATTTTGGTATGTTTGTTATTTTTGTATGCACACACTCTGTATTAAAGATCAAGCATTCATAAACTGCTACAAGCTTGGATCTGAATCTCTCTAAACTAACTCCTCTGGATGTTCAGGTGGTGATGCAGATCCTGTGTGAATGCCCACATCACAGGGCTATTCCAGCATGGAGGTATAGGTTTTGTCTTGTTTTCTCTGATGTTTTTGAAAAACTTCAATTTTAGTCAGATAAGATGTGGGGAAAGGCTGAGGATCCTGCAAGACTGGAAAATCATTTCCTGTTCTGCTGTTCTGTGTTCTCAATTCAGATCCATGGAAATTAAGAAGGAACATAGTTACACAAATTAAGATAGCAGAGAATCAAGCCATGAAATTGAAATGGAAAAGCAATGAGCTGGGTAAAATTTAGTCACACAACATAAAATCTAGTCCCAGATTGACTTGTCTGAACAGGGAAAATTAAAAGTCATTGTTTTATTTGAGGTTCCTGAGATTCATTTGAATCAGAATGGTTGGGGCTGCTCCTGAAGTTGTGAGTGAGCTTTCTCGGTCCTGCTAACTTAACAGCAGGAAGGTCCATACTGCAAACTCCATTGCCTGAGTTCTGTCGGGATCTCCAAACCACGGACTCTTTTTCACTCCTGAAGTCCTGATGAGGCAACTTTGCCAACACAGTTGCTCCACAGCCAGTGGAACTGGTAAAGCTGGGTTTCTGATGGTTCTGTGTAGTATATCCTTTAAAATGCTCTCACCACAACACGCTCACCTCTTCCTTACGTCCCTTTGCCTCGCTGCCGTGATACCTGTTGTCCTCCCAGCTTCCCCTGCAATACACACAGCCCCCTCCCAAAGCCCCATACCCTCTTTTCACACCTCAGTAGCCTTCCAGCCTGCTGGTGTTAACATAGTTCTCCTCTCGCCAACACGTCTTATAAGTCCAAGCTATTTTTTCAGCTTTTTTACTGTGTAGCCTGGTAAAATGTGCAGGCTGTTTGGCCAGTCAGGGCATGCCTGCCGGTCAACCAGCCAGATGCTGCTACAGAGATTGCGCTGAATTCTCTCTTGCCTTTACTTCAGAGGAAGCACCAGTAGGGTCTCTCTTCTTTAGTTAGCATCTAGATTTCGGTATAGATGCTTGTTGTTTTTGGGATCTCTAACCATCTGCTATATAGGGTCGAAATTGGTCAAGGAGTACCAAAAATAATGAGGAGAAGGGAGAGGGAGGGAATTGCCTGCCAGCCAGCTAAAAGAAGAAAAAAAAGAGTGTAGCTTTATAAACTTCATGTCCTTAGAAATAAGCTAGAAAATAAAGTGAGGAGGCCTCAAAACAGAAAAAAAACTAAGTCTACTGTATATTCACAGTTGCTTAGGAATGATTCTTTGGCTTTGCTCCAGGAGCCCTGCAGGAGAAAACACAAATCTAGGGAGCCAATAACTTATTCCTGAATGAGAGAGAGGGATGAGAGCAGACCTCCTCTATATCTTCTATATTTATGGAAGGACAGTGAAGTGGCAGCCTGCAGCCAGGAGAGCCATTCACCAGCGTGTGATATTATTTGAAGTGTCTCATTAAAGCAAGTGATTTTTTCTGTAAGTTTGGAAAGAGAAAGCATATCTGCCACAGGAGCCAAAAAGCCAAAGGCTGGGCTGTTTCTTCAGTGGTAGCTCTTGGCAAAGTGTGCTGGGTAACCTGCTCCTTCCAGGAGCAGCCCTTGGAGGCCGTATGTCTCTGACGTACTGTGCTCTCCTTCTTCCCCTTGAATATGGGACAGAGAAAATTGCCGCGAATATCTGTCTGTAGCAGCTGCTCTGGTCTCTCCCATGTGGGAAGGGAATGAAGTAAGGAGATCTTACTCTTGTGCAGCAGCTGGAGCCCAAGCCAAGAAGTGCTTCTAAGGTTGGAAAGAAATCTTTTCCCATCAGTGTGGACAAGATCTAGGGCAAGTTGGGTCAAAACAGTATAATGTATGATAATAAAGATATTTTACACTGCCTTGAGTTACATTCATATTTTCATCTGAAACTGAAGAATCTAATTTTCCATTATAAGTGACCTCGAGAATCATTTCACTGTTTTTACTGATGAATAACTGCATCTCCTTTTCCCTTTTGTTTTGGTTTTACTTCTTTGTGTGTTTTGCTTCCCGCTGTCTATTCCTGATCAGAGAAGAATGCTGCTGTGTGGATTTAAGCTACGATTTTTCCATTCCTCGTTCTTATATATTCTTCTAGAGCTGAGAGACTATATTAAATCATTTGCATTTAGAAACTAGAGCTTGCCTTTGACTGTGAATGCATAGCATAAACCTGGCATTCCCGACAATAATTGCTTTCAGTTTTGCTGTGACCAAAGAAAATTTTTGCACTTACTGTGAACCTCATGGGTGTTAAGGAAACTCTTTAGTGCTCTTTTTTTAAATGTCTTCTGTAACAAGTGGAAATAGTCAATCAGTCGGCAAAATATTATTCTAAGATTTATTGCAATATACAAAAAGAACACATTTCAAAAATAAAAAAGATCATTTGACTTGCAGAGAAACAGATGGGCATGAATTACACAACTAGCTAGAATGAAAAATAGACCTAAAGTGAATTAAATGCTGGTGTGATGAAAATTAAGCATTTTTTTTCTGCTGAAGTGAGAAAACAGTCCTACTTATAATGGAAAATTATTCACTCTGTACTGTAGTGTAAGACAAAATCTATCACACTGGAAGAAGATATTACTAGACTAGAAATACATGGTCTTACCAGTAGAATGGATTGTCTCACTGAAGGAAGAACTACAAATACAATTTAAAATTCAGCAGTTCTGGACAAAAAAAGAATACTTTCAGTACTTACTCTTTTAAAACGTTTGCTGAACATGTAGATCAAACAAAACAAATGCTTTTAAAATGTGCTAAAGTTGCCAATCTTTTTTTTTCTTTAAATTTGAAACTTCCTATGAAATTTCATCACATTTTTGTTTCAATAGATCTTGCTGTTATTATTAATTACTGCTGAGCTTCCACAAGCATCGAATGTTCCTACAGAATCTATCACTTAATCTTTGGCTTTCAAAGGGCAAGTGCTGTAATAAAACTGAAATTGCTAAATATCAGTTAATTCCCACAGTAATTATTTAAGTATTATTTATATCTCTGTAACCCAGAGAGATCTCAACTGAGACTGAGGGCCTTTGTGCTAGATATTCTCTAAGAGTAAGTTTAATATTCTTAACCACATTAATCTAGCTCAATTGAGAATGACCACTTTACAAAGTATCAGCTGTGCTGCAATGATCAGGCTTTTTATAGAGAATGATCTAATTGTTCTACGTGCTTGGGGCAGCTGAGCTGCTCTTGGTTCCCAGTGAACTGCAGGAAAATATCTGTATTCTCTCTGGACACCCAGTGTAGTGTGGACCATGAAGGAGGGCTATGGAGGGCTAACCGTAAGACAGGACCATTTGCATGCCACAGCATGATGGTAGAATCATAGAATTGTAGAATGGTTTGAGTTGGAAGCGACCTCAAAGATCATCTAGTTCCAACTCCCCTGCCATGGGTAGGGACACCTTCCACTACACCATGTTGCCCGAAGCCCCATCCAACCTGGCCTTGAACACTTCCAGGGATGGGGCATCCACAACTTCTCTGGGCAACCTGTTCCAGTGCCTCACCACCCTCACAGTGAAGAATTTGTTCCTTATATCTAATTGAAATCTACTCTCTTTCAGTTTAAAGCCATTCCCCCTTGTTCTGTCACTACAGGCCCTTGTAAAAAGGGCCTCTGACAAATTGTTATCTGTATTTTCCTACCCATTGGTGAGCACATTTGATTTTTAGAAACCTATGATACTGATGTTTGGGCTGTCACATACTGGTATTACTTGACTTGGGGATTACACAGGTTATTACTGACACTAATTTTACAGAAGACCCAAAATTAGCAAGAGTCTTTGTCCAAAGGGTTTGTAGTTGAAATAAAGAAACAATAGACAGATGTACTAGGAGAAATGAAATATCTTCTTTGTTTACTAGATGAGGAACATGAAGATTAAGAATTAAAATCTCTCTCTGTGCAGGCCAGTGGGAATTTTGCCAGTAACAGCAACTGGATTAGGCCTTTACTCACAAGGATGGTAGAGCAGTGGCACAGGCAGTATATAGTAGAGACGGGAACTGAATGTGGGTTTTCTGAATTCTTGACCAGAAAAAGGACCATAAGAACACTTGTCTTGATTGGACTTCAGTAGGCATGTGACCTCTCTACTGTACTGTACACCACCGATATCATTACATTTATACAGCAGTGTGGTCCACTACAACCATTTCCATCCCAATACTCACATCTGGAACTTGGATCACACCAGAAAGTGCCTTGGGGAATGTGTGTATGCTTCAGGAGGACCGGTCTACCATTTTGATAATCACTCCAGCAAGCTCCTCAGGGTGCTCGTTGCAATGAGTTTTTTACCATCTGGTTCTAATCAATCTTCGTGTGGCACCATGCCTACCATACACAGGTTCCCTGCTGTAAAATGACACGTTACTGCACAGTGGCTACTCATTATTTCAGTTACCGTGTCCTCACAATGTCATGCGGTGCCTGGGGGGGTCTCATAAATGTATGTGCTACAGTGAAGAGCGTGGTGTAAGAGAAATGTTCGTAATGGACTCCACTTCGTTACAGCTGGCTGCAGTGGTTTTAGACATGTTCCCCTTGTTTTAATAGCATTTGAGCATTACAGAGGACAGTTATTAGCAGAAGAATGACCACCACCCTGCAGCACACAGTTAAGGATCTGGAATGCGGAGCAGCAGGCTGCAGCACTGATGGAGGGAGGGATGATGGTAGTGGAATTACACAATTCACTGTTCCTGTGCAAACTTTTTGTTTTAACAGGGGATCATGTTGCTAATGCAAAAAGTTCAAGGAAAAGAAGTTCCCTGTGTTTCTCCATGAATGCTACAAGCTGAGCATCACAGAGGTTAAAATTTCATCTTGGAGCCCCTTAAGATCCTGATAAAATCATCACCCGCACCGAAACATGCAAAAACTAATTTGTTTGAATGCCAAATACTGTGGACTGAGAAATTAAAAGAAAATCTCAAAACTATAGATTACTGACCTACACATTACACAAAAGACTAAATGTAATGCATGCTTTGTGAGAAGGTACATACATAAATAGAAAAACCAGGTAAGAAAATCTGTAGAGAACGATCTTTTTTGCTGGTGGAATTGTGCATTTAATGAATTTCAGAATGATGAATCTCGTAAATATTTGAAACTTTCAGCACAGTGATTTCAAACTTTCGTTTCCACAGAGGCTGTTTATGGCCTCTTATACACAACATTTAAAATGCGTACAAAACTATGACCTGAATATTCCCAGTAAAAATTTTTATCCCACAAGATGAATGATCCCCTCCAAGATCACAATACTTGAAGTCTGTTATAAAGGACCCACTGTGGCCTCAGATGTTACAGTGTAAAATGTCTGCTGAAATAACAGGGGTAAAAATAGCATAAAACAAAGGTAAGTGAAATCATGTGTAGAGCAATACTAGAGGTTTTGTTCATGCAAGTGAATTTCAGATGCAGTAAATGCTCATGGGTTTTCCTCTCTCCCTAGATAAAATTATTTTAATAAGATAAATTAACCAAGCACTGATTATACATAGGGCTTGCAGGTCCATGCACAAATGTATTGTATTCAGACAGGGAGGAGACATTTTGATACACTGTATATGTTTGCTTTATTCCTCCCAGTGCTCTTTTCTCTGGAGCTCTCTCCTCCCTGGTCTCTCTGCCCTCTGTGCTCCTCTCAGCTGCCAGATGCTTCTTCCAGAGTCTGCCCTGGACCTGCGGAGCACCCCGAGGTGGTGGCCCTCACATCTGTCACCATCTGGTGCCTCTCTTGCCCCACCGTGGTCACGACTCCGATTGTAGCACACATCGCATGTGCTTGTAGCTGACAATTCATGTGGATATGAGTGTTCTGGACAAAAGGTATCTTGTCTTCAAATCATGTCTGTCTTAACCTTTTAGGATCCTTTGCTTTATCAATATAGTTTCTCAGTGAGGATTAGGTTTAATCTTGGGTAAGTACATAGAAAAGATTTTACAAAACTAGTTCTTGCTTATGCCCCTACAGAGGAGATGATGTCATCATAATTATGCCTCTGTCTGAGATTAGTACCAGACTCTAAGTGCCATTAAGACATCACCACGGGATACATTTTCTATTTTATTCCCAGCAAAGTGGTCAGCTGCAAGGGGGATATTACCCTTCATCTTCTGGCTTCCTTTTCCAGTAAGGACAGAACCTTGCTCAGAAGCAACTTCTTGTTCCAATATTTTAAAATATCTTCTGTAGTTACAATAGTGACAATAATAATTTACAAAGACTGCAGAAATCTTTAATTTGCGTTCCAGATGTGGTGGTGTCCTCAGATGTAAATCAAGGACTTCAGGGGTAAGTTTCAAATGCCAAGAACAACCACCCTCATCCTGGAGTATTTAGGTCATTTGCACTACATGATTCTGATGCTGTTACTACAATGGGAGGCACTTTATTCTGAAAAAAAAAAAAAAATCCCTTTGAATTATATGGGGCTTCTTGCAGAAGAAAGTGCTTAGAAATATATGGTTGTCTGAATACATTTCTTAAGATTATGAAAGTAGTTTGCAGATGTCAAACACTGTGTAAATATTGCGACAAAAAATATGAATCCTCAAAAAGATTTTGCATGTATAGAGGCAGGCAGTGACGGTTCATGGTGGGAGCAGTAAAATCCTTCCCATTTGGAAAGTAGAACCATAGGGAGCATCTGAGCAGGGAATCTGTGCAGTCACTGAAACACAGCCCGTCTGGTCTATCATTTGAAATCCACTGTTCTGTAATCTTGTGAAAATGAAACTCCAGGGAAACTAAGAGCACAGCATCCGCTTCACAGGCTTCCTAAGCGTTTTCACGGTATACAACAAAGCCACTTTGGTTCCTCTGGGTTCTTGACTTACTGCAACCTTTCTCTGGGCCATCCAGATGCAGCTGAAGTATCGTAGTAAGAGCAGAACTCAGGCAGAGATCATCTCCAACTGAAGGAACTGAGGAGGAGGGAAAGTGTTGCTATGGAGGTACTTCTCAGAGTTTAGTCTATTAACAAGGGCCTGAAATTCAAATTTCCAATTAACATTCCAGCAGAATCTCAACATGAAAGATAGCTATATATCAGCTGAGAAAATGACATTTCCATCCTTATTGCTTCTCAACGTTAAATCTCATGTAGCCAGGTTAATTTAAATAAATCTGCTACCAGCAGTTCAGTAATTCTTGTGGAAAATGTAGTTAAGTTTGCTGTTCACACTATGTATGCGTGCATAAACACATTTCTCACATTTTATGTGTTCAGTTCATTGATATACTTCGCTTTTTCATTATATAATTGGGTCACAAAATATTCCAAACATGTCAGTTTGTAAGTGTAAATATAAAGAAAAAGTACATGCCTATTATATTTCCAGTTCGTATAGAAAGTTAAATTTCAAAGCACCAGCAAGGAGAAAAACCCTTAACACCCACTGATAGCCACAGGAGTTGTGCACGTGCATGAAGACTAAATTTCAAAGGTAAAAAGCTTTTCCTTTCCTTCTAAACAATCCTAGGTAAAGATCTAGTTGCAATGCTCTGCTAGTGTACCCTTTCCAGGCACTTGACCAGGTAACTGCACTGGATTTGGGTCTGAAGGTGACAGGCAAAACCCACCAGGTTGCAGAACCAGGCAGCTGATGTCTGCAGTCGAGGATACCCCCCCAGTGCTCACCAATCTCGTTCTGGCTTCACATCCCCCATGAATGTCAAGCTTTCAGGAGGCTGAGCCGTGGCAACCTCAGAGCAGACTTTGTCACCCACAGTTCACATGGGAGGACACCAGAAAGCTGCATGGATGAAGCTCTTGAGAATGCAAATGATGCCGTTCTTGATGGGCATCCTCAGAGAGCTGCCGAAGAGGCCAGTGCTCTTTGAAAGCTGGACCCCCTGCCTGCCATCAGCATCAGCGCAGACGTGACTCTGGTCACTGTTCACCGGTAACCTTTTCAAGGGAAAGAAACTCAAGATTTCTCTCCTGCTTTCTCTTACTGGGGGAGGGAAAAAAAAACCCTCAGCAAATGTAAGCAGAAACAACAGCAGTTCTTTAAATCAGACTTCCACGTATGTTAATTAAGAATTTTGTTCAGAAACAGTACTAATTAAGTACATACATTCTGACTCCCTATTTTCTTTTCTGAACAGAGATCAAACAACCCCAAATATATTCTCTGCTGACAAGTATGAACACATAAGAAGGCGTCTACTATACCCTATTCTGTCTTATAGAACCTAGGGCAGAAATATGGAATTAATTAAAAAACACAGTACAGTAAGAGGTCATCCTCTCCCATTTGTCCTCAGCAGTCAGCAGGTGGTGCGTCACCTACTCAGCACTGCGGCGCGAAGACAGACAAACCCAAAACTGGTCTCCAGACCACAGGGTGACACAGCAATGTTTCTCAGATGTGCTTGTGCAAATTAAGATTTACACAAGGAAGACCCCTGACTTATGGGTGTCTGAGTCCAGAGCAAGTGTAGGAGTTAGAGTCCTTTAAAGGAGTTTCAGATCAATTTCTATGAGGATAAGATTTACAAGCGTTCATAGGGTTTGGGACCCCTTCCTTGCTGCTGGTGCCCAGGACAGCTCACGGTCTGCGTTCTGTGGCAGGGTAGGAGCACCTGCATTCCTCCAGCTCATGGCAGCTGCCTGTGCAGATTCATCAGTTGCCTTTTCTTGGCACTGATCTATGATGAATATTGTTCATACTCTATTCAGGTTCTTATAACTTGTCCATCACATTGCTTTCTGTGAGCCTATTACAGCAAAGCTTATTTCACAGTCTGTGTCAGATGCTGGGTTTTTTGCACATATTATGGAAACGTACTTTTTGGTTTCCTCAGTATGTGTGTGAATGATCCCATGTGCAATAAAAGATTCCTGTTGCATGCTCTACTTGTAACCACATGAAAGACCACATGTGTCTGCAGCAGTCAGGATGTGTGTTGTGGTTGTTCCCTCTTCTGAGGTTTCTGTGGTTTGGGTTTCAGTGAATTTCTCAGGGTTTTGCTCTGAGTGTGTTTTGGGTGTTTTTTATTGCCAATTTTGCATATGAAGGAATTTTTAATTAGTGAAACCTTTTGTCCATACAGTCTTTCTGTGAAATAAAATTGTATTGCACTGACCCAAAATTTCCTTGCTCAATGCAATAAGATGGTTTAAAAGGTTTCTTGAGACACTTGCAGCATTTAATTTTTGTAGCTTTGTGGTTTTACTGCTGTTGGGGTGTGGGAGCCATACGGGAGGTGTTGATCTGTGCTGAGTGCTCGTCTGTGAATTATAGTTTGTATTTTTACCATCTGGCTGCCTGATAATTAGTCCATCTTTTTATCAAATGAATGGCACATGTCTTCCTTTCCTCAATACATATGCAAAAACTATATATTTTGGAAAGGATTGTTTTAAACTTAAAAAAATAACCAGAAAGCAGTGTCTTTCGTAGTCACACGTATGTCCTCAGACAAACCTCACCCACGTCTGGACCTAGATTAGCCCCTGCATCATACTGTGATGTTATGCACTCCAAGTCTTGGATTACTGATTACGTGATGTCTTGAATTTGTTACATGCATATATAAGCTGAGGTCTGGATGATATATTATTGTACGATATAGCTGCAATATGTAGCTATATTTTACTACATTAAATAAATAAAAGAGATACTGAATTTCACAGTGTGTTCTTTCTGCTATATCCTCATCTCTGCTCCAAGTGCATTTCTGTGAGATCTGTTCCTGATGAGACTTGATGGGTGGGGACCCTCAGGTGAAACAGGCTGAGCAGCAGAATAGCCTAAAGAGGACAAAGGGAGCATAAAGCATCCAACCTCAGCTCCTGTGGTACTACTGCTAGAAAAATCTGCAGTCCATTATGGCATGTGAAATCAGGAAATCATGAATTCAATGAAAATCTACACCAAACCCCTGGAAACAAACAAACAAACAAAACACACCACATTTTCTGAAAACTTTTTCCTCTCGTTTGTCAAGAAGCCCTTGGAAAAGATTGTCCAGAAGGAGATGGAAGGCATTTTCTCACTCTGTGGCTTGCCTCTCTATTTTGGTATGTTGGCTATCCAAGTTGGTGCTTAAGAGCTATAATTCATGAGTCACTAGCTATGTATTAAATGCACAGGGAAATTCTCTTTCTTTGATACATACTTGGAGAAAGATATTTTTGATTTATAAAACAGAAAGCTGTCTATTTTTTGAGAAAAGTCTATTTTAAAAAAAAAATTTCAAGAATGCAACACATTCAGAACTAAAGGTGTGTGTTTGCTTGTGAATTATAACAAATTATTTTTTCCTATCTAGAAAGAATTTTTACCACAAAAATTATTCATTTATGCAACTTTCAACAGGTTAGCAACTGCCAAACTGCCTGAAAAGACAATCTAAGGGACCACCTCTGCCCAGTCATTGTGATTTTGGTAGTGTGAAAATCATCTGCTAGAAATTGGTTTGAGGCAACAATATCTGCCATCAAAAGGAAGTGAATAAAAATGTGCCATAAAGTCAAAATTTCTCACATATCTCATGCACTGAATGAGACATTTAGCTATAACCAATCTAAGCTGTATTCAAGTTGACAGTATTAAATATATATAAAGAGAATTACCATTTTCCTGAACTATCTAGTCTTATCTTGTGGAAATGAACATGCATTCATTTTCTAGCAAATCTGACTGTACATCCCCTTTCCTTTGTAATATCTTTACTTTTCTACTGCCATTCGCATTACCATCTTTTGAAATTGGAAATATTATTTATAGAGGAAGACTCCTTTTTTTTTGTTTGTTTTCAATTATCATGATCATGAGGATCAGGGTAAGCCTTTCTCTTTGTAATATGTACATACCAAAGCAGTAATATTTTTTTTTTTTTTGTCAGTGATATCGCTGGCAACGAACGATGGCCAGAAAGTGGTATGAGCTTTCTGAAGGGATTTCCTCTACGCAGTGTGAAACAGGGGTGTATGAATATAACACAACCCTTACCTTGAGTAAGCACTGCAAAATCAGCCTTTGGCTCATTTCAGGTTGATGCCTATTTATGGCATCCAATCATTATTAGCCAGCTGGACTGAGTTGAATATAATGAACTAATGAACTAATCAACTCAAGGTACCGACCCTGCCTACAAGAGGCAGGCCATTTCCTCCTGGCTGCGGAAGATGCAACAGCGTCCTTGGTGCCGCAGCCCAGGCTGGTGAGCAACGCTTATTAACGTTGATTAAACCGCGTCTCCATTTCTTCGTTCTGCTCTGGCCTGTTGTATCCACTGTCATCTCCCATTAACTGTACAGATGGTTAAGGTTTTGGGACAGGGCATGGCTTTTGTTACAGATGTTTACAGCGCATGCCAAGTAGGGGCCTTCATCTCCGGTTGGAATTGTAGGCACTAGTGCAAAACAAACAATATTCTTTGAAACAAATATTAACTCCAGTAAAAATAATGGATATTTTCTTCCCAAGTTAGAAGAAATAAAAACAATTCGTTCTTTTTTTTCTGCCCACAAATGCACAAACACAGATACACATACACAAATACATTAGTCTAGGTTAGGGTAATATCTTCATCTTTCATAGGTTCTATATTTGATTAATCTATGTAACCAGATAGGAAAGCATAACCTTAATAAACCATAAAAGCAAAGTAAATGCATCAGAAAAAAAGTGCTCAGGATGCTACAGAAATAAAATAAAACTATTGTGTCCCCAAATACATATAGATCACATTTTGCTATGATCCCCACGACCACCAACACAATTTTATCTCTTTATGATGATGTAAAACTTGTCTCATGACAGAATTTAAATGCGGTGCCTGGAACATAAAACAAGACTTTCTAGAAAGCCAGCCAAGTACTCAATCCTACTCATACATCTTGTGTCCTGGTCTTCTGAGCAATAGCATGTTAAAGCAATGAATCTTAATACATGATATGGAGACAGAAGGGCATGGACGTTTGGTGGAAGGCTTTTACAGAGTACTGTGCATGTTGTTGTGAAGCCTTTTCTCCCAGTTCCTTTGCCTGCACCTCTGCTCTCCGACTCCGTTTCCCAGATGACCTGCTACCAGGACATTACAGGATACTTATTTTTTTGACTTCAGATTTTGAAATGTCTCTTTAAATCAGTATTTAGTTCAGCAGAGACAAAAGCTTCTCTTTTTTTTCCAGAGCAATAAGTTATACTAGCAGAAAACTCTTTTGAGAGCTATGCCTTCCAATACCCAACTCAGCCTCAGACAGACATGAATCTTTAGG
Source organism: Tauraco erythrolophus (assembly GCF_009769465.1). Classification (NCBI taxonomy): domain Eukaryota; kingdom Metazoa; phylum Chordata; class Aves; order Musophagiformes; family Musophagidae; genus Tauraco; species Tauraco erythrolophus. Next base: position 28,910,774 of record NC_141468.1, on the reverse strand, counting down.
TCTCAGTCTCCAAGCAGTTTTGAAAGGAAATTGGATCACTACTTGCTCATGACATATATCATATTATATTCATCCTATGTTTCGGGGCATTCACTGGCTGCCTTTGGGCCAAGAAGGATTTTTTTTCTTTTTCCTTTTCTCTCTGGATGTATAAATTGGCTCCTAGTTTTTTTGGTTTGACTTTTGTTCTGTTCCTTTAATGACCAGCCAACTGGAAATAGGCCACATGTCTAGACAGGATGCAAAGGCACAGTGCTGCACTGCTCCTGGTGCCACTTGAAGTAAGCTTATAGTTAAACTGGTAGCCAGATTTAGGATCAGGAAGAATTTTTTCCCTAATCCAAGTAGAATGATTAGGGATTTTTTTGCTTGTTTTGTTGCATTCCTCTACATTGAAGGGCACAGTCTTTGTCCTAGATCCCCTGTGAATATGCAAAAAAAAAAAAAAAAAAAAATCCTGATATGCTGGAACCTACAATATTAGCAATATCTTTGATTTATCCTTTCAATACATCATTATAGATTTTTTTTTCTGTATATGTTGTTTGTTCAAAATAAAAACTTGGGCAATATTATAGCAGGGAGCAAGTTTTTCTTTAGCCTGTTCAGGACTCTGCAGCTGCTTGCTAGCACAGGGAAATGAGTTTGTTGACCTAGGTCGCAATTTCAAAGTGATGTCTCTGTAGAAGTAGAATCCCACTTGCAGCACCATCATCACCATTCATCTTAGATCCATTTATTGCAAAAGTGTGCAGCAGAGCAGAATTCAGGCTCTCCATACATAGATGCAAAATGGCAATCAGTTTTTCAAGGCATAAGAATGTAATTCCAATAGCCAAGCTGGTGATATTTCTATCAGCTTATCGTTTAGAGTGATTGAAGGACTTTTCTCTAAAGGAATGATCATGAGCACTACGTTAGGCAAGACATCCAAGCAGTTAAGAAAGAAACATTTCAAGGCATGCTCAGGTTTGTTGAGACCTTACATTTAATCCAGGCAATTCTTCTAAAGTGTGTTTTCTCAATTGTATAAGATGTGTCTAGCAAATAGAATGGGCTTTTATAATTTTTATAATTTAAAATTTTTAAATTTTATAATAATAAAAAAAAAAAACAGTATGTGAAATGTGAGATCCTTGTCCGGTTCAAAATGAGCTTATCTGGTTTGTAATCCTCTTGTGCGTACACTTACAGCTCTGTACTGTGTTTTTTCAGCTTAAGGAAGATTTCCCCCTTCCCCCTTGGAAATTCAGTACAATGGAAATGGCAATGTAGCTGCTCAAAAGATATTAGTAGTGTGGATTTTTGACATAAGAAGGCCCCAGTTTTGAATACATGAGGTAACAGCTTAGAATCAGTCTGAAAATAACATCTTCGTGCTACATTTTTGCTTCATAAACATGTCTATTTTCATTCACAATCTTTTTCTGAATTTCTGTCAATTCTGGAAATATTTCAGGTAAATTCAGCTAAACAAAGAAATAATTTCTTTTCAGATAAACGGAGATTTCTGCTAATATCAACTCCATGCAGTCTCTGGCTGGGACATTGCTCATTGTGTCTATTTTCTGCACCTAATGCCTGTAAAAACTCCTGGCAATTGGATAAAGGTGTTGTTTTTTAAAAAATCTTTTGACAGAAGATTAGAATAATGAAGATCAGGCACTTCAAAATACATGTTTCCTGTTCTGTCATTGGAGTTGCAGATGATCTCAAACGTAAATCAGTGCATTAAGTAGTCAGACATGTTCAGTAAAAGCTAAAAGTCCATCACATTGAACATCAAGTTATGAATTTTGTACCATCCAGATTTTAACTGGTTTTATTTGCATTTTTTATAAATGCTGTAAAAATGAAGCATGAAGCATTCCATTTTTATTGTGAAAAAAATGGAAACTTACACATGCTACCAACAGCACTACTTTAGTTTTGCTTCCACCACAATATGGGATATAAAAGCGGTGCCTCTTATTCACTTAATGCTATAGTGCAGAAAGGCGTGTTAGAACAGGGAGGTGAATCTCTGGTGGTACTGCCCAACTCAACATCAGCAGAAATGGCTGACAGTAACAGCAGTGAGCCATATGCTTTTATAAATATGCTTTAGATTAGAAACTCCCAAAGATTTCCCTTGGAGCTTGTCATCTATGGCAAGAGGCTGCAGGCAAGCCTGGCAGGGAGCAGGAACCTCTACCCCCTTTCTTGTGAGGTCATGAGACCTGAAGACATTTTTTCCTCCTTTTAGTGCTGGGACATTGCCATCCCCAGCTTTGGTATGACAGAAGTCTGCCTCTCCGAATACGATTTGCCACAAACTGTCATCCTTCAGTAAACCATTGCTACCTGCAATGCGTCTCCTTTTTGGTTCCCAAGTTTCCTGAAACGGATGCCAAGCCCAGCACTGCCTCTTCCACAGCGTGTAACAGAGTTTGTGGAGCATCATGCTGCGCTAATATGGGGCTATAAATCTGCGTTTGCCCAGTGAATCCATGCCTGGCTGATGGTAGATATTATCCATGATATTTTAGGATGCCTATTATCATGCCTAATTTCTGGCCTTGTAATGGCTGCTAGGAATACTATTTATGGAAATGTGTCATTAGCCCTAAAAGTGTTTATCAGAAGTGATTAATAGGAATAATTGCCTGTTAGGTAAACAAGAAGTTACAGTGGCTTATGAACTGATTTCTAACGATTAACAGATCCTGCATAGACACAAAGCCAGACAGCAGACTAATTTGGTGATAACTACGACCTTTACATGTTTTGTGATGTTCTAATTTAATTAAAAAAACAAAACCAAACAAAACAAAGCAGTAGGTGCATCCCTCCTTAATTCCCTGCTCCTCCCTGAACACGGTTACAGAGCTCCAGAAGCAGCACAGTGAGACGGAGCACCGAATATCACTGTCCGTGACAGTTCACACTGACTGTGAGCCAAAGCATCGCTTTCGGCACATACAGTCTGAGGATGACCTGCTCTGCTCCCAGGACAGGATCGTTCAGAAATGGGAGACCTGTGAGCCTAGGTAGCCCAGATACAAACTCAGGCCTGACGCTCCCACCACCACTGTAGCTGAATCCTTTCACAGCTCCTCTTCCAAACTTGGCTGCATCAAGCTGCTCCCTGCTTGGAGACCATTCTAGTGACCTTCATACCACAGTTCAGCCTTCAAATGGCCAAACCCCAGGTGACTAAGCCTGGTCTTCCCCTGGAAGTACTGTCTAGTACATAACTAATTTGTATCTAGTACCAGAGGATATCCAGAGTTCACGTGTATAAAATACTTAGTTTCTCTACCTTAAAAAATCACTTAATATCCAGAATTGTGACAAGGATGAGCAAGTGTCAATATAATGTCCCACTTTCTGTCATGTCTTTGCCTTTGTTTAAACTTAAACCACCTGAAGTTGGATCCTCAGGTTACAACATTTTAGTCCCATAAAATTCAGAAATCTAGATAAAGGAAATTAAAAATGTCATCTTAAATTCTTTATTTCTCTCCATGATATCTAAGCTGTCATTTCAAAACTGTGTAGGGCAAACCCCTTAGGAAAAGCGGACTGGCAAATGACCAGGGTTTCTTTCTGTTCTGATTAAAGTCAAGTTTGAAAAAAGTGTCGCATTCTACCTTGTTAAGAGCAGGAGCCAGGCATTAGGGTGTATATTCATCAGGAACATCTACTTGTCTTAATTGCTGCCCAGCCGCTTTAAAGGATATCTATTCTAGTCCCTGTGATATAACACTTGGATTTTCCTGACACTCTATATTTATGTTACTTATCACATAAAGCAGGGAAAACAAAGAATCAGATTCTGATTTCCCTTGCAGTGACATAAATTCACAAAGTCTAATGGAATTATTGTAGATTTATGCTCTGGTGAGTGCAGGATTTGGCCCAGCAGCTCTATAAATTCTCCAGTTTTCAGCATAGCAGGACAGCTATACGCACCATGTAAGCCCTGAACCATCTGGTTTCTCTGAGAGTGCAGGAGCTTTTCTGGGAATTCTTTCTGGCTCTAACTGAATATGATTGGTTATTTCTTTCCCCATTCCTGTCATTGACTACAATGATCCCTTTCTCACAAATTAATTACTTCATGAGCTGTACAGCACTCGACAAAGTGTTACTTCATTAAATCGAAGAAACTATATAAAAGGTTGAACTGATTGCGGCTCATGTGAAGAGAACAAAGCAAAGACACAAGATCTTCATTCAGCAGAACAGAAGAAAGAATCCTGGCAGCCAGGGACTGTTAGCAAAGGAAGGTCTTTGGAAGTAAAGGTGAAACACAAGCCGAGATTGACATTCTTGATTATAAACTATCAGGGTATAGCAATAAAGATTGCTGATAATAGGTACTCCCTTTTTGGGAAAATGTAGCTGTGTAGATCACATATAACTTAAATTGCGAATGCTATTCCCTTTTGTGTAAACATATAGCCAAGACTGCACAACTGGCAGGATTAAGAGAAAGAAAAAAAAAAAAAAAAGAGCATTTTTTACAACAGGTGTTATTCCGCAGGCACATCAAGACCACACGACTTTTCAGAGGTTCTTTGGGAAAGCAGAGAGACTCTTTTCCAAGTAGTTTACTAGTCTTAGAAAGTCTTTTGTCATCTTGAGGAAGCGCTAAGGTTTAAAGGGCACTAAGCAGTATTTCAGAAATATTTGCCTTGTTTGCAGTTAGAACTGCAGCAGAGCTCCTGATGTGTGTCATTCTGTCATGGTTACACTAATGCAGGGGATGCTCAAGAGATCGACAAGTTCTGGAAAGTCAATAGAGTGCTACAGCGTGTTAGCCAGTGTTCAGTCAACCAAACTGTTCGATTAGCTCAGCCTGCCAGTATTATTTTTCCAAGATAAATTATTCGATGGCTCTAAACAGCTTTGACCTTATTTTACCTTTACGATAACTTTATCCTTCCATTTTTTACCCTCTAAAAAAAGAAATACTCTTTTCAGAAAGGAGACTTGCTTTTTAGAATAATAGCCATGGAGTATCTGGCACAAACTTTCTCAGCACATTTAGGAGGGTACATGATGTCCATAAGCTACCAATTTGGAGGACAAAATTAACACACCAAACACATCACCCTTTATCAAGGAAAATCCTTTGTGTCAAAGGCAGTATTCATGTGATCACTGTGATATTTGTAGTGTATGAAATAAACTCTTAGCTTTCTAGCGTGACCATTTCACATAGCATGAAGCAAAGAAACTATATGTTGGACTTGGTTACCCTTGTGAAACATTGCAGACTTTAGAAGCATAATATAAAAATGGGAGCAGTGATTAGCCCAAAGTCTTTGGCATATCTTGTACAACAGTTTATGAAACTAATAGTTCTCCTTTATATAGCAGCTTTCATCAGTCTTTCATAGCATCCGTACAATAGTTGAGTTATTTAGCCTCATTTTGGGGAGAGAGAATATGGCAAAACCAAGTTAAAGCGTTCATAAGAATGCACCTTATTGAGAAGAGTGGCATAAAGCAGAGCTCAGAGCTTTTCTTTCTTCCTTTAATCTTTTGTCACTACAACATTATTCTAAATCTCACAAATATATGTCTTTATTTTGAAAGTATACTTCAGTGAACTCCAGCAGTGCTACCTGTTCCTGCCAGTGTTGGACCTCTCTTTCAGATCAGCCATAGTGTTTGAAAGCCCAGCTGTGGAGACATCTGGAATCAGCAGCCTGAGCATAAGACTCCCTCACTTCCTCTCTGCTGTGTGTCCTTCCAACACCCACCATCAGTTTACAGGACCAACATAATCCAACTGTCCCTGGCTTTGTCCCCTCATTTCGCTCTGAAACAGAACTGTGTTGGTAGCAAGTCACTGATGATTTTGTATATTTTCTCAACCGAATGTGCATTACAGAGTTTGAAAGACGTCCACTGTTCCAGGATATTGAATTAGACAACAATATATGAATGTTTTTCGCAGTGGTATGCATTGGTAGACTAGAAATATTCAGCAGAGATTGGGTTAGGTAGTAAGAAATATGTTGATCAGATGGCAATGTAACTTTGTCTTTGATGTTACACATACAACCTTATCTTTTAAAAAAAATCGTGTGGCAACCAATATACATGTATCCGGTTCTCAATTACTTGTGGGCAGATGACACAGTTGCTAATTGAATGCCTTGTGCCTTTTCTCGGTCACTCTCTTTCTCTGCTCCAGAAGAAGGGCAATGCCACACTTTCTTCTTCTTGACAAAACTGAAGGGTACATGCTGCCCACATGAAGCCACAGTCTGCCCACTACTGCTTAAAGCTTCACCTCTTTTCTTTGGAAACCTATATGCACATTTTTCAAAAGTAAATACAATACATATGCTGCTATATCTTAATTTGTACTTTTTCTAGATTATCCATGCCTTTGCTGAATACAGGTTTTCTCCTCTGGTGTTTCTTTACACTGAGCGATTGATATGTAACCACTGGTCATTTGCAATATATGTTGGTGTCTCAGTGAGCCGCAGTCTCTTGGGGAGCAAATGGGACTGTACAGAATCAGCATAAAGAGGGAGGCCACAAGGACCCCCCACGCTCCTTCATCTGCAGGCACTTGCCCAGGGCCACATCTCTCACTCATCTCTGGAAAGCCATAGCACAGATTACCCATGACATGTGGGAGATTTCAGCCCCTATTTCCATGGTGGTACATTTTTATCCATTTATATTTGTGTAAATGTTATAGGTTGAGCAATGTTAAAGAGGAGTGTTTGAAAGCACGCCAAGAAGGTGCTGGCAAATGATGAGCTATGCTCTTTATTGCTTAGCTGTTTAGAAAATGTCCAGAGCTTCTTGTTTCTCATTTTAGAAATGTAATATTGCTTTATGTTTGTTATCTTGGCTCCGCCAAAACATTTTCCTTCTTCATCTTACTTTTGCTAGGATTTAAAATTTCGTAGCTTTGTTTATATATTGTATTTCTGCCATTGAATGTAAATCTTATTCTGTCCCTCCTGAGATCCTTCCAGATCAGATTTTATGCAAAACATTTTTTATCCTCTGATTCACTTTGCATATACAATGAGCCTAGAAAAGTTAGAAATATTTTGAAAACAGAACAGAAACCTTTTCCTTTGCTAGGACCTTTGCTTTGGTAAGATGTGCTGAACTGACTGCAACTGATCAGCGTATCATCTCTCTACTCTCACACATACAGATGCTCAGCTCTGATCTGTTGGTGTAACATCACAGACAGTTGCACCTTAACCTGGTTCTGTCAGTATGACTTGGGTTAGGAGAAATACTATAATTAAGCACTTTTTTTTTTTTTTTTTAAACCTGCATCATCCAGATAGACTGCATCAGAGAGCAAGGGAGCAACTGGAATAATCATATCATTAACAGTTTAATCCAAGCTTGCTACAGAAGGAATCATTCAAGTAGCTGGGCTTACTAAGCCAACGTGAGTTGCTGTAGTCCCTGCAATAGGAAATCTGTTGCAGGCAAGAAGATAAAAAAAGCTGAGAAAGCTGAAGTGCTCGGCTCTGATATGCGCTAGGTTAGAAATAGTTTTGCTCCACTGGAATGTAGCAAAAGCGCATCAGATCTCATCATGCTAAACCTGCTTTTTGCAGGTTTGCTTTTTTTTCCCCAAATTTTAATACGAACAAATAATCAAATTACCTTCATAGAAACTGGTGTAGAGAAATCTGAAGAGGAGTTATACCATCCCCTCCCCACCAATAATCCTGTATTGTAACAGAATTTAGTGACAGCTTTGAATATGGAACAATTACTCCTGTTTCTTAAGAGGTAGAGCTTGAGATACTGTTATCTGCATCAACACATTTATTCAAATCAAGAAGATTTTGTGTCAGTGTTTTCCGTATAAGACTCTGAGGGGTTTTTGTGGCTATGCTAATGTGTTCTCCACCTGGAGAAAGCACTCTCAACCAACAAAAGAATAAACTAATAGAAAGCACATTTTGAAGATCCCAGTATCCTGAAACTTATTGCTCTGCTGATTAAATGTTTAGTCTCTGCTCTGTATTGTCAAATCTCTCTTTATTTAAATCTCTCTACATAAATCCTCATCGTATTAAGTAATTATAAATAGTGCAATTGGCTAGTCTCTAATTAGGAGAGGAAAACACTCAGTGATGCATGAACTACAGGTTAATGTAGAGCAGTCTGTAAATCGCTCTGCCCAGGGCTCAGCAGATTGTATTATACTCCTTAGGCAATGGCTTTAGAAAGCCTGTGTAAAATAATGAAATCAAACCAGTGTATCATTACATGTATATTCATAATTAATAAGAACAAAACAAACATTCACTGAGCAAATCAGTGATGTGCTCTTAAAGCACTACATGCCTGAGATTTAGAAGTTTTTAATGATACTGAATATTTAGTGTGTAAATTGTACACGAAAAAGATCTGAAAACAACAAAGAAACAAAAGATTTATAACTTTAATATCTCTCATTGTATTAAGACAAGATAATGTAAGTTACATAATAATTACTGGGGAATAGCTACTTCATTATCTAACCAATTAATTGAATCTTATCAAGGAAGAAATAATTGCATGTTAAAAGAAATCTGCAAAGGCTATATGTTAATGTTACATCTTAAATGAGTGAAATGCCTCATTTGAATTCTACTCTCTAAAGGGCTAAAACCAAAACCCTAAGGCATGGCTGTAATTTGGGATAGAAATGAATAAAAACCGTTTGCGTTTCATTACCGGGATCCTGCTCCCATAATGCCTGAGATGACTTCACGTAGGAGTGGATTTTCACACCAACCTGGCAGCTGTTGAACCAGCTAGTGGGCTTTAGGCTTTGTTTCTTCTTTCAGGATCATTATTTTTACTTTTGTTTAATTCTAGGCTATTTGATGAGTATCATGCCCTCCATATGTTTGTTTTGTTGGGGTTTTTTTTGCTAAGAATCCTCCCCTTTACAAATCCAGGAATTGCTTCAGGATCTCAATTTTGTTTTCTGTAATAATTTTCTTCATTTTGAGATTTACAGATAGATCTGGGTATTGTTACCAAGGACTTAATTCCTGTGCCTGGTTTACAGAGATGGGGACTGTCCAGCCAGCTGGTGGGGCATCCAGTGAACTGAAAGCAGCTGGGGCAAATTACTTATGACCTTTGAAAAGAACACTTGTTGGCCCTAGTAATTCCTTACTTGGTTTCCATTCTGTCAGAGTTGTGATGATGCCTTGTGTGCTATAACTGTTGATGTTTTCATCATTCATTTATCGTAAGATTAATCCTTTTCTTTTCTTTTTTCTGTCTTGATTTTAATGATGACTGGTAGTGATGAGTTCCACTAGTGTTTGTGGTGTCACTGACCCAGTTTTGAACCCTTCTTCTTCCTGTTTATATCTCTGCTGAAGCAAGCCAAGCAGAACTGAGCACAGCATTCCAGGAAAGATTGATTTACACAATATTAGATTACTTTCAGTTGTATTTTCTATTCCATTCCTTCAATATCCCAACTTTGCGTTTAGAACCTCAGATTGTATAGCAATGGCTCCACTGACCTGTCCTCCATGGTGCCGAATGCTTTTTTCAGTGCTGATACAACTGTGTGAATAGTTAAATACCTTTCTTTCAATGTATATTGCATTTCACTCCTTAGCTTTTTGAAAATATTGCAGCTCCAGACCATGTATTTTTCTAATATTACTTAATTTTAAACCACAAGTTTTGCTATCTCATTTTGCTACCTGAAAAAGGAAATTTGTTAACTGTGTCATCTTATGACTCTTATCTGATTTCTGATTCAGGATAATACTTTTTCTCTTGCTTCGAACCACAGTGTAATGACCATATGGCTTATTTAACAGGGATTTCATTAGAGAATATGCGAGTCCCAATGCTGATTATAAACAACAGGGTTTTCAGCTGTTACTGCATAGTCTGCACATGGGGATTTCTGCTGTATTAGAAAGGTATGGTTTGTGTATGCACCAGCTTTTCCTCTATAGGGCATTTATAATGCCAGTACTGAAACATATTACAGACATTCAATATTTCACAGCTTGAAATATTTTGTTCAGTTCACCTGGCACTGAAGCAAAGCTTATCCCTAGATAATCTATTATGCTTTCTTTCAAATGTTTCCTACACCTCAGCCCTCCATATCATTGAAGTACCACAGTAGCTGATTCTACTGTAAGTTCAACACTCATTTTAAATTCCTGGCACTACTCCCAGTGGAGCTATGTTAATTTGCAGCAGCTAAAAATACAGCCCAATAGTGCTGTTTTGCTGCATATCCCCTCCTCCCCAAACAAAACAAAGCATTTCAATGCTTAGAGAACACATTTGTCACATATACAACGCTATTTAATAACACATTGACAGAGAATAGTATGATATCTAGAATGCTGTGATGAGTGCCTTTAATCTGCTCAATAACAGCTTACAGTGCACTGAAATACCTGTTTGATTTTATATAAAGCATATTAGTAAGACTTCCTGAACTAAATTTAATAGTGTTCCATTACTCCTGTCTTTTTTTTCTCCTGCTTCAGAGGCAGTAGTAGAAAGCATCAGGTATATCATCTCAGTATATCCTAATTATCAGTTTTCCAAAGTCAAAATAATGTTAATAAACTGGAAAGTTTCACCTACTGGAAATCACCTTGTCAGGAATGGTTCATCGTTATGGTAGGTGAAAAGCAGCATCTTAGTGTCTTGCAAAGAAAGGAAACTTGAGTCAGGAAGCAAAAGAAGACCTCAGTCACTTATTGCCCATCTCTACACAGATCAGCCCTCAGCTCTGTGAAGACTCACTGTGTTGAACAGATGCCACCTGTGTGTGGGGCCTGCCTAGTCAGTGGATACATATTTAAGTATCTTTGAATCTGCAGACAAATATAAAATTCATGAGTAGAAACAAAAAATATTGATAAGAACATGGCAGATAATTAAGATAAACAACTTCACAATTAAAAGAAATAAATACATTTTTGTTTCTTAAAAATAGACAACAAGAAGAAGAATAAATCTAATTATTTTGTGGGGTAACCTGTTCCCACTGTGGTCCATTCCTATTAGTTAATGAAACCTCTGTAAATTCTTCCTATTGATGGTCTTGTGATTTAAACATGTGCCTGAGTTCCCTCCTGAACAGGACAGTCTTCTTGAACTGGAACTGAGTAAATGTCATGTCAATATGAAATGAGATCTTTCATGGAGAAGATAAAGCAGTATTTAGCTTAAACATATTGAATTTTGAAGTAAGATGACTCTCTGTTAAATATCAAAAGGTGCACTGTTCAGGAAAAATGAAAGAAATATAAAAATGTATACTCCATGTGGATTGCTGACACTTGACTCAAAATTACCCTGAAATTCACTTTACCTAGGTCTCGGTGGTGAGCACGGGAAATTCCCAAAGCTGAATAAAGAGCAGAAGGCCTGAATGCCTTTATGTAACAGCTTTGCGGCTGGAAACAGCAGCAGAGAACAAAATGAATCATTCATCCTACACGGAGAGAGAAGCAGAGGTAAATTCAGGTTTTCAGGCTAAGAACTTTAGGCATCTGTGTCATTAGAGGTAGAGGAGGAAAATGCCTCACAGGCTTCTGTGTTGGTGGTAAATTACATTAAAGGGGAGGAGAAGCTAATTCCTGCATTTCTGGCTGTGTTAATCACTGCTTCAAGGACAAGGTCATGTCTAAATCCTGACCTTTGGTCAATGTATGTAGCATTAGAAAGAGAGGTAGGTCTTAGCCTATGTACTGCAGGTGAAGAACAGCCTAAACCGCACATTACTAAAACAGACTGGAGAGGTACTCCAGCAAGCATTCAAATTAGGTTAGATCCTTGCTCACATATTCATTCTCACCACCCATCATGCACCTATTTCCTTTGGCTGTTTGATAAGTCAGTGCACTTTCTCACAGCAGTACTCTGCAGTCTTCATCTCATGAGAGATTTTGCCCGATTACTGCTAAGACATGCAACATGGAGAACTGACATGCTAGAGAAAACACTTTTATTCTAAATCTGATTGATCTTTGCACAACAGTGCACAGCTCTTTGTAAAACATGCATCCTGACTTAGCAAGGGTCTGAAGTTCAACAGTAGCATACTACATGTACAATAAATTGCTCCTCGTATCTCTTGGACTTTCCCTCAGCATTGTGAGGTAATTACCACGTTTATTGGGCACTCTGTCCATGCTCTGCTCACCCTCACAGAAGTTGTCACTGCTGCTTGTCTTCAGTGACTGGCCTTACATCACTCTCCAAGAAGTACTCCATCTTTCCCTGCAGACTTTTACAAAACTCTTCGCAACAAACTGAATTTTCTGTCCTTCACAAGCCTGAGTTTTCAGCTGTTCATATAATTTCATCCTCTTCTTCCACCCTTGTATACAAGGGCTTGTGAAAGTGCTTTGCCTGATTCTTATGCCTCTTTATGGTACCACAGAGAAGCTGAACCCATCTGCACCTTGATCACATTGTTTGACCACTTACTGGCTCTTTCATGTTCTGGAGAATTTTAACCACTGCTGCTTTTAAAGGGCTCCTCTTTTATGCTTCTTCCTTCTGCATTTCATCTTCATCAATATTTTTTTTTCTTTTGACCTAAACTCATTTCCTTAAGTCGTCCTGGTACAACTGCCCTAATCCAAAGTTCATAGGTTTCATCTTAACTCTTCTACAGTCCTCACAGTATACAAGGTCCTAATAGACTTTTTAAAAATCATTATAAATATGCAAATACAGTGTGAAAATCTTCAGTCATGTCTCTGACAGTATTTGGAGATAATTTGAATGATATAAAGGTAGTTGGGATACGGTGCCATTCCCTGGAGGTTTGCTCACATATTTTTCTCCACTTGCAAGAGCTGTACTGCCAAAACTTGCATTCAACTAAGGATTTAAACAATTAAACCTTCTGTAGTGTATACCATTACCTGAAAACATTTAAGCTACTTATTACGGTAGGTTCAAACATTTAACTCATCTGTCACCTTCATGCAGATAAGTCAAAATGAAGCCAAAATTTGTTTCAAAAACTCCTACAAATGCTGACAGGAGCAAAGACTCCTGAAAGTGCTGTGAGAGCGGATGGAGAGGTAAAAAGTTGATCTCTGTTCAAGACTGCATGTTAAGATATTAATGCAACAGTTTCACCTCATACTTATCCTAGATCCAGCACCCATTGTGTCTCCTGAAACCTCCTAGAAGAGTTTGTTCCAATGTCATTTGATGTTTTTATCAACAAACCATAGAAAATATGGTTCATATCCGTAGAATAAAAATGCCACCAAGATGGGTGAGGCTCTAAATAATGAGATTAGGGACATGTTATTGATCACAGACCAGCAAAATGTACTCTTACACAGGCAAGTGCTGTGTAATGTATTTAGGTATAAAGAACACCAGCTGTGCTTGCAGGGTGAGAGACTTGTTGAAGTAGTCACTAGAAAAGCCCAAGTACCTGTTCACTGACCTGTTTCAATGTCGTGGCCATAGCGTTTAATAAGATGCTTGCATAGGAACCAAAGGTAATACTAGAGTAAGCAGGGAAGGCACTTTACCCCTGAACACAGCTACGGATGAGGAGATCAAGTGCACCCTCAGCAAGTTTGCAGATGACACTAAATTGGGAGGTAGTGTTGATCTGCCTGAGGGTCGGGAGGCTCTACAGAGGGACCTGGACAGACTGGATTGATGGGCCGAGGCCAACTGTATGAAATTCAACAAGACCAAGTGCCAGGTCCTGCACTTGGGCCACAACAACCCCCTGCAGTGTTACAGGCTTGGGGAAGTGTGGCTGGAAAGCTGCACAGCAGAGAAGGACCTGGGGGTGCTGGTCCGCAGCTGATTGAACGTGAGCCAGCAGTGTGCCCAAGCAGCCAAGAAAGCCAACGGAATCCTGGCATGTATCAGAAACAGTGTGGCCAGCAGGACTAAGGGAAGTGATTGTCCCCCTATACTCAGCACTGGTGAGGCCGCACCTGGAGTACTGTGTCCAGTTTTGGGCCCCTCATTTCAAGAAGGACGTTGAGGTGCTGGAGCGGGTTCAGAGAAGGGCAACAAAACTAGTGAAGGGTTTGGAGAACTTGTCCCATGAGGAGCAGCTGAGGGAGCTGGGACTGTTTAGTCTCGATAAGAGGAGGCTCAGGGGGGACCTTATCGCTCTCTACAATTACCTGAAAGGAAGTTGTAGGGAGATGGGAGTCGGTCTCTTCTCCCACCTTATGAATGACAGGACAAGAGGGAATGGCCTCAAGTTGCGCCAGGGGAAATTTAGGTTAGACATCAGGAAGAATTTCTTTATGGAGAGGGTTGTGAAGTATTGGAACAGGCTGCCCAGGGAGGTGGCGGAGTCCCCATCCCTGGAGGTGTTTAAAATCCGTGTGGATTTGGTGTTGAGCAACATGATTTAGGGACCCTGACAGTGCAGGGCGAATGGTTGGACTTGATGATCTTGAAGGTCTCTTCCAACCAGACGATTCTATGATTTTATGATTCTATGACTCTATGATTCTATGACCATGACTAGAACCCTGTTTCTGACTCTTGGCAGTCTCATTTGAGTAACAATGTGGAAACTGCAGTGCGTACGAAAGCACCCACGCACGCTTCAGGTCATGAAAGATGCAATTTACGATGTGGATACTGAGGAGTGCTACTTGATTTTTTTAAGATCTGATCCATGATCACAGGTTTTGTTTATACAGTGGTGGGTTTTTCAGTCTTGCAAGCAAAGGCATTGGAACATCCAGTAGCTGGAACTGAAGATAAAGGGGGAAAAAATCAACTTTGAACTCTAAAATGAGATGTAATTTCCTAGCCGTGAAGGTAGTTAAACACTGGATCACCTTATTAGAAGGCTGTAAGTTCATCACAATCTTAGGTCTTCAAGAAACCATTGTCTGTCTTCCTATCAAATGTGCCTTAATGCAGCTTCTGAGTGAAAGCCTGCAGACAGACAATGTCAGACCAACTGATTATACTGGTCCCTACTGGCCATCATCTGCACGAAAGAAATTTGTGAAGAGCAGAGCTGAGATTTAATTAATCACATTTTTAAACTAAAGGCTTTTTATTCATGTTGAGTTTTGCTTCTTTCTTTTGTTCATGAGCACGATTACCAATTCCATAGAGAAAAGTTTACAGTAAATATGAATAAGAGCTCAGCAATAATAGTTTAAAGCTGAAGTATCATTTTACCATAAATACTTAGTGCGGAGCCTGTGGTGGAATTATGTCATTTGGAACAAGTAATGCCTATAATCCACTTACTCTCTTCATTTTTTGTTCCTTTTAGTACTAATTCAAATTTTAATAGTATTGGAAAAACACAGCTGCTTCTTGTTGGAAAGATAGTTATTTTCTCTATATTTACAGAAATAATTGATTCAGTGAGATGTAATCTATAAATCTGTTTTTTAAAAATGAAATTATATAGTAAACCATGTTTGCCCAAGCTGTTCCCAGGGAAGATGTGTCATTAACCCTTTTCCTCATCCTGTGGATGGTTTTGTTCCAAATGTGATTAAAAGGCTACTGTCAAGATTTAGACAAGAGTATTAATCTTCATATGAATTGCTCAATTCCATTGCGGAA
Source organism: Tauraco erythrolophus (assembly GCF_009769465.1). Taxonomy (NCBI): domain Eukaryota; kingdom Metazoa; phylum Chordata; class Aves; order Musophagiformes; family Musophagidae; genus Tauraco; species Tauraco erythrolophus. The sequence continues at coordinate 28,895,201 of NC_141468.1, read as the reverse complement.
GTTTCCCGCATTGTATCCTGTGTGATCTGGAGCAGAACTTTTATTGATAGATGTTCATGCAGTGACTATCAAGGTACATTTGTGAACAAAATTAAAGCCTAAAATAAGAGAGGAAACACATGCATATGTATTTACACATCATCGTCGTTTTTTCAAATAAGTTATTAAGGACTTTGTGGTTCAATATAAAACTCTGTAGTTCAATATAAAATTATCTGATGACACATAGAAGTGTGTCACATAACATCAGCAGGATTTTGAATAGTTATCTACATGTAGGTGGCAAACCATGAATCAGTTACTTAATTCATACAAAACTTATGTATGCAAATTCTCACACCCCCTGCAGAACATATGATGTTTGGAGATGTCACATATATTACAGGCGGGGAAAAAAGCACAACATTTAAGGAGATTTTTAGAAATGCTACTGGAGCTACTTTTTATACACTTCTCATAAATTGAGATAATTTACCTGTAACAGTACTGCATAAAATATCTGAAAATAACCTGCCTTATGCCTTCTGAGTGCATTATCTTGAGACCTAGGCAGACAACTAGCTATGGGTTCCATTGGTAGGCTGCAGATTTCTTGTAATCAAAAGGATAAAGCTTCTATTTCTGGGCTTGTAATGTCGTGAGATATTACACTTTATTCATGGAAAAACTGCTATAATTTTATATACAGAAAATCTGCTACTAAGGTTATGATGTTTGCTGAGTATCTTTTTTATGTGTGTTTCTAAGGAAAAGTGTTTTCTCTGGAAAGAGTTGTTATCTAATACCAGAAACAAACTAAAATATGTGTGGCTATATGTTTGATTCCTGTATTTAGTAAGGCTGCGATGTAAGCAGATATGATTTGCATTTACAGGTATGCATCTTTGGAACAACTCTTAAAAGGAAAGACTCTTAAAATTATTTCCATACACAAACCCACCTACACCCACACTAAACAGAACAAATTCAAAGACGAATCTGCTCTATAGCATCTACTGGGATTTTACAACTTAGTTCCATTACACAGTAGAATGAAACCAAAACCTTTCAAAGAGATTCGTTAAAGCATTGAATTCATTGATTGAGAATAATAACAATTCCAGCAAGAAGATGGGTACCTAAATGATTAGGACGTGGCCTAGGACATAGGATAATGTGTCAAATCTAGTTCTACATGCAGTGAGCAAAAGTTCTTTAACACAGATAATCTTGAAACAATTAAAAGGCCTTGGTTGGGCATCTCCCACTTCCTAGGGCTGGTCCTTAAGTGACTGCACTGCTACAGTCTTTCTGTTTCTCTCTCTCTTTTCTGTTTAAAATTGTGTTGATACATCTTTGTGAAACATTTGCATTTGATAAATTGGCAATTATTCAGAAATGTCCCAGACAGTTCTAATAGAAATCTGCTTCATAGACTCTACCAAAAGCAATAAAGAATTTCCTCCGTACTGCATTAAATGTCTCCCATCCACACTTAACTTACATGCATGCTCTATTCCAAGATCTGCACTAAGATCACTGATACTTGCCCAGGAGCATGAAGATTTTGCAGTGCCCATCCTCTTTGAAGACAGAACAGTTATTTCACTTCTTGTTGCAAAATGCAGCAAACTAAATTAATCAATGATTGCCAGAGAAAAAAGGAGGAATTCGGAGGAGGAAAATAAAACTGTCATGCCTATGATTTTTTTTTAATTATGTCACAGCAATATTTTAAAAGTATATAATCTGTAAGATATCCAAATAATGATTGACAGCTATTTATATCCCAGCATCCACATCACAATGGAATGTTATATGAAAACAGAGGGATCTATATTAATTAGTACAACCCCACTGCGCACAAAAACATGCAAAGCACTATAGTGCTACGAAAAATTAATACAAAAAGCCTCTAGAGGCACTCCAAGGGTGAAATGAAAAACCTGCAAAATTTAAGCAACTTTTGTCAGTCTAATTCAATAGGTGACTTTGCTACTTTGCACAGGGCTTGGAAAAATGCTCCAGAATGTGGGCTCTTCTGGTGAGGACAGCTTCCCCCCTCTCATACCTCCCATGTGTCTCCCTGTGCTCTCGGCAATCACAGCAGCAATGCTGGGGATTTGGGAAATTGGTACAAGCAAGAGCAGCCCTGAGGCTACTGTGTCGAAACTGGAAAGTAGATCACCATACAGCTGGTCTAGGACCAAGCAGCACTGACATGGCTTGCAGCCACCACTGCAAACTGTTCCTGAATTATACTTTTGCTCTTCAGGTACCAGAAGAGGCTTTAAACTATTAGCTCCTATTGTGAGATAATCAAGCTGGTTAGTAGGTAAACTTGCCAGTCTCAAACATTAAGATTCTTAAAAATATTGTTTTAATTGAAGAGACATATGAAAGTAACAGTTTCTACACAAGTTATGTGCATGATCCCCTTCCCTCAGACACTAAAAACGTGATTTTAAAGTAGCAAATCCTACAAAGCTATGCAAACTATCTGTTAATAATATTAAATACTATCCAAAGAGCTAAACTGCAGTAAATACAACTATTCCTAACATGGTAAGATCCCTCTGCTTTAAGCAGTCGCCTTTGCATCTTTATGGTACTGTAACTCCCAGTGTTTGGCTAATAGCAAGTGCATTAGATCTGGTTAAATGCCACGTGTAAAGCTTCCGTGGAAAAGACAGCATAATCTCACAGTGCCGAAGGGACGAACAGCTTATGCAAGTGGGGTACCGTTTTGCCCTCAAGTAAATCATTACATTCGTTCAGTGTCCTACATACGTATAGATGCATAGTTATGTCCGGAGAGTGTTGTAAAATACCATCTTTTAAACTTCAAACACCACAAAAGCTACAACCACATCATTTCTCCTTTGGGAGAGTCTGTCTGTTGTGCCATGTGTGCTAACATGAAGATCCTGGACCATCGCCTTCTCCATTTCCTTTCAGCTCCCATCTAACTTGATTATGAACGTGCCGGCAGGGATCAGTACTTTATTATCCAGTATCTACACGGAATGAATTCTGACGAATTTTGAACTGAAAGCTCCTCAGTAAAATTAACAGCTGTGCACTGCTAAGCGGTAGACACTGAATACCGTCCAATGTGGACCATGTATGGACTACAATGGACCATATTCTGATGGAGTACTGTAGAAGTGAATGATATCACACTCACCTTAACCCACCTAAAAGTAGAGATCCAGTCTGAATTAATGACACAATCTCCCTAAGAAGCTGAAGAGAGACAGGCAGTTGCAGAAGCAGATTCAGATTACACTAAGACAGGTGTCTGAGACAGACGAGAAGAACTGATCCCTGGAGGTACCTATATGCCATCGCTGCACATGGAGAGAGCTGAAATGATTAGTCAGGACCAAGCATCTACCTTCCAGATGGTTTAACGTGGGTGAGATGAATCCAACCCTCGCCTCCCAATTCAGCTGTTGCAATGATTTTTTAAAAGACACACACTTCAGTGCAACAAGCAGAGAGGTACCTCAGATGGCATCTTTAGTTCCCTCTAACTCTGTAGGGTGCTGAGGAGCTTGCATGATAGAGTGATCCTGAATGTTGTTCAGGGAGATGCCAAGGACTAACCCACAGGAAACCCCAGGCATGGGCTGTGTCTGAACAGGCTCTTCACCGATCTCTTGGGGGAATAGGTGCCAAACAAGGAATAAATTAGAGGATAGGAGGCAGCAATCACTCAGCCTGATAGGATAAATATTTAGTCTGGAGAGAAGTCTATTCTAAGCATTCCTTAACCTAAATAGTTTCCAATCCCCCTCCTGACTGTGGGTGGTGGCTTTAATGATATGATTGTTGTGGGGTTATTTTCCAGCTCCATTTTTAAGCTGAGCCATTGTGCAGATAAGAACCCAAGATGTGAAGGGGTAAAAAGAACCTAAATAAGAGGAGTACTGACTTAACCATGCTTAAGTCTCAGTCCTGTTGGTTAAAAATCTATCACATCCCTGCTCCCAGGAGTCCTCATGCATTTTCTTTTTGAGTTGCTAGATGAAATACAGGTGCAGAACTGGGAGCTTGGATCAGAACTGGTAGTCCTGGTGTCTAAGATCAGAAACAAAAGCCCTCTCAGACCTTCCTTACATAGCTGGGAGATATCAAAAAGGACAATTCTATGACAACTACCACATACCTGCTAAAATTCAAATAGAATTGATACAAATATTTTTTCTTGTTATTCTTTTGCATTAAGCACTCACTTTGAGTCCAGTAGCTGGGCTGATAATGGCTCTAACAATGACAAGTTTGTGAAAGAGGGATATCAGGTGCTTCCTCACTCTGTTAAACATGTATGTTTTTGGCATACAAATCCCTTCGGTAATCTGGGAGGCATCCAGATTATTGGGTAGTATATCTTTCCCAGCTGTATTTACCCGACTCTTCTCCCACCCCAGCACTTTTCATCCCATCTTTCCTCCAGGCCTGGCCCTGGCAGCACACAAGTGCTGTAACATCTGTTTCCGCAGAGAGAGGTGATAGCACTTCAGACATGAGAGCCCTGACGGTCTCCTCGTCCTGTGCCATGGCCTTGTATGCATGAAAAGGCAGAAATTTTCAAAAAGACTCTTTAGGATAACAGAGGAACCAGAAAAGGATTTTGCTCAAGACAACGTCCTGGAATCTTTCAGTAAAGAAGTAACTCAACCCAGAAACACACCATTATACATGACAGCCTGACAGATGAGTAAAGTGATCTAAAAGATACTAACATGACAAAAGGCAATGGAATGAAAACAGAGTCCCAAGAAAATCAACATCTGGAGCTTAGAGCTCAACTCCTCTGGTGCCTTTAAACATCTCCCACAACCCCTGTTTAGCAGTGAGAAGAGATGACAGCTCAAGGAGCAACCCTAAGCTGCTTCATCAGATTCCTCAAGTGAGCACTGTGAAGTACTAATGACAGTAAGATGGAGCTTTCAGTGACACACCATGAAGTTTGTGCTTTAGGATGTTTGTCTTATGCCCTTGACTTTACTTTAAGGGACTTAAAGAAGACAAGGTCTACAGGGCAAGATGGTATCTGGATGTGTGTTTAATCACACCCATTGCTCTAGGGCCTTAAAGATGATATAGGTCTCTAAAAACTACTGCACCATAAATCATCTTTACCGTTTTCTTCCCACTGTGACCCTCACCTCCCCCTTACAACAGATTATTATTAGTTTGTTATAAAGTAGCTGACCATTTCCAGCATTCATCTTCCTCTATTGATGGATTGCAGAGCCTGTACCCAGAACAGGGTCTCGCTGTCAACCAATTCACCCAAGGTAATGTGACCCATTTGAACCCATCTTACTAAACATTACAAATCCGGCCAAAGGAACAGCTCGGATGGAATTATATTCTCAAGACCTAAATACTACTTGTTTTACTCCTTGCCAGTGGAACCAACAGAGACTTGCTCTGATTCTGTAGCCCTTCGAAAAGCTAATTTGTGGAGGAAGCTCAGGTGACAACAATATTTCTTTCAGACCTCATATCACCTATTCAAACTGAGAAGTACACTTTGATCTGAAGGATAGAGAAGGTTTCCAGGCACAGGGAGGAAACAACTGAAATGGAACAGTGGGTTTTTAAGTCACATTGTGCTTGAGCAGGATTATAATGCTCTTGGGGCTGCGTCCCCAATCTCCTCTTCAAACACTTGGGCATAATCAGCTTTTTAGGCCTTTCAGCTCCATGCCAAATGGCAATAATGCCAATGCTGTCCACACGAGCTGAATAACCTCCAAATAAGACATGACAGTGTTGTCTTCACATCACTTCAACAACACTACGCAACAATAAGGAAATCAAATTTCTTTATCCTTCATTGGAAAGAGAGTCTATCAGCGTTGTCCTGTTAGAAGCAAGGTTACCAAAGTCACAAGGCGAAAAAATAAAAATGGGAAATAAGCTTTTCATGTTGCCGAAGACCAATACCCCTGTGATAGGAGATTCTGATGTTTCTGGATACAGCAACATTACCAGAAGATTACCATGTGGACACTCTGGAACTTACTGTTCTTGCTGAGTGGGTACACAGGGAATGGACGGAGAATTTATCCTGAAGACCTCAGTACAGAGATAACCTAGAGAGCTTCTTTGTGATTGCTTCCTGAGAGGCAGTAATTGATTATGTCCCTCCAGTGTAATGTTAAACAGTTCAGTATACACCATGGTGGTGTAAGCTGAGCTGGTAGATTTTTCCCTGGGGTATTCACAGGTAACTAAGTGGTGAAGAGACAAGAAGCTGGTTTCTCAGCTGTAACTGGGAAAAATTCTGGTCTTAAAACTTCACTGCCAGCTTACTCAGTTGTACACTGGCCTTGTTTAGGAGGCAACTAAAAAATCAGTGACTTCTGGTGCTGCCTAGCTGAGCCTGGTGACCAGCATCCTGCACTCCTCTGCTAGATTGTTCTCCACTGATAGCTTACACTTGCAGGCCATAGACAGCAATGTTTCACATAGTTAATTACCAGCTCTAAGTTGGCAATATCAGCTACTGAACCAGAGTAAAGACCAGCAGCCTTAACCTTGTCTCAGCTGTCACTGGGACTTTAGCCATGAATGTTTCAGCTGCCAACAGCCATGAATAATTCCATATGTACAGTAAAATTAGGGAGTCAAAGGCTCTGTCACACCTTAAAACAAGTGTATTACCATCATTAGAGGCAAGAATGGACCACCTGGGCCATCACTGATAGTACCATGGCTACTCTGAGAATTATCATGAGCATTGACAATTCATTGTGAGATGGCAGCCCCTGTACATGATGTGTATTGGAGAGGTTTGGACTACAGAGCTCTATCTTCGCATCTTGGGAAAGCACGAGGAGAATATTTGGCTATGACTGTGAGGACAGGCTTTCCGTAGCTTGCTAGTTATGGATGAAAAGCTGACATGCAAACAGGCATGTTCTGACCAAGCCTGAGTTAGAGCTCAGCCTCATAAACTGTAGAATTACACACACCTTAGATTTCAGGAAATCAATACAGATTGATTCTCTCTTGTCTTTTATTTAGGTACCTGTAAACTGACCAGCACTGTTGTGCAGGCTACAGTTGTTTTTTAAGGAAAAAAACAGTCTTTACAAAAATACCAATTCATTAGAAACTCAACTTTTCATAGGAGCATTCCACACTTATGACAAATTTCTTGCCAGGAAAAGTTTGGCTTGCTTTTTTAATTTTTTTTTTTCAAATCCAGAATGAAATTCCTTTCAAAATGAGGAAAAACACAGGACTTCCTCCATACTGCAGCAGTATTAGCTTTCTTGGGACAGGCAGGCAGACTAGGATCAAGTCCATCTTCGGCACAAAGCATGAGTCTTCAATATCAGAATTTGCTGGGATGGTTAATTTTTACTTACACAGAATAGTTTTAAAGAGATTTGGGGCTGTTTTGATACGGAATAAGAACATTTTTTAAACATGGAATAGTTCTGCAAAATGAAAGAACTCTCAGCTGGCTCTAGTCCTACAATTCAGGTCAACAACTTGTTCACCAGAGCACTGCCAAGGCAATCAAAAATACTGGAAAATAAAAAGATGTAAGTGACCCTCTCTGAAGAGTTCCTGCCAATTTGAGCTGAATCTCAGTACAATATCTTTATCACAATACCATCTTTCCTCTCCGAAACTGTCACTGTCACTATAGTAACTGCCATATTAAAAAAAATTCCCCTGTTAATCTTGAAATATGAACATATACCTAAAATAGTCATGCTTACTGTACCAGTAATATCACCCAAGGATTTTGCAGTGCTTTCAGAGAGATCATAAACATAAAAGTTGTAATGAAGAAACATTTTGAATTGAATAGAATAAGTCTGCTAGCTGTCATGCATGGAGTTATGTGGCTTTATCCCCTTAATGAATTAAGATGTTGATACAGAAGAAATAAGGGAAGAGAGAGAAAAGATGGAAATTACTTTAGAAGGGAGACATGGCTACATTGTGAAAGACAAGGTAGAATTCTTTTCCACTTTACAGCTATTACAAGAGGAAATGGTAGTCATGATAACATGCAATTTCTCTTCTTACTGCTGGAAGACAACATAGCTGCATTGCCATGAACAGACACAACTCACCATGTCTTGCTTGCCATTGTTCTCCATGCTGAATTGCTCCTGGATTCTGAAAATCACTGGGAAGTACTGTGAAAAATTGCATGTCACGTCGAGACAGCCAAGGGATAAGGCAGATTCCTACTGTACAATATATAAGGATCAGCATAAATTAGAGCTAGCACATGATCTGTCCTTCTGTGCGCAAAGACGGATTTTCTCTCAAAGTAATTAGGGTTTATGTGCAAAAAGCTTTTTTTACATTACTTGTTTATAGATGCCTGATCAGATGCTAATCGCTTTATCATCTTCCTTAACCTAAATTTTGTTGCTGTTGTCTAGGATTTTTAGTGTGGTAGAGGACACAGATAACAGTGGACAGATAAATGTATCTCAAATCCGTTGTTTTTGCTTCTTCCCTTAATTGTGTCATTACAAGTTGTGATATGATAATTACAGTCAGTTATCCTTGTTCAGAATACAAATACTTAAAAATGGTTAAACCTTTGATTTATGAAGTATCAAGCTCTGTTTTAAATGTCACTGAACTTTCTTTTGATGACTTATATGCCTACAAAAAGTATCCTGCAGGCAATGCTGGACATTAAATAACATTTTTTAACAATATAAAAATGATATATGCAGACTCAGAATTAACCTTCCATAGTGTTCCTCAAACTTATTCAAAACTACAAGTATGCACTATGGAGGCAGGGAGGCAGGCTGAGAATCAGTCTATAAGGGTGAAATGGAAGTGGCTTATTATCTACCCAGTCACTGGCTGCTCAGCTGAGAAGGTCAAACAAAAGGTAACACTTGTGATGGCTTTATGGTCAAAATAAATGGATTGACATGGAAATGAGTTGAAATCACTTAGGCAATTGAATTCAGGAAATATTTATTGTGTGACAACGGCCTTCAGACTATAACTGTATGGAAAATTAGCTAGAGTGAGCAACCTACTCTTTGGATCACATCTGGATATGCAGAGCCACACTGAAGACTTTCTGTGGAGCTACGAGTTCTTGCAGCATGTTGTACAAGTCTTTGTGTTGCCTTGGCCTGAGCTGTTTGGTGCTTCCCTCCTCCTGAGTTACGGAAAGCCCTATTTCTTCTTCTGACTTAGGAAGTGAACAGTGGGAAAGCGTGAGCTGCCTGCCAGATTGCATGTGGCATTGTGCACGTCTGTCTTTGCTACGAAGTGGTTGGTTTACTACTCCAAGTGAATTTCCAGTCCAAGCTTTAGCCCAGCCTCCATCTGTGTCAGCTGGAAGGGCCACTGGAACGTCAAGCAACAAGGTTTTATGTGTGGATAGAATGGGCATGAGCAAGATCTCTATCTGTCTTGTGATGTCCTTAGTGATTTTAGGCCCCTCCTATTTTCTGTAAATGATCTGTCCCATTACCTGCACGTATCTGTGGTTCAGGCTGAGTCTGCTTGCACAGAGGTCAGCTGCAGAACTTCTGTTGACCTAAATGGCAATGGGAACAAAGATTTCAGCAAGTGCCATGAGAAGAATAAACTCTTCCAAGTGATCTTGGAAACAAAATAGAAATTCAATGTATTTGCAGAATTCATTCTCATTTTCAGATCTCTGATCAGAGTATCACTAACGAAATAAAACTAAGCAAATAAAAAACCGCCAGCTTTATGCTTCTGTTACAGGCAATGAAATCTAGAAAACTTGAGAAACAGGAAGAAGAAGTTGCAGGATTGTGAGACCAAAAGGAGGAGAGAAGCTTACAAAATGTAGTACATTTGTTCAAGAAGAGAACATTAAGAGGGCATTGTCCATCAGTTTCAAAACCAAAATAAAAATCTGTCCCCTCCCCAAAAAGAGTTCTGAAATGTGTTCCACATCTTTACTGAACAATTTATTGCACACTGTAACACCAGCACATACACTTAATTAAAAGTACTAAAAAGTCAGAACTCTATCAAGAAGCTGGGAGATGTTGGCCTGTGTCCCAATTAGTTCTTTTATTAGCTACTCTTGCAGAATAATTTTTAATGAACTGGAGATGGATTTGATCAGGAACTGATTTAAAAGAGCAGGTTATAAACAGTATATTGTTGCAGGGTAGGAGATCAGGTTATGCCCCAATAGAATTAGCTGTGTTAGACTAAGACACTCTTATAACCTCATTTGTGTTAGAAAAAATTTGTTTCTCATGCGGAATTTTTAAATGGTTGTCTTTTCTATGTATTTACTTTAGATTGGCAGAAGGATGCATTTTTAAGGAGTAATATAAAACCTTATATTCTTTGAGGTTTGCAAGGGAAGGAATAATGACACAGAACAAAGACTGCGTAGGTTTACCTGAAAACTTTACAGATATGGATGCTACGCAGAAGGCCTCTGAAAATGTGGACTTAATGGAAAAATTTCCTCAGCTTTAAAAAGACAAAGACATTAATTCTCTCAACATCTGTTGCGATCCTCCACTGAGACGGCGTGGCTTGTCAGAGGCCCTGTTCTGTAAGGTGCAGATAACGTGGATGGGACGATGAGCACCCTCTGCGATGTAGGATTTGGTGGCAGGGAAGAGTGTTCCTGACTTCACTGGAGCACTCTTGCACTTCTGAAGAGGCAACCTCACTTCTGCTTACTTTACTTTCTACGAAAAGATATCCGAAATTCCAGGAGTCAAACCGACATTCGTCAACATAATAGGCCATGTACAGCCTTCTCTTATTTTATATCAAGATCTTACCTCAAAAGAACCAAGAACACATTTAAAATTAGATACAAGTTTAATTGTTTTTCTGTCTCAGGAGCCAAATTATCTTCGGTTTTACAAAAAAAAAATTTTCTTCAACAGTGAACCAAATTCCATAAATCCAGGCTGGGATCTGAAGTCTTATTTGGTTTCTCTCACAGAAAGAAAGAAACTAATGATTCTGCAGCTGAGTTTGTAATTACCAGTCATAATAATGATCCATGGGCCAGGGCATGACCCTCCCTGTCCCACAGATATCCTGGTTCTCCAGTGCTTACAGATATGAAAAGAGAACAGCTCTTCTCAGAAAAATTGTTCCATTTTTTCGGCATTAGCTGCTTTACTGACCACTTTCAATAAGGTTACCACATTTAAACTGAGTAAACACTGTACTCATTCTGTCAAACTCCAGTGATCCACTGTGCTTTGAAAGTAGCTTTGAAACCTCTTTTGGTTTATTTGAAAACTTTTCCTTTCCAGAATATTCCTTGGAGATTTGCCATTTCTTTGACAGCTTGGAGAGAGACCCATCAGGCAGTATTTCTTGTAATGTATATTGAAAACAAATCCATATAAATCCTGCCTTTCCTCCACATTTGAGATAGAGTTTAACTTGTTATTTAATATTATTACAGAAAAGTTCTGCTTTTCACTTAGCTTAGATGATTTCATACTTTAATGTTGTGGTAAGGAAGAGGGTTTATTTGCAAGAAATAGATCCAATCCCCCAAAAAATCAGTAGGGTAATTGAAACATCTCCTTTGTTTCTTAAAATCAGAATCATTCTATTGGTGGAAGTTCGTATCAGTAATAAAGTCTAATTTGAGGGCAGATACGTTCAAATTTATTTTGTCCTCCTTTTGGAGTAAGATTTTAAGGCTTTGGCAGAGTTAAACATCTGAGTCAGCCTCAGCATAAATGGGTATTGTTCTACTTACGTAATATAGCCTAGTAGTTCCCAATCTTATAAAGCTCCAAAGGAATAATCAAATCACGCTCTTATAATGCCACGTGCAGATTTCAAACTAATCCTTATCTTCTCCCTGAATGAAACGGGATAAAATACCTGGTTTACTGAGCTCAGTCTAATAGATTCACTTTACCAAGGGAAGCTGATGAAAACGTTCATTTCCATGGAAACAGAACTTGCAGAGGCATCTTACATGCAGTGTTTTGGGTTAAGTGGAGCAGAGTTTGGGTCTTGCTTTCTACACAATCTAAACTGATTACGCACTGCAAATATGCAGTGCCAATCTCCACGTTATGACAGTCGTCCTCCTCTGGGGACTCGGTACCCCCCGTGAGAAGCACTCCCACCGACTCACGCCTCTGCGCTTTCTGCGGGCTCTGCCCCACCCACGCTTGCTGCAGAGCACCAGCTGCCAGCTTCTGCCTGCCTTTTTATCAATGAATTTATTTTTAGTTGGTTCGAAGTTAAGGGATGCTGAACCACGTGCTGCCCTTTGTGTACTGCCTCTGCACTGGCTGGGTAACAGGGAGAGGGAGGATGCAAAGGCAGGGACAGTGTTTCAACCCTTTTTGCTGCAATTTAGCATTGCAAGCTGGACCACCGAGTGCAGACCAGCTCAGTTACACACGTGGCGTCTCAGCACAATAGTTTTTGTGAGCAAAGAATGCCTGTCCTCTGCGTTTGATGCAGCTTATATTTTGCAAGTGCTCTAATCTCATCAGAATTCCAAAGTTTCTTCAGGTGTAAAGAGCCTGAATGCTGAAACCATCACTGCAGGCAGCTGCTTAGGAATCTCTTATTTGTTGCCATAATGGTTACTTTGAAAGAAGAGAAAAATGATGGAATTCTGGTACCTTAGTGTGTCTACGTCGGCCAACAAGGATCTTGTGAAAATCCTGTTATTCTTCAAATAGAAAACAGATTAAATTCTTTATCTTTGAAAAAAAGCAGGCTGTCTTTCCTGAGTTTCTTTCTCGTTTGTCTGTCCGATTTAATTTAGTTTAATTCCTCAGGTTTTGCTATTCATTTCTAGTCCTGTTTGAGTGTATTATTAGTGAGTTCACTTTTCATTTATTATTATTTATTTGCATTATCTTAATGCATGAGAACCAACATTTCTTTGTCTGAAGAGCTGCATAAATCACCAAACAAAGCAAAACAAAAAAAGCATGCAATAGAAGTAGAAGACTAGAGACAGCAGACTAATCCAGACAGGCAGAGAAATCCTAAGAAACACCACAATCATATTTGTCAGCATGACAGGCAGGGGTCTTAGGGCACCATCAGCCTAAACGTTTAAGTTCTTGTTAAGCAGGATCGCGAAGGAGACTTTGACAGGCAATTTTGCAGGAAAGACCTGTGTGACAGATTAACATCGACAAATTTTTGAAATGGATTTGCATTTGCAAAGGACCGGTATCAGGCCTATACACAATCTCTATCTCAAATGAGCTTTTTAAGTAAAGTGAGTGTGGGAAAAAGAGGAGGGCTGGAGTACAGACAGCAGCATCAGATGCTGGAGTAGGATCTTTGCTTCTCAGTGTTAACAAGCTATATAACGTACATATGCACGATTGCATACATGTACAAAGAACATTGCATACATATACATATGCAGATGAATACAGTCCAGGGAATATGTTATTACCTAGAATAATCTGGATGGTTCAGCTCTTCATCTTTCTTCACTACTCAATAATTTAAGAAATCCAGATTCATATGGAAATGCCATCAGCATTGTTTTCCAAACTGCATTACACTTCACAAAGGCAAATATTCGTAGGCTGAAAGCGAGCATGGACTATTTTTCCCTGCAGTAATTTGTTGGAGGGGAGAGCTGTCTATTTCAGAGCTCTCAGGCACTCAACACTGCAGAATACTAAGCACGGCTTCTCCATGCACTATTTCCATGGGATATCACATAGAGAGGGAAGGGGCATGGACTAACAAAAGAAATATGTTTACCGGTGTCAAGGACAATTTATTCTGTCTTTATAAGAAAATCTAAGGAAAAATACGTCAAAAATACCTCAGCAAGAAAAAATGAATGGTAGTCAGTCCCTCAGCTTAATGTATCAGAAAAATACATGCATCTCAAGCTGATCCCTCCATGATGGCTCCCTGTGTGGCACATCATTTATTCCAGTAGTGTATAAGTTGCATTCATTAATACAATATTCTCCTAGGTTCATCATAAATGAGTGTTACAGGTATGAACCTAGGGTCATGTATGAATTTAAATCTGGATTGTCAGTATACTATTCCACCTTTCAAAAAATAACACTTGACATGGGCATTTTTCAGAGTGCCGAGCTGACACAAACGCATATAGGCTACACAAATTCGAATTTTCCTTAGGGTTGTGTTTTAATCAGCATGCATTTATTATTTCTGATCCTTATCACATCCAACTGTATAATGAATTTGTATTTATAATATTTATTAATTGGGTTGCAAGGTCCCAGCTCCTGAGAGGGGCTACAGTAGTAGTAGGCAATATACTAAGCCTGAGCTAAGACACAGAGGCTGCTTCAAATTATACAAGGTTTTAACTTTCTTTCTGAAGAAAATTGTATCATATCCTGCTAATACTGATGACTTGCATCTGTGTTCTATGAAACAACTGCCCATTTAGTTACAAGACTCGAGAAAATCTACAATAGCCCCAGTAATCAGTCACTGTTAGTAGGATTTTGCTACGCATCCTCTTCTGCTTTGCCCAGGGGAAAGTTCATTTCATGTTGTGTACAAGCCGTATGAGTGGTTGGTGAATCTACAAAGGCTGCCAAAGCAAGCGCTGGTGCACCCAACCCCCAGCACCCGCCTGCACCAACAAATTTATCAGTGGGAATGCAAACTCTGCTAGTGCTACCCTTCTCTTGCAGCATGCTAAGTCAAGGAAAGACTGCCAAAGGGAGCAAACTAAAGGCTGATTTTGAGAGGGATAAGGTGCAGAGGTGGGACCACTGCTTGGAGAAGTCCTTGCACCTCCGTGGGGCGCAGCTCTCCTCCCATCCCACAGCTGGTTGAAGGTCTTCTCCCTGCCAGGTGTCAGAGAGAGGAGAGAAGCACGAGGCCAGCAAAGGGCATGTCCCTTGGCACATCCAGCCTGCTGGCTCAGTGTGTGAGAAGTGTCCATGCAGAGGACTCACCGTGCCTGTGCTGGGATGCTGGACCCACTGCACCATGACAAGGTGTGCTCTGTGTGTGCACAAACCACCTCCATTCTCTTCTTCATCTGTCTATCCTTTGTGGTCTCCTCACCACCTTGTACGTCCATGTCTCTGCACAGCTACACCTCTTCTTTTCCTCCTCTGCTCTTTTCTACCCAGCACACGACTCTTTTCTTTCCATTTACTTGTTACTCTGCTGAGCAATCCACTTGAAAGAAAGTGCTTAAAAAGAACTAAATGACATTCAAGCATTACCTTGTTGATATTCACATTACACGCTTTCCCTACACCTATTTCAATTTTAGGACTCTTCAAGACAGATCCTATGTATTCCTCTGCATCCAAACGGTCTCCCAAGTCAGTCCTTAGGTACAGCTGCACCAAACATAACTAATAAATAAATAACAGTATTTGTGAAGGACTGTGAACAGCTAATGCTCTAGATTTTGAAAAAAGATATTCCACTGATGATTATCAGACTATATGTACGTCACTCTAGAAATCTCAGCCCTGTGAAAGCCTTTGGCTGACCACTGCTCCTGGTTTTCCAAGCTCCATTTTTGGATATCTAACACAACTGCTTGTTCTGACTTCAAACTACTCTAATGTTATAAATAATTTTACTCCTTAAACTCTCAAACAAATTACATCCATGGTGATGATAAATGATGGTTTACAAAGTTCTCAAGAGGTCTGAGTAATTACTTTGTTATTGTTTTACCCCATTTCCTACCTCATTATGCAAAACATTAGTTTTTTAAACAGAGCTAAATAGAAAGCATCAATGTGCGTGAGACGAGCTGACAAACAATAATCGAGAGCTAATGCTTTCACATAATTTGAATCCCATATAGTAAAGGGTACACCTGATCATTCAAAATATGGAAAAGTGATTCTAACTTCCCAAACAGTCAGAATTATTATTTACCCTGTTTTTAATGCAAGGAAAAAATATGGGCCATGGAAATCATGCTGATAGAGGAAAAGACAGTAGTTAATATGGTGTTCTCAAAATCTTCCATCTGTGCTGGATGTATCTCAGGTTTGTACTGACATATTGGAAGCTATGTCACACATATCAAAAATTGAAGCACTTGAGGTTAACACTGATCTCAAACCAGGCTGTCCTTCCAGTCTCCAGGAATGGGCTAGAAAGTGGCTGCCAATTTCAGCCACTTCCAGCCACTTCAGGTGATGACTGCGCGCTTTGAAACGGAGACGTGAACTAAATCATATGAGTGCTGATAACTTTCCAGAGTCTTTCTTTTCTTCACCCACATACCCAGAAAGGCTGGAAAATTTTCTTCATAATTCATCAAGGAAAAAGTCGCAGAGGACCTTAACTCACTACAGCATACGAACTGTAAGCCTGGGGACACACACCTAACTGCAGCATCAGTGAGGCTACAGTGAACTCTTACTCTTCTCACCCTTTCCATAAGAAAGGGCATGATTATGAGAAAAATGAAAGATTTTTTAAAAATGTTTTCTCCAGAAAACACTCTGCATGCTCTCCATAGACTAGTGGGAAGACATTTTATCTTTCATAAATTATGGACCTTGGAGACCTTAAAGTCTCTAATGGAAGATCAGGTCTCTAGAGCAGCTAGGGCTTGAATTCCAATCCAGGAACGCTCTTCTGGTAAAGACTTCTCCTTATTGCTTTCGCTACTCACCAGTTAGTGTGTTAGTAAGCCCAAAGTCTGTTCTCAAAATACAGCGCCTGTAAGAAGTTATATTTAAGCATGATTTGCTGCATGCAATAAAGTTTACTTTATTATATTTGCTATGACTAAAATGAAACTTTCTGCAAATGTCCTTTTTTTTTTTTTTTCAGCATTCCTACTTTCTTCTTGGCCTATTCTATTAAGTTCAGTTCCCAAAAAGAAAAAAGAAATATCCTCCAGAATGATTTGCAAACTAAACACTTATTGCATAACATGCAGACTGCGGTAATGTGTAGAGATCTCAACTAAATATGTCATTGCTCAGTGCTAAAAGATATAGCAACCCTGTAGTGTAAACCTGTCCCTGCCCAAAGCAGTGTACAGTCCATATTAGCAAAATCATTAATATCTTAGATACATTTCAAGATTTCTCTCTGATTGTGATTTGGCACAAAAAAGGGAAGGGAACTAATCACTGTGAAATGATCAGTTATAGCAGAAAAAGAATAAAGAATAGAACTGATTCGTTCTGAATTTAAGGCATTAGAAAACTGCTGGAGTTTAAAGATTGTCATTGAATAAAGTGCTGGGCCAGAATACAGCACTGTATTAAAACTAAACATACTTTTTAGGCCTCCTAAATCTAACTTTTTTGGGAAGTGAAAAACACATTTCTAGTGACTCATATACTTCCTCCTCTTCATGCTGATCGAGGGGATACACAGGACTAGGAAAATGTCTAGGCTCTATTTCACATAAAGATTTGAATTGCATTAGTTGTATCTTGGGAAAAGCATTTATACCCAGTATCATTGTGCTTATGTAAGTAAGTAGAGCATATTCTGAAACAGGAAGGGTTTTTTTCCTAAAAACTTTTTCGTACCAATATTCTTGTGTTTAAACCAGGAATTTTACAGAGGTAATTATTTCAGTATACAGAAAAAATCTGAAATGCAAAGGCACTGTTTGTCTAATGACTCATTTGTTAAAGGTTAAGACAAAATGTCCAGACATATATAATTCAGAAAGCAACAGAAAAGGTCTTTGGTTCCTTGGTCTTCTATGGAAAATACTCTACTGGATACATGCTTGTTCCATCCTGCCCTTTTTGCTAAACTGAAACTAATTGCATCTTGAGCCTTTGCATCTTGAGCCTTAATCTTCCTTCAGAGATAACAACATGGGACTAAATTCTGCTTTCAGCTATAGCAGTATTAATCTGGAGTAAGGCCTTTGAAGTGGGATTCATTTTTATGCAACATACTTTTCCATATATTCACTGTTTGCAGGTTTTATTTGGAAATCCTGCTTTCATCAGCTTAAAACATCACGCTAACAATTAAAATACTAAGTAATAATAACAATAACTGGCAGTGCAACAACACACTGCTCTCTGAGGATCTGACTGCTCCTCAAGGTGAACGATTGCCAACTCAGAGAAGGAGACTGCAGTACACAAGACTGATACGAATTAAAGAGTAGAAACCACCTCCATGAATGCACCACGAAACGTCCCTGAGGTGGCACAGCACAGCTCTCAGGGGCTGGGGGAGGGCAGGAGGTTGTTCTGATGATGGCCAGTGCTTTTTCTGCCTGTACCTTTCCTGAGGACGACTCAGAAGCTGCTGGCACCTACCCCTGCCTTGAGCTACACAGCACGTGTGCAGCCACGCCAGCACCTCTGGGAAGCAGCTGAGGGTGGTGTTCATCTTCGGCAGCAGTGTGGAGAGTAGCACAGGTGACACATGGCTGCACACCAAGACCCTTGAGAGCTGCGTCACCCACCCGGGCACGGGGCTGGGCAGCACTGCCGCCCATGCCAGCATTCACTCTTCCAAAAACAGCCACCCTGGGCACATGCTGTACCAGCAGCCCTGGATTTTCAGTTTCGCTCCCAGTTTTTGTGGTTGAGCAGAGAACAGCGAGGCAGTGTAACACGCTGCCAAGTGAGGTGGCTTATCATTATCACTGGGGGAGTTCAAACGCTGGCTGATAAAAGCCTACAGGGAGTAATGTGGTGCAAGATCCTGCTTGAAGGAGCTGCTATGGGTAACTTCTTAACGTATTTTTTTGTCTCCTCCTGCCCCCCACCCCACTCTTTCATCTATTTGTTTCTTTGATTTGCTTATTAATCTGTGATTTTTCTGCTTTTACCCTTTACTTCTTTTTTCTGTTCTAGCATTTGAGGTCTGAAGCAAACACTAATTAATAAAAATTTGTTAAAAAAATCTCATCACTGCAGATAACATCTGTTTCTTCACCTCTTAAGACAATCTTCACACTTTTTTACATGCTTAGTCTGTGCTGCGGATTTTGAAAGCGGCTGCAGTCTCAGGCAAGGCATCTTCTACTGCTGCTTGCCCTCCGAAACATCTTCAAGCTGTGGTCAGGAACCGCTTGCTGGCACGCCGACAAGTCACCATGTACACAAGCATTTGGGGTTTGTCCTTGCAGAGGAAGCTGTCTTGAAGGGAGGGGGTAGGATTACAGTGCCAGTCTCCAGCTGCCAGCTGGGACACATCAGGCCTTGAATCAGCCCCTCAAACCCCAAGCATGTGGTTACGATGCCTCAGGTGGAACATCCTCGCCACGTTTCCTCTTAGCTGTCATAGAGGCACCTGCTGTCCTTCACTGTGCATACAGGGGAGGCAGGGAGGCAAGCCTCTCAGCTGAGGGATCTATGTATGTTGAACGCTTTCAATTAGCTGCTGTGAGATCTCCGCACACACAGGAGCATTTTCTCCACCGCGGTGTGTTGTGGTTTAGGCCTCTCCGGCAACTAAATGCCACAGAGCCCCTTGCTCACCCTGTCCCACTCCCTGGGGATGGGGTAGAGAATTAAAGGGGAAAAGGGAAAGGGACTCGTGAATTGAGACAAGAACAATGTAATAATACTAATACTAAGATTATATTAATATATACATATGTATAATTATAAGAATGCTTACAAACAAGCGATGCACATTGTAATTGCCCACCACCGAGTGACCAAGGCTCATCCTGTCTTGGACTAACGATCCCTAAACAAATAAGTCCTGACACCGCAATCCCAGATGAGTGAGAGGCCCAAAAAAGAGGGAGAAACAGCACTCCGAGAGTCTGAGAGCAAGAGCCTCTGGAAGAGCAAAAGCCCTTCTTTCCAGTCAACCCTCATTTTTATTCTGGGCATGACTGATATGGAATACTTCACCGGCCAGTTTGGCCCTCAATCCTAAGTCTAAGTTCAAACCATAAGAGGAGTTGTGGACCCCACCGTCCTGGCTGTGCTCCTCCCTATCCTGTTGTGCTCCCACACACTGGCAAGAACACAGCAGCTGAAAAGTCCTTCAGACCTCAGTGCCAACTATAAACATCAGTGTGCTATCAGCATTCTTCTCATAATGAATCCCAGGCTAAAACCAAAACACAGAGCTCTTCTAGCTGCTAAAAAGAAGAACAAACTCTGTCCCAGCCAAAACCAGGACCCTGTGCACACCTGATCCCCTCCAGGTGCAGCACAGACTGCTGTCAAGGCTGCAGTGGCAGCTTTGTGTGGCCCTGAGGCCGTTCCGGTGACCACAGAGCCCACAGCCACAGATCCAGCCGGCGTCCTGGGTTTGAAGGCAGAGGGGATTGCTTTCTGCTGAACACAGGTCTCTGATTTGGAAAGGTGCTGTCTGGAGTGGGTAGTGTCAGTGCTGTGAGAAAGGCTGGTGTGCACAGGCAAGCAGAACGGTGGCACAGCTCTGAAAAGTGATCAAGAGCTTGGTATCTGCAGAGCAGTTGGGTAGTTGAGACATCTGCTTAGCAGGTTGTGCTTAGAGTCACAGAATGTTTTAGGTTAGAAGGTACCTCAGAGGTCACCTAGTCTGAACTGCTCCTGAGAGCAGGGCCAGCCTCAAGTTACAGCAGTTGCTTAGGGTCTTCTCCACCTGCGTGCTGAAAATCTCCAAGAGTGGAAATTCCACCATCTCTTGGAGCAATGTGACCCAGTGCTTACTCATTCTCAGTGTGAAGATGTTTTTCCATACAGGTAGTCAGAACAGCCCATCCTCCAACACGCAACTGGGGCTTCCCTTCCTTTGCTATGCAGCTCTGAGGAGAGCTTGTCTCTGTCTTCTCTATAACCCTCTTCTAATTGAAAACAGCAGTAAGATCTCTCCTTAACTTTCTCTTTGCCAGGTCCAGCAACCCTACATCCTCAGCTTCTCTCCACACCTTGCGTGCTCCAGCCACTGAACTTGCTCCAGCTCGTCAACATCTCTCCAGTATGAGGGAGGCTAAAACTGGACACACTCTGAGTAATGAATAGAGGGAAACGATCAGTCTTATCTGTCTATAACTATTCTCAAAGCCACTTACTTGCCAACTACTATACAAACATATTCGGCTTATTTATAAGCAAGGTTGTCCTGGATTTTATCTCAGCATTCTGGAAAGTCCTGGCAGAAGCCAAGGTTAGACAGGCTTGCTTGCCTAGGTGAGAGAGGTAGATCTGATAATAGGTTTCACAGAATAGTCTTTTGTCCTGCCTGTAATTCCAGAAGGATATTGCTAGAGCCGCGAAAAAGTTCTGTTCATTTCCACAGTAATTTCTCAATTCCTGGGCTCACATTTCCTAGCCCTTCTGTAGCACAGGTCCTTTTTCTTTTCTATCAGCTAGGCTTGCTTGGCAGTTCATATCCACTTTGCTGACATTTAGTCTTTCGGCCTATGAGCCTTGTTCCATTTTGAGCTCATTTCAGTTCAAAAGACTTTAAAAAATAAATCTACTGTTGGCTGTCTGAAGACTCAACTGTTAGTTAAAACCCCGTGTGGTTGCAGTTAAAAGTGCTCTTTCAGAAGAGCACTTAGAATCTCCCCACATAAAGTACCTCCAGAGGACTGGGAGAGAGATAAGATGAGTAGTCAAATGAATGTGGAGTGCACTAAAAGGTACAGACTGCCGGCACAAAGCAGGAGATGTCAAAGAGGCTCAGGAATGACCTGTTGACTGATGTTGAGCAGCTCTGCGTGCAAGTTGGGCAAACAGCCGGCATGATGGCAAGGGAGGGAAAGGGTGATACGAAGAAGGTGGCCATGGAGAGAGAGGACAGAAGTGAACCTCCGTTTTCTGAGACAGGTAGGACAACTTGTTTGGATGGCTGCTGGCAAGGACTGCAGCCAGCACAGCCTCTAGATAGCCAAGCTGCGCCCTGTTCCCTATGTGCAACCCCCAGAGCCAGGGGCAGCAGTTGTACTGTTTGTGCTCTGCATCAAGGCGTGTTGGTTTTGCACACTTCTTGACTCTGAATCTTTTGGTAAAAGCAAAATTTTCGACTTTATTTGCCTAGGCAGCTGCTCCGTCCCTGCCATGGCATGCTGCCTCCCCGTCGCACTCAGACAACAGCTTGGACTAAGGACAATGAGCTTTACAATCATCCCGTGGTGATTCCAAAACTGCTGTATCCTGAAACCACAGCCTTGCTCCCCTACTCAGGGCAGTGGCCTCCAGGCTGTCCCTCCTCCTGCCACTATGAGAGTCTCTTTCCAAACTTCAGTGGTTTTCACCACCACGCTGTGGTGTGAACTTGAAACTTTCCTGCAATATCTGGCAAGTTTCTTAAAAGAGATTTGCCAGTCCGTCTGAGGGAATGCAGCTGTGATGACTGTGTCACTGCTTGCTGATTAGGTGTACTCAGCCTTTGTGGCTGGTAATCACAATCACATGGAAGAAGAGGATATCAGAGACCTTGCACCTCCCATTTTGTACTTGAGATGATCCTCTGAAATAATTTCATGCATTTTGGGGGTCCAGACTTGGTATTAAGCCCTAAACACCTCCTCATCTGTCACTAGTCTCCTCTTCTAGTCTTAGATAGGTGGACATGTACTAGTAGATAATGACAGGAATATGGTCACTACCCTCAGATGCCCTGGAACTTCTGCTGTGTCAATATTAATAAATGGGGTTGTGCTGGTTTTGGCTGGTGTAGAGTTAATTTTCTTCATAGTAGCTAGTATGGGGCTACGTTTGGATTTGTGCTGTAAACAGTGTTGATAACACAGGGAAGATTTTGCTAGTGCTAAGCAGTGCTTACACAAAGTCAAGGCCTTTTCTGCTTCTCTCTCCACCCCACCAGCGAGTAGGTTGGGGGTGCACAAGAAGGTGGGAGGGGACACGGCTGGGGCAGCTGACCCGAACTGACCAAAGGGATATTCCATATCATATGATGTCATGCTCAGCATATAAAGCTGGGGGAAGAAGAAGGAAGGGGAGGATGTTTGGAGTGATGGCATTTGTCTTCCCAAGTAACCGTTAGGTGTGATGGAGCCCTGCTTTCCTGGAGATGGCTGAAGATCTGCCTGCTGATGGGAAGTAGTGACTGGGTGGTGCTTAGTTGCCGGCTGGGATTAAACCATGACAGAGTTGGACTCAGAAACTTGGCTGGCTGTGTTGCTAATTCTTTAGAGCAGTCCCTTGCACAGGTTGGCCTGAGTAAACTACAACTCACAAATAATTTAAGGATTTCAGAGTTCTCCCAGGCATGGTTCAGGACCTAACACAAGCCAGAGTCTATCTGCAATAGACAGTATACATATTGCTACCCTGTTCTGGAGAGTAAAAGAGTTTAATAATACGGATGTAGGCTTTTCTGTGCCGTTTGGCCTCAGAGAAAGGCCCTGAGGATCTTTAAAATAATTGCAGTCTCTGTTTCTAGCACTGGAATCTGATCCTGCTACTCCCTCCTACAATTTGCCCTTCCCAATTTCCTCTGTCCCCAGTTTTGCTTCTGATGTTGGCTTGGTATTCATGCCTTCCTTACTGTCACTAATGGTAGGGCTGTCTGCTACTGTTTTGTTAAGTGTTTCACAGCTGCAGACATCTTTCTAAAAATATCAGATGCTTAAACTAAGAAACTGCATGAGACTCATACCTTTCCTATTTAAGAAGGAAGCAGGAAAGACAAGAAGAAACAAAAAGAAAAAAAAAAAACAGGAAAGAAAAATAAAATCAAAACCAACAAAAGGAAAGCTAGACCTAAATCTTCCCTTAGAACAAACCAGAAAACTTCGACAACATGAAATAGATGGAACTGAAAGACTCATAAATCTAGAGGCATGCAAAAAAGGGTTCCTTAAAAATTAATCATTATTTAATGCAAATTTTGGAAGATGTTACATTTGCAACAGGGCTGAAGGAACAATTCTGATCCAGAAAACTTTCATCTAAATAGAGGTTTTGCTCTTCTCTCAGTTTTACCAATTCTGTGCTGAGACAAATAAGTTGCATTCAGGGGAGCTGAGGAAAACCTGATCCGTGCTCTTGTCACTGGAAAGAGAAAGAGGGCCAAACTTAGGGCCTCTCTTTCAGTGAAAGTGACAGGTATATGTATCTTTTCTTCCAGAAAAGAATAGAAACATATAAACAATGTTTGGGACAAATGAAAAGGTGACATCTCAAGGCCAGCTGACCACAAAAGTTAACAGTCCAGAGATTTACTTGTCTTCCAGAAATAACAGAGAAACAGATTCTTTTTGACAGCTACAAAGTGAAGTGATTGCACATGGCAAACATATTTAAGCTTCGAAAGTTTAATCTTCACTTGGAAATCTTTTCTGGCTGTTGTCTGTGCTCAAATAAGCATTTCCCAGTAATACATTAGCTTCCTCTGTGTCTCAGGCTGGAGACTGAAACTCTGTGCCTAGTGCTCCTGGGAACAAGACTGTGGATGCTACCAGCCCTGTGAACGTGTCGGTGGTGTATTTTAATCCAGTTGCTGGAAGCCAGGTATAATCTATTGTTCTTTTTCACAGTAATGCTTTTTATCAGGTCAAGTGAAAATTAGTTCTCCAGTTGCTCCATGGTTTTATGTTGCTAGAGTGACTTGGGATCGTTTGCTTACCTGACTGATATACATGTATATTAGTAAATAAGAACCGTAAGAAAACCTATTTGAAGATTTCTCACTAGAGATTTCAATGGAACCAGGACTTCACTCTTCAAAGTGACTCGTAGAGAAAGTGTTTGTTTTATGAAATGTTTGTTGTTTAGGTTAAAATTGTAGATGAGGACATTGCTTTAAGCATGGCTACAGAACTACTGTCTACTATATTCTGTTGTTGCTGAGAAACAATCTCAGATTCTCACGAAACAATAATGCTTTCTCATGCCATATTTCTGCTTTAAAGCAGCATTTTCAAAGATAAAAAGATGCTCTCGACATTCAACAAATTCTTTCCAAGCTCCGATAATCTTTTATACATTAAACTTAACCTGAAGTTTGCAGAAATCTGATTATCAAGTATTGAATATTGTGAATGTCATGTGTCACCTTTTGCCTTCTAAACAAAAGCTAATGACTACAAATAAGTAGGTCTGTCTGGCTTTCAGAAGGCATAAGGGAAGTGACAGACTGGTACTGTGCTCACTGACAATGCATAGGAATCACAGAAGGTCACTTAATTTTGTCACCAGATGCTCTGCAAATGGAGAGGAAAGTACACGTACCCTGTTTGTGCTAAGCCTATTAATGCAGTCATTAATTGCAGCCTCCTGCTCAGACAACATCCTGAATGTAAAAGAAATGAAATGTTATTGAAGGGATTGCTCTTAGTCCAACCTGATTTTTGAACAAAGACTTATAGAGCTCTAGTTCATGCTTGATAATCATTACACAGACAATGTCACTGTGTGTATAGCACCTAGACAGAGAAAAAATGAGGACCCGTAGCCTATTTCTTTTCTGAGATCTTTCTGAATTCTTTTCTTTAGAGTGGCTGTAAGTGCAAAACTTCTCAGTGAAAAGCTTCATCAGGTTCACACTTCAGTATCTGCAGTGTCATTTGATAGCTCAGGCAGAGACATTTTTCCTTGTTTAACATATGACGTTGTTGTCTTGGGCTTAAAGATATTGGCTTGGGTGTTGTGCTTTGCTATTCAGCGCTTGGCACAAAGGAATCGGATATACCTTTATCTTTGTGATTGTTAGGGACACCTGGGATCAGTTCTAGTCTGCAATGCAAGATATTTACACTGCTCAGGCTGCTGCACTTTATGGACCAAGCTGCTCTCATTCATGTCTGTCTTCTTCCTTCAGATTACTTTTGTAGCAACAGCCCTGACAGGCTGCACGCAGATCTGCTTTGTCAGGTACGGCTCAACAGGGAATTACTGAGACGAACCCTTAGATAGCTAGCGAAGAAGAGTCACGACAGCTATCTTTCTTGTACAGTATCAAGCATCTGCGTCAGAAAGGGACTATCTTATGGATCCTATTTCGTTTAAGAATAAATGCATTTTTCTGCTTCACCATCTGAGATATATGTTCTTGCAAGACTGGGAAGCCTGACACATGGAGAAAATTGAAATCCTGAAATTTTACTTTATTTCTGAATTAGAAACTCTTCCTCTCTTCAAAAAGTTTGAAATCCTCCCTGGAGGAAATTTATGCAAAAACATTAATCATTTCAGTGGAACAGTGTTCTGCTTCAATTTCAGCTTCTTAAAACTCATATTTTGGTAAGTAGATACAACACTCTGCAGGAACAATATGCTAATATTAGTATATTTTTGAAATTATCTAAAAGGTCATTTTAAAATTTTTAATTGGAATGGTTTGTTCTGAGAAAAAGTCCTGGAAATTTTTCCTTCAAAGCTGACAGTTTCAGGACGTGGTTTTTTCTGATGGCACTGAATTCTGCAAGGGGAAGCAAGACAGTCGGAGTTCTACTCTAGTGGGAACCTGCTGCTCCCAGGTACCGAGGCAGGTAAATTACTGTAATTGTACAGCCTCTTGGCTTTAGTCAAAATGCTACTAAATGTCTATGGAAGAAGTCCTGTAACAAGAAGTATCTGCCACAATTATCAGGTCAGCCAGATTTCTTATTCCTCTAACTTTTTCAAAAACAGGCCAATCCTTTCTTAGCCCCAGTTCTTACAAACCTCCACCCCATCTGGACACCAGCCTTTTCCCTAGATGAGCTCCACGACACCAGCGAAGGAGGAGAAGGAGGGATTTGTTTCCATAATTGTTAGTGCAGATTTAGCCTCATCAATCCCCACGGTGTGGAGATACCACAGATGACCTTGGTTGTGGCACATGCCCAGGACTGCCTCCCTGGAGTTCCACATGGCTGATAACACACAGGAGAGTCACTCAGAGGCTTTCCTAGAAAGGCCTTATATTGTCCATCTCAGCACACTCTGGGGATGTCTCCTTTCTGTTCTCAGTAACAAGGAGAAGCTATCTTGCACCAACGCAACATCATGGTGATGCAAGTGCATGGCTGGACACAGGCTAAAGGTGACTTTTGACAGTGTTGAACTGAAAAATCAGACAAATATCATATAGTCAAGCCACAGTGCATACCTAGTGCTTATCTAGAGGCAGATAAGCTGGTAGCAACCTCAACATTTCCTCCCCTGCCCTGTGATGCTGTTACTTGATGGATACTGATGTCACCTATCACAGTGGTAAATGAGATGTGTAGGATGCCCAAGGTGCAAAAGTCCTCCTGACATGCCGAGACATGTCAGGAAGCATGCCAGACTTTTCACTATGCCCCAGTCCTGGCAGGTAAAGACAATTTAGGAGTAGTCTCTGAGTATTCTGGCCATCAAATTGCAAGTGTCCATGCTGTCGTGATAGGGATGCAGAGGACGGCACCGTTGTCCAGTCTACCCTGCAGTACAGGGTATTATAGACGGGCCTCTGAGCCCAGCTCTCAGCAGAGCTCATCCCTCTCACCATCATGTACCTCCGCGCAGAGTCACCTGATTAACTAACCCACAGAGCAGCACTAACAGTGATTACCTTGGCAGGGCTGAGTCATTTTCAGTGCCTGCAATTCTGTTCCCTCCAGGTGTAATTATGAGAGTGATTAAAACCAGCCAACTGTCTCCAAGTATTATTTCTTGAGAAAACAGGTCTCGAAATAAGCTATATATACTCCCCTGTCTCAACGGTAGCTCAGGATGGCCTCTAAGCATTCTTACGCAGTTTCTCTGTGTTTCATTCCCTAAGCTGGCAAAACCCCAGCCCCTCGATTTTTGTGTAATTACTGGTTATCCTCCGAAGTTTTCATTCCCAGGCCTACCAGCTCTCTGGCTTTGGGCAGGACCTCCAGCATGTGTGATAAATTGCCTCCTCCCTGTTTACTCAAAGGTTGGCTTTTCACAGCTTGGGTAGTCCTTCCTTGGTTCCCCACTCCAACTATGACCTCCAGTTAGGCCAGCACTATAAATTCATAAAGGAAAGTCTTATAATCTAAAAACTCCTTTTCACTGACTAGGTCATATACAGTTTTCATGGGTTTACTTCTCTCTGCTCCTATGCTGTTACACAAAGCTGCCAACAGACCATAACTACACAGCAAACAGTTTGCTATGGGCAAAGAAAGAAGCAAATATTTTAATTTAGCTAAAAGGAGGATACAAAGAAAAACCATAACACATTAAAAAAATAGTTCCAGAGATGATGAAGAGTTGGAGTGTCTGATTGTGTAAGTCAATCCTTTTGGCTAACGTTAGCTGAAGCTGGGGAGATTTGTTAGGCAGAAACAGCTAAATTTCCAAATCACATTGTTAATACACTTTCTGCAGTATTGCAACCTCTTAGGAAAGTGAAAAGGTAGATTTCAGCTAATATTATAGAAATTATTCATACTTTTAAAAAGAAAAGTTAATGGGGAAACATTCTCTAGGTGATGAAGAAATTTCTGATTGTCAAATATGTGTCTAGGGAAACAGTACCCACTAACCTACGGAGCACAGATGACATCCCAGGTAAGCTAGCACAAAAAGATGCAAACCCCCTTGCTTTCATCAGTGTAGCTGCGAACTGAAATGCAAATTCTAGCTGCCTTACATATACCAGCATGGAACTCCTCTGATAAAAACACACTAATTGTATTAAAAATTAAGACCAGTAAGGCTGTGAAGGAAGACCACTTATTAACACTGTTGATTGTCACGCAGTGCCTGATAAAGTAATTTTCTTCATATATGTGCACTCTGACTGTAGGTAACAAGAAACACTTTCTACTTCCAGACCCTTGCATCTGTATTGTACCTGTGGCTCCAGAGATACTTTCTGTACTTTGAAGCTTTCACCTCAAACCTGTTACCTGATTTTGTGAAAGGCACTATCATATTATTGGAGTGAATTTAATTTTTCACAGTTGAAAAGTATCAAATACATTTTCTTTGAACAAAAAAAAACGACCTTAAGGTAAAAATAGAAATACCTAGAACTGCAAGTGCCACCTTTGCCTGTGGAGAGATTAAAGCAATTTCTGAAGTGCATTTGCAAAGGGAGAACGAGCAAATCAGTCATTTGTGTGTTTAATTGCTGTAACTTAACAACCATGCCACGTTTGCCTTTTCATTATTTGAAGTTTTGGCCATAAAACGAAGCTGTGGAATAGGAAGCATTGCAGAAAATGGAGGAAAGACCAAAAAAATGAATGAAAATGTTTGTGAAGCAGTTGAAAGATGGCTGCATGCCAATGACACTGCTCAAAGCATCTAGACTCCGACTGGCAAGAATGATGAAACTTCAGGCGCAAGATGATTAAAGAGAGAAAGGAGATAGCCTAACGTAGCCAAAAAGTTGGGTTTTTTTCCCAACAGTAGAATGCAGCAGTTCAAAAAGACAGGAAATGGAGGAAAATAGTGTCTTTTTGTGTACATGAAGAAAGAATCAAGCCACTACTCAGACAGAAGAAATGATCTAAATAAAAGTAAGCATTATCATATGTGCCTCAAATAAAGACCGATAATTTGTTCACGGCAACAAAATAACAGAAATAAACTCGGCTAAATTCTCCTCAATCCACATTACTGTTAAAAGTGGGGTAATTTAGAGAGCACTGCTGCCCTGACTATCCCTGCTCTGTGCTCCTGATTCAAGAACGACTCATTTGTTCAAAGCGCTACATGAATGCATGGGGACAGATGCAATAGATCCACATTTGTGTAGTACTGCTACGTTTTAGCTAATAATCCTGGCCAGATTTGAGATGGCCTGTGCAAAATTGGTTTGGATTTGTTAATAGTATGCTGCTTTAGCTTACTTGTTAATTCTCCTGTAGGGATTTTTTTTTTTCCAAATGTTTTCTCTTTGTGGTATTCATTTGTAATACTATAGGTGGGGAAACAGTAAAGTCATTAATCATAAGAAAATCACTAATGCCAAAAATTTGCAGTAACTCCATTAGTCATTTCCTAAATTTTAAGCATACGTCTTTTGCTTTGCTTTCAACAACAGGAAAATGAGGCATGACCTGGTGAAGAATATTTTTTTTGCTCTTTCCAAATGGTTTTAAGAATACACACCACCAAATTATTGTAATACAGTAGGGAGTGCTGTGTTGATCAAGCAGTTGTTTTGATTAAGACTTTTAGTGCAAAAGCAGCTATATTACAAGCTTTTGTCATACATGCTGTCATCGAAGTCACCATGCTGTCTGTTTGCCATTTTGGGCCTCAGACATGCAAAGCAACATTTATGCAGGCTATATAGGTTTGAACACAATCTATTGTCTGACAAAGGTCTCAAGACAATAGGTTTTCAGGTTTTTCATCCAGGTGCTGATTGGGGTTTATTGAACACACGCTGCTTGAAATCTATGTGAGGAAAGTACACAGTTTATGGTGCACATTTCGTAACCTGTATGTCCCATAGTCATACCCTTCTGAATCTTTTTCACCACTTTTCTATTCTTCAGTAGGGTCTTGTTATACTTCTAGACTGCATAATCTCTTTTTAACCCTGTCACTATCATCATAATAGAGATCAATAACGATGTTTTGTCATGAATGAGTTTTTAACAGTCCTTACTTTTTAAAATTCAAATTAATCAGATTTTTTGTGAATCAGACTCTCTCCTGTTACAGATCACTTAATGTATGTCAGAAAAGGCACAGCTGTTGAGTGGCAACTAGCTCTGTGGCAAGGTGCCTCTGCACCTTCTTAGAGAATTTGTATGTGCAAACAGCCTCTGGGGTGGAATGACTGTATGCACTGTAAATGCACCTATGTCTCTTTATTTTTTTCTCTTTTTGTGATATATCCAAAATATAGAATCATTCTTACTAGCTTAGCTGTCAGTTTTTTACTTTTTCAGCTTTGGACTTTCCAGGAGTGCTTAAAAATCAGTTTTCTGAGCTGTTTGTCCTTGAGTGTTTTTCTTATTTGCCAGAGACGTTATTTATAGCATGTGCTGGCAAGTTCTGTTCTTAGTTTCAGATGCTCACACGTGAGGTTACTGACACTTAGCAGCATTCTGTTTGCTTGCAGGGGTACAACTTGTAGGCAAGTGCTACTGTTTGGAGTGATTTTCACAGAGACACTAAGCCAGAAAAGTGTAGGCAGGGAACCAATTTCTTGATACTCTAGTGTTCAGGCTTCTAAGAAGAATGATGCCACAGCTAGAGGTAAGCATCCCTCTCCTATTTTCCATCCCAAGATCTTGGTGCTGCATATTGTAGAAAAAGAACTTGCCACTGAATTCACATCGTATTTATCTTGCTGTTATCCAGTGTTGATGCTTTGAAGAATGAGCCTGTGGCAAGGGAAAGTGCAAGGACACAGTGATTTCACCAGAATCTGTCTTCCAGCCCAGGAGCAGAGGAAGGAAATCCAGATGT
Source organism: Tauraco erythrolophus (assembly GCF_009769465.1). Taxonomy (NCBI): domain Eukaryota; kingdom Metazoa; phylum Chordata; class Aves; order Musophagiformes; family Musophagidae; genus Tauraco; species Tauraco erythrolophus. Next base: position 28,863,993 of record NC_141468.1, on the reverse strand, counting down.
CAGACCTGGCAGGTAGTGTGGCAGATGGTATCACAGCCTCAAAGGCAATGGAAGTTGGGCCAAGGAACTCGCAGCTGTGTGGGTGCAAGTCGGGGGAGATTGAACAGCTATAAAGTCAGTAGTATGGCTGGCTCAGAGGAGATGGAAAAACTTGAGAGGAGAAGCAGTGCAGAGGCAAGAGAGAGAGCACAAAGGCAGCTAAGGCGTTTACTGGAAAGAGATCTTCACAGCAGCAAGGTCAGAGGGTGACGACATGGTGAAGGCAAGAGTAACTGAGGAGCTGCTTTGGAAGAGAGCAGAAAGTAAAAGAAATGGAAGTATAAGGAAGGGCATGAGACAGAACTTGCGAGCACTTCTCAGGTTTTAGAGAAATCAGAGCTACTCATCCAACACTTCCAGGGATAGGGCATCCACAACTTCTCTACTTGTTTGGTAGATTCATATTCAGAGAGTTCTGGAAAAGACACCTCTATTACCATTGATTTTGTCTGCCCTTATATCCCTTTAAATATACATTGAAATAAGAAACATGGATTAATTTCAAACCTACCTCACCTTATTTCAGTATTTTTATTGAAAGTAGCCTTATTAGCTCAAAGTAGCATAATCCAAGGCAGAACAAGCTGAGCATTGGTTTGTTTGGTTGCCTTTCTCTCCTACCACACATCTGACATTCAGGATCACAATGTACTCTGCAAGTCTTCATGCTTATCGTGCCAAGTTCTCCAAGTAAGCTGTGAGAGTTACTCTTCATGGTAGTCAGCCTTCTTTTGTATTCTGCAGTTTTAAGATATAATTTAATAGCTGGTCATGGACAACAGATGTCTATCAGAAAAAAATATCAGTGTTGAGAAGTGGGAAAAGACCATATTGAGAATGTGGGACAGGCGCATAAGCTGCAAAAACCAAGGAGTAATCCATCTCCTCCGCTTTGCAATCTCCTTAGTTGGGCAGCTCAGCTGTGTTTTGCAACAGGTCCCACTCTTCAAGAAAGTAGTTTCACTCAGGTCAAGCAATGAGAATAATCGGATAGAAGATTTGACCTGTGAGGGGAAAAAAAAAGGAAAGAAATGTAGTTCAGCTGGTGAAGTATTTAACAACAATTGCAAAGATGGAGATGTAAACTGCCCTGTGTCTGTGAAAGTTGCAATCAATGACTCAAGTTACACTTTGGGGCAAAAAAGAGATCTGAGGAGCTGTGTAGTCTTGAAAATGCTGTCCAGTAAATACTGTTTGAAGAGTCTCTGTCATTGGAAAGGTTGAAGAATAGATCAGACAAGAAATATGTACTAAATAAATATATTTAATTTCCTTATGTTGTAGAGATACGCGAAAGAAACCTATTGATATATACTCTGGGCCTGGGTTTCAGGAGTAATAAATAAAGCATGCTATGCTGTACAAATTGTGCACTGACACAACACACTATGAGAAGAAAACCTCTACATCTACTATTCAGTATGTGTGGATGATTTGTTCTCTTGTCAGACACTATCTACTCATGAAAAACAGAGAGAAAGAAGTAGAGGAGGTCAAACACAATTTTGGTATGAGGCACCTCTTCCTCTTACAGTGCTTGCAATCTGGAATTTTTCTGAGCTGTACAGGGTGGAATGTCACTTGCCAACACAGTTTGATGGGTGAGAAATCTGGATTATATTAGTAGATGATTTTGTAGGTGATTAACTCAAAGGATTATCTGCCTAGTCCTGGGCAATTTGCATTCTTTGTATGTTAAATTTCCTTTCTTTTGCCTAATAGATAATTTTCTTGACTTTTTTCACAAAGATTTTAAAAAAATATTTTCCTAAACTAACTATTCCTTCTGTAGGTCTATGCTACAGCTTTCAAGTTTCCTGCAAATGTATTGTTACTTTGCAAGCTTTAGACACAAAGTAAAACAGAAAAAAAGAAAAGCCCAAATCCCTTATACCAGTGATATATCATATGGGCTTTTTCCTGGTTGCTTGGCAATAGAAATGTAGGCATGTGACTCCCTCCTCCATCTCCCCGGCACCACTTGCAGATATTTTGTCTTGGCCTTTCTTCTTTTGTTCTTACATCTCTGTGGGAGTGTTAGTTATGAAAGGGTTTTCAGCCTGATTTTTTTTTCCTCTGAATTTATATCTCACTGTTTTCTTTAGAAGAGTGCTATATATATAAAGAAGTGACAAATGGCAGCTGGGGATTAGAAGGGACAAAGCAGTGAGAGATCAATGTCACCCAAGTTTAGGCACCTAACTGAGATGCCTAAGATACCTACTCAACTGCAGTGTCCCTGGGTCCGTGAGGAGATGAAGATGTCGCCAGAAGACCATTCAGTACCCCTGGGACCTAAGTCACCACCTGCAACTGTCTACATATCAACCACTGGCCTCAGAAGGAGAGCAGGAGAGGAGAGCATGACCCTTCTCACCCAGGCACCTCGGCTAAGCGTTGGGAGCCAGGTGGGCTCCCCTGCTCAGAAAGGGCAACCACTAAAGGCACCTACCACAGGCCCTTCTGCACAGAGAGGCAGGATCTTCAAGCAGATAATGCCCATGTCCATGGGGATCTTCACTGCAGGGTCAAGAGGCCATCCAGTCCAGAGTTTCTGGGTTAGATCAGTATCAATGGGATCATTTGCACATCTCACTCATTGTGCCCTCCCCAAGAAGGCAGTTCTTGGTAGCACTTGGACTGGTCTGCTCTTGTCTCTACAGCTATACAGAGAGTTTTTGCTTCATACCACTTTACCAATGAACTTGCCTGTCCTTCTGAGCACCAAAAGAGTTGTGCGAAGGCAGGCAAGGGGCTATCAGCACCTGTGTGACTTAGCCAGCAATGTCAGTACAAGCTGAGTGAATCACCAGTCCAAAGAAAAGTGATTCTTGGCCTCAAGCTTATACATACATTTGTGCCACCTAATGAAAACACCTGATGGGTGGGTGAATGGCAGAGTAGGAGCAAGGGTTGAGAAAGCAAAGGGCCTCAACTGCACTCGAGGCAGGAGGGTTGACTCAAAGTGCTTTGCCTTCACCTATCTCTCTCCCTCATGGCTATGGTTGCTCCTTGGGCAAGAGCTTCCCATCTGTTGCAGTTTACAGCAATGAAGGCAAATAAGGTCTCATTGTAGTTTATCCTTATGCACAGTACTGGAAGCTTTATCAGTCCAACAGCTGATTCAGAAAGCAAATTACACATGCCTGCCTTAAAGACAGGAAAAACTGCCCAAATTTAATCCACCATCACAAGCCCGTCAGGGCACAAATTCAGCAGTGGAAGCATACCTAAGGGTACAGACCTACACATCGCCAAGCAAGTTAAATCCTGACACTTTCCTTGTTTAATCCATCATGTATATATGGTTGCCTTTCACTTCTTTCTCTGTTTGAGAAATGTGTGCAGGCAGATTGCAACATCCTGAGAGATGCTCATTATTCAAAATTATTTTCAAATTGGTTTGCAAAATGTTTCCCAAGTGCAGAGCCTGTGAGTGTTTTGTAACAAAGCTCTGGTTATTTGAGCTTTGTTGGTTGGGTAACTCATGCATTGCTGGGTTTGCCTCAGGATGAGAGAACACAGTGGAAGGCAAATGGCAAGCTCCCATTGCCATCATCAAATATACAGCTGGAAATTTATTGCCAGCTGAAACATCCCTTTAGACTGAGTGTGCAAGTTAATAGCCTGTCTTCATTTGGATGCAAATCTGAGAGTGTCATGAACTCAGAACTTGGTTTGGGATTCAGATGGTTATTTATAGGCATATGTTTAGACTGATGGCTCAGCTCTGGTGGTGTATCTGTACAATCATTCAGTTAGGTGACAATGCATGTGGCAAAGTGGCAGCTCTGTAGCCTTAATTTGTTCATCACAAGGTGCATTGGTTTCTCGATCCAGTTTGTGGAGAAATATTTAAACCTCCAGCTGGCGCATTGTAAAGTAACATTCTAAAATAAAAAGGTGGCATTTGCAGCCTTTCAGTACTTAAAGGGGCTTATAAGAAAGACAAGGACAAACTGTTTAGCAGTGCCTGTTGCGATAGGACAAAGGGCAATGGTTTTAAACTAAAAGGGGGCAGATTTATACTAGATATAAGGATGAAATTTTTTACAATGAGGGTGGTGAAACATTGGATCAGGTTGCCCAGAGAGGGGGCAGATGCCCCATCCCTCGAAGTATTCAAGGTCAGGCTGGATGGGGCTGTGAGCAACCTGATCTAGTTGAAGATGTCCATGCTTACTGCAGAGGGGCTGAAGTAGATGATCTTTAAAGGTCCCTTCCAACCCAAACTATTCTATGATTCTAAAGGAAAAAGTAATGAGTGGTCTAGAGTGGTGCTGACTGCACACAAAACTTTGGCATAATGCAGAATAAAGAGCCTCTCAGACACTGTGTTTGGGCAAGACACATGTGAGAGAACAGGAGTGATCGGTGTCCACAGATGTGGTGTTTCAGTGCAAGCTGCTGAAGCCCTATCACAGAGTGCCCTATGCTAAGTACTGGCAGAAGGAAGAGATCAGGCCTCAGTTTACCTCTCCGCTGACAGCCCTGAGTTGCCATTTCCTACTTTTGTGTGTGCGAGCATGTGCTTGCAGCCCAGCACGCTGATTCAGGTGCACCTGCAGTGTCCCAGGATTACCAGGAGGTAGCCCGAGCACGGCCTTAGCACAAACTGCTGTGCATGTAGTCAAAAGCCATTTCCTCCGGAGGCAACCGACACTCAGAGATACACAAACACTGAATCAGGCCATATACTTTTATTGTGTCCCTTACATTGGTCAAGATTTGGGTTTTTTTAAGAAAAAATACTTCAGATGGCTAACATTTATATTAAAGAGGTAGAGTCTACATTGTTAAAAACTATGTTAAAAACAGATGAAATAAATACTGTAATAAACACAATCATATATATATATAAAAAGGAGTTTATGGTAAACCAATAGTCTCAAAATACTCAGTTCCATAATGCTTCTTAAGAAGAAAACTCTCTCCCAGCCAAGTTTTTTTAGTGTTTTAAGAACTGTTTTTCTCATTGTCACTAATATGACTTCTAGTGAGTCACTAAAGGACTCAGTTTTGAAACGATTTCCAAATAATCTTTTGAAAATCCATCTTGGGTTACAAGCTCTGTCTTTTGCTTATCATTACCCGAGAGGAGCACTGTCACTTCTGTCTCACAAATTTCTAACTAACAATTTGCTTTCATATCCCAGTATTTTGCATTAGCATGGAAAAAACCCATTGCTCCAGTCTGGTATTTTTCCATTTGCAAAAGTTTTTACTGCAGCTTAGTACAGAGACAAACACAGTGATGAAGATACCCAAATAGAAGAGATTTATTCAAGAGTGCATAGAGCTGCTTTTGCCTCAATAAAGATAGTAGTGCTTTTCCATGCTTTTCTTTCATCATCCCTGCAGTTTTCTGAGGATAGCTTGGGACTTGAGGTGATGCTGGGCACATCACAGTGGTGTTACCACTATGGCCTTCTGTGAGGTAGCTTGAAGCTATAGGAGGTGGTCTCTAGCCAGCACGGTCCTGTCCGTGCACCCTCAACTTTGTCTGCCTGCTTGGACTCCCGGCCTGCCCCTCAGAAAGGTGATGGAGATCCTGACTCCATGTCTAGGGTCTCCCATCAGCACATGTAAAATGTGAGAGCTGTTTAATAAATTCCTGTGCTAGCTGTTAGAAAAGTGGATCTAATAGTTTTTAACAATGAGACAATAGAAAGTATTTCATTGGCATAATATATTAATCCAGTTAGGAATTTGGGTAGGGCACCTCCTCTAACCCAGGTGTGTCCTGGGACCTGGAAGAAAAATGACATTGTTGTCACATTATGTGCACACAGTCATTTTCACTCCACATTGCAGGCTCCAGAAAATAATCCCCTGGGAGTATAATGTTCTCCAGCACTGTACTTGGGCATATTATCAAAACGAATTTTAAAAGAAGACCAGCACCCTCAGGTTCTGCAACACATCTTCCTGCAGCACTATGCGACTGCTATCATCTTCACATCCAGCTCATAATGAGAGGCTCCTGGCTTTTCTGGCACAGACAGAGACAGAGAAGACAGTTGTTAGGTTATGTGATTACAGGCTAATCACCAGAAACACAAAGGCCTGGTGAGGAGCAGATGAACCACGGAGCAGAGGAGCCCTAGCAACCCAATAACTGGGAAAATGGTGCACACTGAATTGGCTGCACTGAAGACTGTCCGAGGAGAAGTATTCACCCACCATGTCTGGTGTGAAACCCACCAAGATGAGTTAACCACAGAAATTACCCTCCCTGAACACCTTGCAGATTGCCAGGGGTGATTGCCTACAGGCGCACAGGACTCACTACAGGATGCTGGGAAGGGCATTTGGGGGTTGTATGAAACTTACTATGTCAAGTTTTAAGGAGATTGTGGAAATGTGTGAGTCTTCCAGGATATTTAGGGGATGGAACATAGGTGAGGAAAGGGAGGCATCAGGGTGAATGGGGGAGGAATAAGTAGGCGGAAATAGAGGTAAAAGGGAACAAAAGGGGCTGGTTTTGTGTAAACAGGTTGTTAGTGCACTTGCCTGACTGAGCCCTGTGCTTCATCACTACAGTCTAATCAATATTCTAGTTAAATCCTATTTATAATGATCTTCTATTCTCATTATGAATGTGTGAATGCTGGTGAGCTTCAAGATGGACTTTTAGGCAAGTAGGATAAGAGGTGGGTGTATCAGCAACAAGAGCAGGACTGTGAACCTCCACACATAGTATGTCTGGGTGCTAGAACCCGGAGAGGCCAGGGAATCTGAGACCCTCTACTGGAATGATCCATACCGTATTTTTGTACACACACACACACACACACATTTTCCACTAGCGGGCTTCTATCCTAACCAACTGGAAAGGAGGAACAGCATGGGGCAGCCTGTGCTCTTTGTGAACGCTGTATGTCTACGTGGGTGCTGGTAAGGCACTGCTTCGATCCATGAGGCTGCCCGTGTGTGTGTGAGCATCACGCTCAGCCTCCCTGCTGGCTGGACTTCACTATCAAAATGCCCTTCTGACTTCAGAGTTCAAAGAAGAGGAAGATTGTATTAAGTGGATATAGAGATCTGAATATATATAATGCATACATAAGCTTTGAGATATCACAATAAAAGCAGGACCACAAAGCAGACACCTCTGGTTGGTGCAGGAGTGCATTATGCCACTGTGCATGCTGCTTTGTATCAGCAACTTTCTCCTGGTCACCCTGTTTTCTGTGGAATTTAATAACATTTTGGGAAGCTTCCTCACTGGAACGAAAACCCTCTGAACCTTTGGCAGGGCTCCTGGGAGTGCACACGAACAAACTGCAAGCAGAGGATGCCAATGCTTTGCATGTCCAAAGAAAGGTTATGAAGCTGATGAAGGGTCTAGAGCACAAGTCTTATGAGGAGCAGCTGAGGGCACTGGGTTTGTTTAGCCTGCAGAAAAGGTGGCTGAGGGGAGACCTTATTGCTCTCTACAGCTACCTGAAAGGAGGTTGTAGCAAGGTGGTTGTTGATTTCTTCTCACAAGTAACAAGCCATAAGATGAGAGGAATAGGCCACAAGTTGTGCCAGGGGAGGTTTAGATTGGATATTAGGAAAAATTTCTTCACCACAAGGATTGTCAAGCACTGGAACAGGCTGCCCAGGGAAGCGGTTGAGTCACCATCCCTGGAAGTAAGACATGTAGATGTGGTGCTTAGGGACATGGTTTAGCGGTGGACTTGGCAGTGTTAGGTTAATGGTTAGACTTGATGATCTTCAAAATCTCTTCCAACTTAAACGATTCTAAGAAATAGTTCTTCAAAAACGTCTCTTTGTCCTGCTGCAGATCTATGAAAGCTATCTCAGTTGCCCATGCTCTCTTACCCTTATACCTGAGTAATATTCCTCTTAGTGTTAAAAGAGAAACTGGACTCTTCTGCAAGACGTTTTTGCTGAGAGAAGGCTTGTTTTTTAAAAGGGTGTTAAGCCTAGTTTTGTGGATGTAGATGTGGCTCTGATGTGATTGTCCACTATTTGTATTCATCAAGTATTAACTCACAAGAAAAGTATCACTATTCCATTACAACCTTTCCAAGCCTGGCAGCCTTGTGCAGTGATTTCTTATTACACTGTCTCTTGAAATATTATACAAGTCTCTTGAAATAAAGATGAGGATTCTCTCCTCCCCATTCCCCCTCCCCATCCTATTTTTACATTTTTAGGGAAGTTTCTAAAAAGATATAATAGGTAGTAAGGCCTGTTACTGGGGTTTCTCAGAGAAGCATCTTGGAAGATGCCTTTTTGAAACACTGTCCTTTATTTCATTAACAGTGGAAGCCATCCAGGAGTAAATCAAAACTTGAGCAACAAGTATGACAAACACAATTGTTTTTTCCCCAGAAACAAATTGCAAGCCTTTTGGTCCCACCCTTGTTTCTCCACCTGCATCAGGGTCTTCTGTCATACTGTCACACTGTCTGGTCCTTTCATAAGTCTCAAAAGCCAACAAAAAAAAAAATCTCATTTCATTTCCAAAATGGATTTCAGCTCAAATCCAGCTCTTAAGATTAGTTTCCATCACCCCTCCATAAGCATTAGTGGCAACAGCCTATGTAACCTTTCTCGGTACTCGTTTCACACGTGTGAAAGTACACAGATGGCCAATTATGCCAGTGACTGCACTGAATTATTATGTATAATTAGAGATGGGAGCAAGTTTCTAAGCTGAGAAAAAGTCAGTCTGATTCTATCAGGCTCCTGGATTTATGGGCTTGGGGAGGGCAGCTGGTTTGTCCCTTATGTGCACACGCAGTGCTTCGACACAGACATCTCAGGAGCCATTCACATCATGAATGTAAGCAGGGATAAGGCAGTGACATGACGCGCAGGAGAGAACGCGATGCACAGCGATGTACCCCAGCCAGGAGCGTCCAGGGGGCTGATGGGTGCCCACTGAGGGCACCGAGGGAGGGCTCAGCGTATGGCCGGGGCTGCTTCAGAGCACGGGCAGGGGGAGGCATAGGGCACTAATTTTTCTCTTCATAACTCCTCTTGACTGCAGGGTATAGATTGCTCAGCTTCTTGCTATATATTTCAGATTGAGAGAGAAAAATAACCACCATGAGAAAAGGGAGGCAGCATTGTTATTTATATAAATAAGATGGCTGAGGAGTAAGCCCACTTCTCCTCCTATCCAATCTTGAGATGAATTAGTGGCATTCATTTCTACCCTGCTATGTTCTACAAGAAACACAAGATTACACTTTTCACTTCAGGGTCGAGTAGAAAGACTTGATTGTGAAAAATCAAAGCTTTTAGACAACTGCAAAGTCTGAATTAATACTAAAAGAATTATATGCAGACTGGTATTTTGTTCTCCTCTTTTAAGTTTATTCAAGTACAAAAGTAATTAATTCAAGCGTAGTTGAACCTTGCCTATTTTATACTAAAATCTGAGTGAGTCACTGGAAGTTGCTAAGCTTTTCAAATTCATGAGCATGAAAGAAATGAACAGCAGAAATTAATGCTTCTCAAGACGTACTTATTTTCATTTGATAGATTTTGTTTAATGTCATTTCAGATACTATGGAGTTGCTAATCAGTCACCAAAATACAAGTATGGTATGCTTCATAAGCAATGACATCGCAATAGAAAAGTTTCCTAGCGCCGTGAAAGGTGTCCAGTGTGATATTCTGTTGAAATAAGGGAGAGATTGCTGATTTTATTAACCATCTAGAAAGTAGGCGGAAGGTACTTGACAATTATTTTTCAATATAATGGGCTACTGTTTACTTCTATACATGTTTTGAAATAGTGGCACTTACATTTAAGGTGGCAAAATGTTAAATATTTGACAAAGCTCCCTGAAGATTGTTTGCTGAGTATATTTATTAAATTTCTACAGCAAGCATTTAAATACATTGCTCTATGCATTATTTTTTGCAATACTCGGTTTCCTCTCTGCTTGGTGAAATGCAGTATTTTTCAGCCAACAGACTCCTGAAAACATTTACCAGTCTCCAAAATTCCTTCTCATTTTTGAGGTCTAATCTTTGAAAAGCTATTACAAATATTTTAATGCTATATTTATGAAAAACACATACTATGAAAAACAAATTATAGGTAATGTGCTCATCACACTTTTAAGGTTATCAAGTTAAAAAAATCACAATGATAAGCAATACAGTGCGGCATGTAATATTTTCTTGTTAATACATAGCTACATATGTGTAATTCTTCCTGCCATGACAAATCTAAAAAGAGCAATCCCAGCCATTTAACACCTAAGCATCTCCTTATGATATACATCATGTAATAAGTCCTCCAAGTTGAATAATGTTTATAAAAAAAAAAAGAAAAAACCCGAACTCTACAGCATCAGCATTAGTTTTACATGGATCTGAAGGTTGTTAGATGCAGCCTGTATTGCTACTGTTGCTGAACACTATCAGTGAGCTCCACTAACACGGTTTCTGCCTGCATATTAACAATAATCAATTACGGCTTTGCTATTTTAATGGCTCATAGTTTTCTCATTCTCTCCTTCTCTCTCTGAGGTTATGAGCACGGATTGCAGTACCTATAGTCATGACAATAGCTGAAGTAATTATCTGTTCCAAACATCATTATATCAGCTAAAGAGAGTGTGACCAAACCAGCTTTACACCGCCCCTCGAATACTGCCTGGCTTAAGCTTCTCCTTTCATGTAGAGCTGTGGAGCTTTCACTGTGATCCAGAGAGGTCATTTTAATTCTCTGTGAGTTGATTTTCTGTCCAGAGACGAAAATCTCAGCCTTCGTTTCCAAGCAAGCCTAATGCTTCTGGCTCCCAGATCAGGGTATCCTGGCGTGTACCAAGGTAGGGCCCAAAAGGGCAATAAAATAACCAGGGCTGAGCAGATGACTGTCTTTTAATTCAGCTTGCTTTATTTTTGAAAGAAAACCAAAACTGTGCTGAGCCGGGACACAACGGCTAACAATCGGAACGTTTTTGTGGGAGGGAAAAGCCTGAAAAAATTCTGCTTTGGAAGGATGCAGACATTTTTTCGACTTGTTTCCTGGGCTGCCCAGCTCCTCTGGCTGCCTGCTACGTTGGAAGGCTCCCACAGAGCTGGAAGCCGGCTCCGCCAAAAAAGACAGCGAGAGAGCATGAGGGAGAAACCCTGAAGCCTGCTGACTGTCAGGAAGAGGCACTGACCAAGGGATCACTGCTCTCGCCTTCCCTGGGCTGATATGGAGACCCAGGGCAGCAGATATCCAGCAAACTAGCAATCTACTCTCATGGTGACCAAGAGACTGCTGCCGTCAGGAAAGCCATCATTTGAGAAGAGGGCTGTGGAGGCAGCCAGCCGAGAGCCCAGGAGCCCTGGTTCTGGTGGTGACTTAAGTACTGCTCAGATACCAGCTATCCCCTATGGCCACTGGCTGGGGGATTAGGAAACCTCAGCCCACCTCCAGCCGAACAGAAACAGAAAGAGAAGACTTTGAAGATAGTCAAAGGGAACATTGAACTGGCAGAAGAGTTGGCTTGAGAAACTCTTTCCCAACAAACTGGCATTTCTCAATGGAAATTCATTTTGTAAGGAAGCTCCTCATCACCCCCTGTAACATATACACTAAGGCTGAATGATAGACTTAGCATGTGTACATTTAAGGGAAATTGAGCTCTGATTAGTTGCCGGCAGCATCTCTGCGCCATAGCCTACCAGCTGTCTGGTGGCCAAGAACCTACCACAGAAAGCAAATGTGGGCAGCAGGATATGTAACGAGCCTGGAGCAGGGATCCACAACTGCCCGTGCTCTCTTGCTAGCAGAGGTGCCACGGTTTGATGAGTTAAAAAGCTGCGTCGACCATTTTTATCCATTAGGAACCTAATATGTTCTGGAAGAATTGTCACAGAGCTGGTAGTAGCCTCTGAAAGTTTCAGTAAAAAAGACGTTTGCCAAATAAAAGAGATGACTATGTGGCTAGCTGTCTAGTTCATGTTTAAACTAGATTAGCTGCACCTGGACATTTCAAGATGTAAGGGACATTATTTCCTCATGCTATTAACTGATCAAATGTGGCTCAAGACAAAAATTAAGACTGAAACTTTAGAATCATTAGATTTGCTGCCTGAAAAGAAATAGTAATTTATAAACTATCTAGCAAGGAGGATACATTTAGCAGCACCTGACATCCTTCTGCTATGCTTTATACCTGGCAACAAAAGCTCTAGTCCCCCTTATTTCTTGTTTTATGTCTTTTATAACTATTTTTATACTTTTGTTTCTTTCTTTTTCCTCTCAAAGGACTAAGATAAACATACTCAACAAATGTATTTTTAGCTTAGGCCTCTGATCGCATTCCTGCAGGACAAAGGAATTGTAGATCTGCTTGCAAATATTATGTTACTTCTTTTAGTTGTCTTTATGCAATTTTGGATTAGGCTTTCAGGATCTACCTGCAGGGAATTCATGCTGAGCCATAAAAGCCTATTACAGCAGTGACTGGTGAGGCACTAAAAATACCTTATTCTGAAACAGCTTGTTTCAGCTCTTTATCAGGCACTAAGAAAAGTGTGCTGCATAATATCTTACAGGAGAAGGATGATTTTCAGAGGACAAACACAATACCTCTGGAAGTGGTAGAAGAAAAAAAAGAGTGCGACAAACTAAGCACTGGATGTTCCCTTCCATAAAAGAGGAAACTTTTCACAAAGCAACTCTATATATTTAAAAGAAGCTACTGTGAAAAAAGGTAGCACCAGCTAAACGCTCTTGTTCACAAACTTGGTCTGCACCAGCCATTGTTCTCTTACTCCTTTCTCTAATCCAACTTCAGATTTCCTCTTCCTCTCTCTGTGTCTCATCACTTCATCTCTCTGTAATTTCTCAGGCATTATTTTTGGTAATTTCTCATCTGTTCTCATCTCTCATCTTCTGATCCTCTCTCCTACTGATGTGCTGATACATCAGTGATTAATTAAGCTTCAGTCTTCAGCCTTGATTCATTATTTCTTTTCTCCCAGCATCAGACCCTCGCTTCTCTGATACCTGTTTCCCTTACTTTTGCTCCCATCCTGCATACTAGACCATCTTCCTCCACATGAATTTCACTTAACTTTATTTTAGCCATCTTCCCTCTCTCTCTCTCTCTCTCTCTGTTTCTCTAATTTAGCTGAGAGTTGAGTCAACATCAACAGTCCAACATATTTTACTTCTTAGACCTACTCACAAGCAGTTCTGTTGCCTGAAACACAGCTGGGATTTTCTGGCTCTTCCTTGCCAGGCACAAACCCAGGGAGATCTTTCTCTCATAATACAGCATTATTGCACTTTTTCTTGGTCCATTGTTTACTAATTCTTCATGTCTGTATATGAGTACTGATATGACACATGGTCATAGTGTCACCATTAGAAATAAATCATGCCTTTAGGCCTTAGCCTTTCAGGAATTACAATAACTCATAGTCAGCTCAAGTGCAGATACGACTCAAGACCACAGCTTTCAATTCGTAAGATGAAATTCAGATTGTTTCTGTTGTTAAAAATGAACAAAAATATTGAGAATTTTTAAAAAACATTCACACTTGTCTATAATTTTCAATTCAGGTCTCAAACTTGGATTGGGAACAAGATTAAGTGTGAGTCTTTCTACCTTTCCTTGCAATTGTTCTTTCCAGAGGTCAAGCAGTGGATGTAAAATATCACCAGCCATGAAGATCAGTAATTCTGATACAGCAACATTTTTACCTGTCATTACATAGTGCGACATGATTTAAACCTGAAGTTTTGGCTAAGCAGCTATTCTCCTCGTTTCCTCCTATAGTCTGATGTTCCTACACTTCAGAGGCAATGCATTATGCAGCTGATCTTTCACAAAATAATGTGGCTAGCAAGGAAAGTTAGCAACAGCAAAAAGGATACCTGATGCACTGACTAATAATTACTCAGAAAGACTGAATTTCAAGCAGCCTAAATCAGTTAGTGGTCAGGGGCTGTTGCTCTAGCACATGCTAGGCCTTCCATGGAGAAAAGAGTAGGTTCTATAACTGATGCATTATTATTAGTTATTATTAATAATCTTAATTTGTCCAAGAATTTCTGATCAGGAAAGTGTCTGGGAGATTTAGCAGCCTGAAGTCTGCCTGCTGCTGCTGCCTTTCCCAGGGGCTGGAGCATGAGCCACCACAGGCAGTGACTTCTGGTTGCTCCCCCTCGGTCAGTCCTGCCCCCAGGGCCTTTCCTAGTTCTTGTCCTGAGTAACACCCAGTTGCATTTGAGTTAGCAGGAGTTCCAGGGATAAGGAATCCCCGAGCACCCATGACAGCACGTTATTAAAGATACACCCACGTGCTGAAGAGAGGCATTACGCAACTCATCCTTCGGATACTGCTGAAGGCCCCTGTAAAGGGTGACTGACCGTGGAGTGAAATAAGAATAATATGGGATGCAGGAATTTTTAAATACTCCAGCTTGCATGATCTGGGAGCTATTAAAAATCACAAGAAATGAAATGCCAGAGCCCTGCACAAGGTCTACACAAAGTTCAGACTATACAAGCTGAATATTGTGCAACACCGATAGCATTTTCAGCATATCTTATTTGAATGAAGTGTAAATAGCAATTGCTAATTTTTTAAGTGGAGTCATCCTTCTCTGTTCTGGTTATGTGGAAACATTTTATTTTTAAATAGAAAAATAAATTACAGATACTCCTATTCCAGGTTTGCAACCATCTTTCCCTCTTCCAAGAAGCAGCCCCTGAATAAAGACACACTAATTCAAGCAGCTCTGTAGAAGGTATCTTTATTTAATACAATAAACCCATTACATGGTGTTAGCATGGGGCAATAGTGGAAGCTCTGATAACAGTAAGTAAGTTTCACATCCGTGAAAGAGCTGAGTAAAAAGCAGGGCCTCAGGTTCCATTGTTCCTGCTTATAAGGTAACAATCCCAGAACTATTTATTTTTAATTCTGCTTCTAACAGAGGCAATTGGAAAATCAAATTTGAGGGTTTTAGCTGAGCATCAGAACTGAAAAAAAAATCAGCCAGGAAAGGAACCGATTGGCTCTCTGCCACAGGCCCAGAAGCCCAAAATATTATACAGTCCTTAACAAAATATCTGAAGAAGCAAAGAAATCACATGATACTTTGTTAGGAAGTTTGATAAATATTTTATCTCCTCCTTAAATAATCCTCCTAAATTTTAAGTCTGACACGTATGGACACAGCTAGAGCAGGTTGGAAAGTTAGCAGCACCCAGAGCAGCAAGAGATTTGGCAGAGTCCTGCTAAACCTAATGACACACCACCATGTTATTATGTGATGTCAATATTAAATACTAGCCATTGTAACAAGACCACAATGAACCTCCTAAAAATGACCGATTTTTTCTTCAGCAATTTGCCCCATGCATCTAATGTGGAGATATCTACAGCTATACATGTGATGAATCTCACATGTAACAGTTTTCATTAAAAAAAAAGGTTCCTGTGAACAGATGTGTTGTGTTGTGTTTAGTCTGACCTCTATGATACACCTCTTCCAGTACATGTACGTGCAACTGGTGCTCAAGTGAGTCATTGGACACTTAGTTCTGTTTAACAGTGACAAACAGTGACATGAGGGTTGTCATCATTCATCCTCAGGAAATTCCTACAAGCCTGTTTTGGCTCATCTGAAGCTTTGCCCATTGATCAGAAATTATTTGTCTGAGAAGGGGTCCCTGAACACCACAAGAATGGTGAGTGAACAGGTGCAGTATGAAACAGCACAGTATCTGTAAAGGTCAAAGACTTTGAGCGAAGGTTGCTGAACTGTTATGTACATGAAAAATTAGTCCTTGATCAGAAGCCGACCAAGATCAAATCTCAAGCTGCAGGGTTCAAATGAGTCGAAGAATTCCCAAGATGTTTATTGGGATGGGAAAATCGAGCCTACATCCTTGAGGGTCAATGAGTTCCTTCTGCTCGCTAACCTCTGTTTTCAGGAACTCTATCAAAAATGGCTCTGTTACAACTTCCAAGTGGTGCTAATCCATGGTCACTGTGGCAAAGCCTTCCTGCAGAGATATACATCTAACTAGCTGAGTCCTCTCAGGACTCAGGAACTCTGAATTTGAGTGTATACCCTTTGCATGATTTCTGAAGGAAGGAAGACTCTACTGCGTCCAGTTCTGGAGCCCCCAACATAAGAAGGACATGGACCAGTTGGAGAGGGTCCAGAGGAGGGCCACGAAGATGATAAGAGGGCTAGAGCACCTTTCCTATGAGGACAGGCTGAGAGAGTTGGGGCTGTTCAGCCTGGAGAAGAGGAGGCTCCGGGGTGACCTTATAGCGGTCTTCCAGTACCTCAAGGGGGCCTACAAGAAGGATGGGGAGAGGCTGTTCAGGAGGGCCTGTTGTGATAGGACAAGGAGTAATGGTTTTAAAATAGAGGGAGGTAGATTCAGATTGGATATTAGGAAAAAATTTTTTACCATGAGAGTTGTAGAACACTGGAACAGGTTGCCCAGAGAGGTGGTGGATGCTCCATCCCTGGAGACATTCAAGGCCAGGTTGGATGAGGCCCTGAGCAACCTGATCTAGTTGGAGATATCCCTGTTCCTTGCAGGGGGGTTGGACTAGATGACTTTTGAAGGTCCCTTCCAGCCCTAACCATTCTATGATTCTATGATTCTATGATTTGTCAAAACTCCAAGCCATATCCGGTCAAGATACTGAAATCTTGAAAAAACATTACCGCCAGTTCACGGTTTTGGCAAATCCTTTTCATTTGGAAACCGTCTTATCCTTTGTACAATTCAGGAAGCTATCTTGAGAATTAAAATTTACTTTTGTAAAAATCTCCAGAGGCTACCATCAAGTCTAAGCTGGCAAGTAACCAGACCTTTTGTCCTAGACTTTTTGTCCAGCATCACATACTATATCCGTTGCTGCATTCTTGCAAAACTGAACTGCTCACAATGAAGACTTTCAGTGAATGTCCTTGGCAGGAACCAACTCATTATAGCTGAATTAGTCAATGTTATCACTAGTGTCTGGCCACTTTTCAAGTGTGGTTGGCTCAGAAGACCATGGGCAAACTTTTATGAACACTTATCAACTACATGAAATATTATCAGGATAAGATAACTTACAAGAAATGCACACTAAGCTTTTTAATTTTTCTTCTGATTATTTGGGTTGTTTTGAGTGTGTATCAAAAGCTCCAGCTCACCAGAGATCAGTGACTTTCCTGAAAATGCAGTGAAAGATGAACAAGACAACAAGGGCTGTTGACCTGGCATTGTTGATAAACTGTGCTACATTTCTTGTAACAGTTTCAGCCTACCTAAAGTACCAGAGCCTCCGAACAATAGCTCTAATAAGACCATAGGGACTACAGTTTCAATAGCCAGACTTTCCAAGATAAGGAAAGAAACCATTGAGATCGAAAAAACAAAAATGCAAGAATTCCCTGAACTCTGAGCCAGTCAGTCTGCATCACTGACATACTCATGGACTGACCAATGAGATGCTCTACCTCTGAGATTGTCTTCTGCTGATTTACCGTCTTCCCCACAGGAAATTTGGGTTACCATTCTTTTCATCAATCATCTGAGGGGACAATTCAAAATGCTGAGGACAAATCCAGAGATATATTGAGGTCAGCTCCTTGTTTGAACTCTGAAGTCAGCTTTTCCTGCAGCACTTCAGTGAAAAATGCTTGTTTATGCTTTTCTTGTTATAAGCTGAACTAAGAGTGATCATTTGGGAGACTGAATCTCGAAGGCTGTAATTAATTACCTTCAAGTTTTAGGCAATTAAAGATGTAGATCCTTAACTGTTGAGTAAGCTGAAGAGGAGATAAAGAGGCACACTGCACCAAAGCAATGTCAACTACTAGTCTGGGAGAAGAGAGGAAATGAGAAGACCTATGCTGGTGCTTACCCCACCCACCTTACCTGTACAGGTTATTTCAGCAAAAGGGAGAGAAATATTGCAGGAACCCTGCGCTAAAAGTCAAGGAGCTGAAAATACAAGACTAGAATGAACATTGTGTCAAGGAATCATTTTTGTTCTTGGTTACATAAGACAGCTTGGAAAGATCACGTTGGGCTGAAGTCTCTTCAAAGATGATGTTCTCTTGTGACTCTATCACAGAAAAAGAGGAGGGGTTTCTTTCAACTAGAGGAATGATCTCGCACCAAACCATCTGTTTTCTTTCTTTGATCTCTTTATTAAGAGGTGGTATTTTCAATTAGTAAAAATAAGACTGAAAACTTTGTATTTGTCTCATCTTATTGCAGAAGTTTCACAAAAATTCCAGTACTGCACACAAGACACAGACACTATGTATCTGGCAAAATAGAGATGACAGTCTATCTACAGTTCCTTAAGGACAAGTTCCAAAAAAAAACATTTAGGAGTCTAAAGCACTCTTCATGCAGAAGATGTGAAAGTCCATGACTATGGCATCCAATCATTATTACCCAGCTGGACTGAGTTGAATACAATGAACTAATTAACCAATTAACTCAAGGTACAGACCCTGCCTACAAGAGGCAGGCCATTTTCTCCTGGCTGTGGAACATGCAACAGTGTCCTTGGTGCTGCAGCCCAGGCTGGTGAGCAACTGGTGACCCTGACGTGATACATCTGTGAGACCCTGAGAAGCCCCGACTCCCTCACCGGAGCTGAGAGCCAGAGCCAAAGCCAGAGCTGGAGCTGGGAGCCTGAGCAAGAGTCCTTTGGTGAAGAAGGTAAAGCCACAAGCCCTGACGTGGTATTCGCGGGAAGGAAGTGTGCCGGAGTTGGATGAATGGACCGGGTCTCTGCTCACCTTAAAGCCTTCTTGAAAAAACCTTTGAAAACAAAAATTGTAAAACAAAAAGGGGGAATTATGGCATCCAATCATTATTATCCAGCTGGATTGAGTTGAATACAATGAACTAACTAACCAATTAACTCAAGGTACAGACCCTGCCTAACTAATTAACCAACTAACTCAAGGTACAGACCCTGCCTACAAGAGGCAGGCCATTTCCTCCTGGCTGCGGAAGATGTAACAGTGTCCTTGGTGCTGCAGCCCAGGCTGGTGAGCAACACACGACAGCGATTCAAAAGAAAAAGTCTTGCCCCTCCTCTGATGCCTGACAGTCTGTCTGCAACTAAGTCTTATCCAGAAAAATTATTTGGGTGCCAAATGTTGCGCTGTCACAAACGGCTGGAGATGTTACTTTCTTGCTTGACCTGAACGTCTGATATGAACCTACCTTTCCTCTAAGATTCCTTAGGACTCACAAAATCGGCGTGTCTCCTAGGAGACTCCTCCACAGGCCTGATGTGCCCATATTCCACACACACTGAATTTAATGAAATGGCAGCAGCAACTGATGGCTGTTTACACAATACCTTAGCTATTAGGGCAGTTGCCAAGTAAAGAGGAGGCTGAAGATGCAGCTCCACATTTTCCACCTCCCAGCCTGCTTTTAACCACTCAGCTATTATCAAAGAGATGGAAAACAGTCTGATGTGTCTTTTCGAAGGATTGAGCCACTCAATATATCTGTCTTGATCTGAGGTGCCTGGTGGTGCCAAGCCAGACTCCAGGACATCTGGGCTCCCCCAGGAGAAGGGAGCCTTCACTTTGGGTGCTGCAGCAACGGGTGACATAGCCTTCAGCTCCAGCCTGGGAGCTGTCTCCAGGATCTCCTTGTAGAAGGACTGCTCCATCGCATCCTGCTAGTGAGCTACTGGGGGATGCAACCTGGGGCAGAGGTGGCTCGGGGGGAACACCGCTGGTGAAAGCTGTCAGACTACGGCATCTTTTTGCCTATAATCTCTTCTTTTTTCCATATGATCACTATGAGAACTTGTGGTTTCACAGCCTCTCAGAGATGGTGCGATGAGAACGTCCATGCCTGGCTTCTGCAGTACCACAAAGGACAGTTCTGAACCAGAAGGGGATGTGAAATGAGCTTTGAGGTTTCTCGAGTTGGCTGAACTGTGCTGCCAGAAACAACACGCCTGCGAAAGCCCTGGTGGAATTAGTATGTCAGAAACCGTGGCATTTTTCAATATTTCTGATTAAAAAAATTTACTTGGAGGGAATAATACAGAAATTGCCAAATATTTAAGGCCGAGTCATGTTTCCATAAAAGTCAGTAGGAGATTTGCCACAGACTTTTAAAAGACAAGGATTAGACTCTAAATAGATCATTTATGAGGAACAAGTGATATTTTAAAGTACCAGTATTTTTCCAAACTGTTTTAGGAAAATTATTAATAACTGAAGAAATCTGAAAAAAACCCGAAACCTTGAAAAATGCTTAATTACCATAGCAACGCCTGTCTTACTGTCGAATATCATAACTCCAGAGAGACACAGAGCTGCCATGACCAGACGGCTCCTTTTAAAATCTCCTGATTGCTAAAATCAAAGAATTGTACTGTACAATCCTCTTTAAACACAGTAGCAAAAACAGCTTCTCTCTGCGTTAGTCACAGTCTGCCAAAGGGTTTTCCACACCTTTCCATACACAGAGATCACCTTTACTTAAAGCTTTTAAAGATCTTTTTGTTATGAAAAGAAATATGAAATTGAGTTAAATAATGAATGATATTACAAGGGCTGTAGGGAATCTTTCCTTCCATGACTCAGTCTCACTGAGGGAGGTAAACAGTTTGAACTCTTTCAATTTTAAAATCCTACACGTTTGCACTGAATGATATTGACTTGCTGCATAGCACATAAATATAAGAAGCCCTCCAAAAAGCATAAAAGGAAATAAATTTGTCATAGTGTTATTAACAATGAACTTGGTTATAGATTCAAAAGCTGATGACCTGTCTCTGAAACCTCTGTATGGCCTCAATTTAGCAAAATACCTGATAATTTTAAGGGCACAAAAATATTACTGGTATGCTGAAAGATATCATTCAGTCTCTCAAAGTGAAAGGACTATCTCTGACCTCAGCAGGCTTTAGATCAGACTTTAAAATTGCTGAGCTGGAGGATTTGTGGCCAACGAGGGCCAGGCAGCCAGAGAGGAATAGTTCTGGGCAGCACGCCATTGCTCATCAGAAAGTGTCCTGTTCCCCCAGCTCTCCTTCCAGTCAGTGGTCCCTTGGAAAATGGATGCAGCAGCAGGTACCTTTGTGTTATTATCAACACCTGTTATGAATGTACTTATCCTAACAAATTTAGAAGACAATTTTAAGTGGTCAGATCCATTACAGAGGACAAGATCTGCACATTCATGGTCTTAACGCTTATCTCTTACAACTGCCAACAGCTTTTTTTAAGCCACTGAAATTTTGGAGCAATTTTGGCATGCCGGAATGAAATCTTTAAGACGACTACAGAAAAACCTGACATATATGTCTGCCGACATGAGCTCTGTCAAAGTCGAGGTCATTTACGCTGCAGGTGACAGCAGAGGGTGGAGGTTGTGGGACACAACCTGTGGAAGCACTGCAGCCATGACATGGCAGCGACACATTTGCACAGCATAGTCTTCAAACTTAACTGTTCACAGTTATTGTTGATTGCTGAGGAGCAGAGACCCTGTTATAACAAAAGAATCTCCTGATATGCACGAAATACTGTAGGGAACAATAATACCAGTTCATGGAGGAAGCAAGCTGTTTTACTTTACTTCTGGCTATTTATAGCTCACTTGAACATTTTGACAATTGCAAACAATTCTGTAGACCAGCTATTTAAACACCCTGCTGAATGTATCCCAACAGGAACTTGAGGAGTTTATTAATTTTCTAGTCAGGGAGAATTAAACTTGTGATTCACTGGAGAATGTGCCAAAACAAGTCAGCCACTGAATTTTTAAACTTTCACATTTTATAAATTAGACTGTTACCCCAATTGCCCCTCTCCTCTTCACATGCAAGTCAATCATTTTACAAGCAAAAAAAAACCCCAACTCCCTCCCTTAACATCTCAGCATAAGAAATTGCAATGCCTCATACTGGAACTTTGCTTCATTTAAAATCTAAGGTCTCTTGAGCACTGGGTTAAAAGGAATAACTTTTTGGAAGGATGGCTCCAATGCACCAGCTTCACCGCACTACAGGAAAACTTTCATTCAGCCATTACTGTCACCAAGGAAATTAAAGTTAATTCTAGCTACCACCTTCTCAGATACAGACTTCTGGTAAAAAATGTGTAGCCTATTTTTGAAACCTCTGTAAATATCTCTAATGACTTTTGCTGCTGCCTAGATCAATTTCCTGACTAGCACACTCCAGATAGCCTAAATTAAAATATGTTTGATATTATGTGTCATTAGTAAGTGAGCACTCTTACCTTTTTAGATACAAGACATCTTTACATCATTTGCATTTGAAAGGGATGAGTAATTTTCAGCTTTGAGAGAATTTAACCCACATGATTTCTGCATAAGTTTGCATTCCACTTAAAAATTCTCTCTCTCCTGCCGTACCTTTCATATCCTTTTATGCTTAGGCTTCCCAGTATCTCTTGCTCTGCCAGTTTGTCCATATCTCTCATGAGTACTGCTTGGGAACTCCCAGAAGGAAGATGAAAGCTCCGTCCTGCTCTGTTTTTCTTCAAAACACCTTGCCAACATCTGCTGAGGATTATCCATGGAAAATAATTTAAGAAAAGAATTTATATAATACATAAAAGGCCAAGTAAAAATAAGATTTATCTTCTACCTGATTAATATTTGTGCTAACATAGCATTGGACATCTTTCTTTTAACCAAATACTCATCCCCCATCTTCTATGGAGCTCCATGCAAGTCTGTTTCTATATGAAGGAAAAAAAAGTGTCCTAGATCTTCTCCCGCTCATTTTAGTTTTTGTAGTGGTTTCATTGTCTGATTGTTCTTCACTAATAGAAATCAACACTTAAAAAAATAGAAACAAATAATCTCTTCTGTGTGGGTAACTAAAAGCTACTCCTGAAGAAGGATCACAAGTCATCTTATGTACTTTTTACTAGTGTTCTCAGTGCAAGGATATTCCCTGTCCTATGTACAGGATCTAAAGGATACATTTTGCTACTGAAAGTGTTGCACCATCGCTTTTTATAGAACCATAGAATCATAGAATGGTTTGGGTTGGAAGGGACTACAAAGATCATCTAGTTCCAACCCCACTGCCATAGGCAGGGAAAACCTCCACTACACCAGGTTGCTCAAAGCCTCATCTAACCTGGCCTTGAACACTTCCAGGGATGGGGTATCCACGACTTCTCTGGGCAACCTGTTCCACTGCCTCATCACCCTCAATGTAATACATTTCTTCTTTAGATCTAATCTAAATCTGCCCTCTTTCAGTTTAAAGCCATTGCCCCATGTCTTATCACCACATATCCTTAAAAAATCCCTCTCCAGCTTTCCTGTAGGCCCCCTTTAGGTACTGGAAAGCTGCAATAAGATCACCTCGGAGCCTTCTTTTCTCCAGGCTGAACGGCCCCAACTCTCTCAGCCTGTCTTCATAGGAGAGCTGTTCCAGCCCTCTCATCATCTTTGTGGCCTTCCTCTGAACCTGCTCCAGCAGCTCTATGTCCTTCTTGTGTTGGGGACTCCAGAGCTGAACACAGTATTCCAGGTGGGGTCCCACGAGAGCAGAGTAGAGGGGCAGAATCACCTCCCTCGACCTGCTGGCCATGCTTCTTTGGATGCAGCCCAGGATACGGTTGGCTTTCTGGGCTGCCAGTGCACATTGCCGGCTCATGTTGAGCTTCTCATCCACCAACACTCCCAAGTCCTTTTCCTCCGTGCTGCTCTCAATCCATTCTCCGCCCAGCCTGT
The DNA here is from genome assembly GCF_009769465.1 of Tauraco erythrolophus. Classification (NCBI taxonomy): domain Eukaryota; kingdom Metazoa; phylum Chordata; class Aves; order Musophagiformes; family Musophagidae; genus Tauraco; species Tauraco erythrolophus. The sequence continues at coordinate 28,840,240 of NC_141468.1, read as the reverse complement.
ACTTGTGCTTTGGATTGCCCCAACCCAAGTGCAGGACTTTGCACTTGGCCTTGTTGAACTTCATGAGGTTCTCACAGGCCCAACTCTCCAGCCTGTCAAGGTCCCTCTGGATGGCATCCCTTCCCTCCAGCGTGTCCACAACACCACACAACTTGGTGTCATCTGCAAACTTGCTGAGGGTGCACTCGATCCCACTGTCCATGTCTCCAACAAAGATGTTAAATAGCACTGTCCCCAGTACTGACCCCTGAGGAACACCACTCGTCACTGGCCTCCACTTGGACATTGAACCGTTGGCCACAACTCTTTGCGACCATCCAGCCAATTTATGATGTCTTTCCAAGGAGTCATTCTTCACAATATTATCCCAGGCCTGAAGCCTGTTTCACCATTGCTGCTTCTTTGGCCAGAGTAACTAGACAGCACTCAAATATAAGTCAATTTTATCTAACAAAAGAAAAAAAAAGAAGGGAAAAAAGGGAAATGTTCTTTGCAATTTTATTTAACAAAAGAAAAAAAAGAAGAAAAAAATGATAAGGTAATTTTGCTTTGCTAGACACAGAATAAACAAATGTGGAAGTTTTTCTGCCTCTGTGTCTCAGAAGGTCTCACGCTTTGCTTCTCTGGGTCACATTTATGGGTACTTTCCAGACATTGCCTTCAACTCACGTGCACATGTACGCATGCGTATGCACACACACAGCCTGCTCCTGGACAGGACACCTTAAGTTTACCCCCAGGTTATCGTGAGACCACAACTGCAGGTGGAAACAGTCACAGTTCTTATCTTTCCCTACGAACATCTACTCGCTCTTTTTGTTGAGCCTGAAGTAAGCTTTAGAGTGAGACTCAGCATTACTTTTCTATTAAAATCTCCTATAAATTAACCTGTAACATGTCTCAGTAAAGAGAAAAAGTTCAAATTAATTCATTATATAATTGCTTCACTTCCTAACATTTAGGCTACATAAACTAGCATCAGGCCAGGCTCATCTCTCACATCCTCTGAACTGCTATAAACCAAATTAGATTTCCAGATCAGTTGATAAGCCAACATTTGGTTATGCGACCACAGCTCCTTTCACCCACTCTGACCACAAACCCCAGCACTCAGAAGGAATAAGATAGGCTGCTACTGGACTACTACTGCTTTTAAAGAGTATTTTGATTTTATACAAAGGTGTTACAATGAAGTCTTTATTTTGACGATCAGATACTAGTTATTCCACAGGAATTCTGACACAGTCCATGCAGTCAGTGTTGTCCCATGTCAAATGAAGGCTGTGCACCAGAGGAAAATATTGCCCCCTGAATATCTCCTCTTTAATTGAAAATCTGAGTGTTGACATGGATACCTGGGATTGTGTCCCTGCATCTTTCCTCAAGTCCTGCATGATGCTGAGAAGGTCACCCAAACCACAGTTTTCATAAAGTGGCCACAAGTTATGGGTTCCTCATTTTCTGAGTATCTAATATGAAAGAGCTGGGAATGAATTTGCAGACATAATGAGTACTCACAACTCCAACTGGAGCTGGTTTCTACTGCATAAAACTTTATAAAAAAGTTAAGTGCTCTGAAACATGAATTCCAAGCTGGCTATCTAAAAGCAGTGGATATTTCTGACAATAGGATATTAGTACAAATGATTTCTACCAGAATCCGGAGAAGATAAGTTAATAGAATCACAGAATCACAGAATCACAGAATCATAGAGTAGTTTGGGTTGGAAGAGACCTTAAATAGCATCTAGTTCTAACCCCTCTGCTATGGGCAGGGACAATTCCACTAGACCAGGTTGCTCAAAGCACATCTGCAGAGATTTTGGTAGTGGAATAGATACCTTTCAGGTGCCCTATCATAGCATAGGATCCACAACTCTGAATTAGTAGTCTGCAAGACATCAAAAGGTTTTGCATAAAACCAGTGCAAAAACTGAACCCCTTTTCCCACCAAGTGTATGTATAGTGTTATACACTCAAGCAAACAAACAAGGAGAGTTAAGGAAAGCAAGAGGAACACACAAACATTCCAGGCTCAACTACTTGTAGGTATTTGTAAATGAAAACAGTTGTGGTAACACTGCAAGACAGATCTCTTTCCAAAAATTTAGGTGTTTCTCCAGTTTAGAAAGCTTGTGAAGCTCTGCCTTCCACATAACACTAGGAAAGAGAGACATCTCCCAGAGTATCCAGCATATCAGGTTGTCTAATGCCAGCATCCAGACCATGCAAAGAGTGACTGCTTTCACTCTGGATCTGAGTACATATCTGTATCCTACTCAGGCAAGGCTGGGGCTCAGCTCTGTGCACCCTGGTTTCCACTGAAAGGAAGCCCAGCTGAGCATCACAGAGGCAATCCTAATTTTTCATAAATGACCAATATTATTTAAGGGATCAACAGTTACATGTAGGCAGAAGCTAAGCTAATCAGAAAGATACAGCAAAGAACAAGCTCGTGTCATAAAACCTACCTATCCCAGCAAGACTGTGGAAGGCTTGGGTTAAATTCCTTTTGCTGCCTGAGGGAATCTGACCTGACACCTCCCACCTCGAGGTGAATATGCTGATCACAAAAGGTCGGCTATTTTAAGGCACAAGGGTGAGGTGTCCCATTATTTCTGTTCAAACTGTTCCACTTTGCATGGAATGAATATTCATTTGGCTCCTGAGAGAATGAAAGTGCAAAAATGTGTCTATAACCAGGTCGTTAGGGTGCTCAGCGGGGAAGGTGGGTGAGAGGAACATACTCTCTTGGAACATGAGAGCATACCTGACTAAGCAGTAGCAGAGCAAGGCCATTGATGATCTGTGTTTGGGACTGCGGTGCTCACACTGGTAATAAGACAGAATATGAATGTTAAAATCTGATTGCGGCAGTAGACCTCAGACAGTACAGAAGAGGCTACCTGGAAATTAATAGTTGTCTATTTAGTGCTGGATAACGTGAGAAAAATACAGTGTGAAACCACTCACAGAATGATGAGAATGACTCTCCTACAGCTGAAAGAATAACATTTCTCCCTCTAAACTACCCTTGTACATAGATCTAGGAGTAAAAATGATCCTGGCAGAAAAGTAATTAAGTAGAATGACTGCAAAGGTCTGATAATAGATTGTCCTAAATTCAGAAGAAAGCCCTTCATCTAGATATACTAGAAAGCAGATTAAATAACTGTTCACATGAACTCTTCCATGAGGGTATTTTTCCCTTTAGACTGTTGCTTTAATGACTGTGTAATTATTGGAATGAATTGGGTTTGAAGGAACGGTAGCATTTTTAACATAGGTTTTATCAGGCAATGACGGCATCTTTTGTCTTATCGTAACTTTTTATTTTCACTCTCTGATGCCTTACTATTGGATCAAACTTTTCAACTGTGAAGTCGGTGATAAATTCGTGTCTGGTGAAAAGGCATTCATTTAAGTCTGTTTATACTGACTTCTGCTGGCTTTCCTCAGGAATGAATCTGTCCCACAAAGTTTATTGTGAAATTACTTAGAGAGATGTTGACAAAGTTAGACTGTACAGGTAAAGAAATTTCTATATTGCCCTGAAATGACCTTGCTCTGGAGAAGGGTATTTTGGGCATGGCTTCTTTTATGGACAAAATCTATAGAATTTAACATGAAGGAACAACACTGATTTAGCAACAAAAATGCTTTGTGTGATCTGTATGCATTATCTATTAGATCATTTGGAATTATATTTAAAAAAATAAAGAAAACATTATATTCCTAGATGATTTTAGCTTTAGTGGGGAACCACACAGCTTCCGCAGAATGAGTGACCAGTTCACACTGACTGAGGTCAGTGACAGCTCCACTAAGGAGGAGGATCTGCCCGCTCTGCGCATGGCCCATTGGATTGGAAAGAGAGCAAGGTTTTAACTACAAAACACCAAGTGTGCTTGTGCCTTTTCAGTTTAGTCAAAGTTCATTTCAGATCTTCTGTCTGCCAAAAAACCCAGTAGGTTTGCTTCTGTATATAGCTGGTTTGGCACCGTAACTTCATTTTATATGGAAAAGCAGCAGCAGCCATGGCCTTCATACAAGCTTTGCTGTATAATTTTTACTCATAAAGACTGGATGCATCAGATTAATAATCTCTTCTTTACATCACAAACTGGTAAATTAGAGTTGAGGTTTTGTCTATCTGAGAAATGTGGCTAGATTCAGACCACTGCTTTGATACCTTTAATTTACCTACAGAACTTTTATGCCATTCATCCTCCACGAAGTGCACCTTCTAGCCGATGGTGATGTGCTGATTTACGCTAGCTGATGATCTGGGGACTGTGTAGGAAGAATTTAGGTTATATTTTTTTCAGCACACTTGAGAAAAAATATCTGGGACTTAGCATGCTCTCATATTCCAAAAGAAAGATTTCTGAGTGCCCAGGGAGAAAACATCTCTAGCTAGAATTGTTTAAGAAGACACAGAAAGAGAGGATTACATGAGAGAGGGAGATCATCCCAAGCTTTTGGTTTGCTGGCAGAAGTCTAGTCTACCTCAGGAGCTCTCTAGGATTGCCTTCAGCACAGCATTAGTAGATTTTGTAAACCAAATTTACACGCTAGGAAATATTTCTTTCGTTCCTGCTTATAGATCCTCATCCCATCTAAAGACTGGTAAATGTGAACCTTTCCTTCTCCAAGGACACTCATGTGTTCTGTATAGGACTCAGAATCTACATTTTTCTATGTTACAAAAAAGGATGAAATTAATTCGCTTTGAGACTCATTGTCCTAAAACCACAGAGACACATATTTGGGAAGGACGACAGGAGAATGCCCTGTCCCTCCCCTGCATTGTCCCCAACAGGTGATGGTATGAACTGTCCTTAAACACATCCAATAAAGACATTCAGACATATTCTTGAGAGCTACTCCAGTACCTCAACAGCCAAAATATTCCTTCTTAAAAGATCGCACTAATAGTGCAATTTAGAGCAGACAATATTTAGTTGCAATAATTTCTTCTTGTCTTTCCTCACTGGTCTTAAAAAACAACTGATTATTATTCTTTTTATAATGATCTTTTTTACATACTAGAAGACTTATCCTGTCCCCTTTTAGTGTCCCCTTTCATAGCCTAAAAGAATGGAGTTACCTTTCTTTACGGATTGTGTTTTCTAAACCTTCAGCATTCTTTGCATCCTCCTCTGGATTTTCTCCAAGTCATCAACTTTTTAAAAAGTGATGTCTAAAAGTGGACACAGTGGTCTGAGATCTGGTTGGGTCCAAAGTAGAGCAGAATAATTACTTCCCAAGGGTTGCGTACAATATTCCTATGACCAAATATTTCTATTTGACCAAAACATTTTTTTTTTAAAAAATATCATGCTGTTACTCATAGCCAGTCTGTGATTCACTACAACCCCCGGATCCTTTTCTGTGTAAAGTCACTCCTGTTACATTTGTCTGTTTGCATTTCTTTGTTGAATTTCATCTGCTTTTGATTTCAAATGATGTCTGATTTTTCAGACTCATTTAATTTTCAGTTCTGATCCTGTCACCAAAGTGGGAGCACCTTCTTCTTTCATATGATCCATAGATTTTCTAATCTTATTAATTGAATTTACCACTCGGTGGATAAGGAATTGAATTTACCACTCAGTGGACCACTCGGTGGATAAGGAATTGGCTGGATGGTCGCACTCAAAGAGTTGTGGTCAACGGTTCAATATCCAAGTGGAGGCCAGTGACGAGTGGTGTTCCTCAGGGGTCGGTACTGGGGCCAGTGCTATTTAACATCTTTGTTGGAGACATGGACAGTGGGATCAAGTGCACCCTCAGCAAGTTTGCAGATGACACCAAGTTGTGTGGTGTTGTGGACATGCTGGAGGGAAGGGATGCCATCCAGATGGACCTTGACAGGCTGGAGAGGTGGGCCTGTGAGAACCTCATGAAGTTCAACAAGGCCAAGTGCAAGGTCCTGCAAGTGGGTCTGGGTAATCCCAAGCACAAGTACAGGCTGGGCAGAGAATGGATTGAGAGCAGCCCTGAGGAAAAGGACTTGGGAGTGCTGGTGGATGAGAAGCTCAACATGAGTCAGCAATGCGCGCTGGCAGCCCAGAAAGCAAATTGTATACTGGGCTGTATCAAAAGGAGTGTGGCCAGCAGGTCGAGGGAAGTGATTCTGCCCCTCTACTCGGCTCTCGTGAGACCCCACCTAGAATACTGTGTTCAGCTCTGGAGTCCCCAACATAAGAAGGACATGGAGCTACTGGAGTGCTTCCAGAGGAGGGCCACGAAGATGATTTGAGGGCTGGAACAGCTCTGCTATGAAGAGCTCTCAACTATGAGAGTTGGGGCTGTTCAGCCTGGAGAAGAGAAGGCTCCGTGTGATCTTACAGCAGCTTTCCAGTACTTAAAGGGGGCCTCCAGGAAAGCTGGAGAGGGACTTTTTACAAGGGCGTGTAGTGATAGGACAAGGGGCAATGGCTTTAAACTGAAAGAGGGGAGATTTAGGTCAGATCTAAGGAAGACATTTTTTACATTGAGGGTGGTGAGGCAGTGGAACAGGTTGCCCAGAGAAATTGTGGATGCCCCATCCCTGGAAGTGTTCAAGGCCAGGTTAGATGAGGCTTTGGGCAACCTGATGTAGTGGAGGATTTCTCTGCCCATGGCAGGGGGGTTGGAACTAGATGATCTTTAAGGTCCCTTCCAACCCTAACCATTCTGTGATTCTATGATTCTAATCTAATCGTTCAACCATTAATAAATATACTTCAAAGAAATGGGACTCCACGTGAAGTGCCCTTCCAGCTTAACATAAATCACTGAAAATCATTCTTGGCAGTCACTCAATAGCAATGACATGCAGAGGAGGGGGTTCAGCACTTACTTTACTTGAGTGTGGCTAAACCACCCCAGTGGCTGTGGTAGTGCCCAGCTCTTATCCAGGGAAATGAGATTTTTCTTAGTGTTATAGTCTATGACACCTTTTCCCAACATCCAGCTTTCCAGAAATGGTAGTAAAGATGGAGCCAGACTCTTCTCAGTGGTATCCAGTGACAGGCTGAGGGGCAATGCTTACAAGCAAAATACAGCAATTTATATTTAAACACAAGGGAAAACTTTTTTTTTCCTATGACGATGGCCAAACACTCTAACTAGTTTCTCATAAAGGTTGTGGAGTCTCCATCTTGGCAATGCTCAAAACCTGAATGGACACAGCCCTGAGCAACCTGCTGTAGCTGACCCTGCTTAAGCAGAAGGCTTGGACTAGAGACCTCCAGAGGTCTCTTCCAGCCTCAACCAGTCTGCGATTCTATGAATTTATGAGACAATGCTATTTATTTTATATATTTTTGCTTGAATTCAGACAGTGTTTTGCAAGCAGTTTTAACTTTTTAGAATAGTAATTTTAAATAGCCTGAAGTCATGGTCTGATCTGCAGTCGTTCTATTGAAAAAACCTGACGGTCAGTCGGGGGATTAAATTAGACATTTTGCCAGATTCTGCAATACTGTGAATGACACATAACGTTTCAAACAGCATTTGAAACTCTGTAATTGACTCCTCTGGAGACTGAGTGCACATCTTTTTAACCCTAGATCAAAGTTTTTCTCCCAAAATTTGAGCACTGGTATCAGACAGTTTCCCTGTTACAGCCTCCCTCTTCCCACCATTCCACCTTTAAAAAGCAGCATTATTTTTAAGGAAGCTGAAGCCCAGTGCCAACACTATCAGTAAAGATCTACATTCATGACTCATATGACCCAGGGTAGGCCTCTGCAGTCAAACGGGACTATTGGCAAGCATCACTTGTGACCTGGACGCCGTCCCCTGTGTTCCCAGAACCTCACAGTCACTTCATTAGTGCCCACATGGATGACTAACACGAATAGCATGAGTCACAGTCAGGGACTGGATATGCTTCAACAGTCTTTCCACTGTGCCTAAGGTTTTTGGATCAGTCTAGAAGCCCAAGTCCCAGCAGGGCGGTCAGACTGGCAGATGGGCGTCTCTGGCCCCATTACAAGAGAGTCTTTAGTCACAGCCTCCACTGAGAACGTTGTCACTGGAGCAACAGAGCAAATAACAGGATTGTACCTGACTGAAGAGCTCGGCCAAAAGGTATTTGTCTTGAAGCTGGAAATTTTCAACATTCATCCCTCCTAAAACAGGTTTACCTTTTTTTCCTGCTGAAGTCAGTGGGGAATCTCTGGCTTCTGACTTCACTTAGGCACAGGACCTGATTCTTAAATGAACCCACAGCTTTTACAGATTACTGACTTGGAAACTGGTGGACTGGCCAAAATACTTCCAGCTAGTCTTGTAACCTGATTTTGATACTTGGCAGAAATTTTAAAAGCATTCATACTTCTTTTTGCTCTCATATTTAATAGATTTTTTTTTTCAATATTTATTTATTTTTCCGCTTTCACACCAGAGTTTCTGGTTGTGAAATTCTGTAAAACCCACTAAACTATAATGGAGAGTTCTAAATTACCTGTTCAGACAAGTTACTAAAATGTAATACGAGCACATGTTCCTGAACAGCAGTGCAATAGCAGAGTGAGGAAAAAACAGCATTTAACACAGCTCCCTCTATACAGTTCTCTCAACCATATAGTAGAAATCCACACTATGTCAGCTATGATATAATTCTGTAATAGTGTCTCTTCCTTTTCTCTCGTATGTTGTGAATACCATTGTTTTCTCATTTTTTGGTAAACCTGCCTAATAAGTTTCTTAAAAGGCTAAATGGGGCTTTTCTATTAAATTTTCCCTTGGAATTTAAGTATCCATAAATGTGTCTCTTGTATTGATAGATCTTCACATTTCCTTGTCCCAAATGAATTATTCTTCCCAGAAGATCATTTTGTATAAAGACATCAGCACTTCTATCCTACAGGTGAGATACAGATGGGAGGGCCTTGTTTCCAAGTCTTGCCAGAGCATAGGTATGAGGTGGACACTGAATGGTTGACTATGATGTATTGTTTCTGCAGAAAAGTAAGAAGTTGGGGCATGTTACCACTGGAAACTGAGGTGCCAAGGGATTGTAGACACCTAAGGTAGCTCAGGAGGGTTTTGTGAAACTTTATATGTAATTTAGGTACCCTGAAAGGTAGTTGGGTAACAAGTCCTCATCATTTGAATCTGGACTCTTGTCCTAGGTATTTTATGGTATTAGCTGGTCTTAAGCTAAGTGGGGAAATGGTGAAGCATTAGCCTGAGCACTGAGGGAGGTAGTAACCACACAGTATTCAAACCTACCACTGGTTGTTTCTTCTAATAATTTGTTTTGATCTTATGATCTTACACCTCTAAAACTTCTGTTTCCTTACCAAAGATTATTGAAATGTTGGTTATAGCAAAAACTGGCTGCCTAGAGCTTTTTTTACTAGCATCATGACCATCTAGTGAGGCTAATTCACATGACTTCTGTTTGACTTGAGGGCATATAGATTCACATTTCTAATTTCTATCATCCACATGGCTAGTTTACCAGGAGCTGGAAAATTCAAAACTGCAAGAAAAACACAAAAGCATACGTGTTTTTCCTCCTTTTCCTGACAAAGCTCACAGTTACTGTGCAGATAGAAGGGGGTGTGTGGACTAGTAAATAAAACTCTAACTGTAATTCCTGGAAATATTTTCCTGCTAAGGTACTTCTGTCTTACTGCAATAAGCTCTACAGATAGCTCCCTCCCACTTCCAAAAAGAGCAAGCAATCTTGCACATTTATAACAGTGAGCCATGATTTCCATGAGGCACGTCAGTTTGAATGCTCATACACTATTGGTTTCTTAGTTAGAAGTTATACTGTGCCAAAGCATTTGCACATTTCTTAGATAAATCTACTGCTATAGCACTGAAGGCACATCCCCATTACCATATAGTGTTTAGCTATTTCAGGAATGAAGAGTTTTAAGAGCTCCCCAAGGTTAAATACAGCATCCTGTGTGCAAGCCGAGTTGCTATGGCGACATTGCTTCATACTTGCATCACTCACTTTTTTAATATAGGCCTATGGCCTTCTGTTTTCTAATTGCTGATGAACTATCAAACTGTCTTAGATTAACCGTACAAAGGTGATGTGAATCATATTTCAAAACACCAAACTAAATGTGGTACAACTGAACCTGAGAAAAAACCATCACCACAAACAAAACTCTGTTAAGACAGATTTTAGGTTAAAGCAGCATCTTTTAATTTGAAGCAATATCGTTGCAATCTAGCAGACACAAAATATATTCTAGGTGGTAAAGCTGGGAGTAGGAGTTACATTTACAAAAGCAAGCCATGAAATGTCAGGAAAGTATACTGCTGTCATTAAAAAATGGTATCGCAAGAAACTGGTATTTCTAAGGTTCTGGTCTCAGTCCTTTAGTGTTGCCTTGGTCTCCACTCACTGAGAGTTGAACCTCATACCTACTACTTGGAAAAGAAAAAATATGTTCCATGACATATGTAAATTAACTATCTTTTTTATTTATTTGCACTTTTATATATATATATCTCTTTATTTACAATTCGGAAAGTATGATGCTGTTTCAGAATGCTTTCCAAGAAAGCGATATATGGTGCCTCGTCTACGGCTCTGATAACGACCTTGTGAGACAGCAATTGACTTTAGGCATTAAAAAAGTACACAACTTCTCAATACGGATATTAAGAGAGATAACAGCTCTTTCCACAGATGTGGCTTTGTTGTTTTTTCACCTCTAGCTAGAGTAATCAAAAGATAAGTAAAAAGTTAATATTTTCTAAAAGTGTTAGGCCTTTTGTTTCAAGGAGAGCACCATGGTATTTATGTTACGCCGGGGAGGCAGAATGTTTTTAGGCAGCTAGTGCAATTAAGTAGTCCTGGTGCGTCATTAAGAGGCAAGATACAACCAGACTAGACATTTCTCAAAGATCTTTTTATCCACAACAAAACAAGATTCCAATTGCACTTTTTACAAGCTCTAGAGCGTGCTGGAAGTGAAAGCTTTCTGCTTCCTCTTCTCAGCATTTGGGCTTTTCCTTGAAGATTCTGTGTCACCCAGCATCTTTTGCTACCCAGTGACTGCTGGTCACACACAGGCCAAAAGAGAAAATCCGAGACACATATTTCATTCCCTGTCATTTGATGAAAAATATTCTGGAGCAACCCTTTTCTAGATTCTGTATTTTGTCTGACATTCAACATGCTACTGCTGCAAAACTGTTCTGTGTATAAGTGCATGTTTTACCTGATCAGGTGTATCCACACACATTTTTAATTAGCACACAAGAATAGTGTGCTAAATACTTTCCAAACACTTTATAATTATCTTTTGTCTGAGGAAGTCAGAATTTTGGCCTAGAACAGTAAGTGCTAGTCCTTGGAAGAGGAACAAAAAGAGATAATTTATACAAAAAAAAAAACCTCGACTATTCTGCCAAGCTGATTGAGGTGAAAAGGGGCCTTAAATGTGGATGAGCTCAATATATTCTTATCCCCAGGATGCTGTTCACTACCTTTGCTGGGAATATTAAACTGAAGGTCACTTTTTTTTCTTAATTTCCAAGTTTCTGTAGCTAACGCTTATAAAAGAATAACTTAATACTGTCTACACTGTTGTGCTGTTGAAGAAGTCTCCAATACATTTGGAATGCATATTTTATTTCTATTTCCTTTTAATTTTTCATTAGTGCAGCAAGTGGGGAGTGGATAGACTGAGATATCTGATTCACAATAGATCAAGAGGCATATTTTTAGGAAAGGAAATTTTAAAAAATACTGCAGATTTCAGCTTTCACAAGAACATCTAGTTTTATCCTTTAAAGTATATTCCTCCGGAGACCTGAGGAGTTTGCAGTTCAAAGACTAACAACATACTTTCTGTGAAACATGTGGGTATATAGATCCTAAACAGAAATTAAGAATTATTATTTGAGAAAGGAACAGTAATTATGATCATTACAACTCTAAGTTCTTGCCTTCAGTGACTGATGCTTATATGTCACGTGCTGCAATCTAATAGCCAGACTTCTGAGAGCTCGATTCATAATCTTAGTTGCATGTATCTTTCAGTAGCAAATTAAAAGGGGTTCTTAAGAAAGGTGAGGCTAATTATCAAAGAACTGTGGCAGGCAGTGAATTTGCTGGGGAGGGAATGAGCATGTGTATGCAAATGTAGTAGTATCACTGTACCATTTCAGGACAAGGTTTGGGAATTAGCCATCCCAAACTGATTATCAAACCCTCTAGTCCCAGGAGAGAGCTAGTATTCAGATGCAGCTCTAATCCCACATTCGTACACGTTTGCAGTAAATATGAGGTGTCCAGCGTAGAAAGGCTTCAGGATGAATTCTACAAATTTCCAGGGTAGAAAGAGCATTTTACCTCTAACTACAGTAAAGATTTGCTAGTAGTTTAGACAAGTCATGAAAACAAGCCACGTTTACCACTGAGAGGGGAGATGACTGCAAAAAGGGCATTAACATCTCCATACAAGGGAAAGCAGTTGTTATGGTTTGAAGTGGGGGGGGGAGGTCCGGGTGGCAGAAGCTGCCCATCAGACCGGACTCCCGTCCCCCTCGGGGCTTGAGCCAATCGGCGCCTCTGCGAATTGCCCTATTTACGTCGGACAAAGGAACCGGAAAGGTGTGCCGGTGCCCAGGAGCAAGGAGACGGGAGGGGGGCACGGCCCCCTCCCGGCTCCCGGCCGGGCCGGCGGCCTGGGCCGGGCCGGACCCGCTCCGTCGAGGATGGCGGCGGCGGAGCCGCTTGGGGAACTCGGGGAGAGCCCCGCTGCCGGGGCGCCCACCGGGCCGAGTTCACCCAGACAGGACTGAAATCTAAGAGAAACGGCCACACACAGATAAGAGGTCAGTGAAGATGGAACGGAACAACGAGTGCCGCGGCTGAGTCCCCCTTGCCAGCAGGCCCTTTGCAAACAAGTCCTCGGTGGAGCAAGCAGAGACCCACTCGCAGCCCGTGGATGACCCACGTCGAGAAGAGATGCCAGAGCCTGAGCACGGTACGCATCTAGAGTCCGTGAGACAACCCCCGCCGATGGGGAGGTGCTTTGTTAAAGGAGATGCCTGAGCCTGAGACTATTGTGAATCATGGGCACAGGTCGAGACGCATTTTACGCATTTTACGCATTTTACGCACTTATGCATTTAAAGTCTCTATGGAGACGCATTTAAGGTCAACATGACGACCCACGCCGGAGCGCATTTAAAGTTTGTTGATGACCCACGCCAGAGCGAGTGGCTACAGCTCCTTAAAGGTCCAGGACTGGTAAAGCCCGCACTTGGGGCAAATCCGATGGGGTAAGGATTTGCCCCCCAGCGGGTAGGATTCACGCTTTCGCCGTGAGTAGGGGATCCACTGGAGCAAGGGACAATGGTGTAAGGACTCCTTTTCCTTTAAGAGAACCGGCAGTAACAACTTGGAATGAACTGACCTGCACTCCCCCATTCCCTGCCCCCTGCGCCGCTGGGGGGAGGAGGAGGTAGAGCCGGGAAGAAGAGGCAAAGAGGGGGGGAGTGGTGTTGTTTTTAAGACCTGGCCTTGTTTTCTTGTTATTCTCTCAAGTAACCGTTTTTGTTTGCTTTTCTCTTTTGTAGGTAGCTGTTAATAAACAGTTTTGCTTTAAGAAAACAGCCTCTTTTGCCCGGGACCGTGGTTGGTGGGTGCTCCTCTGTTCCTGTCTCGATCCTCAGCTCTTTTATTACATTTTTCTCTCCTCTCCATTTTACTGGAGTGGGAGAGCTGCGTGGGTTTGGTTGCCGGATCAGCCTAACCCACGACAGCAGTTTATGAGGATCAACCTCTACCTTGAATAAATTTGGGATCAGTAGTCACAAAGGAGGTAGAGATCTCAATGGAAATTCCAGTCCCAGTCTCTTCCTGTTCCCTTCCAAGGAACCTCAAGGGAGGGATCAAACAGAAATGCTTTCATTCTTCCCCAGTCCATCATTAATATTCCATCTCCCATGAAGGTAACCTGTTTGCAAATACTGTGTGCAAGTTCTGCGTCCTTGATCATATGGACTACGTAACTGTCAGTGTCTACGGCTTGTTAGCTAAATGACTTTCAGATGTAAGTTTAGGATCAATTAGCAGTTTTCTTTAAATTTTGTTGGCAGGTTGTTATTAAATATTTACAATAGTGTTTATTGGGCATTTTTTAAAAGAGTACTTTCATTTGCTTTCAAGTTAATGTCTCCTGTACTGCAGATTTGGAATAGCCGGGTAAAATTAAAATATACCAATCCTATAAGGATGTACTACTCATTAGTATCAGTGTCCTGGGCAATACTCAGAGAAATGCAAATACTTTGCTTCAGAATATTAAAAAAGTACCGAGGTATTCCTCTTCAGAGGTGTTTCGGGAGCTGGAAATGGAAAAGTGTATTCTCAAGACCAGCATTATCCATATATCTTTTCTCTTGTACAGATGTTTCCTGGGAAGACGACTGGAGCCTTGTGGGTTTAGAATCATAGAGTCATTAAGGTTGGAAAAGATCTTTAAGATCGTCGAGTTCGACTGTAAACCTAACACTGCCAAGACCCACTAAACCATGTCCCTAAGCACCACATCTTCAAGTCTTTTAAATACTTCCAGGGATAGTGACTCAACCACTTCCCTGGGCAGCCTGTTCCAATGCTTGATAACCCTTTCAGTGAAGAATTTTTTCCCAGTATCCATCTAAACCTACCCTGGCACAATTTGAGGCCATTTCTCGCGAAAAGAGACTGACGCTCACCTTGCTACAATCTCATTTCAGTAGTTTAGGAGAATTCAAAAAAGTCATGCACTTCTAGGTCTTGTAGGGAGACTGGTGGGATGAGCTGCAATCCTGTTATAGGGATACTCAAACTTTGGTAATTTGATGAGGAGTGGGGAGTGACATCAGAGATTTGCAGCATCTGACTTTAGGCTCCTGCTCTGAATTTTCTTCTGGCAGAACTGACCTCTGACTATTGACTATAAAGAGTAGGGAGAAAATCTCTTATCTTAGCTGACTTAGTTACCAGCTCAACTGGTATCAGTCAAGACTCAGATGAAAATAAACGTGGTGATTTGAGTGTCATTCCAATGGAGGATTTTAGCATTTAGAAGCACTGCAGACCTGTTACTGCTTTTCAGTATGAAGTCATGAAGGCTGCCTCTTTCCTTTTTAACAGTAGACCTTCTACATCTGGCTGGAGTAGATGGCAAAGGAGCAATATAGGGCAGCTTAAGCAGTCACTGCCAGTGTGGTACCCATTCAAGAGATAAATACAGGATGACAGTCTCCAGAGTTATCAGCTTGGTAACTTTCAAAAGCATTTCAATCCCTGACAAAAATCCCAAGAAAACTGCATTCTTTGGGTTAATGCCAGAAATCTTGCACCGTGGTGAACAGGTACTACTAAAATCAGACTCCTTGCTGCCTTCTGATGTGAAAATAACTCAGTACTTCTGAGTATGTTACAGAAGACAAAGCACCCTAACAGTTTCTTAGAGTTAATGAGGCAATTACTGGATGGTAAGTAAAGAGGTGTTTCTAACAATGTATTCAAAGCGTAAGTCATTAGATGGATGTGTAGCTGTTCTACATTTTCTGTTTTACAACAACTATTTTTAAAAATTACATGGACTTAACTGGTATCCATGTAATGAATTAGACAGATACACCTTAAACAAAAAAAAAGCCATTTAAAATCTACAATTAAATAATCACAAATACATTGCATTCAGATTTCAAAGTGGGCACTGTATTATCATGGAATCTGAATGATTTTTCCATGCTTTCTACCTTCTTACTTGCAAGAGCTTAAGTAACAGTGGACCCTTCCACTCTGGTTATGTTGGGAAAAACTCCAGAGACCTGTTACTGACTCAAAGGCAAAAAGAAGCATCTTTGAAGAACATTGTCAGGACAGCAGCACTTTGAAAGCATTCTCATATACAGTGATAGCCCTTGCTCAAAATGCTTCTTCTCTAGAAACCAGACACAAGAAAAGAGAATAACAGTATTTACACAGAGATTTGCTAAGGTCACTGAGGAAGGCTGGTAAAGACCTTGGAGCAAGACTTCATTAGTTGTTACACCATCCTTCCTCTCTAAGTTTCTGCTGATAAATGCCTGCTCTAAACTGAATTATGAGTTAATTAGTTTTCAGAAGACTGACACAGGAGGCTCAAAAGCTGTAGCCCCCCAATTTGAAATAGAGCTCTTAGATATAGTATATTAATCATAACAGAGAAAGAGAGAGAGAGAGAAGGTGAAAGAAAGAAAGAAAGAAAGAAAGAAAGAAAGAAAGAAAGAAAGAAAGAAAGAAAGGAAGGAAAGAGCACTGAGATTCTTTTAACTCTCTTTTTGAAAGACTAGTCGTTTACAAATCAAGACATGTAACTAGTTTCCAAAGCAACAGTAACTAAGAGAAAACAGTCATGGTTTTTGTTCACTGTTTGACAACAGGGGTTAGTAAATGGAGGCATGAAATACTCTATCTAAGCCCATAGCAGGATTGTCATGATTGATAATTAACTATTTTATATTATGAAGGGAATTGCAAGAATATTATTAGCATAAGAAATTGTAAAGATCATGCAAAACACTCCTCAATTGAAGCAAATGCTACAAAAAGATAATGTAGACTTCACTTTGCAGCAGATGTAAATGGTGAATTTGAGGATCAATTATATTTTAATATTGACAGTAGTATCTTGGTAATGAAGTG
Source organism: Tauraco erythrolophus (assembly GCF_009769465.1). Lineage (NCBI taxonomy): Eukaryota > Metazoa > Chordata > Aves > Musophagiformes > Musophagidae > Tauraco > Tauraco erythrolophus. The sequence continues at coordinate 28,823,577 of NC_141468.1, read as the reverse complement.
TAAATAGCTTCTTATTAACTAATAGCGAGATTAGTCAAAAGGAAAATTAAGAGCTGGAAGCAGATCTCCTAGGCATTGCCTGCGAGAAGAGTTTCAGTGGAGTTCAAGAGACTGACATCTTGGATATAGACAAACTTTTGCTGGAACCGACTCGTATCTTTAGCATATATGCAAATGTCTAAGAATTCATACTTGTTTTTACAATTTAGAGTAGAGCACTATATTCAATCATCAGAGGGGTTTATGCCTTTAACAGCTTGATGAAAATATTCCTACTGAAGCAGTCTTTTTGCAGAAAATTAGAGCTTCGGTTAATTTTCCAAGGTCTGTTTTTCATGCTCCGTTTGATTTTCCTTTGAAATATGAAAACCTGAAAGACAAAACATTTTCTCTGAATCTCTAAATTTTACGTTTGAAAGCGCAAGCAGATGTCCTGTGAGTTTCACTATCTCCCTGTCTCTATCATAGAATCATAGAATCGTAGAACGGTTTGGGTTGGAAGGGACTACAAAGATCATCTAGTTCCAACTCCACTGCCATGGGCAGGGAAAACCTCCACTACACCAGGTTGCCCAAAACCTCATCCAACCTGGCCTTGAACACTTCCAGGGATGGGGCATCTACAACTTCTCTGGGCAACCTGTTCCACTGCCTCACCACCCTCACAGTGAAAAGTTTCTTCCTTATATCTAATCTAAATCTCCTCTCTTTCAGTTTAAATCCATTGCCCCTTGTTCTATCACTACATGCCCTTGTAAAAAGTCCCTCTCCAGCTTTCCTGTAGGCCCCCTTTAAGTACTGGAAAGCTGCTGTAAGATCACCCGGAGCCTTCTCTTCTCCAGGCTGAACAGCCCCAACTCTCTCAGCCTGTCTTCATAGCAGAGGTGCTCCAGCCCTCAGATCATCTCCTTGGGTTGCTCTCCTGAGCACATCTCCCCTGATGCACTGTTGTAAGGAACTCCAGTGATGCTCCTATTTAGCAACAGGTAGATCATCAGATACAGGATAAATGGAGAAACTGGACCAAAAAGAGTATAAACTTGCAAAATAAAACAATAAAAGAGTCACTGATAACCTTTCGCAGAATATGTGTGTGCAAGTGTCTGCGTGTAGGTATTGACCTTCAACTTTTTTTGAAAAATGCAACTAGCTATACTTTACTCAACTACCTATAATGATCATCATTAATTACTATTATCCTATGTAGTCACCTTAGGTACTGGACACATGGCTATTAAAATATGCACGATTAACAGTGGTGACAGAAACTTTTATATAGAATACTCCAAAATCACAGAAACCGAAGAAACACTTTTCCCCAAATCACTTGGGAAATTTCATCCACCAGAGAGTCAAGCCATATAAGTGTGCCGTACCCTGTCCATTACAGATCTAGCTCCTTAGAAAAATACTAATCTGTGCAACTATCCATCAAATAAGTGACTCAGTCCTGCAGAAGCCGACCAAAACCAATGGCTTATCTGTGGCTTGTGCTAGCTTAGAAGAGCTGTCTGGTCTCGAATGACAGTATTACCCCATGGGGCACTGCAATCACCACATGCAGGATTTCATCAGTAACTGAATGTCTCTCAGGATTTCACAAACAGCAGTCTCTTGAGTGGGATCTCCCTTCTCCATCTTGGATCACAAGCATGATGTTCCCCTCTGAATCCCTTGCGTGTGCCTCTGATGACTCCACCGTCACCAGCAGCCAGATTAGCTCAGGGACTGACAACAAGAGAAAAGACAAACGGGACAAATAACATCTCTACATCATCTACCTTGTCCTAAAAGAAAGTGTCTGACTTTTCACTCGCACTTGAACAGCTCATCATTACATTTTCCCAAGCCCCAGAGATGTCAGTTCAATATGAATTGGGAGGTGGTGTCGCTACATCTGTGCTATGCAGGAACTTGCTGGCCCTGAAGGTCGGTCCTGGAGCTCCTTTGAGACTAGAGTTGTGTAGAGGAGGGACAGCCTCTCATCTGGGGTTGTGGCCAACAGGATCTGACCCCAAGGACCCATCAGACACAGAAGTCTATGGTTTTTGGGATTGACACACCAGGCTGGAGATTTAAAAGCTGTTGGTGTAGAGGTCTGACTTACAAGCCTGCCCTGCCATGAAAGAAGCACTCAAAGCTTTAGGATGTTCCATCAGGATGAAGCCTCCAAAACTTGTGGCGAAAATCAGATTTTCTCTCCATGAACATCTTTAGTAATATGCATAAGATTAATCTGATCTGGGAGAGTACATCAGGACCTTACTCACTGTCGAAAAGTACATGCTTGAACTTGCTTCAAGGTGCAAGTTGAGCTGAGATTTTCCTCCAAGCCCCAGAGCTGGTTCCACCAGGTCCTGGTTCCTGGGTCAACTCTAAGGAACAATCATGTGAAGACATGGCAAATTTGGACTCTCAACAGGCTAGAGAAGTTCAGACTGATTTCAGCAGCCAGCAATACTGGGGCCTCTCCCCTTTACTCTGTTAACAGTCTTATTTTTCCAAGGCTTGATGCTTATTTCTTGCAGGAGGAAACCCCTTTAACGTATCAACATGCTGTATGCCTGATGAAGTGTGTTTAGGGACTCGTAAAGCAAAGAATATTGCATAAATGTAACAAAAAGTGCTATCACAGCTATATTCCCTTGTGGGACAAAATTAAAGGGAAACAGTTCCAGGTTGAGGCCACAGTAACTTGGTAATTGAAATGTTATCCACAGCATCCTTGAAACAACGAGCCAAATACTAAAGACCTTATTTCAAACACTGCTTATTGTTTCCTTTGAAGCCTTATGCAAGTAATGTTTAGAATAAAAAATGAGCTGGTAATTTAGAATTTTTCCCACTGCTTGTATACAATTTTCTTTTTAAAATATAAGAAGAAAAGGAAACAAAGGTTTCATGATGAGAACAAACTGAAATACAAGAACTTCTGTGGGAGACTGAAACAGCAGCAGGATTAAAAGCAGAAAATACACACACATCCCACAGACTCCTTTCTTGCCTCTGAGGCCTCTCATTCAAGTACTGACCAGGACCACTTAGGTTTTGTTTATGGCATCTGACAAGCTTAAAGCCTCTGGCTATAAGACTGCATTAGATATTTTTTAAAGTGTTTTTTTTAAGCTCTAGGGAACAATTAAACAGTATTAGGAATCAAATTCAGCTCTTCCACATTTGCTCAGCACTCCATCTATATTGTTAATGCAGAGGTAAATTTGTGTGTATGTGCAGGCATTGACATACGCGTGTGTGTATATATATATATGTTGAAATATTTAACCATCACAGAATAAAATCTGCTGTTTATATTGAGGAACTCTAGACAACTTCAGAAGGACATGTGATGTGATACTTGTATCTTCTTGTTAAAGATTGACAATGTATATCATTTTTTAAACTACATTGAACAGTTATTCATAGCATGTTAGCTAAATTAAATATCTTCTTTTTCATATATAAGGATTTCAGGGGAATTTTTAAGCATTCGTGGAAGAGAATGGGTTTTTAAGGCTTGTTTCAGCACCACTGGAGTCAATAATTTCTCATCAACCTCAACATCTGCAGAACCGAAGTCCCAAAATTCAAATGGCTTACAGCTGTCATCTTGCCCTCTAGTGGTATTTCTTTAAAGCCACTACTGAATAAAAACCAGATGGACTAGAGTGTTTTAAATTTATGAAAAATATAAATTGACTTATGTTGCAGCTGGAGAAGCAAATAGGTATAAAAAATTTCTAACTATTCTAATTTCCCCTAACACAGCAGGCAAGATAAGGCTATTACAAAAGCTCTGAGAACTTGACAGGAAGGTTTGCAATTGAAAGTCAGGCCACTCAGGTCATTTGACTTATTTTGTTGGTAAACAATATCCCCATTTTTTATCAACTGCTTCCCCAGCGTTTCAATGTTCTTAATCCCTGATAATAATATACTAATGTTTTCACATTCTATTTCCCATACAGGGACTATGACGTCAGACTTGTTGGATCACTAAATATCACCCAGTTTTGCAAGGACTGGGAGCAAAGGTTAAAAAACCATCATGACTGCAGGAGTTGCTGCCTGTGATTTTCTGCAGGTATCTCTCTGGTTTGTTTATCGGACACAGAGAGACAATGCTGAGACTCAAAACTTCCAGTAGAGTGAAGAAGACAGAGGTCTTTTTGTGCTCATAAGGAAAAGAAGGCCAGATACTGTCAAAGCACTTCTAGGCAGGCTGTGCTGAAGCTGATTCATAGCAGAGTAAAGGGAGGCTGCACTGATCTCATCTATTTCATATGACACTTCTGCAGCACTTTACATGCTGCTTCTTATCTTGTAAAATGTTTTGGTATCTACTTGCACTCTTCTGTTGATAAAACAAAAAGAGGCAGAGGGCAAGTCAGGAGAAAGACAAGTTGTTCTTCTTAGGCAGAAAAGACACTGAAAACTAAGGATAAAATCCTATAGCAACCTAGGACATAAATCCCTCTCTTAAGCCTTATCACGTGTTTCTACCTGATTTTACACTGGACTAGCACCATCAGGCAGAGATCTGAAGAGCTGATCTAGCTGAAACCCAACCCACCGCAAGAGGAGGTGATTTCTTTTCAGCTAGGTCAGCTGTCCTATTCAGTTCAACAGATAAATCCTAAGACTGGATCAGGCGGGGGAAGAGCTTCCCAGAAAAATCTGGGTTTTGATCAGCTTTATCTGTAAAGGTGCTGACTGAGGAATTTGGCAGAGATTTGGGGCAGAAACAAGGACAGGGCACAAGAGCACTGCTTTGCAGGACCTCTGTGTGGGTCATCCAAGCCTTTTACGTATCTTAGAGACTCATGGAGAAGAATGGCCTAATCTCTCAGAGTAAAAAACAGCTTTCTCCATGGAATTAATTTTCAACAATTCTGTTCAGGAGACAATTCAAGATGTAACTTCCTCCAGTTTTCCACCCATTTGTATTTCCACGGGAGAGGAAATCTGAGGCTCTGACTTTTAAGTTTCAGCATTTTTAAGCAGTCCATGGAAGAAGACTCTGTCAGAGGTACCTCACTGAAACCATGATGAGGAACAGACACTGTTTGCCTGGTAGAGTAGAAGATACCAGACTTGGGGCTACATTTGTCCCAAAGCTTTCCACTTCTGAATAGCACAATCAGGACTGTAATATACACACTTAGGAAAATCCATAAAGACAATTCATATTATCACTATTATGCCCTGAGAGAAAGTTATATCAGCTCTCATCTTAAGGATCACAGCCACTGGAAAAGCCTATTTGGAAACATTTCTAAAAACAATAAAAAGAAGTACCTTTTCAATAAGGCTTTCTTTTGTATTGTTGCAAAAGTGTTTCTATTTCACTCTGGAGAAGTTACCAGATACTGATAAATATCTTTCTAAATTTTCCTCTGGGCCTAATCCTGAAATCGTTAGTTGGTGATTAATCACTCTTGACTCTCGCAAGCACTCTTTTACTTTGAGGGTACAAGTGCAAAGTTTCGTACTGGTAAGGACATTTATCACTTCACTAGGAATTTTGCTGTGCCATGCTTTCTTTGATCAATCAAAAGCAAGCAAAAAACTTTACTAGAGATGATTGTGAGATGCAAAACCTTGAACCACAAGTAAATTGGTTTTAAATACATATTTTGACTCATTCTGTTGTGGAGATGGTTTGGCTAAGAGTTCATAACCTGAAGAAATGCAAAGCAAATTTAAAGTATACTAAGGTATACTACACAGAGGTTTGAGTTCGGGCTCCCCTCCTCTTCGTCACTGTGAGCTCATAATTTACCTGAGTCAACTGTTTACTTCCTTCTTAGTGACTCCATCGCTGACATCAGCAGTGTCTTGCATACTACAATTCATATGTGCTTTTTCTGAAAGCAGACTGTTATTTTCTTTTTATATAAAATGAAAATAATTCTGAATGCAAGCTTTCAGAGAAATGTTCAAAATGTTCAAACTTTAAGCACATAGATTAAACAGCTTGTCTTCTTTATTTCCCTTTATAGTCCACTGACATTGATTATTTATTCTGAAGGTTTCTTGGATCAAATACCTTTGACTCCAACCTGGACTCAACCTTTGGGAAAGTCTATTGCTTTACCAGCTGTAGGTGGAGCTCAAAGACACGAGCTTTCTCATAAAGCACCTTATAGAATCATAGAATAGAATGGTTTGGGTTGGAAGGGACCTCAAAGGTCATCTAGTTCCAATCCCCCTGCCACAGGCAGGGACACTCTCCACTACACCAGGTTGCTTAACTCATCATCAAACCTGGCCTTGAACACTTCCAGGGATGGGGCATCTGCAACTTCTCTGGGCAACCTGTTCCACTGCCTCACCACCCTCACAGTGAAAAATTTCTTCCTTATATCTAATCTAAATCTGCCCTCTTTCAGTTTAAAGCCATTAGCCTTTGTCCTATCACTACATGCCCTTGTAAAAAGTCCCTCTCCAGCTTTCCTGTAGGCCCCCTTTAAGTACTGGAAGGCTGCAATAAGATCATCTCAGAGCCTTCTCTTCTCCAGGCTGAACAACCCCAACTCTCTCAGCCTGTCTTCAAAGCTAATCAAATTAGCTCTTTCTACCATAATCAAATGCTCTTTCTATCAAGCAGTAGCTCTAAAGGTAGAGATACTGAATACCAAAACCTACAATGCTCTGGTCAGTACTTTAACTTCCCTAACTGTCTTTAAAAGCCAGGTGAAATAAATCAGTGACTGCATTTTCAACCTGAATCTTTATTGTGATTATTTTCACAAAGATAGTGTCTGAATCTAGTAAGATGCATTTGGATAATTCTGGTATTGGAACATCTATTCTGCCTCAACTCTACTAAAAAAAATCCCACCGATGCTGGATATTTACGTGCAGTGCAGACTGGGGAGAAAAACTTCCCTTTATGTGAGAAATAAGATATATGGTTAGTTAAGTTGTTCAAAGATTAATAAAACCAGTTTACATCAGAAGATGGGAATCAGTCAAGCTACTAAACTTGGTAGGAAGTTGAAAGAAGAAACTTGGAAGATGATTGATTGAATGTGAAACTTAACTGCTGTGTTTTTGTTCCTGACTCAGGAAATAAAAGCTTCGATAAAATATTTGACCAAACAAATAATATTCTTAATATTCCCAGTAAACTTTCTATGTCCTACCTAACTCAACAGACGTTCATTTCAGAATACAAGTTTAAATAGCTTATGCTTTCAGAATTAAAATCTATGAGATCAAAACTTGCAAAAGTATCTACTGATCTGAGATATTTCAATTTTAGAGACGGAACTCAAGATAGCTAAAACAGTACATGTGTAACATGCCTCAAGGCTGGCAACTTAAATCATGAACCTTTCCTTAAAATCTTTTAAAAATTTTGCCTGGTCCACAATTGAAGTACATTTCTGTTGGGAGGCAATGCCAGTGTATGCAGTTTATATATGTGTTATGTATGATCTTTTTTTTATATAAATGAACAATTTCTCCAGGTGCAAGACAAATGAATTATGAGAAGGTTCAGGTCCACCTTTTGTTTCCAAGTAATGGTAGGATAGTCAGAACATTTTCAAAAACCTGTACAAATATCACTCCTGCAGTGAAGTTGGGACTAGTAGTATAAATGGGTAAAAACAGTCCCCAGTATAAGCATTTGAACCCTAGCACTCTAGCCATTGACTTGATCACAGTTTCTTGCTCATACTCTGACATAACCTACATAGCACTAGTATTAATTACGCTAAGAGCCAGGAAGCTATCATGCAGTTATGCACAGGCTTTGGATAATAAATATTCTTGGACAAACAAGCGTGGACATAATTTTATATTAACAAAGATAGAAAAGAAAGGAATGGGAGTGCTATGCCTAACATGGGAGAGGCAAAAAGGAGACCTACAAAAGGCTGTGGTTATGCATAACTGACCTCAAGAGGCACCTTACTGATGGATGTATCTTCTAAACGCTCTGCAATGAGCTGAATGTCACTGAACGCGCTTAACACGTTTCCTTTTACCTGCACCCGTTCTGCACAGTTACCTCCATTCCAGTATGACCATTGCAAAGTTGCTGCGGTAAGAAGAAGTTCAAAGCTCCATGGAGACTTCTGTGGCTCTAAAGGTGAAAGCCTACACAAAAAGGAAGTCATAGTCTTGCTTGGTCTGAGCTGTAGCACAGAAAGGGCAGCAGACTTTCTTGCCTACCACCTAGCTTTTGGCTTTGTTTAAAGCTGAGAAGATACCACCAGTCAGCCTCTCATGTGCTGGCCTGAGCAGAGGAGATAGATTTAACCTTTGGCAAACTGAAGCCTATAGAGACCTTTGTTTCAATTTTGTGGGCTGTGTTTCTATGAGCAGAGGAAGCCACTATATAGCACAGAAATATAGGACAAGTGATTATCGTGTGCCAGATCTGTGAAGAGCAGGTGGGAAGTGTTCAGCTGCATATGCTGTAACAGTTCATTAAATGCAGTAAACTGCCTGCAAAATTTGCATAGTGGAAAGACAGCATTTCATTTTCCCCTGTTTGAGAGAGACAAAGACCACTGAATATATCTCGGCAGTCATCCTCTTAAGAGGATTCTGTTCACTACAGGGGCAGTATCTGGTAACACTTCAGTGGGGCCAGGCTTTTGCCTTGTGCTCATCAGCCACCCTGAGGCTCTTAATTCAAGATCAAAAAAATATATTCCTAGACTAGAAGAAAATTTCCTTCAAGACTTTATGCAGCAAATCTTCACTGCTACATTGGCTCTACATAAGTTAAACATTGTAGAGTCATGTAAGTGCAAGAGACAATAACAGCATAGAGACCTTCAGCGTGGCTGTGAAAGAAATGTTTTAATTCAATTGTCAAGATGCAGGATTTCATTGTCAGACAGTATCATACAACAAACCTTTGCTATCTACTTTGGGTGATCTAAGGTTATCTGTCATTTAACATCTAAACTATGTCAGGAAACTGACAGACATTCCTATTTCCACTAAGTTACTTCTTCCAAGAGTCCTTAAGTGATTTGCCTTCTCTTGCATGTAATTGCAATATATAATCATTTTAAAGCAGAAGGAACGTTATGCCTTTGTACATCTGCTTTTGACAGTAGTCATCCTGGATTTCAGTAGAAATTACTCATGTTGAAAGGGATGTGCTATTGTAATTGACTCCTATTTATATGCCCCAAAATATCATTCGTTGTGGGTGGCGGGGGAACCTCCACCAACATGCCGATTTGTTCTGTTACTACATGTTCTTTCAGATTATCAACAGCCTGAAAAAATGAATCTGCCATATGTCTATACTCAGCTATTCTCCATTTGGTTGAATGTATGATTCCTATTTTATAGAGCTCTGGATTTTACTCTCTTGAATCAAGCTGAATGGAGAGACTTAGCACAGATAAATCCAATGATCTAAAGCCAAGCAGGACAATTACGATCATTCATCTGACCTTCTGCCCCACATATAATTCTATCTAGTCAATGCCCACTCAATTTGTGGTTGAAACAGGCTATCTATTTTAGAAAGATATCCCCTGCTTTAGTCAGCTGCAGAGAGCTGAAAGTATAGGGCAGAGCATCAGACATTTTTCTAAAGAAAATAGAATCAAGCAGCAGACATAGCTATGCAATCTCACTCATAGAAAATTACACTTTTGGGAATGCTGAGATAAATCAGAGTTTTTGCAGCAATGCACCAGGTTTGGAGATACTGTTCAACGTTGCTGGAGAATTTCAGGTCCTCTGTGTATTCTCCTCTTTTCTCTCTCCTGCAGTCACACGAAGACGTAACATTTTCTATAAAGCAAAGGAAATGATGAGCACAAGGAAAGTGTGGCATGTCAGCTAGTGCAGCTTGTCAACTGAGGGCAGTCAGATCAGCTGCCTGCAGGAATATTTCCGGTCCAGTCACTAATTTGTTGTGGAGCAGATTCCCTATAGTCAGGGCGAATACCTTTTCTGATTTGACATATTACATCAAACCACAAATACAAATTTGGCTTTGTTATCAACAGCTACAGCGTAAATCACATTAAGTCTATTTCCTACCAGATAAGAAAAGTTATAGCCAAGTAAGATTTGACCAGATCTTAAACATCGTGATGGTGGGAAGTCCACATTCTGGCATCATTTCTCAGGTTCTGGTGCTGTTCTTTGATAACATGAGGCAGGAATTTCCTTGTTTTTTTCCCTCTTTTCTTGTACTCCATCCATCACCACATGCTACACAGAATTATTTTCTTCTATCAAATCAGGATTTTTCACAGTCTACCACAGACAACGGTTGTCACTTTGCAACCCCTGCTGCTCGCTATGCTGTTCAGAACTATCTCACTCCAGTCTGTATTATTACCAGACCATTTCGAAGGGAAGCAATATTCTTTGTTACACCACCAGCTTCCCTTTGGTTCCACTTTCACGACCTTCTTTAACCTTCTGTACTACCTGAACAACAATGCCTGCCCTTGATCCTATAAAGTGCCTTAGTAACTCAGAGTGTGCTGCAAAACCTTTCAAGAATCTCCACCTATAATAACACATGCGTGGACCGTGGGCTGCACCTTGGTATGGGCCATGGTTTCTGAGAATGGTGCCTGCTATTTAAGGTGCAATGCTTACCTTCAGTTTTCTCCTTGCTCACTGTACAAGAGTGAGCCAACTAGAAGATACAAAGCAGCTTACATCAACCCCACCAGCAGAGCTTCCTCCTGGCTGCTGAGGGGACTCAGGAGCAGAAGAAGAGAGAGGCGATTACCTTGAGGGATGCCAATGTGCACACCAAGCACAGACGCAGGACTCTGCAGCAGGGGGCAATGGCATCTGGAGGACAGGGAACTTGTGGGAGGAGGACTGTGGGTACAAAGAGTCAGTCAGGCAGTGACAGGCAAAAGCAAGTGAAATCTGGGTACAACATTTTGGAGGGGAAAAGCTAGACCTTCCACACCTGAATTGACTGGAGTGAAAGTAATTTTTGAGGGGAAGAGGGAGAAGAAGCATTTTGGCAGAGAGGTGGAAGACAGACAATGAAGGCTTGGTGCAGGTCATAGAATCATAGAATCATAGAATGGTTAGGGTTGGAAGGGACTACAAAGATCATCTAGTTCCAACCCCACTGCCATGGGCAGGGAAAATCTCCACTACACCAGGTAGCCCAAAGCCTCATCCAACCTGGCCTTGAACACTTCCAGGGATGGGGCATCCACAACATCTCTGGGCAACCTGTTCCACTGCCTCACCACTCTCACAGTGAAAAATTTCTTCCTTATATCTAATCGAAATCTGCCCTCTTTCAGTTTAAAGCCATTAGCCTTTGTCCTATCACTACATGCCCTTGTAAAAAGTCCCTCTCCAGCTTTCCTGTAGGCCCCCTTGAAGTACTGGAAGGCTGCAATAAGATCACCCTGGAGCCTTCTCTTCTCCAGGCTGAACAGCCCCAACTCTCTCAGCCTGTCTTCATAGCAGAGGTGCTCCAGCCCTTGGATCATCTGCGTGGCCCTCCTCTGGACCCGCTCCAGCAGATCCATGTCCTTCTTGCGCTGGGGACTCCAGAGCTGAACGCAGTATTCCAGGTGGGGTCTCACGAGAGCAGAGTAGAGGGGCAGAATCACCTCTCTCGACCTGCTGGCTGGCCACGCTTCTTTTGATGCAGCCCAGGATGTGGTTGGCTTTCTAGGCTGCCAGTGCACATTGCCGGCTCATGTTGAGCTTCTCATCCACCAGCACTCCCAAGTCCTTTTCCTCAGGGCTGCTCTCAGAACCTTTAGGTCAAGGCGTATGTCTAAACCATCACAGCAAGATAGGAGTGAGCCCAATCTAAAGAGACTTGGAAACTGCTAGTCTAGTGAAATGACCACAGTTAAGACTGAGCTCTAATCTTGGATTAAATATTGATTCAATGTATTGCCTTGGGCAAGGAATTTGTTAGATGGGAATAATTATGTCTATCTACCTATTTCAAAGGGGTGCTGCGAGGATTTATTAGTCATTGTTTGTAGATTTCTTTGAAGACGAAAATGTAGAACTGTATAATTAAATGAAATCATTAGACATAAGGTTATGTGACTTTGATGTTTTAAAAAAATGCATAAATTAATACCATAACATGCATTTCCATTTTATTCTTAGGCATATTTCTAATCCTGGATAAGGAATTAACAGCGCCTGTAAAACCTTCCTACACAGTGGTTACATGAACAAAATCCATTTTATGTATAAGGCTATATTAAAATTATAAAGATTAAAGCAATAAAACTTAAGTTTATATACCTATCTTCTTGTTGATATTCAAAGACTTAGTGAATCTGAGATAGAGCACTGCTGTTTTAAAGTATTGTTTTATCTATAGAAACCAAAATTCTGGTTGCTTTCCAACACTTAGAAATTGTAGCCGATGTTCCTCACAGCAGCAGTGAAACTCCACTGGAGAGAAAGGAATTACCAATGTACACGTGAGAAGGATTACAGTCTAGCACTGGAGCTGTGACGTGCTACCCAATGTCCACACATTTCACTGTCTTCTCCAGGACATGTTTAGACCAGAATACACGTGAAGGGTGATGGATCATATCCGCCTCCCACTTAAATGAACTGAAAGATGGTGTATTCTGATTGGCACACAGCTTCAGAAAGCATAAACTGTCAACGACATACTAAATCAAAAGACACTACACAATTTTATGTCATCATCTCAGGCCAAATGGGTTAATACTTATGACAGAATCATGTCTTTGAAGTTCAGCCTTTTTTTGGTTCTGCACGCGTACCCACATGAGTGTAACAGAGGTTCCAGTGTCATTTTTCACTGTGGTATACCACCGAGTAACTTTATGTCTATGGCAGGAACAGTTTCTAGTGATAATGAAGAATTTGTCATCATAGATGACTCTGAAGCCATCATGGAAAGCTGCTGTGGAAAGTTTCTAGACTAGACATGTTATCAAAGATTTTTTTTTCTCTTTTTTAAATGGAACTCTATTAAATGTTTTGGACAGGACACAACAGCTCCACAACCACACCGTTTGCTTCTTTGTAGGTGTTGCTTAGCATTCATATAATTACAACACCATAAATCAAGTTTTGTTTAATTGGTTGTTTTCCAAACAGCTTTTATGCACTGATTTATTGAACTTGGTGGGGAGGGGGGAATGAGAGGGAGTGCTAGATTCCTTCAGGGTCCAATCATCCCACCTAATTTTTCACATCTCCTAAGATCCATAGCACCCCCTGGCAGGACCCATCTACTGGTAGGAAATGGTGTCTAGGGCACTATAATTCCCACTTCAAGTTCCTGAATAGAAACAGAAGTTAGCAAAATGGCTGAACAGAAATAAAAGATGACTATGTTTGTATTTACCTACCTTTAGATCACAAGCAGAAAGCTTCCTATACTCTATTATGTCAAACCAGTGCCTCAACCATGGAGCTTACAGTGCAGTCCTTATGCAAGTCCATCATGCCGTGTGGAAGTAAACCTAAAGATCTCAGCCAGGGAATGTGTGCTTCCTCCTTCCATTAGCATCTATTTGGATTAATTCTCACCTCTACAGCCTCTTTTGCTTTGTCCTTCTCACCTCCGCCTTGACTCCTGTTCTCCATCAAAAGACTCATTGATTCTTAATTTATTCAGGAGACAATGCCAATACTCACTCCTCCAAAATCTTCACTGCTTTCACCTCCTCAAACAGCTGGTACACCTTTTGAGGTCAAGTGCAGGCATCCCTCTCCTTCCTGCAAGCAGTGCCTGTTAATGAGGGCCACTTCCCAGACTTCACTAAGTGTTAAAAAAATAATTGGCCCACACTAAGGCAAAATGTTCTTTCTTACTTGGTAAGGGACTGTTCAAACCTCATCATGAAGCCTTACTATATATTGAAACTTGTATTACATACAAGCATATACATCTGCCTATATGCTCTGCTGCACTTTACACAAATATGTCCATGCCTCACTGGCTCTTGCTTGAGACTGGACTTGGCCGTAATTAATCATGTGGAAGTGGTGAGGTTTGGTGTGACAGAAGCCTGAAGCAATCTTTGAGGGACACTGTGACAGACTTATTATTTGCGAGACATTTCAATACGCAGCACATATTTCACACAACTCTTTATGAAGGGGGTTTTCCTCAGGAGCACAGCGAAGAAACCAGTCAGTACTTCCTCTCCTCATCCGGACTCCATAGTTACAATTCACACGCCTGTCTGCCTAATCCAGGGCATGACAAACACTCAGTCCAGAGATTTCCTGGGTAAACAACTACAGCAAGTGAACTGCATGCAGAACGGAGGTCTATTTAACAGAAAAGATACAGAAAAGAGGTGCTAAGCATTCCAGACACAATGAGTCTGGTTTTCTACTTCTTACTCTCTATCTGCATGGAGAACAAATGGCTGTAAAAAGCAGGAAGATCAGAATTAAGTGCAATCGTTGCATCTTGCTCTCTACACCATCACAACAAATATGGAGCACAGAAACATGTCTCTATGGACGCAGAGAAAGGAGGGGTAAATTGAAACACTCTGATTTTATAGGATCAGAATGAGGCCTACCCTACATAGATGTAAATTGCAAAGAAAAATGTGAAGAATTGCCTCCAGTACCTGGGCTCAGACACCCAGTCCCTCCAGTAGCCAGCCCTGGGTCCTCAGCTGCCTCCTGCAGAGAGACAGACACACAGACATGCGTGTCCGATCTCTGAGTCAACCCCAGACCCTACAGCCTCTCTGTCGTATGGATGGGACCTCACTCCCTCCTGCAGCCAGCTCCTCCCGTTGTCTCACTCTGAGACACATGCACACCTGGCTCCCAGGTCACTTCAACTGCTTTGCAGCCCAGGCTGATACTCAGGAGCGATCAGACTGACTTACATACCCTCACTCACTCCAGTTGCTAACACCACAGACAGGGACAGGGGCTTCTGTGATCCTATGGTCTCACTCCAGAGGCTGGCCTTTCCATACACACAGAAGAGAGCCCTGCACCCAGGAAAATAAAAATGGAGTTTAATGAGAAGACAGGACAGACTGTGGTGATCAAGCACAGTACATGGCCAGACAAGCCTACTGACCAGCCACTGTTTACATGCAACTGCCTCCTTTTAGCCCCTTATCTCTCTGAGATTTCCCCAAGATCTTTACTCCTCAAATCACTTCTATCCCTTCCTTTCTCTGCTTGTGGTTACTCCTCCAAGCATCCTATGATAAGTTTGCACAATCCCAAAATGTTCTTCCCCTGCAACCCATGATGTATCCTGTACTCCCAAGCAGTGACCTCCTCAGTCACTGTGACTGTGAGGTGCTACAGAGACATGCTGCCATCTTGCAGACAACACTCTCTGTATAACACAGCAGACCTAGATCCCAACACAACTCAGCAGGAAATGGAAGCCTCTGCCCCTTACAGATTCCTCTGCCAGTACAGCGTCATCCTGACACCCGAGATGCTGTATCCATGTTCTCAGCTGCTCTAGAACTCTCAGTTCTTGTTTGCACCTGACAGACAGCGATAGTTTGCTTTGCATTCCGTGCTAACCATGTGGGGGAAAAAAAAGGCAAAGACCTGCGTGAGAAAAAAAATACCTAATATGAAACAATACACCAGGGTTGTAATCCACCCGTCCCCTAAACCCCATGCACTAGCATTGTTTAAAATCTGTTTATAAGAGCATTAGCTGGCATAACCTTGTTGCCAGCTTCCTCCATGCTCTTTTTGTTTCTATGTTCAAATATTTGCCTTTGGAATCCTTACACTGCACAGAGGCCCCTTGCTGGACAATGTCTAAACTGGGAGCAGCAATTGTACCATTCTGAACTGAAGCTTTGTTCAGCTGGAACATTACCGATTAAGCACCAACTTGGCACAACAATGCTTTAAACTGAAAAACAGACCTGCTTCAGAAAACCTGGCATTAGACTTGGCATTGTGTGTTCCCATATATCCACACATGGTGCTGAGACATACAGTTTGTAAAGTTGAGGATTTTCCTGGAAAGACGGTATCCCTAAGATGTTGAGGGATGCATGTTTCGGGAGTTTTTCCTACCTTGAGACAACTTTCAGCTAGATATGCATATCCTGGACACAATGCCTCCTGTAAAAATAACTTCTCTCTGTACAAGAGTGGTGCAGCAGAAAAGAAAAAAAAAAAAAGCCTGCATTCAGGAAGTGTCTAAACAAATTTGCTAGCAGCAACTGGAGATAAGTTACCAGCTCTGCTTCATCTGGAAATTGAAGATAATTATGTGTCCCTCACCAAACACATTTTCATAATACAATCATGTCACGCTTGTATTTCAAGATTTTCAGAAAGTCTTCAGATGTGTTTCAAAAACCACTGCCAGGCAAACTCTTTGAAAGGAATTTTCTTAATCAAGGGCAATGTGTTGCTTTATCATACAAAAAGCATTTTGGATATCAACAGTATGATGAATTTTTATAAAAAGATCTCTATTATTTACAATAGCTGCTATTCAAGTGACATTGCTCATTTCATCTAAGTAATTACAGCTCTTAGGCTGAAATTGGGGAGCAATATTGTACAGCAGTCAAAAAAGAAATAGATGAGACTAAATATACATTAGAGTTTTCCAATTTAATATCATACTTGCATTTCTAACACAACGATCATGCTCCCTAGGTACAGAGTAGAAATCATATTCAAATCACCATGGGTTTGTACATGAACATAATAAACACTGGGTATATTCTTTGAAAAATAATCATAACACCCTCTTGCCAAAAAATAGAAACACTTTTAAAAATTATTTCCTCTATAACACAGCCCCTTTTCCATGTGCAGAACAGATCACCTCCTGTTTAAATACCACAATCGTGACTACAAAATACCAGAGTCAGCCAATACTAAAAACACTTATGTGCTGTATATGTTCATAATAAAGAACAAGAATATGAAGGCACTTGCAAAAACAGATTGTGAACATTAGCTTCGGGGCAGCAGAGACTTACACAATGACAGTCCTATCTTGATACTGTGCTTCAATTCGCAGCAGTCTGTTTTGCCCAGGAGACACACCTGCCTCGTCACTTATCTGACGTAAAAGATGACAGACCATTTTTTCAAAGATAGATAAACACCCTAATATGTCATGTCAGTGTCATGAGGAATGACACAGCAATGAATATTATTTCCATTCTAATGATCTTCTTTCAGATGCATTTAATTCTCTATTTTTCTCTTTTTTTTTTAATTAAAAGACAGACAAGCAGGTGAGGCAGATGATAAAAGTGTTTTACCTCACGTGTGACGTTCTGCCGTCCATGTTCCACTCTGGAACTTCTCCTGAGGCTGAAAGAGAATGAAGATGATTAGCAAAGTACTGGAGTCTCTGAAAAGGGGAAGAGAAAGGGCAAGATGGGGAATGCTCATACATGCTCTGTATCAAATTACATGCTGAGGGGGAAGCAGGAGTATCGTCCTCAAGAATCGAAAATAAACTGTGAGAATTCACCTATAATATAGTTCTGAAATTCAAATTTGGTTTCTACTGGTGGTACACAGCACCCTTAGGCAAATCACTTTTCTTTGCATCCTGTCTGTAAAATGGAGACATTAATACCTCCTTCCTTCGGCACCTTCTCTTGGCTATTCACTGATAAATTCCTTCTAGCCAAGACTTTTTGTCTCTCTTCACATGCTTATGTAGAGAGTTTAGCATAATGAAGCCCTAATATTGACGGATGCCTTCTGGCATCATTGTAATACCAATATTTAAAAATTAGTTAAATTCTATTTACAGTTCCACCACTGACTTCAAAAGAAATTCTGCTCTTTCAGTGAACGTCAATGTGATTCAACTTACAGATTTAGTAAATAATTGGAATAATATCTACCAATCATTCTGAGGTACGGTGACACTTAACTAAGATGAACAGAATACTTCTAGTCCCTACAATAAGTGAAAGCATGCAAGTCTCCAGAACATTAGTAGTAGCAGCATATTTAGCACAAATTGAGTAAAATATAAAAAAAAATAGAATCATAGAATCATAGAATGGTTAGGGTTGGAAGGGACCTCAAAGATCATCTAGTTCCAACCCCCCTGCCATGGGCAGGGAAATCCTCCACTACACCAGGTTGCCCAAAGCCTCATCCAACCTGGCCTTGAACACCTCCAGGGATGGGGCATCCAATAGCATTATATTTGGAAATTTGATGCCTTCAGGATGGTTTCAATATTCAGTAACATACATACTTTTGCCATTGACTATAAAGGAAGGGAGTATTCATGAATGACATTTCATTCACTCCTCTTGCTATTCAGTTAGATGTGGCTGATATGTTAAGAGGTTTTCAGTAAGAACATAAGGGACCAGCAGGAATGGCTTTCAACAGCATTAATCAATAATGCAATAGCGCAGTGGTTGATAATGAAAAGGCAGCATTTACTACTGGTTAGCACTGTGCTCTCTGAGACACTGCTCTTCTCTCATATGAGGTATTGTAGAGTGATGATAATCCTTCCACACATAGCCAGGTAAGCTGCACTCCAACAGAAGAACATTTATCAAAGCCTTTTATCATTTCCCTCCCAACTACTAGGGCACTATAGAGTTGCAAAACTAACTTGCACTTTCAAGCATTAGATGGACCCATCCAAACAGCCCAGAAATTTAAGGGCATGAATTTATCTTTGCCATTCGTCACACTAGAGAGGCAATTAGGCCTTGGACATGGTATCATGTTAATCTGAGGAGAACAAATGTTGCCTGAGATTAAGAGGAAAAAAAACCTGAGCACAGTGCAACTTCTGGCTGTGAAGTAGATCTGCCTCAAACAAAAAGCTCTACCCATGGCAATACCTCTCCAAACAAGGAATGCACCTTGTCATGACCCAAAGTCCAGGGTTTTTTAGTTGACAGAGGTGTTCTCCAATTTAGACCAACAGAAGTCAACAGAAAAACTTCTGCTGCCAATCGTTCTTACCCATATTAATCTCTGTAATCGTGATCCCTCCTTCCCCTCCAGATACCCTTGTGCTGGCTGCAGCCCAGATTTCAGGGTGCTGCATATACAGTCATCTTCTTCCCACCAAAGGCCTCAACACTGAGCCCAGCACTGGTGCCAGCTGCCTGCCTGAATGAAGCACGAGACACCACAGCTGGCACAAGCAAGCTCACTGAAGCTATTTCTTCTCCCTGTAAGTTAACTGACCTCAGTATTTGAAAACTAACAGCTAAAAAGACTCATCACTAGAAGGAATCTCAAGTGCCAGCAGAAACACTAACTAGAGGATGTGAAGAGAGCACCTGAAAGTACCAAGGGAAAGAGCTAGCACTGGCAGTGAACGGCTAGAACTGGCACTGGTACGCTGGCAGTGAACAAGGATGCCAGTTGTGATTACCAGGGAGATTCTGAGGGTTGTTAAGAGAAAATATCCAGTTGGAGCAGTAGCTTGCAAAATCCTAGGCTAGAAATAATGACAAAACAGACAGCCCTCTTCAAGGCTGCGAAGAAAGCACAGCATCTGCCATCCTAATGTGCCATCTCTCTTCACTGCTGTTGGTGCAATTCTGTTTTGCTTGTGCTTCAAGTTTTGCCTTTCGCAGTGTAGCCCATTGACACAAAAAATGGCCTCCTCCCTGCCCTTTGGTCTTCTGCCTTTTGTAGACAAAACACAGTTCAGGAAACATGGTTTGGTGCCTGTTAAAGGAAAGGCAAGTTCTCCTATTTATCTTCCTCTCCTGTTCATTCATCATTCTTCACTGTTCATGATCATTCTTCACTGACATATTTCTAACAAGAATGACTTCAGCACCTCTTCTGGGCAGGACCAAATCCACAGGATATTCTTTCTCCACTTCCGTCATCGGTTTAAAGGTCCTGGTGCCAAAAGACTGCTCTGTGTTACAACGAATAGCCTACTTCACCAAATAATGACGCCAAAGCAGAATTACATTGATTTTTCAGTGCAATCTACATTATGCCTGGCAGTGGGCAGTGTGTAAGTCACCTCTGAACAGAGCCCTTTGACTATGTCCTATTCCTTTTACACGGTGATCATGCGCCTCAGAGCAAATGAAACAAGAAGAGG
This sequence comes from Tauraco erythrolophus, assembly GCF_009769465.1. NCBI lineage: Eukaryota > Metazoa > Chordata > Aves > Musophagiformes > Musophagidae > Tauraco > Tauraco erythrolophus. Next base: position 28,803,557 of record NC_141468.1, on the reverse strand, counting down.
AACGGGGTCAAATGGGCATCTCTGCAGAGAGTATTAAGATAAAGGACCTTGTATTTAAAACTGGAAGATCTAGTCATCTTAACACAGGCTAAAGATTAGGATCAGTGCTTTTACAGGAAGATGAATTATACTTTGAGAAGTAGGGAATCTATCAGGACGAAAAGCCTGCTTCATGAGAGCAATTTAGCAAATGCAATTTCAGCTATGACTGTAAAAAATGAAGAACCTGGCATACTAGTAAATGCCAGCTACTTGAAGCTTATTATTCATTTTATGTACAACAGAAGTGTCTTAATGCTCTGCTTGGAGCAGTTGAAAACAAGAATACATTTGCTTTGCAATTTTGTAGTTGTAGGTACATGACTCATTAGCAATGACATTTTTCCTAACATCCCCTAAAAGTATTATCTAAAAGGATATGGTACTGAACTTCTACAGCTGTTTTCAGTTTCTTCTAGTAAAAAAAAAAAGGAAAAATGGAAAACAGTTTGTTTTCCTGCAAACAGAAACATGCAAAGTTCTTTTTTATGCTAACACATTAAGTAGGGATGTAGTCATTAAGATTGTTAACGTATTTTGCATATTTTAGCAAAAAATGCTAGAAAAAATATACACTTTCTCACATAAAGGAGCTCTTCAAGTAAAATTAGGGTTTTTTTGGTAATGTTTCCCATGATAGCAGCAGTTGCTATCATAACAAACAACATTTAGATCAGGTGTTTGTTAACACTGAGTTTATAAAGATAAATAAAAAGCCATTTGGGCTTTTTTTTTACTCATGCTAAAGATTTGTTTCGAATGCACTGTAACTTATATTCAGTCTACTAGCAATTTTCAGACTGTTAAACCTTTTATAACATTTTCCAGTTGTTTCATTGCAAACCCCTGTCATTTGATATAATAATATACTACGTGAAGCACATCTCAACTTAGATTGCAGCTAGTCATGCATGAGGTGAGTAAGATCCTTCTACTTTCCTCCAGCTAGCTGATAAAATCTGTGTCCTTGTATTGCTGGTAATGGATCCCTAGAGTCTCTACAGACTCAGAGGAACAAAGCAGAGGTGAAGGGATGCTTCTGTTTTTCCTGAACACATAAACAGAAATCAATCATGTTTAGCCAGCTTGGGTGTGTACAAACTAAAAATGAGCTAAAGGGCTAGGCTCTTTTTATGGAGTCATATTCTGGGAATGTAGGTAAAAATCAGAAATACTTAAATTTTTGAGTCCCAGAAAGTATGAGGAAGGTTGTTAGAAAGATTAAGTAAATGAAATGTGAGGGATTTGGGGGTGCTTAATTCTCTTCTGGAGTACGTACTGTCTGATTATTCTTCTTCAGGATGTACCACTCCATTTTTCCATAGCTCAGGTATACTATATTTTCTTGCGCAGCAACCAGGGGATGTTACCAATTTTGAGGGTTTTGTTACAAGAAATTCCTTAAAGCTCCTGTTCCAACAGTCATATTAGAGTTTCAGCTTTGAAGGAAGACAGAGGAGTCGGTCTTGCATCTTTCTCCATCTGATCTGACAGGAACATGGCTTGACATGCCATGGCACAGTGGTACTGGCCACGCCTCTCCTCTCGTGAGAACTCCACAAAGCCCTTTCACCCTTCAGCATGGCTGGGTCTGCAAAACCTCGCTACTTCTTACTAACCAAGGAAAGCAAAGTCACCAGAAGCTGCATGTTTTGGGAGACATAAAACCGATAAGCAATATACAGTGACAGCAGCAACAGACCATTCACTCATCCATTCCACCAGCCCTAGGCTAGATAACAAGTTTACACACAATAATTGCCTGCACATACACCCTACAACTACCATTGCAGGGTTTCCTTCCTGCCCTGGCAGACTATAAGGAAGCAGGAAAGTGAGCAGAGACACTCCAGAGCATGATTAGTTAGTTGTATATTCTGCAGAAAGCATAACATAAGGCAATCACTAGCCACAGCAACCTTCATGTATAGAGAATCAATTGCAGAAATAAACCAATATTAATTACAGGAGTAAATGTAATTAGCAAGTAAGCTATCTCTAGACAATGTACGAGAAAGGGAAAGCCTTTTTACAAAGGTGTTTCATTTCTTCAAGTAATTGAGAGCTTAATGAGCATAATGCTCATATTCAGTTATTTAGTATATGCTCCTATTCAATTAGTTTGTGTGTCCTCATGGGCAGTTCTGCAGCAACTGATGGGAAGAAACAGGAAAAGGGTCTCTAGCTGCAGGTTTCTGATCCTAAAACCAGTGTTATATTGGCAACTATGATCACCAAAAATAAAATTTGTCTGGCCTAATGTAAGTGTAAACTTGTGAAATGTCTCTGTCTGAGTTAGTCATCCCAGGCTTACTTTATAAGCATTGGAGAAACACGGACATCTTTAGTGGGAAATGCATCTCATCTTATGGCAGAAAATTAATTATTTTTCTCTTTAAAGAAGACCAAGGTGACATGCTCATACTTAAGATACTGAATTTCTACATCTAAAGTTAGGACTCAAGTGATCTTGACCAGTTACAGAGAACGGATGCTCAAGGCTGCTTATCCATTTCATCTAAAATGCCACTGGATTTCTGTATTGAAAGTGACCTTGTAATAGCAACCAGAAGCTAAGATTTCCCTCTACTGGACAAGTAGTTTAACCACAGTTTCAGAGTAGCCTGATGAATCCATGTTTTCTCTGCATGTGGCACAGCTTCAACAAAAAGGCAAATTATGGCCCCAGGTTGTAACTTAGTCTACCAAACCTTGCTACTGAGGGGTAGAGACAGGCAATACTTTTTTTTTTTTTCCAAAAAGACGCCAAGATTAAATTAGAGTTTTCCATTTCCTATGCGAACGTTTATTTTGTTAAGAGGAGAATAATAGTAGTGGTAGGTCACAGAGAAGACTGAACCAATTAGGACTGTGAGAAGAAGGGCACAGCTGCTTCCCTCCAGGAAAAGGCAGAGAGAATCTAAGTAGATGAAGCCAGGAATTCTCTTTTCAGAGTTCCTTTACAATAAGGGTGCTAACTGCTGTTAGGCACCTACTTTGGCAAAACCTGGGCACTTGCCTTCAGGAGACCAGACCTAAGCCTTACTCTTTGGGTTTTAGCCCTCCTTAAAAAGACAAAAAGTCCTTCTCTGCTTTTCAGGGGCACTGTTAAAATAAACAGGCAGATCAGAGATTCTCAGGGGATCAGATATTGAGGTAATGTTACAGTGCAAGTATTTTAAGATTTTATCCTACATCCTTGTATCCTAATGATTTCATATTCTTGGCCTTTGAAAATGTGTGTCTTTATAGGGAGACAGAAGAGTATGAATAGGAAAATGTCAAACCACATACACACAAAAATCTTCAGCCTCTTACATGGAATATACAATAATTACTTCCAATCCTGGTATAAGGTTTAATGGCAGTAGTTAAGCTTTTTATAAAAAGAGCTTAAGAGGATGGGCATTATGTAAAGCCCAATTCCAAAAGTATTTTATGCTCTCTGACATCTCTTGTCATGTTTTTGATAAAGGATGAGCCATCAGACAAATTCCTGAAAGACTACTTTGGTGTAGTTACCTTCAGAGGTGCCAGGAAATGTCTATCCATTTTTTCTGGCTAATTTTCCTTCAAAAACTTCATTTTGCTTTCTCTGTAGTTGTGATGGCTACAGTGTCAAAGGAAATAATCTGCATGCTAGAAGGGCATGAAACATTAGCATTCTGCTGTCCAGGAATGGTATTCTCCATGGGAATTAATTGATGGGCTGGACATCGACTTTCAGTTTGTATCTCTTGCCAATTTGTCCCTGGAGTCTTCACTGAGATAAAAGGAAGCTGGACTGGTAGTGACACGGAAAATCTAAACTCTTAAGTAGCATCTACATAGTAAAATAAAAAAAAAAAAAAACCATAAAATATTTTTACAGTTGAAAGGCAGACACGTGGAAGCCAGGGAATGCAGAACTGAGACATCTGTTTTAAGCAGCATCAGTTTGCCCTTATTTTTGTCTGCATCTTTTACTACATCATCTGAGGCTTCTTTTTATAGGATTCCTTCAGTCAAAGAGAACAAAGGCTGGTACCTCATCCGTGTTGAGTTATTCAGTGCTTCTTCTACAAAACTGAGAGTAGACAACTTTGAATTTTCAGTTTGTCTTAAACACCTGATTGTACCTTCCAGTTATTAAAAAATGCATTCTCAGTATTTCAGTGTATGAAGATTTATGAAATTTACAGGTGAAAGCCCTGGAAATCAAGATTAAAAAAAATAATTCTGAAAGTTAATTTCCCCACATTTTTTCAAAGTATTATTTGTGAGAGCTTTCTCCTATGAATGTCTACGCAGTGCTTCAGCAAATCCAACCTCCTGATTATACACAGATCAATGTTATTTTAGACCATTTTATGAAGCCCATCACAATCACTACCTTCACTTCAACTTTACAGAGATTAAATTTTTCTCAGTGTCATCCAAAAACTGTCAAAAGGAGAATTCCGTATTCTAAGTCCCAAGCTAATTTTCTACTTAAGTCTATTGAAGGTCATGAATTTACAAGAAATATTTTTTAATTCATTTCATTTCACAATATGCTGGACTGGAAATGGCTCACTTTGTTTTCATACTTTGAAAGTATTTCCCACACAGTGTTACACCTGAAAAGGTCGGCATTCAGCGCAATAAACAGCCAATACTGTCCAAAAAGCAGGCGGAAGAAAATGTTTTTTAATGTGACGCCTGAAGACTATTTGAGCAGTGGTGGTGAAACAGCATTGACCTCATGCTTCGAGAAACTTGGTAGCTAGACTGCTGTAAGAGGTCACACCTGTGTAAGACTTCAGGTACCGCCACCGACTGGTATCCTATTAAATACCATCAGAGGGCTGCGTTCTTGACTTTGAACACATCGAAATGTGGAGGATGTCTGTATGTACAAACTATTGCAGTATGTTTTGGAAAGCCTGTTTGCATACTAACGGTGACTACATTATTTTCCCCAGGCAAAGATGGATAAAGCACCGGGATCAGTTTTGTAGCTTCAGTTGGTCCTATTACTCAATGTCCGAACTTGATTTCCCTGAGATATTTCTTCTTGTGAGAAGTACCAGTCCAGCTCCCAGCATTCCTGAAAACTGTCTGTCAGTGCCACCATTGAATTCAGCAGCTTTCATACACTCCTCCATTTCACAGGAAGGAAATTTGAGGAAACACTGTGTGCATCATGTAGACTGACCAGAAAGTACGGAAGGCAGTAATAATCGGGGATGCATCAGAAGAAATAATGGGCCACCAGAACGGAAAGGGAAGAACGCTACTGACAGGTGAAGTTACACAAAAATGAAAAAATATGAAACCTTCAGAACATCCTTATTCGCCATTCCCACATTTGCAGATTATGGCCAAAGGAGATTCCTTTAAGTACAAAACCCAGACTCCTGCGTAAGAATCACCACTTACTCGGCACCGCGCATCTTTTAAAAAGACGCACAGTCCCGCGTGGGCTGCAGAGCTTGCCCCCTGCGTTGCTCTTTACAGGAGCCGCACAACTCTCCACTCGCGGACCGCAGCCCGGGCCCACGCAGGCGGCTCGGAGCGCGGCGGGGTCCGGGCACGGCAAACCCCCCGGGCCGCAGGCTCGGCTGGGAGAGGACGAGCGGCCACCGCCGCCCCGCGCCCCTCCCGCCCACCCAGCGTCCCGGCGGGCGGTGCCACGTGCCGCGCAGGGGGCAGCGCGGCCACCCCCGCGCGGCCCCCGGCACTTGGTAGCGGCCGCTCGCAGCGCCGCGCCGCCGCCCGACGCTCTGCGCATGCGCGCGTGCAGCGGCGCTGCCTCGCGCCGTTTGAAACCCGGTGGCGCCCCGGCGCTGCGCGTGCGCAGGGACTGCAGGGCTCGTTTCCCGCCGCGGTTGTGCGTCTGCGCGCCGCGCGTCAGTGGCTCGCGCCGGATGTGGCGCGCGGGGCCTCTTCCTCCTTCTCGTCGCTGCTGCCGTCTCGCGGGAGGTGGTCGCCGGTGTGAGGCGAAGCGCGGGAGCCGTCGCCATGACCTCTGCCTTAGAGAATTACATCAACCGTATCCTTCCGGCGGGCGGAATCGTCCTGGGGCGGCGGGAACGGGCCTTCCTTCGCGCCCGCGGGCGTGAGAGGAGGCCGGGAGCCCGGCGGCTCGATTGCCGCTGAGGGCCGGGCGGCACTCCGCCCTGGGGGACTGGGGGCTGCAGCACGGTGGGTGCCAGAGCTGCTGCGGGCATCGGGTAACTCCGGGCCCGGCAAGCTGTGAGCCGTGAGGGGATCCCCGGCCCTAGGCGGGCCCGTGAAAAGCACACCGGCCGGGGCCTCTGGCCCGCTGCATCTTGCTTCCACGGGCCGTTGCGTTGCTTAGATCCTTCCTGGTTGGCTGTGTCGGTTTCTCTTTACATAGGACTGGCTTGGCAGGTAGAACGGAGGTTACAGGAAACCCAGGGAATACGGTCCGTTATAGCTTCAAATGCTGCAAACCTGATCCTTGCTTCGTCTGTGTTGAGGAACAAGATTCCTAGTGAGCCTGGCCCCGTAAAGGTCTCTTAACATGTGTTTAGATATCAAATGTACATAATTTGCTCAAAAGCTGTGAGTTAGTGTTCTTGGAACCCTTTTCTTGCTAGGTTTCAGTACTTCTAATAACCTATAAGCATTTTCCATTTTGCTTGCAAACAGTAAGGTACTAACCCAAAATCACTTAGGACAATGAATACAGAATCATAAATTGGGATGGTCAAACCTTCAGAGTGAGGGGCTGTAGAACGCCATGGTCTCCCCGCTGCTAAGCTGTTTTTAAAGGACTTGACTTGAAGCCTTTATAGAACTATTTATGTTGTTTCAATTTTGGGGTAGGGCAGTTAGTAATGGGAAGAGAGGTGAACTCAGATCTTCAGTCTACTTTTAATGGTGTTTACGTTTGTGTATGATTCTCCATGGTTAGGTAAAGTGAAACTTTTAAAACAGATTGTCATTAAAAATGCTATGTTACTCTCAACCATGCTGCTTTTCCTTTTTTTAAAAAATGGATTTGCCGATAGGCTTTTTTGGCTTGTAAAATTATGTTACATATGAATGTTTCAGAAAATGTTAATGTTTCTATTTCAGATATCTCTAAACATTTCCTTAATGAACTATCAGGTACTGTTGCAGTAATTACTTCTGATGGAAGAATGATTGTGGTGAGACTTGTATTTTTTAACATCTTATTTTACCCCATAAAGACTTTCCATCATGATAGTAAAGAAACCATGCTAGGATATTATCACTTACATGTTCACACCTTAACAAACTTTTTTATATTTTTAAGAAGCTTTATGGCCATGATTTAAACAGTTACTGGTTGTTGCCTGTCAGCTTTGTCCATTGATAAACTTGTTCATGCAAATGCTTTGACTTTTTGTCAAATGGCCTTTTCTATAGGAATGCAAAAGAAAATGCATTTCTTTTTCTGTTCAGTAATTTGGTTTCCAACTAAAATGTCCTCTTTGTTCAGTAAGCTCTTCAACTTTCATGCTAAAACCATTTTTTCCATATGGTTATAGAAAAGCATCAGCTGGTAATTGTTGAAGAATTGTTATGGGATTCCGTTTAAGCATGAAAAGCTGAGGATAAGCAAACTATTATATATTAGACTGTATAATGTTTTGGGTTTATTGCTTCTGTGTTGTTTATTAGTTTTTCTTGTATTTTTTCTCCCCTCATTTTTTTATTCTTTTGGGTTCTAAGTTTGACTTAATATTATCTTCATTGCATGAAGATTACATCTTTTTGTCTATACTTAGCTTTGCGTGGCCTCTGGAAAGAGAAAACAGTACTTTTAGCAGAAATATTCTAGCTTCACCAAATCTTCTGTCTGGTTGGAGTTTGGTAAACTTTTTGTCATAAAAAACATGGTTAGGTGATACAAATGGATAGTATTACTGTTTAAATGATGGTGGTTTACATGAGTTTAAATTTCTTAATCAATTGCTGATGGTAAAGTACACAAATCAATTATGTTATCATTTTTCCAAATGCATATTGAAGTGGCTCAGAAATTATTCTTTTTGTTGTTTTATTTTGAGTACTTTTGTGGAACCAAGCTAATATCCTTCAAAGAGATAACATGTAAAATTGCATGGTGAGAATGGTTTCATTACTGTTAACCACAAGAATCTGATTTTTCTGTTCTTTGATTTAAATATTTGTTTGATTTCTGGAAACTTCCATACAAGGAAGACTAAAATAGTGTCTAAATAGTACCACTGACAGCCCTCTAGAAAGCTAATTTTACAAGGGAAACTTTACTTCTTTCAATGCTAAAGATTAGTGTAGCTTTTAATGTGAGCACTCAGTAGTAAATACAGATGCTTTTCTTAAATTGATTATTGCTTTTAAAGTTTCATTCTCCAGCTGTTTGTCTTTAAGTCTAACAATAAAACCTAAATAGAACATCTGTTCACTAGTGCCTTAGTATTACCACCTTCTTTAAGATACCCTTGAGACCAAAGATGATAAATTTAAAAGGTAATTGGAGTGCTTTATTTTTGTGTGTTTTTTCAGGGAACCCTCAAAGGTTTTGATCAGACCATTAACTTGATTTTGGATGAAAGCCATGAACGAGTGTTCAGTTCTTCACAAGGAGTTGAGCAAGTCGTCCTGGGATTATACATTGTAAGAGGTGATAATGTGTAAGTATAGCATATTCTTGTTTAAACCAATCAATAAAAATTTAGTGTGTGTGTATATGTATAACATATCTGTATATGTCTTGATAGCCCCAGACATCTTACATCTTTGTGGGTGGCACTGATAGTACTGTGAAAGCTGAGGCATATTAAATAGTAAATATCTGCTTCCGTTACAGAAGTGATTGTGTTATAATGTTAAGCTATTACTAGTCTAGATTGACTGAGCTATAAATTGAGCAGCTCATGTGCCAATAGCAGCCTAGGAAAGGTCAGTATAAAGCTCAGCATTTTCCTTTCTTGAGTCTAGGCATTGTGTAGATGTTCTTTATTCCAGTTTGTGAAAGACAGAATCCGTGGACGGTGGAAAAGATAGAAGAATGCACAAAAGATGAGACAGAACTTGTGTGCAAAAAGTCAGCAAAATATACAAAGTTCATTTTTAACAGGATTATTTCAGATGAGGTGTTCATGGAGAACACTTTATAATCTGGAAAATGCATGAAAGTTCTGGCTTGACAGTGTAACAACTATTGAAGCCGATGTAGTGACAGGTCAGAGGTATGAGTTAATATTTGATGTAAAATGTCATGACAAAATGAGAGTAGAATCTCATTAAATGCAGAGAAAAGTAGCCGATGTGCCAAACAGCTGGGATTGTTACAAGAGAAGTGGAAAGAAGACCTGTTAAGTGGGCCTACTAGGAAGATGACTTCTGCAGCAGCATTCTGAAACTGATGGCAAAAAATGAGATTATTTTTGTCACAACCAGAAAAAGAACATGTCACAGTGACCACGTGAGCCTGGATAGGAATTTTGATCTTCTTAATCTAGTGGATATTTCTGTACAAAGAAATGTCAAGACTTAGATTTATGTCTAGATGTGTTTATCTGATATCATTGAGAAAGCAGATCATTTTGGAAGGCTCTCCCTGGGTTAGTTCCCATCCTGAGCTAGTATGAACTCCATTCCCTTGACCTTCTTTTCTCTTTAGAGTAGTTTTACGGAGTCCAGTAGTGTTTTAGTCCAGGTAAGTCTTAACATAGCATGAGTGAAGTACTATATATTATCCCTTGGATAAATTAATAACATTTTATTAGGCTGCGTTGAAGGAAATTGTCTTGCTTATCCGATGCCATATGCACTTACAAATTGCTATGATGAGGCATTACTCTTGAAAAGCTATTCTCTTTCGAAGAGTTTTCCAGTTCTTGTTTCAGAGACTAACCTACTGCCTAAAACAGATCAGTAGTTTTTGGTTCTTATAACCTATATCTTAAAAAAAACAAGTAACAAACTTCCTTTAGCCTCTACTTACAGTCATCAAAATTTGAAGTTCAGAGAATAGACCTCTACGATTTTTTTTTTTTTAAAAAGTCTTCACTAGCAAGTTAGTTTTGTGGTTTTCCAGATTTGCACCAGGGGATTTCAACAAATGATAACCTGTTTTTTATTGCAGTGCTGTCATTGGCGAAATCGATGAAGAGACAGATTCAGCTCTTGACTTGGGGAATATTCGAGCAGAACCTTTAAACTCAGTTGTGCATTGAAAAGAAGATGATGCACAGGGACTTTGTATATCTTTAGTTGTACAGACCTATTTAACAACATGGACAGTTTTTACAAGTTGCATTTAATTTGTTCAGTCACCAGTTTTTTATTATGAGTATGTTGTAGTTTTGCATGTAAATTAAAGTTTCTATGTTTTACTAAAGGTGTTTTCATTGAATTTCCTTTGGGGTTTCGTTCTGCATAATTTCACGGTAAAATACATACTAGGAAGTGCAAGCAATATTGATGACAGTCCTGATATTGTGTATGTATACCTCGTTCTTAAAATAAGATCTCATTCCTAAAGGTAAACCAAGGCTTTTTGTGTTAAATCAGGATTATTTGGAGGTAGATTGTATAACAGTCCATTTAACCATCTCTAAATATAGTTCTGGCTGTAAGTAGAAAACTATTTTTGGGGGGTTTTTGTTTTTGTTTTTTTTTTTTTGCCAATGTAGAAAGCAAGCATATTTAAGGCTTTCACGGTCAAATTAATGCCTTATGCATATAATAGGATTCTTGATGTTTATCAGACATTGTTCTCTAGTCCCCAAGACTATACTAGGGGTACAGGAGTTCTTAGTGCCTTAATGCTTGCAGACAAACTAAATTGAAGAAAGACTTTTGAGCAGAACACAGAACCTAAACCGAATATACACATTTATTTGAAGCCCATTAAATTCTAGACCATTCTCTGTCTTCTCTTGGCAGCTGTTGTGTTGCTCGAAATTTAGGTAAGATCTACAGAGAGAGAACTGAGTGTTTGCTAATATGTAACCATTGTCTTGTTAGAGTCTAGTTTAGAAGACACAGGAATACTTTAAAGAGAGAAATTCTTTCTTTGGAATGAAATTTGCTATACTGTCTAATATAAGGATCACACGTAACCATAATATACAACTTCTTATACATCAGCAACAGCCAAGTGGGACAAGCTCTATGCACGGTGTAATATGTTTTAGGCCACATCTCTTCACTACCCACCAGAAATATTGGTGTGGTGGCCACAAGAGGAAGCTGATACTATTGGACAAAGTTGTTTTCCTTGTCCTCTAGTGTGCCAACAGGTCCAATAATTTTTTCCCCCATATAGAAATGTACTGTCAAAAAAAAAAAGTTACTTTAATGTGCATATTTGATTTTTATATTGATTTTAATATTAGGTGGGATTTGTTACTTTTGATCACAAGTTCACTGTTTGGAAACCAAATGCATTGAACTGAATGTGTTTTTCTCTGTGAACTCTGGCTCTCAACTCTTACAGCTTCCGGCTTGTTTTCTGAGATTGTTCTTGGCAGAGCATGTGAAGCCCAGCAAACCTTTTTCTCCTTTATCCATCTTGTGACCTAGTAAAGTAATGTCTTGTAGTTTTCTGTCCACATTTCTGCAGGGAATTGCTGAGTAGACATCGAATAAGGCAAATCAGGGTTTTTCTGTGATTACTGAAAGTTGGTAAAGTCTGGCTATAACTCATTATGTCAAAAGAATCAATCAGTTCCATTGAACAGTCAACAAAATCCTGTATCACGAAAAGCCCTTTTGCTACTGAAACACTGGTATTGGCACGAGAGAAGAAGTGTAGAAAGTGAATTGTATTGATACAATAGGTGTATTGTAGGTGGTCCTGCTCCAGCAGGGGGATTGGACTAGATGATCCTTTGAGGTCCCTTCCAATCCCTGATGTTCTGTGATTCTGTGATAAAGGACAAATAAAGCAGGTGATGTAAATTAGGTACTTCAGGGCTCAGCAGAAAAAAGTGCAGAGTTAAAGTAGAATCAGGATGAGCCGATTTTTAAATGCACTACTGAGCCTTGGATGTATTTTGAGAGTTGTAGTTGAAATACGTAGGTTTAATACTTGTAGAAGCACGGGAATGAGTAAGGAAATCTGTTGCTTTCTTTTTAGTTGAGAAATTATGTTTGAAGCCGAGGTACAGAATGTTAATGCATATGGAGACCGTCTGCCTTGAGCACATCGTTTGTGATGCAACTCCTTGGTCCTGTGCTTGCTTGAGGACTTCAGGTATGATGAGCTGCTGGTGTTAGTTGACACTGTTATTTTCTCTATCCTTGAAGTGACAATTTCAGACGCAAAGCTGTGGAATCAAGGTGGTGAAGTTCATCAGTAAAGTCCAGGGACTCACGAGAGGAGAATTCCAAGTAGTTCAGAAATTGCTAAAGCAGGAAACACATGATCCAAAAAAATAATAGTTTCACAGACTTAGGTGTTTAAAACACAAATTGCAAACCCTGTCCTCCTCCCTTCAGGTGAGTGACCTCAGCTCTCACATGCATTCTTTCCAGACCTGTGAAATTGTGTGTGCAGGGTTGGGGGGTGTGGGGGTTACAGGTTAAGGAAGTTAAGATGTGTCTCCACTCACAGGCTGACCTAAACTTAGGACATTCTCCCAAGGGCATGAGAAAGAGAAGTTTAAACTCCCTTTCAGAAAAGGATCTGACCAGAAGGTGGCTGCACAAAGCCCGAACGGGTTGATACGCAGCACGTTGTCAAAGTGATTCTTCTGCAAGGAGATGGTCAAAGGCTGGCCAGCTCCCAGCTCGGGTTGGGATTGTGGGTGGTAACAGCCCTGCCAAGATGGAGCCTGCTCAGAAACAAAGTTCTATCTAAACCAAAACTGGCAGCTCTGGAGTTTGCTTACCTTCATGCTTAGACAGCAGCCATGTAAAGCTTTTCGGAGTTGTGATTTTTTTGCTCACACTCAAAATTTTGTTTCAATTTCTGCACCAGATTTTGCTTCAATTTGATGCCATTGGTTTTGGCCTGGGTTTGACCAAAGCCTCTTCTGGATGTACTGGTGAAGGGATCAAACCCAGGACACCTGGTCAGAAGGGGTTTCTTGAAATCGAATCTAAGGCCCAATATGCTTTAAAAAATTGTAAGATGAAGTTATAGCCTTGTGAATTTACAGGAGCTCTAATCTATAGTTTATAACTGTGTCCCTGTAAATATATAGTGGAGAGAAATCACTCAGGAAAACAGTATTTGATGCAGAAAGTTGAATTATAACCAGTCTGAAACAGTATTTTTATTGAATCGAACCTGTAGTGCAGTCCAGCTAAAAATTAGGTCATCAATGAAAGTTAACACCTTTTTTTATACCATGAATTTACTTTCATAAAATGAATCAAGGTAGGAAAAATAAATGAGATAGATTGAAACCAGAAAGCAGACATAGAGCGATGGCTTTGTATTAGTCATTCTACAAAAGAAAGCCAGAGAATGATAGTCCACAGAGGAGGAAGAGTCCAGGGTGGAAGCTCAGCAAGTGTGAAGGCTGTCTATGTATCCTGGCTCCAGGTGAACCCACACCGCAGCCAGTGTAGCAAAAGTGTTGACAGTAGTAAAGAGGTAAAAGGTAGAGGAAATGAAGAAGAGCTGAATTTTTGAGAGGAAATGTTGTCTCCTCAGGTGCTGTGGAGGTGTGAAAGAGGATTGGAATGGAAAAGAGCACTACAGATCACTACTGCTTGTGAGCACAGGTATGCCAGTTGATGTGTGCCAGTTGGTTTGTGCCAGCTGGCTGGGGCAAAGGTTCTCTTTGCCCTTTCCCACTGTTTGTAGAGATGTAGCAAAGCAAACGTCTCCTAGGAGACAAGGAGTAGTATTGTCTGCAAAAAGTCTTTGCTTTATTCTTGCTGGAGTGAAAAGTACTCTCAAGAAAAAAACCAACAACTCCTTTTCAAGTTCGAAGGCACTCCCTGTGAGTCCTGACCACTGTGGCTGTGTGACTGTCAGCTGGTTCCTCGGGGTACATGAAGAGCCCTGCTGAGATAGGAAAAAGGAGTTGTAGTCCATAGTGTTCTTGGAAGCTGTCTTTTCCTGCAAAAAGCCTAGATTAAAGATCCAATAAATAACAGGTGATGTTCAGTAAAAATCCAATGAGTCCTTGCAGAGTAATAAACCAATTTTACAAACATGAGTAGGGCAGAGAAAGGTGATGCTAAGGACAAAAGGAAGTGAAGCTGAATTGGAGGTAATTGTCATGCTCCATTAAGTTTCCTGCATTGCCCTAGGCTGGTCACTTCCTCCTTTTGTTTGTTTAATAGAGATCTTGGAGTGAAAGGACAAGTCTTGACTAGTACTGGAAAAGGATGCCTCCAGTGAAATGACCGAGCTGGCTTATAAGGAGATAATTAAATTCATTTGGCATGCATGAAGCAAGACTGAGGTCATCTTCTGTGGTCCAAGGACAACTTCCCTAATTGCAATCCACGTGAAGTGCCTCCATGTCTACTTCGTGTGTTTGCAATCAAAGTTCTTCAACTATTACATGGCCTACAGGCAGGTGACTGGATTGAAAGAACGTGGATTCTGTTTTGAGGACTTACTCGGACGGTGGAGAATTTCTGTGCGACTCACAGAATCACAGAATATTGGGGATTGGAAGGAACCTCAAAGGATCATCTAGTCCAATCCCCCTGCCTGAGCAGGACCACCTAGATTAGATCAACCTTCGCTATCAACTGTAGCCTGTTGTCCTCAGTCCCTGGCGTTAGTGTTGATCCTTCAATCCATTTAATAAGTAAAACAGCTGAGAGATGTATCAAGCACACTGTGGTAGAGATAACACGTGGGTGGTTTGTGTGATAGATTTGTCTCCTGGCCATTGCCATACTACTTTAGTAGCAAACGTACCGGATCTGTGTGCCTGAGTACATGCTTTGTACCTGTGGTGAGGTCATTCCACCTCTTTGCCTCTGCCGTGTGAAGCTGCACTCTGCAAAGAATTTTGTTCTGCAGATTCATACAGAAATGATCCTAAATATCAGGGTTGTGTTCTGTGCGTTGGTAAGAAAGGATTTGATTTATCTACAGTCAACATGACAAATACCAAGCCGTGAGCTGTGGTTTCTTTAGGAATTAAATGGCGACCATGAAGGCGCTTCTGAAGGAGGTAGAAGCCTCGTTTGAAGAGACTTGGAAACTATTACTATTCAAAAAGGAAATTCTGGAGGCACAGGAGCGAGCTGTCCCTGTGTGCCGGAAGTCGAGCCGCCGGGGTAGAAAACCAGCTTGGATAACAAAGGAGATTTGGGAACATCTCAAAAGAAAAAGGGATGTCTACAAGTCTTGGAAGAATGGGCAGGCATCCAGGAATCAATACAGGGAGGAAGTTAGGGCATGTAGGGAGATAATCAGGGAGGCAAAAGCCCAATTGGAACTTAGACTAGCCTGCTCCGTAAGGGACAACAAAAAGTCTTTCTATAAATATATTAATAACAAAAGGAGGGCTAAAGATCACCTCCAGCCCCTACTGGACTCAGGGGGTACGTTAGTCACTAGGGATGAGGACAAGGCTGAGGTTCTTAATGCCTTCTTTGCCTCAGTCTTTAATAATAAGGTCAGCAGTTCCCAGGTGAGCTGGCCTTCGGTGTCTGAGTGCAGGGAGGGAGAGCAGATCGAAGCTCCTGTGATCCAAGAGGAACGGGTCAAGGATCTGCTCCTTCGGCTGGATGCCCACAAGTCTATGGGGCCTGATGGTATCCACCCGAGAGTCCTGAGAGAGCTGGCGGATGTCATTGCCAAACCCCTGTCCATTATCTTTGGGCAGTCTTGGCTCACTGGGGAAGTTCCGCTGGACTGGAGGCTGGCGGATGTTACCCCCATTTACAAAAAAGGGCGGAAGGAGGATCCGGGGAACTACAGGCCTGTCAGTCTGACCTCGGTGACGGGCAAAGTCATGGAACAGGTTATCTTGAGTGCTATTAATGAGCACATACAGGTTAACCGGGTGATCAGGCCCAGTCAACATGGGTTTATGAAAGGCAGGTCTTGCCAATCAAACCTGATCACCTTCTATGACAGGGTGACCCGCCTGGTTGACGAGGGAAGGGCTGTGGATGTAGTTTTCCTGGACCTCAGTAAAGCCTTTGATACAGTTTCTCATAGTGTTCTGGTTGAGAAACTGGTAACTGCTGGCCTGGATAGGCACACCCTCCTTTGGGTTAAAAACTGGCTGGATGGCCGGGCCCAAAGAGTGGTGGTAAATGGGGCTAAATCCGGCTGGAGGCCGGTCACCAGTGGGGTTCCCCAGGGCTCAGTGCTGGGTCCAGTTCTGTTTAACATCTTTATCAATGACCTGGATGAGGGGATTGAATGTACCCTCAGTAAATTTGCGGACGACACCAAGCTGGGAGGCTGTGTCGATCTGCTCGAGGGTAGGGAGGCCCTTCAGAGGGATTTGAACAGACTGGATCGTTGGGCTGAGGCCAATGGCATGAGCTTTAATAAGGCCAAGTGCAGAGTCCTTCACTTGGGGTATAAAAACCCCAAGCATCGCTATAGGCTCGGGGAGGAGTGGCTGGAGAGCTGCCTGGCGGAGAAGGACCTGGGGGTGTTGGTTGACTACCGGCTTGATATGAGCCAGCAGTGTGCCCAGGTGGCCAAAAAGGCCAATGGGATACTGGCATGTATCAAGAATAGTGTGACCAGCAGGAGCAGGGAAGTGATCCTGCCCCTGTACTCGGCACTGGTGAGGCCGCACCTGGAATATTGTGTCCAGTTTTGGGCCCCTCGCTTTAAGAGAGATATTGAGCTCCTGGAGCGAGTCCAAAGAAGGGCAACTAAACTGGTCAAGGGGCTGGAAAATAAAACTTATGAGGAGCGGCTGAGGGAGTTGGGGCTGTTTAGCCTGGAGAAGAGGAGGCTGAGGGGAGACCTGATTACGGCCTATAAATACTTGAGAAAAGATGGTGGGGAGTTAGGGGAAGGGCTCTTTACATTAGTGATGGGAGATAGAACAAGAGGAAATGGGCATAAGCTTAGTCAGGGGAGATTCAGGTTGGATGTTAGGAAGTATTTCTTCTCTGAAAGGGTTGTCAGCCACTGGAATAAGCTGCCCAGGGAGGTGGTTGAGTCCCCATCCCTGGATGTGTTTAAGAATAGGGTGGATGAGCTACTTGAGGATATGGTTTAATGGGGATTAGGGATGGTTGGACTGGATGATCTCTAAGGTCTTTTCCAACCTAGAAATCTATGAATCTATGAATCTATGAATCTATTAATTACGAGTCATGCCAGTGAAACATCAAGATGGTTTGTGCTTGCTAGTTATATTTGATCTATAGAACATTTTAGCACCCAAGTATGCAACTCTACTGATTTTTACTATTTATGTTGTTATTTCTACTTTCCAGTTGGGGAAACTGCAGTTTATTGATTAGATCATGAAAATAAGTCTGTGGATTTTATTTTTTTTTAAGTAGAAGAGAGTTCCTCGGTCACAGTAAAGATCCAGAAAAGCTGTGTCATATCAAACAGTTTGAGCTTCCCTGTTGCTTAAATAATAAGCGTACTTCGTATATCAGGTATTCATAGACAAAACCCCACGAAATCCAGATGTGCTGGGAGGTAGTATCTGTACAGACCAAGCCTTGAGGTGACGGAGGGAAAACTTGTACCAGGCTTAGGTTAAAAACATATGACAGAAGGTAGTAAAGAGCCAGGCATTTGTCCTGGAAATCCTTCCAGTGTGCTATATACTGTCTCAGAGTCCTTTTCAGGAGCCTTCTTTTTGCAATAATTTTTCCAATAATGGCAGAAATGCTGGCATTTCTTCCGGTACCAGCATTTTCCATGAAGAAAATAAAAGCTCTGCTGACGAAGATGGAAATCGAAGCTGAAAACAAAACAGCATTCAGACTTTTGCCAAGAACTACTTGCTAGCACTAAAAGCCTGACCTTATCTAGGCGGTAATATCTTCCTTCCTGGAGCCTTACAGCACGTTCCAGGAACTCTTGGAACAACGTGCTGCTGCCGTTCAGCCTTACATCAGTAATGATGCCACCGAATGCCAAGAAATTTCACTCAATGCTGAACTTCTTGCCAGCTCCCACTACTTGCACTTTTAGATAAAGGGTGTTACTCGACAGAGCGCAAGGGCACGTGCATGTACTGGTTTTGTCTACTAAAGCATCTTTAATGGTTGTCCTCCTCCTGCCATCATTTTTTGGTTTTATGCTCTAGATTTATCTTCTCTTTAATTCAGTGTCTATTTTTCCGGTATTCATGATCACTGTGGTCTGCATAGAAACTGGAGTGGAAATCATGCAAGTGGAGAAATCAATTAAGCTGTATTTGAAGTAATGAAATCCATAAAAAAAATACAAGTAGCAGGATAGAAACCTGTTAAACATGGACAAAGTTAGGTTTTACAGCGGTGCTCATTATAGCAAAGTTCCCTTTAACACAGATAAAATTATTGCACCTATATGTCATATTATGAGAAATGCTGAGAAATTGTGTGAAAGCATTCTCTGCTCAGAAAAATTTTAAGCCACTAGAGTATCGTATGGAAGCTTCCTATCCTAAAATCATATTTTTTAATTATGGTTCTTGCTTTTAATTTTTGTTTTGAAATCTTTGGGAATTCTCACTCGTGTAATTTCACTTAAACTCTGTTTATGATGCAGATGGACTCCCATATGCAGTTGAACACTATGATATTTCTGCAAATTAGCCAGATTTGCTGGTGATGTATGGCAAGGATTTGATCTGGTGGAACATGCAGGTGATGTCCTGTCCTCAGATACAGGGAACAGATTGTCAACATTGTATTCAAAGCAGCATGCATGCAAAAGATGAGGAAAAAACACACAGCAAGAAAACCCCCAGCTATTTGCAACCATTTCAAACTCAGTTTATAGCGTTTCCAGTGAATAAACCCAGTTCTTGCCAACTGCCACCTAAGTACCAGTGCATCCATACCATTTCATCTATGCAGACTGGATTCGCAGGAGTTCTGTTTTGCAGCGAGCTGCAGTGCTGAACAGAAGCCAAAGCAGGAAGTGATTATGGCGAAGGAGCTGGTGCTGATTGAAAACGTGTGATGCTGCGGAGGAAATATCGCACAATAGAACCTCAGTCAGTTTGGAAAGAGATTTCAAAACCAGGGCACATTAAGGTGTAAACAGTCCATCGGGCTGGGGCCCGCCTTGCTCCGAACAATGAGATCATTAGCAGCAGGAGCGTGCAGAATGATTTCCATGATTCCACTGCAACTGCAAAACGTGTGAAAGTGTGTGCTCATCAGCACTGAGCGGAAACAGCCTTCTTGCCTTTTTCCATGTTCTACTGCTTGTCCTATCTTGTCCTGGATACGAGAGTCAGGCATAACCGCAGCTTAAATCTAGGAAGTGCAAGTGCTCAAGGTCTTTGAAAAGGCAGGCTCAAAATTCTTTTGTGTAATTGTAACTGGGTAGGATTGCTCTCTGGAATTGCGCTTCTGCTTTTCAAGACTGCTTCCCTGAAGTCATCAGCTCACGTTCAGTTCAAATTGTCAGGATCCAAGTGGACGCAGTCTCTGACGAGAAATGGAACAGAATTCAAATACTTGGTAGAGTTAGCTATTGTTAAAATTTAAGTTGTGATTGTTATGTGGGTGAAGGGGACAGCTTCCTGTTTTATCAAGAGACTAATTTAACATCTTGCATAGTTTAGAACACCCATCAAGTAACTTTGAGTTTTATGCTCTAACTTCTGATTCCACCATTTTTCAGAATGTCCAGCCAGAAAGCAGTAAGAAAGACAAACATCAATCTGGGAGTCATAGCATTTTTTTTGTGGATAAGACATGTATGATGCTCTACAACCATACTGTGTATCTCAGTAGTTCTGGATTTGATTCTAATTGTGCTTTGTTGTGGATTAGGCCGCTCCAGCAACCAAACCGCTCCCCCCCCCAGTCATTGACTCACCCTCCCCCAGCCCCAGGGATGAGGGAGAGAATTAAAGGATAAACGGGAAATCCGTGGGTTGAGAATAAGAACAATTTAATACAGATGATTTAATACACGGGGTAGATGCTCACCACCCTCTCATATGCGAAGCCCGTCTCGTCCCGAAACTGCAAATCCCGGACAAACGCGAGGCCCCGAAATAGAGAGGGGCAGAGAGAGAGAGAGTACTCCGAGAGTGGGAGTACTGGGAGAGAGAGGGAAAAAAAAAAAAAAGCAATAGAGCAAAAGCGCAGCAAGCGCAAAAGAGCAAAAGCAGCGAAAGAGCCAAAGCGCAAAAGCCCTTCTGTCTGGCTGACCCTCACCTTTATACTGGGCATGACGCTGCATGATATGGAATACTAATTGGCCAGTTTGGCCCTCAATCTTAAGTTCCACCACAAATCACAAAAGGAATCGTGTCCCCCTTGTCCCGGCTATGCTCCCCCCTTATCTCGCTGTGCTTCTGCACTCCGGCACACTGAAAAGTCCTTGGAGTCTCACGTCCAACCACGAACATCAGCTTGCTATCAACATTCTTCTCAGAGCGAGCCTCTGAGTAAAACCAAAACACGGAGCTCTTCTAGCTGATAAAAAGAAGAGCTAACTGTCCCAGCTAAAACCAGGACAGCTTTTTCTCAGTTTCAACAGCAAAATGTAAATGCTAGCAGAATTGCCCTGTCCTGGTTTCACCACAACATGCCCTTAGCTGAAAAGAAGTTGCCAGGCTACCCTACTGCTAATGCCATGCTTCAACACACAGATGTACCCAGAGCCATATCGAAAGCCTCAGTCCTCCCTGGCTGGCACATCATCATCTGGGACCTTTTAGCAGCTGAGCATTTTTTATGAAAGCACTGAAGTTTCCACGCACTCTGCCATTGGCCACCTGAGCCTTAGTAACTTAATGAAGTGAGAAATTTCGAAGATGACAAAGGTTCTACTACAGCACCAAGAAATCCTTAATCGGTGAAGATAATCTGGATGTAAGGAAGTGTAGGTAAGTGGCAAAAGCCAGTGATTCATCATTTTTCCCTGCACTTCTGGTACATATTTTTGTCTCTTTGCTCCTGTCTGCATGCCCAGAACATCTGCACATTGTATCTTCCATGTCCAAAATTAAAGGTGATTTTTCTCACAGTGACTTGGGCACGTCATGTACCTGATGACAAAATGTAAGTGTAGGATTTTGTTTCCAGAATAAAGTTGAAAAGTAATATGGCCAGTCATTTACAGGGAGGAGATTAAATTCAGCCTATGTTCAGGGTAACTTCTTCCTGCCCCAAAACAGATGATGGCTAAGAAAAAAAACGAAGTATGTCCTTTTCTTGATGGAAGAAGGCTCAGCTCTATTGTGGATGCCAAGAAGCAAACCAGGTTTTAAAGCCCAGCTTCTCTAAAATACCAGTGCATTTCCAGGATACGGCCCTGCAACTCTTGAAAATTAGAGGACAGGATAAAACAATTTGAGTTTATTAACAGTAAATACAAAGACATATTGATGATTAGGTTGGTCTGAAGAATTGTGTGGAAAAGGAAGCTGCAATGGGCCTATGTGATTCAGGATTTTATGGTAAATAATTTCTGCTGTGACTACCTAGCTGCTGTGAAAGAAAGGACTGTTAGCTTTGCATTGGGTTATTTTTTGCTTGATACTCTAGGAATACGTAAGCATGATCCTGTTTCAAGAAAAGCCAAAGCCATTAAAGAGAAGCATTTGAGTTGGGTAATAACTGTCCATTCATGCAACAGGGAAGGTAGTGGTATGTAGAGGATTTTGATAACAAAACTGGAGATTAAAAGTGACTTTTCTCCAAGGCTACGGCAATTCAGCAGTTCATCGGCAAGAAGGTGACTGGCAGTAGTGTCCATGTAGATGCCATGAGTGTTTATAAATGTGAAGGAGACTTTTTTTTTTTTTTTGGTCTACAAAGATGCCTAGAGCTCCATTCTACATAGAGGCACTGCTATAGACATCTGGGGATGGGCCTGTGAGGAGGAAGCAGAATTTGTACTCTGCTTCTGCAGTTAAAACAGAAATGGCAAGAGAAGATAGAAAGTGAAAATTGGTCTTGTCATTTGCGATACACAGCTGTGCGCTTAGGGCCTGATTAGTACGTGGTCCACATTATCTGGAATAAAACATGGACTGTGCTGCTTGGCTGCGTAGCAGCCACTGTCCTTGTGCCTATAGCAGTGATTCAATTAATAGTAATAATTAATAATTCATCATAGTTAATAGGTAGTAGAATGGTCAGCTATTGCAGTATCTCAGCTGAAGTAGTGCTTAAGCTTAGGGAAAGGTGCTGCTGTCAATGAAAAGCAATTTGCATATCCAAGGTTGACAGCGTCAAGAAACAAAGTTATCGGCTCGATTTGCAGGTGCAGAGGATGAACACCGTCCGCTACTGGCAATATGTAACCAAAGGGTGAGAGGAGGCATAAGTTAAACCAATGATGCAGTAAAGGCTGGATAACTGGTTGTCAACCCCTCGTCCCGGGGCTGACACCTCCCAGCACCTGCGGATCATGCTGGCATGCTTCTGGCTCTCGTTTAGAAGAGGTCTCTTGCAATGATGATTTGCATAGCCTTCTCAAACTAGCTGTACTAGGAAAAGGCATGCAAAGATGTTATAAGCAGATCAAGAAGTCTTTCACACTGCTGTTTCTTTAAACATTCCTCATTGTTGATCTGTTTCAGAAGTTAAAAGAAATGAGTGAGCAAACAGCAACATTAGGCTGTTCCTAATGTATGAGGAAAGATTTGAACAGCCACAAAGAGTGTAAATTAACACCAGCCAAAGGGCTTCTTGCTTGTTACTGAGGGTTTTAAGGGTAAATGATGGGTACAATGACACTGCAGTGTGAAACCTGACCCCTGTGCAGCCTGGAAGGTATTAAGGCACTGAGGAGTTAAGTGTTGAGTTATGTGATGAAAGCTTCTCTGCTCGGCCTCACAAATGATGCAGAAAGACCACAGTGGTGGTGGCACTAGTGGAGGAGAGGGGCACTGGAATAATACCCTGCTCCAGCTACACCCATGCCCATTGCAGGAGCCATCATCCCATCAAAGGTCCATCTGCACCAGCCCAGGGAAGTAGAGAGGCCCAAGGACAGGTGGGGACTCAAATTAGGGACTCTGAGGAAGGGACTTGCTATCCAGGCCACTCCCAGGGCTGTCCCAGGAGACCCTCAGCCCCATGGCCCAGGTGTGAAACCATCAAGATGAGTGAATAGCTCAGCTACGGGGCAGACTGAGTGTCTGCGTTTGGCTGCTGGAGGGATCCACATTGTATGTACCCATAACTAGATAGCTATGTATACAGACATATCTATATGCATATGTGTATCTTTAGCTATACATATAACACGACACAAGAAGGACATGGAGATGCTGGAGCTGGTCCAGAGGAGGGTCACGAAGATGATCCAAGGACTGGAACACCTCTGCTATGAGGACAGGCTGAGAGAGTTGGGGCTGTTCAGCCTGGGGAAGAGAAAGCTCTGGAGTGATCTTATTGCAGCCTTCCAGTACCTGAAGGGGGCCTACAGGAAAGCTGGAGAGGGACTTTTTACAAGGGCATGTAGTGATGGGACAAGGGGCAATGGCTTTAAACTGAAAGAGGGCAGATTTAGATTAGCTATAAGGAAGAAATTTTTCACTCAGAGGGTAGTGAGGCACTGGAACAGGTTGCCCAGAGAAGTTGTGGATGCCCCATCCCTGGAAGTGTTCAAGGCCAGGTTGGATGAGGCTTTGGGCAACCTGGTGTAGTGGAGGGTTTCCCGGCCCATGGCAGGGGGGTTGGAACTAGATGATCTTTGAGGTCCCTTCCAACCCTAACCATTCTATGATTCTATCATTCTATATCTGTACCATCCCATCCCTATCAGGCTACTGCATTTGACAGCTTGCTTACAGTAAATACTGATATAAGATGAACTATAAACAAGTAAATGATCTTCCAGATTAAAGAACAAGAGCCCCTAAGGGGGCTGCACAAGTGCTTGGTTCTCTTGTAGGACAGCATACCTAAATCAAGAGTTCAAGGCAATCAGAAATGATTTTTCTAACAGGAACCTTGGGTGACTGGACAAATTGGCGCCGCTGAGAAAAGTGATTGACTCACTATTGGTTCAGCGTTGTATCAAGCCTGCGCCTCATGAGCACTGAGGGCTGATGTCTCAGCCTGGCCCATCCCAGCCATCCTGGGGCTGTGTCCAACCCTGGTTGCTCTCACAAGGTCTGATCCTGATGCTGACCTTGACCTGGGGACAGACTTCGCACTTGCCTTGTTACCAGGAACTTGCCTGGTAATCTGCACTCCTGGTTGGATCTGGCCGCAATCTTTGGGTCCAGCCTGCTTGGCTTGCTCCAGAGTTGTGACACTGGGCTGGTAATGCCCCTGCTCCCACAGCTCCATCACTGCTCATGGCTGCAGCTGCTGCTCAGTGTTTGGGAGGTACTTCCAGGCCAGACGTAGGCGGTCCCAGTCCAGGCAGCCACTGTCATGTACAACATCGTCCAAGCCTCGGGAGCTAAAGCTGTGGCCTCGTCAAGAGTTTCTTTTGCTTCACAAGATTGGCTCTGGGTGCACAACTGCCCGCTCAAGGGAACTGGCATCTGCACCAAGGAGCATAATATATGCAGACCTCCATTTCAGCTGCGTGTGCAAAACAGAATCAGCACAGACCCTTTCATGGAGGGACAGCCAGCCTTCTGCAAGAAGGTACCCCAAAGAACCCTATGTGTGGCTAGATTTTCAACGGACACCCTACCTTTGGCTTCCTGCTGATAGTGTATCACCACTGGCGAGCAGTTCAGCATGCCCATTAAAATCACACCTCTCCACTCTGTTTTCAAGCATCCACTTCATTGATTTCTCCCATGGCAAATCTGAAGACACCAAAGCTGTTGAGCCCATACCAGTGGCTGGCTCGCTGCAAGACTGTCCTGATTTCGTCTGGGACAGAGTCAGTTTTTCTTTTTAGTAGCTAGGCACACAAATGTCATTCTTTCCCTGTATAAACTGAGGAACGTAGCATGAAAAATAGCTTGCTATAAAAAATTAAACCATATTATCTGCTACTGAAACAAGATCCCTAGTTTTAAT
The DNA here is from genome assembly GCF_009769465.1 of Tauraco erythrolophus. Taxonomy (NCBI): domain Eukaryota; kingdom Metazoa; phylum Chordata; class Aves; order Musophagiformes; family Musophagidae; genus Tauraco; species Tauraco erythrolophus. The sequence continues at coordinate 28,778,492 of NC_141468.1, read as the reverse complement.
ATCATTGTGTAGCCTTTGGTGCCCTTCATAGACACGTATTGGTGCATTCAAGGCTTTTCAGAATGCACTTCTCATGTGGTCTTTGCCTTTTTTGCAGCTGTGATACTGCAGAGCAGCTGGAGTGGTATGAACGACAGAACCAGGATTCACTCCTGTTATGAAAGCTCATGCTGCAATTCCCATATGTGAGTCATAACTGTCCACATCGAGGCTTTCTCTGGTAATGGCAGACTCAGAAAGGAAAGGTTGTCTGCCCTGTGTATCCGGAATGGCCTTAGGCTCCAATTTTTCCAACAATCTAATCTGACCTTTCAGGACTGAATCAAGACCGTTAAGCTCTTTCTTCTTACTAATACCATGTAAGACATCAGGTGTGTGGAAGAAAATGCTTAATGTGGAAGGATGGGAGCACAGGAACTATAGTATGAATAAAATTATATAATACACTGAAAAGCAGACAATGGCTGGAGCCAAAAGGGTTGGAGAGAAGTGACTGGTGACTGCACGTTGCACTGAAAGGCAAATGCTGAAAGGAAAAGACACTGCCAATGCACAGGTAGACTGGCATACCATGAACAGATAGCTGGGTGTTACTTCCCAAAGTATGGAAGATGAAGCTGTACCTCATCTGGAAGAGGACTGCCTGACACTATGCTCTGGAGCTGAAGATGTGATGGATATAGAAAAAAACTGAAGCTTATGTTAGAGAAAGACCTCCCTGAATATGCATAGTTGAAGAGATATAGTTTGATAGTGGGAAACATCTCTCCATGTGCTGCATTTGCTTGTTGAAAGTCTCATAGGTTTCAGCCTTGCTTAAGAAAGGCATTCTTTGTGTGACACGGAGCCAAAGCCCCCTTGTTCTGAGGTGCAAAGAACAATGGGAGTGCAGGAACAAGCTGAAATTGCCTTGCTCACATGCAATTTGCCTGCATTGCTTGCGCTGTACAAAGAAAATGAAAAAACAAAACACTCAACATGCACCCACTATGTGCCAGTAGTACGTGATCAAGCACCGAGACACTAGCTAAGTGGTCCAGATGCCTAGACAGAAATTATGAAAGACAGACACCTACACAGAAGATTGATTCCCTGTTTTATAGAACAGGATATGACTGTTTCAGAATAGTGACCTCATGTCTTGTCATGTAACACCGCAGCAGCACTGCTTTCAGGGTAGCTGTGGCTGTTCCCAACAAGGAGCAAGACCCAGGTACCCACTTTTGAGAAAAGGTGTTTCACTCGTCAACAAGAAAACAAATACATCGGCTTTGAAGTTAAACGGATTGACTAGACTTTCCTTTACCCACCACCCCTCACGGTAAGAGTTACGAGTAACACGTCATGCTAGGTGTTAACTCTGGCTTTCAGGTTGGCTTGTCCAGCAGCCAATACCCTTCACTTCTCACTGAGAGCCAGCAGTACAGCAGCATTTATCATTGGCTTTTCTAGGCAAATAGAACTGGGAACTGATTATCAGCAATACTTCAACTCTAGTCCACAATCTTAACACAATTGTGCTTCAAGACTCCCTGGAGGAAAAGGACACAGGTGAGTGCTGGCCCTTTTCTGGCCTCCAGGACAAGCTGAAGATGCAGCTGTGAACAGAGCTTATGTGAGCAAAGGAGAGCTCTGGAGAGTTACATGGGCAGGGAAAGGGGTGGAAAGCAAAGTCAAGAAGGGGAACAATAAAACAGAGGCATGTACTAGATAACAAAGTTTATTAAATATAAAGTTAGAACAGAACATCTGGAATTAAATACAGTGTATTAGCTTCACAAAATTGTATTCATATAAAAAGGAACAGAGTCACAGCAGCATTCACTGCTTTCTTCACTTCCTGTTAATCAAGTCCTTGAATTAGTGGGTAAACCCCTCACATTTTTCCAGCCTCAATTCGTCTCAGTGCAGCCATTCTTACTTTTCCAGAATTGGGACTTTGTTCTATAATCTTCTCATCTCTAGTGACTTTTGCAGATAGGAAAGGACAACTGGAGATCTTCAGTAACAACAGGTAACTCCCCAAAATAAGTAAAACTGCTTCTTTTATTGACAGAAATGTCCCACAACACTGGCCAACACCTGGGCTATGGCCACTGTATCATCCAGCTGCTAGCAGCAACAAAAAGATTTGCTATCCTGTCACACACTGAGGAGACTGAAGGTTGACACATTAACATTCCTTTTGCCTCCCCACACAAAGTGTTTTAGGTGCATCACAGCTGTTGATAGAATCATAGAATGGTTAGGGCTGGAAGGGACCTTCAAAGGTCATCTAGTCCAACCCCCCTGCAAGGAACAGGGATATCTCCAACTAGATCAGGTTGCTCAGGGCCTTGTCCAACCTGGCCTTGAACGTCTCCAGGGATGGAGCATCCACCACCTCTCTGGGCAACCTGTTCCAGTGTTCTACAACTCTCATGGTAAAAAATTTTTTCCTAATATCCAATCTGAATCTACCTCCCTCTATTTTAAAACCATTACCCCTTGTCCTATCACAACAGGCCCTCCTGAACAGCCTCTCCCCATCTTTCTTGTAGGCCCCCTTGAGGTACTGGAAGACCGCTATAAGGTCACCCTGGAGCCTCCTCTTCTCCAGGCTGAACAGCCCCAACTCTTTCAGCCTGTCCTCATAGGAAAGGTGCTCCAGCCCTCTTATCATCTTCGTGGCCCTCCTCTGGACCCTCTCCAACTGGTCCATGTCTTTCTTATGTTGGGGGCTCCAGAACTGGACGCAGTACTCCAGGTGAGGTCTCACGAGGGCAGAGTAGAGGGGAAGAATCATTCCTCAGTTGATATAGGAACTGTGGATGTCTAAAGCTGCAGCAATTTTTAATACAAAAATCAACACGAATACCATGAAAGGCAACGGGCACAAACTGAAACACAGAAGGTTCTGTCCAAGTATCAGGAAACACTTCTTTACTGTCAGGGTGACCGAGTACTGGCACAGGTTGCCCCTGCGGGCTGTGGAGTCTCCATTCTTGGAGATACTCAAAAGCCAACATGATCCTGGGCAACCAGCTCTAGGTGGTCCTGCTTGAGCAGGAGGGCTAGACCAGATAACCTCCAGAGGTCCCTTCCAACCTCACCCATTCTGTGGTTCTGTGATACAAAACGAACATACCAGAAAGACCACAAAACAACTTTCTTGGCACTACTACACACTCGCAGTAATTTTAAACCTAAGGCGCATAAAGTGACAGCAATGTAAAGTGCTCTGTTGTCCAGCTTGAACACTGGTAAAACTTCCACTTCATCAGCAGAAACATTCACTGCATCAGGACTGAAGCATCAGGCTCAAAGCACATCAAACAACGTCCTACGCATTAAAATAACACTGGAAACATTAAAAACACAGAGTGAAAGTATTAAAGAGGACAAAGGGAATGCTTTTGTTAAAACACAGAACACGAGTAGAGCAAAATAATGCATCTACCTTAATCAGAAACATTTTGACAGTTCTGCCAAGCTCAACAATCAAGATTCGTCAATCTGCCAGTCACAAAAAATAGATATGCTTCTTATTGTGAACGCAAAATAAACCAACTATGCATCAATAAACCAACAGGTAAGTGCAATGTGCTTGACATCCATTTAATAGAATTTATATTCAGACTGCAATAAACATGTTTTCACACCTGAACCATGGGATGAGGCCATGGATGCACTATGCAAACAAAATTATTTCCAGAGCCTCTCTCTAGCATTTTGTTCAAATTAGATAGTTTTTGGTTAAAACATCACGGTACTCCTGTATTGCCCTGCAAAGGGGATCCTGGTCAACATGGAAATTTTTTGAAGATCCATCTGTAGATACCATGGGAGACACTCCAGCAGATCCAGTTTCAAGTTCAGCAGTGGCTAGGGAGAAAAGAGACAAGATTCCCGATGTTACTTTTACAATAGACAAGGCCAAATAAGTCACTGTAAAAACATTACGGGTAACTGGAGAGACTACAGTCCAGAAAGGGATTTAAAAACTTTCAAGAGAACGTAACAATGAAAGGGTTAGGCACAAAGGAAGAAATATATTTTTTCCACATTTGCTTATCAATCTGTGTTGGGTTTGTGTGGCAATGTTTTGGTAGTGGAGGGGCCACAGAGGTGACTTCCGTGAGAAGCTGCTAGAAGCTTCCCCTATGTCTGACAGAGCCAATGCCAGCCAGCTCCAAGATGGATCCACTGCTGGCCAAGGCTGAGCCCATCAGCAATGGTGGTAGCACCTCTGGGATAACATAAGAAGGAGAAAAAGTTGCTGTGCAATAGCAACTGCAGCCAGAGAGAGGAGTGAGAATGTGAAAGAAACCACTCTGCAGGCACCAAGGTCAGTGAAGAAGGAAGGGGAGGAGGTGCTCCAGGCACCGGAGCAGGGATCTGCCTGCAGCCCATGGAGGACTCCATGCCAGAGCAGATGGATGTGTCCATGTGCCCGAAGGAGGCTGTGACTCTGTGGGAAGCCCACACTGGAGTGAGCTCCTGGCAGGACCTGTGGACCCATGGAGAGAGAGGAGCCCATGCTGGAGCAATCTGTTCCTGAAGGACTGCACCTTGTGGAAAGGACACATGATGAGGCAGTTAGTGAAGAACTGTAGCCTGTGGGAAGGACTCATGTTGGAGAAATTCATGGAGAACTGTCTCCTGTGGGAGGGACTCTACACTGGAGCAGGGGAAAAGTGTAAGGAGCCCTCCCCCTGAGGAGGAAGGAGCAGCAGAAACAGCATGTGATGAACCAACCACAAATCCTGTTCCCCGTCCTCCTGCACCACTGTGGGGGAGGAGGCAGAGAAAATCAGGAGCAAAGCCTGGGAAGAAGGGAGGGGTGGAAGAAGGTGGTTTAAGATCTGTATTTCTCATTACCTTACTCTGATTTGACTGGTAATAATTTAAACTAATTTCCTCAAGTCAAGTCTGTTTTGCAATAATTAGTGAATCATCTCTCCCTGTCCTTATCTCGACCCACAAGCCTTTCGTTACCTGCCCTGTCCAGCTGAAGAGGTGAGTGATAGAGCAGCTTTAGAGGGCACCAGGCATCCAGCCAGGGTCAACCCACCACACAGTCAACAGTATTTCTAAAGCTAATGAAAGAAATTCCAGAGGCTACACACTGAACATCTTCAGAAAATCCACAAATGACTCCTGCTTACACCAGTGCTAAATTTATTCCCCTGCGGACCTCTCCAACCTCAAGTGTCTGTTTTCCTTAAAACGTTCAAACTAGTGATTTATTAGAACATTACTCCTGAAAAACAGCTTCTGCATTTGCCGTGACAAGCTTTTAAAAAAATCTGCCTGTGAAAATGCAAACACCTTTGCACTGCAGTCAGGCCACGACAAGTCTCCCAGCCTGGCACCTTCTCTAAGGGGTGTCTGGCAAAACTCTCTTTTCTCCATGAAAACACACACTCTATGAAAGCAAGCCCACCTTCGCCATCTTTCTCCAGCCACCTTTTTCAGACAAGGTCCCCAAACTAAACATACTCTATGACTCCTAGCAGATGCAACGGCTTTGTGTCCATTCAGACACATGGAAAGAACTATAAAGCTACAGCTGAACACTCTGTATGACTAAAAGCACACAGGAACAGAAGGAAATGCTCTCAGGGGCCACCCACTTTGAAATAGCACCAATCACTGCAAAGTGGTGACTCTGGAGGAACAGTTACCATGAAACAGGTGAAATTCCTCTTTGGACACCTGGCCTATTACAGAGCACGTTTTATGCTATGTACTACAAGCAGTCAACTCGTCTTATGTTGGCCTATAGACTACTGAATGATCTTTTCCTAGAGAAAGGGTATCTTTTGTCACTGATGGTATTCTTTCTGCTTATTCAAAAATGACTGCAACATATAAGCTACAAATAGAAGCAATAACAGACAGCAAAAACTGAGAACTAGCAGTGGAGAATGTGTATGGTATGGTTTGGTGCTGAATGCAATTGATGTATGTGGAAGGAGAAGTGATAGTTCAAGTCTATAAAAATCATATCTCAGGGCTTCTTTGATGTTTGTGCTTGAGGATTAACTCTAGTCAAAGATGACTTCAGCGTAAGCCAAGTGTATCTGGGGGAAATCAGTTTTCTTGGTCGCTTTTTTTTTTTGGCATAACATTGTACACTATATTTTGGTAAGCAGGAAGTTTTCACACACAAGTCTGAACTGTAAAGCTAGCAGAAAAAAAAAAAATGTGCTTAGCAAAGGAACTTGACAGCTTTCAAGACACTATTTTCACGAGTTAGGAACAGTCATCTTTTTCCTCAAAAACACTCCTAACAACGACCCATTACCTTGTTCAAGTTCTTTAGTGATTTTTTCATCCAGTTCCTGTCGTACCTAGAAATTATACAGAAAATATACAGTTAATGTTTTACCAGTTACATTTTTGTAGTATTAAACTTCTAAAACATTCTTAAAACCCACACATATGTTGATACAAATATCATCCCAAATAGAGACATCTTGGTTTGGGGTTTGATATATAATGAAGAGAAACTCCTGGTCAGTCAGGCTGTAGCATTCTCGTTGCTGGGCAACATTAACTGTAGCACAAAACAACCCGTAACTCACCAGCCGAATTATGACTGGGCATTTAAAAAACACACAGGGAGAAAGCACAGTGGAGTTATTAGAGTGAAGGTATGGCTAAAGCCTGTCATCAAATACATGAGCAGAACGTCAGCTAAATGCTGAGATATGCACAAATGCCATCCATAGGGACAAATTCAGCTGAGGCTGGCTTCTGCAGCTTCATAAGAGAAGAGATGCAACAGGAGCTGCTGCAGGATTGACATATTCCACTGTATGGAAAAAAACATGCACCAATATTTTTCTGTTTTCTACCTTAAGATGGAAAATTGAAAGAGCTCCTACAAATCATGCCAAGATTTTTCTTTATTGTTATTGCAAGTACCATGACACACACATATATATAAAAATATAAAACCACACATTTTTTTCTGGCGAACTTTGTACTAAGAAAAGACAGCAACAGCTACAGCTTCTACACAGCAAGTGCTGTGGGTTTTATTATGTAACTGAAATCACCCTGAATCACTAGAAAGGAGCACTGACCCCCTTCTCCCCTAGGTGGTGGTTACTGCTACCAATTAAGTTGTTCTCACTTATGATTCTGACTTCAAAATCTTCATAAAAAGAAACCAGATCTTTTGAAGAGTCATAGTCCAGGTGCTATAGGCTGTGGTTTACATTTGACAATACTTGTGACTCCTACATTTTTTCCATCAAGTCTGTGACACATAAAAGCCATTTTTGAAACAGATACCATACAGCTTCCAGGCCTATGACACTGACAAAAATGCCGAAGGGCTTGGACCATGTGAGCTATGTGGAGAGGCTGAGAAAGTTGTGACTATTTCTTTACTGGAGTGAAGAAAGCTCAGCAGGTCCTTATCTATGTGTATAAATCCCTAGGGGGAGGAGGAGCAAAGAAGATGGAGCCAAAGTCTTCTCGTGGTGTCAAGTAAAAGAAAAGAGGAATAGGCAGAAATCAAAATAGAGGAAATGTAATTTGAACATAAAGAATATATTTTTTTTTTTTTTAAATTGTAAGCATGGTCAAACACAGGAACAAGTTGACCAGAAAAGGTTGTGGAGTGTCCATCCTTGAAGATATACAAAAACCTGGCTGGATATAACCCTGAGCAACCGCTATGGCTGATCTTGCTTTGGGCAGGGGTGGGTTTGAACTAGATGATCTTCAGAAGCCCCTTCCACCCTCACCTATTCTGTGATTCTTTGATTTTACTACCAAATCCCTGAGGGAGTAAGTATTTATTTCAGGAAATAAGCAGGCTCACCTAGCAACATACCAACAAAGAGAAGAAATGAAACACTATACAGTGTACTCAGCAGACCATAGAGAGCAAAAGGCTCAGTAAGGGAAGCAGTCTGGAAACTCTCACAAGAGGAGCAGTAATAGGCAGTAACTCCAAGAGCCAAAGAAGTAGGACTATAACCAGAAAAGTGGAGGGAAGGGCACTCTCTCCAGGACTACAGGGATAGCTGTGACCAAATTCACCAGGTCCTCGAGGGGAAGAACCACTCAGTGGTACTTCGTTGGAATAGTCTGTGCCTTCACAGCTTGAAGAGGGGAGCTTGGAGCTGAAAAAACAATGGAAAAGGACTCCTCAAACCTGCAAACCTCTAATTGTTTTCAAGTAGGTACAAGCTGCAGTAAAATCCTGGGGAGAAGGGACCCCCTAATACTGTGACTGCATCAGTAAGTTTTAATCAAAACCTAACAGCATAAATAGACAAAACATTTCCAGTACGACACACCACCCAACATTAAACCATACTGACTACAAACCTTGTTATGTATCTGGCTGCAGAGAAGAGAGAGAACAGATCTTTTGATTAAGGAGCTGAAGAAGAAAGGAAAAGGGCCTTAAGTTCAAAGGTCTTCAGTGAGAAATAAGAACATGGCCCACAGGTAAATGAAGCAAGTAAAAAAGCTGACAATACAAAGACTGCTACAATACAAGAGTGCAGATGGAACATGAAATCGGAAAAGGAACAGAAATTGAGCGATAGAGTAGGAAGCAGACATTCCTTTCTCACGTTATGTAGGAAAACTGGTTTCACAAATTCACGCCGGTTGCAGCTAGCAGAGTTCACTATTATCTTCTATGTCGGGAAGAACAGTCATGTTCATTTTCACCAACCTTTCCACAGCTGTTAGGATTTAAGCTTGACGCTTGTTAAACCTAACAACAGGACTCCAGTCCCAAAAATTCCTTGCAGCAGACATTCCTTGCCTTAGTCTATGGACTAAGGCAGCAGTTCTCAAATTATGGTACCCAGAACACTAGCAGTACCTCACTATTTGTGTTTCATCTGCTTGATTTAATTTAGTTCTGGATGGTGACATGCCAATTCCTGAGCAGTCTGGGAGTCAGTAGATCACATCACAAAAAGATAAAAAGAACCCATCAAAGATCTCTTTACTCCTGTAAAGGACAGGCAATACACATGCATGTCCTTATGACACACGTCCTACTATGAAACAAATTTCAGCCAACCTCCTTCCAGAACGCAATGAACTGTTAGTTGCTACAGTCACTGTTTGTAATTACATGCACAGTATTTTTCAAGTACTTGTAATTTATTCCTCATTACTGGAGCTCTAACAAAAATAAAAACAACCAAAAAATCCCAAAGACATTTGCATGTGATTGGCATTTTACTGGTTAACGTCCATATGAATGTTTTGTATTTTTCAAGATACTTTTACACTTCCATTTCAAGGTTATTAATTTCTGTAGCATATATATTTGATAAGGGGAAAAGGGGCTATACCATAAGGGAACAAAATTCTATGTTTTTTTAAATAATAAAATGCTTGGGTTTTGCTGAGCTTGACATGACCTTCTTCAAAATGTAAGGCTATATGCATCATCACTGACATTTGCTAGTGGTTTACAAAAACTGTGAAATCTTTCAAGCCTTTAAACTCCACATTTCTTAGTTACATCTAAAAGAAGCAACTGCCAGAGGAGCACTTCTTCCTCTTGTCTGCAATCAGCATCATTTACCAATGTTTTTTCCAGTAGTTGCATGGACTTAAAGAATGAATACTAGCATTTTGAGTAAAAGCAGCGTGAAGTATTTTCACCTCCTTGCCCCTAAAGCTATTTAAAAGCTTTTGCGCAAACCAAATTTACATAAACATCCTCCTCTTACAAATAGCATATCCTCTACTTCGAATAGGCTTTCTCACCTTGGGGAAGCAACTTGGAGAAACACCAAACCTGCACAGACAGCTTTGACTAAAAAAAGAAGCGAAAGACGACTACCTGAGGCACACTGCAATTTAAGCTCCTTAACTCCCTGTCATTATGGGCTTTAGTGGTAGGAGCACTTGTAATCTCCAGCCAAGGTGGCACTGCTCAACTTGAATTTAAAGGCAAGACAAATTCTGTAGAAGGGAACCAGGTTACTGGGGGGGAAAAAAAAAAAAAGAGGCATAATCGAAGCAAACAGTGAAGAAAAGGCTTAGAGTCAGAGAAACTCTTCTGTCTTTAAATACTCTGGTGAACAGGCAGAGTAGTAAGCAGCACAACTGGCAAAGTACTTCAAAATAGACTGAAACGGTAATCTCTGAATTCTTTCCTTGTGGTCCAATTTCTTTACTGAATGGCACAGGACTCCCGCAGAAATGACACCACAGACTGTGCGTCTGGTAAAACACATTCATAGTGATACAAAAAAGTTCTAGCTGACACTGCTTTCTCTATGTTTGTGGGTTTTGTGTGTGTGTGTGTGTGTTTTTGGGATGTTTTTTGGTTTTGTTTTTTTTCGTTGTTTTTGTTTAGTGTTTGCTTTTTTTTTAACTAAAAAACCAAACAGGTGCAGTATGTAGATACACTGTTTAAATGGGTTCTTTCCAATGCGGGTGGGACCAGTGAATAGAGAGGGACTTAGAAGTGAATGAATACTTCTCACGTTCATTCAACAACAGGATATGCAAGGGATAGAACGCTGACTGAATAGAGAAGCTTGTCCATGCCTCAGTCCTATGCTAGGGGGGAAACTGACTACGGATCATTGACATCTGGTTTCCAAATCTCATGATGTAACGTTCTCACCAGTCTGTGAGGGACGTGCTGTCGTATTGACTGCTAATCACAGGGCATACTTTGACCAGAGGTATTGCAGAGGTATTGCTGCAAAATTAGAAAGTTGTGAGAATTCCTGAGGAGTAGTTAACTTTATCTTTTCATGTAACAACACGTAGCAGGAACTGCAAAACCAAATGCCTCCTATGGATAGTATATGTTCCACGCTGAAGTATAAAGTGAGAAGTTATGTGATCCTGTTCATATCACTCTATTTTTGAAACATCCCTTTGTTGGGATTAATGTACTAAAATTCCAATGGAGAAACTACCAGAATGAAAATCAGTGAAGAGGAAAAGGTGTCTCAAAAAGATGTCTGATGGGATTTTGCGCTCATCATAAAGTTAGCCATTTTAAACAGGTCATACATACCATATGTTAAAATTTAATGAAGAGCTTAGCTGGGAACTTCCTATGCCACAGTATTCCTTATCACAGTTTCTCTTGTAAAAGAATGTAGTTACACAGTTCATTACTTAGATGTCAGTACTTTTTGGTCTTCAAACACACTTGCAAATTTGTACAACCCTGATGACCAAAAGTCTTCACCACTACCACATATAGTTGTGTACTGTTTTGATGATTAGTAGTTGTTTTGGCATATGAGATCATATAGTTTGGAGCTATAAATGGATGCTAACTTTAAGCTAAAAAGCATAACCTTGCATTATGAATACTCTTTAGCAGTAGCTTAGAGCAGTATTTCAAAATACTTACCTTAGCCACATAGGCTTCAACCCTGTTTCTTGATGATAACGCGTTCCCAGTTGGACTTAGGAAGCTTCCCCCTAGACTTAGACTTCTGTTCAGTGCCAAACCGTTGCCAAGATGTCCCAGTTCAGTTGAATACAGAACTGGACTTGCAGTCAGACCTCCACTGACAATGCTGCTTGCGATTAAAGATTTGCTTCTATGGCGTTCCTGAAGGAGCTTAGCATTGGCTTCTGCTAGTTTCTCATTAGCTCTGAAACATTCAGAAGCATACAAGCAATTATCTTTTGTAGTAACACTTCATAAAGTCACCCTCCAGGTTTTTGACTATTATTTGACTTCTGAAAGTGGAAGGGATTAAGAGCATCCAAAACAAGACCATCATCTGATCTGAGGTTTTTTGGAGAATCTGTTTCTAAGTCACTTTACCTGCAAGAAGTAGCAAGAGTTACCAACGCTTAGGACTTCAAAGCAATCTGCGAATGCATGTACATAGCTTCTTCTGAAAGGTACCTCACCTGTGTAAGAACTCAGGGCTACCCTCCCTTTCCCAAGGAAAGCTCAAACCTCAGACATGCTGCTAAAATGGAAGCCAAAAAAGATTTATTTTTGTTTGCTTCACAGAATCAAATTCTGTTCTCTGAAGGGCCTAGCCTTATTCAAGCAGTAGAGGACACCAAATTTATCTCTGCTGCCATACACAAGAGGAGATTATTAGACATTGGTGAAAAAGGCTACCTGTTAAGACACAATATCAAGGCAAAAAATACACTATTAATGCCATGATCAGTGGTGTTACTGCTGCAATACAAAAGAGAACTGAAGACAGCTCTATAAAGAGGAAGGGTCTTAAGCCTTTGTGAACTTTCCTCACAAATATGCCATCTTGTGTTTACATATATAATGCTGACCAGATGCAGAAGAGGGATTTTAGGGGGAAAATGCATGAGGAAAAAGTAGTATCTTATTACCACTCCAAAAAAGCATGGACTTACCTTTCCAGTTTATTTGCTAGGCATTTTCTAATTTTTACTTCCTCCAGATACAGCTCTTTGTACCTTTCTACTTCTGCCTGCGTGGATTCTTTTTGAAAAATACTGTCTTGTTGAGTATTTTTTATTCTGTCCAATTCACATTCGAGGTCTCTAATTCTGTGTTTTAGCTGGTTTCTCAGTGAAGCATGATGACTGGCTCTGATTTGTTCTAGTCTATCTTGGGAGGCTGCCTGCGACTGAAGCAGATAACAGACTTTAAACCAAAGAAAAAGAGAACTCTTCCCTGCCAGTCAATTGCCTATACCCAATTTCAAGAGCCCAGCCTTCTGGGTGAGGCAACTGTGCCTCCTCCCTACCATCAGCAATCAAGGCAGAACCCTGGAACTACCATGTTAAATAATGTTTTTCATTCAGAAAGAAACCCCCTCTTACCACTGCTATTCATCAAAGCTACTAATGAAAGAACACAATCTCTGTAGGACAAGGCATATAGAAAAGGATTCCTCAAAGAAATTATGAAGATCCCTCACTTCTACCCCTCCTCCCCCGCAACTTTGGTGACTTCCTTCTGAGCACTTTCCCCTGTAAAATGACAACATAGAACCTGTATGTGTGGCCATGACAACTGTAAGTTGCAACACCCACTCCAGTATGAACAGCAAGAACACAACCAGTGGACAGCAATACTCCTCAAGAAACGGAAAACTATCTTGGGCAAGCTTTTGCTTCAGAGACCTGCAGCCACTTTACAAACACATAAAAGCTCTCTGGCCCAACCATGTTGCCTTCTCCCATTGCCCTTCAGGAAAGACAGAAGTACAGTACTAACGCACAGAATCAGGCACTAAAAACAAAATCTCAAAAAACAACAACCACAACAAAAGTATATAATAGAGACTAGAGACACAAGTGAGAAATTCACTTGCCTGCAAAAACAGATTGACTTCTTGTAGTTTTTGTCTTATTTCCTGTCCGGTTCGTTCCTCCATCTCTCTCTTATATTGCTCTATTTGGCTGTGATCCACCATGTTAGTCTCCAAACGATGTTTGAGGTTGGCCACCTCTTCTTTCAGCTGACATTTGCTCTTCTCCAGTTTTTCATAGTTCCCACGCACAGTGGACAACTCTTCTTGCAAATCCTGATTTTGTGCTTCTAGCTGCATGCATTTTTTAGACTCTATCTCCAGCTGCTGGGATAGTTCACCAACCTGTAGACAACAACAAGAATAGCAGAAAAAAAAAAACCTCAGAGGGATCTAAAATTAGTCAATTCTGTGAAAAATCCATAAATCTGTAAAGGAGTTTGCCTTTGAGACTGTGTTCATCATCTGATGACTCAGTATTAAAACCAAAGTGAAATCAGGCTCCTCTCTTAAAACAAGAGCAGCTTTCACATTATTTCTGACAGGATGGGGACCTGAGAGATTCCTTCTCATTTCTTCTGCAGTAGGTACCAAGAAGTATCAAACTAGCAGCACTTCACCCATAGGGCTGGGCTGAAAAGCACTAGGGCTATTTTTCTGAGATGCTCATATGCTCAAGGGAAATCAAACACACCCACACCTAGCCACCTTCTGGTTTCATCAGAAAGACGACGTATCTTGCTTTAGGGGAACTTTTACATGCTGTCAACACAGTCAAAGCTTCATTACAGAACCGACAGGAGAAGCAGTAGATATTCTTTTTTCCCATTACACTGAAAGATTTGTAAATAGTGGTTCAGAATGCAGCTTTTACAGCAGCGGTGGAACAAGACGTATTCTTTCTAGGTCAAGGCTGCAGTTTATTTTCAAAAATTTGCAGGAAATCTCAGACTTTCAATAGGTCCCGATGGTCAACTACAGCTCAGTCCTCCTCTTCCTCTCTCCAGAAACATACCTTTTCTACACCTATTGAACACAGAACATGATGCCCTGTCTTTTAATAAAAAGAAGTGGAGGAAACCAGCAAAGTAAACACTTGAAAGTCTCTAACAGAAAGTAGAAACTTTAGACTTATTTTAAACTGCCTAAATGTAATCCCTTCCCATCACTCAAAACAGGATTTCCAACAGAAACACAAAACCCTGCCAACTTGTGGACTGAAAATGAGTCACTACAAAGGCAGTTCACTCGTTCTACAATACCTTCTAAACACAAACATAGTGCTGAAACATGGCTGCTGTAGCAACAAATCTGAGCAATAAGCAGAGAAGTAGATAAAAGCTTACGTGCTACTGAACAACCAGAGAAACCTCAAAAGCACTTCTGGGAACTCGACTTCTGGGTCCCCATGACATGGGAAAGGTGGGCTGTGACAGCTACCAATGAGCAAGGTTACAGCCTTTTTTGTGCATTGCCTCACCACATCGTGCCCCGGGAAGCAATGAGACCGTTCAGAAAAGCAAAACCTGAACTGCCTCCTGCTCAACTCATGCCTAAGACATGGCTCAGGGGGTGATCTTGGGCAAAGCCAACTTCATACAGTAGTTCGAGCTATGGTGGTGTTACTTCCCTCTCTTCCAGAGAAGGAATTCATCTGTCAGATCTAGAAGATGCTGGCACGCCTCAAAGCTGCGGGCAGGCCTCTGTGGGGCCTCACTGCCCTCAGCCCTGACTCTCAGCCCTGGACATGACGTCCTGGTAGCACTGCAGGCCTGCCCGTTCCAGTGGACTGGCCTGGCAATCTGCACTCTTGGCTGACCCCGTTTACTGTCACCGGACCTGTACTGCTCTTCTTGGTGAGGGCCCGTGGGACTGTTCCCTGGCCCATGAGATCACAGACCCTGCAGCCTTGCTGTGACTCTTGGCTTGTCCTTCCTCTACAGGACAGCTTGCCCTTGATATGTCCTTGCAGTCACGGCTTTGCACATAACGTTTTCATCTTTACCCATAAGGATAAAAACATCAATATTAGTTATAGTCATCTACTACAGTATCAGTAGAAGGAGCAGCAAGAAAAGTCAATTGATTCCAAAATTAGCCAAGAAAAAAGACCAACAACATGAAAAGGTTGGTCTCGTAGGGAAAGAAAAACACAGGTTTCGAAAGAAAAAACACCACCACTAAAACCCCCCAAACAAACCAGTGCTCACCTTTATTCTTAATCTACCAACTTCATTGACCATTTCAGAATACCTGTTCTTCATTTCTCCCTGCAAATTAAGGTGGGACTCTCTCTCTCTCTCCTCATACACCCTTAATTTCTTCATAGCTCTGCTCAGAAGCCTCTTCAACCTGCACAGCAAATTAGTCAAGAAAAAGAGCAAATGAACAACTGGCCTGTTTGACATGCTCTCACGTAAAGAGCACAGACATGGCTTGCTTTGTCTTTAGCGTGCTTGACACATCAGGAATTACTGAGAAAAAAACAGCATTCCTGTGCAACAAGTCACTCAGAGGGTCCAAATTTCACCTGACAAGAGGAATAAGAGACTTCACAGAATCACAGAATGCTAGGGATTGGAAGGGACCTCAAAGGATCATCTAGTCCAATCCCCCTGCTGGAGCAGGACCACCTAGATCAGATCACACAAGAACGCGTCCAGGCAGGTTTTGAACACCTCCAGAGAAGGAGACTCCACAACCTCTCTGGATTTCCTTCCCTCCCAGGAAAACCTTGGGGCAACCAGCATTTGCAGTTCTTTTAGCAACTACAGAAAACTACAGGCAGATGTACAGAAGCACCTTGCAAGAATTAACATGGGGCACACAGAGTTACATACAGCTATTTTTGTGTTAAAATTCAATAAAGCTTGACTTTTACTCAGGGATATCTCTTCACCATACTAAAAAGCCATACCTCTTACAGTCTTTCTGCAGTTCAATATTTCTTTTCATTTCTTGGTCCAGACGCAGTTCAACTGGGCGTTTCAACTCTACCAGCTTCTTCACTTTCTTTCTTTCAGTCTCACGCTTTCAAAATAGAAAAGATACATGACACACAGAGCACAGGAACAGTACCCACATGCAGTATGCGCATCTAGTGCTCTCCACAGAGCTGCTGCAACAAATCTTTATCTGTTAGTGAAGTTCCACAGAACAACAGGGACAGAATTCCTGAGAACATTTAATCACTTCAGGTTCTGCGGAGAAGGGATTTGGAGAAGTACTGAGACGACTCAATATGAGTTAGCTGCAGGAAGTCTCGTTTATTGCGCAGTTCTTATTGCTTATATAGACAGTATTTGCCAATAATCCTGAGACCACACCTTTTCTACACCATTATTGGATGATACATATGCTTGTCATATTTAACAGCTTATTTCAAACAGGTACCCGCCTAGCGAAGCTCTGCTCTAAGCAAACACTACTCCCTTATCATACTGCATAGTTTTCTTATCCTTAACTTCAAGGGCATTCTGCCCCTGAGGCCTAACTTTAGAGCTCCAGTCCTTATTCACACAGGGTTTTCTTCGTGCAGTCTCTTCAAGGATCTGCACTCCGACAAATCCCCCTTTCTTTTCTTGCACGAAGAAGACCCTGTGCATGAGACTGTCACCCCAGTTACTAGCATGTTGTTTTGGTACAGCCTTGCAAAAGCAGTTTCTAGCATACTACTTCCCTTTCTGAGGGCTTTACTATTTCCGCTATATCCAAGATTCCGCTGAGCAGGAGGGTGTCACTCAGCAGGGTCATCGCAGAGAAGAGAGGCAGGCACGGCACCTTCAGGGCGTCCCCTGTTTATCCACACAGTGTGCTCTGCAGCCTCTTTCCGCTCCGCTCTGAGCCATCCCTTTTACACCCTCAGCAGAGTCTATGAAATAGGCACTGACACGGCGTTGCTGCACGCGTGGCCAGTGCGTGCAACAAGGCCGCCAGGTATGTGCTCTGCTGGGCAACAGCGGACTTTTTAAGTTGTAACATATTTCTCCTAGCTTCCTTTTTCAAAGTCACGTGCTCACAACTAAGTCTAGTTTGTAATTCTTTGTCATTAATTCGGTACCAGTTAATGCTTTTCCTTCCAGTAGCTACGGGTGGAATCCATACACCTTCCGATCGGAGAAAAGACACAAAGCATATATACAAGCAACTTTCACACACGTAATATACTAAATCATAAGAAACATAAAGACAGTTTACATATCAATATACAATCCTCTACCACAATTCTCCCCGAATGCTCTCCAAGCCATTGCAATTGTTTGTGGATGGACTCACCATGGTCACTTAGATTAAAAAAAACACATGTTTGTGTAACGTGGTTGTTGCTGGCACAACCTACAAATTTTATCCTAATAAATTTAACTCTTGTGGGGAAATATATGGAAGACTGCCCCTTTTTTTTTTTTTTTTTTTTTTTTTTTTTTTTTTTTTTTTTATTATTAGCCCGATTTCCGATAAGATCAAGAGCTTGTTGGCAGTCTGTGTTAGCATTTTCAATGGCTAACTGGAATACCAACACATCTGCAGTAGCCGGATTTTCTGTTTATCTCTGAACTGCCATTTGTAGCTGATCAAAAAAAAAAAAAAAAAAAAAAAAAAAAAAAAAAAAAAAAAAAAAAAAAAAAAAAAAAAAAAAAAAAAAAAGGGCGGTCTTCCATATATTTCCCCACAAGAGTTAAATTTATTAGGATCAAAATTTGTAGGTAGTGCCAGCAACATGCTCAATACCTTATGACGACAAAAATACATACAGCTAATATCAGTGTTGCAAAACCGTAAACATGCATATTCCATTGTACATCTGCGAGCGCGCACCACGCTGCCAGGGCCTATAGCAGAAGGGAGCAGGCGAGCTGAGCCTCTCACGAGTGCAGCTCTGGTACCAAACTCGCTCATGCAGGCAAACATCTTGCATGACTTCTACCATCAGAATGCTGATGCTATTAGGTGACAATTTGGTATAACAAGAGAGCAAGCCCGCTCAATCGTACAATTGTGTAGTACCTGTCAAAATACGATCGTGCCACCAGTGAATGGTGTTAATCCTCGTGGTTTACGCTCGCAGGAACTTTGGCATACACTTCTTATCAGCCATATGTATTTTTGTCGTCATAAGGTATTGAGCATGTTGCTGGCACTACCTACAAATTTTGATCCTAATAAATTTAACTCTTGTGGGGAAATATATGGAAGACTGCCCCTTTTTTTTTTTTTTTTTTTTTTTTTTTTTTTTTTTTTTATTATTAGCCCGATTTCCGATAAGATCAAGAGCTTGTTGGCAGTCTGTGTTAGCATTTTCAATGGCTAACTGGAATACCAACACATCTGCAGTAGCCGGATTTTCTGTTTATCTCTGAACTGCCATTTGTAGCTGATCAGAAAAAAAATAATAATAATAAAAAAAAAAAAAAAAAAAAAAAAAAAAAAAAAAAAAAAAAAAGAGGCCAAACAAACAAACAAAACAAACCACCAAAATGCTAATAACTGCTTCTGCAGGGCTATAATAGAGCTTAGCAGGGTATTCCTTCGCATATAAGGGGAGATCCATGTACTATAGGGACTTTAAGAATGTATTTCCCTAACACCACCATGAACTTAAGTCATAGACACACCCAGAATAGCTGCAGCACGCATGCTTATGATAGCTAGTGCGATTCCAGAGCAGAATTTTGGGAACCAGCTAAAATCATTGCAGCTTCAATATTTGCACCAGGAGTTGGAGTGGCACAGGTGTTAACTATACTGAATAAGTTGGGTTGTTGGCTTGCAAAACAAACTAATGCTACAGCTTCTGCTTTATCAATGCTCTTAATTGACAGGATGGTTAAAATCTTTAGTAAAGCAGGCATTATATTGCTAGTAGTTCTTCTATGCATAGTAATAATCACCCCCTGCCTATTGTCACGCTCCCAGCGAACGGTACAGAGTACGGTTCATCAAGTAATGGTCATAGAAAAACAAAAAAGGGGAATTGTGGCATCATACACACAGTTACAGTTGGGGTTTGACCTTGATGATTTAAGCCTGTGCTCTTTTCTGAAGTTGGGAAACACCGATAAAGAGGGTGAGAAAGAAAAGGGAGTGTGAACAGCTGGTGCAGGGAGTGTGAGAAGCTGACATGGGAGTTTGGGAAGTTGATATAGAGTGTGTGAGAAAATGATGTTTAGTTTAGCAAGTAAAAAATAGCTCCTTTTTAGGCATAGCCAATAGTAAAGTTAAAATAGGTGCGTGCACTGTTGTTTGTAATCAATCACAGCTGGGTAAGGGGCGCGTGGACACATCGTGGCTAGAGTAATAATCTATAAAAGCTGCCTGTATAACAACAATAAAGGCCACTCTGCTATCACAAAAGAATTTTGGACACAGACAGTCACAGCTGCACAGCCTCCTTTAACAGTAATCATTAATGGGAAGGCTTTTCTGGCCTAGTTTACACAGGGGCTGATGTATCTATAGTGAAAAATCCTGACTGGCCACCCTCTCGGCCTCTGATACAAGCCCTGGCAGCTGTGATCAGAGTAGGTGGAACACAGATCCCACAGCAGAGTGCACAGACCTTGTTAGTAGTAGGCCCAGGTAACAAACAAGCTATTTTGAAACCATATGTTTTTGATGTCCCACGTACATTATGAGGTCGGGATTTGTTGAATCGCTGGAATGTGAGGCTAACCCCAAATTTTTAACACACATCACTGATGTCCAGCCCTGACTCAAGCTGGCAAGCCGGTCTGGGTCGATCAGTGGCCATTAAAAAGCGAGCGGCTGGAGTGAGCTCAAAAATTAGTCGACGAACAGCTCAAATTAGGACATATAATTCTCTCCACTAGCCCATAGAATACTCCAAAATTTGTTATCTCAAAGAAATCAGGAAAGTGGAGATTTATGTTAAAAGATTTAAGAGCTATTAATGCAATCATTTCACCAATGGGTGCTTTACAACCGGGTGTACCAAATCCTACTATGATTCCAGAATGTTAGCATTTGATGGTGATTGATTTAAAAGATTGGGTTATTTCACCTTTTTACTTTTTTATTTATTTGCACCCTAACGATTGTCCTAGATTTGCCTTTTCAGTTCCAGTGCTTAACAATGAACGACCCACGCAACAATATCATTGGATTGTACTGCTTCAAGGAATGATGAATAGTCCTACAGTTTGTCAATTGGTGGTAGATGATGCTCTCTGTCAGGTCAGACAGCAGATCAGGCTCAGCAGATTGCAGGTGCCTGCCCTGACCGTCAACATATTGTGCCTTCAAATACTCCAGCAGGAGTAAATCTAACAGGTTTATGTGCCAATGAATTATGGCAAACTGATATTACTTATATTCAATCATTTAATCGATCTAAATATGTGCATGTAACTGTTGATATGTTTTCTGCCGTTGTTGTTGCTACTGCTCACACTGAAGAAAACCATGGGAGTACCAGAGAAAATCGGGACAGACAGTGATCCAGTATGGTGCCTTTTTACAGGATTGGGGAGTGACGCACACTACCAGTATCCCTCATTCACCTATGGGACAAGTGGTTATTGAATGAATTCATTTAACATTAAAGCAAATAACTAAAAAAAAAAAAAAAAAAAAAAAAAAAAAAAAAAAAAAAAAAAGAAAAAAAAAGGGCGGTCTTCCATATATTTCCCCACAAGAGTTAAATTTATTAGGATCAAAATTTGTAGGTAGTGCCAGCAACATGCTCAATACCTTATGACGACAAAAATACATATGGCTGATAAGAAGTGTATGCCAAAGTTCCTGCGAGCGTAAACCACGAGGATTAACACCATTCACTGGTGGCACGATCGTATTTTGACAGGTACTACACAATTGTACGATTGAGCGGGCTTGCTCTCTTGTTATACCAAATTGTCACCTAATAGCATCAGCATTCTGATGGTAGAAGTCATGCAAGATGTTTGCCTGCATGAGCGAGTTTGGTACCAGAGCTGCACTCGTGAGAGGCTCAGCTCGCCTGCTCCCTTCTGCTATAGGCCCTGGCAGCGTGGTGCGCGCTCGCAGATGTACAATGGAATATGCATGTTTACGGTTTTGCAACACTGATATTAGCTGTTGAAATTGCTGGAACAGAAGAGAATTAGTTATTTCCCGCGATGCCGATCGAGACGATCCAAGTTACGATGTGTTCTCTCGGTACAACCTGGGCCACAGGCAGCGGCTGGGCGGGGGGGCGGGGCCAAGCGGCCGCTCTCCAGGCGCGGCCGACGGGTGGGGGGCAGCAGCGGCGGGGGGGGGGGGGGGGGGGGGGGGGTCCGCCCTCCCTCGCCTCAGCCGGGCGGGGGGCAGGGTGGCGATGACGACCCAGCAGCCCTGTGCCGGCCCCCCCATGTTGTCGTTGTTGTTGTTGTTGCTGCCGCAGCTCCGGCCGCTCGCGCTCCGTAACCGCCGCCGCCCCCTCCCGCCGAGGGACCATCAGCCGCGAACGAACCGGCGCAGCGGGGCCCGCCGCGCGGCTCCGTCCCGTCCAGCCGCGGCTCCGCGCACGGGCGGCAGCGCCGAGGCAAACGCCGCCCGCGGCCCCGGCCGGCAGCAGCAGCGGCGTTCCCGGGGCGCCGCCGGGCGCAGTGGGCGGCGCGGCGCGGGGGTGCCGGTGTACCGACTGCGTTGGAAGAGGGGAAAAGAAATAAGTCTGTCTTTCGTTCGGGGCCCTGGATCAAAAGATTCGATGATGACTTTTCCAGACCAGCAGCATCCCCACAGGTGGCTGCACGCCAAAGTTTAACGTCTATAGTGTCCCAAGTCCTTGTCATGTATATATTTGAAGAGTTTGCCTCCGGTACGTGGGCTGATACCCAAACCAGGAGTACCGGGAGTTTTATCAAGTCAGAACTGTTAATAGTGCTGGTTTCTCTAGCACTTTGTCAGCACTTTAACTACAGACTTATGTTCTATTAAAGCCATGCTTCCCATTGTTCCCAGTCGCTTACCTCCTCCTGTTGAGGCAGTTGTCGCTTTTTTTTTTTTTTTTTTTTTTTTTTCTTTTTCTTCAGTCGCTTACTTCTTTCCTTTGGTTCCTAATTCTTCGTGTTTCCCGATAATATCTTTTGCATACCCCCCTGCAATCAGGGGGGGCCAATATCTTTTTCCAAGTTTTAATCCACGCTTCTCTAAGAAGCTTCCCAACAACGACAATGCAACGTCCCGTTCCATCGTCTTACCGCGACAGTGGATCCTACAGATCTTCCGGCTTTCCCCTATAGGCCGCCTGTATGTAGATCTGCACGGCTTTCCCCGATGGGCCGCCTTAATGGATCCTGCGGATCGTCGGCTTTCCTGTATAGGCCGCCTGGGTAGATCCGCCCGGCTTTCCCCGATGGGCCGCCTGAGGTCGCCGTCCCTTCTCCGCTAAAATAACACTCGTTCAAAACAAGTAATAAATGTCCCGAGTGAAACGATGAGTCCAGCTCATTTTTTTCCCGCCCCACGTTGGGCGCCATAATGCGGAGAAGGGATTTGGAGAAGTACTGAGACGACTCAATATGAGTTAGCTGCAGGAAGTCTCGTTTATTGCGCAGTTCTTATTGCTTATATAGACAGTATTTGCCAATAATCCTGAGACCACACCTTTTCTACACCATTATTGGATGATACATATGCTTGTCATATTTAACAGCTTATTTCAAACAGGTACCCGCCTAGCGAAGCTCTGCTCTAAGCAAACACTACTCCCTTATCATACTGCATAGTTTTCTTATCCTTAACTTCAAGGGCATTCTGCCCCTGAGGCCTAACTTTAGAGCTCCAGTCCTTATTCACACAGGGTTTTCTTCGTGCAGTCTCTTCAAGGATCTGCACTCCGACAAGGTTCCACATCCAACAGGCCAATACCTAACAACAGAAATAGATGCCCCTGCTGAAGCAAAGGCCGCCCTCTTCTAACGTTTTAAGGCAAAAAGGTAGAAAAGATGTTGGAGAACACTTCAGCAGTTCTTCTACTCATAGCAGAGATTATGGTGGTAAGACTTTGGAATAAATTGCCCAGAGAGGTTGTGGATGCCCTCTCCCTGGAGGTGTTCAAGGTCAAGTTGGACAGAACCTTGAGTAGCCTGATCTAGTTGAGAGGTGTCCCTGCCCACGACAGGGAGGTTGGAGTAGATGATCTCTAAGGTCCCTTCCAGCCTATGCCATTCTATGATTCTATGATTATGTAGGTATGCACATCACAGGAGAGCATAGGTCAATCTAAAGCTTTCATGGGATCTTCAGTGACCAGCAGGCAGGGGCTTGTGAAGGAATTTTTTCTTTTGGAATTCTTGAATGTTTTATGCCCCTCTGCCATTACCTCCATCTCTTCTTTTTGTGTGTTTACTTATTCACATGTTGTTCTTCCTCTTGGTGTTTTCTCAGCAAAACCAGAGGAGAGCTGGCAACTGTTTTGACTTTGTACTTCCATTTTTCCTCTACAGAAAAGGAGAAAAGGGAAAGACGTGCCCCTTGGAAACTGACAGCCGTTTCTTGTTTCCCAAGCACTAGTTCATTTGGCCAGAAATCCTTCAGTACATTTTTCTGCAAAGCTTTTAAGCTCCTGCTACCCTGAAAACATGCAGCAGCTCCTCCATACATTACAGTGGAAACATGAAGCAATTTTAACCCTGCCCAGAAACCACAGGGTCAGAAGATGACCAGAAGGGATCCAAGGAAAGAACTAGGTAACTGTAGCCTTGCTCCATGTGCTCAACTGATAGCAAACCCCACTGGGAACTCTTCCCAACAGAACCACTCCAGAATTTACACAAAGATACTCAGCTAGCTTTTATTTGCTTCCTGAATGATCCCTAAGTGACAAGATACTCAGTGCCTGAACAGCAGGGGTAACAGAAAAAGCTGAGTATGTAAGAACTCGAGAAAAAGGTGGACACGGTTCTCCTGGGTATTGGCTAGATATCTGGAGAATTTTCTGGGCTCACCTGTTCCAAGAGTTCAGCCTTTTCCCTGTCAAGCTGAGCAATACGCTCTTCAAGGTGGGACCTTGACTTCAATTGCTCTTCCCACATGCTGTGCAAGTCCTTTGATGTCAGAGCCAGCACATCCTGCTTTTGCATCTGTGAAAGCAACAGTGGCAAAAGAAAAAACTAAGATGACTGGAAAAATAACACTGCAATGGAAAGCTGTAACTTTAATGGAATCAGGCCTAAGCTCTCCTCTTCCCATCTAAGATCTACAGTTAAGGTCAAGGCAGAGTGTAAAATACCTCGGGAAGCATAACCAAGAACAGCCATCGAAGCTGGTGGAAAGAATGAACACTCTAGAAGTAACAAGATGAGGTTACAACTTTGGGGGATAAGATGACACAGGCATGTACAAAATCACCCTACAACTTTCTTCCAAAGGTCCTCTGGAGGTTATGATACATACTTGAATAATTCCTCTAGTGCCCACCACAGAAAATACTACTTCACTACTTCTGTAACAGCTGTAAAAGAAAATGTTTTCAAATAGCCAATGCTATTTATGCTTCTACCCAAAGGGGCAAAGATTTGCCTAACAGATGCATTTGAGAGAAGGAGAACGTGCAGATTCAGTTCAAGTATAAAGAATGCATGTTGACTAGATCCTTTTAGTGGCATTCTATAAGGAGAAAAAAAACCAAGTCTACTGATCTACAGAAAGTCATGCAAACCTTAGCACAAAGGCTTAAAAAATCATAAGGGTGTACAACTTTCTCAAGCATCCTTACAGAGTAAGTGAAACACTGGGTGTTGTGACAGAAGCTCACATGGTCTCAAGGGCAAGCTTTGACAAAGCTGCAAAGGTAACACAGATCTCCCAAGTCCAGTCTCCTCTCTCAGCTTTCAACCACAGATCTCCCTCCTGCCCATAACATCCATCCTATCCATCCTCTGCCATGGTTTAACTCCAGTAGCCAGCTAAGCACCACATAGCCACTTTTTCACTCCCCCTGGTGGGACGGAGGAGGGAATTTATCAAACAAATCACGCTGACGAACACAAGTATCTTGCACACCATCACACGGATATAAACCACAGCAGCAGGCGAATGAGGAAATTTATAGACTTTTCCCTTGAGGGTGCCTTGCCCTAAAACCAGAAGGGTATTTGTCATCTGAACTGAGTCTACTCAGCTCACCTGATCTTTTCATCAACTACCTGCACACAAAAATTCAAAGACTAAAACAGTCATTCACAGAAGCCAGTCATGTACCTGCTGCTGGTGGTGGTCCTCTGCAGCTGCCTGTGTTGTCCGTAAGCCAGTTATCAAGTCTTCCAGGCGGCTATGAACCTGCATTTAGAGAAGCAAGAAGACACTATGACTTTCCAGACTGAAGTTTACACCTCATTACCAAAAATATTACATATGCCTTTTCACTTCTTCATGCCTACAGTATTTACACCCAGCACCAATGATTGAAATGGTCTTCATTTGATGCCGCTGTGAAACCGTGAGCAATCATCACCTCTGCTGTGTGCTCCAGGGAGAGAGAACACCATGTGGGATGCAAAGAATCTTCAGTGAAAACAGGCAGGAGTAGCTTTTCCCATCCACAGTACATTTGAAACCCAGGGAAGGACCAGCACTGGGACTGCCTCCCCTCTTCTCTTGTCAGTATCAGTACATCACAAAGTTCAACTTGCACATGTAGTTATTTCAAAATCTCTTCAGCACTAATTAACAACTACAGTGGTAACAAGAACTCTAGTTCATGGGTTATAATACAAAAATAATTTGCTTCATACAGGCATCCTGCTTTCACTGGGACACAATCATAGAAACTGTTTTCTGTTCAGAGAAGTTACGTTTCTGAAGTAAGCTGCAGTTCTAAAAAGACTGCAGCATCGGTTGGGTGAGAACAAAGTTGACAAGACACTTATTTTTAGTTTGTAGCCAGACATGGCATGCAGGTATCTATAGCGCTCAAGGACTTCTCAGCTTGTTTTTTGCTAATTACCCAGATGTCCAGGAACCTGGGGGAAGAGTGGCCGGGGTGACTGACACCTAAATTGGCAAATGGGTATTCCATACCAAGTAACATCATGCTTACTATAAATGGGAAAGTTTGTTGGGGACGCGCACTCTTCTCTCTCCTCCTCTCCCTCAATGGTTGCTGTCACTTGCCATTCTGCTTCCGAGGCCTACTCTCTCTTCCAGGATTGCAGTTTCAGGACTTTCCTGCTCTGGGTTCGCTAGCTGGGAATGGGGTGGACATTGGTCAAGGGGCGGTGAGCAATTGCACCGTATATCACTTACCTATATATATTATAATAGTTACCATTACTATTTTTCATTTTATTTTATTTCAATTGTTAAATAGTTCTCTCAACCCATGGGCCTACCTTCCTTTTCTGGATTCTCCTTCTCGAGCGAGGAGAGGTCGCCAGGTAACAGAACAGCTGGCTATTGTTTACCCCTGGACACAGGCTAAACGTAGACAACAGGCCACAGATGACAGCACCTTATCTGAGCTAAAATTAACCGCTGTGTAAAGGCAGTGGGAAATTCCAAGGCTCGCACTGAGTTCTGCATATGATACCACAGGCATTCCTGTTCACTGTTTCATGAAACCAAACACACACTAAGTGACCAAACGAAAAGCAGTTCTGTACAATAAAAGCTCTAGGGAGTATAGGTTTTGTTCCAGCCTGATGATGCCAGTCAGCCCTCCAAAACAGAGTGCTTGGCATCAATATCTCCTGTGGAATTTCAATGAGTTAATTTGATGAATACCTTTACTGATACACGTTGCAACAAGTGTCTGAAGCAGCACCTGGTATCACTACAGGTCTAAAGCGGGCAATAGTTACATCAGCATACTAGTGTCAAATCGTTATCTTAGCTGCTATAGTAGCATGGGAAAACTCTCAAAACCAAAAAGGTGGGGAGCGGACCAGGCTGCTTTCCAAGCAGCCTATATTCAGCAGAATGCAGGAACTGGAAATGCAAGCTCTCCAGGAAAACCTCATCTTCGCGTTCCCCCACAGCAGTAGGTAACCAGGCTCACAAGCTCACACAGAGGGAAGTTTAAGATCAGCTTACTGAGGCAGAGGCCTGCAGGTCTCTCTGAAGGGCTTCAATCCTGTTGTTTTGTTGCTGGACTGTGGCTTCCAACCTGGCATTTTCAATTTCGAGGCTTAAAAAGAAACATAGGTCTTATTACAGAAATCCACCAGAGCGCCCGTTCAGAAAGAACAGTATGAAATCACGTACTTTGAGACAAAAGCATCCTCCAGAATTGTGCAGGAACTTTTTGTGAGGCAACAAGGCTTCGTGTTGTTTTCATCCAATCCCAGAAAGTGACAAGACATTTTGCTTCAGTGTGTTATTCTCTTACCGTTGCACGTGTTCTTCCAGTTGCTTTATAGTAGTATGAGTCCCGGAAGATGTCAACAGGAGGTCCTGCAGTTTCTGGGAAGAAGCTATTACTTCTCTTTCCTTCTCATCCAGGGCAGTCTTCAAGTCATGAACACGATGCTCAGACTGAAGCTGCTCTTCTTCCAACTCCCGCAACTGTGAAATCACAGCAAGCAGCCACAGTAGTCAGGTGAGCTTTTATATAGAGGAGTCAACTGCTGCTGAAGAACTCAAGTACTGCATCTGCCTGCACATAGCCTCCACCTGAAGAACTGTAATCATTTCAAGTACCTTCAGACCTTCACTCCTCCTAGCAAATGAGCACAAACTGTGTTCCTTCCTCATCTTTCATGCTGGCCTCTGCCATCCCTCCACTGATTCCATATAGCAGGGTTCTAAGCACCAACATGGCCCCTGCTACCCTTTTGGTGACTCGTGACACTATTTGTATCCACATTTGCTCCTCCTTGAAAACAGGAATTAAAAAGTTCGTCCTTCTCCTAAAATGACTTCTCAACTCCCTCGTAAGGAGATGTAAGATGATTTCTATTTCAGAACTCTGAGGCCTCCATACTTCAGTTTTTGTAAGAACACTGCAAAAGGTGGTCCCCACCTCAGAAAGTAGCTTACAATTCACTTGCTAGAAAGCTGCTTAAGGATGGCAAATGACAGCAGGGCCAAAGAAGGGGAATAATAATAATAATAATAATAATAATAATAATAATAATAATAATAATAATAATAATAATAATAATAATAATGATGTTACCTGGTGGTGGCAGGAGTGAGGGGGAAGCACAGACAGCATAAAAAAGCCCAAATGCAGCCATCCAATATTTCTACTGTTTTTCAGAAACCAGACAATCTGCTTGGCCAAACCAAATGCAATAAGCTATAGACACATCAGTTTATTTTGCAAAGCACATTAGGAAATACAAACCTTTATCCAAGTAAGGACATAGTGTCCTCATGTCAAATACATGGACATAAAGTTCATAAAACTGTGCAATTAATTCACACACCCTTCAATCTATCCTGTTGAAGTTTTTTTGTAGGGTTTTAGGATGTTTTCTCCTAGTTTGAACAGCCACCCTCAGATCTAATCATATGGTTACAGATATCACATACCTTGGTTTTAACCTTTTCCAATTCCTTTTGCAAGCGCAGCTTGTCTTCCTCCAGGTCACTGCGGTAGCGCGTCGTAACTTCAAGTGAAGCTTCTGACATAGATTGCTTTTTAAGGGCATCAGCAAGCTCCTGCTGCAGCTGTCTGACTATGACCTAACGAACCAGTTAAATGAGCACGAAAAAAATTTGTAAGAAAATGAAATATGCCTTTAATTTATTTGATTATACATTAGACCTGTCTTCAGATCGAACTCAAAGGTATGAAATTTTGCCTGCCACCTGCAGGCATCTGCACAGATGACCTCTCTTCATCTTTCTCAGCTGAGCACCTCCAAACTATTAGTAGCTGCTCACAAGGATTTCTGTTTCCTAACACATAAAAAAGGCTCAAGTATTATTCTCCTCAGAACAATACACAAGCACACACTGCAATTGTGTATTTTTTTCCAACAAAACCCAAAGAAATCTGTTGTTATATAAGAGCCACAGTTTGACCGCAGATAATACTGATGACCAAAGGCAGGAGCTTGTATTAGATCGTTCTTTGTTCTATTCTCCATTATGCAAATATAATTAAATGAACACATATCTGAAAGGTCTTATGAGATACACTTTAAGTATATATTGAACCACATCCTCTTGCAGTCTTACCACGTCCATTTTAGAATAACAACTGCCATTGTACTGACAGATTAGCTTAACAAAAATCTGGATAGTTCATATCTATCTATTTATCTATCTAAATATATATCTAGTACCTTCAAAAGGAACCTGTTATTTGGGTAGGAAAAATACAAAGTAATTTACAGATTAAAATGATTGATGTCACTGCTGGAGTTCTCCCTTCCCCTTAAAGTAACTGACAAATGAAGAATAACGTGGTTATCTGACACATGCAGATATTTACCTCACTCAAAGATTCTGGGTTTGTTACGAAGAAGGAAATTTAATTTTAAATCACTAATCAATCATTAAGGGAGACAAACCTTACACCAGAGTGTCTAAATACTTAATGTGATTAGCTCCCATTTCCCAGAAAGTAAAGGAAGATTAAACAAGAAGGATATGGCAACTTTTAAATCACTGCTTTACCTGGAATTGATAGAATACTTTATCAATAGAGAATACCCCACCTGCTCCTAGGAACATATATAATAATGCACTCTCCCATTACCTGTAGCTTTATCAACTGCCTATCTATTCCTCACTCCTACCCTGCCTTTATTCTCTTCCATCTTTTTTCTTGACAAAAATCATCTACATGCAGAAACGGGAGCAACATTTGATTCATGCATGTTTGAGCAACGTAAAACCACACCAGTGCTCTGCACAGGAACATGTTTCATATACATGTACTGTGTGAATTTGCAGTTTCACTGATGTCCTAATGAGTCTTCTGACCAGTTAATTCATCTATCATGGAGCCACAAAGAAAGAACAAATTAAATATAGCTACACATCATAAAACAGAGAAGAGAAACCTTCGGTCAGTGTCTGGAACGAGCTTCTTGAAGAACAGGCAGGACCCTTAGAATCCCCAAACACATACATAAATTAACACCTGGACACTAATAATACTCTTCAATTTTGATAGCAACTTAGAGAGAAGTGATTTCTTTTCTCTGTAGGAGTTTAATTTATCCCTCATCACTTGTCCGCATCTTCATTTCTCAACCCTCACATATTAGATGGTTCTTCCTTTTATACTACTCTTTATGTCTACATAAAAACCATTCTATAGGGCATAAAACAGACTAAGGAAAAGAGACAAAAAAAGTTCTAGAGAAGAATCACCTTTCCTGATCAAAGCTTAGACTTAGATACCTTTTTCTGTTCTCTGCTCAGATCCGAGCGGTAACATCCTGTTTGCTGAAACCTTTCACAGCTCCAAAAGAAACATGAAAAACCATAACAAATCAGCATTATTTGGTGCCATGCTACATTTGAGAAACATAAAATAATTCCAAGAACTGACAAACTTTAAATTGCTCTTTCCAAGTGTATACTTTACCTCTCTTTCTACTTTGTCAGTCTCATATTTAAAGACTTGTTCTCTCAAATCAGTACACTTAGCATTTAATTCCTTGTTTCTCTCTTCCACTAGGTAAACTTGCTTTTCAGTATCAGCTCTGAGCTTGTTGAAAATATCATTAAACCGGTCCTGCACATCATTCACTACTTTTTCTTTGATGATCCCCTTGTTCTGCATATCTTCCAGTTGCTGACGGAGTAAAAGGTTTTCACTCTGGAGCTGGGCCAATCGCTCCTGCATGGATTCCTGCTTTATTAGAAGCTTGCTTACTTGATCTTTCTCAAGTTGTCGAGCATGATCGCATTCCTTTGCCTGACACTGGGCTTGACTTAAGTCTTTTTGTGTCATTTCTAAAAGCAACGCTTTTTCTCTGAGTGTTTGTTTCAACTGGTGAAGCTCATTTTCTAGACTATTAGCTTTGCTTTCAGCTTTACTCAGCTGCTGAGACAAGCTGTTGTTGGTTTCTCGCACATCAGAGAGGTCATGATGGAGCTTGTCTTGCAAGCGAAGCCATTCATCGCGTTCTCTCTGAAACGTTCGTTCAACATCGCTTTTTGATGACTGATGACGTTCAAGTTCTTGAACAGTAGTGTTCAGGCGGGAACGAAATGATTCGATTTCTGTCTCTAGTCTGTCTTTGCTTTCTTTTGTCTGCTCAAGTTTGGAAGTTAGCACAGCAGATTCGGTCTTTAATAAGTTCAGCTGTCCATTGTACTGAAAAACTGTTTGTGTTAAGGCTTCCTCGTTCAGTTTAAGTTCCTTTTTGAGATCTTCATTTTTTCTTTCAAGGTCTCGTTTTCCTCTAAATATTTTCCTTCTTCCTCCTGGTGCCTAAGTCTTACTTGGTCAAGTTCCAGTCTTAGCATAGCAATCTCATCTTGCAGTAACTGATTTTTGTACAACAGATCTTTTTCTCTCTCAGAGTCAGATTCCTGAATGACAAGGAACATGAATAAATAGCCAGCTGGGAAATGAATCTACAAAACCACTTCAGCATTAAACTGCATTTTAACCTTTCTAAGACTGAAGCATGACTTCAAAAATGAGAGTGAAATTTCCGGTAACACGTAAGCTACTCTATGAACTCATGCACATGTGCAACACAGGCATGCAATGGAAGCGTAACATACTCTTAAAACCTCAATGAACCTCTCAAATATACATTGCTTTTTTTTTTTTTTCCTTAAACCAGCCACCAAGTAATAAAATTATTTTAAATATCTCAAGTATAAAGCTTTTAAAATGACAATGCCTTCTTGTATATGCATGCCTTAAATTAACCCCAAAGGGAATATTTTAAACTGTGTTACAAATCTGGTAAAAAGAAGCTTAAAAAAGGTATTTTCCTTCTCGAACATCTTCTTAACCCTTATCTTTTGTATTACTAAAAGTTAGCTATACAACTCAATCATCCCTGGAACGCAATAGCCTTGTATATTTCTTATTCATTGCATATTGTTTATTACATATACGACTTTTTTTTTCCACATAAACATATTCACTCTACATTTACTGGGCAGCACAGCCAAAACCAAACAATTCTTCCTAGAACTGCACATTCTTAGTAAATTCAGTAAATTATTTTCAAGATTTGTTTGTTGGTTGATTTTTTTTTATACAGTGTTTATGATTGCTTTTTCTCCTCCAATTATTGTAACGCCTACAGAGTGTTTAATTCATTGATGATATTCCTTCACAAAATTTTAGTATGTGGAGGTGGAAAAGAAAGGCACATCTGAAGTAAGTTTGATAAGGGAATAAGTAACTAAAAAAAACAAGTAATGGGAACACACAGAGTGAGCGTCGAACAACTTTCTTCCTGGTCAACCTTGTTGTAGGTAGCTAGGTGTTTCACTACTAGAACCCTTAAAAAGTGATGATAAAACGTCTATGAAATGAAAAATAACAGATAGCTTAAGAAATGGAGTAAATAGTGTCTTCTATTAGTTTCCTACTTGCACATGCAATTCAGGTACATACAGGACTGATGCTGCTTTCTGGAACTTTTAAAGACATAAGGGAAAATAGAAAAGGTATTTACACAGTTAAGTTACACTGGTAAATAATCCATCGAGAAGCAGAAAAAGTTACGTAAAATTTATTATGACTTTAGAATGAACATGGTGAAATTTAATTAATTAGAAAAAAATACATCTGCTTACCTCTGAATTTTTTCCTATCGTTCTTCTTGTCTCTTCTTCTAGTTCCTTTTGTCTCCAAAGGTGGTTGTTCAAAATCCCTTCTTGCAGGGCTCTGGCACTCTTTTCCTGAGAGAGCTGTCTCTGTGTTTCATCGCGCTCTTCTTCAACCTACAGTAATACAATTAAACTACTTGCATCTTGAGAAAAATCAGAGCTAACATTATCTCTCTGTTCTCCTTTGTATTTTTGCAAATATTTTCGCTTCCCCACAGTTATGATAACCCATCTACAAATAATAAATTCTAATTTTACTCTGAAAAATTAAGAAAAAAATAGAGAATGTTTTGTAGTAATTTAGAAAAATAACTCAAAGTCAGGCTTTGCCTGAAATACAAATGAAACCTAAACTTTGAAAAAGGAGAAAAGGAATCACAAAGGAAATCAAAGAAGGGAAAAAAAAAAAAAACAGCTGTCCTGAACCTTTCTCAAAATTTGCAACAGTTATCCAATATCTCTTCCATGAACAAAGTATCTTCTTCTTTAGACATACGGGAATATAATGCCAATTAAACAGAAGGAGAAAATAAGATGACTGGTGTTTAACCCATTATTTAATATACCTGTTTCAAGAGCTTTCTCAGTGTTATTAACTCCATTTCTAAATTCCTGGAGTGTAACTCAAGTTGCTGTTTCTCCTCCATCTCTTTACAATATTGATCTTCTTTCCTTCTGAGTTTTTCCTTTGTTTTCTCATATAGTGTTTCTACTCTGAGCCTCTTTTCCTCTTCTTGTTTCAGAGTAAATCTGGGATTTAACAGCATATTTGAGGAACTACATTACTGATACAAAAAGTAGGTATTCCACATTATGAACTTGCAGAGACAACTTAAACCATAAAAAAATCTTAAATCTTTTCAGATTTCATATTTTTACTGTAATTTTTAACTTTTTGAAGAATTCTAACTTATCCATAGTATCACTTGTACAAGATATGGAAATGAACCATTGAATGATTTATCATTTATTTGTAAGTAAATTTGCACAGGTAAATATACAGTAGTATGCACATTTCTATGATTTCTTTAGAAAAATCATCTTCATGTTATAGACACTTTATCCAAAAGGAGTTCATTGTCTTACCAGATCAAAGCATAATAAACTTTTACTATGATTAAATACATTTTCTGAATATGCTGAGCATTGCCTACATATTACAGCTTCAGTGACTGCGACTAATACTGATGAAGCAGCACTCAACTTATCTATGAATTTTTTATCAAGCCTTCTGTAAGTCTAAAACAACTGCTGACCATAGGAAAAGCAAGCACCTTCTATTTACTCAAGAATGAGGTCAGTGTTCAAAAATAGATTTAGCAATGCACAGGGTTTAAGCTTAATACGATTAAAAATACTTTTAAACCTCAATAGATCTACATCTAGGAGAAACAATAGCAGTGTATTTTGGAAGCTAATTTGTAATGAAAGCCTTAGGAAATGCTAGCTTCTTTACTAAACAATCAGCAGTAAGTACCAATATGGTAAAAAACGGCCCATGGTGTGTCCATGGTAGCCAAACAAGAAAGCAGTATTATGTTTGATAACTATTTTGAATATTTTTTTCTGATATCATTGCAATGGTCAACAAGAAAAAAAATATATCAAGTATGAACATAAGGAAAGAGCTGCCAACTGAAAATATGCTTTAGAAATTTTGCAAAACAACTATCAGCAACCACTAAAATGATTTGAAAGATCGACAATAACATTTGTATTTGAATTCTTTATACTGCAAGAAAAAGCTTCACAGATAATTTTTAGTGTAATTTCACAAAAAGTATAGCTTTTTTAAGTGTAAAGTTAACATTGCTTTGAGAATTCAGCTAGAATTAAAATATTAATTATTTGTAATGGATAGATATTGAAGAATTTTGAAAAATGGCTGGAGTCAAATCCAGGCCAAGTTGGGACTGATTTTGTCTTCCTCATAATCCTCTTGCATGTACTGGGAGCCACAACTCCTCGAAGCTCAGTTCCCTCAGCCTCTCCTCACAGGACTGGTGCTCCTGCCCCCTGACCAGCTTGGTAACTCTTCTACTGAACTCACATATGTCAATTAAGTAAGATCTCTTGTACTGGGAGGTCAAAAATTGGGCCTAGTGCTCTAGACACAGTTCAGCAAGTGCTGCGTAGGGGCGGATAATCACTTTCCCTCAATCTCCTGGCTATGCTGCTCTGAACACAGCCCAGAACGTTGTTGGCTTTCTCAGCTGCCACCTCATACTCGCTCACGTTGAGCTTGTTCTCTGCCAAGACTCCCAGGGCCTTCTCAGCAAGCTCCCCAGCCAGGCCATCCCACAGTACATCATCACAAGGGCATCTTCCTTCCCAAGTGCAGGGCTTCGCATTTGTCTTTGGCTGAATTTCATATAGTGCTTGCTGGCCACTCTTGTCTGAAGTGATGTGAGCAGTGCCTGAAAACCTCACAACATCCAGGTCTAGCTCAGGAGCATGGGGAAAGGGACAATCTCGAATTTGACCTTTCAAATAAACAAACTAGCAAAAAACAAATGCTGTAAACTCTGTTCTGAGTTGCACTCTGTGGAGTTTCCAGAATTCCTAATATTGTACACCAACACAAGCTGCAAAGACAAAATAATAATAAAAAAATGTCTCTCATAAATCTCTCTTGTAAATCTCATTTTCCCATAAATACTCTCTTGCTCTCTCCTCTTGCTACTAAAAAAAAAGTTAACATCTAGAAGATTTTACACGGAGCTAGTATCCAGGCATTTTCCCCCTGATACTATGTCCTTTATACTAGAACTTGCCCACAGGATTCAAAACACCCAAACTCAAAAGAGTAGAAACTTCTCATTCTATTGCCTGTACCACCAGCATCTTCTGCAACATGAACACTGACAAGATAACACATGATCAGAACACAAGGTTACATACTTAAGGCTTTGGATATCGCTTTTCCATTCCACTTCTTGGTGAGCCAATATGGATTTCAAATCTTGAGTTTCTTCCGCTATTAATTGTGACTCCTCCTTTTCACTTTCCAATTTCCTTACTTCTCTCCAGACAGCTGTATACCGATTTTTTTCACGTTCTATTATCTGTTCATATTCAAGAAGTATGTTTTGAATTTTCAACAAAATAGCAGAACCTATTTTGAGACAGAAAAGACACAAAGCTGCACATATACTTTCCAATGTATAAATTATTTAACGCTTTGCTGTACTGGGTGTAGGTGGCAAGGTTCTGATAGTGGGAAGACTGCAGGTAGCGGGGAGGCCTCTGTGAGAAGAGGCCAGAGGTTGCCCCATGCAATTGCCCACAGCCAATTCCAACAGACCCACCACAGGGCACAGCTGAGCCTCTCAGCCACGTGGGTGGTACCTCAGGGAAAACATATATTAGGAAAGGACAAAAATACCACACAGGCACAGGAGAAAGAGAAAAGAATGTGAAAAACAGCCCTGTGAACACCCAAGTCAGTCGAAGGAGGAGGTACACCAGGTGTCAGAGCAGAGATTCCCCTGCAGCCCATGGAGACACCATGGTGGTATAATTATTACCCTGCAGCCCCTGGAGAGGACCATGCTGGAGCAGACATGCATAATGCAGTGCAATGGAGGACCCCATGCCAGTGCAGGTGGATATTTCCTGAAGGACCAGCAGCTCATGAAGAGCCCAGGCTGGAGCAGATTTTATCTGAAGGACTGTAGCCCAAGGAAGGTCTCACACTGGAGCAGGGGAAAAGTGTGAGGAGGAAGAAGCAAAAGAGGGAAACTGCTATGCCCTGACTGCAGACCTCAGCCTCCCTGTGCTGCTTGGGGAGGGGTAGGGGGAGTTGGGAGTGAAGGAGTGATGTTGAACTTGAGAAGGGGGTGGTAGGGAGGTGTTCTTTTGGGTTTTTTTTGTCTTTGTTTCTCACTATGCAAATTTATTTTAACTGGTAACAGATTAAGTTAAGTTTCCCCAAGTGGAGTCCGTTTTGCCTGTGATAGTAACTGGTAAGTGATAGCCCTGCTTTTGTATTGATTCTTGAGCTTTTGCATTCTATTTTGTCCTGTTGAGGAGTGGGGTGGGTGGGAATTTGGCCTTCAGCCAAGGTTAACCCTTGCCTAACAAAATTTTAGCATAGTTTAACAGACGTAGTAAGTGGTGCTTATGTTTCTATAATGCTATGGGTATATATGTAAGCATCTTATGACAGTTTATTTTTTATTTTTTTAGATATATATTTAAGCAAAGCTGTTATTTTGCTGTACTATTTGTCATTAGCTATTGAAGGGATGTAAAGGTGAAAAGAAGATCTTGCTAACTTTTGATGACTGCATTAGATGGAGCTGAACTGTACTTTGCATGAACCTGCTTCTCCAACT
The DNA here is from genome assembly GCF_009769465.1 of Tauraco erythrolophus. Classification (NCBI taxonomy): domain Eukaryota; kingdom Metazoa; phylum Chordata; class Aves; order Musophagiformes; family Musophagidae; genus Tauraco; species Tauraco erythrolophus. The sequence goes on along the minus strand of NC_141468.1, from coordinate 28,741,264 downwards.
CCACTAGACAGAGAACCAATGATATAGTAAGGCATGTTTGCTGACAATACAGGCAAACATCTAAGGTTAGGTGAGATAATTTCACATCTTTTGAGGGGGATCTCTAATCATAAAGAAATATTAGATCAAAATATAAAACTAAAATACCCAGGAGTGCAAACAAAGAAATTATGTTTTAAAGAAGGAACTTGTAACAGCTGAAGACAAAGTGACTTGAAAACACACCTGTATGATCCACACTAAGCTGTTCTAACAGCAACATGGCCTCTTTGTAGGTTGAAGTTGGTAATTCAACATCCTCTGAAGTTGTGTCAGACGAGTGAGTTAAGTCAAGATCATCAGTTACATCCACTTGTATGCTGACCTACAAACAATACAGTATTTTCTGTATACGGCTATAGGGTATTACAGATCATTACAAATGCACGAATCATTCATTCTCTCATTCACACCCCATAGATTTGGCTTAAATACAATAAAGCTGCGTACTAGCAGCAATCTGTGCATCTGGTTGATCACTACCTAAACCCTGTTCCCATCTAAGTGACTAAAAGCTGATATGCACTATTCATCAAGAAACTAATTTTACAGTACCTTGTTCTTGTCACTCCCTGTTTTTGCTGCAGGTCTGGAAAACAGAAATATATTTCAGTACTGGAATGCTTATACTGCATTATGAACAATGTCTAAAGTTGCTCTGAAATCTTAATTTCAGAATTAAACTAAAATTTAGTATGAATTTTGTTAGATGTAGTTGAAGACTGAAAAAAAAATGTGTACTATTATGACTATTGAAAGGCTATTTTTTTTTCCACAAAATATTAAGAAAATAGTTGAAATAACTGTTTCTCTGCACTTCACTCAAAGCGACAGGAATCTTACAGCTACAGATATGCAGATACAAAGCTATGTGCGATCCCTGTTCAATACTAGAGGTTTAGCTCTCGTCAGTATTGAGAATCCTTCCTTTACAGGTCAAAGAACCATAATTTTGGATTCTCTAGTGTACCAGATCTGGGTTAGATGTAGTTAATTTTCTTCACAGCAGCCCACACAGTGCTGTACGTTAGATTTCTGACCAAAATAATGTTGACAACACACCAATGTTTCAGCTGTTGCTGAACAATACTTGTACAGCATCAACACTTTCTGTTTCTCACTTTGCCCCCCACGTGAGTAAGTTTGGGGTGAGCAAGAAGTCAGGAGGGGACACTGCTGGGGGGGAGGTGGGAAAGGCATAAAAAACTGAGATGCCTGCAGTGAAAGAGTAATTTTGCTCTTTCGTAAGTCTCTCCTCTCCCTTTGAAAAAACATAACGTAGTTACAAATGTGCACACACTCACGTAATTATTCACATTTTGTGCACATCTGACCTTGTCATTAACTTGGCTAGTATGTTCAAAGCACTCTAAGCAAAAAAGAAGTGGCTTTGAACACAAAGGACATCAGTTAGTATTGTTACATAAAAGAATAAGAATCATTATACACATCAGGTTCACAAAATTTACCTTTAGCTTTCAGGTCAATTTTTATCATTAAGTAAGTTTTATTTACAACATTCGTTATACTCAGTACCTTCCTTCATCTTGAGATGTTTCACTGAAAGTGCTATCATCCAGTACTTGAAAATGATTCCCACTGGAGGAGCTCATCTGCTGATTAGCCTTCTGCTTTGAAGTCTGTCTTTTATTTTTTTTTGCAACTTTGGCATTCAGGGCAAATTTACTACTTCAAACAGAAAGAGAAAAAAACACCACCAATTTGAGTAGCTTTACAGAAAATATTTCTCTGAAACAGGCATACTTAAGATGATGTTCAGAAACATCAGTGAGATGAAAAGTATCTATGATAAAACACACACTTGACTCGAAGATCGTGGAAGATACCCAAGTATTTAAAAAAAATTCTTCCCCTAGGAGTGAGAGGGAAACGTGGAATCTGAGCTAGATTTGGGTAAGCTGGAACAGATACAATATTCCCATTAGAGGAAGTATCTGGAGCAGATATCTGTGCCATCTTCAAACTTTTGAGATTGGTTTGGTATTATCTTTTCCCTTTTCCTGACACAGAGCATCTGAACTTAAGGAAAAAGGAAAACACCAAGTGCATAGAGATCACTAAAATCGCCTAGAAAAGGGGGAAAAGTAAAGTAAACTGCAAGTTCCTACTTCTCTTTCTTTTCTGGATGGCCATTTCCTACAAAAACAACTGTTTTTTCCAGTCTTCAACTCTGGTTTTGAAGACGCGTTTTGCCTCGGTATTGACAAGGAAATCCACAGGAATTTGTCCTCTATTATGAGCTTAGTTTTTTCTAAAATTTTTTTTTCTTCAATGTTTGAGAAGCAGTGGACTACTCAGTATGGCTTTTAGCACTGAAGAAACTACTTCAACTACTACAATATTAGAAAAGCGAAAAGATACTTAGGTAGTACTACAAACAAGAATTAGACAATTTTTGCCTTCGTTTACCCTTTCATTGGCATTTTAATGACTTTAGATCTCTCCTCAGATGAAAAATTATCTTTCTCTTTTTCTTCTATGGTGTTTTCATTCTCCACTTCCAAACAGTCATTCTTCCTTAGAGTAAGCTTGTGTTTCATTTGCTGATTAGTAATGTTGCCTGGCGGGGTGTTTAATTTATCAAGATCTTCCTGGTTTGCCACTGCTGCTTGTGTTCTGAAGCATCTTTGTTTGCTTTTTTCCTTCTCAACCTACAAAAGAAAGTGAAGTTTCATATATTTCTCAATATTTCTAGAAGAGAGAAATACCAGATTCAAGATTGAATAATTCAAGGTTTACCTCTGAAATAATGTAAAAATGAAAAAAAAATAAAAATCAAAATTCATATAGAGAAGCATTCTCACAAAATTACACTACAAAGTGTATTAAGTCATGGAAAGTACTTTGAATTCACTCATGATTAAAGACAGAACAAAAATCTAGCCCTTAGAAAGAAAACAATAATGTATCTTAAAACACAAACAACAAAAAAGTGAAAGCGCTGCTGATGCGGGAGGGGGCAGAGGGGAAGATCCCAAACCCATAAGCAGAAATGTTTTCACAGCAAACAGGAATTTTAGTGAAGGGTAATGAAGACACACCATGCAGGAATCACAGGAAATGAATAGATTAGTTAAGACCCTGTTCAGAAGCTATTTTCATTCTTTGATTCAGACTCAGAACTGATGTAATTGCGTGCATTTCTTTTTAGGGCATTGAAGTGATAACTACTTACACTGGAACCGAGTGCCACCTATTGTTAAACTGGAACAATCATGCATTCTGTGTTTTCCAGAAAATTGGGAAAAGTACAACTCTCCACTGCTCTCTTTATCCATAAGTAGTGTATTTCCATCAAAACAAAAACCAATTTGAACAAAGCATCTTCCCTTAATGATGAATAGCTAAAGTGAACAGGACCATTGATATGGAGAAAGACTAAAGAATAAGGAGTAGCAGGTGAACTTCTACCTCTTTTTGCAGCTGTACCTTCTCTTTCTCCAAAGCCAGGAATACTATTTGCAGCATTCCTACCTTACTCTTAAATCTTTCCATATCTTGTTTTAGTTCTTCATCAAGATTTCCTTTCAGCATGTCACACGGTTGCTGAGCATTTGCAAAAAGACTTTCAATTTCTGTTTCTCCTATTTTAGTACTGTCGATAAGGTAGTCCTTAAATCCAGAGTCTTTTCCACGTTTGCTTTCTGTTACAAAAAGTGCATTTTCATCACTTGTAGAAGAAACAGGTCCCATTTTAGGAAGAATATTAGAAACATCATCCAAAATACTTGTTTTTAAGCTATGTCTCAGAGCATATTCAGGATTTTCCTCTACGTTTCTATTACTTCCATTCTCCTTCTCTTCCATCTCCATAGCAGGCATTTTCTTTTCCTCTCCTTTTACTAGAGGCCCCTTTGTATTATCCGTATTGTTTGTGCTATCTTCTTCCTCTATACTCCGGGTATCTTTCATGTTTGCATTTAAGTTATTTTGATCAGGAAGGACACCAAGACTTGGAATTACAATTTCCATTTTAGGTACTTTTCCACCTAGCATAGGTTTAGTATCTCCAAATTCATGTTTACTTTCTAGCTTACTACTTGATTTTGTTGCATGAGATGACACAACATGAGAACTCTTCAATTCTTCACTGAAGCCATCTTCTGACCTTTCTTCCACAAGGGAAGTAGTCTTCCCAGTTTCATTAATTTCACCAAACAGCTGCTTCAGCTCTGCTGTAATGTTTTTAAAATTTGTTTTCAATTCCCTTTTCTCGTTTTCAACCCACATTCTTTCATATCTTTCTTCCCAAGGTTTTGGTAACTGCTTGCCAACACTGTGCGATTCCTCATTTTCTGTTAGGGCTTCCTGATGCGAAATTTCTGCTTTGTCAGTTTGATTTTCATGTGCTGTTTTTTCTATCAAGTTGGTAGTTTCTAAAATATATTTATCCTTAAGTGAACAGGTACAGACAGAAAGATTACCAAGAGAAAGGAAGTTACAGTTAATCTAGGTAATTTCTGTTGCAGACTCATCCTATCATATAACACAAATAATAGAAATAAGACACTTTGAAAGCAATTTTTAAAATAAAAATGAAAGGATATAAATTAAAGGTTCACTTAATCATAATTTTCTTAAACATAGAAGGACTTACTTTAGAGATAAGAGTTTTTCTTGGATTAGATTTGTCTAGACAGTAGGGCTGCTTTTACCTTTTAGCCTGCCTGTTTTCTGCAGCTGGTGGCATTTGCCACAAAGCAATTTATTTTTTCATGTTTTATTGCTTTAATACCATTTTTCTTTACAACTGCCTACATTTTCTCACCTTCCTTCCTTCATCATTCTCTACTGTCTGGCATTTTACAGTCCCTGCCAGCTAAGCTAATACAATGTGAATGAACATGACAAGCTCTTTACTGTCCACCACATGAAGAATTGGCTACGTTTGGACTATTCCTTCACCCAAGATTCAGAAATATTAAATTCCATTCCAAGCTCCAGAGAAAAGTATTTATCAGGGAAACCTGTCCATTCCTTCCCTCATCCCAAATATCAGGAACCCAAGCTTGTCTGAAAACTGCACCATGCCTCAACTCCACCCAGTCTCCTCACATCCCTGACCCCATCCCTCTGTTCCTTAACAGTTCTGATGGCTCCTGTCACACTCCTCTCAACATGCTCCCTTCCCTCATCCCTCACGGTGCCTTCTAAGTAAGGCCCGCAGCCTTGGCGTCCCAATGGGCTAACACCATTCAATTCCCCACTCTCTTTTCTCATTAGCCAGGCCCTTCTTCTCCACTTGCAAAAATTCTGCCTTTCAGAACAGGGAAGGAGCACCGCAGTCAGCCACCATCTGCCTCGGCCTCTCCATTCCCAAGTTCATTGCCCAACTACTATCACCACCTTCCAATAGGCTTAAGTTCTGTGCTCTGCCTGTTAAAATTAAGCATGTCTCTATTTCATGGTGTCTGGGTGTGAGGTAGAAATAATTTGCTCCACTGTCCCTTGAGGTATTACAGAGAACTCCAGACTCCTCTACCCTGCCCTATCCTGTACAGTCAACACCAAGAGGATTCCTGCCTTATTGCCCTCTAGAATGTCCTCTGAAAAAAACCTATTTTCAAACACTTATTAACATGGCCAAACAACCGCATGTTTTGCAGAGGCAGGGAAAGCATCAGAAAGGTCACCAAATTCCAAGCTTTTTTATTTGATCTGTCTCTTACAAAGAGGAAGACCAGACGTGTTTAATCAAACAGATCTGCATATTATAGACAAATCTCCCTCTTCACTTTAACGTGCCTTTTGCGTAGGGGAAAAAAATGCATTTGACTGCATGGTTTCTCAGCACCACACAAAAGGAAGAACACTGGTCAAAATTAAAGCAAACCAACTGGGAAAAAAAAAAGAAAGAAAATCGGTGTAACAACAAGTATCCAACGTAATGACAGAGATTTTACGGTACCATAAGACGACTGTATCCAACTTTACTTCAGACTGTAATACAACCTTCATCTACAGGACTCTCCATCATTATTCACTGACTGGTATGTTTTCTTTACCTTAGTGTATAACACAGTTTACCAATTCAGACTCTAATTCAAAATATTCAGTTTTACATACCTGCACCCCATAGTCTTCAATAGTGTCCTTGATGTCCTCCTTTTCAGGTGATGATGATGTATGAAAGGGAGATCCTGAGTACTCACCTACAGTGAAAAACATATATTTTTATAACCCATGTGACTTAATACTAGTTATTTACACCTAGGGCGCACTTTGAATTATCACATTTGTGAGAAAAATCTTAACATAAACTAACACATCCTTGCAAATTTGTGAACTCCTAGAGAGAAAATTATCATAATACAGATTTAAGATGCATCTGTGTGAATTCTTTTCTTCCAGGACATTTTACTTCTTAATGTACAAAGGAAATTTGCTGAAAATCATTATAAACAGTCACAAATAAACCATTCCTGTTTCCTAAAAATGCATGATACCTCTTTCTGTATATGTATCTGACACACTGTGTGCCATGCAGTAACTAGCTATGTTCCTCCAGGAATTTTGATTTCCCTATGTGCTGTGCACAGAAAATCAAGAACAACAAAATCAGAGGCTGGAAATCTTTAAGGCCCTAGCTTTACTTCATGCATGAAACAAATCTGTCTCTAGACATGAATCTGATCTGAGTATTTCAGTCAAACTGCTGCCTCATCTATTGCAGAAGACACAGATGGGACACAGACAGGCTTATGAAATGTTGAGAAACAATCCATGATTTGGACGTTTCACTTCTACTGTTGAAAACTGGATTCCACCCCTTCCTCTCAGAATTTCTAAATAATATTGGACAGGTCACAATCTCCTCAGAAGCAGTCACTCAGTCTGGGCCCTCCGTTATGGAGTGCCTATTTTCAATCTATGTTACATCTGAGAACTGGACTCCAGATAGTCCCAGATACCATCTAGAAGCAGCAACTCTGTCATTGTTTGTGTGGAAGGCACACTGAACACTTTGAAGTATCAAGTATACAAAAAAAACCCCAAGCCCCAAGTCCCAGCACTCAAGTGTGGCATCTAAAAACAGAGATGGAGGCTCTTCACCTAAATCACTCCTTTCCTGCTCCCTAAATCTATGATTTCTACACAATAGCCTTTCTATACACAAACCTTCACCGCTAAAGAGGGACATGAATATTCTTCCTAGAAGAAAAGTTAAGACAGGGAGAAAATAAGCATCATCATAAAACACAAAAGGGTCCACTCTTTTCTGCTTTAGGTGACTTCTTTTGCAACCTTTAATTTCTTGAATGGGATTACATTAAATACAACTCATACATCTGAACTGGGAAACTAAGCTCCTCAGTCAGCCATACAGGTCTCCAGAGGTCCATTCTAATCTCCCAGTTACACGGTGTCAATTAACAACCTTCTCCTCTCACTTCAATCACTGGTGGGTGTAATTTCCTGGATTTTTTTGTAAATGTGTTTTTTAGGTATTTTAACACAAGACATTTCCCAACAGACATTAGTCATTAGTGGGTTGACAGCACTTATTTCACAGGGTTGTTATGATGATCTATTGATGGCTATGATGCATTTTAGACAGTCTGATGAGTTTTAATACTAATAACAACATCATAATAATAACAAAAATAATTAATGATTATCTAAGGATAATGTTCTGTAAGGAAAATGGGCGTTTTTCCCTTTTTCTTGTTTTTCAGGATCACAGAGTAGATTTAGCCTTTACTGATTCTTGTAGATATCCCAATTCCAAGCTGTTTGCTGGCACAGATGAAGTTTCCAACCAGCATCAGAAAGAGAGGACAGATGTGCTGGTTGTCAAGGAACACTCGTAGATAGCACCAGAGAAGGTATTGTAGAGAGTGTCATAAATCAGCGATACTAAGATGCCTGGAATAAGTAAACACTTAGCTCCTATACAAATAACCTCTATAATTTGGAGATCAACATCTTCCTTTCCTCCAATAGTTATGTATACTTTTTGTAGATGGGTCCTTGTCCCTCTTACTAGAATTGTAATGTGGCTGGATAATTTGCACCAGCAAGTCTCTCCCTCATTGAGCACACAGTTCTGGGAGTGCCAACTGGAAGGGGTGGCCAGAAGCACTGAAGCCTGATGAAATCCAAGAGAAGTATCTGCACTGGTGTCACACTGATTTGTAACATCCTTTCAGAAAACAAAACAAAAAAACCTCAAGAGAGCAGAACTAGGCACACACAGGCACCCAGTATGCTGGTAATTTGCACATAAACTTCTTGGGTAGTAATAGCATCTCCTAGAATGAGAAAGGTCCAGACACACCAGTGTGCTTGCAGTTTCTACTACTCCCAGAAGCCTCTCCACCCCAAGTATAGCATGGGGTGGTAATCTCACAGACAGATGGGACTGTTCCTACACCATTTCCATAAAGGTACACTTACCAGATTTCTACTGCCACTTCATCAATGTTTGTTCAGGTCACAAACTGCAATGTGCATGCAGCTTCCTGCTATACAACTCCATACATGTGATCACTCCCACCATGTAAAATGGACACTACAACTTTGCTTAAAAGGTAGTTTAAGTATTTTGTGGATGCAGGAGAGCTGTGACACCTTTCCTGAATAACACTGCACAACACAGACTAAGTTTTTGTGGTTGACTGTATCTACCTTGTCCTAGGTTATGATGTAAGATGTGCCCAAAAGTATGTATTCTATCACCATCTTCATGAGCTGCTGAAACCAGGTGGGGCAATGTTTCCCTTGCCTCCTCCTCCCAGACTGTCTTCTGTTAATGGGCCATCAATGCCTTGCCCATGACTGTGGATCACTCCCTCCAGGAGCCATCTCTGTTTGATGGGCAATCAAGGATCTGCGGCCAGACTCCCAGAACAACATCGGCCCCATGTGAGATGCTCCAGCGGGGGAGGAGAGGGCGGGCCTGGGGACTGCACCCGGGGGGCGCGCGGGAAAGGGGCGGCGGCGGCGGTCGGGCTCTGGCAGTCACCGGGGGAGACAGACGGGCACTTGGGGCTGCTGCTGGACTACTTGGGACAGAGCAGCCACTCGAGGAAGACCGGGCCATCTGCAGCACCGCCGGCCCTTCGGAGGGGCCCGCGCCCTTCGGCAGGATCGCTGCTTCTGTGGAGCCACGTCTGCCATTGCAGGAGGACCGCAGCCACCGTTTGATCAGACTGCTGCCAGCACCCTGACCAGCAGGGTGTCAGGTCGTATTCTGACTCTGTCAGCGGGCTTCTGTTTTTTTTTTCTTTTTGTGTACTGTTGCATTTGGGTTGTTGTTGTTGTTGTTTTCCCTTCTCTTTAATCTTCCCAGTAAAGAACTGTTATTTCTACTCCCATATCTTTGCCTGAGAGCCCTTTAATTTCAAAATTTTAGTAATTCGGAGGGAGGGGGTTTACAGTTTCCATTTCGAGGGAGGCTCCTGCCTTCCTTAGCAGACCTCTGGTTTTTGTTTTTTTTCAAACTGAGACATACCTGAAAGCAGGATAAAAGCAGACCTGCCAGCACCCAGAGTTTTGTACTGGCCTTCTACACAGCAATTCACATTCTCTGTTCAGAATATGTAGGTGTCTTTTAATATTAGAACACACTGGTCCACTATGGGGCTACATTTCACATTACTGTGTTAATAGAGACAAACCTAAAACTCATGTTTTCACTGAAAAACTTCTAACAAACCTCTATGCATCTTAGAAAAACACTATCATCACAAAATAAAGGGCAAAAGAAGACCTGTGTTGCTTACCAGCTGCAAATACCTGAGAGAGAGGAGAAGAGCAAAAGGAGGAGAGAGATTTTTTCTTACAGAGAAGTTTAATCTCTATTATTGTTAAAAGAACAATGGTACTTTTTCTCCCATTCTAAAACAAGGATGCCAAAGAACTTGAAACTATTTGTATTCTATACTTAGAAGTTACAAGTTCACTTACCTGCCTATGTATCTGTTCACCTCTCTCTGGTTTATATTTTCAACAGCTAATTGTAGAAATTCTAAAACCTGAACGGGAATTGTTTTTAATCTCATTAAAAAATACGCAAATCGATAAATGTTAGAACAAAGAAACTGAAAAACCATTAAGGTCATATATCCTCTCTCCAACATATGCTGGACCAGCTAGCTGCTCCACTTTTAGCCTTGTTTCCAAAGAAAAGAGAATTCCTGACAGCATGCTGACACTGTCATTTCCTCCCACATTGCCTCTCTTCCCCACTTCCTTCCCCTACCTCTGAACCTGCTGGTCAGGTTCCATGAAGCAAGAGAGGGAAGCTTGGAGGAATATATTTGCTACACATTTCAAAACAACTGCCAGACAGGTAGAGAAAAGCCAGGCAAGTAGTATTTCCTGCTAAGTACAGCTACACCATGAGCCCAAGAATTACTCTTTCTGTCTCACCTGCAGCTCCTAGACAACTTAGCTTGCAGATCTCTAGCCTGGCGTCAGCCACAGCACAGGCTCAGAGAACTAGGCATATCAGGAAGGTTTTTTTTCAGAAATTGGAAAGAAAGCAAACTTCAGGACTGCCTGAAAAGAGGAGATGACAGCAGGCATGGTGGAGGAAGCCTATACCATGGAAGGATACAACATTGAATGGCAGACTAGGGGAGGAAACACACACGCATAGATGTATATTTCAGTAGACTACCTGCTCCTAGAACAGCTTGCTAGAGCCATTAATTTAATATTAGGAAAAAATTTGCAAGTACAATGTGTCTGTCGATAAAAGAACACTACAAAGAAACTGTTGTGAATACCTTCAATATCCTCGGCATCCTCTAAACCAAATTCCTCCAATAGATCTGCAAAGAAATCAATCAGATGCTTTATTAAATACTCCTATCCAAAAAGATTATGCAGCTAAACCCAGAACCACATGAAGTGAACACTACCTGATTTCTGTTGTCTTTTTTTTGGGGAGGTTTTGTTCATTTCCAAAATAGATTCGGGAGTCTTCAGCTATGAAAGACACAATCCAATGATAAAAAAACAAATTCAAAGTAATTACATACTATTTAATGAACAGAACAAGCAGTCAGTCTGACATGAATAAATATTTACCTGGGAATTGTTGGGTTTCTCCAAAAAGCCTAGAGGTGAAAAATGTTTTGAGAAGTGTTATTTTATTTAAATGAAGGTATCTTTTAATCCATTCAACATCAGTAGTTTCTACAACTACTAGTTGCAAGCATTATTTCATCAAGAGTACGATACCTAACATTCAATTTATTCATCATAAAGCATTTGTATCAGTATACAAGAAATAGACAATGCATCGTGCAACTTGGATTTAAAAAATAATAATCACGGAACTAAGATAATTCATGTGAAGTAGTAAGGCCATGCTTGCTAACAGAACAAGATCAAAGTATTTAGTCCTTTTGAGGAGCTGAATCCTGCTTTCTAAAAGGATTATTTCAAAAGTCAAAGCTGTTCGAACTGTAATGAATGATCCTATGATCATTAAGAGTCCAACAGCACTGTGACTGATTATCCTACAAGTGTTTAATGTTGAGGATCATCTTCCTTTCCAATGGTGGGACAGAGAAAGCATGGGTGCAGACACAGAAGGCTCACACACGTGTTATTCAATGAGGTAAAAAAATCAAGCTAGTTCTCATCAGATTATTCTGGTTTAGCTTGCAAGGAAACAAAAGAAACAAATGTTCTTTGGTTGTAACCTGCATTTACAGCATAGTTTCAAATACTTTTTTATTTTTAAAATTTTTGTCCAACTTTAGATCATTTCCAAACCCACACAATCTACTGGCCCACCTATATTTCTCAAATCCTCTGCTTTAGTCATCTTACAGTTTGAGTCCTCTCATGAAAAAAGTATATGAAATGTTACTAAGAACGTCTCCACAGCGAAATTTTTATATTTAGAAAAAACAACAAACTCATTATTAAAAAACAAAGAGTATTTGATTTCAGTTCGGTGGTCTAGCGGTACAGAAATACCTCAGAAAGATTACCATAGTCACCTTTACCCCCTTTTCACACTGATTTTAAACTTGTCTTAGAATTGTACAAAGCAGACTTCCATGAGAACTACTCAACAAGTAGATTTACAAGCTTCCAGAAGCTTGTGAAGTTTTCCTTTAAGCTTACTAAACTAAAACTGGATTAGCTTCTTCAGCTATTCTATTGTACCTATACTACAAGCAGGACTGACGAACCATTTGTTAAAGGAGAAATCCTTCAGAAAAGGATTCTACCCCGATAGCAAAACTTCCCCACCACCCTATGCTCAAGATGCTCAAGTGACAGTGTCACAAACTACAGACAAACCCTTAGCAATCTGAACTTTTAGTCACATTTTAGCTCCTAAGCAAAGCAAAACAGAAAGCTATCAAAAATTAAGATAGGGGAAAAAAACCCGCTTAGCTAGATCATAGCTTTCTTCTGCTGCATTATCATCCAAGAACGTTTAAAGGTTCAGACAGGTCAGCCCTAAACCATGTATACTTTCTTCACTACGCAATGAGAACCTGCACCCAAAAAAATACATGCCCAAAGAACACACATAAGGCAAACACAGCAACTTTCTTTACAAACTGGCGAGAAACCACTGTGACAACTGGTGTTAAATAACAAATACTAAACACTTCATTGCTATAGCACACATCCAATCAAAACAGCATTCCTAAGACAGACACTGATAAAAGTTCACTTCAGCCTATAAATGCTTACAGACGAACATTTAGTCCACCAGGAAGTTACCATTGTCGTGTTCCCCCGACACAATCTGTGAGCATACTCCATGTCTGTCTGCAGCTGGGAGCAACACACCAGATGACACTTTTCTCAGACTTTCAGAATCCGTCTGTATAACCTAAAACACATGCATGAGAATTGACACAAATGCCTTTTCAACTCATTTCTATGGAAAAAAACTCCTGCTAGGCCAACTTGCACAGCATAGTATCAAGTATATTAGAGATACAAAAACCTTTGATGAGATCCTTGGAAAGGACACAACGAGACATAGCATATCAGAAGAATCACAGTAGTTGTGAGGTTTTTGCCTAAGATCTGAAAACACACACGACTCATCCAAACTATTCTGTCATGAAGACAAACCTTGATGAACTGGACAGCCGCAAAAGAGAATTAACATGGTAACTCAGGATGTGGGTTGTGAACCAAAAACCGCAGGTCTGTGATGATCCAGCTTTTGTACTGAACTTGTACCTGACATTCAATTTGTGCTTATGTTCCCTAGGCAGGTATCCTGCAGTGTTGAGTGAACACATTGCTACTCCCAATCGCAAGCGCGATTTAGGTTGAACAAAGACTAGCAAGGCAAAGCTTACAGAAACTAAGACTACCTAAAAACCCTCAATAATATTTTAGTCTCATATTTTTAAAGAGTAGGTGGGGAAGAGTTTGTTTTTCCTCACAAGAAAAGCCAGAGGGGTTAGCTACACATCCTGCTCATTTTATTCTAGCCTGTTACCACAGACAGAAAGAACTGAAAAGGCAAACACAGCCAGCATGTGTGGTATTCTCTGTTGAATGTGGCTTTCAAAAAGGGCTGAAGTACACCTACAAAAGGGAGAGAGGATCTAGTCATAAGCAGCTAACGGTCTAGTGTGGAGGCTCTAAGGGCAACCACTGACCAGGTCAGCAGAACAGAGCTGTGTGGTGAAAAAGCAAGAATCCTGCCAGCCCCTGTGAAAAGCTCAGACTATTTTACGCAGCAAGAAAATTCAACTGCTTCAACATTGTACTAGAAATCAAACTCAAAGGTCAGTTGCTATGAGACCCAAGTTGTTAGCTTGACCTGACGTCATCCCAGTCCTAACTGAACAGCTGGCCTAGAGCTGAGGTATTTCAAGGGCCCCCACTTACACATGGCAGAAGCAGGAAAAGAGGAAATCAGCCTCATCAATGGTAGGGCCCAAGTAGCAGGCTCTCAAGGGCTTCTGGATCTTACTCCTACCCTCCCCTCACTCTGCCCCACCGCAAGTGGGAACCTCGTGTCCTCAAAAAGTACCTCAGAATCCCAGGGAGATTCAGCATCTTCCTCTTCCTCTGCTCCCACTGCCGGCAGGGCACCTACAAATGAAATAAGAAGTGAGACACTGAGCGTTTATATTTCACTCTGCTTTTCCCCATCAGTCAAGCCCTGCATCCAAAAGATGTGCAGTGGTTCTATCGCTGAAGATAAACTAAGAAGTGAGCGTTATTCAAGGGTTTCTTCACACCCAGCCACATCATGGTATATCTTTATATCACCACCTCCTCTTGCCTTCTTTCCAGCAGAAGATGGCTATGCACAACAGCTGACACGGCTACAAGCAACGCCCACCACATGTTTGGGTAACATTCAGGAAGAGACTCCAGCATGCTGCAGTCCTGTGGTATAGAGAGTTTCGGTCACCTGCTCTCCAGCCTACATCTCCAGAATTTGGCAGCTACTACCACTTTCCATTTTACTGGAAGTATCATAGAAACACTATTCAAAATATCCTCGCACTAACATCACTAAAATCACCATGAAGCAATGCTCCTTTTTTACTGCTACCAGGAAAGATCTTTCTTGATAGAGTTGTTACCCTGCACCTTGCCAGTAGCTAGACACCTAAGCATTGCCATTTGAAAATAGAGGCTTACAGTTCAAACACTCACCACAAACACACAAAAACCACTTCTATCTCAGGGGGTTAACATCCAAATCTCTTCTCTACCAGATGAACATAAGGCTCAGTCTCAGTGGGTTTCTGGCCAGATTAGACTATCTTCACTTCTCTGTTTTAAGCTATTCCATTAGGTAAAACTCGTTCAGGATTCACTCATGTGGAGACATGCAAAGAAGAGGGAAGGAACTGGAGACCAGTGAGGGCACCCACCCCAGAAGAGGGAAACTGCTGGTTCCAGCCTGGGCTCTGACTACTGACACTAGGCCAAACACATGCTTATGGTGAAATGCATAGAGAGAGAAGAGTACGTATAGGCACAACGCTTCAATACAGCAGGCTCTGCCAGGCCCCCTGTGTAGCATTTGATCAGCAGCTATATGTGCTCTGGTAACATTTACCACATGAAGCTACTCTCTGGAGACAATGGAAACGGTGCCTTCTCCTCCTGCTCCGAGAGCTGCACTGAGTACCAAAGTGCTCAACTCTGACCAAGCTGGTAACACTTTCAAGCACACACAAATGTGGCACTGGAGAGACCTTCTACATTTTAAAACTGGACAAGGTGAGGCACTGGAACAGAACAGCTTTCTCCCACCTTGACTTCAATCTTTCCCAGGCTTCAGCCAAGAGCAATCACAGCTTTTCAATCCGACAGCGCAGGACAGAAAAGGCAATAATACTGTCACACCCAAGACATTCTAGTCCTTCTCCTCCTTTTGATCTGTGCATTTTGTTCAGATGGCTTCAGGGAGAATACAGCCACAAAAGCAAGAATGGCACTTGCTTCACATTGCACTGTTTGGAATCCAACACCACAATTTCAGTTCTTCAAGAATGAATGAAAAGGGGAAAAAAAGCTGCCTTCCTTCTCTGCCAACATCCACCAGGATTCACAGGCAATGGAAAAATTTGCTATCTCAGAAGTCAATCACCATTTTAGTTCATTTACTGTTCATTAATATTTATAGAGGAAGAATTTGGATCAGTATTTACTAAGTCATTTCTCTCACCAGTGTTGTCTTTTGAAGCATCATGGACTTGATGGCTATCAGTACAAATAGAATTTTTCACACCCTCAACAACTGCAGTTTGTAGCTCTTCACCAGTGTTGTCCTTCTCCTGCTCCTCCTCCTCTTCTTCCTGTTCAGGTGATTCTTCCTAAAAGAGATCAACCAAAACAGCTGGAAAGAGCAGAAACAGGCATCTTCTTCACCATCCATCAACAACTTGAAGAATACTTTTCTTGTTTAAGACAAAAGAGAAACTGTGCTGAGCTTTGTTTACAAGGCCTTTGGTTTTTCCACAGGAATCTATATGAGCAGACAGCTATGCCTAATTTCTGAAGTCTCACCCCTGGTTCTGCAAAGTCCCCGAGAAGCACTTCCTCATGTCAGTCTAACTCTAGCTTCATTTAAGTTACATCATTCTGGAACACATTCCTCCTTTTCCCCTACTTTGCTCCAAGGAAAATCACTAGTTTCCTGCTCTCAATCTTATTCAAACTACTTTCTTTCCTCACTTGCAGCCATCACACCATGAAGTTTACTAAATAGCAGTAAAACTTCACAGATAACATCTGTACTTGCAACTGAGAAAAATGTAATTGATTCCAGAAAAAAAATCTACTGCCTATTTTATTCCCTGCAAAATAGAAAAAAAAAATTGAAAATACTGCCTGATACTTATTCTTATACCTAAGAAACTGCTTTAGCAAGGAGTAAGACATTTTCTAATATCAAAAAATGATGATCAAAAGATGGATATATGTTAGGAGTAAGTATTAAAGTAATCCAGCTTACCATATGTTTGTTACCTACATTACCCTGAGAAAATATCCTTTTGATTGAATGATCCTGTATACTTACTCTGCTGCTGGAGCGAAACGCTGCTCTTAAATTTTCTTCACACCTATTTAAGTGCAACTTTTCACTTTCTTGTTTCAGTGCTTCACAGACTTTATCATCTACTTCTTTATATTCCTCCTCTTCAGTATCTTCATCACCCACACGTTCAAGAATGACAGAGTTCAGTCTTTGACTTTCAAGTCTAAGGTTTTTTGCTGCTGACCAAGAATTATTACCACTTTCAAAGCTATCACCGAAGCTTGACTTTCTCTCTTTAAGATCACAACTATCTGAGAGAGGCTGAGGTATTTCTCTTTTCCAGTCTGTCATTTCAGAGTCTGCAAAACAGGAGTCTGCATTTTTATGAAACTTATCCTGAATCATGCTTTTCCTGTTCCAGTTTTCCTGTATATCTTGCAAATTATTTAGATTTTGAAAGACAGCTTGTTTTGGTATCGACTTGCAAGACACTTCATTATTCATTATCTTTGGAGACATGGCAGTTACATTTTCTTGCAACCCTTCATAACACCCAGCTATAAAAGAGACAGGAGTATCAACAGATTCCTCCACCTTTTCATCAAGTGCTTTACTTACTTTATCATCAGCAGCACAGACATATCCAGTTCCACACTGAGCTTCCCCTTCATACTTGGCGTTACTAAACGCTCCAATTTCTGATTAATTTCTCCTTTAGGTTCTGTTTTATCTCCCTGCTCATCCTCAGTATGCCATTAGACTGAGTTTCTTCATCTTCCAGATCTTCCTCCTCCTTTCATCTGGACTAAGATCTTCATCCTCCTCTTCTTCCTCCTCCTCATAATCTACATCATCATCTCCACTGTCATTTTCATCATCATCTTCTTCCTCCTCCTCCTCTTCCTCCAATTCTTCTTCCTCCAGGTTGCTTGCATCTGAAACATCTCGATTCGACAATTTTCCACATTCTCCTTTGTTCAGGTGCACATCTGATGGGGCTCTTTGTTTGAGGCTTTTCTTTGATGACTTAGGACTTTCAATTCTAGAACCATCACCATCATCTTAAAGCATAAGAAAAATGCATGTGAACAAAAGAAGTTATGTAAACAGAAATAGGCATGTTAGCAGATTAATGCACAGGAGAGGAGTCCCAGAGGAGTCCCAGAGTGGTTTGGGTTGGAAGGGACCTCAAAGATCCTCTAGTTCCAATCCCACTGCCATGGGCAGAGACACCCTCCACTACACCAGGTTGCTCAATGTCTCAACCAACCTGGCCTTGAACACCTCCAGGGATGGGGCACCCACAACTTCTCTGGGCAACCTGTTCCAGTGCCTCATCACCCTCTGAGTGAAAAATTTCTTCCTTCTAATGGAAATCTATTCTCTTTCAGTTTAAAGCCACTGCCCCTTGTCCTATCACTACACGCCCTTGTAAAAAGTCCCTCTCCAGCTTTCCTGCAGGCCCCTATTAGGTACTGGAAGGCTGCTATAAGATCACCCTGGAGCGTTCTCTTCTCCAGGCTGAACAGGCTCAACTCTCTCAGCCTGTTTTCATAGGAGAGGTGCTCCAGTCCTTGGATCATCTTTGTGGCCCTCCTCCGGACTTGCTTCAGCAGCTCCATGTCCTTCTTGTGTTGTCAACTCCAGAGCTGAATGCAGTATTCCAGGTGGGAACTCACGAGAGCTGAGTAGAGGGGCAAAATCACCTCTCTTGACCTGCTGGCCACACTTCTTTTGATGCAGCCCACGATATGGTTGGCTTTCTGGGCTGCCAGCACACATTGCCGGCTCATGTTGAGCTTCTCATCCACCAGCACTCCCAAGTCCTTTTCCTTCATGCTGCTCTCAACCCATTCTCCGCCCAGCCTGCACCTGCACTTGGGATTGCCCCAACCCACATGCAGGACCTTGCACTTGGCCTTGTTGAACTTCATGAGGTTCTCACAGGCCCACCTCTCCAGCCTGTCAAGGTCCCTCTGGATGGCATCCCCTCCCTCCAGCGTGTCCACAACACCACACAACTTGGTGTCATCTGCAAACTTGCTGAGGGTGCACTTGATACCACTGTCCATGTCACCAACAAAGATGTTAAATAGCACTGGCCCCAGTACTGACCCCTGAGGAACACCACTCGTCACTGGCCTCCACTTGGACACTGAACCGTTGACTGCAGCTCTTTGAGTGTGACCATCCAGCCAATTCCTTATCCACCGAGTGGTCCATTCGTCAAATCCATGTCTCTCCAGTTTAGAGACAAGTATGTCGTGTGGGACAGTATCAAATGCTTTGGATAAGTCCACGCAGATGATGTCAGTTGCTCTTCCCTTATCCACCAATGCTGTAACCTCATCATAGAAGGCCATCAGATTAGTCAGGCAGGATTTGCCCTTAATGAAGCCATGTTGGCTGTCACCAATCACCTCCTTGTTTTCTGTGTGCCTTAGCATAGTCTCCAGGAGGATCTGTTCCACGATCTTGCCAGGCACAGATGTGAAACTGACTGGCCTGTAGTTCCCTGGGTCTTCTTTTTTCCCCTTTTTAAAGATGGGGGCTATGTTTCCCCATTTCAGTCGGTGGGAACTTCACCTGACTGCCACGACTTCTCAAATACGACAGATAGCAGCTTAGCAACTTCATCTGCCAGTTCCCTCAGGACCCGCGGATGCACCTCATCAGGTCCCATGGGCTTGTCCACCTTCAGGTTCTTTAGATGGTCTCAAACCTGATCTCCTACAGTGGGCGGTTCTTCATTCTCCCAGTCCCTGCCTTTGCCTTCTGTGACTTGGGATGTGTGGCTGGAGCTTTTGCCAGTGAAGACTGAGGCAAAAATGTCATTGAGAACCTCAGCCTTCTCCATATCCTGGGTAGCCAGGTCCCCCGTTTCCTTCCGGAGAGGGCCTACATTTTCCCTAGATCTGTTTTTATCTCTGACGTATCTATAGAACTTTTTCTTGTTGCCCTTGATGTCCCTGGCCAGATTTAACTCTGTCAGGGCTTTAGCTTTCCTAACCTGATCTCTGGTTGCTTGGAAAATTTCTTTGTATTCTTCCCAGGCTACCTGTCCTTGCTTCCACCCTCTGTAGGCCTTCTATTTGTGCCCGAGTTGGTCCGGGAGCTCCTTGTTCATCCATGCAGGCCTCCTGGTGTTCCTACCTGATTTCCTCTTGGTTGGGATTCACCGCTTCTGAGCTTGGAGGAGGTGATCCTTGAATATTAGCCAGCTTTCTTGGGCCCCTCTTCCCTCCAGGGCCTCGTCCCATTGTACTCTACCAAGGAGATCCCTGAAGAGGCCAAAGTCTGCTTTCCTGAAATCCAGGGTAGTGAGCTTGCTGTGCACTCTCCTTGCCTCCCTAAGAATCTTGAACTCTACCATTTCATGGTCACTGCAGCCAAGGATGCCCTTGGGCATCACATGCCCCACCAGCTCCTCTTTGTTGGTGAGAACAAGGTCCAGCAAAGCACCTAACCCTCGTTGGTTCCTCTACCACTTGGAGAAGGAAGTTATCATCAAAGCATTCCAGGAACCTCCTGGATTGCCTATGCCCTGCTGTGTCATCCCTCCAACAGATATCGGGGTAGTTGAAGTCCTCCATGAGGATCAGGGCTTGTGAACATGAGGCTGCTCCTATCTGTCTGTAGAGGGCCTCATCCACTCAGTCTTCCTGGACAGGTGGCCTCTAGCAGACTCCCACTACTGTATCAGCTGTCCTTGCCCTCCCTTTAATCCTGACCCACAAGCTCTCAGTTGGCTCCTCATCCATCCCCAGGTGCAGCTCCATGAACTCCAGCTGGTCTTTGACATAAAGGGCAACACCTCCTCCTCTTCTCCCCTGCCTATCCTTGCTAAAGAGCCTGAATCCTTCCATTCTGACACTCCAGTCATAGGATTCATCTCATCTCACCACATCTCCATGATGACCATAAGATCACCTCTGGAAAAGGAATCAGGTAATGGATGGGCAGGACAGAGGATAGGACTTGACTAGGGACAAGGGTTTAGAAGGGGATTAATATCTTCAGTTTAACGATATGACTCATTTTTTTCTGAAATGACTAAATGCTATGTTTTAAAAATACTACTCATCTCATTTAGTATAGCAACAGAAAAAAAAAACGCAAAACACTTAGCAAGTCTACTTTTATATATATCATGTAATCTTTTCCAAATAGCTTACTGTTTTTCCTGAACTGCTGGGAAGCGTTCATTAACAGTGTCAAGTTTGGCTTCTGCAGCTTCTGTAAATACAGATTTATTTAAGCAAAAAAAAGATATTTTTTCTAAAAACAGTAACAATAACAATCCTTTGTTCACATCAAATCTTGAACAGTAAATATAATCATGCCGTCCTTTTGATAGCGCTTAGGTGCTGGCTCCATTCTATTCTTCTAACTACTCAACTACTCCTCACACATGCAATTCAGTGAGTATTTCACCTCAATATTGTGGAGGCACCCTTCTGCAAATCGTTTCCAAAACTATGTTTACACGTGTCACAGTTCTAAATATATGTTTCTAATATTTGTAATACTTAAGTAAAATTCAGCTATATTTAAGATGGCAGTTTCAGGATGCTTACTTGCAGATGTGCACAATGCAAGTAACTGTTAAGATCCTGACTTGATGCATAAATTAGTCCCTGCAAGTAAACTTACCAAAACATCCCTAAATTTCTAGATCATGCCAGAAAGTCACATCACTTCTGTTTAAATCAGTTGAAGAAAATGAAATCATGTTAAAATTAACATGCTTGCATCTCAGCATTACAGAGTGCATTGAACTACCACTCTCAGGTTCCTCATCACTGCAGAATCCCAGTGCAACAGAATAGATTCTCCAGACACCACTGCAGAAGTTTGCAATTCTTCAGAACATTAGTAATAACAGCAGGTGCAACAGCTTGTAGCTGACAAAAAGAATACTACCCAAGCATTCAATAAAAGAGGGAAAACATGCAGTGTGAGACTACATGCAAGCATGGAATCCCATCTCACAGAAGAAAAAAGACGACCCATTTGAGTAACTCATCTATTGAGCGCTCATGATGAGG
Organism: Tauraco erythrolophus; assembly: GCF_009769465.1. Taxonomy (NCBI): domain Eukaryota; kingdom Metazoa; phylum Chordata; class Aves; order Musophagiformes; family Musophagidae; genus Tauraco; species Tauraco erythrolophus. The sequence goes on along the minus strand of NC_141468.1, from coordinate 28,719,712 downwards.
AAAGGAGAACTAGGTGATGAAGGATTTCAGTAGATCTTGATAAATAAATGCCCTTTTTCTTTATCACTAAATTTACAGGAAACAATAACAATGTTTGGAGAAGAACAGAAGAGGTTAAAATAGCAACTTAAAAACTTTTAGGGTCTGCAAATCTGACTCAAACGAACAAGAACAAACAAAACACTGTTGTTGTTTATCTCGTCACCTATTGCTCTTTTGCCCCAAACCACAAATCTACTGCATGCTCTGCCACAGCTACAGGTCTTGTAGGAAAAACTCACAGCAGAAGAAAGGCTGGCAGGCCAGAGACTGCTTCTAAGGAGAAAACAATATTGGCTGGAACTGCAGTTTCTTTCAATCCCAGAGAAAACGTACCTTCAAACCACTTACTTTAACAGGATATTTTTCCTGTAAACACACCATACCTTGGGAGTAAAATCGAGCTCTTCTTCCTCAGAAGTATGCCAACTGTCATCACTCCCCTCTTTCTCAGAGCTTCTTAAAAAGCAAAGCAAAATGAGTACTGTGTCTCTCAAATCATTCCTCAGGTAAGCGTCAGGTATTTTAAAAGTCTCACCTTATTGAATCTCCTTGGGAAAAGTCATCTATTGCTGTTCAAACATTAATTGAAATGTTGAAATTAGATTTGGCATATTAAAAATTAACCAGGACATATAAACATCTAACATGGACAATTCTACAGGTCATAGCAGAATGAAACTTTGGGTAGTCAATTCAACACAAGACAGCATGAACGAATACATTTAAAAAACAACTATCTTTTCAAGAAACACTGAACTACAAAAAAAAAAAAGAGAAAACACCAGAGTTTTATCTCCTTTGGACTGTTATACCTAGAAGTTTAAGAAACATCTCTAAACTACAAAATAGCAGAGCATGAATATGCTACATAGATAAACAGTTAACAAAACGGTGGTGCTTTAGCAAGACAGTAAGTAAATGAACCTCCAAAGTACTCATATTACACATACAAGTACAAATCACATGCAGAGATTTGACTATTTTATGTAACATGCTATATACCACACTATCTGCTGCTCTACCCAGTTACAGATTATTCTGAAAACAAAGAAAATCAAAAAGCCTAATCAAGACCTAAAGCTTATCCTCAGATTGAAGAATCCCCAGCAGTTCTCTACGCTGCACCAAAAAGGGTACTCAGCATACAAAAGGGGCATAACCAGGGCATTCTATGCTATGCTTTCATCAGTCACGAAGGCAACTTGTACATAGGATAAATCAGGTCAGAACAGACCTCAGGAAGTCTCAGCCAACCGCCTCCTCAAAGCAGGCTCAGCTATGAGGTCAGATAAGCTTGCTTAAGGCTTTATCCAGTCTGGTGCCTCCAAGGAGGGAGACTGTATAACCTCTCTGTTTTACTGTCCTTATTGTGGTGAAGCTTCTCACATTCAATTAGAAACTCTCGTTTCCATTTATGCCTCTTGTATCTCTGCCTGCTGTCATTCACCATTGGGAAGGACCTGGCTTTGTCGTCTTCTCATATGTACTGGAAGCCACTGCTGGGTCCCCTTCAAAGTTGCCTCTTCTCTAGGCTGAACAAGCCCAGTTTCCTCAGCCTCTCCTCAAAGGGCAAATGCTCCTGCCTGTGATGAGTCTCATAGCCCTCCACTGAACTTGCTCACTGTTGAAAGACCAATCTCCCTTTCACTGTTGGCTCAAAATTTTACCCAGCGGGCTGGACATAATCCAGTCAGTGCCAAGCAGGAGTGGACAATCACTTTCTTCAACCTCTTGGCTATGCTGCTCTTCATACAGCCCTGTTGACCTTCTCAGTTGCCAGGGCACCCTCCTGGCTCATTCTCAGCTCACTCTCTGCCAAAAGTCTCTGGGCCTTCTCAGCAAAGCAGCTCTCCAGCCAGGCAGTCCTAGTATGCTTTGTAGCAAGTGGCTGTTCCTTTCCACATGCAGGACTTGGCATTTGGCCTTGCTGAATTTTTTAAGAGAGGCCTGACAGTCCATTTACTCAGCTTGTCAGGGTCCCTCTGAGCAACAGTGCTGCCTTGAAACCTATCTACTGATCACCCAAATTTGGGGCTATTTGCAAACTCAAGAGAGTGCACTCTAGCACATCACTGATGTGCTAAAGAAACCTGAACTCTAGGAATACCACCACAGTCTCTAATTTTTAATATTTCTTATTACAAACATAATATTTAAAAATATGAATTAGTTTTACATACCGCAGTTTTCTGTTAACACTCTCAGTACCAGCAGTCTAATCTACCTGTCAACCTTCCAGGATGAATAAAACTCTGTCTCTTAGAACTGGGTGGATAGTGTGGAGTAGTCAGTTATAAACTCTTGACAGGTGACTTCAGTTACATTTTCAGTTAGTACAGTTACAATTAACCAAACCAGCTGAATAAGTTATTTGAACTTTTGCTTTCAATGTACAATAACTTTAAGCAATGATCAAAACCAGGTCATGTTGTCCTTTAGAAGGCAAGAGAGAAAGTCCATGAGCTAGCTTTCAGACAGACCTTGATGCCCTACTGTAGCAATGGGATCTAGAAAAGCAGTCCCTGGGGATTGCTTGTTTCCACTTTAATTGAAGTCCATTTCCATTTTGGAGTAACAGAAGAGCATATTTAAAAAATATATATATTTACTATCACTAATGACACAAAGCAAACACTGAATTCAATAATAAAGGACCCATGCAAAACATGCAAACAAATAAAAAGTGGCCAAAGCCTGCTCTCAAATCTGATTTATAAAACCAAAATCAAAAAACTACTAAAATCAAAATAGGTATCTCTAGGATAATAAGCATCATAGGTGTGTTAACATTTGTATATTGTACAACATGTTTCATATTTGAAATGCTACTGTATAGAATACCTTTCCTTGATTTTCCTGTTCTTGATGTCTGGTTAGGAGATTGTTGCATTCCTATATCCATTTAGGAAAAGGCATGGAAAGGACAGACGAAACAATGACATCAGAATAAATTCGAGTTCCCAGAAATTTGGAAAATATAAGCATCAATAAAGCTAGCAATGGGAGAACGTGTTGTGACTATCCACCTACTCTACAGTTGGAAGTGTTAGAAACAAAACCAATCAATCTACCAAACTCTACTATCAAGGGACAGTGTCAAACAGTGCAACTTGATTTACTTGCTCCATGTAAAACACTCATATTTCAATATTTTGACATACTGAAACAGATTGTCAGAAATTTACTCTACTGCCAACTTTATATTTCCCTTAACTTGACTAGTCCTTGCCTAGCACAGAATGCAAATGCAATTCCTTCATATTTGTAGAGTGCTCTATACATACAGCACACTTTAAATCCCTCCCCCTAAGCATCCCAAAAATCCTTAAGTGACAACAACTAAACTTTGGATATGCACTACCCAGAAATTCTGAAGGAAGTCTTGGCTCTCATCAGCACTCACACCACCACGCAACTATCTGACACCAAATTCCTCCATTATGAGGCCATAACATTTGTCTCAGAGCAGAAGGGAGTCCTGCTTATATTGATTTTACCACAAATACATGGAATGGATGTGGCAAAAGGACTCCCATCAAAAAACATACACTTAAAGATTTAAGAAAGGACCTCAAGATGGTTTCTCACCCTTTCTCCATTTCTTAGTTTTCTTAAAAGGTGGTACTGGACAACTTTTCCTGACCTCAGGAGGTATAAATCACACTGAAGCACTCATTTATTTTCCAAGAGCTCCACAATGAAAAATCAACAGTTTCTACAGGGCCTCAGGGAAACACTGAAGGAACAACGCACTAATATGCAGTGCAGTAGCTAAAAAACCAAAGCTGCCACTGCAGCCATACTAAAAATCTGAATCCTTGACTTTAGAAAAATTGCATAATTAATATATTTTGCCAAAGAAATTCCAACTTCAGATCTAAACAGTCCGTTGTTCAATATGCCAGGGCTGGAAGCCATTCATTCATTCATTTGGAGATTTTTGCAAACCTGTATGTGATTAATAAAAAGGTTCATGTTTTGACAAAAAGTAAACATTCAAATAAGCATGAACCAACTTCTTAAATATGCAGACTTGCTCATTAGAGGAGAATATTTTGAATAATGTTCAACAAGAGCAAAAGCAGCAAAATGAATAAGGACAACATTGAAGACCCCAGAAAAACAGTACAAAAGAGCCAAAGAAAAGATAAGAATTCCAAAGCGTGTGTTTCTCTGGTCTCTCAAGATCATCCCAGCTTCTCCTCCAACAGAGGCTTCAAAGCCTGTTACTGCAGCACATCAAAGGGACTCTCATGATGCAGGACCTGTGCTTTGCGGGTGCGAGCCAGGGACTGAAGAATTAATACCAATAAGTGTTCCCTATGTGCTACTAATCTCTCGTGCTCAACACACTGGGGTAATTTTTAAGAGACTGAGCACAAGGAGAAAAGGATTCACACCACTCAGAAGAAGCCCTACTAGAAACAGGCCAAGAACAGCACATACTCTTTCTCCTCCCAAGTCCCTAACCCACATAACAGTCTCTTCACACAAGGATAAGAAGTAAAGATTTCCCATAATGTTGGGGATTTATATTACTTGTATTATTATCTTCAAGGAACGGGGCAAATTATTTGGTTCAAGAACCTGCATTTCCCTGAGGGTATGTCAGTTTTGGAATCACACAACAGCATTATTCTTCAAGCCACCTGTTTTAAAACAATCCAGGCCTGTCAGCCATTACAATGTGGTACCACAGCATACACAGGAGGCAGTAACAGAATGATGTTTGGGTGAAAGTCACATTTTGCTGCTTAAACTACTGTCCCAAGCCCTTTAAAAAAAAAAAAACAAACACAAACTGCCTTCAATCTATCAAGAAACTTTATAAATCTTCTACGAGATGAAAGCAACTGTTCCAAAGTCAAAGGAACAAAGTTGGGCTCTAAATTAAATACCCATATCTGGGAAAAGTCAATGAGGAAAAATATCCCATGTTTTGCTCATGCTTCCTGACATATTTAAAAAAGAAGTAATGAACTGTGTCTGCTGCCCATTTGCCACATAGTTCTGATATAACACCCTTAAAAAAAACAAAGGATAAAACCTCCCACTGTACGGTCTGAGATGTAAAGTACAAGACAAACAATTTCATTTATATTAAAATACTAATTTTCTAAGATTCCTTTAGGGCTATGTGAGCTCATAAGCATAGACTGGATCATAAAAACTCACTGAAGGAGTTAATTTTTTGATCACAAGGCAATTTAATTGCTGTTATGGATCACAAGGTAATACGGATTTTTTAAAGTTTATTTCATAAAATTACTAAAAGTGTAGGAAAAGCATTATTTTTATTGCAAATCAAACTATGCCCAAGATACAGTATAAACGACACTATTGTTGTTGCTAACAAAGTTACTTTTTCAAGACAGATTTTCCTAAATGTGTCTCTACAGCACCTACACGGAATCAATCGTAACTGACGCGGAGAAATAAGATGACTCATTAAATGAAGCTTAGTGCTGGTCAAACTATTAATACTGAAATAAAGACACACAAACTCAGTGGAAATCAACAAGACATACATCTTCCCACTAACTCATCTGTTGCTTCCCAACTACAGAAAGATGAACAACTACTCAGGATGGACCTACTGCTTTTGCAATTGGATCTTCATAACCTAAACAGCCATCTATAGGTGAAAGAACAGACCTTGAAAAGAAACACAATCTTGCCTGATTCTTTCCCATCCCCCTTCTCTCTAGGAAAAACCATACAGATGTGCAATCTGACAGGCAGAAGGCGACAACCCTACAGGTGGACGTGCAGCACACAAATGACAACTGCCTTCACAGCCTGACAAGAAGCATCTCCAGCTAGCAGCAAATAAGCACATTCACAAAACTTCCTGTGCTATTCCACTGGACGCCTCCACTGAAGTCAACGGTGAGCACAAATAAGCGTTAACAATACAAGCCACCTAAAGAAAAGGCCACAGTGATTTTCCTCATAAGCTCCTCCACGGTTAAGGATCCTACCTCCTCTGTCCACAGCAGGTGCACCCAACGTAAAGCCAGCAGCTCCTGCCCGGTGAGGAGTGCTAAGTGTCGTGATGCCTTGCGCGCTACCTGCTGAAGCTTCTCCTGTGTTTTCCCAGTCTGCGTATTCTGCCAGTTGTTTACTAAGACTAGAGAGAGAGAGGAAGTATATTTGGTAAAAATTACCATGTACTTGCATATACCATTTAATAGAATAGTTAACAGCCACTTATTATCCATCCTACACGTATTCATACACACATGAATTCATATACTTGTGTGCATTCGCCAAGAGTAATCCACACAGAACTTCATTGCATGACTACTACGTACTTCAATATTCACTACACTCGTGTTCATTCTACACATCCATATTCATACCTACGAAGTTACTAACTCCTGCTTAGTTCATTTTTTTCACCCTAGTTTTTAAGCAGACATAACCAACTTAGAGCAGGAACACCCACAGGTATAAAGCTAGGCGTAAGAGGAGTAAAACTGCTTAAGATTTTAACAAAAGAGAGATCAGTTTAGATCTCCTCTGAAACAAAGGCTGGCAGTTCCTGGTCATTGTACTGGAAGCCAGTAAGGACAACGGTGCTGGTCTGGGGAGTGGGTTTACACCGTTTCAGTTTGCCAAGCTCCAGCTCTGGATAACTGTAGGATACACTTTTTAGAGTTTGTATTGGGCAGATATGAGCTTAGCAACAAAACCTGAAATCTAACAGAGAATTCTGAGGAAATTTTCCTCAACTTGCAAACTAACACTAGATGCAGGAACATTACGTATCAGAAGACATCACTGTGCACGGCTTCGAGACAGGTCACAGAACACCATTAAACCTTCATGCTGTTACCAAAAACGTCCAAAACCACGACTGACAGGTTTCCTAACAATAAAGTTAAAAATTTACCTAGAATATCCATGAATAACAGCGTAATCTTCAGCTGTCCATCCATTAGTGTCTTTATGGGACACATCAGCACCATACCGAAGAAGAACTTTTATCAAATTAAGCTCCCCACCAGAAGCAGCAGTCATAAGTGGAGTTCTGAAACATCCAAAATATAACATGAAACAGATTATTTTACATAGACACTGTAATTATTTTTATTCCTACTTGCTCTCAAAAAAATGTATTTCCCTTATTATTTTAAAATGAACGAAAGAAAATGTAGTTTTGATTAAGCATTAAGCGCAACAATAAAATGAGAGGGAGTCAAAACAATTAAATGTTCAATTTTCAGATAAAGCTTCCACACAGATAACACTTACATACAAACTAGGCTGCTATGCAGGAGATGGTTTTTCAAATTGAGGCAATGCTGCTGAGCTCATGGCACGTTTCCTGCCAGCAGGGCCATCACAGACAATGCCTCCTTGCAACCCTGAATGCGAAAAGCATCCACTGAGGTATGACAGCAGCCAAGTGCACACCTGCTTTCACAAGTCACACTGAAACATTTCCTTCTGTGTGGCTCCATGTTTTTTTTCAGAGCTCATTCCCATGCCTCTCATCAATCCAACTTAAAGCATACTGGAGATCCATCTAGAGTTTTGACAAACCCCTCACCTTTCACACTGATCTCGAGCATGCACATCAGCTCCTCTTTTAAGGAGAAACTCTACTATCTCTTCCTGATGCTCCATGACAGCAACAACAAGCGGAGTGCACCCCTCCTGAAAAGATACATAAATGAATCAAGTTAAAAATCAAAGTCAAAAAACCCTTCTAGAGAAATATTAATGCAACTTTGTGAAAGAACTTCCTTAACAGATATAAAAATTTACCTTATTCTGGGCATCAATATTGGCATTATGCTCAAGTAACAGCCCCGCGACAGCTGTATTAGGAGATAGGACCGCCAGGTGCAGGGCAGTGTTGCCGTCAACATCTGCCAGGTTTGGGTCGGCACCATGCTCTAGCAGAATAGCCACACATTCTTCTCGCTGGCACTGTACTGCCTAGGAACAACATACAAAACAGGAAAAACTTCCAGCATTTACATTTCACTCTGCTACAACTCCCCCAGCTTTCCTATGCTGCAAAAGAAGAGTGTCTTCAAAGATTACCTATTCCACACCGATCACAATATGCGTGTTTCTACATAGGTCTATGCAGACAACTCTTGAAGATACATTATTTAGTGCATAATCAATAAACCCCACTTCCAAGAGCATTACACATTCCACATACCTTCATCAGTGGTGACCTGTTATCACTGTCAAAAAGATTCAGCTTACACTTGTTTTCTATTAGATATGTGACAACATCCACATGGCCGTTCGCACAAGCAAGATGCAGAGGTGTCCTAAAAACAAATATATTGACTTAGCACAGACAGACAACTAAAGAAATAATTTCAGGCTGTGATAAATGGACATGACCAGAAGTTTCACTTTGCAAAAAGTAAGCTTAAGAAAAGATTTCTCACTCCATTACCAGTAACAACAGTTGCACACCAAATGCCTGAGGCTGGCTGGCAAAAACCCTCCACAGCATCTGCTCAGTAAAGTGACATTTCCTTCATCGTACAACTGAATCTGCACAAACAGATTCCTGTGTTCAGGCATTGGTCACTGTCTGCAGCAGGACTACACACGGCACAGCAACAGAGACCAAAGGTTGGAAATCTGAGGACTACAGCAAGTAAACCTCTAAGTTCTTCTATGATCATTCATGTGCAAGAAGTGTATCAGAGATGTAGGAGATGGGTTTTATAGCAAGAATATTAGTGTTTCCCCGCACTTTGAGAATATCTGCGTTTTCTCTACCTTCAGAACACTGTAACCCTGACTACAGGAAAGTAGTATTTGACCTTCCTGATGTGTAACTGTCATAGTCTTAAAAAGCCTACTACAGAGGAAGTCCTCTCCAATGAGGGAGCACCGTGTTTCCACAATACATGACCAGCATAAGAAAACGAAACTTTTTTCTTCAAGTTAAAGCCCTGGCAGAAAGAAAAGGGCGCCTTCAAACCACAGAACATCTTAGGTCTGATGTCAGTTAACCAGCCTACCTGTACCTAAAGACACAATCACCCAGAAAGTCCTTGCATGCGTTTTCCCCTAACTCACAGGCACAAAGCAGAACAAGCTTCACTCTGTGCAGAAGGCAAAGTGCCTGCTGCTCTGCAGGACACCTGTCCCAAGAGAGCAGAAGACAAGCTAGAAAACAGTCAGGACCTTCCTCTGCTTAAGGTGATGCAATAAAAATCCTGGAGCTCCTCAAGAACTGAGGGGAACACCAGTACTGAACCACATCACCATGGGTAGGTCCTTCTCTGTATTTAGGAAAGCACAACTAACCTCGCAATTGTTTTGGTACCTTGCTGAGAGATAGGAGTGCAACGGCTCACTGGCTAGGTGGGAACGGAAAGGGAGAGGTACACAAACACAGTGGCATATGATGCAGAAATGCAGCAATTTGTTATGCACATACTTCTTGTTACAGGGCAGCTGATGAGCCTCCTCCAGGGCAACAAGGATGAGGACAAGAAACAAAACTTCAAAGAAGTTGTAATGTCTTCCTACTGACAGGAAACACACTGAAGCATTCACAGAACAGTCCCTCAAGAGCGACTACCACCATTTTTTGAGAAATTCCCATGTAAGTATGCAGGATCTTCCATCTCTGAAGAAATGAGGGACTGAGATTATCTGAAAGCTAACCAGGGCTGGTTATGAAGGAGTCCACGATCATCTAAAACCTGCTACTATCACGCACTAGGAAACATGACAAACCTGAAGAAGTCACTGTCAGCTTTGCAAACAGAAAAGCCTTCAGAAAACCTGTGGACTTGTTGCTGCCTTCCTCAACCAAGCCTCTCAGTCTGCTGACAGGAAAGGAGATGGCTCTGCCTGGAGCAAGGCCTGCTGAGTTCCACAGGAGATCCGCTTTGGGGAACAGGCTGGCAGAGAACATCAGAGTGTTCACAGTTGCCTGTCCCTGCAAAAGGCCTCTAGTTACACCAAAGCTGTTCTGCCACCCAGCCCTGGGGACCCTGCTCAGACTCTGCTCCTCCTGCTACTGCAACCCTACGCTGATCACCCATGGGGTAGAAGAGAACCACTGATGCCTGAGCAGCTGCAAAACAACCCCACTGGGAGACCACAGGGAAACACCAGGTTGGCAGCACACACTTCCAAGGGCACTTGAGCTGACAACCCAGCGGCTACAGGCTAAGGAATGAAAAGCTCTACAGTTCACTCTGACAGGCAGCTGACAGGGTAAATCTCTCTTAGTAATTAGCTTTGACCCAGGATTCATGACTAGCTGGCATCATGCCTACAGTGCTTCCAACTCTGCGCTAAGTTTTGCCCATCTCTTTCAGCAAGGCTGAAGGCTTTGCTAGACCACCTCTGAAAAGCTGCCTGCTCCTAACCGATGCTGTTCCAAGCACATTTTGTGGGAGGTCCTATGGGCTACAAGACCCACTTTATGGAATGACCTGTAAGTGTGATACTTGCCATGTCCCTGGTGCAGGATTTTGGTTTTGGAAACCCTAAGGAGCAGAACTGAGATATTTGTATGAACAATGCACACATTCTAGGCATTACTTCCCTCATTTCCCATTCTTCACCTCTATTTCCAATGATGTCAACTCTTCCAGTCCCTGGAGGACACTATGAAGCTCTGAAACACTATTGCGTCTGGTGGTCACTCACAACACACATCACACCCACAAAAACCAAGAGGGTATAAGGTGGGCCTGCAAGCCTCATGGCTGGTATAGCGTACAGGGGCTGCAGCAAGCAGACAGACTCTGTCCACTGAATCTGTCTCGGGTAAGCTTTTAGCAGCTTTTCAGTACTGGCCATTGTCATGCCGAATCATCGCAGTGCTCTATTGTATGTACACTGCCTTGTCTCTTGTGTGTTTGTTTTTTTTCTTTTTTTACAGTGTGCTACTTCATTTGCCCAGTTATAACACTGATAATAGCACGAAACACAGAAGGAAACCCTTCCAGAGGAAACGAAGCTTTCTAGACAAGATAAACTTAAAATGCAAAAACTAGTCGAATTTCATACTAGGGTCTGCTAAGACCTGATGACTGACTGAATTGGCCACAGTGAAAAAGAGGGTAGTAAGAAGAAAAAAAGAGAAACATTCAGCAGCTACTTCCATAAAAGCCATTGGGCACCTTGACTCAGGCAGCCGGAGTACACACAAAACAAACCAAATTCCCCTTAAACTGCATCCCCCATCTCCAGCTACACAAACACTGACTGGCAACACTCAGGCACACAACCCACACTAACAACATGGATGCTTACCATGCTCCTCCTTGCTCCTACAAATCTAGGTGGTTCTAGGTGTTTTCAGGGCAATAAGCTAGCTGGCTGGCAAAAAGCCCAGTCTTCAGGATAGACAGTCTAGGAAGCTGAGCTACTCTGACAAAACCAGCATTATTTTGGAATACCACGAAGGTTTTGACTCCAAGTCTTTTCAGAAAAGGCATTAAAGGGTTGTCACATATAAGACCTAAAAACTTCAGTTGATTTCCTTATGCTTAGGATGGATCACTAGGAGCTACGCTGCAGCCCAGGGCTTCTCTAAGATATGTATGCCAAACAGTTGCTGTGCTTGACTCAAAAACCCATACCGCCCAGATCCTCCAATCCAAGATACTGATTAGCTGTACCAAAGCCTCAGAGCAAACAACTAAGTAACTGCTACCTAAAATCAGACTCCTGCTTTGGCTGCCACATCACAGTCACAAAAGGCACATGAGGCAACTGCGCATGCAGCATCAGTAAACAACACGTTTACTCTGCACTATAGCTCTTTCCTAACTGCAGTGCTTACCTGTCCTTAAGTTACTCCCAGTTGAGACCGTGCAGTTTTCTCGGCTCAACTACTAAACCTACACGCTGGGCCCTCAGGGATGCATGCGATTGCACTTTGACTTCAAAGCGTGGCTGGAGAACGGCCGTGAAGCTCCTTCAGAAACCCACCTTTGCCAGGCTGCTGCCAGCTCCCTTCCACCCCTGCGCCCCCAGGCAAAGAACCGCGACACCGGGAATGAGGGCACCGAGGAGGCCGGGGCAAAAAGGGTACGGCGGCTGGATGCCAGGCCGAATTCAGGGGTTTCTGGCAGCACAAGCCTGACTCCCACAACCAGCCGAAGGCTGAGCTCGGCTGCGGGGCCAGCTCTCCCGCTCCTCCCAGGGACGCGGCCGCTCGCCCTCAGCGCCGCTGACCTGTCAGGGACTGCAGCTGCACCCAGGGCACCTTGGGCTGCCGGCACCCCCCACCCCGCCTCAGCGCCCGCCCAGCGCTGCTCCCACCTTACCGCTCCGCCTTGTCCCGCCCGTCGATGCTGTATTTCTTCAGTCCCTGCCGCACCTGGGCTAGGTCGCCGCTGGCGGCCGCACGGTGCAGCTTGCCCAAGTCCTTCTGCCGGAGCTCGTAGGCACCGGCGGCGCAAGGCACGGAGGCGCTGCTGGACGGGGGCTGCCCCTTCTTTTTCCTCCCGAACCCAAAGATCCTCTTCATCCCGCGGGAGGGACGCGGGCAATGGCCCGCCTCAGGGGAGCGACGGCGGGAAGCACCCGGCGGGAGGCACCCGGCGGGCTGTGTCGGCCTCTGGGCCGGGACAGGGGAGCGGAGCCCCCGGCAGCGGCCTCAGCCCGTGCGGCTGCTGCGCAGCGAACCGCCGGCCACCCAAGGGCAGCGACTTCCCCGCTGCTCACAGCAGCCCCCAGCGCCGCGGCGTCCCGTCCAGCAGGGAACCTGCGCAGGCGCGGCTGGGCGGCGACGGGAGGGAAAAGGCCCGTTCTGCTCCGGGAGCTCAGGCGGGTCCGCGCATGCGCACCGCGGGAAGAGGTGGGGCCCGTGGCGGGCGGTTGGGCACCGAGCGGGGCGCGGGGCCGTAGGCTCCTTTCGGTCCGTTCTTGCTCGGCCCTTGAGAGTCGTTCGTCAGGGGTGTGACGGAATGACGCCGCTTTCTGCCCCTCAGGCGCCCTCTGACGCCCCGCACAGGAACGGGCACCGCAGTAGGATTTCCAGCCGGGCTTACGTGTGGCTTAAGCGTTGCGTAAGCCTCGTACCGGAGTTAGTCTGCTCTAGGTGCGCCTTTCCTTTGGCCTGGCCCGCTGTGCCTGGCTAATTTAGCTCACAGTCTTTGTACTGCTGAGGTACAAAACGGCAGTCTAAAATCCCCTTTTTCCAATCTATATTTTCCCACTATCAATTCACCCTGTGTATTTTGCGTGCCCAGCAGGAAAAGTTTCAGTAAAGCCTTGTTGGGCTGATAACCATGTGCTGCTAGTCATCTGGTTTAGTACACCTGCTTTGCAAGGGCTGTATTTGTAGGAGGGGTGGTACAACTCAGAAAAGCTGTCTGGGAAGATTGAGTTTCTCAGCATTGCTTGCTCAGAGGCTTTGAAGAGGACTGGGTGGTTATCACATCCTTCAGGCTTAGGGTGGTCCATTAGACGCAGCTCTGCTGTTACAAGAGGGGCTGTGTGCGGGCAGGTCTCATGCACAATGCCGTATGCTGTGAAGATCCCCACATCAGTGCTGCATCTTCTCTGTCTTCCAGGCCTCAGGAGCCTCTCCTGACTGCCATGGCCTCTCTGAGATCAAGTGTCCTCATAGTGACGCTGGAGATGGACTTTCACATGAAAGAATTGAGTGGACTTCTCTTTATCCCCTCACCTCCCACCCCATTGTAACTGCTATCAACTCCTGCTATGTTAGATGCCAACTCCGCCCTGGTCACAGGAGGGTCCTGCCTGGCCAGAGACAGGTCTGACTGGTTTTGGAGCCACGGAGACTCCCAGCAGCTCCTTACTGAGGCTGTCCCTGTATCCCCTCCCCCACTACCAAAACCCCACCACATAGTCCAGCACACCCTTGAAGATGTCTGCATGACTGATTTTCACTCAGACCAAAGACAGAGAGAGAAGTCTTAACTACTTGCCTAGGAAGAAAACCTGAAGAAGCCTTCAAAAATAGGACTCTCCTCATCCCTACTAGCTACGTCCAAGGAACTCAAATTCTGTGACAGAAACGCCAGCAGTTCTCCTAGAATGTCACGGCAGTTCGAGCAGCCATCACCATTTTGCAGCGATCATACAGGTCCTCGTGTGTACCAAAGTCAAGCAGAGGGAATAAGAGGATACAGCCGTGTGACCAGGGGGTGGCGGAAGCAAAGCCAGCAGCAGGAACAGAAGAAAGCAGAGACATGTACTAGATAACGCAGTTTATTAAATACCACTTTGGAACTAAATACAGGGTGTTAGCAGCCCAAAACTGTCATCTTCCTGCCAACGCAGTGGCCATGCTGCTTGTTGTGGTTTAGGCAAATCCAGCAACTAAACACACAGCCGTTCTCTCACTCCTTCCCCAGTGAGGTGGAGAGGAGAAAAATGTAATAAAAGGACTGAGGGTCAAGACAAGAACAGAGAGGGAGCACCCACCAACCATGGTCCTGGGCAAAACAGACTCGGCTTTCTCAAAGCAAAGCAATTTATTAAAAGTTACTTAAAAGGACAAAGGGAAACAAAACCAGTTACTTGAGAGGATAAAAGAAACAAAGCCAAATCTTGAAAAAAACCAACATCTCCCCCCCCCTTTCCTTTTCTTCCCGGCTCTACCTTCTCCCCAGCGGTGCAGGGGGACAGGGAATGGGAGAGTGCAGGTCAGTTCATCCCATGTTGTTACTGACGCTCCTTTCTTAAAGGAGGAGGAGTCCTTACACCATTTTCCCCTGCTCCAGTGGATCCCCTACTCACAAGGAAAAATCCACAGACTTCTCCAGAGTGAGTCCTACCCACAGGATGCAATCCTTCCCCATCGGATTGCTCCAGTGCGGGCTTTACCACAATCTCGGATCCTTAGGGAGCTGTTGCCACTCGCTCCGGCGTGGGTCGTCCCATGGACTCTAGATGCCTCTCTGCCTTGTCGTGCGTCCCATGCTCCACGACCGTCCTCAGGCTCAGGCATCTCTTCTCCGACATGGGCTTCTCCACAGGCTGCGAGTTGGTCTCTGCTCCACCAAGTCCGTCCTGGCTGCAGGGGGGCCGCCTGCCATCTTGTCACCGGTTGCAGGGGAAACTCAGCTCTGGCACACCTCATCCCATTCCATCTTCACTGACCTGGTGTCTGTGTGGCCGTTTCTCTCAGATCTCAGTCCTCTCTGGGTGAACTCGGCCCAGCAGGCACCCTGGAGTTCCCTCTGGAGTTCCCCCGGCAGCTCCGCCATCCTCAGCGGGTGGCACCGGCCTGGCGTGGGCAGCCGCCCAGCTGGGAGCCAGGGAGCGGCAGCAGCACCCTCCTCCCTTTTCTCCTCGCTCCCGGGCAAAGCACCTTTCCGGTTCCTTTGTCCCAACTTAAATAGGACGATTCACAGAGGCGCTGATTGGCTCAACCCCAAGGGGGATGGGAGTCTGATCTGGTGTCCAGAACCAGGTCTGACCCAGTTCCAAAACCAGGGAAGTCACAGGGAGCAAATCACCTCTCCTGCCACCAGAACCCCTTTACATCAAGCCATCACATTGCTCTTCCTGACTGCCTGGAAACTCCAGTCCTTGAATGAGGCGGCAACTGTTTCAGTATAACCGCTTGTTGTTTGCTGGAAGTGGGACTTCTCTGCTCCAGCATCTTCTGATCGGTAACGACGTTGTCTCTTCGGCTGTGAAAATAGGGAAACGCAACAAATCTGAGTAATGAGCGGAGAAGTAGATAAAAGGTTACGTGCTACTGAACAGCCAGAGAAACCTCAAAAGCACTTCTGGGAACTCGACTTCTGGGTCCCCATGGCAAGGGAAAGGTGGGCTGAGACAGCTACCAATGAGCAAAGTTACAGCCTTTTTTCTGCGTTGCCTCACCACATCGTGCCCCAGGAAGCAACAAGACTGTTTAGAAAAGCAAAACCTGAACTGCCTCCTGCTCAACTCATGCCTAAGACATGGCTCAGGGGGTGATCTTGGGCAAAGCCAACTTCATACAGTAGTTCGAGCTATGGTGGTGTTACTTCCCTCTCTTCCAGAGAAGGAATTCATCTGTCAGATCTAGAAGATGCTGGCACGCCTCAAAGCTGCGGCCAGGCCTCTGTGGGGCCTCACTGCCCTCAGCCCTGACTCTCAGCCCTGGACATGACGTCCTGGTAGCACTGCAGGCCTGCCCATTCCAGTGGACTGGCCTGGCAATCTGCACTCTTGGCTGACCCCGTTTACTGTCACCGGACCTGTACTGCTCTTCTTGGTGAGGGCCCGTGGGACTGTTCCCTGGCCTACGAGATCATGGACCCTGCAGCCTTGCTGCGACTCTTGGCTCGCCCTTGATGTGCCTTTGCAGGTACTGCTCTGCACATTCATTTTTACCCACAATGACAACTACAGCAGTGGTTATCATCATCTACTACTCCTACTATAACAACAGAAGGAGCATCAGGAAGACAACAGATAATTAACCGTACCAAAAATGTATAGGAAAAGGGTAATAGAGGTTTCAAAAGAAAAAAAAAAAAAAAAAGAACAGTGAAACAAAATTGTCACGAACTGCCTGTATCTTCTCACAGTGAATCACAACCAAACGGTCTGTTGCGATCACGATGTATCTCACAATCAGAAGGCTGTTCTAATCTCAATGTTATCTCAATCAGAAATCTATCCAACAGAGAGCTCCAAGTCACCACTCTCCAAGGGCTCCTACCTCTCCAGTACCCAGGAGGGAAAATACCCCCTCTCCCAGGAGGCAGTGCCCCACCTTTAACCATCCATGGGTCACGTGGTTTCCAGCTGACCAACGTGACTCACCACACCTGTTTTAATGAGCCACAGGTGTCTTCTATTTAACCTATACAGCAGCCAGAAGACTTCCCCGACACAAAATCACCAAGAATCACCCGGAGAAACCAGAGCTCACCTTTGTTCTTAATCTAGCACCTTCATTGACCATTTCGGAGCAGTTGTTCTGAATTTCTCCTTGGAAACTAAACTCGGACTCCATGTGTCTCTTCTCATACGCCCTTAGTGTCATCATAGCACTCTCCAGATGAGTGGACAACCTACGCAGCAAATTAGTCAAGAAAACAATGAAGCAGAGGAGCAACCGACCTGTTTCACATGCTCTCACATTAACAACGCAGACATGGCTTGATTCGTCTCTAACGTGCTTGACGCACTAGGAATTACTGAGAAAAAACAGCATTCTCGTGCAACAAGTCACTTGGAGGGTCCAAATTTTGCCTGAAAAGAAGAATAAAATACTTCCTTTCTCCCCAGAGAACTGCAGGGCAACCAGCATTTGCAGTTCTTTTGGCAGCTATGGAAAACTAGAGGCTCATGCACAGAAACGCCTTGAATTTGCTTGCGAAGAGTTATGTACAGCTATTTTTACGTTAAAGTTCAATAAAGCTTGACTTCTACTCAGGGATACCTCTTCACTGTACTGAAAAGCCATACAGAATCACAGAATGTTAGGGATTGGAAGGGACTTCAAAGGATCATCTAGTCCAATCCCCCTGCCGGAGCAGGACCACCTAGATCAGATCACACAAGAACGCGTCCAGGCGGGTTTTGAACATCTCCAGAGAAGGAGACTCCAAAACCTCTCTGGGCAGCCTGTTCCAGTGTTCTGTTACCCTTACTGTGAAGAAGTTCTTCTTCATATTTAAGCGGAACCTCCTATGTTCCAGCTTATATCCATTTCCCCTTGTCCTATCGTTGGATACCTGTCACGGTCTTTCTGCAGTTCCAACTGTATCTTCAATTCTTCATACAGCTGCAGTTCGTCTATGCAGATCCCCACTGCCAGCTTCCTCTCTTGCTGTTCTTGACTGTCACTCTTTCCAAAGAGAAAAGATGCGTGACACACATAGCACAGGAACAATATCTACGTGCAGTATGTGCATTTAGTGTCCTCCACAGAGAAGCTGCAATACATCTCTTTCTGCTGCTTCCTGCATGGCCCCAAATGACAAGATGCTCAGCGCCTGAACGGCGGGGATGACAGAAAAAGCTGAGTATGTAAGAACTTGAGAAAAAGGCAGACACGGTTCTCCTGGGTGTTGGCTAGGTGTCAGGAGAAACAGTATGGGAAACAGAGGAGGCCTTGAAGTGTGCAAGAGCTGCTCAGCAATAACTAAGTCATCCCTGTGCTGTTAACACTGTTTTCACCACAAATTCAAAGCAGCACCACACAAGATACTACGAAGAAAATGAGCAAGTGGCAAATGGCAAACCTTTTAGAGTGTTAAGTAGGACTTGCTATAGTAGCAGGGGAAAACTCTCAAAACCAAAAAGGTGGGGAACGGACCAGGCTGCTTTCCAAGCAGCCTATATTCAGTAGAACGCAGGAACTGAGTTTCCCCTGGCTCTCCAGGAAAACCTCATCTTCACATTCCCCCCCAGCAGTAGGTAACCAGGCTCACAAGCTCACACAGAGGGAAGTTTAAGATCAGCTTACTGAGGCAGAGGCCTGCAGGTCTCTCTGAAGGGCTTCAATCCTGTTGTTTTGTTGCTGGACTGTGGCTTCCAACCTGGCATTTTCAATTTCGAGGCTTAAAAAGAAACATAGGTCTTATTACAGAAATCCACCAGAGCACCCATTCAGAAAGAACAGTATGAAATCACATACTTTGAGACAAAAGCATCCTCCAGAATTGTGCAGGAACTTGTTGTGAGGCAACAAGGCTTCGTGTTGTTTTCATCCAATTCCAGAAAGCAATAAGACATTTTGCTTCAGTGTGTTATTCTCTTACCGTTGCACGTGTTCTTCCAGTTGCTTTATAGTAGTATGAGTCCCAGAAGATGCCAACAGGAGGTCCTGCAGTTTCTGGGAAGAAGCTTCTACTTCTCTTTCCTTCTCATTCAGGGCAGTCTTCAAGTCATGAATATGATGCTCAGACTGAAGCTGCTCTTCTTCCAACTCCCGCAACTGTGAAATCACAGCAAGCAGCCACAGTAGTCAGGTGAGCTTTTATATAGAGGAGTCAACTGCTGCTGAAGAACTCAAGTACTGCATCTGCCTGCCCATAGCCTCCACCTGAAGAACTGTAATAATTTCAAGTACCTTCAGACCTTCACTCCTCCTAGCAAAAGAGCACAAACTGTGTTCCTTCCTCATCTTTCATGCTGGCCTCTGCCATCCCTCCACTGATTCCGTATAGCAGGGTTCTAAGCACCGACACGGCCCCTGCTACCCTTTTGGTGACTCGTGACACTGTTTGTACGCACACGTTTGCTCCTCCTTGAAAACAGGAATTAGAAAGTTCGTCCTTCTAAAATGACTTCTCAACTCCCTTGTAAGGAGATGTAAGATGATTTCTATTTCAGAACTCCGAGGTTTCACTGGCTTCATGAATTATGACAGGGGATCACTGTTGGTTAGAGAGTAGCTCTCTCTCCTACTGGCTCCCAGAATACTGTTCTGTGCCTTTTCATGATGTACAGGAAGGAGCAGCCACCCACAGGTGTATTCCTATCGTGACAGGCTTTCCATACCTCGGCTTCAACCCTGTCCAGTTCCTTTTGCAAGCGCCACGTGTCTTCCTCCAGGTCGCTGTGGTAGCGCGTAGCAACCTCCAGTGAAGATTCTGATGTAGCTTGCTTTTTAAGAGCATCGGCAAGCTGCTGCTGCAGCTGTGTGACCATGACCTAAAGAAAAGTTGTTACATGAGCACGAAGAATTCGGTAAGAAGGTGAGAATATGAGGTGTGCTTTTACTTGCTAGGTTGCCTAATTGGGTCAGTCTCCAGAGTGAATTCAAAGACAAGAAATATTGCCCACCACCAGCAGGCCTCTGCAAAACTGGTGACCTCTCTCCGTCTTTCTGAACTGAGCACCTCCATGCTACCAGGAGGAAGCAGGGGGAATCTTCACTGCTTCTAGTCTATACTAGAAATGAAACTCAAAGGCCAGTTGCTATGATACCCGGATCCTTAGCTTGACCTGCCTTCATCCCAGTCCTAGATGAGCACGAGGGCCTCCAGTTACCAGTGTGTAGTGGAAGCAGCAGAAGAGGTCAAGGAACCTGGAGGTAAATAAGCCCAAGAGCAAGTGAACCAAGGGGGACCCCACTGCGTCCCTCACAGAAAGTACCTCAAAATCCCTGAGAGATTCAGCATCTTCCTCTTGCTCTGCAGGAGCACCTACAAAGGAAGTAAGAAGCAACACGTCGTGAGTGTTTATGTCACTCTGCTTTTTCCTGTTGTCCAAGCCCAGTGTCCAAAAGATGAGGAATGGTTCTACTACAGGCCATAGCGATATTCCTCATTGGCTCTTCCACAGTTAAGGGTCCTACCTCCTGTGTCCTCAGCAAGGGCAGTCCATGAAAGGTCAGCAGTCTTCACAAAGCGGGAGCTGCTGAGAACTGTTTCGTCTTCTGCACTGCCTGCAGGACATTCTTCCACGTTTTCACCATTCCAGTTTTCCACTAGTAGGTTACTAAGGATATATACAGCAAGAGAGGAAATAGGGTTGGTGAAAATAAGCTCGTCTTTGCAGACACGCTTGCCTAGGGCAGCAACAGCCATTCCTTACCCAGCCTCTCCGTTTTCGTTGCCAACTGAGAAACGGTAACACGCCTGCACCCTCCCCGCCCTTGCTCTTACACCATTATGACTTAATGAAATCTTGGCTGCAGGCATGTTCTTTCTCTAGACGCATATTGGTTATCTGCGAAGCACTTCAGCCCTGCTGGCTACAGTCTAAACTGACAAACAATCTCTCCGTAGGGAGTGCTACAAGAATGAAGAAACCCTCTGGCGGATTCACATCTAACTGCAAGGTGCTATGTCCGCGGGATGCTACATTAGTGCTGCAAACTGTTAAGGTCAAACCAGCCTGTGGTCTCCTAGAATGCAGTCCTGGCTTGGAAAGACTGCTGAAATCTTTATGCTTAGTTAGCCCAAGGACTTGAGAGTTTAGACAGCTCCTACGTGTGATCAAGCAGTGGTTGCGTTCTGAGCGCTGCGTGTATTAACCCCATCGAATAGATATTCTCTTCTAACAACCTTGAGAGAGAGTAAATTTGGGCTCCTGAGAGAGACCCCTTTCAAGTTTGTTTTTTAACTGAGGCCTAAAACTCCACCAGCACCAACAAAGAAGCGTTTGCTCAGACTAAGGCTTCACTGAAAAACAATGCGTTGGCACATTTATGCTGTGCCAGAACACTGGAGTAAGGAACGAAGATCTTTTTTTTCCTAGAGTAATGCCCATCAAACATACTTTGTTCTTAAAGCTGTTTAGATGCCAGAGTTTGCCCAGGTGACCTCCTCTCCACCCTCCCATTGATACAGGCTAACGGAACGTTAGGCAAGGGGAGAAGCAATGAAGTCGGCGTTCAGTGACCAGTGGTTTCTGGCAGATGGTTATGGGCAAGTGTCGTGGTTTTAGGCTGATCCAGCAACTAAAACTCACACAGTCTCTCCTTCTCCAGTAAAGTAGAGAGGAGAGAAAAAAAAACCAAAGGGACTGAGGGCTGAGACAAGAACAGAGGGAGCACCCACCAACCATGGTCCTGGGCAAAACAGACAGGGCTTTCTCAAAGCAAAACAGTTTATTAATGATTACTTAGAAGGACAAAGGGAAACAAAAAACCGATTACTTGAGAGGACAGAAAGAAACAAAACCAGATCTTAAAACCGACACCTTCCCCCCGCCCTTTCCTTTCCCTCCCGCCTCTACCTCCTCCCCCCAGCAGCACAGGGGGCAGGGACTGGGGGGAGTGCAGGTCAGTTCATTCCGTGCTGTTACTGCTGCTTCTGTCTTAAAGGAGGAGGAGTCCTTACACCCTTTTCCCCTGCTCCAATGGATCCCCTACCCACGAGGAAAAATCCACAAACTTCTCCAGCGTGAGTCCAGCCCACTGGAAACAATCCTTCCCCACAGATTGCTCCAGTGTGGGCTTTACCACAGTCTCGGGTACTTAGGGAGCTGTAGCCGCTCGCTCCGGCGTGGATCGTCACGCAGACTCCAGATGCCTCTCTGCCTTGTCGTGCATCCCAACACGACCATCCTCAGGCTCAGGCATCTTCTCCCCATGGGCTGCGAGTGGATCTCTGCTCCACCGAGGCCGTCCTGGTTGCAGGGGGGCCGCCTGCTATCTCACCATCAGCCGCAGGGGAAACTCGGCTCCGGCACACCTCCTCCCGCTCCATCCTCACTGACCTGCTGTCGATGCGGCTGTTTCTCTCAGATCTCAGTCCTCTCCAGGTGAACTCAGCCCAGTGGGCACCCCGGGAGTGGGGTGCCCCCGAGTTCCCCAGCTGGCTCTGCCGCCGCCATTCTCCGTGGGCGGCACCGGCCCGACGCAGGCAGCCGCCCGGCCGGGAGCCAGGGAGCGGGGGCAGTGCCCTCCTCCCTTCTCTGCTCGATCCTGGGCAAAGCACCTTTTCCGGTTCCTTTGTCCTGACTTAAATAGGGCAATTCGCAGAGGCGCCCTATTGGCTCAACCCCGAGGGGGATGGCAGTCTGATCTGGTGGCCAGAACTAAGCCTAACCCGGTTCCAAAACCGGGGAGGTCGCAGGGAGCAAAACCCCTCTCCTGCCACCAGAACCACCCCCCCGCCACATCAAACCATGACAGCAAGAGAAGGCATGCTCCTAGGGATAGTGTAGCGCTTTCAACTGGCTACCACCCTGAGGAAAATGGGCTATTTTCTTCAGCCTAGCTTTTGAGTCTATGTAACTGCCTTCAAGAGGCATTTCCCATGGGTGCAAAGCTATGCACAAGCAGAGGAAAACTGCTTAACGGTTTAAGTAAAGGGATATCTGTCAGAGCCCCAGTGAGACAGTGGGGAAAGTAAGAGAGCAGTTGAGGTATGAGAGCGGCCCAGCGCAGACCTGCTTTTACCAGTCACACAGGGAACTTGGTCCATGCGGCTCCTTCTTTTTTTTCCAAAGCTCCTTCCCACGCCTCTCATTGATCACACTTGCAGACCACTGAGGAGACCTATGTGCTGTTTTGACAAACTGCTCACCTTTCATGCTGATCTGGAGCTTGCCCATCAGCTCCTTTTCTTTGAAGAAACTCTACCATCTCCTCATGGTGTTTGGAGAGAGCAAGATTCAGGGGAGTGTATCCCTCCTGAATGGATAAATAATCCCAGTTAGAAAAAGACAAGTTTGGTGCCTTTTGAAAGAGCAGCTTTACCAAAGTGCCAAGGTTACCTGGTTCTGAGCATCAATATTGGCATTATGCTCAAGTAACAGCCCCGCTACAGCTGTATTAGGAGATAGGACCGCCAGGTGCAGGGCAGTGTTGCCGTCAGCATCTGCCAGATTTGGGTCAGCACCATGCTCTAGCAGAATAGCCACACATTCTTCTTGTTGGCACTGTACTGCCTGGGAAGAACAGACAAGAAAGGAAACACTTTCAACATTTACGTTTCACTCGTCACAACTCGCCCAGCTTCTGAATGCTGGGAAAGAAGAGGATCTTTAAAGATGAGCTAACATATGCCTATTCCATACCAAATACACCACGCAGGTTTCTACCCAGGTCTGTGTAAAGAATCCTGCCAGACACTTCTCGTTTAATGTACAGTTGATAAGCCCCACTTCCAAGAGCTTAACGCATTCCACATACCTTCATCAGTGGCGATCTGTTGAAATTGTCAGCAAGGTTCAACTGGCACTTCGCTTGTATTAGAAATCTAACGACATCGGCGTGGCCGTTTGCACAAGCGAGGTGCAGAGGTGTCCTAAAAATCAAACGTATGAGCTTAACATAGACAATGAAAGAACCAAAGCTGTGTCACCACCCATCCCTGGGGACCCTGCCCAGAGTCTGCTCCTCCTGCTTGCTGCTGCAATCCTGCATGTCCCACAGCAACACCTGCCCGAAGCAGCCACGGTGTCCCATCGGTGACCCACAACCCCTCACCGCTTCTCCTGGTCTCGCCTGTCGATGCCGCCTCTCTTCAGCCACCAGCGCCACCGCCTCAGCCGGGGCAGGTCGCCGTGAGCAGCCATGCGGTGCAGCCTGCCCAGGTCCTTCTCCTGGATCTCGTAGGCTGTGGTGGCAGTGGCGGCAGTGCAGGGCTGCCCAGAAGCGCGGTCGGAGGGCGACTGCTGCCGCTTCCTGCTGAAGAGCCCCAGGACTCTCCACACGCTGCGGAGCATGCTGCACAGTGCAGAACGGCCCTGCCGGGAGCGACCAGCAGCAAGAGGCACCTGGTGAACACTGCCAGGCCCTGGGCAAGGACACGAAGAAGGGCAAGGAGGAGGGTGAGGCAAGAACAAGGAGAGGCACAAGGGAGATGAGCTCGCCCGGATCAGTGGGCTTGGCCGGGAGCCCCTGACATGCAGGCAGGGACACACTGATGCTCCAGCTCGGGAAGTGCTGCAGCTCCCACAGTGAGCAGCAACACAAAGCTGCTCGTGCACCAGCCCTGCGCTGGTGCCACTGGTGACGAGTGCCTGACGTGTCACAGAGAGGGGCGTGACAGAGGGCAGGGTGGCACCCTGGGGGGGGGGGTGCCTGCCTGCAGGGCGCGTGGGCGAGGGTGGTCCTGCGGGGTGGCCAGGAGCACAACACGGGGCTCGTGAGGGCTCCCTGGGCCCCGGGGAGAGGCAGCTCTGTCCTTGTGACAGAGTGCCCCAGGTCAGGGGACCAGGCTTCTCCCGCCTGGCAGAAGGCTGCAGCAGATGCTGGATTAGTTTGTGCCTCCCCTGCTCCTGGTTTTCCTGCAGCACATGGCCAGGGTGCCTCAGGACAGGTGTCATAGAATCACAGAATCATAGAATGGTTAGGGTTGGAAGGGACCTCAAAGATCATCTAGTTCCAACCCCCCTGCCATGGGCAGGGAAACCCTCCACTACACCAGGTTGCCTAAAGCCATTTCAATGTCACGGAAAGGAGGCTCAAGGTGGGGTCAGAGCCCAGCTCAGGCGGTCAGGGGCCACAGGATCTCTCTATAGATGCCCAGTGATCGCTCCAAGCCTGCCATGCCGAAGCTTCAGGATGATGTGCTTTCCTCCAACAGAAAGGTGGTCTGAACTTCTCGCAGGGTGGTGAAAATCAAGACCTTCTTCTTGCTCTGCTAGTGCTTGCTGCTCCCTCCCTGCAAAGAATCACAAAATGGCTAAGGTCCTCTGCTTGAGCAGAGTCACCTAGAGCCTGATGTCCACGACTGTGTCCAGCTGCCTTTTGAAAATCTCCAAGTATGGAGACTCTACAACCTTCCTGAGCAACCTGTGCCAGTGCTGTCGCCCTTGCAGTAAAAATGTGTTTCCTGATGTTCAGAGGGGACCTCTTGTGTTTCAGTTTGTGCCTGTTACCTCTTGTCCTGTTGCTGTGCACCACCAAAAAAAGCTTTGGACGCTCCCTTGAGATATTTATGGACACTGATGAGATTACCCTGAGCTTTTTCTTCTTCAGGCTAAACAGTCCCAGCTCTCAGTCTTTCCTTGTGTGAAACACTCCAGTCCCTTCATCAGCTTAGGGGTCCTTTGTTGGACTGTCTGCAGTCTGTCATAGAATCATAGAACGGTTTGGGTTGAAAGGGACCTCAAAGATGATCTAGTTCCAAGCCCCTTGCCATTGGGAGGGACACTCTCCACTACAACAGGTTGCGCAAAGCCTCATCCAACCTGGCCTTGAACGCTTTCAGGGATAAGGCAGCCACAACTTCCATGGGCAACCTGTTCCAGTGCCTCACCACCCGCCATGTAAAAACTTTCTTCCTTATGGCTAATTGAAATCTAATTCTTTGATGCAGCCCACGATACGGTTGGCTTTCCGGGCTGCCAGCGCACATTGCCAGCTCATGTTGAGCTTCTCATCCACCAGCACTCCCAAGTCCTTTTCCTTCATGCTGCTCTCAATCCATTCTCCACCCAGCCTGTACCTGCACTTGGGATTGCCCCAACCCACAAGCAGGACCTTGCACTTGGCCTTGTTGAACTTCATGAGGTTCTCACAGGCCCACCTCTCCAGCCTGTCAAGGTCCCTCTGGATGGCATCCCTTCCCTCCAGCGTGTCCACAACACCACACAACTTGGCGTCATCTGCAACCTTGCTGAGGGTGCACTTGATCCCACTGTCCATGTCTCCAACAAAGATGTTAAATAGCACTGGCCCCAGTTACTGACCCCTGAGGAACACCACTCGTCACTGGCCTCCACTTGGACATCAAGCCATTGACCACAACTCTTTGAGTGTAACCACCCAGCCAATTCCTCATCCACTGAGTGGTCCATCCATCAAATCTGTGTCTCTCCATTTTAGAGACAAGGATGTTGTGCAGGACAGCGTCAAATGCTTTGGACAAGTCCAGGTAGATGATGTTGGGTGCTCTTCCTTTATCCACCAACGCTGTAAGCCCATCATAGAAGGTCACCAAATT
Source organism: Tauraco erythrolophus (assembly GCF_009769465.1). NCBI lineage: Eukaryota > Metazoa > Chordata > Aves > Musophagiformes > Musophagidae > Tauraco > Tauraco erythrolophus. The sequence goes on along the minus strand of NC_141468.1, from coordinate 28,693,385 downwards.
TGTCAGGCAGGATTTGCCCTTAGTGAAATCATGTTGGCTGTCACCAATCTCTTCCTTATTTTCCACATGCCTTAGCATAGTTGCCAGGAGGTTCTGCTCCATGATCTTGCCTGGCACAGACGTAAGATTGACTGGCCTGTAGTTCCCCAGGTCTTCTTTTTTTCCCTTTTTAGAAATGAGGGCTACATTTCCCCATTTCCAGTCGGTGGGAACTTCATCTGACTGCCATGACTTCTGAAACATGATGGATAATTTTTTAGGAATTTCATCTGCTGGTTTGCTCAGGACCCTCAGGACCAGCAGATGCACCTCATCAGGTCCCATGGACTTGTGCATCTTCAGGTTTCTTAGATGGTCTCAAACCTGATCTTCTCCTACAGTAGGCAGTTCATTCTCCTAGTTCCCGCGTTTGCCTTCTGAGACTTGGGCAGTGTGACTGGTGGCTGGAGCTCATGCCAGTGAAGACTGAGGCAAAAAAGTTGTTGAGTACCTCAGCGTTCTCCATATACTGGGTAGCCAGGTCTTCCATTTCCTTCCGGAGAGGGCCAACGTTTTCCCTAGTTATGTTTTTATCACTGGCATACCTATAGAAGTTTTTCTTGTTGCCCTTGATGTCCCTGGCCAGATTTAACTCTGTCAGGGCTTTATCTTTCCTAACCTGATCTCTGGTTGCTCAGACAATTTCACAGACTATCTGTTCTTGCTTCCACCTTCTGTAGGCCTTCTTTTTGTGTCTCAGTTGGTCCAGGAGCTCCTTGTTCATCCATGCAGGCCTCCTGGTGTTCCTACCTGACTTCCTCTTGGTTGGGATGCACCGCTTCTGAGCTTGAAGGAGGTGATCCTTGAATATTCACAGAATGTTAGGGATTGGAAGGGACCTCAAAGGATCATCTAGTCCAATCCCCCTGCTGGAGCAGGACCACCTAGATCAGATCACACAAGAACGCATCCAGGCGGGTTTTGAACATCTCCAGAGAAGGGGACTCCACAACCTCTCTGGGCAGCCTGTTCCAGTGTTCTGTTACCCTTAGTGGGAAGAAGTTCTTCCTCATGTTTAAGCAGAACCTCCTATATTACAGCTTATATCCATTTCCCCTTGTCCTATCATTGGATGCCAGTGAGAAGAGCCTGGCTCCATCCTCATGACAGTCACCCTTTACATATTTATAAACATTAATGAGGTCCCCCCTCAGTCTCCTCTTCTCCAAGCTAAAGAGACCCAGCTCCCTCAGCCTTTCCTCATAAGGGAGATGCTCCACACCCTTAATCATCTTTGTGGCCCTGTGCTGGACTCTCTCAAGCAGTTCCTTGTCTTTCTTGAACTGAGGAGCCCAGAACTGGACACAATATTCCACATGCGGTCTCACCAGGGCAGAGTAGAGGGGGAGGAGAACCTCTCTCGACCTACTAACCACACCCCTTCTAATATACCCCAGGATGCCATTGGCCTTCTTGGCCACAAGGGCACGTTGCTGGCTCATGGTCATCCTGCTGTCCACCAGGACCCCAGGTCCCTTTCCCCTGTGCTGTTCCCCAACAGTTCAGTCCCTAACTTGTACTGGTACATGGGGTTGTTCTTACCCAGATGCAAGACTCTACACTTGCCCTTGTTGTATTTCACTAAGTTTCTCCCCGCCCAACTCTCCAGCCTGTCCAGGTCTCTCTGAATGGTGGCACAGCCTTCAGGTGTGTCAGCCACTCCTCCCAGTTTAGTGTCATCAGCAAACTTGCTGACCATGCACTCTATGCCCTCATCCAAATCATCAATGAATATGTTGAACAATACAAGTCCCAGTGCTGACCCTTGAGGGACTCCACTGGATACAGGCCTCCAACTGGACTCTGTCCCATTGACCACTACTCTCTGGCTTCTATCCTTCAGCCAGTTCACAATCCACCTCACTACCCGATCATCCAGACCACACTTCCTCAGTTTAGCTGTGAGGATGCCGTGGGAGACTGTGTCAAATGCTTTACTGAAGTCAAGATAGACCATATGCACTGCTCTACCATCATCCACCCACTGGGTGATGTCCTCATAAAAGGCTATACGACTTCCCCTTAGCAAAGCCATATTGACTGCCCTTATCATTGATATGCCTAGAGACAGCACCAAGGATAAGGTGTTCCATTATCTTTCCAGGGATGGAGGTGAGGCTGACCGGTCTATAGTTACCTGGGTCTTTCTTCTTGCCCTTTTTGAAGACCGGAGTGACATTTGCTTTCGTCCAGTCCTCAGGCACCTCTCCTGTTCCCCACGATTTAGCAAAGATGATGATGTGTGGCCTGGCAATGATATCCGCCAGCTCCCTCAGCACCCGTGGGTGCATCCCATCAGGACCCATGGACTTATGGATGGCCAGATTGCTTAACTGGTCCCTAACCAAGTCCTCATCAACCAGGGTAGACTCCTCCTCTATCCTGACTTCCTCAGGAGCCTCAGGGTTCCGGGGCTCATCAGGATAGCCTTCAGCAGTATAGACTGAGGCAAAGAGACATTCAGTAACTCTGCCTTCTTCTTATCCTCTGGCCCCAGGGCACCCTCCTCATTCACCAGTGGGCCTACATTGCCTCTAATGTTAGTTTTATCTGCAATGTATTTGCAGAAGCCCTTTCTGTTGTCCTTGACCTTTCTTGCAAGGTTTAATTCCAAGGAGGTCTTAGCTTTCCTAGTGGCCTCCCTACATCCTCTGACAGCAGACCTATATTCCTCCCAAGTGGCCTGCCCCGCCTTCCATGATCTGTACACTCTCTTTTTCCACTTGAGTTTGCCCAACAGTTCCCCATTTAACCATGCAGGTCTCTTGGTGCCCTTTCTTGACTTCCTACCTGTTGGGATGCTCCAGTCTTGAGCTCGGAAGAAGAGGTCCTTGAAGGCTAACCAACTATCTTGGGCCCCTTTACCTTCCAGTACTCTGTCTCATGGGATTTCTCCTAGCAATTGTTTGAAAAGATCAAAGCCGCATGGGGGACTCGGGAAGCATCTTGCTCCCGGGGTGCCCGCCGGGCCGAGCTCCCCCAGAGAGGATTAAGATCTAAGAGAAGACAACCACAACGACCAGGTCAGTCAAGATGGAGCAGGAGGAGGTGTACTGGAGCTGAAGTTTTGCCTTGCAAATCAGTGTGAAGATAGCAGGTGGCCCCCCTGCAGCCAGGGTGTACTCGGTGGAGCAGAGACCCACTCGTGGTCCGTGCAGAAACCCACGTCGGGGAAGAGATGCCTGAGCCCAGGAGAGGTCGTGGACCATGGGGATGCACGACGAGGTACTGTTAATAATGGGCATGGAATGCACGACGAGGTTGTGGAGGCATCTGGAGTCCGTGGGACGACCCACGCCGACGCGAGTGGCAACAGCTCCCTAAGAGGCCGAGACTGGTAAAGCCCGAACTGGTGCAATCCATGGGGAAGGATTGCAATCCTGCGGGCAGGACTTACGCTGGAAAAGTTTGGGGATTTTTTCCTCGTGAGTAGGGGATTGTCGTGGTTTTAGGCTGATCCAGCAACTAAAACTCACACAGTCTCTCCTTCTCCAATAAAGTAGAGAGGAGAGAAAAAAAAAAACAAAAGGACTGAGGGTTGAGGCAAGAACAGAGGGAGCACCCACCAACCATGGTCCTGGGCAAAACAGGCAGCGCTTTTCTCAAAGCAAAACAGTTTATTAATGATTACTTAGAAGGACAAAGGGAAATAAAAACCGATTACTTGAGGGGACAGAAAGAAACAAAACCAGATCTTAAAACCGACACCTTCCCCCCCCCCACCTTCCTTTTCCTCCCGGCTCTACCTCCTCCCCCCAGCAGCACAGGGGGCAGGGACTGGGGGAGTGCAGGTCAGTTCATTCCGTGCTGTTACTGCTGCTTCTTTCTTAAAGGAGAAGGAGTCCTTACACCCTTTTCCCCTGCTCCAATGGATCCCCTACCCACGAGGAAAAATCCACAAACTTCTCCAGCGTGAGTCCAGCCCACTGGAAACAATCCTTCCCCACAGATTGCTCCGGTGTGGGCTATACCACAGTCTCGGGTACTTAGGGAGCTGTAGCCACTCGCTCCGGCGTGGGTCGTCACGAAGACTCCAGATGCCTTTCTGCCTTGCCGTGCCCCCAACACGACCATCCTCGGGCTCAGGCATCTTCTTCCCACGGGCTGCGAGTGGGTCTCTGCTCCACCGAGGCCGTCCTGGTTGCAGGGGGGCAGCCTGCTATCTCACCATCAGCCGCAGGGGAAACTCGGCTCCGGCACACCTCCTCCCGCTCCATCCTCACTGACCTGCTGTCGATGCAGCTGTTTCTCTCAGATCTCAGTCCTCTCCAGGTGAACTCAGCCCAGTGGGCACCCCGGGAGTGGGGTGCCCCCGAGTTCCCCAGCTGGCTCCGCCGCCGCCATTCTCCGTGGGCGGCGCCGGCCCGACGCAGGCAGCCGCCCGGCCGGGAGCCAGGGAGCGGGGGCAGTGCCCTCCTCCCTTCTCTGCTCGATCCTGGGCGAAGCACCTTTTCCGGTCCCTTTGTCCTGACTTAAATAGGGCAATTCGCAGAGGCGCCCTATTGGCTCAACCCCGAGGGGGATGGCAGTCTGATCCGGTGGCCAGAACTAAGCCTAACCCGGATCCAAAACCGGGGAGGTCGCAGGGAGCAAAATCCCTCTCCTGCCACCAGAACCACCCCCCCCTCCACATCAAACCATGACAGGGATCTACTGAATCAAGGGAAAAATGGTGTAAGGACTCCTCCTCCTTTGAGAAAGGAGTGGCAGTAACAACATGGATGAACTGACCTGCACTCCCCCATTCCCTGTCCGCCTGCGCCGCTGGGGGGGGGAGATAGAGCCAGGAACAAAAGGAAATAGGGGGTGGGGAGGTTGTTGTGTTTAAGATCTGGCCTTGTTTTCTCTTTCTCCTCTCGAGTAACTGGTTTCGTTCCCTTTTGTCTCTTGTTAAGTAACTGTTAATAAATTGTTTTGTTTTAAGAAAAAAAGCCTCAGTCATGTTTTGCCCGGGACCATGGTTGGTGGGTGCTCCCTTTCGGTTCTTGTCTCGACCCTCAGTCCAAAAACCACGACAATTTGCCCTACTGAAGTCCAGGGTTCTAGTTCTGCTAGGTATTCTCTTCCTGCCACATGAGATCCTGAACTCCACCATTTCATGGTCACTACAACCAAGGCTACTCTCAACCTTCAGCGCTTCAACCAGACTCTCCTTATTAGTGAGAACAAGATCCAGCAGCACTCCTCTCCTAGTAGGCTCATCCACCATTTGCATCAGGAAGTTATCAATGCACTGAAGGAACCTCCTGGACTCTGGATGGCTGGCTGAGTAGGCCTTCCAGCAGATATCAGGATAGTTGAAGTCCCCCATGGCAACCAGGGCCTGCATTTGCGAGACCGCTGTCAGCTGCCTGTAGAAGGCCTCATCAACCTTGTCATCATGATCCGGTGGTCTGTAATAGACACCAATAACAGTATCACACATTCCAGATTGTCCTTTAATTTGCACCCACAAGCTCTCAACTTGCTCCTGATCCACCCCTGGATAGAACTCAATGCACCCTAGTTGCTCACTCACGTAAAGAGCAACTCCACCACCTTGCCTTGCTGGCCTGTCTTTCCTGAAGAGGACATTGCCATCCATGACCACATTCCAGTCATGCGAGCTGTCCCACCAAGTCTCAGTAATTGCTACCAGATCATAACCCCCTGATCGAACACAGATTTCTAACTCCTCCTGTTTATTCCCCATGCTGCGTGCATTGGTGTACAGGCATTTCAGAGAGCCAGCTGAGCACACCGATTCCACCCTAGCGGGGTGGGAAGCCTTATTCCCTGAGCCTAGTTTACTGAGCCTAGTTATATCCCCCTCCCCCTTCAAACCTAGTTTAAAGCCCTCTCGATGAGCCCTGCCAGCTCATGAGCAAGAATCCTTTTCCCCTTTTGAGACAGCTGAAATCTGTCATTTGCCATCAGACCCGGTTCTGTGAAAGCCTCCCCATGATCAAAGAAACGAAATTTCTGTTGGTGGCACCAGCCTCTGAGCCATCTGTTAATCAAGTGTGTTTTCCTGTTCCTATCTGTATTCTTTCCTGCCACTAAAGGGATTGAGGAAAACACTACCTGGGCTCCTGACCCCTTCAACCAATCACCCCAATGCCCTGAAGTCCCTTTTCATGGCTTTTGGACCTCTCTGTTACCTCATCAGTTCCAACCTGCGTGACCAGTAATGGATAATAATCAGAGGGCCGTACCAGACCAGGGAGTTTCCTAATGACCTCCCTGACCCAGGCCCCAGGCAGGCAGCAGACTTCCCTGTGGGTTGGGTCCGGTCAACATATTGGTCCCTCTGTTCCCTTCAGAAGGGAATGACCTATGACAATTACCCTCCTTCTTTTTTTAATAGAGGCAATCAGAATGCATGGGGCAGACTGTCTCACCTTAGGCAACCCCTTGGGTGGGCCCTCATCTATATTTTCCTCTTCTGACGAGGTTTTAATGCCGATAGCAGTCCGACTAGGCTTTGGTGACACCTCCAAGCAGGGAGAATCATCATCCTCACTGTTATCCAGTTCCCTTTGCAGAGCAGTGTACCTGTTATGTAAGGACACCTGGGGAGGCGGAGGAATTGCCAGGCAGTTGCGCTTGCCACGCAGAGCAGGGAACTTGTGTCATTGCCCTCTGTCCCCTAATTCCTCACATTCCTTGATCCCCTTTAACCTCTCCACTTCTTCTTTCAGCTCTGCCACAACCAGATTATAGAAGCTGTCAATTTCCCTCTCGCTTTCCCTAATTTTTCTTAACCTACTCACCTCCTCCCTGAGCTCCAACACTTCATCCTGGAGCTGCGCCACCTGGTTTAGCAGGTCATCAACCTGCTTGCACCTCACACAGCCATCCTGAGGATTGCTCCCAGCTACCAGTGAAAAGCTATGACCTTCCTCACAGCCTGTGACCTGAACACCCACATCCCTTCGAGTGGGTGCTAAAAGCACAATTCTCCTCCTCCGAGAAGCCACCATGGCTCCTGGATAAGGTGAAGCACTTCAAATCCCGTCCAACAAGCTGTAAGCAGCAGCAGTTGCCCCCTCGTTAGGCAGGAACAATAGGCTTGATTGCCTCATACTGGGTGAGCAAGTCGTTCCCCTCCCTGAGCCTGTTTACAGCCCAGAGAGCCGCGGGTGTGCTGGCTCCGCCCCGGCTGTCCCAGCAACCCGCCTACGCCGACACCACCCCCAACAGCGACAAATCTGGTCCCGGCTAGAAAATGCTTCGAGAAAGCCCAAAAAAAGAGCTTTTCTTCGACTTTTTTTCTGTAGCAGCTCTCCCCAGAGAGAGAGAGCTGCTCTCTCTCTTGCAGTCTTACCTGCTCTGAAGTGGATCTCCGCAGAAATGTGGATATTATCCAGCTTTCTTGGGCCCCTCCTCCCTCCGGGGTTTCATCCCATTGTACTCTACCAAGCAGATCCCTGAAGAGGCTGAAGCGTGCTCTCCTGAAATCCAGGGTAGTGAGCTTGCAGTGCGCCCTCCTTGCCTCCCTAAGAATCTTGAACTCCCCATTTCATGATCACTGCAGCCAAGGGTGCCCTTGGGTGTCACGTTGCCCACCAGTCCCTCTTTGTTGGTGACAACAAGGTCCAGCAAAGCACCTCTCCTCGTTGGTTCCTCTGTCACTTGGAGAAGGAATTTATCATCAATACATTCCAGGAACCTCCTGGATTGCCTATGCCCTGTTGTCCCTCCAACAGATATCGGGGTGGTTGAAGTCCCCCATGAGGACCAAGGCTTGTGAACATGAGGCTGCTCCTATCTGTCTGTAGAGGGCTTCATCCACTCAATCTTCCTGGACAGGTGCCCTCTAGCAGACCCCCACTACTGTATCAGCTGTCCTTGCCCTTCCTTTAATCCTGACCCATAAGCTCTCAGTTGGCTCCTCATCCATCCCCAGGTGGAGCTCCATGCACTCCAGCTGGTCTTTGACATAGAGGGCAACACCTCCTCCTCTTCTCCCCTGCCTATCCTTCCTGAAGAGCCTGAATCCTTCCATTCTGACTCTCCAGTCATGGGATTCATCCCACCATGTCTCCGTGATGCCAATAAGATCATATTTCTGCAGGCACACACACACTTCTAACTCCTCTTGTTTATTTTCCATGCTGTGTGCATTTGCATAGAGGCATTTAATTTGGATGGATCTGACTTCCTGGCTGGAGTGGCTGGAATTCCTTTCTGCTGCTCTTCAGGTGCTTCCAGCATATCTTGATCGAGCTTGATATTATCCCCCTCCCTCTTTGAATGTAGTTTAAAGCCCTGTGAATGAGCCCTGCGAGCTGTTGTGCAAAGACCCTTGTTCACCTTTGAGAAAGGCAAATCCCATGTGGTGCCAGTAAGCCTGGTGCTGTGTGGCCCATCCCATTGTCAAAAAAGCCAAAACTGTGGCAATGACACCAGCCATGGAGCCACGACACATGGACATTTCTGCCACATGTTTTTCCATAACAGTACCTTGTAGACACTTCCTCACTTACATCAAGTACTGGAGGTGTCCTTCCTTAAGACCTATTTTGTTGATCTTATAGTCTCTTCCTGCCACATCACCCCATGCCCTTTGCTTAGTGATCCTGTCCATCGCTTCCCCACAGGACTGCTGTTTACTCTCTCCTTCCCTCACTGTTCTTAGTTTAAAGCCTTCCTTATGAGGTCAGCCATCCTGTTGGTGAACATAGCTTTGCCCTGCTTAATGAGGTGTGTCTCATCTCGCTCAAGCAGACACTGATCTGCAAACAGGGTCCCACATTCATAGACCCCAAAACACTGTCGCCAACACCAATTCTACAACCAGTTATTGACTTACCCTCCTCAGCAGGATTGAGGACAACACAACCTGGGCCCTCGTGCCCTTCACTACTGCTCCTAGACCTCTGTAGTCAGTTCTGATACTGTCTGGGTTTCCTCTGGAAGTATCCGTTCTTTGGGAAACTGGCATATCTGCAGAGAATGAGGTCATGGGAGTGGAGCCACGACAGCTTATCGCCTTCCCAGTCCCCTACATTGTGAGGGAGGAAAGCACCTCTCTCATCCTCTCTCTCTTTCCTTCCTGATCATTCTTCTCTCATTAATAATGTTTTCTTTAATCCAAACTATTCCTGATGAGGAGAGGAAGAAGATGGTGTTTTGTCTTCACGTTTCTTTTCATGTGTGCTTTGCTGTATGTGTCCAGAGTGGTTTGTCAAAGTTTTAATGCTTATGTAACTCCTTTCATTTGAAGAGATGAGGACTGGTTAGGTGGACCTTGGTAGTTGGCTGCTGCTACTGATACCTGGCCAGACCTGGAACAAGATCAACCCTTTCTAGTCCCAGGTGTCCGAATGCATGGTAGGATACAGAAGGAGCCAAAGAATGAAAATGCAGCAGCATGTGAAATTATATCATACTCAACAAGTCCAACTGTAAGTGGATCAGTACAGCTGTGAGCAGGGGAAACCGCACAGTTCCCTAATGGACGGTCAAAGGTTATGTGATACAGCTGGTGTTTGTGAAGGGATGCTGTAAGAGACCGCCACCTCCAGCAGCTCCTGTGCCAGGAATTCCTCCTCCTCAGCCACACAGTGGGAAGCTCAGGACTGAGCTTTTGTGTTGGCACAGGGGTCAGCACAAGGAAGGTGCAATTTAATCCTTGGGGGCTGTGGAGGACAAAAATGTATTAATAAGCAAATAGATTCATGTAAGCTGTCTTTCCCTTGACATGCCTGTAACTGCCCTAGCATGGCCCTAGTGCAGCCAAGAGTGAAGTCTCTTAAGTCTGCTTTTTCTTGTGTCATTGTGCTTTGCAAAGTGTTGCAAAGGCTGTTAAACTCAAGAAGCATGGAAAGGGCATTTCATTGTGAAGGAAGTTAGTAGGTGCAAGAAGAGGACGGCTGTGCCCTGTCTGTCGCGCTGTGCCAGATGATATAAAGCTTGCCAGTAACATGGTCCTTTGTAGCACACCTGCTGGGATGTGTCGCACAAGTCCTTGACGCCATGTGGCTTGTGAGCCTTGCAGTCATTCGGCCCCCAAAGACAGCTCATTTTGTGTTCACGGAGATGCAATGGCAGTAGGAATCACTACCCAGCCTAGTGTTCAAAGGAGATGGTGCCGTATAGATGGGGGAGATAAGCTGAGGAATTTGTTTCCCAGTGTGTTTGCGAAAGAAATCTTGTAACACCATCACTGTGGTAATTAGCGTTTGGTGCCAGTGTTTTCCCAGGTGACCCCCCACAGTGCAGTCTGTCCCCACATCTAGGGTGAGTGAGGTGATTTTGGTAGTTAAGTGTCTGTCCACATCGCGTGGTGTGTCCCATGATCAGATGCCTTCCAAATGGCTAAGGATGTCCCCCTGTCCCCTTTTGCGCTCTCCCCAGAGGTTCACAGTCTCTTGCAGCCAGACTTCGGGACTCTATTGAGCCTTGTCCTCAAAGCTTCCCCATGTCCCCTGGGGGGGTTCCAGCAACAGCCTTTTTTTTTTGGTAGCTAGCTTTATAACACAACTCAATGCAGAGGGAGGTGGATAATTAGGCAGCATTGGGATCCAATGCAGCATTTCCAAAGGCACAGTGCATGCTTGGACAGGGCTTGGACAGGCCTTGGACAGGCCTTGTTGCCTTCCTGCCTGTGCTGCCCGAGGACGGAACCAACTCCCCTGAGTGAAGAGACTAGTTGTCCTCTCAGGAGCGTGTTGCTGCTTTCCATGTGCGCTTTTTGCCATCTAGTGGCAGCAACCTATTGGTGTAGTGTTTGCCTCTGGTAATTGCACTTTCTAGCCGTGGTACAAAAACTGTGCTGTAGGTGCAACTATCCATCCACTCTACTGACTGTACTGCTGTGACGAAGGGACAGGAGACCAGCTTTTCCTGGAATGGTCAGACTGGAGGAAGTATCCACTGTCAAGTAAAATCACAGGAATTCTCAAAAATTGGTGCTTTTCTGAAGCTTAATGAAGTTTTGGGTTATTTAAGCAAATACCCATTATGTGATCATACGGATGCTTTGTTGCTGATTTGGGAATGTATCCTGAAAGGCAACATTGTGGAGCCTCTAAAATGAAAAGTCATATTTTGATGGAAATTTTAATTCCATCGGCGACCCTCAGCACAATTAAGTATGCTGTATCTCTGAAATGCAGCAGTTGCGTTGGAGATGCAGGTAGTTAAACCAGCTCCAGGACATGGATGCCAAATTGCTTTAGAGGAGTTTCCCTCACTGAACTACGATCCTGCAGATCTGTAGGGACTGTATGTGGCAACCTTCCTGAGCTTTCACTTTTGAAGCAGGCTGTGACTTGGAAATGAGTTTGTCTTTATTGATGGCTTGTTCTAGTGCCTGATGTGAGGCTGTGAAAAGTGTCTTTTCACATCCAGAAATTAGAAGCCTACTGTAGGTCACCTCACATCTGAAAGACGCCATGATCTTACCATTTTGCAAGTATGATAGTAATAATATCCATCCAGGTTACTGCTGAGGTACTGAGTCCTATAGCAACCATTAGCAAGCTTCAGCATGGGTGGTACATGCCAAAAGACCGTAGCAGGTATGTCCCAGGTGCTTTGGGATAGATGTTGCACACAGGAGTAGACATGACATGAAGTGTAGCTGTTTATGGAGTTTTTCAGGCAAGTCCTGATGTCCCGAAATGTGACCTTGGAGTGGTCCTTTATCTAAACAGCTTTACCAGGGCAACCCTCAGGAGCAATCTTGCAGAACAACACTGAGACGGCCAAATACTCTCCAGAAGGTTATAATGTCTGAAGAGTACTATGCAATGCGTACCTTTGGTAAGCAGGCTCTTTTGACAGTGCATTTTTCTTGGCTCCAAGACAGGCGTTATCTCCCAAGATTCAGAAACACTGTGCAAAATTCCGTCCAGTCGAAGGCAATATTGAAATCACAGATCAAAGTAGCATTGCACTGGAGATGAGGAGCTAAGGTAGATCTACGTTCTATGGTTGGACGTTTTCTTAGCATAATTAGATTACATTGCCATGTCTAGATTTGCTCCCATGAGCAAATGAGCTTGTTTAGTAGTATCTTCACCCTGTTCACGAGGATGCCACGAGGACAGACCCTTAATCCCACCTCATTTGATGAGTCTCTACAGAGCTGTTTCCCCACTGAGCTCTAGTGGCTCACCTTTCCCTGAAATGAAACCTGCTAATTTGCTTTCCCCTATGGAAACTTCACAGATGGCTACTGTCCAATTACTACACCATTTCCAGATGTCTGTTTGATAGATGTTTGTTTAGCAAGCGTCTGTGGTGATTTAGGGTTATCTTGCCTCCAGCTGCTTGCTGTTGCCTTCCACTCAGAAGGAAAGAGGTGGCCTTTCACTTCTGTGGTACATGTAATCATTCCCTGATGGGCTTTCCCTTTTAAAGTGATCGACTGGATTCTGCCTGAAGCAGTTGAGGAAGTACTTAGCAAAATAATCCACAGGCTCGAAGTGATAGCTTGAGATGAGGATATTGGCTGCTGTCTGCAAAATTACTCTCTGCTTACACCCAGCTGTGGGATAGTAGTTCTGAGAGAGGGCCAGTATCTGACAGCTGGAAGTGGCAAAGTCCTTCACCACTCCAGGTGAATCCAGGAGAGGGTGAATAGTCATAGCTCAAATGCTGCACAATATAAAGAATTTGTGTCTTTTCCATGCTCCTTCTTGGGACAAGCATTTTATTTCTGAAAATCTATTACTGCAAGACAAGAACTTAAACTGAATTTTAAGAAGGCCAGCAAAGAGAAAAAGAAAAAGAATACCAATAGCAAAGATATCTCAAATGTGTGGTTTATTATTGGGATACTAAATTTTTCATGATAAGTAAAAGACTTAATGTGCTAATACATAACGAGCCCAGCAAACATAAATGTTACATATTTACCCACAGAAATAGTCTCAGTAAGTAAGCCAAATTGCCTGCTCCGGATCACCTACGCTGTTTTATTTATTGCAGGACATGGTTATATAGAGTGCCAAGCTGGGGGCAGAGCCCTTTCCTTATCTTTAAGTGGTATGACGTGATTAAGGAATGATATTCTTTCATTTCCACCTTATTTTTGGAAGTTTTCCTGTCCTGCTAGAGCATTATTCTGCTGAATACCTAGAATATTGTGTCCAGTTTTGGGCCCCTTGCTTTAAGAGAGATATTTTGCTCCTGGAGCGGGTCCAAAGAAGGGCGACTAAACTGGTCAAGGGGCTGGAAAATAAAACTTACGAGGAGCCGCTGAGGGAATTGGGGCTGTTTAGCCTAGAGAAGAGGAGGCTGAGAGGAGACCTGATTATGGCCTATAAATACTTGAGAAGGGATGGTGGGGAAGTGGGAGAAGGGCTCTTTACATTAGTTATGGGTGATAGGACAAGAGGAAATGGGTATAAGCTTAGTCAGGGGAGGTTCAGGTTAGATGTTAGAAAGAATTCCTTCTCTGAAAGGGTTGTCAGCCACTGGAATAGGCTGCCCAGGGAGGTGGTTGAGTCCCCGTCCCTGGATGTGTTTAAGAAAAGGGTGGACGAACTGCTTAGGGACATGGTTTAATGGGGCATTAACGACGGTTGGACTGGATAATCTCTAAGGTCTTTTCCAACCTAGAAATTCTATGATTCTGTGATTCTATGTGTCGAAGCCTCTATGCCTATAATGTTTAGATTTTGAGGGGTATTTGCAATTCAATTTCTTCTTCTGTCTAAGGAAATTGGTTTACAATACTCTTAAAATAATCTTTGCTTATAAATAATTTTGAAGCTGCTTAAAGTTATAAGCTCATAGAATGAAAGTAAAAGGCTCATTGAACCATTAAATCTTTTATTGGTTTGAGCCTCAGCCTTTATTCATTGCCATTGGCTGTGATAGTAGTCCTTTAAGTGTGTGAGAGAAGCTGAGAAACTGTCCTGTACCTGTAGGAGTGACATAAAGAAGAGGGGAATTATGAAGTCAGACTTTTTTATACCAAATTAAAATGAGTAGCTAGAAATGGTAAAATGAGCCTTCTTCTGTCGCTGATGCTCAGCTATCTGTATTTGGTGCTCTCAGAGCGAGACAGTTACTCTTGTTTCACTGGTGTTTGTTTTTTTGGTATTGAATAGTGTGCTGAATGCAGTTAGCGCTTTGTTACCGCCTTTCCCCATCTTTTCAGTTACTATAACCACTTTTTGTTTCTCGTCTCATATTTAAATAGCAACCTGGCTTGCTATGTCTGTACAGAGCTTGCTGCGAAAGACATCGAGTGGTCCGCTGCTATTGTACAGTTATAATAATTCAGTGTTTTTCGCTGTACAAGTCTAACCCATAACTAGAAGAAAAATGGGCATTTATATTTTTATTGGCCTAACCGTAATTATTGGAAGGACAGCTATCTTTTAGAAAGAGATAAATAAGCGATGAATACTAAGGGGTATAATAAAAGGTAGTGCAACATTTCCTCAAATTGCAGAATTGCAGTTGGCCATTGCAGTTTATAAATGCAATTAAAAGGCAGATAAGAAAAGAATCACCCATGTGGTGCACAAGCTGGAAAGTGTAGGTTAAATTTATTTTTCAGCATCAGGTTTTTAAAAACATTGATTTCTATATTTGCACATAACACTAATGGTATATTAACGAAAGGCAGAAAATAGAGGGTATGAATTTTACATGAGCTAATGAAAGGATTACTTTTGATGATGAAAATATTGTCTAAGAAAAATCTTTTATAAATGATGTGAAGTAACTGGGTGCATTTCTTTGTTTCGTCTCTGGGTACCACTGTTATGCCATGTATATATTTTTTGTCTGGTTAGTTTCCACTAACAAGATTTTTAAGTGAGTAATCACAAATCAATAATTTTCTTCTTCATTAGAAAGGCTGGAGCTTTCCTTGCCAGTTGCTATACATTTCAAATTACAGGGGTCTATTGTATACACCTTGCACTATTTGTGGCTTTCTTTATATACATAATACATATGCACAAATGTAGTTGAATAAGTATGTATATAAAATACAATTGTTAAGCTATTTAAAATGTGTAACTAGCTTTGGAATACAAACCTTGTTTGTTTTCAGAGGAATTGTGGTTGTAAACTACTTGGGAAAAATCTCCCCTCCTTTTTTCTTTATACAGAAAAAAGCAAACAAAAAACCCAATCAAAAAACAAATTCAGTGTTAATTAATTCTGATTCACCAAGGATGGAATCCAGAAAAATAAAATTTTAATTCTTGTTCCAAGTGTGGGGAAAGGGGGAGAGAAAGAAGTATTTTTTCTTCTATAAAAGCCAAAGAGGTGTAGTTGAAGTGCCTTGTTCATCACAGATAACATAACCATTATGGAGTAATATCACATGTCAAAAGACACCTAGCAGCTACGTGTGACACACAGTGGGTCAGTAGTGAATCCTGGTGCTGTTCCCAGGGGTTTGACGGCTACTGTCAGCCTCTTTACCAGGCTGCTTGTATTTATTCCCAAGAAAAGATGTTATGGATATATTCTTTCTTTTTTTTTTTTTAAAAAAAAACCACCTCACAACACTATTTTCAGAGAAATGTGACACATTTTTACTTTCCTACCCTCAGGCTTGATCCTAGCTGATCTCCATAATATGTCTCTAGGCTTGACCACAGTAAAAACAAGAATGTCACTGTTATTGTCACTCTTCTCTAGAGAGTTTGTCCACCTTGTTCAGTACTTTGTCTGCCAGGGGCTTTGGCTTAGTCACGTCCCACCCTAGCAATAGGAACACTAGCTAGGTAGCTGAATTCCTCCAGTTCCTACTGGAGATTTTTGTTTGTATATTGTGCATTTATTTGTTTTCTGAAGTTCTAGTGAACTTCAGCTGTGGATGAACCTGCATGTCTGCTGAAGAACCACTAAGTTTCCATATTATTTAGCATCATTTAGCATCAGTTTAATGCATCTTAGTATTTTGTGGGGTTTTACTTGACTGGCCACTTCTTTCTCGCAGAAGTACAATACGTAGGCCTCAGTAGAGTGTACAAGTTTAATGATTTCTTCTTGATGCATTTTTTTGCACAAGTCCCCAGTGACTGTGATCTACCACTGAACTTTTAGTTGTGCTACATCTGTCAAACAGCTCTGGAGTAATTGTTTATGGCTAGATAACTAGCTATACAGTGGATTAGTTAAGATTAATAACACTGGACTCCATCTTATCCAGTACATTGTATCTTCAAGTTCAGCTGGGCGGCAGCACAAATGACTCACCAGGTGCACTGGTCTAAAGAGTGCAGACAAAAACAGGTATAAAGAAAGAGAGACTGGAAGAGAAGGAATTAGTTATGGGGGTACTAAAGAGAAAAAATATTTAAAAGAGACTAATAAACACAGTCTGTAAAATGTTAGTCATTTGGATCAGTCTCAATTGTAAAGATGAGGAACAGTAAGCTCGTGTTTCCGCCTAAAGCAGAACTGTTCTGAATTTTAAGGGAGCAACTGGCTGTCTTCTTCAACGTTGGCCACTTTTGAAGCAAAACCCCAGGCACCTCAGACACAGTGTGATGGGATGCAGGCTGAGTGTAGCCTTTGAAGCTCTGTGAGTCAGAGACAAATGGAAATTAAGATGTCCAGGCCAGTCAATAAGAAGAGGAAAAACAGTCATTGTCCACAGAGCAAGCAGGGGTAACCAGTGGGGTTACTTTGGTCTCTGCAGTCCTTGAGATATAGTAGGAAAGCCGCTCATCCTGTTTTCACTGGAGTACTGTGGGAAAGGAGTCCCTTTGTTCCTGCCTTAGTTGACATGCAGTCACACAACCTAAATACCAAATCCTCCAAATCAGCACTCCCCTTTCAGGTCTCTTTCTCCAAGACTGCGTTCCTCAGATCTGCAGAAGGTACCACAGGAAAACAATCTCCTTGGTCACCTGGTGATGACTAAACCTCTCACTTGCTGTGGTCACCCCTTCTGCTTCCAGAAAGCAGTGCCACCCACGAACCCCAGTGAGGCTCCACTTCCCCATTCACTTCAGCAGACCCTCTCTCCCCCTCCAAAAACCCCATTGTGCCGTCACTGTCTGCAAGATGTGTGACATCATTAAGCAAAACCTCACTGGTGTCACAGCAGTCTGTGTGACCTCTGATCTCTTCTGCCTTTCTCTGGCTAAAAACTGGGAGTGGAAGAGTTACAAGAACTCCTATGTCAGCATTGGAAGAATGGAGCTATTATTCTTATTAGTTTTATAATTATGAGAAAAAATAGAAGTAGAGCAGATCGGCCTAGGGCATAGCACAGAACTATCAGTTAAAGACCATCAACTTTCATATGAAACAGTTATTGTAAAACACTTCCCAACTATTTCCACAATTCATTGGTCAAAATCTACAGAAGCTTTTGTTCAGAACAAATATAGCTATGTCTTTTTTAACATACAGCAATAATTGTGTTATCTTGAGATGATTATTTGTAACCCAGGTTTGGAACAGTTCCACACCCACTTTAATAAATAATGTTAAAAGATGCTTAGAAGCAGACAGCTGCATCACACATCACCTGTGAGTATCTCTAAAGTTTGGCAACTGGGTGGCTGGAAGGACAAACCTGCATTCATTCAAACTGTTTCTTTGGAGCCTTGCAACAGAATTTCCACATGCAAAATACTTTAGTGTCTAAGGGTTAAATCCTTCTAGAGTAGACTGTTGCCAGCGGGAAGCTGGACTCTGTCACTGAGCTGGTCATTTTCCCCAGATATTCGATAAAGGCTGAGATCTCATCTCTGACCTTTTAGCTCAGCTTTCGAACGTCTCAGATAGTTAATTATAAGCTCTTTCTGCATCAGTAGATCTCATAATTTCCCATGCAGTGACCAGTGGTAAACTATAGAAAAGCTGTTTCACAAACCTATTCCTCCTAGCCAGAAAAAAAGAGGGATGGTCACAGCTGATCAATTGGAAGGGCAGAGAGGTTAATTATTTTTGCCTGTTTGCTCAGTACGAGTCTTTTCAGGGCTCTGGAAGGAGAGGCTATAGAAAAGTTAGTGACACAGAAAGTAATTTCCCTGGTGAATTCATTTATTTACAGTCCATGCATATGCCCTGTTTAATAAAGAAGAGAAGGGGTGAGGCTCAGGAGAGCCATGAAGCCCTGCTGTGCATAGCAACTCTTTTCTCAGGCTGGGGAACACCAGTGGGTGGGCTGGGACCCTGGGCAAAGTGCCACAACTTTTGTTAATATGGTGTTGTCACCCAACAGAGAAATCACTGGAAGAAGGTGCAAGCCAGGCCTGGCCAGATCCCCGTTCCTGTCTAGAGCAGTGCAGCCTTGTCCGCTCCCACTGCCCACACAACTCTGCATTTTGCAGATACAACTGGTTGGTTCCTGGGGTGAAGCTGTTCATGGCTCAGTGCTAGGGCATGAAAGAGAGAAGCCATGCACAGTCCCTGTCCATCTGTGTAGACATCACCGAGTTATCTTCCTGGGGAGTTATCTTATCTGTTCAGCTTCCGTCGGCATAACTTCCACTGCCAATTTCCCTTTTTTGGCTGTAAATGAGCATAGGCTTATCATAGAGCTTCTAGAAGCGCAGGTACATGCAGTGGTGCACTTCCTCTACAGAGAGTTACATAGCGTTTGTAGGAGCTCAACATTTGCATTTAATAGTCAGCTTTTGTCTTACTATTTTATATGTATAAATTGTTGTCATGGTTTGATGTGTTGGGGGGAGGGCCGGGTGGCAGAAGCTGCCCATCAGACCGGACTCCCATCCCCCTCGGGGACTGAGCCAATCGACGCCTCTGCGAATTGCCCTATTGACGTCGGGACAAAGGAACTGGAAAGGTGTGCCTTTGCCCAGGAGCAAGGAGAAGGGAGGGGGGCATGGCCCCCCCGCTCCCTGTTGCCCGGCTGGGCGGCGGCCCAGGCCGGGCCAGGGCCATCCGCTGGGAATGGCCCTGATGGAGCCGCTTGGGGAACTCGGGGAGAGCTCTGCTCCCGGGGCGCCCACCGGGCCAAGTTCACCCAGAAAAGACTGAGATATGAGAGAAACAGCCACACTGACACTAAGGTCAGTGAAGATGGAACAGAACAACGTGTGCCACGGCTGAGTCCCCCTTGCGAGCAGCCCCTTGCAACCAGTCCTCGGTGGAGCAGGCAGAGACCCACTCGCAGCCCTTGGAGGATCCACGTGGAGAAGAGATGCCAGAGCCTGAGTACAGTACGCATCTAGAGTCTGTGGGACAACCCCCGCCGACGGGGAGGTGTTTTGTTAAAGGAGATGCCTGAGCCCGCAGACTATTGTGAATCATGGGCACAGGTCGAGGCGCATTTACGCGTTTTAAGTCTGTACGGAGACGCATTTAAGGTCGACATGACGACCCACGCCGGAGCGCATTTAAAGTCTGTTGATGACCCACGCCAGAGCGAGTGGCTACAACTCCTTAAAAGCCCAGGACTGGTAAAGTCCGCACTTGGGGCAATCCGATGGGAGAAGGATTTGCCTCCTAGCAGGTAGGATTCATGCTTTCGCTGTGAGTAGGGGATCCACTGGATCAAGGGACAATGGTGTAAGGACTCCTTCTCCTTTAAGGGAAGCAGCAGTAACAACATGGAATGAACTGACCTGCACTCCCCCATTCCCTGCCCCCTGCACTGCTGGGGGGAGGAGGTAGAGCTAGGAAGAAAAGGCAAAGGGGGGGGGAGTGGTGTTTTTTTAAATCTGGCCTTGTTTTCTTTTTATCCTCTCAAGTAACTGTTTTTGTTTGCTTTTCTCTTTTTAGGTAGCTGTTAATAAACTGTTTTGCTTTAAGAAAACAGCCTCTTTTGCCCGGGACCGTGGTTGGTGGGTGCTGCTCTGTTCCTGTCTCGACCCTCAGCTCTTTTATTATATTTTTCTCCTCTCCGTTTTACTGGAGTGGGAGAGCTGCGTGGGGTTTAGTTGCCAGATCGGCCTAACCCACGACAATTGTTTAAATGTCTTACTATTTTATATGTCTCTATTTTGCCTTTTTGTTATCATGCCAGATTAGCTATCATATCTTGGGAAGAAGTGTTAAAACAAAACTTTACTAACTTGCATTTTTACATAAAAGTGAGTTTTCTTCTAGATTGCTTTAGTAGTCAAACCTCTCTGGAAGATGTATTTCCAATAATTACTCTGTCTGAAATGAAACACAGATGCCTGATGCCAGATGGCAGCTGTTGTGTGCTCCAATAGTTCCTTCAATGTCTAGCTGGTAAAGTTAGGGACACTCCTAAGGGAGCAAGTTTAGAACACAGACATGTTAAGAAAATTCAGGTTTTCTACAATATGAGTTTTAGGGCTTAAATGTGTCATTATCATTTTAACATATCATGCACTGCAATTCTTAAAATTCTATCATTTCAGGAATTAAAAAAAATGTGGATTTTAAAGAGTTTCTATGGAAAAAGAATTCTAAACTAAAATTTTTAGTTTGGAAACATGGAAATTAGTTTCTCTGCTAATTTTAAAGTGATGGAGCGGTCCAGATCAGCCCTAGGGACAGTATGTGGGTCCAGCATGGAGATGAGGGAATCCTGCCATCACTATACATACATACTTGCAGCAAGAGGATGCAGAATGTGCTTTCAGGCCTTCCTGAATCTCTGCTGGAGTCTTGAATGAGAGCTGCAAGGCTGCTGGTTGTCTCTGGGCATGCAACTGTATGGTGCAAGGCTGTTCTGAACCAGCCAGGTCCGGAACTTGACCCACTATGGGTATTGCGCTCACCATTGATTGCCTGGGCTAAATCGCATGAGCAGAGGTTTGTGCAAACATGGGGTGGGTACTGCATCTGGGACCCAAGCTAATATCTGATAACACTGAACTCTGCTGTATGGGAACACTGATTTATCTGGAGGTAGACCCAATGTTTCTACCTGGCAGTAGTTGGAACAGGGCAGTGTTACCTTTGGTAGGATACCAAAGAGCTGGGGAAGTGTACTGTTTTTCTCTGTGAATGTTTTTCTTGCTTTCTGATATTACTACAGGATATCTCAGTTTTAACAGATTGGCATTTGCCACTGTGGAAGTATTTTACTACAACTATTATTATTATTATTATTATTATTATTATTATTATTATTATTATTATTATTATTATTATTATTATTATTATTATTTCTAGTAAACTCTAATCATAATTCCCTACATAGGAAATGAAACTGTTCTCAACAAATAAATTAAAACCAACTTTTATTGACATACTACCCTGCTTTGTTCATGCGTTTGTTCTGTTATTCACTAATTTGATCGCTCTGATCATTAATGTTAGTTAGTGAGGTTTGGCTGTTCCAGAATGTCAGTGAGAGATTTTAAATATTTAAAGTAAAGAATTGCTTAATTACTACTGGGTATTTTCAGCAATACTGAAAATCTACTTTTATAGAGTAATATCAGCAGAATATCACAGAATCCAGCATTCATAATAAAGATAAGATACACTTTCTTCTTTGTATGGTTAAACACAATTTCACGAGATATGCAGGTTTTTTACCACAGACGATGTGTGTGGGAGTGGAATATTTTTCTGACTGTTAAGTTATTAAGACGAGCAGTTTTATAACTTGATTACACATGATAGATGGGTTTTGAGACACAGAAGGAAAACAGAAGATAAGCATGACATCTTTCTTCATCTCTCTCTTGGGCTGCTTGGATATTAGCTACCAATCTATAATTTTATGCTTCCTTTCCCCCCTTCCTAATATGCTCCATTTTAGTTTTCAGTTGGGTTTTGATTACCTCGGGTAACGAAAAGCGGCTAAGATGGAAACGAAGACTCGTGTATTGGTGGTTCTGATGCTGTAAGAAATTTGGGTGCACAAGGAAGACAATACCAAATTCTTTGCTGATGTAGGAGCACCCTAATCAGACTTGAGTTCTTCGTATTTTCAGTCCCTTTTCCAGCAGGTATGTGAGTGGAAGTTCTCGGATTACCTGTTCAACTTCAGTAACATTGCAAATACCTCCTGAGGGTATTGTAATATCTTAAACAAATATTTCAGCAACCTATGCTTTCTCACTGTGCTTTTTCGTTTTTTGTTGTTGTTTGTTTGCTTTCTCTCTGTGTTATTGCACATCTACCTATCCATAAATTTTCTTTTAGAGCTATGACATTAAAGTTCTCTTTGTACAAAGTCTTCTGTTATTATCTCCTCCTCTTTTTTCCCCCAGCTTTATTGCCCTCCAGTACAGATTCCTGGATGGCGTGAGTTGATCCTGCTTCAGTAGCGTATCATTTTATATCAACTGAGGATCTTCTCTAGGGCTGCATATTTTCAAGACAGTGAATGGCTCCATAGGGAATGCAACACCTGAGCTAGAGCTTTGTCTTTAATTTCATAGTCCTGCAAATCTTCAGAGATTTATTTTGTGCATGAAGGGTGTAGTCATCGATTACTTGCAGATTTGAAATGGGATCAAAGCATTGCATGACCTCAGTCAACCATTTTGAAATGTCTGTATTTTCCCACAGGCTGTCCACACTTTCTCTCTTTCTACTATTGAGTTGAGTATTCCTAGATGAATTCTTTTGCCCTTACTTGATTTATCACACGGAAAGGCATTATTATTTCCTTATCACTAATTTATAATGCAATTCATAGCCCTGGTCTAGCAGAGCAGTTAAGTATTTCCTTATCTTGTCACTTGAAATTAATTGTTCTAGTCTCATGCTCAAAAATAAATGTGTGATTAAATACTTTGTTGGTTCAAAGCCAAAATAAGTGCAGGTATCCTTGTCTTGTATGTGGTAATTACAGATGTCTTCCTGAACTTCCTGTTTAGCTAGTAATTTGCATGTTAGCACAGCATAACTTTGAACGATGTGAGAGCACTGTAATAGTGCATGAGTGCTGCAGTATTCCCCAAAATTCCATCCTGTGATAATGCCAGAAGAGGAACTGGTGATGCTCAGACTGGAGATGCAGGAGTTATGTGCCTCTTCCAAGGCAAAGAGTGTCATCACACCTCCAAAATACGTATTGTAATTTTCAAGTATGAAGTGCAAGTGTTTCAAGGTGTATTTTCTTTTACTGCTGAGAAGCAAGAAACATAACATTAGTAACACTTTGATGGCTACACAGAGATAAGTATCAGAGTAGCTGCAGGTCAAAGTCTTCCTCCCCCTTATGCAATGTGCCTTTCTTATCTCTCTCCAGTGTCAAATGAAACAATCCTGAGGTTATTTTACAAATGCAAAACATTATGCTCAGCTGCAGTATAGATTGACTTAATGGCTTCATGACAGGCACAATTTAGTGCAAAGGGACAGGCGAAATGCTGAGCTTTTGCTGAACAAGTAATGTAAACTGCAGCAAAGATAAAGTTAAATACGTAAATGTGAGGGACCAGATTTTGAAAAAGTTGGGATGGTAGTTGCATTCCGGAAAATCTAGCAGCATGTCTAGGGCAGGTGGGAGGGCAAGAAGGAGTTCACCTATTTGTGGCATTTTCAGAGAAAACTGTCCAAATGGAAGAAAGTTGCTAAGGTACCGTATGTGAAAAATCCCTTCACTGCAAAGGTTAAGACCTTGAGAGGTGCAGACACTGAACTGGTGGTGACGTTGGTCACTCCAGAACAGGATTCACTCTGGTTGCCAAATACAGTGCAAAATGGGGACAGCTTGCACTATAATTGATGAATGAATGCAGGACACAAGGCAGACTTTAGCAGAGGTCAGGAAAGTGCACGCAGAAAGACATTGGGACCAGGAGATACTGGCATCTGAGATTTCAGAAAGTTTCCCTTTAGAAGGTGATTTTTTTTAAGGTGACAGTAATTTAATCAGTAACAGAAACACTTTAGGACTAACTAATATTGGCAATGATTCTTCTTATTCGCAATAAATTCTTATATTCAGACTCCTTCTTACACAGATGCAGTTAAATGTTCTGAATCTTGTTAAATAGCTCTATGCAGTGTTAGCTGCCCATTTTATTTGAAGCTACAGGAGCATAACGTGGAACATGTGCCCACTAGTGACAGCAAGTAAAACAACACAGTTCCCTAAGATAGAGAACAAGACTTTATTATGTACCTTTCAAAAATACTGTAATTATAGTGATATAAATCAGATTATTTCATATTTCTAGTATTCTAATGACATGACTCCTATTTTTACCCCCTAGTGAGCAATGTGTTTCTTTCTTTAGGCATAAAATATTCTGCATAGATCAATTTCGTCTGACTTGACAGACAAATAATATAATTCTGTTCCTTCTTCACTCCTCCTGCGCATAAAATATTAACCCTAGCATTACAGAAAGGCAGATTTTTTATGTTTAATTATTACTCAGTTGCAGCCTGGAGACAGCATGAATTAAGACAAAATATGATATGACTCCTTCCCAATGTATGCATTTTGTCTGCTAAATTGCTGCTATTAGGATCATACTGGGATAGTGCTTCTCTATTAAATTCTTATTTTACATCATCTTCTCTATATCATGAGATCATGAAGAAACTCAGTGAGGCCAGGGAATCTTAAGAGAACATGGCCCAGACATGGTTTTCTGTGGGGCGGGAAGAATTTTAGCTCTCTTATTAGTCCTAATTTTTTTATTTTCCTTTGCAGTGCTGACATCTTGCAGCCCCTCAGGGAGTGCCTCTCTCTCTAGTTTAAAATAGCAGCTAGGAAGGGACCACATGCAGTTAAAGACATGGGTACTTGGAGCAGGTCACAGGATTGATGCACTTCTATACAAAACAAGGATGAACAGGGCATTCTTTGTCACTGCTTTATTATGGCCCCAAGCGCATCCTCGACCTCCAGAGATTTTTTGGAGTCGACTCAGGGCCATCACTGATGTACAGCTGTGTAGCCTTGGAGCACTTTTGATTGACTCTGCTTGCTGTCACGGGACGGTGTTCTGCTTCTCTTATTCAGGGCTGGTGGGACTGCGTTCTGGCCTGTGAGGCCACTGACCCCATTAGCCTTGCTGTGACTCGCAGCTCTTGTCCCGCCGGCCCGAGGCTCGTGGCACTTGCTACATTGGCTTCAGCAGGGAGGTGAATATTTCCAGCTAGATTCTATAGCCGGAGGGCAGAGCTGCTCCTTCAAAGTGATGGACAGGGGTTTGGATCCCTGGAGGCTGCCAGAGAAGCTGACCCCAGAGCCCTGAGGCACAGAGGCTGAAGCCAGGCACTGCCCTGTGGATCCTGAGCAGACATAGCTCCTTCCTCATAAAGAGGCCTGAGGAGGTGCATGATTTTGGATGCTGTCTGGTGGCCACCGTTTCTTACTGCTGGCTAAGGCAGCTCTTGAAGCAATGTGCTGCCTGGTTTGGGTCCTTCTTGGGAGGTGTCATCTGACCTGCCATGACTCCCATGGTAGGCTCTGGGGTTCCTCCTGCAGCAGACAGTTACATTGCTTATGTTGGTGAGTAGTACACCAAATGCCAAGGCCAAAAAAGGGACATTTACATGTGTTTCAGGATGCCACAGGAGAAACGCACACAGGAGAAAACACTGTACAGCTGTGTGGACTCCAAGATGATGACACACCAGCATGGTGGGAAGGTCTGAACAACTTTCCAGGGTTAGATATATGTGGTACTTGTAGATGAGGAAGCTTGGAAGCAAATGGAGTAGAGATTTTGGCAAGAACACAGAAAACAATGATCCATTTAATGAGTCATAGGTATACATTGGAGCCTAAACAGGATCATCGTGTATTTATTTCAAAGCTGTAAAATTACTTATATCTCTGGCATAAACCTGTAATGCAAACTACTTCCCTGAAAGCTGCTCTGCTGGAAACGATGCTCTTTCTAGGCACTCTGAATCCTAAATTTATATAAATCCAAAGCAAAGGCTTTCCTTCATGGTGTTTAGATATAACCTTCAATTTAGGTATAAGCTTTGCCTTGTGTTCTCCAAAACTAATAGTGAGCTAAGGCTTAACTCCAACTAGGATTTCTACCTTGAGAAGAAATGCAGAATAAAAATGGAAAGATGTATTTTTCCCTCCTTTACCTTTAGCATTTTCTCTTCAGTTTAATAAAAATCTCAGTAATTCTCACTGAAAATACGATTTTAATATGCTAGGTTTGGTAAAGGAATAGGAGATTAAATTTGGTTTCTAGATTTCCATATGTACATGGGTAATGCGTCTCTCTTCTTTTCTGGAATGGTTCAAGTCATGATAATACCCTGTGGTAGGACCCATCTCACCTGATTGTATATATAGCTTCATTTCACCTGTACCTTTCAGCTATATCTTTCTAGTCAAGAAGAAACATAGGCACTTCTGGAGCATGAATTACCAGACCTGTTTTAAATACCTGCTTTAGGGAGTGATAAATCTCCATTGACTATCAAAGAAATCTTGAGTGACTTACTCAGATGTAGCATAAGTTGATTTCCATCCATTGTGCCTTCTCTGACAGACAGAAATGTCAATGCAGACATTTCTTGAAGCCTATTACAATAGTTATGGTTTAAACTGCAGTTCAGAAAAAATGGGCGAGTGCCTAGATTTTGTGAATATTCACAAAATAAGAAGCTGAGATTCTTGCTGGTTTTCTTAGATCTGCATTTCAATGAGTGCACTTTTTATAGTCTTCTTTAACAAAACTTTTAGTCAAGTTCCTGAATTAGGGGAAAAACAAAAATAGAAGAAGAAGAAGAAAGAAGAATGTTTTATTTATTTCCTCAGCCCAAAATAAATCTTTTGGGCAAATAGAATTGCAGAACCTGCTAGTGCACCTTGGTGTTTTTATCGTTTTTATATTAGACTCTTGTTCCTTTCTAGGGAACATATACTTCAGATCTAAGAGACAGCAAAAGCTTTGCTTAAGTGCACCTGGAGGAAGTGTTTCTTTCCCAGATTTCCTGTGTAACATGCTACCACCAGTTGCTCGGTCATGTCATATTCCATCATGTTGAATAATATATGCTGACTGTGAAAGCCATATGTGACATATCCCTCAAGGAGACATTACCTGAGGTAAAACACTCATTATTTTGAAACCCATGACATTCTTCAGATATGAAGTTATAAAAACCCAACAATGATACCCAACAACAGCTTACCCCTCCTGGTTCAGAGAGATGTTGGCTGATTCTTCCCTCAAAGATCATAAGAGAACCAGGCACTAGCATACAATTAATCCATTCATCTAATAAATTTTAATGAGAATAAAAAAGGCTCAGAATTTCATCTGCCTGATAAAAAATGTAATAAGAACAGCATTAAGATTACTGTGTGAACAGAAATTTTACAAACTGTTCCATTTGACTAAGGTTAGAATGAGAGCACCACGACAAGTAAATGGTGTAAATTTAATCAGTTTTTCGACAGCATCGGCATGACAATTTGATTGTTGTCTATAAGTGCTGTGTCAGCTCTTGATAGGCATGGTATACTGTAGGCTAGGTGTCATGTTACGAGGTCAAAAGACCGGTCTATTAGCGCCCCAAGTCAGAGTGTGGGACTCAACACCAATAGACGAGGAGATAACTCTGGCTAGTATACTGGTTTTCCCAAATGCCACGAGACCCTTGAGCCTGACACCCCCTGCCCTCCCTTGGCAGCCACAGTTAGTCGGAGGGTGTTCGCCCACCTATAGGTCAACAGCAGTAGTACTACGGCCCAAACTCCTAATAAAATAAGGAGACACGTTTCCGGAAACGGAAAATAAATAAATAAATAAATAAATAAATAAATAAATAAATAAATAAATTTTACTCGTGACAGAATATAGATCGGTAGTAGCTGGTGATAGTGACTGACTACAAAAAACAACTTTAATTAAAATACTGCAGTGATAATATAAAACTATTACTGATCAGTGAAAATACTAAATAGCTAGCAAGGTGTTAGTAACTAAGCGTGCATAACACAAGGTTCTTACCCAATAGACGTCTCTATGGGGAGGAGAAGAGAGGTTCAGCCCGTCGACTGATCCCGGACGTTTCGATGGAGGGGCTTCTCCCTAACATCCCCTTTGTCTTTTGCCATTTTATACTTTTTCATTTCTTTTAGGTGGAGCTCGAGTGATTCTAGTCATACAGAAACTTTAGGATTGGTGTAATTTCTCTCGTGAGGGGTGGTCACAGCTCAGAGGTGGGTGGAGGTGTGATTTAGTAGCTAAAGGACACGATTTCACCATCACTGCTGAGGCAGCGGTTGTGATTCATCTTCCTTGATGGCAATTATATGGTTATCTTCACCAGGCGCCCCTTATCTCTGATAACAAAGATGAGCCGTGATATCTCCGTACCACTCTACTCCCCATTTCAAGGGTATTACGTAGGCCTTGTTTGTTCCTGGGAGCAGCAGCTGTGTCTCATCTCAGAGCTGCTCTGATATTACAGCTTATGTTGAGATGTAGCTGAATTTTGGGGGACAATGCTCTCCCATTCCCCTCCAATTTCAGTTATTTTCCCACACTAGGCTAAGCAAGGAACACACAGACAAAGAAAGACTAAGAACAATATGTATATATAAGGACCACAAGCTTATGTAAGGAAAAGCAGAGTGCACGAAGATACTTAGGAAAGAACGAAAGCAGTAAATGAGATGAGGTGTGCAATAAAAATACACCTTCCCTTCACTGCCGAAAGAGTTGTGAGATGCATTCAGAAGAGTTACTGATAAGAAAACTTATTTTGTACCTAGTGAGCAAACAAGTTGCTAATGGAGGCGAGCACCTGATGTCAACTCCTGTTCCTAGATATGATAAAGTATAGCTGAGCGTTTCTACTTAGTGGAAGAAACGTATTTAAATGTCAGTCTTTTGTTCTGAGTTCATAGCCAAGATTCAATCTAGCAAGGCAGAAGATGGTACTGAGATTAGCAACTGTGTTTAATTGTAGAACAAAGAAGTCTGTCTTACACAGGACACTTATGTACCATAGTGTCGAACTCATAAATGCCAATGAGATCAAATAAATGATAGTAACAAGGCTGTGGTTGCATCTGGTGTAGTTGCAGTGAGTTCCTAGTTTTTAGCTGGAAACCTAGTCATTCTAAGATAATGTAGAGAAAAAGCCTCAGATCTACCCCTCTGAGGTCTACCACCAGTATTTATGGGAATGTGACCGTATGGAGGAATAACACAAATGGAGGAACCTATATGGGGGTGGTTGCCATCTCTGATATATTATCTATCTTCTGAATTTCATACATCAGCAGTGCCACTGCTG
Source organism: Tauraco erythrolophus (assembly GCF_009769465.1). Classification (NCBI taxonomy): domain Eukaryota; kingdom Metazoa; phylum Chordata; class Aves; order Musophagiformes; family Musophagidae; genus Tauraco; species Tauraco erythrolophus. The sequence goes on along the minus strand of NC_141468.1, from coordinate 28,664,288 downwards.
AGGGAACCAGTCTATTTGTTCTGACGGATACATAGTAGGTTTACAAAATTTCACAGACACTCCCTGTCACATCACCAGATGTTACTGCTGGGATCAGCCAGTCTGATCTTGTTTTCTTCAGAAATATTAAAGGCCACCTTTATATTCCTTGTAGCCAGCCCAATGCTTAGCACAATGCTTAAGACTCTAACTCCTGGTAGAGATGAGAAAAAGGAGGGTCCTACCAAAACCTAAAGTCCTTGTGAAGGTAAGACCCAATTCGAGGAGAGAACCCCAGGTTTGATATCTAATTCTCTTCTGAAAACACTAGATTTGGACCAAGAGTTCATCCCTGCAGGGTCACTGCCAGTAAAATGTTTGCATCTGCCCATTAACACCTACTGTTAAAGATCTGTTAATGACTCAATTTTTGATAAGAATGTGGTGTTGCCTAATGCAGTGAGGGATTTTTTTTGTGAACCATCATGGTAATAAGTGGTGCTTATGACATTCTGGAAAAATATCATTAGCACAATAGTCTTTATCAGTTAGCCCTGTAATTTTCTCAAAGAAAAAAGAAACAGTTTTGTATGACAAGACCTATCTTCTTTAAATCCCCGTTTTGACTCACTATAATTGCATTTAGAACACTGTAATTACAAATTGTAATATTATTTGGTAGTTGAACTTTTTGTTAACTGTTACAATTTTACTTGTGAGTGATGTCAGACTAACCAGTTTATGTTTTGCTAGGTCATCCTTTGTAGTCTTTTCAAATAGAGAAAGTTCTTCTGTCCTTTCAGTATTTACATTTATAAGACCCACAAGATGCTTCTTAACAATGGTGTTTCACCCACTAAGCACCTAACAGAGTGGGAGTCATCTCAACTGAATTTAACCATCTAGACGTTACTCATTTAGCCTAAACTAAATAAGGCTTGTGTAGCCAATTCTATTGTATAGCCAACAGAAGGAGAAAGGCTTCACCAAAGAATAATTAACACTATTTAACTTAGAATATGAGCTGTATTTTAAAGGCTATCCTCTCCTAATAAGTTTTAGAGTGCTAAAATTAGGTGAGATGAATCTCATCCAAACTTGGCAAAGGTATCATAATCATTGCAACAACCAATCCCACTTTCCTGTTCTTTCTTCAAACTATTTAGTCCCTCTGTTCTAACACTTTGAGATACGTATTTAGCAACAGGCATTCATACTCTATATCACCACTTCATAAGGCATCCTGCTGCTGCAAAAAAGCGTGTTGTTTAAAAATATGGTAGTGGCTTACAGGATTTTGCTTGTACAAGTACGTAATCCTTCTTATCGCACTGGTAGTGTTTAAAGCCTAAGTGTAAATCTTAATCTAACTCAGTTTTCAAGAGAAATTATCCATCAATTTAGAAGAAATTGATTTTGCAAACAGAGGATCCTTTTTTTTTTTTTTCACAAATTACATCTATCTGCTCCTCATTATCTCTACAACTGCAGCTAAAATAATCAAATTTATGCAGAAGTGAAAATATACAGACAAGACTAGCTCTGTACTCATTTATAGGGGTGTTCTGTTCTCTCCCCAGTGATTCCCGCCAAATTTTTTACCTCTGCATAAATTCACATAAAATGTGAATGATGGATGGGAGTGTGCTTTATTTACTCTCATTCTTTAACACTTAGTTCTCTGGTAGATTGATTTATTTTGATGAAACTACTAGGAAAACAGCATCCCACTCAAACTAATTAGGCAGCCAGAATCTGGTCCTATATTATCCAAATACAAATAGACATGAAGTGTAAACAGGATATTATCTAGATATATGGAGGAGTAAGATTATTGTTCAAATAATACAATTATTTTCCTCATTCTGTGTAGGAAGAATAAGAATATTGTCATCTTAGAGCTATGGCAAATCCCTAAGACTTAAATAGACAACTTATGCTATCAAAGGGGTCAGTATATCAACTTTACATCAACTTCAGAATCTATGCCCTAACCTTAAGGGAAACAACTTTCCTATTACCACAAGTACAAGATAAATCGAAAGCTTTTTGATGACAGTTTTGATGTCATTTTCAGTACCATCACAGTCGAATCCCTTTCTGACTCCATGGAACAAACTTTCAGCAAGTTTGGAAGAGTCAGACTTGTGTTTCCTACTCACACATTTGGAACCACTGAAACTCAGGGCTTACTCATTGGAGGAGTGGCTGAATGCTTAAGCCCAATATACAGAAATACTCCTATATATATGCACACACACAAGCAAATGCTATGTAAAGATCATATTAAAGCAAAACTAGCTTGGAGGTTAAGAAAGTCCAAATCACCGTTGTGGAAAAGTCTGTATATTTTAAAAATACATTTGAGTAATAGCAATTGTCTTATTTCGTGATTTCAAATCCATCATATTGTAGCAAGTTTTGGAAGATGAGTAAATATCGCAAGAGTTCATACCTCTTAGTCATGACAGGTTAAATGCATGAGACATATGCGAACTACAGGGCAAATAAATTAGCTCTGTTGATTTTTTTTAGGAAATCCAAGTGACAACCAGATACGGATTTACCAGCAGGGATAAGGAGGCTTTATTCTTCCCATTAGCATCAGCAGACAGAAAATACATTTCTACCTTGATGTCTGTGCTGTACAGTTGAATGGCTGCACAGCCCTTCCTCTCCCTTCCCCCTCTTCTCCCCTTGTTTGGACCAAGGCTCTTTCCATCCCTATTATTATGCTGCAGGCTGTCATGGCCTGTGCTGAAGGTAAGTGCAGCCTGGTATCAAATCTGAGAAACAGCTGAGGATACTGTCAGATGTATTTAATTTAAGACATTAGTATTCTCCATTGCTGTAATCAATCTGGTGGGTTGTTGTTTGTTATGCTGCGGGTTTTTTGCTGCTTCTGTTGACTGGCCCAGCACTGTGGTGGATTCAGTGCAGCCGCAGAGCCCTGCTGCATCTGCCTCGCTGCGCCTCTCAGACCTAAAATGATGGATGACTTGGAGGACGTTTTACACAGCAGTGAAAAGGCAAGAGCTATTGCAGTTTAGGAGATATAAATGGGAGACATGGGTGAAAATATGATATTCTTCTGTGAGAAGGGGGAAGAAAGGAGAAAGTGTAAATTTAAGGTAGTCAGAAATATCAAAGACTGTGTTATCAGAGAAAATATATTTAAGATGTTAGACTGTCATTAATGAAGAAGCTATAGTGGAGGGGATAGGACAATTTAAAAGCTATTATAAAATGTTATTTATCAAAAATGATAGTAATGAGGGAAGGCGAATACCTAAATGTGTTATCAGTCATCAGTGACAATTGCTAGGTTCAGCAAAACTCTTGCTGATTAAAAAATTGGGCCACTGAGAAATTTGACGTCATTGATTTGTATGAACTGGAAATAGATCAATGGTAAATTCACTGAAGTGTTTTTTTTGTTGTTGACTCTTGTAGCTTAATCAGACAGAGAAGTGCACTGAAACAGGTGACTGAAAGAAACTAGATCAGCAAGTTATGTACAAATAGGACTGTTTGGATCTACTGGATTTAGAATAAACTAGTTTTAATATTAAACACTGTCTTTCTTCCAGTAACAGAAGAAGCAATTTTGGTCCCTTGTAACAGGCTTTCAGGCCAGAAAGTGAGCCTGTTATCCTTCCACAGGTATTATGTTATATCCTTCTACAGGTATATAATGTTATAATTATAGGATGTTCGTACAGCTGAAACATCACAGACATGCATGGCAAAGATACTAGCTACTTTCTCTTCATGAAGCTTAGACAGAGAAAAGGAAAAAAAATAATCCCAGCACAATCTATTCGCACAAAACAATCAACACAGGTCTTCTTATTCCTAAAACTCCTGCTCTTAAATTACAGACATCAACCTTGATCCTTCACTTGACACTCCACAATTCCTGGGAGCCGGGGACTTCAGGAAGGCTCAGCTAAACTTGATCTCCTCCCACCTGGGAACGGTTCCCTGAACTACCTCTGAAAACCTATGCTGGGATTTAGCACAAAACCTCTATCTGACTTGATTTATGTTGTCAATGTTTATAGCAGTTTTGAATTTAAGCTGCACTTAGGAAGTTGACTAAGTGACGTTCTAGGTGACATATGTAATGGTGGGGGGCAAATGTCCTCAGGAGCCTAAAGGAAGAACATTAAATTCCTCAGCTTCTTCACTAGAGATTGCTTGGGTCTCAAACAGTGTCAGAATGCATGTATTTGCAGTATTAAAAGGGGATGGGTTTATATACTCTGGGCAGACAGAAGCCTTTCATCCAACACAGAGGACTCTGAGGATTCAAGTACGCAGCTCTGTGGCTTCTCTTCCTAGAGCCAATAGCAATTGTCAGAATGAGACTTTGTGTCACTTTGACAAAATACCTTTTCAATCTGATGTCCTTGGTCATATCTAATGACTGGTGTTATTCCCTATAAGAAGTCCCAGGGAGGCTTCCTGGGGCACGAGAGACCTCTCTTCCCAACCAAAGATGTCAGCCCCAGCACCGTGTAGGCAAAGCACAACTGTGGTGCAGCAGTCTTTTATGCTGCAGTTTGTTTCCTGTAGCTGTAATGGCTCTAAGCTGTGTGCTCACTGCACCAGCTGCAGCAGGATGAAAGCAGTAAAAAATTTGTGCAGAACCTGCCTTTTTTCAGACTGGCTCAGAAAGGTGCCTGTGTAATTCCAGGACACGTGCACTCAGCAGAGTGCTTCAGAGTCTTCGTAGTCTTGCCCCATTTTGTTGTTGTGCAACTACCTTGATTTCAGTAGTTAAATAGGTTTTACCCATTCTTAGCCCTAGAACTTCTGTCCACTAGTGGAGCCCTGATGTATATGGCAGGGAGCTGAGCAAGACCAGAAAAGGTGTGGTCAGCATGGCCTGCTGTAACCTCATTGTTGCTCGTGTGCTCATTAGTGATGCGTGTGGCCACCCTTCAGACTGATGCTACCCACACACTGCCCTGGTTTGCTTGTTCATCGACGAGTTTGAGAGTTTAGAAGTCAATATATTGACTAGAGCATTTGTAGCTCAGACTTACACTCTAAAGGAGCAGAAACCCCCTCTGTTATCCTGGGCAAATAATTTAAAATCTTTGTGCCTCATTCCACCCACCTGTGAAAATGGGAATAGTACTACTTCTCAGACCCAAAGGGTTTAAGAATAAATGCTGCTCAGATTAGGCACTGTATCAGTAGGAGCCAATAAATATGTTAAATAGATACTGAAAAGAGTGGACTACAAAAATGCCAGTGGACTCGATACCTATGCTGGCAGCTCAGCACATTTCTGTTATAAATATCATCTTCCTTCCCTGCAGGAGTATTGGTCCCAAGACTTACTTCTTCTCAACAGGTGGCATATAAAACAGTCAAGGAATGAACCAGAACTAGAAGCTTAGCTGCCATCAAACGCAGTAGGATATATTCATCAGGGCATATAATCATCTCAACATGTGTTTTTTATAGATTAGGACCTTTTTTTTTTAACACAGGTTATTTTCATATGTAGGTACTGATACATACCGCCCTCCCCTTATGTATAAAACAATCAGAAATATAACATAAAATAAATACTGTAGGTAGGAGTAAACAGCCATAGAGCAAGATTAATTTTGCTGCTTGGCTGCTTGCCTCTGCATGATTAACCTAAACCTCAGAAGTTGACACTGATCAAGAACAGCCTGCCTAGCACTAAACGAGTATACTTCAGGAGCTGTAACACTCTGTTCCTGCAACTGCTGTTCATGCAGCTTTCTGCTATCCTAGTATCACTTATTAATGATAAACTACCAAGATTGCTGTAGTTTTAGATGCCACGTAGGAAGAGCTGCCATAAACCCAAGAAAATATAAAGGTATTTTTAATGAATGAGATGTTGACATAGGTCACCTGAATAAAAACAGGGACAATACAGGCATGATCTCTGAAAGCCGTTAGACGGCTCCGTTATAGGTGCTTGCAAGCTCTGCCTCAAGGCAAAGTCAAAGTTCCCAGGGAAGAGCTAGTACAGGGAGCCTCAGGACAGTGATGTTCAGGCAGAAGCTACAGTAGGTGTCATTGCAGTGAGTGGATCCTCCAAAGTCCTCCTTCGGAGCAAAGCCAGCACCTGGAGAGGCAGAAACCAGCCAGCCAAAGGAAGGAGCTGAAAACCAGCCTCACTACTCATCACCCTTTCTCCCTTGGCACCAGGTAGATGTAGGAGTTGAAGAAAATGTGATGAATCTATTGATTTTCTTTGAACCTAGCCCGTAAAGCTGGGCAATTGGTGAAAGTTCTTTGAATCAGTTGTGGACTCAGACCTTTCTAAGATGGATGAAATGCCAAAAGGCTTATGATACTGGAGAGGTTTCTGACCTTTTCCTGACTGTTGAGGTAAAGAGGGAGAAAGCGATTGAATGGGAGAAAGAGGCCCAAGATCATAAGCAGAGGCAAGGAAAAAGGGATTATGACTGAAAAAAATAGTTTTGCAGTGTTGGGAAGACTAAAGTCCTGTGTGTGAAATATGAAAAAAGGAAGATATACAATCAGATCTTAGAAGCATATGGAGTAAATAAAAAGTCATTTAAGATTTAAATAAAATTAGTTAAAATAATTCTAAAATAATCAGCAGAGTAGGTGCTATATTTTGATTAATTTTGTTTGGTTTTTTTTTTTCCTGCATTTTCCTTCTAGCCTGATGAGAATGCAATGTAATGATGGTAGCAGAATATCAACCTACTCTTCAGTGAGCACATGCTCCTTTTTGGTTAATTCAATATTTATGCCCTTTTTGTTCAAAAAGTGTATTAATATCATGAACAGAGGTGCTAGAACTGTTGTATATTTAGTGATTTTTTCATGGTTAGCAAAGCCTAGGGCAAGCACTGATATCTTTATTGATATAAATCTGGTTAAGTTCCATTATTTGAAATGAGCTAGTTGGGGAACAAGGAGTATTGATCATTCCATATCTCATAAGCTTTCAGTCCAAAACTGAAGCTTTGCCTTTTTTTGGCATACCACAAAACCCATAATAAAAGACAATAATGAAAGCAAAATCTTAATAAGTCAAAATATTAACACTATTGCCGAGCCACTGCTTTATTTACAGGAGGGAGTATGGAAAAAACATGTGTCGGTGGTCTGTAGCAGTTTCTGTACTAGACTTAGTCGTATGCACAGCTCAGAAGTTGATAACTGCTTTCCTTTCTTTTGAAACACAGTGATCTCTGAAAGGGAATAATCTTCAAGATGTTTTCCATCGTCTTTTCAATCTTCTCATTTTCCCCAGATTAATGTCTGTGAGCACCACTGTGAGAACAGCCCTACAGTGCTCAGCCTGTGGGCTCCAAACTGTAGAAATGCTCTAATAGCAGTGCTTGTGACTGCTAGCTGATGTTCTCCCCCTCCTCTTTCTTTTTGTAATATGGTAAGAATGTGAAAGGAATGTTTACTTTTAAAACACCAAACCCACATTTCAATAAGTGAGTATCCTAAGTGCTTCCTTTCGTCAATTCAGCGTCCCTGCCTGTGCCATTTCTTTAACAACACCAAGTGCTACGTTTTTAACAGGTTCTTAAGGAGTTTGTCAAGTGCTGCCATTGGGGATGGGAATGGGTAAATGAGCAATTGTGCTGGTTTTGGCTAGGATAGAGGTAATTTTCTTCATAGTAACTAGTATGGGGCTATGTTTGGATTTGTGCTGGAAACAGTGTTGATAGTATAGGGATGTTTTAGTTATTGCTGATCAGTGCTTACACAGAGCCAAGGCCTTTTCTGCTTCTTACCCCACCCTACCAGTGAGTAGGCTGAGGGTGCACAAGAAGCTGTGAGGGTACACAGCTGGGACAGCTGACCCCAACTAACCAAAGGGATATTCCATACCATATGACATCATGCTCAGCATATAAAGCTGGGGAAAGAAGAAGGAAGGAGGAGATGTTTGGAGTGATGGTGTTTATGTTCCCAAGTAACCGTTATGTGTGATGCAGACCTGCTTTCCTGGAGGTGGCTGAACACCTGCCTGTCAATGGGAAGTAGTGAATGAATTCCTTGTTTTGCTTTGCTTGTGCATGTGGCTTTTGCTTTACCTATTAATCTGTCTTTATCTCAATCTATGAATTTTCTCACTTTTACCCTTCCAATTCTTTCCCCCTACCCACCAGGGGGAGTGAGCGAGCGGCTGGGTGGGACAGTTGCCAGCTGGGACAGCAATACAGAGTAAAAAGTATCAAAAATCAGGAACATAGAAATTTGAGTCTTCCAAAGCCTATTGAAATTAGTGCTGCCAGTCTTCTAAAAGTAGTTGCAGATTTCTAGCGATCTTTCTGCTAGCCAGCCAAGAGGAAGTCTGGAGTACAGGTGGAGAACACATTGTTTCTAGAACAAAGAAAGGGAAATAAAGAGTTTAGCTACGTAGGAAAAGATGCCTTTATGCTTAGAATTATCTTTCTGGCTGAATACTAACTTAGCTAGACTACACACTGGGTCGATAAGCAGCTGAAAAAGAACCCTGGCTGTTCTTATTCATGGAGACCCATGTAATCCAAGATATCCTGATCCCGATCTCACATTATATGGGGCTGCAGTCTTTCTGCCAGGCCATCTCAGAAAAAATGAGCTTCAAGCCCTCACTGCAACAAATGTACTTCTTGTGAAATCAAGCTGTCTCCGTTCTTCTGCCAGAACAGTCTCAGCTGTGGAGGCAGGGTGTTTTAGCCTGTGGCTATGAGCATGGCAGCATCAGTGCAGCCAACCAGCTCTCCCCAATTAGCCCTAATTATCCAAAGGTTTCAGGTCTCCCAAGATATCTCCAAGTTATTGAGATTCTACTGTAATTTATTTTACAGGAGGCACTAACAGTTACAAAAATCCTCTCAATAGAGGTTTATATTGGAATTGACTCAGGAAAAAGGCTGATCTACTCAGCCTATCGATGGTTAAGTATGTGATACTCAGAGACATAAGCAAATAAATGACCCACTAAGTAGACCATATACAGGATGAAAATACATCGAATGCATCCAGTATGCTTAATTCTTGTGTAAAAGTAGCTGAGTAACTGAAGTCAGTTGCTAAAACTAATTCCAATGCAAATTCTATTGGAATAAATTAATAAGAGTGATCAAATGTCTTATTTTTTTTTCCATTGCACAGCCTCAAGATATGTATCCTGCCTAAAATACGGAAGAGTGTGAAATGAAGAGTTCATCAGCTACAATCAAAGCACTTAAGCGCACGTCAATATTGCAAGTTGTAGGCTTACCGTAGAAGTACATGTTTATATCCAACTGAATGCTTTCTGAATAAGCCATAATTACCAAATCAGCTGTACTGGTTTGAGTAATGCTGACCTGGGAGTGCACATTAGCCCTATGCATTTAATCTTGAGTTATCAAACTGCATTTGCAGGGTACAATGTAAGTGGGTGTGTATATCTTGTTTTCTGTAGCTGTGTCATCTGTCTCTGATTTCAGTAGGACTAGTTTTGAAAAAATGAGTTCAGCTGTTGACAAGTACTGTGTAGATCTAGTTAATAGGGTGTTTACTGCAGAAGAACAATGTTTTGGTATAGAGGACTGTGACAGAAGAATGATGCTACAACATAATGAATATCAAAAACTGTGATAATTTAACAAAATAGATACGTAATTTTTTAACATTATTTTTTAACATTTTTTTTTAAATTTTATCATAAGTAATGTTGCACTATTATTATCCAGATCATTAGGATTTACTTAATGATTTTTCAGCATAATAGCCATCTGGAATTAAAAACTGGAAAGCACTGGAGCTATTTTGTGTATAGCCTATCATTACCATGGTACCAATAGCAGTTATGAAGGTCTTATGGCCTGTCTCCAATAGGTTGCAAGATTAGTTTTCCCAGCTTTTGATCTTAACAGATCAAAGGTCTATAAACACTGAAAAAGTAACTGAGACTTCAGATATCTGTCAGGAGCAAAACTGCTCAGCCACCTTTTAAATGACATTTTCCTATATTTGGAAAAATAACTCAGTTCAGAACTAAGAGAAGAAACTTTCACCAGACCCTACTGTGGTAAGAGCAGGGATTTCTAGGAAGCTGAGAGTCGCTGAAGCAACAGGAGAAATAAAGATATCCTGCTAGCTAGATGAAGATCTAGTCTACTCTGTCCAGTTATGGACTCCTCGGTACAAGACAGACAACTGAGGGACTGGAACATCTGTCACATGATGAGAGATTGAGAGATGAGACTGTTAAGCCTGGGGAAGAGGAGGTTCAGAGGGATCTTATCCATGTGTATAAATGAATATCTGATGGGAGGGAATGAAGGTTAGGAAGCCAGGCTCTTCTCAGTAGTTCCCACAGACAGGGCAAGAGGCAACAGTCATAAATTAAATTCCACTTAAAGACAAGGAAACACTTTCACACTATGAGGGTGGTCAGACACTGGGACAGGTTCCACAGCAAGGTGGTGGAGTCTCCTTGAAGATATTTAAAGCCTAACTGGACATGGTCCTGGACTACCCACTCTAGGTGGCCTTGCTTGATCGGGAGCATTGGAAAAGGGGATTTCCAGAGGTCGCTTCCAACCTAAATGATTCTGTGAACCTAAACTGAAATAATTTGATTTGGGATTTTAGATGTCTCCTCCTCTGCTTTTGTATATTGTCTCTTTTTTTTTTTTTTTTTTAATACAAATACATAGGATTTTATCTTAGATCAATGATTAAATGTATTTAAAATATTTTTGTCATCACATTGAGAATAATTTTCCCACTTACATGCAGAAAACATGTATTTGTGAAAAGTGGTGGTTGCATCATGTAAGTAGATACTCTTTTTCTAAGAAAAAAACTTGATGAGATGAGAGTGGGTGATTGAGAAGGATATAGGATGGAAAGAAAAGTAGATGAAAGGAAAAAGAAAAAAAAATCTTTAGAGTGCAAATATAATATTGCAGAGATTATTGCATATAAAATACCAGGTAGCAATAAACTGAAGAATGCAGTAGATGAACCTGAATGAGTTATAAAAAGCAATCTCAGTGACAGGAATGCATTAAAAAGCCTTTATAAAAGGAATCAATTACTTGCCCTTTCACAAGAAAAAGAAAAACTAAGACATGCACGAAAAGCACTCAGTGTCATGCAGCCATGATTCTAAGACAAAAGAACGGAAAAGGAATTATTGGTTTTGCTTAGTTTTTATTAAACCCCTATACCTTTTCCTATTTCCTTTTTTTCTCGTATCTGTTTTATAGTTTAGTGGGAATACTGGACAGAAATGAAGCAGCATGTAATACTTTAAAAATGCTTGGTAACATGCATTCCTTTGTACTAATGCTTTCTGCCACAAAGGACTGTGAACACCTTTTATGTTTTCATTACATTTTCTAGAGATTAAAAAATTATCTTGCTGGAACAACTTACTATCCCATTGTAGTGAGAGCTGAGAACTGGATGCTTCAAAGGAACCAAAAAAAGACATGCAACATGCAGAACTTCTTTCAGCATGATAGATGCAAAACTGAGTTTTTATATAACTCAGTTTATTAATGTTAATTTGTTTTTTTACAATTTAATATTTTATAATGTTATTGCGTTTATATATTTTTTAGCATTTGTAGATTAAGCTTCTGGCCTTGATCTGAAAAGTAGGTATTTAAATATTCAAATGATCTTATTGTAGTAATTTGGACTGCTTGTATGCTTTAGATTAAGAGGAAGAAACACTTGTGCTGGTCATAGCCCCTGTCCCAACGCAGTCATTCCTCACTGGAGCTCAGCATAGGGAGAACAATTAGGTTAGTGTTTGCAGTCTCTTTCCAAAGCACTTATGGTTAAATGCTGCAAAATGTCTAAGTTTCCAGTAATAAAACAAGAGTTGCTTGTAGATTAAAAAATTAAATGTTCATTGAAAGATCATACACAAAAGTTGCGATTTATGTGTTCCCATGCTGTTAATTTTATCCTTGTGCTTTTTATAGTTCATGACATTCTGAACTTTTAAGTGGAAGGCTATATAAAAGAACTTTGATTATATTAGATTTTCATACACTTAGAGCTATTTTAAGATGTATTATGGATTTTATTACTTCTGGTTTTAGCATTTTTACTTTCTTCCCAAGTATTCATTTGCCTGTCTCTCCCTGATGCCTGAGTCAAGAGACCTACAACCGACTGTCTACTATTTGGTGCACCCTAAGAGGAAAGTTGTCAGAAGTTCAATTCATGATAACTACAGTCTGAAACTTGTCGTGTTGCTATCATATGGGGAAAGACTAATGCAGACATCTTCACTAGATTTACAGACTTGTGTTGGTCTCTCTCACTAGTGTTTCAAGATTTCTAAGAGTATAATACTTCTCTGATAACCAGAGAGAGGTTATTACCTGTCACAGTTTGTAGTTAAATATACTCCGTTATTGCCTGTCATAGTTTGTACTTCAAATACATTCAACTTGATACTACAAACCAGTGAATTATAACACAGATAGATCCAGGGCTCAACTCTTCAGGTAAAGAAATACAGTATCATCTCAGCAGTGTAATGATTAAGGGTGAATGTTTGTTAAAGCCATGACTTTACCAAAAAAGTGTCTTTTAAATTGTCAGTATATTTTGTGGCCAGCTTGTAGTTCAGCAAGCTTTCATCACGAATGCCTGTGAGTTTGGCTTTAGACATACTCAGTGTAGTGGAATAGATGTTTGAAATTAGAAAAATAATTAATTGCAAAATACAGTTTATTTAGTAAGCTTGTGTCTTAATTTTCTACTGAAACATTAATTCTGAGCTTTTTTCAACCTGTTACCTTTGAAAGAGAATTTAACTGTCTGGTGTGTTCCACCACGGAGCTGGCTTATGAAAGAGCCTTTCTGTCAGCACATGCATACTCTACCACACAACAGGATGAATTATTAGTTTTTCAAAGCACTGTGCAGACAGTGTACAGATGACTATATTTGGTCCATGTAGTCTAAAGAATTATTAAATTTACTCATATTTTGCACTCTGTGTGATGGTTTGCTTGAAGATAAAACTTGCCTACGTGTTGAAATGCAATGCTGAGTTGGGCACATAGCAAAGACTAAACAACAATTTCCGTTATAAATCTTCACTCTAAAAATTATTTTGCAGAGAAGTAATTTAGTTAGACAAGTGGGGAATTGAATGTACTAAAAAGACCAAATTCCTATCCTGAGAAAAAGATTTTTCCCTATTTTATATAACTCATGGTTTAACAGGAAAAAATGTGCATGTGTTGGGGTACATTCAACTGATATCTAATTAAGATGGAGGCTCCAGTGTGATGTCATCTGCCTGAAAAGTTTCTGGCCCTTACACCTATTTGTCCATTTCTGAAAATGTTCTGAAATGTTCATGACTTGATGTCTGGATTCAGTAGTGCCCGGTTAGTCACTGTTTCAGGAAAGATCATCCATTTTTCACAGAGATAATGCAGAAAGCACATTTCATTCCTTCCAGGCACAAATCTTCCCATTAAACAGTCCTTTCCATTCAGTTCTCTGCATGTGGGAGAGGGACATGTAGAAAGGGAGATGAAGGGACAGCAATGAAAAAAATTATATGGGATTAAAACCAGGAAGCAACGTGTCCCCATCACTGTATTGCCCTTGGCACTAACATTACATCTTCTAGAAGATCTCACAATAATATTTTAGATTTCACTTGCAAAATCCATTTGCCTGCCTCGGATTTTATGTACTTCTGTCATTGTAGTATCAGAATGCCTTACAGGGATTTAAAAATAGAAATGGCAACAACCAACTTTCTTTCTCAGCCTCGAGATAAAAAAACTTGAGTTAACTGAAAAAATTATTTTGTTTTAATTATGGTGATGCTTAAGTAGATGCATCCTATGACAGGAAGCTGATCTAGGGAAAGAGTTTAAGTAGAGTTTTTGTTCATATGTGAGTGCAGTGAGCTGCTGCTGTGCTGCATCATCTGTAAGAAATATTCCACTGGTTTGTGATCGTTTGGAACTGTTTAGTTTTTGTGCAGTAGAGGTGGTAACAGATGATTTATTGCCTCATCTATTTCATTATACGCACCTGCCCTTTCTATTCTTTTGTACCTTAAAGCTATTTTATTGACAGTGTTGCTGTTTACCTATAGCAAAAGAGAAATAACTTTAATTATTTAAAAAAAAATAAAATTCTGTGAATTAATTTAAAAAAAAACCAGCTACCATTCTCCTGAAATTCTCTTAACCATATGCATCAGGAGAAGGTGGATCTGGGAGGGCAAGGTGCACATGTGCTTTCTGCCACTTGACTTCTAGTGGAAGGAAGAAATGCCTGAACCACCACCACCACCACCACCGCTTGGAATATGAGGCTCTTGAAATGCTCTGGTGTTTGAATTAACTTGGAAGGAGTGCTCATGTAGAATAATAGAATAGTTTGAGTTGAAAGGGACCTTTAAAGGTCATCTAGTCCAGCCCCCCTGCAATGAGAGGAGACATCTTCAACTAGATCAGGTTGCTCAGAGCCCCATCCAGCATGACCTTGAATGTTTCCAGGGATGGGGCATCTACCACCTCTCTGGGCAACCTGATCCAGTGTTTCACCACTCTTATCATAAAAAATGTCTTCCTTGCATCTATTCTGATGTAAGCTCAGGAGACTTCAGCTATTTTGAAGAAACATTTCATAGAATCAACATAGAATCACAGAATCTTAGAATGGTTTGGGTTGAAAGGGACCTTAAAGATCGTCTAGTTCCAACACCCATCTGTGGGCAGGGACACTCTCCACTAGATCAAGTTGCTCAAAGCCTCATTCAACCTGGCTTTAAATGCTTCCAGGGAGGGGGCAGCCACAACATCTCTGGGCAACCTTTTCCAGTGTTTTCATCACCTTCATTGTAAATAATTTCTTCCGTATCCTTGTATCCCTGTCCCCCTTTAGGTACTGGAAGGCTGCAATAAGATCACCCCGGAGCCTTCTCTTCTCCAGGCTGAACAGCCCCAACTCTCTCAGCCTGTCTTCATAGCAGAGGTGCTCCAGCCCTCTGATCATCTTCGTGGCCCTCCTCTGGACTCGCTCCAACAGGTCCACATCCTTCTTATGTTGGGGACCTCAGAGCTGAACGCAGTATTCCAGGTGGGGTCTCACGAGAGCAGAGTAGAGGGGCAGAATCACCTCCCTCAACCTGCTGGCCACATTTCTGATGCAGCCCAGGATACGGTTGGCTTTCTGAGTTGCCAGTCCACATTGCCGGCTCATGTTGAACTTCTCATCAGCCAGCACCCTCCAAGTCCTTCTCCTCCATTCTGTACTGTGCTGCTCTTAATCCATTCTCCACCCATCCTATACTTGTGCTTTGGATTGCCCTGACCCATGTGCAGGACCTTGCACTTGGCATTTCACACATTGTTATTTCAATATAATTATATCTATGTTCAAATTTTCTACAGATTCTGATTTTAAACTTGATCGTTAAGCTTAAACTGTTGTCAAATCCAAATCTGAATGTTACCACACTCCCTGACTGTAAAGCATATTTCTATTTGACTGTAAGTGAAGACAGTTTTTCATTATTGTCTTGTGTGAGTCAGTAAACCAAAAGGGAACTGCAAGAACATTTGAAAGCCAACAGATAGTTCTCTGTATCCATGCTGATTGCTTAAATCTCCAGAGCACATTATGAGCAAGTGTGTGTTCCCTAGAGCAGACCTGTATCATGCGATGTTTAGCACAGTATATTACAGCTATGAATACAGCCTATATTCTCCAAGCAAAAGTAGAGATTTAGGTAACTACGTGAGATTAATACCAGGTGTATCTCTGAGGAACTGAATGGATCATAAACCCAATTTTGCAATAAACATATTTTTCTCATCTAAGATATGTGCCACTGCAGTGTGTATTGAAGTTTATTCTCGTTTTAGTGACACGATGCAATGGTAAAAGTGTACATGCCACTGGTCCCTGAAGAAAAGGCTTAAAACTCCACTGCGTACTACAGCACAGCAGCTCTGATCCACTGGAGGACAGAGAAGAGGAACCTGGAGGAAATGGTGAGAGTGCTCTTTACAGTAGTGCAGGTAAGGTTGTCTCCTTTGTAGGAAGATAAACCTTTTCAATTATGTTGGGAGCTATGAGTCTAACATGGGCCCCAGTGGTGAGATAATTGCTCCTGAACTTGGTTCAATACAAAGTTACAAATACAAAGTTACTATTTTAAGACATGCTGTGCCTTTCTCTCCCTTTACCTGCACTGAGGGCTTTTTTTTTTTTTTTCCTATTGAAACATTAGCAATTTACATAGCAATAAATGTGAGAAACACTGATATTTAAATCTTAATTGTTGATGATTCTATAATAGGAGCATAGAAACATCTCTAAAAGGCAGTTTCCTCATCTATTTGATTTTGTGTTCACTAACTCTTCTGCAGGGATGACTCTTTACTGGGTCTTGTATTCATTGTCGACTTCATCCTCATATTCACTGAAAAAACTACTTCTGTTCTATTTTCCTTTGTCATTGTTTTTATTTTATTTTTATTATTATTATATATAACATATAATAATAAAATATGTCCTCTGCAAAATTGCATGAATGATTGTAATGCTACTTGTACTTTTCCCTGTGCTTAAGCCCCTATGTCATTTAGCATCTCTTGGATGGATGCCACTCTTTATTGTTGCCTCCTCCTACCTGAACAATTGTTTCTAGAAATTGGACTCCCATGGGGACTGCAAGTTTATGAATTATTTCTTCAGAAGGGCCATGTGTGACCTACAAAATTCAGTGCCATCTGAGGATTTATAACATCCCTGTTGAGAAACGAATCAACAACTTTAACTTCAGACTAGTAATAAGCACTTTGCTTTGATAAAGTACAGTTCAGGTTTAGTGGGCTCCAGCAGAATTGCATTACGCAGGCAATTTGCTATTAGACATCAAAAAGACATCCTGAGCATTGCCGACAGAAGGAATGAATGAGAGAGGGATACATGCCCAGAGCTCCTTCTAAAAATTATGCAAAAGCAGAACGCAACCTGTTTCCATAGTTCTCAGCAGCAAAAATAACTTCTGACTCGTCTATTTGATTAATATGTTGCTCGTCACATTTAATATAGTATGCCAAGTTTTTTTTCACAGTTAGCCTCTCAACTTTTGTTGATGTAACCAAAAATATTGTCTTACAGAGTCCATTTTCTTATTCACGAAATCTACCATTTTAGTTGTTTATAGCATATAAGTCCCAAAGAGATGTATATATTACTGTATATATTACATGCAAAGTGTAATCAAAGCTGAACATACACCTAAGCAGTCTGACTTGTTGCTGTTCAATATATTTGCCCACCCTTGTCTGGATTCTTCTCCTACGGAAAGCAAAAACAAAATATAGGTGATGCCACTGTTGTGTTCATGATGGAAATGTAATAGTCCATCTGACATGGAAAACATTTTGTTCTTTTATAGACCATACATAGGTAGAATATATATAATATCTGAATATTTTTAGCCTGATTTCCTAAAGAAAAAAGAATAGTTGGCTGCCTTTTCTGTATGTCCTTCTCTGCCTTCTTAATAATTTTTAAAATTTTTGACGAAGCTTCACATTTCAGAGAAGAATTGAGATCCTGAGCATGTTTAAGTTCACGCAAGTCTGATTATGACTAGTCCTGAAACAGAGGAGAGAGATCTCCATTACTGAGGGAAAGGCTGGTAACTTTTGCCTGGCAGCCCATGCGCAGCTTGAGGCTGGTCCCAAACCACATCAACCAGAAGCTGTGTGAAGTATGACATGAGTCTGTGGAAGGAGGTATGGGGAGGGTTGGGGACACACAGCGTCATCAGAAGCCACGCATCGATGGTCTCACTGCTTAGGCAGTGATTTGTTTATAGGTGTTTCCTTTTGGCAGCCTCTTAAAATTTGACTCTATTCCTAGCTCAATGGCACCTATGGGTTACAAACTCTATTGACCTGAATGCATGGCTGTTGCCAGCTGAATCACCTGACAAAGTAGATAATCGCAAGAGTCCTCAGTGACGATGCTTTGGAGCCCAGCTGGAGTATCAGGAGGTCTCCTGAGGGATGAGGAAGCACATAGAATGAGGGCAGCCTCTGGCCCTCATGGCTGGAAACACATGAAATAGCAGCAGTTGTAGGCCACCTGTCTGACCCAGCTCAGGTTCTTGCCTGAGGATGTGGCATAGGTATGTCAACTCACTGTAAAGTTAGTCTAATCCTGGTCTCTCTGATGTGAAGAGAACATATAGGAAAATATACACTGTCCTGAAGATCTGTCCTCAGTCACAGCATTTACAAGCTGGCTTGTGCTCTGTAAGCATGGTCTGTACCTAGTCGTTTTGATAAGACTGATAGAAGATGGACGTACGCTCCCGAAAAATCAGCCAGTGAAGAACGGAGCAGTCCAATGAAGAGTTCAGTCTGGAAAAAGTTCAAGTTTGGGTTTATCATTTTCATGAAAGGAGTAACTAGAGGAAAGAAAAGAGAAAAAGAGACAAGAACAGCTCTCCTCAAAACTGTTTAAATTTGGAAAGAGGAAAAGCAAATGCATAATGAAGAGAAAAATGATCTAGTTTTGTCATGGTTTCATACTTTGCTTACAAAAGTGAATTAAGCTTATTGAGAAGCATCTAATTGAGTAGTACACCCTTTTAAACAAAACCTATGCTATTTTACTCCTTGGTTTGATGGTATGATTCACAGACAAATCTCCACTCAGTTAATATCCTCGGTTCTGTGCTGACAACTTGATGAGTGGGTACCCATCTACACAAAGCTGTAACTCAGCATGCAAGCTGACAAATAACGAAGGAACCTAAGTGCTGGATTTTTGCTCAACATAAATGAAGCTTGGAGTTTGCAATGACAGTGCTGACAGAGCCTTGAAAATACCCGTGGTAATGCTCTAAATCAAGAGCTATGGTCCTGGTAAGTTTCAGAAGAAATTTCATTAGGTTGAAGGAAAGAGCACAGAAAAAGAAAAATAAAGGCAAACTCTGTTAACAGATCAGCAGTAAGTGTACAACAAGTCTGGGGGGGAACTCTGCAACATCTTCTTAAATATAATTGTGATACTTTCATCAGAGAGAGAAAACTCGTGTCACCACTTTCACCGTCTCATCAATTCTCATAATCAGGCTCATCTGTAAATGATTTCAGTGCTCCACACAGAGCCCCAAACCAGGTGTAGGTTTTTGTTACTGTAAAGAAGTAAAGGGCTTTGTGATGCAATCTTTGTGAGGAATTCCTTGGAAATTTCTTCCTTTTTAACCTTTTTGTACATGTAGGGTAATCCAACCTATTTTATTTGGCAATGTGGAGACTGTCTGGTGTTATGGCTCAGGGAAGGAAATAGCTTTTGACACAGATTGTCTATGATGTCA
The DNA here is from genome assembly GCF_009769465.1 of Tauraco erythrolophus. Lineage (NCBI taxonomy): Eukaryota > Metazoa > Chordata > Aves > Musophagiformes > Musophagidae > Tauraco > Tauraco erythrolophus. The sequence continues at coordinate 28,644,940 of NC_141468.1, read as the reverse complement.
TTTGTCTTCTTTTTAGCAACATACCTTCTAAACATGAAAATATTGTGAAGCAAAGTTGATTCTTTTCATGCCTCTTGTATTGACCCACAAGCCTTTTGTTATATTTTCTCTCCTCTGTCCAGCTGAGGAGGGGAGTGATAGAGCCACTTTGGTGGGCAGCTGGTCTTCAACCAGAGTCAACCCACCAAACCTCAGAAAACTTGCTGAGCTCAAAATAATCAACAACCTTACCAAATCCTTCAGTATCAATTTTCTGGGGAGTGAAAAGAGGTATTAGTATACAATAAAGTCCCCTCTTGCTTGTAAAAGCACTCGACTCTAACCAAACAGCATTTATTGAAGTCTGGATTGATTTCAGTGAGAGCAGACATGACTGCAGCAAAGTCTGACCAAAGGAGGCATCTGTTTTAGACACCTTTTGGAGACAGTTGTTAAAGGAGAGAAATGTCTTGACAGAGCCAGGAGCTTAATGCTGAGTATCAGTTGCCCCAGGTGTCTGGACAAGATATTCTACTGAACACATTGTTCATCAGGCAAGGCAATTGGTGGACAAAATAGTGCCCTGACAACTAAAATGAAAGCCAGAGGTAGGGAGAAGACGCTTTCTTCTCAGTTTTGTATCTTGAGGTAAATTAAATTGATTGTAAAATACTGATGAACAAAGTCTCAATATAGACTGATGTCTACTGAGTAACACTGTAATATGCTCTGGAAATCCAGAAAAGAGATTTCAAATTATGGGCTTTATTGTTTTATTAGTCAATAACCAATATTTTACAGGTAGTAAAAATAAGATATCTTTTACTATTGCTATCTAAATGTCACATTTTCTTCCTGGAGTCCAGTCATTATAATTAAATTATGTTTTGAATGATCTTGAACTTGAAAAACGTATATAAACAACTACAAAACATTTCTAGAAATAGTTTTTAAATAAAAGAAATTACAAGGCTATACTGTATACCTGCAATAAAAGTTAAAGAGGTATGTTTTGAAATTTTTGAAGCTAGATAAGGTAAAATTTAAATGGGAACCTAAAAGCAATATATTAAAGTTTTTATCTTTTCTTTTTTTTTTTTTTAGCAAAAATAATGAATATAGTATTTTGACAAATGGTCATGGTTAGGTCTTGGGGCAGAATAATCGCTAACTTAATTAAGCTCAGTGCAAATTTTTTTTCCGTGTGTGATACCATCTGTGGTATCTTTTGTATATTGAAAATCTGAAAGAAAATCAAGATTCTTGCTTCAGAGATAGAGTGACAAAAACACTCTTGAAGGCTGACGTTTGGATTGAGAGCAGCATGGAGGAAAAGGACTTGGGAGTGCTGGTGGATGAGAAGTTCAACATGAGCTGGCAATGTGCACTGGCAGCCCAGAAAGCCAACCGTATCCTGGGCTGCATCAGAAGAAGCATGGCCAGCAGGTCGAGGGAGGGGATTCTGCCCCTCTACTCTGCTCTCGTGAGACCCCACCTGGAATACTGCGTTCAGCTCTGGAGTCCCCAACACAAGGACATGGATCTGCTGGAGCAGGTCCAGAGGAGGGCCACGAAGATGATCTGAGGGCTGGAGCACCTCTGCTATGAAGACAGGCTGAGAGAGTTCGGACTGTTCAGCCTGGGGAAGAGAAGGCTTCAGGGTGATCTTCTAGCAGTCTTCCAGTACCTAAAGGGGGCCTACAGGAAAGCTGGAGAGGGACTTTTCACAAGGGTATATAGTGATAAGACAAGGGACAATGGCTTTAAACTGAAAGAGGGGAGATTTAGATCAGATATAAGGAAGAAATTTTTCACTGTGAGAGTGGTGAGGCAGTGGAACAGGTTGCCCAGAGAGTTGTGGATGCCCCATCCCTGGAAGTGTTCAAGGCCAGGTTGGATGAGGTGTTTAGCAACCTGGTGTAGTGGAGGGTTTCCCTGCCCATGGCAGGGAGTTTGGACCTAGATGATCTTTGAGGTCCCTTCCAACCCTAACCATTCTATGATTCTATGATTCTATGATGTTAAGACATTTCCAGTAACAAATGGCAAATGGACAGAACCCCTGCCCCCAACATGTGGCATCTGCCACTTCAGATGGCAAAAGGAAGAGTTTCTTAGCTTCTAGTGTGTAATCTTCAAAATAGTGATTAGTTCTATGCTTCAAAGACATGCTAAGATTAAAAGATATTTTTATTTCTGCTTAGGTATTTTGGAAAGCCAAATATCACAGTTACCCTTCCTCTGCTAAAGCTAACCCTCACCCCCATCCTTTTTCCTAGCAATTGTTATTAGCCTGTAGTTAAATATCATAGTGCGCTGGGTGATAATAACAAGAGAATAAACATTTAATAGAGAGCTACATTTCTACTAGTCCTGGTAAGTTTAAACATGCAAACTTCCTCGGTTTGTAAACTTGAAGGTTGTAAAACCCTGGCCTTAATAAAAGCAGAAATTCAGTATAAGTGATTTGTAAATCACAGCATACAAATTACACTGAGTTATGCAAATCTAAGTCATATGAAGACCAATGTTCGATAAATAAATAAGCAGAGTTTTCTGGTATGTTCTTAGCAGTTTCTTGATTACATCATATCAAATTCATTTTCAGGGATATAACTAGAACAAAACAAGTATATGGCATCTCTAATTTAGTTGTTTATCCCAGTTTCAGATCTGTTCTTCCCTGGTGCCTAATTATCACTAGAGTAAGAAGGCATGATACATAATGAGGTATTGGAAAATATCTCCTCTGAGCCTTGCTAAAGATACTAATATTTATTGAAATATGCTTTATGTTTTCTAAGGTACTTTTACCTCTGTACCACTGCAGACTGAATAAGTTTTACTGAGCAAAAGTCCCCATGGAGTCTGATAATGAATACATTATTGCTCTAAGCACAATTGAAAAGGAAGATCCAAAAATAGCTTTCATCTTTACCTGGAGTGACAGCATTAATATGCAATCCCTTTTTTTCAACCTTATATTATTCTGTTCATGTCACTGTTAATGTATGGGCTTTATGTCTTCTGAAAAACTAACAGCGATGTTTTAAACTGTTCTAAATGAGGAACATTTACCATATGCCATAAAAGAAGTCATTGGCCTTGTTATTTGAAATGAGCTACTGTACGTTAGTTGCACAGTATTGTAGCTGGAGCCCTGAAAAACCTTTAAATATATTTTTTTCCTTAATTTTATGGCCTACACTTCAAATATAAAATAGCACCGAAAATACACTTTTCTATAAAACAATAGAAATAGGACAGCTTTTGAGGAAGATTTATATTATCAGGGATCCACACGAACATACCTGTAATTTCAATTGCTGCCCTGGGAAATGTGTTTCCAGAAAGATGGTTTAACTGGTTGACAGGCAATTATTCTTTGAAAAATGTAGACTAATTAGACAGTTCTTTTTTGTCATAGATATTCAGCTATTGTTCTCTACAGAGTGGCACGCTGACAGACATACTGCCCCGTTTATAGTCTGCTGACAAGGAAAAGCTTTTAACATAAATTACAAATGTTGATATTATTTAGAAGACACTTTAATTTACCAAGAATTAATGTTACTTTAATTACGTAGGGAAAACTGTTCTGTTTTAAAAACAGAAAAACTTGCCTTGTTCCCAGGCAGTGGTTCTGCTGGCACCAGTGGTGCTACTCACGTGAATCAAATGACTGCATGCTATAGTGACTTTTTTGTCAGATCTGTGGGTGGTTCCCATTTATTCTGAAACAGAAACTCTATCTTTCTTCTCACTCTCCCTCCTCTGTGAGAAGTAAAATAGGAAGTCAACAGCTGAACTGAATTTTTCTTATTTTATTTTTGGTTTGGTTTAACTCAGGCACATAGGACCCGTCTGATTATGCAGTGCATTTCAGTTGAGAGGATATTACCTTGCTGAGCAATAGGCACCAGACTTAGCTGAACACCCGTAACACTTGCCTGTCAATCGAGAACTGTAGGCAGTTCAGATGAAATATGATTTATTGACTAATGGAGTACCCTCCTGTGCTAAATTAAGATCATACAGTTGGATGCTATGGGTACTCTTCCTTAGTATTTTTGTTCTTACATTCACAGGTCTCATGGGAATGGACTGTCCATGTGTCAGGCACCATATACTACATAATACTTCGTAGTTGTCTCACTTGATTTGCAGTGAAAAATGGGGAAGAGTTTGGAAGAAAAAGCTCAGGAAATCAAGATTTCATGTCAAGTCATTGCCCAAGCTAGGCAGAAAATCCAGATATCTTTATGGTAAATGTGGTATCTTGCCTGCTAAAGTGCCTTAAATAGGAAAATTTCTGTTTACAGAATTTTGCTTTCTTGGTGAGACATTAGGGATTGGAGTAAACTCATATTTTGCCTTCCAGTACATCAGCATTTTGTAAAGGCTTAATACTAGGATGGACAGTTCAGGGCCCCTGAAAAGAAGCTCTTAGAATGTCTTTCCTTTCTTGAATATATCCTTGTTTCCATGGAAGAGTCAAGGATTATCTAGTAAATCTTACCTAGTAAATATGATGCATTTCCTTGCTAAGCTAAAGTCTGGTGAATGCCAAGATATAAAAAAGTTGAACCAGGCATAGTCTATAAATATTAATAGGATAAAGTAAGAATATTAATAGAAGAAATTTATCAAGTTCACTAGCACTGGGTGTAGTAACGAAATCTATAAATGCTGCTTGGCAATAAAAAAACCCGTTAGACTGAATTAAGTTGCCATCTTTCTTTATCTTCCTAGTCTAAGCAGACAGAATTGCTACTAAATAGCATACTTTTCAAGTTCTTTATAAAAAAAAACCTAAAGCAGGGTCTGAACTGAGCATTCAAATGCAAATCATAGGGAAGAATGTTGAATTCAAGCCTGGATCTGAACATATCACTGTAGTTCTTGCTTCCAGCTAGAAAATACAGCAGTTTCAGATTTGAGTCTTTTGGATGTGAGTACCTGACCAACTCTTTTCTTCCAGCTGAAGCTTCTCTTTCCCTCCCAGCCAGCAACATACACACTGCCTCAAGCCATGCCCAGTTGATCTAAGGTGAGAGGATGAAGCTGCTCCCTTTCCTATGTCTTCCTTTCCCTTTCCTTTTGCTGGGCAAAAGACTCCCTGTGATCCTTCATTTGCAGGCAAGGAAGATGGATTTAGACATAAGCAAAGTATGTGCTTCAAAGTCCGACCTTCTGTCTTCCAGCCCTTGATCTCTACTTATGCTTTTTCTGAAGTTCAGTCATAGAAGCAAGATGCCATACTAATTTTCTGTAGGGTCCATGATGAGAATGGTTGAAATGAGGATGAGACTTTGCAGTGAGGTGCACATATAAAGAATCCCATTGCCTGCAGTGAGATTGCTCTGAGGAGGAAAGTGAAACGTATGCAAAACCCTTTCAGGAATGACAGTGGAGGAATAATGCTATAGAAGAAAAGGATGATTTTGGAAAAGTAATATTTTACACATTCAGGATATTTGGAATATTTTAGGCCTTACAAAACAGTCTTTAAAATATATAATTCTGTATGTAAACAACATTCCAGAAGAAAAACCCTGTGATATTAACCCCAAACCTTTCCCCTACATCCTTGTAAATCTCCTGTCAGACAAACATGGAAATGGATATTACAATAGAAAAATGCATTCTAGAATATCCAGCAATGTCTCTAAAAGAGCACAAGAAAAATAGTTTTATTCTAAATTAGAAATTCTACCGTTCCTACAAAAGCCTACTATCCCCTCGTGCATGAATAGGGAAACCACTGACTCAATACATTTATGTCTTATGTCCTTTGACCTCTATTGGCAAGGTAAATATTTGTGTTCAATCATACAGTCATATAGCAAGCATTCTCCATAATAACAAAAATGCCCATTGCAGTGGACTATTTTCCTTCCTGTTGTCCTTTCCTGCTTGTAAATTCCCTCCTTTCCCTTTGCTTTCTCTTTTTTCCCTTCCATTTTGTACTTTTTCTCTCTAGTTTGAAAGTACTTTTCCCTTCTTCATATTCTTTCAAGACTGAGAGGTTACAACAAAAGTTAAGAAATATGAAGTAATAAGAGTGTGGGCAGTGGTCTATCAAGATATTAATTTAGACTAACCTTTTAAAAAGTATTTGACACACAACACTGTCTTACTTTTTTTGACATTGTAGGGACATTTTTGAGTATACAGTATAGGAGGACAGATATTTGGTCACTTGCAACATGCAGTCAAGCTACAGGGACTCAGAAAGGTCCAATGTTTTTCATTTATGAAATGGTCTTAGTTTTAGCTTTTAATTTAAAAAATAATAAAAGTAATAACTTTATAAAAATAATAACGTGTCATCTGAACCTCCATAGACTGATTCAATATACCCACTGATGAGCGTCTGACGTTGTGAAATAATAGCTGTGGTGAACTCAGGGGCTTGTGGGACTAGGATATTTCTGAAGTTTAACCTGACTTGTGTACTGAATGTCTGCCAGTACCTTGCTAGTAGAGTATTCAGCTTAAACTTTTAAGCAACGCTGCAGTTTTCTGCTTGTTTGCTCTTACCCCAGAGATCCCTTACTTCTCCGCTTTCTACTCCTCAGCATGTTTTCTCCCATTTATATGACCTGTCAAGTCTTCCTTTCTTTTTCTACTTTGCTTTTACTATTATCTGTGATTACTTTTTTTTTTTGTTCTTTCCTTTCAGATTGGTCCTTCTTTCTCTCTAATTTCTACGTGTTGCTAGATATATCAGGGATAATTCAAACAACAACACATAGAGATCTATTCCCCTTTGAAATGTCCTTGGAAATCTTCACCTGCAAGTTTAGAAAGCTCACTCATGTTCTGTATTTCAGCTGCCAGCTCCATGAAGACGTCTAAATTTCCATAAAGTATCTCAAATAGCATTAAATGTCTATATTTCGGGAACTGAATTGTACTTAGCACCTCCTCACCCCACAATGGATTTCACCACCATATGCTCCTCTCATGTTAATCATTCTCTGTTTTTTCCACTTCTTAAAATCCCACCTTAAGTTGTTCCCCAAAGCACTCCTCCTAGCAGAACCGTGACCCTTGGGACTTCATCTCACACCTCTGCTGAGAACAGCCTTTTTGTGCTAAGAACATCATCTCCATCTTCTTCCTTCCTCAGACGTTCCCTCAGTAATCATCAAAGCTGTGTGCTCCCATCAAACTTCTGCCTCTATGCAACTGGAGACAAACATAGGATGGAGAGCGAAGACAAAGATTTTGTTTAAAATAAAGAGGAATCTGAGATTTTGAAAAATTACAGTGTATGGAAAAGCATGAGGAGGATGCTAAGTGAAAAAGTAATCTTTATTTACACAGAGTGACAGCCATTGCCCCCTTGATACTTCTCTTTTGAAGTCTGACTGTTTGGAAGAAAGAGGATTCTTTAAGGAGATTCAGGCAAGCAGCCTGAAATAGCAGAGTCACTGGGGAATCGAAAGCAGACAACCAGTTGTTTGCTTCAGGAAGGAACGGAGGAGAATTAAAGAAAATCCTGTTTGGGACTGAGAACGGCAAACTAAAACCACATTGCACCTCCACTCCTGCGGGGATTAACTGCCCTTGCCTGATAAAAGGAAGAGAAGCCCGTAAACATTTGCAGGACTAAATGTGCACAGCGCTTTCCTACACTTCAGGAGCGGTGAGGAAGCGATGAAATTTGCTAAATGCAGCTGCTGCCAATATTTAGCATACGTAAGGGGGTGATTTGTATAAGTAGAGTTATGGTTTCCACAGTGCTAAATGAGTGAACGAACTACTAGTAATGGGCTGTTTCAGCCTAAAAAGCTCAAAACATAACATGTAGTATGCAGCTCTGCTGTTAACAAGAAGCAGAGCATGTCCATGAGGAAAAACTTATGTATTTACTACCTTTTCCAACATTTATTTCCTGCAATGATGCTTTTACTATTTTCCATTCTGTTCAATGCGACACTTCTGCATAATCAAGGGAGGTGTTGAGGGGGCAATGTTTAGCACAGGGATTTGTGTGAAACATTCACATTTATGGAACACACAGTCCTTCGATTAAAAAAGTATAAAGCAGAAAAAAGTACCTTGGCTTTGGTAGTGTGTCCATGAAAAGTATGCAAAGGGAGCACTTATGTGCTTTCATGTTATGTCTGGTCCTACGCAATTCTCCCACAACTTTTGTTAGCAATTTTTGGTAATATTTGCCACTGATGTGAAGACAGAGGGTTAGGTCACTGTCAGACCTTATGATGAGTCTGCACAAGGCTCACCTGTACTGTTTCACAGACTGATGGCTGAGATCAGATACTCCAACACACTGTTACTGCCAAGGCTAAAGATAATGCTGTAAATAGCTGTAATGAGAAGGGTGTAAAAATTATTCATTTTTGGAAGCAGAAGACACCTTGAGTGCTTGGCCACAGAACTCAGCATCATCTGAGTCCAGCTTGCCCACATAGCTGAACGTTTATTGTTATGCCCTCGCTGTAAAAGGTGTTTTTCATTTGCAGTGACTGAGCTAGCAGCCTAAGTATTAATTTTTACAACATTATTCCCAGGGTAAATTTTATAACTCCTATGTTCAGTATGTGTTTTTATGGTATGAAATACATGAGTCACATAACAGCATGGTTCTTCAGTTATATTAGTCTGTTCTGAATCCTGTAACGTATAATTAACTTTGCAATCGTTAATTAAGAATGTAATTACTGCTTGTGATATATGACCATAATATAATAAAGACAAATTTTTACTTGACTATAAAAGAGAAATTAAGATAGTAGGAATAATTCTACAAATTTTAATACAAAATTTACTCTGCTTGGCAACATGCTTCCAGCAGATAATTTTACAGCGCATATGTATAAATAACAGTCTTCTAACTCATTCTCATGGCCTTGTATCCCCTGCTCATACTCATAATAAAAGGAGCAAGAAGTAAGACTTTCAAAACTGTTTCAGTAGCTTAACATCCTAACTCATATTAAAAAAAAAGTTTCAACTAGCTTCAAAGCCATGTACCTGCATTCAAGTGGCTTTACACTTCAGCTAGTTACTTTCCTTGGCAGAGCATATTAAGGGAAGTCAAGCTATATATCTTCTGAGCTGGGCTGTCCCCTGTGGAAGCGGCTGTGGCATTGATGCTCCGGTTGATGTTCTGTACTAGCATGGCTGTCAGGACTGCTTCACAGATGCTCAAACCCAGAGCTGCCATTGCTTTTGTACCAGACATCGGCTAATTATATGTTGAAATTTTTAAACAGAAAGATGTGATAAAAAAGTAGTTTGATAATCATGGAAAATTTCCATTTGCAAGTTGGGAGAAAAAAAATATGAAAAACTGACTGAAACATTTCACTGACTAAATTACGTCTCTAAAGAATTCATATGCTGATCTCCCTCCTGATTCTTCTGGCAGGCAGCTTATTTAGAAGTATTTGAGATATTGAAATTCTTAGTTTATGGCAGCACTTCAGACAACAACCATAAGTAATTATGGTCACATACATGGATAAAGGCCATTGTCAACCCCATTAGTGTCAGATGGTGATACACATTGAAGAGTAAATGGCCCTTTAGTTGGTCCCATTTGTTCCGATGGCAAACTGAGGGCTTAATGATTCCTGGAAAGTATTATGAGATCTATGAATTGAGAGCTCTACCTAGCTCTAGATAATATTATTATTACATTATTAGCATTAATTATAATAATAAAAATCATAGCAGCAGCCAGTCAGTAAGAATGCCAGTGTGCAACTAAGCGAGGAGTGACTGTCGGATCCCCCCAGCACACCTGCGCTCATGCCTTATAAGAAACAACATAATTTATTGTGAACGTCTTGTGGTTTGAATGTCTACTGACTCTGAAAGCATCAGATATCAATTATACAAATGACCCTCAATCCTCTGTTTCAGCTCCCCAAACTTCTCCTGTGCATCAGAGATCTTTCAAAGATTAATCTGAAAGATGCAGTTGACATGAGGAATGTACTAGTAGCTAATTGAGGTACTCACAAAACAAGACTCAGCCTGCTGAGCTAAAGGAGGCAGAACTGATGCTCAGGTTCTTAACAAAGCATTGAAAGAAAAGAAAACGATGCTGCTAGAAAACATTTCGTTACTCAGGGAGGGGTAGGTTTTCTCTCCACCACAGCAGGGAAAGTAAATTCGAAGGAAAGAGGGAACTCTTGTTTTTGGATTACTGAAGGAGCTATAGGGGAGCCAAAATCAAACAGACCTTAATTTGTTATTTTCTTTTTAGATCTGCACCCCCCAACTTTTACCTATTCATTTACTTTTTGGTTGAAGGAAGGCAGAAGGCAATGTAGGTCAGATAATTTGTTGTGGGACTAGGAGAAATCTTTGCTGGAGATTTACTTCAGGTGTGGATATGTGTTTGCATGTTTATCTGTCTGCATCTATTTACCTTTGCTGCATTCCTGATTTCTGGCTATTTAGCATGAGCTCATCCGTATTCTTTTCCATGACTGACAGTACTGAAGTGCTCCCACTGAAGAAGATAGGTCTTCTGCTCTGGGAACCAGAGACCTGTTGGTACACAGTGCCTGTACTCACTTTCCAGATCAGTTTCCACTAGGCAGAAGAAGGACAAACAGCAGGATGGATCTGGCATTAATACCAGTGCACTGAGGCTGAGAGTTACTGAGCAATGGCTGATATTTTTCCGCTGTGCTGCATGGACAGGAGTGGAGCAGCTCAGACCAGGAATGGTGAGCTGGGGTTAACTTGAAAACTTTGGATCCTTCTCACTGACTCTTTTAAGTTGTTAGTGATTTTGGCCTAAGAGTTATTTGTATTAAATACCAGTGAGCTGCACAGTTCATAGCTTCTGTTGGCTGAGCTTACTGAAGTTACCAAGGGCATCTTTAGCATGCATCTCTCCCATGCCTTTCCAACCGCTGCCTCTCCCTGTTTCCCTACTTTAGAGACTCCCTGTCTTCACATCATCCTCTTACTTGATTATGGGGAATCTCTGTGACCCCTTACCTCCATCTTCATATTCCAGGGACATGGTGTTTGGCTCTTTGTGGCCCCATTTCTGTTTTGACTGTGTTGAGTCCTAACTCCATTCCTTCTTCTCCTTCCCTTATTTCTCTCTCTGCCCATTTCCTCTTGTCTTCCCACTGTACACCCCCTGCCAGCCCTGCAAGGGCCACTGCATAATTACATTATTTCTCCTGGCAGAGGGAGAGGATGTTCCTGAGATGTTGGCCCTGGTGATAGGCTTCATCTGACTCACTGTCATCCAGGAAAGCAGAAAGCTGTGCCATGATTTAGAAGGACATTCCGAGAAGTGGCTGGAGGCTGTGGCAGCTGCAACCCCTTCTATGGAGCGTGCTGTGGTGGACATGGAGCATACAGCTGGCAGAGGGTTGTGGAGTGAGATGCAAAACGCGATTGACTTGTTTACTCTGTGTGCACATCTGATGAAAGGCTGTGTGGACACAACTACTGCACTGCAAAGGTTCAAGCCCTTTTCCGTGTGTGTGTCACTGGGGCATGACAGTTTCCAAGAGCGGGTATACCCGTGCAGGTTTTGCCGCCACAGAGAGATAAAAAGCTTTTGTGCCCACCCAATTTCTCCTCTCATGTTTTTTTTTGCCTGTCACCAGGGTGATTAAGATTTAGCTGGTCATTCCCTCCAATTCTGGCAGTGATCAGATACAACTTTCAAATATTACTACATAATGCATAAATAAGAATACACTATCAGACAGAATGGAGCACTTTGCCTCACCCAATCGATTATAAATCAGTGTACACTCTGGATAACATTGCTGACCAGTACAGCATTTGACATCTCAGAACTCTATTTTAGCTGGAATATGCACGATTTCTTTATTCTTGCGGTGTGCAGTACAATGCCAGTACAACTCAGTGCACACTTTTTCTTTGAACATTTTCGAACATTTTCTTTAGAAAATGCCAGACGGCCACATTTTCCCCAGAAGTGATAGTGCATATAAATTGCAAAATGATTTTATCATTTCTACTAGAGGTGGAGAATACGATCTCCTTTGATGCATGAGCAATTTTGCCAGCACTAATTAAAGAGATTTTAATGATATTTTTAGGAATTACTTCAAGCTATAAGAAAACAATTTCTTGATTAAATTTTGCATAATTAAATTATATTTTGGAAATCCTATGAAACCTACAGCTCTTCACTTGTAAGCCAAAAAGATGGATGAATAGTACAAATGAGAAGCTGATTTGACCATAGAAATATTCTTACAACTAGGTTTAAATGTCCAGGAGCTTGGAAATACTAAATTAAATGTAAACTTTAATCCTAAATTTATTCTGTTGTGTGTCCAAAGTCATTAAAATGCTTAGGGGAATAAGTTCCTCAATTCCAAAGTGCTAATCAAGAGCAATTAAATGGCAAAAGGACTATTTATGTAACATGTAGGGGCCAGAATTCAGGACATGAATTGTTAACAGTAAAAAGCAAATTTAACTTTACTCTCCTTGCGTAGATATAATACATCAATTAAAAGCATTTTCAATAACATCTTGAAAGGTACAAAAAAGTGTAAGACCTCAAGCTATCATTGTCATCCAATGGAAGATAACCACCTCAAGACTCCTCTCCGTCTGTGAAAATTTTCCGCCAGCCTGTAGACAAATCTGGTATGAGGAACAGATGTAAGGTGGGAGAAGCTGGAGGGACCTTAGCATTAGGTGGCATAGCACTTTCTCCTGCATCACTCCATGTGACTATAGTCACGTGGATGTACAGCCCACCGACCCCACTGCCCCCTCAAGTAAGGATGAAGTTGGCCATGATTTTTACTGATGGTTTGGATATGTTGGATAAAAGCCATTCCTCCCGTGGATCACTCCCAAAACGTTCCTGTTGGTAGCTGCCCTGTTACTATTCATGTTGGGACTGGACACTGAAGTCATGCAGTATTGTTTCTGCTTCTAATTTAAACACCTGAAACTTTTTATGGAACAAATAGACAATGCATAGTCTGGTTACTAAGTGTAAGTAATAAATAGAGCGCGTGTTCTTTGGTGTGTGCAAATAAGTGTTGTTAGCTTTTGTAAGCATTTGCTAGGGAAAAATCCATCTCATTATTTCTGAAAACATTTGCCAAGTCTGGACTCATGTGTGCTAATGTTTGTTTGAGAGCAAGAATACAGCCTCTGGCGTTTAGGTAGAAGTTTGTAAATAACGTTTTGATTGTATCATTCTGACTCTTTTCTATTCATTGCAGAGTGGATAGTAGTGGTCCTTATGAATGCTCTCAGGGCATCTGTAACAATAACTGATGGTTGCTGTCTGTTAAAGGAGAGGCTGCTGCCGGAGCATTCACATACCGTTCACGGAGTCGCACTCACACCACCCAAGACTTTAACTGCTAGAACAGAGGTCCCTTTGCAGTGAGTGACTCCTGTGAGCCGACGGGTGCCCCTTTTGACTCCTTCCTCCTCGTATCGGAGGAACCCATAAGCATCAGTCTGTAGCTATCAAAAATTTTTGTTATATATATTTATGATTTTTACTGCTTGAGAATTGTGTTTTGTGTGGAAATGCTTGGGTTTCTTTGCCAAATTTTGAGCTGGTGACTGAATTTACAGCAGTAGTAAAGAGGGTGGTAAAGAAGGTATTTAACTTTTAAAAAATATTATATGTGATTTAAAATGAATTAGCCCAGACATTTATAACTTCAAAGTGAAGTTTCAAAATTAAAGTTTTTAACATAGCATCCTTACAGTCAGCTAGGTCATTGTTTGTGCAGTGAAATGCCCACTTTGGTGAAGAAATGTATCCATTTAATGTTATGAGATACAGTTATAATGATGTCAGAATTTCTTTATTTGGAGAGTGTCCCTAAAGCAAATAGGCTTTGTATGTAACCATAGAGAGAATTGGATCTATCACTTTCACTGACAGATTTATTGTTTCTGCATACATACATTCTACTAAACTGTGTGTGTTGAAGTATGTTATTTTTCCCAGATGTGCAACAGATGTTTTAAAACATCAGCTAGAGTTTTATAAACTGTATAATTCAATTCTAAATCATGTCAGAAGTACTATTACTGCAATGCTAAGAAGGATTTATACGTCCAAGAGTAAATAATTAATAGAACAGTTGATACACAGGGAAGATTACACTGGTTAAGAGTATATGATAAATGATACCAAAACAAACTTTTCCTAAAGGCATCATGTTTAGAGCCTTTGAAGGCTGTCAGGGCTGAACTGGTTCTGGGTTTAGCTCTTCATTTTCTAATATATATACTTGTCTTCTAAAAATTCACTTCTGTCAAATAGACGTCAAAGGTACATCATTAAATTGAAAATATCAAGAACCAGCTGAGTCAGTGTCTATTACAGGATTTATTCCCCTTGCAGAAATATGACTTTATTTTTCCATGATTCCACCTCACATGGCAGAGTTTGTATGTTTTTTCTAACTGGGTTATGTACACAAAAATGCCTCGGCTGAAAGGAAGGCTAAAGCTCAACTAGTGTAAAGCACTGATGCGAATCCATTTCTAGCCTGTTCCCTCCACTTTTATCTCAAACTCGTTCATGTTACTCGGAATTACCACAAGAAGAGATTACTTTACAGACGAGAAGAACTAATTCCCATATAGCTTTCTTCTCTTTTATTTCTGTCATGTGAACATACATAAAAGATTCTCAGTGAAAGGCTTCATGTTCTGTGAAATGTTAGATAGAGGGCAGACATAGCACCTTTGTGAGGCTGCCTTTTGTTGATTGGTTTTGGAGCAGAATGTTCCATGTTGGTTAAAAAGAAGACAGGAGAGCTCATTGAAAATGTAAGCTGTTGGGCTGTTCTTCCCCTCAGAATGCAGCTGTAACAGGTCTTCTTTGCCCAACTAAGTCCTCAACTTGTGCAGAAGTTATTATTCAGCCTGCATAGTTCTTATGCAATACTTCTCGTTAGAGTCCCTGCTGATTTAAAAGACATGAATAAGTAAAATAAGTTTAGATATTGAACAAAGCTGCCTGCTTGGCAGGTATATGCTGCTCAATCAGAATTCAGCCTTCTTGGGATACATAGAATCATAGAATCATAGAATGGTTAGGGCTGGAAGGCACCTTCAAAGATCATCTAGTCCAACCCCCCTGCAAGGAACAGGGATATCTCCAACTAGATCAGGTTGCTCAGGGCCTCATCCAACCTGGCCTTGAACGTCTCCAGGGATGGAGCATCCACCACCTCTCTGGGCAACCTGCTCCAGTGTTCTACAACTCTCATGGTAAAAAATTTTTTCCTAATATCCAATCTGAATCTACCTCCCTCTATTTTAAAACCATTACCCCTTGTCCTACCACAACAGGCCCTCCTGAACAGCCTCTCCCCATCTTTCTTGTAGGCCAAGTGTATTCTAAAGCTTGTGAGGAGTTTTACCCATAATAGATGACACTTTCACTTTAGACAATTGTATGTGATTGCTCTAACACAGTGATTAAGAATAATTTCTGAGGAACTGGTTTTGTACATATTTTGGCCAGTGAAAGTGTAATGAGTGATTTCCAGCAAAATACCTGTTCTATGAAATACGAAGGCAGAGTTAGTCTGGCCTACTATTTTGTCCACCTTCATCAGCATATTTTCTTAAAACCAGTTTAAATAGCAAAGATGTGGGCTGGATGGGCCTTTATTTCCTTTCTCTGTCATTCACCTGTCGGCTCAAAATGTACAAATTTCTGAAGCGAAAAGCCTTCCCTTGAAGTGTTTGGTGATGTTATATAAGAAGGCCACCATATAAAAATATAACATGTCATACATATCAGTGAATGACCTGTCAGAAAAACTGTTCTTGGTTATAGAGCAGAACAAGATATATAAAAGATATTTCCTACACATTTTTTTCATCGTTTGCTGTAAAACCAGAAATATTTTGTATTTTTATAAATTAATGGAGCCTGTAAATCTCTGTATTCAAATGTCTGCAAAAAAGACATTGGTGGCAACACAAATCCACAATGTTCCCTGTGCATCCACTGTTTCTCAGTGCTTACACCAGCAGCAATGGTGTCCTCTCCTTTGTGCAGGAAAAGTCCTTTTTCTAGGAGTTGACTTCTTCCCTCTGAAAATAAGCAAGCTAAGTGATGTTGTGAACTGCTATTCATGTCAAAGAGCTCTCAGGCTCTCTGATCTCTGTTGGTGACCTCATGCCATGGTGTAACCTTGTGATATTTCGATTTCACTCTGTACATGTTGTATAGGTAAAACAAGACTAAATTTTGTAGCTTCAACCTATCATATTTGTCCTCTATCAAAAGTGCTCAATTAAATTACCAGCTATTGTCCAGTTAAGGGCAAATGAGAAGAGATGTACAGATGGTCTGTTTGTTTTTCCATGTCATTCATAGACAGTACATAGAGAGTACATCTTCAATATAGAATAATTACATTCTCTTTCCCATGATCCTTTCCTTGGAAACTGTGTGTGCAATGGGAGAAAAAGAGAATCTAGAGCAATGCACTTAGTGACTATGTAATTAAAAAATGAGTCATAATATGTAGACATAAAGGGAAGAAAGTATTGTTGCCAAAATAATTTTAGTTCTGGTGTTTCTTAGCTTCTTCATGGCTGATTTTACCTCTCTTGCTCAATCTTTTTAAAGGTCTTTTTTTTCCCCCATACTTTAAAAATTGAGTCTTCTAAGTCTGACTTTTTTATATTTATCCATGTCTGTAATGGGAAATTATTGGGCAAATGGGCAACGCCCTCAAACCTTGATTATTTATTTAGTCTCATAAGATTCATAGAATCATAGAATGGTTAGGATTGGAAGGGATCTCAAACATCATCTAGTTCCAAACTCCCTGCCATGGGCAGGGACACCCTCTACTACACCAGGTTGCTAAACACCTCATCCAACTTGGCCTTGAACACTTCCAGGGATGGGGCATCCACGACTTCTCTGGGCAACCTGTTCCAGTGCCTCACCACCCTCAGAGTGAAAAATTTCTTTCTTATATCTAATCTAAATCTACCCTCTTTCAGTTTAAAGCCATTGTCTCTTGTCTTATCACTATATATTCTTCCTGGAATTGATAAAATGAAGTCTCCTGAATGTAAAGTTAAAATCTCTGAATATTCCTATTATATCCCTGTAATTTCATAAAAACATTTTTAACATTTTTTGGTGTTTGTCAGTCTCTTTTATTTAAACATATGGGTATAAAATTCTGCAAATCAGGATTTGTGTTAAAACAAACTTGATTTTTGAGTACAGATTCAGTTATGAGACATCAAAATATATGTCTACGATTGAGCTTAAGTGATGCATTATATCTGTGTGGATATCATCATGGCAAATATGCTGGCATCTGCTTTTATGAATTTCTTTACAATTTCAGAATAATCTTTAAAGATGTTTGGTTAATCATTTCAGCATAAGTTTGTACCTCTGGGCATAATTGTCTTTCTGCTCTAAGTGTGATACCAACTATGTTCTTTTCAGATTAAGGAAATTATCATTGCAGACAACACAGACAGATGACTACTTCGTGTACTATTTTCACTGTGCTACTTAAGTCTCATCATAATTTGATGTCATAGTTCAACCATGTCTTTTTTGTTAACAAAACAGGAACAACAATTCATCTTCAACCCTCGCCATATGGCAGAGATATTGATATGCAACAAGCCATTAGTCAAATTAGCATTTTCTGCAAACCATGCTCATCTGTGTAACTGATTCACTAATTAGATGTGTTCTTTCTTGTCTACAGTGAAACTTATCGTCTTTGCTAACTGAAAATTCTCAGGTTACTTTTGGCAAATGCATGAAGTGTGAGTAATCTAGTTTTGGGAAGAAGTTGTTGAGTTGTTATGTTTCTCTTTGTGTTTTCTTTTCTGTTGACAGTTGCTTTTTGGAAAAAGGAGGAAGTTCAATGTGTTATTATACAATTGAGAACTTTTGTGTACTTTTGATGCAGTGAAGGCTTTTTATTATTTCAATGCATCTTTTCAAGGATTGGTCTATCGTTGAAACCCAGGTGTTTCTTCTTCTTCCAGGTTCACCATTAAAATATTTTTACATTTTATGCATGTAAAATGGAATAAAACCACTTCATTTAAATATATCCTCATTCTGTTTTTTTTTTTTTTTACCAGTAACGTCTCTTGAGCAGTCTGCCTTATGATGTGTGTGCTAACATGATGGCTGCACGGCTTTGACAGGGTTACCTTGGTGTTCTGCTCATCAAAACGATTTTATTACTTTCCAAAGCAAATACTGCCTTTCTCTCTCTCTCTCCTCTCTCTCTCTCTTTTTTTTTTTTAAGAATTCTGCTTTTGCTCCTGCAAACCCAACATTACCATCAGGAACACGGTCTGAAACACACAGCCAGCCACCGAGACCTCACTGGGATAGTTCTGCTATTGTATGTTGAAAAGTCCTCAGCTCTTGTCATTACTAATGAATCTTTTGGATTTCTGCTTTTAAACTGTTTTTACAGTGAAGAAAGAAGATGAGGAAACCTTTATGTTTAGCAGTGCTCAGCATTCATTGAATGTAAGCATTTGCAGAAACTAGTTCTGGCCTATGATGGCCCAGGTCCCACAGGGGTCTGACATGTCAGCGCCCAGGTGGCTGATGGTTCTCAGAGACACCTTGCCCTCCCAGCCTATGGACTGGGGAGGAACATCAGTTGATGCTGACATCGAGCTAGGGTGAATCTAGGTCTAAGTTCATGTGGTTTTTAATGCAGTAGATACATTTTGCTAGTTTTCTATCTTGTTATTTAAGATACTGATTCCTGCTCAAGGTACTTAACAAGACATGGGTAATTTAACATATGTCTTATGTTTTGGTTGTAACATCAGGCACCGGCTGAGCAAGGTAAGACTCCTGGGCACCACCTGCAGAGAACCTGTGGGTGGTACAGTAAGTTAGAGACACGGAGCCACGATTCCCTCCTTGCTTCCCTTCTTGCATTTGGAGTTGGTAGTTGGAGGCTTATGTAGCAACAAGCTTCAAAGGCTAATGTTGGCTCCTCTGTGAAAGGTCCAAAGCAAGATGGAAACCTAAATATCCAGACACGTTCTCTTTTGATCTGATATCTTGCTCCTGAGATGTAGTGGGCACAAGCTGCTATGTCAATGTGCTAGGTAGTCAATGTATTTTGTTACCTCTCCTGAGTTAGCCGTGACTTAGAAAATAAACTGCAAGGTAAATAGACAAGAATTCACCAGGTTACAGTAACACACAGTATGATTTGAGAAGAAATCTCTTTAAAAAGAAAGTCTGCAGTCCAAGATTGATGCGTTTCCTAGTTTTGTTTTGTCATTTGAAGAGTTTTGCCTGCCTGTCTTTCCTTGCTTGCAAATGTCTGTATTTTGCGTTGTCCTGCAGTCTCCTGCCCAAGAGTCTCAGGTGTTTACAAACTCATTAAATGTAAATTTGAAGCTGAAGTCCATTTAACAAATATAGATTTTCTCCTCCAGGATTGTGGTGACTGTCTTTTTCATTTTGCAAATGTTTGTTGTTCTGCAGCCTTTCTATGGTTATCTGGAGTCTGTAGCTGGCTGAATGTGTAGAAGTCAAGTCCACTTGGATATATCTTATTCCTCTTAGTAACAAATTCCTCTTTTTCCTCTCATTTATATTTAGTCCTAATTTCTTATAGTCCTTCCTTAAATAAATGGTGCCATTTAAAGGCAGAACACAACCTAAAATACAACAGTCCATTACAGCCTTACCTCTTTGCTACAGATTTATTTAAGCTGTTTAGTTCCTATTATAACTCCACTCAGGAGCTTCACATGCTCTGTTTCTCCTCCCTTATCTCACTTATTTTTCTGAGAACATGAGGTACAAAATGATAATTCACTCTCCTGCTGTCTACCTCCTTCCAGGCTGTACGACTAACTCTACGCACCACGGCTCAAAGCAATTCAGTAGTCAATTGCGTTTATTAATTTATACACAGCAATCATGTTTGTTTCCTGCAAAACACTGGATATTGAATTCATTTCAGCCGTTACACAAATATATCAGGAGGGAGGTTATGAACCAGGCTGTGCTTCAGTGTCTGCCCGACCTAGTGCCCAGGGCAGAGCCGTGCCAGGTGCAGTTTTGCAGAGATGGCTGTTGGAAAACCTCCTAAGAAGATCTGTTATCTGCTGTTGCTGCTTGTTTGGGGTGATGGGTTGCCCATCCCCTTCCTGCTCCTGCTCCTCCCGACCTCAGGGTGCTCCCTCATCTGCCTGCTGTTTTAGGAGGGAGCGCAGGAGAGGACCTGCCCTCCCAGCACTACCCTCCCCTCCTACACCCAGCTCTGCACTCCTCCTGCCTCCTGTCCCCAGAAGAAAGGACTTTTGGTGTTTGTTTGGTAGCCTAATGCTGCCTCATATGCAGCATCATTTGCCAAAGAGGTCCACCACCCATCTGCCCCTTGCGAAGACCCTCCTCCATGTGGACCTGACTGGTGGCTTCAGAGCTCTCTCCCAGGACAAACAGTTTTAGACCACAAGAGCGCAGCAGTGCACAGCCGCCCGATCACCGTACTGGAGCTTACTCAAATTGTATGCCCTGATTTGATGTAAGTGAAGGATCTGATTTTCAGGCAGTGCTGAACAGTCAGAGCTCATGGGAGAGTCAACATGAACTCTGGCCTTAAGCCTCAGGAAAAATCAGATCCGTAACGATGCAGGGCAATCTTCAATACTCAGGCTGGAGGTAGTATTTATGAGCTGCAGGTAAACTGTTGCATACAATCAGAGCTGAAGGCGTGTTTATCTTAATGGAAAATGAAAAATATACCCTTCCTTCCACTGATTAAATCTGTTCTTGTGTATTGCAAACCTTTCTGTGGCAGCTATCCACTATTATTTTCATTACAGTTCAGGCACTGCAGGAGAACTAGAGTAAAATCAGGAGGTGGCTGCAAATTAAGCTGTTATATAAACAGCTGCTTCTGACGCTCAGCCAAACAACTGACTGCTGCATTGTGGAGCGAGGTTTAGTCCCTGTTTCAAATAAAAGAAGCTTCTGGCATGAATGGCTGTAACGCAGAGCTTTGAGATTGGAGTAGCAGTACTTTCAGCTCCAGTTGCAGTTGACGGGAAGGTTAACTGGCATAGCCATAAATTGCCAAAAGACTAGTAAACTGTTTAGCTTTGGGCAAGAAAAATTTCTCCATCCTTCTGGTTATGTATATCCAGACCAACCTATGCACAGAATTTTCTTCTCCATCAAAAGTTTTAGGGGGGCTGAGAAGGTGCCTGCTTAGCATTCATGCATGAAATGAAAAAAAAAAGAAATGGTTTGGGACCTACCAATCTTCAGGAAACCCCAAGGGCCATGCTGGTAGAACTGACTGCTCTGGAGATGTGCTACTGTCTGGGGACACTGAGAGTGTGTGATACCAGGGAATACTTGTCCTGGACCTCAACAATAGCTACAGTCCAGGGAACAGTAGCCTGGCATCTTATGGTGCCAAATACCTGTGATGTGAGCTTCTGCATATGTGTCCTATATAGGCAGGTGGCTGCTGCTGAGGTTTGAGATGGAGCCTGGGATTTATTTCTCTGCCTCAAACACACCACCAATTTTCAGCTGGACTGTAATCGAGCACTACAGCCTTGTGGCTGGAGATTGCATTGCTGGCTGGATAGCGGCAGGCTTGGTTATGGACAACTGTGGGGGAATAACCGTGGGGGAATAACTCTGAGGAAGTCAGTGGTAGCTCTGTCACTCTCTGGGAGCCCGGGAGACTCCTCTATCCTGTAGATAAATCACCTCTCAGCTCACCACAGATTAATGGATCCCCAGACTGAGAGATCTATGGCCATAAGCAGTGGCCTATCCATAATGAATGAAAGGTGTAGATTAAAGCAGTGACCAGCGGTGTTATTTGTAAATAAGAAACATTGTCCTGTTCTGAGAATAGCTTAAAAAAAGTATTATTCACCCAAAACTGCATTAAAGATTGCCTCTTCTAGAAAAATTGCCTGTGCTGATCTCACTCATACAGTACTTGCTGAGCTGATGATGGACAATATTGTTGGTGCTAAATTTAGGGGATATGGACGCAACACGAGAAGCTGTGCTCTGAAATACGACAGTACCTCCATACTCAGCAAATCTGCTCCCCCTCTGCGTTCATAAACATGCCTGCTAGTGTTACAAATAATTTTTACCAGTTTTTCAGTCTTGCTAGCACTTCGGAAACAATATAACTAAGTGGTGTCATCTGGATTTTATTCACCCGAGTGCATTACCGTTAGAATTGCCATTACAAGGACAAGAAGGACAGGGTTGCTGCAGAGCTGTAATGGGTGGCAAGGCACAGGGCACATTCTGTCCCCTCCAGCTAAATCTATAGGTGGCAGCTATGCGGCTCAAGAGCACATACTGTACTCTATAACTGCTCACACTTCCCCTGTCCTGGCTTTGGCCCATGCCAGCTATTCCTCTCCAGGCAACGCATGGGCACAGCTGCAGGTATTCCGATGGGGCAGGATGCCTTCTGTTTACGGCAGAGGACATCTCCTGAGCTGTTTTGTCAAGCAGTAAAGGAAAAGATCCCGGCCCTGCTTGGTCAGACGCAGGTGGGAAGCCTTGAGTTTTCCCTAGACTCGGTGAGGAGCCATCTGACTCCCCACCTCCCCTCCTCGGAAATATCCCCATCATTGGCTGGCATTTGCCCTGACCTCTGCTGCTCTGGGAGATCAGATTTAGGATCACACAAGAGTTTAGTTTTGTGAGATCAGATTAAGGATCACCTGGGACTTTTACTCTCCCACAGAACAACGCTGCTGGCAATCATTAACCAAACAGCTTCATGCTTTGTACAAACCCATTATTAGAAAAATGCATGCAGATTAGCAAGGCCTCCATAGATTTCTTTAAACAAGCCTTTCCCAAAGCCAGTTTGACTCCCTGCTAGAGCTCCTACCTGTCAGGCAACACCTTTTAAAACCTCACGAATCTCCATCAGACAGAAGACGACTCACCTCTGACCAAAACAAAGAGTGTGAGGCTGCAGGGCTGTTAAACCAGTGTCCTGTGATAGAGGAGAACACAGTTTTGGTGCAGCTGCTAACGAGGTGGGAGATGTTGGCCCTTCCGCACTCGGCTTTAAACATCTTAATTTTCCTGTTGGAAAAGATCCTAGGATCATAGGGTAACCAGCCCAGCACATGACAAGGAATGTGTTTCTAGTTTTCTGTGCAAACATATTCCTGGACGATTTATAGCCAGTTGACTTTGTGTCTGTAGTATTTGTTATCCTTTAATTCAGATAATTCTCCTCCCTCTCAAATACTATTCTTCATGTATTTATAAAGGCTTACTATATCCCTTTTCAATAGTTACTTTGCTAGTCTAAGCATGTGAAAGTAATTTAACCTGTTTCATAAGATATATTAAGTGTTCTTAAAAATTCTCCATTCTCATAATCATTGTGATGGTACTTCTTTGAGCTTGTTCTCATTTGAATTCCTCTTTCATAAACATAAGTCAAAGGATATATCGCCTTTATGGAGGATTTTCTGTTTTACTTACGTCACTGTGAAATAAAAGACTTCTTTTCTCTCAACTACTGCTGTGCTTTCTTCTTCCCTCTTTTTAATGCTATTTTGACTTCTGCTTCTGTGTCCCTAATGATATATCCTTGTTCCCTTCCATCTCTTTTTAATGTGAGGCATAAACAAAGCATCTTATTTTGGGAAAACACTGCTATAAAAAGTTGATTGCAAAAAAAAAAAAAAATCAAAGCTCTGCCTATTTTATGTCATACTTGCAGTGACAGAATTAGGACAAAAAAACCTGAAAAATTTCAAGCTTTTTTCATATTTTCAAAGTAACCTGAAGCATTTTGTTTTGGCATAGAACATCTAATGAGTATTGCCATGGTAACTATTTGAAGACACTACACTGAATGTTGTGTGGTTTTACTGGTATCACTTTAATACAGTAATATTAAAAATAGTGGAAAGACTACCCTCATTGCAAAACTTGGGTCAGTTTGAATGATTCATGATGGAATTGGGAAATAGATTCTTTGCTTTCAGATCTGCAAATACTTCAGTTGAGAGGAGCAATGAGCTAGGCATGAGTGCTGTCCTCAGCTGTCTGGGGATCTGGCTGGTCTCCCACTTTTGACTCTCTGTGTGTTTATTAACGAACCATCACTTAACTCTGCAGAATGTCTAGTGTGACAACATGATTAAGATCCTATGTTACACCACAGAAGAAAGTGCTCTGATGACAACGTACCTCTCATCTAATGGCAGAAACGTAGGGAGAGGTGGAACAGGAAAGCAGGCAAGAATCACTCCTAATTTCTGAGGTGAGCCCAGTTAAAAACATTTTCCAATTTACAGGCAAATAGGCCCAAGTGGGAGGTGACATGGCAGGAAGTGTGGTCAGAAATAACAAATGCAGGAGATGGAGTGTGAAAAGAGGCAGCAGTGTGACTCCATGTATTTTGGCAGGTATGAATTTATATGTGTTGGAAGGTATCAGCCTATTAACTTTGAGAAAAGCCTGCAGAGATGAAGTACAAAGTGGAAAGATATAAAGGTAGATTGGCTTGCATCTGACAAGAGCTATCCTTAAATGTCATCCCTGACATTTTGCAAAATGCAAAGATGAATTTAAAGCCCCATTGATTTTTCAGATATGTGATTTTGTGCAATGGGCAATTATGAGATGGTCAGAAAGACACTGAGTGCCTCCTTCAAAATTCACTTGCCCTCCATCCCCATAAACTTCCAGAAATTCAATAGAAATTGATTACTTGCACAGATTTTCAGGGCCGTGCTTTTATACGCATTAATGTTTCATGTCAGATTTGCACAAATACAGAGAATGTGATCACGAAACATTGTATCTTCATCACAGAACTCTTTTGCAGGGGTATTGTATGTTTCATAATGTCAGAGATTTCTTTTATAGCTCAAGAGGTAACTTTAAAACAGTGTTCATTTGCTTTCCCTTTCTTACTCTCTTTATACTTGCTGTATTCTGAAATGCCTTAAAATGTTTCAACCCCAAAATCGTTAGTGTAACTGTCTTGTTTTATCCCTGGTAGTTATAAGCTCCTTTATTTATTATCTACTTCAGGCTCAGGTGATGTAAACTCAGGATTTTTGTACATATGAACAACAATAACAGATTGGGTTTTATGAGTATGTTTGTCTGACAGGCTAGGTAAAATTAAAAGAAAAAAATGGGGCTTCAGTAATTGTTGGTAATAAAGAAGAGTTAGGGTCTAGTTCAGCATGATACTGAAGTGGATATACTTAATTTCAAGCACGTGAGCAACTCTATTAAACTTGATTGCACAATTGTTTGAAAGATCAGTCCCTGAAAGGCTTTTAATGTTTAGGGTATAATGTAGAAGTGCACAAGCTTCTGATAACCCATCCTATTTGGATTGAAAATCGATCAATGAATATTTCACGTTCAAACCCACAGGTTGTGAGAAGGCTGCTAGAAATGGCCTTAGAAAGTAAAAATAGTGTCTGAAATGAAGGGGAGAAGGGAATGTCAGTCTTGGCCAGAAGTGCTTAATTTTGGCATACCTCACGGAAAGAAAAGGAAAGAGCTAATAGATCTCTGTTTTTCACAAAGAATTTGATTGTCTCCTTATGGTATTTAAATGCCTTCTTGATAGGAACACAATGAAACAGTCTTCAAAACTTAACTGTGTGCAGATCCTATGAAGTGAAGAACTGGGACATTGAATTTTAGCTCATTCAGTGATTCTTTATAACCTTTTGACATAGACTTAGCTGGAGACCTAAAATAAGAACATATTGCAGTTTAGATAGTCTTAACAACTAGTCAAGGGACAAATGGTCTGAAAACCTGTCTGTAGATCTCTGAGGGAGCAACTGTAAATATTCCAGATGTATAAATGGAACAGAAAGGCATTCACATCTCAGAACTAGTAAGATGTCACCACTGCAAAGCTAAGTTGGAAAGCGGAGAATAGATAAGAGAATGGAAACTGAGGTGGGGAAAAGAATCATAGAATCATAGAATGTTTAGGGTTGGAAGGGACCTCAAAGATCATCTAGTTCCAACCCCCCTGCCATAGGCAGGGACACCCTCCACTACACCATGTTGCCCAAAGCCTCATCCAACCTGGCCTTAAACACTTCCAGGGATGGGACATCTGCAATTTCTCTGGGCAACCTATTCCAGTGCCTCACCACCCTCAGAGTGAAACTTTTTTTTCTTATATCTAATCTAAATCTAAGAAAAAAAAAACAACCCTACATACCTGAAGAATTCTTCCATGAAAATTGCCTGAAAAAATGTTTAGGACAAGTCACAATATGTCAGAGATTTCTCAGTAATGTTTCTTGTAAGAAAGAGGAAGTATTCAAGGATGACACCTCTAAGACATCTTCCATGTAAATTACAGTACTGATTTAATGGATATCTTTGTATAAAACTCTACTTTCCCTTTCATAAGATGAGATGTAATTCAATGAATTTTATCCACCAATGTACAGAAAGTACAGAGAAATTTGTGCTTCCCATGTGACATTAAGGCTACGCAGTGCTCTGTATGTGACATGAAATCTATTAACTAATGGGAGAATGACTAAAAGAAAACACCACAATGACTTTTTGTACTGTCACATTACATAGTGCAGACAAGCTCTGATTCTAACCTCTTACATGTCATATGTGTTACTTAAAAGCATCGTAAGTGGTATTCCTACTCCTTGTTAACCAAATGGTCAAACCCTGTTGCTTTTGATGGAATTCCTTAATCTGACTTCTTTCTTCCCTATCTCAAATATAAATTTTCCTGGAGAATTAAAGCAGCAAGGTCTCAGTGACTAGAATGTTTTGATTTCCGTTTTATCTTCAGCTTTCGTTTAAGAAATTACAAATGGGTAACAGGCATCTTAATTCTGTTTCTTATCTGAATCAATTTTTTTTTTTATATAAATGGATGGTTTGTACAAAATGGAAACTAGAACAATAGCAGCAATTACAATCTTTGTTTATTTTGTTCATGAATTGTGAACTTGTGGGAAAAATTAAACTTTTTTTGTGTTATGGGCAAAGGACAGCCTGCTTATCTAAGTAATGAACACATCCTGTTATGACAATTGGGAAATATTTTGCTGACCACTAAAAGCTGAAATTTTCCCTCCTGTTTTGAACAGAGAATGGTATCTTTGAAAAGAGCAAGTTGAAGTGCAAATAGCAAGTGTCTTGTTAAAATATCAATGGCTGTATGGTAAATCACTGTGAAGTATAAGTAGCCTTGAGATTTCAAATGAGAAAAATATAATTATCAATCAGAGAATGACTGCACTGAATACACCTGGAAGGTGACATAATTAAGTTATCTCCACAGGATATTTTTATGTGGTACATTTAATCTAGGCTCAAACCCTGGGTTTAGCCTGGTGAGCATGATGACACTTTCTTTTGCCTCTGTGGTGTGAGATGAGTCTTATTGTTCCTCTCACATGTATTCCTGACTGTGAAGTCCTCCTTCTTTAGCCTTAGTTTCAAGCTCACCTATTAGCCAGGCGTGGACCCTCAGCACTTTCAGGAACCCTGGTTAGGGATCCAGTAGCTGAACCTTAGGGGTTTACAGTACAATGCAGGAAGAGCTAAGGATTAAATGATATAAATGGAATACAAATATACATTGTGAATAGCAGTGGCTAGCTATACGTAGGTTGGAGGGAAATAAAGGCTATAATATGTACTGTATAACTAATTAGTATTCTAGTCTGAGTCTGCAAACAGATTTTGTAAAATGGGAGCACTACATAATTAATAGGTACTCATATCACACTGAAGAGTTGATTCATTGCTAGAAATAGGGGCATTACATCAATCTCTTGTACACCCTAGGATGTGCTAATCAGAATATTCCAAGTTCAAATAAGGAAAGAATGATACTACAGTCTGCACAAATACATTCCTGTGTTACTACCTGTGGAAATGAAGGAGGAGCCAGGGCAACCTGTTACATTTTCTCATACAAGATGTGCATGCAATGCAGGATGTCTGATTTGGTAGGAGTGTATATGCACATATGCACACATGTAAACATGTATGCAGGGTTTCTGTGGATTTGCAGAGCAAAGCACGAGGCTGCTGGCATCCCTATCAGAGCCTGCTGGTTCCATGCCATAGCTGCAGTGTGATGCTCTTTCAAGATGCATAGTCACTGTTCTATTTAGAATGGGGCTACTTTCATGCCTGTGCACATGAACACAGAAAATAATACTCTTTTTCAATGGGTTATTTTAATTCATAGACAAGGTTTGACCTACTGTTCAGCTCCTTATTCATATATTGGAGGATGAAGACTGCTATTGATTAATGGGTGACATACGGAAGTACAAATAATAAATTATCGTTTATCATTTCATGGTAATATACTTGCTAGAGCATTAAAAAGTAGCAAGACACTTATTGCACTAAGAAAGAAAACCCCAAATACTCATTTTTGACCTCACTTGCACGATGGACTTCATAATCATAAATATGACTGCATTCATTAATTGATTTTGTGTTATCACCTACAAGCCCTAGAAAAATTTGTCTCTGCCATAATTAGGTTACAACCTAAGTTGAAGAGAAAGCGCTGCCTGATTTTTGGTTTAGTCTAGTGAAGAGCATCGGGAGTACATGATGCACAGTGTCTAGCACAAAGTAAATCAGGATTAAGACACATAATTCTCCTGGAAGTAGCTATAAGAACAATAAAAACCATAATATGATCCATTTTCTTATGGGTGAGGATATAAACTTTACTGCCAAGTTCATATTCATTCATGAATTCTGCACTTGACTATTGTTATCTATCTTCTTGCGACATGATTCTGCTGTGCTTGAAGTCAGTGTCAAAACTCCTATCCACTTTACTGGGACAAAATCAGGTTCTGAGCACTGCTTTTCCCTGCTAGCATGCAGTCAAAGCTGTAAAAGGTGTTTCTTCAAGCTTACTGACCCACAGTAATATTTCTTTTTAGTTTTAGCATGTATGCTAATTATGCTAATTAACAAACTAATTTTAAATTTTGATTGCTGAGCATTGGATAAGTATTAATGAACTAACCATAAGAAATCTTTACAGTTAAAAACAAGTCAGGAAATATTCCCTGAGTAATTTTGAGTAATGGCTAAGAGCGATTCTTCCATGTTCATTCTTCTTCCATGAA
The DNA here is from genome assembly GCF_009769465.1 of Tauraco erythrolophus. Lineage (NCBI taxonomy): Eukaryota > Metazoa > Chordata > Aves > Musophagiformes > Musophagidae > Tauraco > Tauraco erythrolophus. The sequence goes on along the minus strand of NC_141468.1, from coordinate 28,615,795 downwards.
CATCCCTCTGTTCAGCCATATTATGGGCTGAATGATTTGTTACGTTCTGCTTTGGGATCAAATCGAGTAGTATGATAGGTAAAATAAGAACTTAGTTAAAATAGTACTGCTTGAATATTTTTATTAATTAATATATATTATGGATGTAGAGAATGTTATTAATTGAAATTACCTTTAAACAGAGACTGCTTTTAGTCTCAGTGTTTTCCCTCAGTTTCTTCAGCCTGAAGAGTACCCTGTGGTTAGTGGCAGTTTTGTAGAATGGCCATGTAGGTCTTACAAAGTAAGAAGAGATTAATTTTGGGGGAGATGGGTGTCTGAATGCTCTTTTCGTCTTCTTTTTATAAACAACCTAAAAAGTCACCAGAAATTCCTAGGGAAAGACTGCTTGCAGAACAGAGATGGCAGTGTATTTAAAGGTAAGAGCAGATTCAGAGATGTATTAAATCTAACTGTTGTGGGTTAGGCCGATCCGGCAACTAAACCCCACGCAGCTCTCCCACTCCAGTAAAATGGAGAGGAGAAAAATGTAATAAAAGAGCTGAGGGTCGAGACAGGAACAGAGAAGCACCCACCAACCACGGTCCCAGGCAAAAGAGGCTGTTTTCTTAAAGCAAAACTATTTATTAACAGCTACCTACAAAGAGAAAAGCAAACAAAAGCGGTTACTTGAGAGGATAACAAGAAAACAAGGCCAGGTCTTAAAAACAACACCACTCCCCCCCTTTGCCTCTTCTTCCCGGCTCTACCTCCTCCCCGCAGTGGCGCAGGGGCTGGAGAATGGGGGAATGCAGGTCAGTTCATTCCATGTTGTTACTGCCACTTCTGTTAAAGGAGAAGGAGTCCTTACACCATTGTCCCTTGCTCCAGTGGATCCCCTACTCACGGCGAAAGCGTGAATCCTACCCGCTGGGAGGCAAATCCTTACCCCATCGGATTTGCCCCAAGTGTGGGCTTTACCAGTCCTGGGCTTTTAAGGAGCTGTAGCCACTCGCTCTGGCGTGGGTCATCAACAGACTTTAAATGCGCTCCGGCGTGGGTCGTCATGTCGACCTTAAATGCGTCTCCGTACAGACTTAGATGCGTAAATGCGCCTCGACCTGTGCCCATGATTCACAATAGTCTCAGGCTCAGGCATCTCCTTTAACAAAGCACCTCCCCATCAGCGGGGGTCATCCCACAGACTCTAGATGCGTACCGTGCCCAGGCTCTGGCATCTCTTCTCATCGTGGATCCTCCACGGGCTGCGAGTGGGTCTCTGCCTGCTCCACCGAGGACTGGTTACAAGGGGCCACTCGCAAGGGGGACTCAGCCGCGGCACACATTGTTCCGTTCCATCTTCACTGACCTCTTATCTGTGTGGCCGTTTCTCTTAGATCTCAGTCCTTACTGGGTGAACTCGGCCCAGCGGGCACCCCGGGAGCGGAGCTCTCCCCGAGTTCCCCATCCTCGACGGGGCGGGCACCGGCCCGGCCCGGGCCGCTGGCCCGGCTGGGGGCCGGGAGCGGGGGCTGTGCCCCCCTCCCGTCTCCTTGCTCCTGGGCAAAGGCACACCTTTCCGGTTCCTTTGTCCGACGTAAATAGGGCAATTCGCAGAGGCACCGATTGGCTCAGTCCCCGAGGGGATGGGAGTCCGGTCTGATGGGCAGCTTCTGCCACCCGGACCTGCCCCCCTCACTTCAAACCATAACACTAACATCACAGATCAAACTCATGAAAACATGGTGTTAATGATCAATCATAAGCTTATCACAGAAACAATGAAGGCCACAGCAAATAACTGTTGAAGTTAGAGATGAAATGGTATGTTAGGCTTTCTGAAGTCAGTTTCTCTGCCAGTTCAGGATTGATTCCCACAGTGCACTTTGTAGTGCAGTCAGATTTCAAAAGTTTCTAGCAATAGGAATTATGTAATTTCTTACTAGCAAGCAATCACTGACAAACAACTTAAAGCCATTAAAGGCTCAGTAAGTCTCTAGTGATAATAGGATTCATCTCTCCTTTACTTACTGAGAAATGCCACTGGGCTTGCTCAAGACAACTAAATCCTGTGTTGAATCGATGCAAGTTGTGCAGGCATATTGTTGTCTGTAAGCATTGGTGGCATGTTAGGCACTGAATAATTCTTAATCTTCAAGGAGGTCAATAGTTTTTTGAAATGCAATCTTAATTTTTAGCCATGTAATCTTTGATTGGATTTGTGATCAGCAGGTAGATTTATATTCTTCTTTATCTGTAGCAAGTGGATAACTGCTATCTTGGAACAGATTCCAATATTTGGACTGAGGTTCCTGAAAGAGGCATTTACTTATATATTACTTGCAGCCACCGCAGTGTACGGAGTGACTAATGTCATCAAAATAAACACCAGAAGTTACAAGCTTTCCCAGACTCCTTGTTTTGACTTCTTGAAGATTGGAGGAAAGCAAATGTCACTCCGGTCTTCAAAAAGGACAAGAAGGAAGACCCAGGTAACTATAGGCCTCACCTCCATCCTTGGAAAGATAATGTTTAAAGTTTAAAATAATTTTTTTAAAAATAACTTTTTAAATTATTTAAAGTTTAAAATAATAAACTTATCCTTGGTGCTGTCTCTAGGCATATCAAGGATAGGAGGGTCATTAGGGGCAGCCAACATGGCTTCACTAAGGGGAAGTCATGCTTGACAAACCTGATAGCCTTTTATGAGGGCATCACCTAGTGGGTGGATGATGGTAGAGCAGTGCATGTGGTCTATCTTGACCAGTAAATCATTTGACACAGTCTCCCACGGCATCCTCACAGCTAGACTGAGGAAGTGTGGTCTGGATGATCAGGTAGTGAGGTGGATTGTGAACTGGCTGAAGGATAGAAGCCAGAGAGTAGTGGTCAATGGGACAGAGTCCAGTTGGAGGCCTGTATCCAGTGGAGTCCCTCAAGGGTCGGTACTGGGACTTGTATTGTTCAACATATTCATTGATGACTTGGATGAGGGAATAGAGAGCATGGTAGCAAGTTTGCTGATGACGCTAAACTGGGAGGAGTGACTGACACACCTGAAGGCTGTGCTGCCATTCAGAGAGACCTGGACAGGCTGGAGAGTTGGGTGGTGAGAAATTTAATGAAATACAACAAGGGCAAGTGTAGAGTCTTGCATCTGGGTAAGAACAACCCCACGTACCAGTACAGGTTGGGGATTGAACTGTTTGGGGAACAGCACAGGGGAAAAGGACCTGGGGTCCTGGTGGACAGCAGGATGACCATGAGCCAGCAACGTGCCCTTGTGGCCAAGAAGGCCAATGGCATCCTGGGGTGTATTAGAAGGGGTGTGGTTAGTAGGTCGAGAGAGGCTCTCCTCCCCCTCTGCTCTGCCCTGGTGAGGCTGCATCTGGAATATTGTGTCCAGTTCTGGGCCCCTCAGTTCAAGAAGGACAAGGAACTGCTTGAGAGAGTCCAGCGCAGGGCCACAAAGATGATTAAGGGTGTGGAGCATCTCCCTTATGAGGAAAGGCTGAGGGAGCTGGGTCTCTTTAGCTTGGAGAAGAGGAGACTGAGGGGGGACCTCATTAATGTTTATAAATATGTAAAGGGTGACAGTCATGAGGATGGAGCCAGGCTCTTCTCACTGGCATCCAATGATAGGACAAGGGGAAATGGATATAAGCTGGAACATAGGAGGTTCCACTTAAACATGAGGAAGAACTTCTTCCCACTAAGGGTAACAGAACACTGGAACAGGCTGCCCAGAGAGGTTGTGGAGTCTCCTTCTCTGGAGATGTTCAAAACCCGCCTGGATGCGTTCTTGTGTGATCTGATCTAGGTGGTCCTGCTCCGGCAAGGGGATTGGACTAGATGATCCTTTGAGGTCCCTTCCAATCCCTAACATTCTGTGATTCTGTGATTCTGTATAATCTCTCACAGTCACAGAGAGAAGACATTGTTATGGATTAATAGCATCCCACTAAAAACTTCTTTTCTTGTTGAAGGCATTTATTCTCATGCTTAAAATGGTTGACAGCAGATGTCTTTCTCTCTTTATCTTCCTCACACATTACTGTTGTCCATGCCAAAATGATAACTTTAGAAATGTGGTGTTCAGTGAACATATGAAAGAGTGCTGTGCACTAGACAACTCTCGTGATATGGGGAACCATGACTCCACTTCTCTTCTGCATGAGTATAGCTAGACGACATTCACTGAAGAGCAGGTGCTTCACTCCTGCTGCAGGCTAGGGTACATCAAAATGAGTGCAAATCTCTCCCAGATGAGGTGAAACAGTTTAACAGAGAAAAGTGGCTGAGAACTGTAAACGGCTGCACAGTTTCTGTTCAGCATTGACTAAACTGATTGTTTCAACTTTTCCTTTGACATATGTTTCCGTATGATGAAATGCAGCGAAACTTAATTTGAAAGCATAAACACACTTGTGCATTTTAGGAATTAATTAAGGAAACAGTTAATCTCCACACCTTTTATGAATTATTTCAGTTCAAACTGTGTATCTTATAAAATGAACAAAGCAGAGTGAATTTTAATAAAATTTGAAACATTTCAAATATTTGCAAGTGCAGGGACTTACCTTACTTGTCAATTTCAACTGTAATTAAAAGAATACTTATGAAGTTTTTTTGCAGCTGACAAAGCATTTGCTAAAACAGAAGTCACAGTACTTTGTAGGAGGTTCCAGGCAAATTGGTTATTAAACAGTGAGACAGAGAAGATAAAATATAGATAGCTGCTTTTTATAGAACTTAATGAGTGATAATGATTTATCTTCAACAGTATTGACCTGTTTGATTACAAATCACAGTTTTGAGGCATCGCTTTTGCTCCGCTGAGGTTAATATTAAATCTCTGACGTGAATGGTCCAATAATTTACACTAAATTTATTGGTCAAGAGCAAATTGTTTTAAGTATTCTTTCTCCTCCTGCTTTTTCAATTCAATAAATTACATCTTATCAGGACCAGTGAGATATAGCAACCTGAAATACAATCTTGCAAAGTTATTTGTTATTCTTCTTCCGGAGGGAACATGGTTAGAGGAAAGCCTTCAGATGTAGCTGAGGCAAGCAAGGAGACAATGGGAACAACTTACGTTTTACTTCTGATGAAAAAATCCTCAAACCCACAGTTTTCAAACACCTGCCAATAGGGTTTGAAGGTAATCATTCAATCAAAGTCAAATCTGTAACTGAGATGCGTAAATAAAGATGTAGGTTCATCTCTCAAGGTACCCAAGTTTTAAGGGATTTTAAGCCCTTAAAACCTAGTGCTGTCTTATTTCTATTAGCTGTTGGTTAGTATCATATAAAAGGTGATAATTAAAATGAAGAAGTCTGACACTTCTATTTTCTTTTTGAAAATAATTCTGATGTTGAAGCATTCACTTTTGTTGATTTTTTTTCTCAAAATAAATGTGTATACTAGTGGAGTAAGACAGTGTTTCCTCACAGAGAGGCTGATGAAGTGTAGGCTGGATGAGCAGACAGCAAGATGGATTGAAAACTAGCTGGTTGGTCACCACTGCTTTTTGTAAATCTACTTTAGCTGTGGATTTGACTCAACCCTGAGACACCAAATTCTTTTACTTGCACAAGGCTTATATGCATTCCAGTTTGACTTGTTAGAGTTAGATCCACTTTTGTCCAGCTAGGCTTTTGGATCAATAATTAAACCAAAAAATATGACTTGAAGAAAGGTGTGTGGAGCTGAATATTCTTGAATTTGCATAACTCTGTAGCCTTGAACCTCCCATTTTCTTCTTTGTGCTTTTTTTTTTTTTTCACACAGAAATGGGAATGTGATGTAATGAAACCTGAGAAATATTTCTATATATTTCTATATAGAGGTCCTTGGACAAATTAACTATGCCAAGTCCTGCTATGTGTATTGTGAGTGAGCGCATCTACTCCTTACTCACACATCTGCAATAAACATAGAAGATTCATGTAAATGCATTTTTGGAGGAGAACCTACATAAAAAGATTTCTTTTAAGACTGTAGAAACTTGTTCTATTCTCTGGACTGTGCAGCCTATGCACTATTAAACTGCAGTCTGCTTTGATTCACTGTGTCAAATGCAAGTTACAAGAGAGGAAATATATCCCCTCGTTTTCTTTGTTTCCCTTTCTGCCAAATAAAAGCATATTTTCTTGTTTGGTAAGATTTAATTATTAGAACGCATAAGTGAATGTAATTTACAACCAAAGGAAGAATAAAAAAGAGGAAAAATATAGTTAAGTAAAAGGAAAACGTCCAGAAATACAATCGTAGAATCATAGAATCATCTGGTTGGAAGAGACCTTCAAGATCATTGAGTCCAACCATTCACCCTGCACTGTCAGGGTCCCTAAACCGTGTTGCTCAACACCAAATCCACACGGTTTTTAAACACCTCCAGTGATGGGGACTCCACCACCTCCCTGGGCAGCCTGTTCCAATACTTCACAACCCTCTCTGTAAAGAAATTTTTCCTGATATCTACCTTGGTGTAACTTGAGGCCGTTCCCTCTCATCCTGCCATTCATAACATGGGAGAAGAGACCGACCCCCATCTCCCTACAACTTCCTTTCAGGTAATTGTAGAGAGCGATAAGGTCCCCCCTGAGCCTCCTCTTATCCAGACTAAACAGTCCCTCAGCCGCTCCTCATAGGACAAGTTCTCCAAACCCTTCACTAGTTTCGTTGCCCTTCTCTGAACCCGCTCCAGCACCTCAACATCCTTCTTGAAGTGAGGGACCCAAAACTGGACACAGTACTCCAGGTGCGGCCTCACCAGTGCTGAGTATAGGGGGACAATCACTTCCCTTAGTCCTGCTGGCCACACTGTTTCTGATACATGCCAGGATTCCTTTGGCTTTCTTGGCTGCTCGGGCACACTGCTGGCTCACGTTCAATCAGCTGCGGACCATCACCCCCAGGTCCTTCTCTGCTGTGCAGCTTTCCAGCCACACTTCCCCAAGACTGTAACGCTTCAGGGGGTTGTTGTGGCCCAAGTGCAGGACCCGACACTTGGTCTTGTTGAATTTCATACAGTTGGCCTCAGTCCATTGATCCAGTCTGTCCAGGTCCCTCTGTAGAGCCTCCCGACCCTCAGGCAGATCAACACTACCTGCCAATTTAGTGTCATCTGCAAACTTGCTGAGGGTGCACTTGATCCCCTCATCCAGATCATTGACAATGATGTTAAAGAGAACAGGCCCCAACACTGAGCCCTGCGGAACACCACTGGTGACCAGCTGCCAGCTGGATTTAACTCCATTCACCACCACTCTCTGGGCCCGGCCATCCAGCCAGTTTTTGATCCAGTGAAGCATACACCCGTCCAAGCCATAGGCAGCCAGCTTCTGCAGAAGAATGTTATGGGAAGCAGTGTCAAAGGCTTTGCTAAAATCGAGGTAAACAACATCCACAGTGCTTCCCTCATCCACTAAAAGGGTCATTTTATCATAGAACGAGATCAGGTTGGTCAAACAAGACCTGCCCTTCATAAATCCACGTTGACTGGGCCTCATCATCTGGCTGTCTTGTACATGACACATGATAACACTAAGGATGATCTGTTCCATGAGTTTACCTGGCACTGAGGTCAGACTGACAGGCCTGTAGTTCCCTGGGTCTTCCCTCTTACCTTTCTTGTAGATTGGCATCACGTTTGCCAACCGCCAGTCAGCTGGTACCTCCCCTGTTAGCCAGGATTGTTGATAAATGATGGAAAGTGGCTTGGTAAGCACTTCCGCCAGCTCCCTCAGAACTCTTGGGTGGATCTCATTTGGCCCCATAGACTTCTGCACATTTAAGCTGTGCAGCAGTTCGCTTACCGTTTCCTTTTGAAAGAAACCTTGATAAAGCTCTCCATCTCCACCATTTGGTTCTAAAGGCATATCACCCAGTGAGTTGGTCTGACCATTAAAGACTGAGGCAAAGAAGACATTGAGTACCTCAGCCTTTTCTTCATCCTCATTCACTATTTCTCCCATTGCATTTAGCAAGGGGTGGAGATTCTCCCTAACCCTCCTTTTACTGTTAAGATATTTGTAGAAACTTTTCTTATTGTCTTTTATGTTAGCTGCCAGATTAAGCTCCAGCTGGGCTTTTGCCTTTCTAATTTTCTCCCTGCATCGTCTCACAGA